>NC_141694.1:475724730-477183897 GCF_964263255.1 Lissotriton vulgaris
AAAATACCATTTCATGATGCCATGTTCACCTCAAACCTCAGAACCAGTGTGGTTCAGTCAATTTGTGATGTTTAGAAATCGATAGAAAGTTATTTTGTTACCTTATAATATTCTGGAAAAATAAAAGCCTCTAAAGAGAAGCCAACAGGTCGGTAAACGTGCTTGTCTCTATGAAAGAAAAGGAAAGGTTGGAGAGAGATTGAAACGAGAAGGCAAACGAGGTATTTTAAAAGGGATAGCAACGTACAGGTGCGTTTACCGATGCAGAGCAGGCGACTAATGCTGTCGAATGCAGATAACACGCATTGCTTCCGGTGAAGTAACCATAACCAAATCCACGTTGTCCTTGTAATTAGCTATGGAGATTCGAAAAAGGATGCCATGGTGGTAAAGCAGAAAGTGAGGATAAGGAAAGTATTAAGTTGAGTGGCCAACGGCTATCGCAGTCAAACAAATCATCATCACCTCTAATAGCCTAAGGACAAATACTGTAACATAACTGATAAATAGTCTTGCCTTATTTTTAATATTGCTGGTTAGCAGTCTCTTTATAAATGTACTCTTATGTAAAATTCTAAAAATGTGCACTGAATCACGTTTTTTTTGCCATCCGTTTGATATAACCCAGAGCAGTCCCCATGACACGTATGGCCTGCGTTTGAAGGTAAAAGGGGAAAAACATTCTGATCTCACAGTTTTCCATACATCCCGCTCAGACTCCCTGACACCATATTTGAGCTTCCCATGGATTTGTTGGGGCTTATGATAAACAAAACCTGAATTTCCATGTTTAAGTTTGAGGCGTTTCTCAACGACGTATTTATTTATTTGACCTCGCCCTGGACATTGTGAGCATGGCAGTGGATGCAAATGTAAAACCTCAAAAAAACTTTATTTAATTTAGAAAAGTATGGACATGCACAAATTTGTTGAAGGATGCAGGCACTGCAAAGAACATGTTGTGAGGTTTGTTTCTTGATCATTGACATATGTCGCTATTTAGTGACCAGTGCCCTTCCAATGCTAGCGTAAGCCAGAAATAGTTTACAAGAAACTATGAGGTGGTGAAACACAGTTTAGCCAACTGTGAAGGAGAATGAAACAATGGGTAAGATAGGGAAAATCACATGTGGCAAATGTGTATTATAAAAGAATCATATACCTTTTCATTGGTTATGGTTAACATTAGTGGCGATGGAAAGTGTAATGATAAGGGCATGAGTGTTGTGGACAAGGTTAAGAAGTGGCAATGAGGTAAATGCTATAACACGGTGATGGTGTTAGGCTTGTGCTGTAAAGGTGATTGGGAAAAAAGTGATGAGACAGTGGCGGACACTGAAGTTGTAGAAGAGGTGCTGACATACATTTGTTCCGGCATTGCAGTGCTATGCAGTAGTTTTATTTGGTATAGTATATTTAGTCATGTAGTCATAACCACTCTAAAGGCAGTTGTAGGTAACAGCATGGTCAATCTGTCCTAAAGGCAGAAACAACTTACAGGATCGATCTTGAACTGTGTCCTATTTTATTAAACCACTTTTCCAAGTCTCTCTCAAATGCTTGTGCTACCGTCTCCAGAGAGCAGAGCGTCCAAGGTGCACTGCCAATATAGCAGGATTTGCTTTATTAACCAACCGTAAGGCGATTTTATTGATCAACAATGTGAGGATACCCACCTTTTTAAAGCTTAGAAAATTGACTCATACATCACATTCCTCTTTCATAACAGAGGTAAGGTGGCAACACAGAGGGGAAAAAGAGTGCTGTGATGCAAAAAGATGTTTTTAGCATTATGGGAAATCTCTGCCATAGTATGAGGGAAAATTATATAAAATCAACGAGAGACCACTTTATTAATTTGAATAAATATATATTGTTGTCCATTAACAGAGTCCATACTTTGTCTGACTCCTTTAAATCAAAACCTGTCATGATAATTAAGCCACATGTGGTTCAGGCACATATGAAGACTTTAGCTGATTTCGTAGTTCAAAATGAGATTTATGAACCTGCAGCGTTCGATCCTCATTTGAGTCCATGAAGACATGTATGGTCTTTGCTTGTTTCTAATAAATATCTGATCTTGATCTTGATCTTTCCCGAAGCTTACTGATGCTGGCCAATAGACAAATCTAGCTCAAAGATTTTGGACCATTTAGTGATGTGCATTTTTACTTTAATGTATTCACTGATATTTTTGTCTGCAATCAGTATCTTAGGGAAAAGGTCTATTATACCGTGCCCACAGGTTGGTTCAATGAGGTTTCATCTCATTGCACAGATTTAACACCTTAGGATATTTAGTAACCTTTCGTCAGCATTGTGTGTAGCTTCAGCATTGAGCAAGGATTTTTTGTCAAGTGCGGTCCTGTTTGAGCGAGAAAGGAGCATGGAAGAGGCTATTTCAATTAAAACGCGCTGTTAAAGAAGGAAGAGTGTAGAAGTAGTTGAAACATTTTTAACCTGAAAACCCAATGTAAGGCCCCACCAAGTTAATAAACAACTAAGCATTGAAATATGTTTTAATCATACGCAGGCATCCATCTAATATATTTGTTAAATGACACAACAACTCCATGTGCAGTTTTATTTTCTCAAAAGCAGTCTTTTACTTTTTAACTGCATTTTCTTCCATCATAGCTATGTTCTTATTATCACGGGACACACAGAGTTCTCTTGTTGACCATTGGACCGAGTAAGGATTAACAAAATTGCAGACTGAGTCGCAGAAGATTATTTATTAATGTTCAGGAGATGACTGATGAGACTCGCCTCAAATACCAAAGCCACTTTCATGAAAGTATTCATTTCGATTTTACTTTGCAAATATTAATGATTAATTACTTAATAAAAGCTTTCCAGAGAATGAAAACGTCAATATTGATTACAGAATTAATAAAGGCTTCCTTAGTTCAATTACAAATTGTGTCATGTAGAGGAGTCAGGGTTGGGAAGATGTAAGTGGTGTATGAATAAGACCCTTGTAATATGTAAGGGAGATCTTAGGACATGATGAAACATCAACTACAGTCACCAAACAATAGCATACGTGTGGTTTAAACAAAATGATTATAATGGTGTTGAGAGGTTTGTTACATACATTTAGATACTTATAGAGTAGTACATGCACCGTTGCACGCACATTTTTAAGTCTATTAAAGAAGGTATCCACTATTATATGAAAAATCAATAACAGGAAAGATAAAATTACATACATAATTCAATATTAATAAATGAGATTGCGCTACATGCTGTTTTCGATTTCTTACTATGTCCTTAATGAACATTTAGAATTAAACATTATTCCTTCTAAAGAATTTTCTACCGAAGGAGATGTAAAAAAAAATTGAAACGTTAAGTTTTTCGGGATATTCTTATAATTGGTTTTGGTATTTAGAGGAAGCTAGAGAACACACCTCTCTAGGCAAAGGGTAATCTAAAAGGAGGTTTCACGGATTGACATTCACCCTTCCGAGGCCCACAGAGTCACACGGTGGTCTGTTAGACAGCAGAGTTGCTTATCTGCGACTGGGATAGGACTGATGGGGCTGGCTTAGTGCCTCAGTTGTAAATTGTGGAATATGGGGGCTTGAGTTCTAATCCTAAACTCTCCACGTGACAGCCGATTTTAATGCTGGGCAAACTAAACACTGTCTTCCTGTGCCAGGATCCTTAATCAGACATAATTAGGAGAGAATAGAAATGATGGAATAAATGATGTTGTTGTGCTCTCACCAAAACAGTGACCCTCAAAAGAGTGTGCAGTGGGACATTTCACTAATCATCTGTGCAGATTTCAAATTGACAAAATGCATTTGCCCACAAAGAGATATGATGCCACTGTGCTTTCCCAACTAGTCATCTCTCACGTGCACTAGCTGAGTCTGGTGCAAGTGACAGTGCTTGGAAAGCGGTGCAATCTTTGGCATTGTCTGTTCAGCAGCTGAATGTGGGGTGGCGCCCTTTGTGGACATAGCTCTACAATAGCAATGTGTGCCCCATGGCCAGTTGTAAAATCACCTATTTCTAGATCTTTACAAATCCAGAGGATGAGCCCTGCAGGTATGTCAGGCTTGATACCGCAGTGGCGGACAGCTATTGTTCTGCACCTACGATTGATTGTGTGCAGCAGTGTTGCGTCAGCCAACTTTCATTGGCTTTGGAGTTAGCAATAAATGAGTAAAAACACCGTTCAATGAACAAAAATGAATTGTTACATGGTTGCACGGCAGTGTTTGTATTAAATATCTAAAATGTATTGCTTATATGCTTTATTGAATTGTAAGGGAATAGCAGGCCTCCATTTTCTAACCCCACATAATATTTCATCAAAGTCCATGCATTATAAACCCTCTACTCAGACCACAGATTTCTAAAACTAGAATAAATGTGGATTTAGCAAGCATGATATATCTATTTTAAGTACATTGTATTCTAGTCACAAAATAATTAATTAATACAATTCGTGCCACAATTACATGATAGTGAACACATTAAGGTTTCTGCTAAAATATTCACCTGCATAAAAAGTCTGTGGGCATTTAGGCTCCTAGGAATGGTCTGAGTAGAGGGTTCTCACTAGATGTCTACACTAGTACATGCTTTTGTTTCGCTTAATGTATTGAAGTGCTGTGATTTGTAGAAAAACAACCCTCTCACATTATCACTGGGAAGCATATACCCAATGCATGATCAGATGGCACTAGCATTATTTGTCAATATTTAAAAAATAAAAACTAAAATTATTGAAAAAACACAGTTCTATATTGTGAGTCAAAATGGTGCATCTATTATAAATAAGCACAACTTAATGCATGGGATCTTCTTTAAATGTCAATGACAGTGTGATAGTGGCAAATTCTTTGGTGAGATTTCAACATTTTGTTCTTTTTGTGGGTGTTCTGTTTGTTTGCAGTCAGATGAGTGAGCCTCATAGCGGTTTGACGCTCAAATGTGCCAAGTGTGGAGTAGTTTCAACAACAGCTTTGTCAGCCACCACCGCCAGTAATGCCATGTTAGTCTAAATCATTTACATCTTCTTGTTACAATTCTTATACCGTGCATGTGGGATGTACATACTTTGTCAAAACATGTAGCTGCGCATAGTTAGAGCATGTAATAGTACTTAAATATTTTTATTAAAATAGCAGTGTTAGCCTCATAGTGATTTATTGTCGAAAGCATTTACAATTAAAGCCGAATCCTCCGTATTTTTATTAAATCTTAAATATGCTTGCAAGTTTAAATGTTAAGTTACTTTACAAATCTTCATGTATACATTAGATAAAGCCTGTCCACTAATACCATTGTCTTTAAGTAATATGTGTTTCTTGTTTTTGATCAGGGCATCCCTCTGGAGCTCCTGTGTTGTTTTGCCCCTCCTGGCTCTGACCTGGATGTCTGCAGTCCTTGCAATGACCGATAAAAGATCAATACTTTTTCAGATACTCTTTGCAGTGTTCGATTCATTACAAGGGTTTGTCATTGTCATGGTGCACTGCATTCTCCGAAGGGAGGTGAGGAGTAACTCTCTTTGTTTACATTTCTAGTGTGTCCTACTACGTGAAGAGAGTAAATCTTTGAAGGTGGTGGGATATTTTCCTACAAACGGGCATGTTAATCACATCGTATTTGATCATGTAACTTAACCACAGCTATTATGTCAATAGTATCTGAATTACAAGATTTAAAGAAGTTATTCCTATATGGGATCTCAATTCTAAGTTCTACACTGCAGCAACTACTTATGTTTTAAGTTTGGGAGGAATTTGTATATCTATCAATATTAAACAGATTATGAGAGTGAAACGGGCCATGTAAAATATGTGAAACTCCCAGAAAGGCATGGAAAACGAGAGAAAACTGCTTTACAAGAGTTAAGGAGAAGGTTGATTACAGGGAAATATTTTGAGGCATTTGTGGCATGGTGGGCTGAAATGCTCGCATCTATGAGGAGACATGAATGATATCCTGTGACAGGGTTAAGTGACTAAAACATAATTTAACAGATGCATGAAGGGGCATACATTGATCGAAATGTGCACTAAATTGCACCTCATTAGTGTCTCGCAGCTCACAACACTGTGGCCAAGCTTACACTACAATTGCTCTTAAGTTTCTAGATTTGGCGGCACAAGTAATCGAAAAAGATCCCCTAATTGCTCGTATCTAACTGGAATTGATTTTATTTTTTTAATGAACAGTTCTAGTATTAATTCAAATCCACTGATTTATAGTTGAAGCGTTAATTCACTCAATCAAAAAAATAAGGTGCCTCACGGCCTATTACCATTGCATTACATATTTATGGTAGAACTTAATATTAAAAATAGTTATGCTTTTTTTGGAATTGGCCATCTTTTGTGTCCCTTCACGAACCTGTTTTTTTGCTGAACATGTTTGTACACATGCTATAATTGGTATACATATACATGGCACATTTAATGTATGTATAACTCCCTAGAAACTGGTACTACATGTACCAATGGCCTGTAAATTAAATGCTACAAGTGGGAAACAGAACTCATTGTTCCACCTAGTAAAGTAGCCCTGTAAAACATGTCTCTGGCCTGCTACTGCAGCCTGCAGTGCAGTTTAAAACTACCATTTCGACCAGTAAAAATAAACCTTGTGCCGGGCCTAAGTCTTCCTTTTTAATATTTATAAGTCACCCCTAAGATATGTGCATGGAGCAGGATGCATGGCATTTAGAATGTAGGGCATGTGTTCTTACATTTTACATGCCTTGGCTGTGACAACCCCCATAGTCTTTTTTCATTGAAGCCAGGCTAGCTCTCCCATCAACTAAAACTGGGTTACCTTATCACATTTAATAAGTGATGACTTCAGTTTGGGAGCAGGTAGAGAAATACTTCTTCCACTCATTTAAAAGTGTGATTTACAGTTGTCTTTAATAGTAAAGTCAGATTTTAAATTACTGTTCTTTTTAGAAAGTTGTCATGTTTCTTTCTAAACCAAATGTGCCTTTCTGCCAGTGTCCAGGGTCACATGACTGTTCATAACTCCCCTGTGGGGTGATGTGTATTCCTTTCAGACAGGGGACAAAAGTGCTTTGGGTTTGGGAAAGGGTGTTTCTCTCCTGAGCCAGATGGCCAGGGGTTTATGCTCAGGCCTGCCTCATCTGCAAACTGTAGGCTGAGAGCTGTAGCCAGCCCTTTCCTGACTTCTGAAGATGCCATCCATATCACTGGCAAATGCAGCTCACAAATGGCCCTGCCTGTCATTTGTTTCCCTAGATAGACTGGAGCCAACATCAGGAAAAACAATAGAACTGACTAGAACTATTGTAGGGTTCTATGAAGGGGGTAACCTCTACACACAGGCTGTCATGGGGCATAAAAGTGGCCCCCTCAAAGCCTCTCATCAGAACACTCCTGGGCCTGTGGAGACTCAGAATATGTAGTTCCCTGCTGTCTGAAGCCTTAAGTAAGACTAGACCTGCTTACCTTGAATCTAGGACCCCAGACGTGTCTCTAAGGGACAGTTGGCTGACCTCCTGTTTGAGCTCCAGGGACACAAGTTTCCAGAGGCCTTTCCCTGAAACTGCCCAGCTGAGAAGTACCAACTGGATATACTTGAACTCTGCTGCTCGCCCCTGGTGGAGTAAGTCCTAACAACATGGGTCCATGAGTCCAGTCATGATTCCTAGACCCATAACTGGCACTGGCGCTAGTGTGTACTCCTCCAACCCTCAACTCTAAATCCATATGAACAGGACTCCATGAGAAAATGTAAGGTTCTGGGCTGTTCACGTTGTTGAGAGCTGCCCCAGGCAAACTTGCAAATGCGAGCAAACTTCACAGAGGTAAATTTGAGACTAGTATCTGACTGCCGACTTAACCTTCCAGGATACAGACCCCTAGAGTTCACTGCCCAGAGGTCTTTGCGTCAACAACAGCCTCCCCATGTTTCCCACCAACGCAACTTTCCAACCATTGGCCAGCTCTTTGTAACAGCAATAACTGGGCCACCAATGCAAAGTTTTTTATCAAGGCCTGAGACTTCAGCCACCCGCTGTTGACATGCCCCTCTCCAGATCCAGTTTTCAGCCGGACCACCAAAGGCTTTCTCTACAGGTGCTTCTGACTTGAATAACTGGACTAAGTTAGAAGGTTCTCTTTCCACCGGAACAAACCTGGTCGATGGATCTGACCTGTGGTCCATCGGGGTATTCCTGAACTTTTGACTGTAAACTGTTCCAGCATGATCATACAACCGCAATTACTGTGTTGTGCTTTTTGTTGCTACTTCATTGCTCCTGTACTACTTATTCAATTTTTACTGCTTTAGTGTCATTTTATTTATTAAAATATATGTTATTGTTGTAAATAGGTTTCGGACTTTTCTTGTGTAGGGTTTTTATTTTATTACTGTTTGAGTGTAGCATAAATGCACATTGTCACTAAGTTAATTCTGATTGTCTGGGCTGCTGTGCAACATTGTTTAAAGTAAAGAAAAAAAGTGCTATGATGCAGCCAGCATTGACCATGCCATTTTTTTTTATTCAAGTCATGTTGCACAGCAGCCCATGCTACTGTGCAATGTCTACAACACTGGGTGAGGGGCAAGCAACATGAGGAATTGTGGGGGAGGAAGGAGGGAGCAGCAACAGAATAGACAGTGGGAGAAGGACGGGGAGTGCAAGCAACGTGAGGGAGATGCGGGGAAAAAAGAACAGCATAGGCAGTGCAGGCAGGGCAGGGTCGAGCTAAATAAGGGATATGTGCAGAAGGGGTAGGGAGTAGTAACACAATGGAGAGCAGGAGGAGGGGGCTTGCAACACAAGGGAGGGACAGAAAAGATAGGCTGGGGCACCAGCTCCAATGGTGGGAGCATGGAGGACAATGGGAAGGAGGAGGATGAAATGCAGACACATGCACTCTCAGATAGTACATGTAAATAATTTAAAAAAACAAGCATTGGCATAGCCAGTAGGTCTCGCATTTGGGACCTTATAAGTGTTTAGCCATGCAACAGTTGGTGCATGGCTATGCCAAGGCTTGTTTGTTTTTTGTTGCTGTTTTCTTTAAGTTGCCAGATCTACAATAGCTGGACATGGTTTTTGTTACCAGTTCTTTGCATCTAATGAACTTGCTTTCATTGCTCTGATTGTTGTTTCCATTCTAGTTGTAGGAAGCAGTCATTCCTGTGTGTGTGTGTGAGGGCTGCCTAGCTGTGCGCATGCCTTGAACTTTGCAAATGAGAACAAACCTGGTGCAGGTGCAATTTACAAGTGTGGAGTGAGTGAGCCCCAGGCAGCATGACTCACTCACACAGGAGTTCATGCACTGCACCTGCATACTCAGCATGGTTTAGGGAAACTCGACCCACTCCCTCCCAGGCATCGAACACATATTTACCAAGAAACTCTGAGAAGAGCCTGCCTGCTGCATTGATGGCTGGTGGTGTGTGTGCCTGTTGAAAGCTTGCACTGACCGCTGGTGGTGTATGTGTCTGGTGGAAGCGTGCACTGATGGCTGGTGGTGTGTGTGCCTGGTGGAAGCGTACACTGACGGCTGGTGGTATGTGTGCCTGGTGAAAGTGTGCACTGACGGCTAGTGGTGTGTGTGCCTGGTGAAAGCGTGCACCGACGGCTGGTGGTGTGTGTGTGCTTGGTGAAAGCGTGCACTGACGGCTGGTGGTGTGTGCCTGGTGGAAGCATGCACTGACGGCTGGTGGTGTGTGTGCCTTGTGGAAGCGTGCACTGACAGGTGGTGATGTGTGTGCCCGGTGAAAGTGTGCACTGATGGCTGGTGGTGTGTGTGCCTGGTGAAAGCGTGCACTGACCGCTGGTGGTGTGTGTGCCCGGTGAAAGCGTGCACTGGCGGCTGATGGTGTGTGTGCCTGGTGGAAGTGTGCACTGACGGCCGTTGGTGTGTGCCTGGCAGAAGCGTGCACTGACGGCTGGTGGTGTGTGTGCCTGATGGAAGCGTGAACTGACAGCTATTGGTGTGTGTGCCTGGTGGAAGCGTGCACTGACAGCTGGTGGTGTGTGTGCCTGGTGGAAGCGTGCACTGACGGCTGGTGGTGTGTTTTCCCGGTGGAATCGTGCACTGACGGCTGGTGGTGTGTGTGCCCGGTAAAAGCGTGCACTTACCGCTGGTGGTGTGTAAGCCTGGTGGAAGCGTGCACTGACGGCTGGTGATGTGTGTGCCTGGTAGAAGCGTGCACTGACGGCTGGTGGTGTGTGTACCTGGTGCAAGCGTGCACTGACAGATGGTGTGTGCCTGGTGGAAGTGTGCACCGACGGCTGGTAGTGTGTGATGGCTGGTAGTGTGTGTGCCTGGTAAAAGTGTGCACTGACAGCTGGTCATGCGTGTGCCTAGTGGAACCATGCACTGATGGCTGGTGGTGTGTGTGCCTGGTGAAAGCGTGCACTGACGGCTGTTAGTGTGTGCCTGGTGGAAGCGTGCACCGACGGCTGGTAGTGTGTGTGCCTAGTGAAAGTGTGCACTGACAGCTGGTGGTGCGTGTGCCTGGTGGAAACGTGCACTGATGGCTGGTGGTGTGTGAGCCTGGTGGAAGCATGCACTGATGACTGGTGGTGTGTGTGCCTGGTGGAAATGTGCACTGACAGCTGGTGGTGTGTGTGCCTGGTGGAAGCTTGCACTGATGGCTGGTGGTGTGTGTGCCTGGTGAAAGCGTGCACTGATATCTGGTGGTGTGTGTGCCTGGTGGAAGCCTGCACTGACGGCTGGTTGTGTGTGTGCCTGGTGAAAGCGTGCACTGACGGCTGGTAGTGTGTGTGCCTGGTGGAAGTGTGCATTGACAGCTGGTTGTGTGTGTGCCTGGTGGAAGTGTGCACTGACGGCTGATGGTGTGTGTGCCTGATGGAAGCGTACACTGACGGCTGGTGGTGTGTGTGCCTGGTGGAAGCGTGCACTGACGTTGTGGTGTGTGTGCCTGGTGGAAACGTGCACTGACGGCTGATGGTGTGTGTGCCTGATGGAAGCATACACTGACGGCTGGTGGTGTGTGTGCTTGATGGAAGCGTACACTGACAGCTGGTGGTGTGTGTGCCTTGTGGAAGCGTGCACTGATGCTGGTGGTGTGTGTGCCTGGTGGAAATGTGCACTGATAGCTGGTGGTGTGTGTGCCTGGTGGAAGCGTGCACTGATGACTGGTGGTGTGTGTGCCTGGTGGAAGCGTGCACTGATGTCTGGTGGTGTGTGTGCCTGGTGGAAGCGTGCACTGATGTCTGGTGGTGTGTGTGCCTGGTGAAAGCGTGCACTGACGTCTGGTAGTGTGTGTGCCTGGTGGAAGTGTGCACTGACGGCTGATGGTGTGTGTGCCTGATGGAAGTGTACACTGACGACTGGTGGTGTGTGTGCCTGGTGAAAGCATGCACTGACGACTGTTGGTGTGTGTGCCTGGTGGAAGCAGGAGCATTCAATGTGATAGAAGACACAAAATAAACTGACGAAGAGGGAGGGGGAGAAGGGAGGGGGGAGTGCTTGCAATGAGGAACATGCTTCACAGCTAGAAGACACAAATGAAGCTGACCAGGAGAGAGGGGGAAAATGGAGGGGGTAGTGCAAGCAGAGGAGCCTGATTATAGCAATAAAAACACAGATGGCAGCTGTGCACGTGCACAAGCTTGTGAACGCAAACTGTAGGCTAGCAAAAGCCTCTGGTGGCACTTTTAAAAGCCACTTACTAAATGTCTCGAAGAGACATCGCTGTCTCAGGCGAGACCTAACAAGTGGAAGGACACTTGCCGCATACAGGAAGCAGTACTTCTTCCATGCTTTACTGTAGGGGACAGCTTTGGATGCAGCTGGAGCAAGCAGGAGGTGAGCAGGAAGTGCTGTTGAAGCCAAAAATGGTAAGTACTGTTAAATAATGGGTGGGCTCTAAGACCGTTTTAAGTCTTTTTTTGTTTATAAAATTTTTTGCTGACAGTGCTCCGGCAAAACCTAAAAAGGCTGATGTAGGCAGATTTACCACAGGACTTTTGGCTGTATGAACTGTCACGTCTAACAACATATGACATTTTTGAAGTGGAAATCTAACTCTGTCCAGCCTCGCAGGTGAAATAAAGTCACTTGCACTCCCCTAAATACATTTATCAAACTCCTTCAAGTATTGAGGAACCTACACACCGAAAAAGAACATTCACCAAGTCTGACAAGACCGAAATCTTGCTTTGTCAGATGCCTACGGGCAGACTTTTCAGACTTTGGATATTTGAGGAAATGGAATATAATACACTAGAAAAAGTGAATGTACATCATAGTAGGTTGGGAAACACCAATTAAGACAGAGCTCAGTTTAATTCACAGCGGCAGATTAAAAACTAGTGAAAATGAACACACAGAAATTAAACTTCCCATTGTTTGTGGACTGCTGTTAGTTCCAACAAATGTCATTCTCGGTATGCGTTGTGGGTGGAAGTAATTTCATGCTAAATCTCAAGAGATGCCATACTGACTTGTAATGATCTTTCAAGAGAGAAGGTACTAAACTGCTACATTTTAAAAGCCTCACAACCACAAACAATTATATAGAGCCCCACAAGAGCGGCTCCTTTGGCAACTTAAGAATCCTGCAAAACATCGCCACTAAATAGGTTTCTATGCAGCGGGAGATATATTTAGCAATCGTAGCGTTAACATGAAAAACGAAACGGTACTAATGCATACTACGATGTAATGGATGGGAAAGTGCACCTTTAGATTAAAAGCATTATCAGCAGATATCTATGCGCAATTCCGAGATGTTTAACTAAACATGTGTGCTTTTCGGCAGAGCATTTCATTTAAAAATCGGCGTTTTCATTCACAAACTGTAAATTTCAGCAATGCTTTTCTTATCAGGAAGTTACTGTTAAAGCAGATTAATCATTAATGCAATTCAATTTAAGGCCAAAAAGAGTGTGAGCACATTTTACTCCCTCCTGCAATCTTATCTGGAAGTGAAGTAGTGTGGCTCACTGGTTAGAGGCGGCAGACCCGAGAGCAGAGGAAGGCCCGGGACCAGGGTTCGATTCCCGGCGCGGCAGGTTTCTGGACCAGGGTCAGCGGACTCGATAATTCCCTCGCCTCGGTGCCCACTCTGATCAGTGATCACACTCGGCAACTCTGGGCATTAGCTTGCCTCATCTTCACTAACGGCCCCACCAGACCGCCGGGGATGCCTGGTCTCACCCTGGAGATACCCATTAAGGGACCATCTCTCAGGGAAGCCAGGAAGGGTTTCGCAGCGGTCGCAGCGCCTTGGGACCCTACGGGTAAGTAGTGCGCTATATAAATGCCTATACATACATACATACATATCTTCTGAATATTAGGATACAAGATTTCCAGGATGGGAGGGAAAGATAGATAGATAGATAGATAGATATCTGTGCATGTTGGTGTTTGGTGCCGTAATAAATGATATAATTGAATTTGACGAGGCCATCAGGTTTAGGCAGAAACACTGCCTACATATTAGATATGCATGGGTCCTTGGCTGTGCTTAAATTGTAAAAGAGTAAGTGCTGATGACCAATTTTTTGCTCAGAAGCTTGCAACTGATGCTATTGAAGGTCACAGTGTCAAATACCAAGGCTGCATTGTCTTAATTCTACCTCATGGCTCTTTAAGCCACCACCAGACACTTCCTGCCTCTTTACCTCACTCGTGCAGGTTTTTTTTTTGTCCCTGTGTTCTCCCTTTGTCTTAGTTTTACTGTTTTTCACTTCCTCCTTCTTTTCCTTTTTTGTTTTCCTACCTTTTGCACTGTATCAAAGTCTGTTGGTGAAATATAAGTGTTGATCACCAAAAATTAATGCGGTTTGATCCCACCTACAACCACTGCCACAAATTAAGCACTGGTCCTGATTTTTCTATAATAATGAGAGGTGACAGGACTTTGCATTCATTGTCACAGCAAAATTTGCCTGGCATTGGATTTATTTTCCCAGGTGAACACATTTTTTTAATCCACCCCTGAGAGGGTGTATTGTTGCATGTGTCTACAAGAATAGGAGAAAGGTATGTGCGGGATACCTTTCGGGTAAAAATTATAGAGATTAAGGGTGGGCGTAAAATCCGTTTCGCGGGCGAATTTGCGGATTTTCCGTGATTTCGCAATCCGCAAATCTCGCGAAATCGCGGTAAAATCCGCGAATCAGCGGGGACGCATTTTCAGCCAAGCAAGGGTTACAGCAGCAGGTGCAAAAGTTGAACCTAATTTCTTTGTAACCTTTTACAAAAGGGTTACAAACAAATTAACTTCAACTTGGACACCTGCTGCTAATTGCTTCCTGGCACCTCGTTGCCTACTTGCAACTATTCTCTGACCCTTGAAGCAGGGTCAGAGAATAGTTACAAGTAGGCAACGAGGCACCTGTCCAAGGAATTAAACCTCATCAGGAAGCACTTACAGATATAAAAAACAGGAAGACGGGAGAGGATGGCAAATACACCCATTTTGAGTTGTCAGGAGGGGTTAAACTAAAAGAGACCTTGACAGCACAATTTTCATATGCATTTTGCTAAAAATAAAAAGCTGTATGTTCTGTAGGGGCAACTCAGGAATCTGGCCCTTCAGAGATCCGGCCTCTCTTTCTTTCTCTCGTTCTCTCTCTCCCTCTCTCTTTCCCTCTCTTTCTCTCTCTTTCTATCTATCTATCTATCTATCTATCTATCTATCTATCTATCTATCTATCTATCTATCTCTCTCTTCCTCTCCCATAAACGACTGCATGGGTAACTTCGCTATGCAAGCGGCTCGCAAAGACGCAAAAATCCCCGCGAACACTCAAAAAACCCTGCGAACACGCAAAAAACCCTGCAAACACGCAAAAAACAAAAATCCACAAATTCGCACAAATTCGCGAATTTTGCAGATCGCGAATTCGCAAATCCACAAATTCGCGGATCGCGAATTCGCAAAATTCGCCCATGCTTAATAAAGATGTGCCCTCCACAGAATGATGTATTTATCTGTAGTGACTTTTGGAATAAGTACAAGCAGCTTCGTTACCCTTCCATGACAATCCATCCAATTATTTTTAGGGACTAGCCAGAAGAAACAATATTTGGACACTGTTTTCAAGATGTACCCAATATTGGTGGGTGCCTCTGGACACCTTTCTTGACCTGTGTTATCCATGTGCCGAGAAATGTTCTTACCTAGCCAATGGGCAACATGATTTGTTCTATCTGAGTGTTCTAAATACACATACACCAATAAATATATTGTTATTTAACCCTGCATCATTCATTTTCTGGCTAGCTAGGTCTTTCTCATTGGAGAGTTGAGAAAAACGTCATAAATCAAATTTATTGTCAAATTCCTCATAATAAACATAGACAACAATCATCCCACCAATTGGTCAACAAGGTCCATCTTTCTTTTCTAGGTGGTATAGTTTGCCACTTCTCCATGCCCCTGAGTGTCCAAAATTCCATGCTATAAACTGAAGCTTTGTTTAGACAGGAAAACTGGCCTCTACTTACAAAAGAGCATATGAGTCTGCAATACCTACACATATATGCAATGATAAAACACATTGCCTTCGGTTGCTGAGCCCATTTTTCTTAGTATTAGGACTCTGTGCACTTTACCCATGGTAACCATTTCCATAGCGATTGTGCTCTCTCCAAACATTGCAAAACTGGACTCTACCTAATAGACACATTTAATATTACTTTTTTCCAGGCCAGGTGCTCACTGAAGTGGAACTCAAGCAACACAAGGCCTGTTTTGCCCTGATTGGGGCTCTTCAGTCGGGTGTAGCATGGATCCAGTAGCACAGTGAGCACATGACCCATTTCTGGGTATACCCATGGCCGCTTAGGGTGTAAGATCAAACACTCAGAAGGTGATGGGGAGGAATGCTTGCAATAAGACTAATCAGTGCTACTCAATCAAGTAGCATTCCAACCTATTGCTCTTTCTGAGCACAGCTTGGTCCCAATCAGGGTGAAACCAGTTGAGTTGCTTGTTGGTTAGGCGGCTTGTTTTTTCAATCATGAAGGACCTGGTCTGGAAACTTGGGCTACAGTATTCCTATTGGAGCAGGGTCAATACTGATTTTCATGTGACTTGGTTCAAACTGATGTGCCATTGTGTGCAAAATAGCGATGGACTGGGTTGTGGCCTGAGTAATTAGAAATCAATCAATCATTAAAGTAAAATCGATTACAATTTTTTTGTTTGCAAGCTTAAATAAATTCCACCCTCTTGGAGAGAAGCAGTACTTCTACATAAGGATTATATATAATGGAAAAGGATGTGCAGCAAATGAATTTGTATGAAACAAAATACATTTATTTCAATCGATAAAGCTTTTTAAAATTTTATTTACAAAACATTGAAGTGGGTGCTCCAAGGGGAACATGCCGAAGGAGAAAAGGTGCTCAAAAGGTTGGTGGGTGGGAAGATAATCCCAGAGTGAAGATGATGAGAAATAGGAAAGTTCAATGTGAGATTGATTCAAAGTATCAATCTTAGTGGCCTTCCCCAACAGTATTTTACATGGTCTATTTACATCATGCATGGGTGATTATTTATTCTTTGAGCAGGAACAGCTGTTTCACTGCCACGGGACGCCATGGCGGATTTCAGAACCTGTGCAATTCTTTTGCTAACCGGACTGACCCTGGAGGGGCACCCGATGAAAATAATCCTATGGCAGTGAGTGAAACGGCCGTTCCTGCTCAAAGAATAAATAATCACCCCCCAATGTTTCTCGTGCGGATGAGGTTTTGAAAGCACGTGTGGGTTGCCTCCTAATTCCCCTACATTCCCGTCCTGAGGAAGACTCGCAGGCCAAGGCTCAACTTCCCTTTGTGCCACAAGCTGAGTCGAAACGTCGACGAATATATATCCATGCACCTGGACCCATCCAACTCTTACCTATTACGTGCATCAGATGATAACAATCTGTGATTGTAAAGAATTGATGTAAATAGACCATGTAAAATACTGTTGGACCAGGCCACTAAGATTGATACGTTGAATCAATCTCACATTGAACTTTCCTAATCCTCTTCATCTTCACTCTGGGATTATCTTCCCACCCACCAACCTTTTGAGCACCTTTTCTCCTTTGCATGTTCCTCTTGGAGCAATCACTTCAAACGTTTTTGCATGAAATTTGAAAAAGCGTTATCGATTGAAATAAATTAATTTTGTTTCATACAAATTCATTTGCTGCACATCCTTTTCCATTATATATAATCCTTATGTAGAAGTACTGTTTCTCTCCAAGAGCGTGGAATTTATTTAAGCTCGCAAACAAAGAAATTGTAATTGATTTTACTTTAATGATTGATGGTTTGAGGACCATTGTTTTCCTATATCGAACTGTAACCCAGGTCCACAAACTCGTATTGGGTTAGCCCCTTATCTGCAATGGCTGAGTAATTAGCAATGGCTGAGATTAATTCAAGCATTCCACCCATCCCTTTATGCATACTTTGGTGCGATGCTCTAGGTGTGACAGTTATGTTCAGACATGGGTCCTGTGCTCACTGTGCCACTGATACCAAGCTGCACCTGACTGATGAGCCCCAATCAGGGAGAAACCATTCTCGAGTGGCTTGGACCCAGTTCAAGGAGGACCTGGCCTGGCATTTTGAGCTGGGCTTTTCCTATTGGACCAGGGTTAAGATCGATTTGCATATGGCTGGGTCCAAACTGAGGTGGCATGGTGTGCAAAATAACAATGGATTGGGATGTGGACTGAATAATCAGTAGCTTAAATTAATTCAAACATTCCGTCCTTACTTTTTTAAATATTTCAGTGGGATGCCCCCAGTGCTAGAGTATGGCCAGATCTGGGTCCCAGGCCCAATGTGCAAATGAAACCAATCAGGGCAGTGATGATCTTGGGTTGCTACTGTTCTCGTTTAGGGAGGACCAGGCTTGGCAGCTCAGGTTGGACTGTCTCTACTGGAGCAGAATCAAGCCTGATTTGCATATGGCTGGGACCAAACTGACCTTTCATGGTGTGCTAAATAACAATGTACTGGGATGCTGACAAATAATTACCAGTGGTTGAGATTAATTCAAGCATTCAAACTATCACTATTTTGTATGCTTCAAAATTGTATAGAAGTCACTGATACAAGCTTAGAGAAAAGGCCTTTTATAAAGAAATCATACATGCTGAAGCTACACCCTTATTATTGCCCCAGGTTTCAGATAGTTTACTATGGATGGATTATGCATTTTGGCAGAAGAGGGCCTTAATTTATGGTTCAAACAATGTGACAGTTATCTAGATTTCCATTTGTGCCTGTTATTCAGGCCAGATTCTGTACATAGAGTCTAGAAAGACGTGTGGGCAATAGTATTCTACTATTGGTTCAACTTCAAGATTCCTCTAGAGGTCCATTGGTCAAAATAAAAGGTGGAGTCCCCTATTAGAATGCTGGCATTACGGCATATGGGGGCAGATTTATGGAGGACATTGTCTATGCTGAATAGTTTATGTGAAAACGTCCATGATGTTAACATAGTCCTAAATATGGGATGACCCAGACCCAGCTACATCCTCTTAAATCAGTATATTGTGGGTTATCTCCCACATGCTGACATCAATTGCCTCTTAAGCTTTACCCATTATGGTGTCAATGTGGTTTGCAGAAGGACACAAGCACATTTTAAAACATTTTGGTGGCTAGATAGTATGAGTCAATGTGAGACAGTTGGAGGCTACCAGCTTAAATATGTGCATCTTGAGCAATTTCAGTCTTGGTCTTGTACTCCTCAGATATCATAATATCAGTGGTTATCTTGGATAAGAGGACCTCTACAGGGACTCCCTGCTGTATTGAAATTAAATAGCCATCATACTTTACAGATGAGGTCCTGATCCAGACTTATTTCACCTAATATGCGGAAGAGGTAGCCCAGTTGATTAAGTTAAATGCTAAATCTCTACGCCAAATGAGACAGCCAAAACTTTCTCCTGGATCCGAAACGAGCAACAAGGTTCTCATGTGATTCGGGTAGAACATATTGGACAAAATCCACCTGTGTTTCATACATTAGAGATTGAAAACAGTTATTCAATTGTTTGATGCAAACCTTTGTCAGTACCCTCATTTCAACATTGATCAAGAGATAGGGAAGTAGGTGCCACACTTATAAGATATGGGGCTAGATGTAGGTAATCTCATTTGACCAATTCCTAAATATCGAATTTTACCTATTTGGTATTTAGGAATTGGTAAATATGATGTAGGTGATAAATTGGTAAAATTTACCGATTCAGTAATATTTCTTATTACCGATTTGGTAATACCGATTCAGAGCATATTCAAGGGTGGCAGGGTGTCACATTGACACACTGTTGCACCCCTTAATCGTGCATGTGTGCACATGTGGTGCACATACATGCCCTCTGCCACATGGCACCTTGAAAAAAGAAAATTGTTATTTTTTAATGGCATTCGGTATTTAGCACAAACTTGTAGTTGGTGGTAAATAACGAATCCTCAAAGCAAAAATGCACTCACTTGAATGCTACCTACATAGGTTTTAAGGATTCGGTAATTTACAGATTCCTTAAAATAAGGAATCAGTATTTTTCCGATTCCTTAAAATAAGGAATTGGTAAATTACCGAATCCTTAAAACCAGCCTCCTACATTAGAAAGGGCTAAATGCCGGTCGGTAACGGGAAAATCACCGATTTTCGGCCGTTACCGACCGGTATTTAGCTACCTACTTCTGGCCCATGGTTCCCAGCGTTCTAGATTCCTCCTCTTCTGTAAATGCTCATGCAGCGTGGGAATTTGGGGATTTTATTCATTTTATAGGACACCCATCATCTAGCGATTTGCAGGTAGGTTTTATAGAGATCACTGACATTATTTCATCTAGCTTGAGATACCCATTTAGTAAAGTCAGGATATAAAAAAAAGGCTCTTCCTCCTACGAAGTGGTAGGGGATTGTGCATGTTGGAAATGGCCCTTTTTGCAGGGTTATCCCTAAACTTTTTGCTTCATCCTCCTTTTTTTTTCCTGACCTGTGGTTGTTGGCTATAGGACTCTGGCCACTTTACCACTGCTGATCAGTGCTAAAGTGCATATGCTCTCTGTGTAAATTGTTATTGTGATTGGATATCATGATTGGCTTATTTGTTTTACCAGTAGGTCCCTAGTAAAGAGCACTGAGGGTGCCAGGTCTAGTAATTCAAATGCTACTAGTGGGCCTGCAGCACTGATTATGCGACCCACATGAGTAGCCCCAAAAAGATGCCTCAGGCCTGCCACCGCAGTGCCTGTGAACAGTGTGCTAACTGCCATGTCGACCTGGCCAGTGTATCTACTAGCAAGGCCTGACCCTTCTCTTTTCTTACACCTAAGACTCCTCTATGGTAGGCCCAAGGTACCCCCCTGGACAGGGTGCAGTGTATGTAAAAGGTAGGACATGTACTCGTGCGTGAAGCATGTCCTGATAGTGAAATACTGCTAATTTCGTTTTTCACTATTGAAAGGCTATCTTGCCCATAGAACAGAATGGGGAATGCTGTGTAACATGTTTAGCTGCATATATTCCCATAGGAGCGAGATAGAAACTTGGAGTCTGGTAACCCTGAACTCAGAATTTAATAACACATCTTTTAGGAAGGATGGTTTTAAATCCTGTGTTTGAAAATAGGACTTTTAGAAAGTGGCTATGTTCTTATTCAACCTTTCTGTGTGCCTCTGCCTGTTTGTGGATTAACTGTCTGGTTTGAGAAGAGTAACAGGGGCTGGGGTGGCTCTAGGAGTCTGGGTGAGTCAGTACAAGGCTGAATAGACCTATCTGCATTTGGAGTGGTGGGAGGAGTAGCACCTGGGCCTGAATAGGGCTTGGCCTGCCACAATGCTGACTCCACCTCATGTGGTGCGTCTGATGATTCTGGCCCACACTGACAAAGGATGCAGTTGTGCACTGGCAGAGTGCGCACAGAGCTGATTTGGACTGGGTCCAGGATCCCTCACACATAGAGAACAAAGACTTTTGGGGTATAAATATGAGAGCTGAAACCCCTGAACTTTAGACTACTTTGGAACCAAGGAGAAACCTTTGCTGAGGAGAAAAGCTGAAGAGTTGGAGGATAAGTACTGCCATTGCTGTGTGTCTGGGGTTGGCCTGCAGTTGCTATTTTTGCCGCAAGGGACTTTGCTGTGTGCTGTGTCCCCCTGCTTGCAAGCACTTTGCTGTGTACTGGGTCCTGAAAAGAAACTCTCCAACGGCCTGAGAAGAGCTGGCCTCCTGTTGTGGAAACTCAGGGATATACAAGTTTCCAAGACTACTTCGTGATCAAGAGGAACCTGTTGCCAAAGAGGACAGCTGAAGAGACTGAGGAGAAGTACTGCCCTTGCTGTATGTCTGGGGCTGGCCTGCAGTTTGCTGTTTCTGCTGAGGAGAGGATCAAGGGACTTTGCTGTATTCTGTGTCCCCTACTTGAAGAAGGACTTTGCTGTGGGCTGTGTCCATCTGAAGAAAAGTCTCCAAGGGCCCGAGAAGAGCTGGCCTCCTGTTTCTGTAGTCCCATGTAAAAAAAGGACTTCTCCCCCAGCTTCCGTGAC
Organism: Lissotriton vulgaris; assembly: GCF_964263255.1. Lineage (NCBI taxonomy): Eukaryota > Metazoa > Chordata > Amphibia > Caudata > Salamandridae > Lissotriton > Lissotriton vulgaris. Next base: position 475,746,273 of record NC_141694.1, read on the forward strand.
TTCCTTTCTGGAAGTTCTGACCTGCCATGAGGTGCCTGTAACTGTGTCTGAGGCCCTTGCTGCAGGGAGCTGGAAGTGCCAATCAACAAGGGAGAAGGGTAATGCTGCAGCAGTAGCCTCCGTCACATCGCCAAGATAGCGTGCCGCGGCTGCCGCTGTTCGCTGTCGTTTCACCGGAAAAGCGTGTCACCAGACCGTCGCATCGTTAAGGAAGCGTGTCGCCGCTGCTTGCCATCGCATCACCGGAGAAGCACGTTGTAGGGCCTGTCGCGGCTCAAGAAACCACTGATTTCACCACATGGGAGTCGGGCGTGCACGCATCGCATCCACGTTGATGCATCGCACCAAAGACGCCATTTTATCGCATTGCACCAGACTGTCGCAATGCATCGAGGCGCCATCTTGTCGCATCGCAACTGGAGCGCAGGAAGAACAGACACATTGCCTTCTCTACGACCCTTTTGTTTGTTCTGCGTTACGCATCTAAGGTACTTTGAGAGAAAAGTGTCACATTTACAATCTACAAATTTATTTTTGCACCAACCTTTTTTAAAGACATTCTATTGAGTATCTGTATGTTGGATTTTTGTCGCTTTGATCTTGTTTAGTTTAGATAAAGATATTTTATTTTTCTAAACTGGTGTGGTGTCCATTTGTGGTGTTTTCACTGTGTTACTGTGAGTGCTAATACAGATACTTTACACATTGCCTTTGGGATAAGCCTGTCTGCTCATGCCAAGCTACCAAGGGGGTGAGCAGGGGTTATCTAAAGTGCGTATCCCCCTTACCCTGACTAGAAGCAAGGGTCCCTATTTGGACAAAGGTACCTACCTCTGCCAACTAGAGACCCCCAGTTCTAACAGTGCATTAAGTAAATGACTATTTTATGAGGAGAACAGTTCTGCAGTATTCAAAGGGTGGGGTAGCAGCCGGAGGACTTAAGTGAAATATAACAGATATAGCCAACTGTGCATCCCTTTGTCATTGTGAACAATCAGATTCTAATGAGCCTTCTCCCCATGCTCATAGTGCCTCCGTCTCACTTTTATAAGTGCCCTCTCTGATTTTACATTGTATAGGGAGTTATGGGATAATGTTGTTGTTTCTAGTTGTGGGAAGAGGGTTAGTATCTATCTGGCAGGTACTAGCTTATTTTGCAATCTAGATTGCCTATTCTGTAACTTTTCTTCATGTAATGGCATATATTTTGAATCAGGAGTGCTTTCCAAGTGCCTTGCCACCCATGAGGGGTCTGCACTGACACCACTGACAGTTTGTTTCACTCTTAATATATACATATATAGGAACTAAGTATCTCCTTCCCTCCAAAAGGCTATATTTGCCTGCTTGCTTTCTCCAAAGGTTTAGGGGGTGTAGGTATTGAGGTGTGACAGTTTTGGCTCCTCCGCTTATGCAGAGAAGCATCGCCCTACTGCTTTCGGCAGTGTAAATAAATGAAAAATAAAAATAATAATAACTTGATTTTATTATTATTATGGGTGGTGGAGAACATGCCCAAGCTCCCAGTCCCTGGCTGAGCGCTGAACCATGGTTCTCAGACCAATCACAACACTGCATTGCAGCATTGTAATTGGCTTAGGGGGAGCCTGGGTGCTTCCTGTTCCAGCCAGGGGAGACGCAGAGAGAAAATGGAGGAGGGATGCGGCGAGGAGGTAAGTTTAATTTGTTTTCCTTTACTCCTTCCCCACCCTCCGCCCCGTCACCCCGATCAATGCCAGATGCCACTGCTGTGTGGTCTAAACTCTAAAAGTAACAGTGAGCCATACGTAAGGAAGTAACCAATACACGAGGAGCAATCATGCACTGGAGCGAAAAAAGGTATAGTCTTACTCTTGTGGATGTGTCAGGCACATGGTATGAGTCAACCCTTCTTCTCCCATACTGTACTAGACCACAGCTCTGTCAATGCTGTTACATTTCACATTTGGGTCGATTTTGTCTTTTTAGAGAAATTAGTTGCATAGAGCCCTCTGAAACATTTTTGTAAACTACTTCTATGTGGAGATTTGCTGTTACGTGATTCTGAAATTCCTGCCTTGCCAATTTGCGGCAACTGTTTCTTTGGAGCAGCAAAGCGGGATGCATTATTCTGAGTTTTGCTTGTCGCTCTTCCAATGTTTACTATCAAATGGATGTGGCCATATTTCAGCAGGGATAAGCACATTCCGAAATGTCATGAATTTGCTAGTAAGCACCTACATTTTTTTGTGTATGCTACTTTCCTATTTACTCCTTGCACAGTTGATGCTTGAATAATTATTAATCAATACTCCCTAGGCAGTTGTTGGCAACACTATCATTAAAACTAAAACCGACTGAGCCACGCTTTGTTATGCAGCGTGGTATCTGGTGGTTCCCTCTCAATCTGGTGGGGTTTACCCAGTTCCTGTCAGTGGTTCTGAACCCTTTCCTCTTACCCTCAAGTTTTAGTTCTCCTCAGCAGCCCTATCATTTATTGAAAATATCGTGTTTGAAGGCCAGCCCTCCTAATTTTTACTTTCTTGTTCTTTTACCTTGCTTCAATATATTAGCAGTGATGTACTATGTACTGCAACTTCAGATCCATAGGAATATGTAGTCAAGCAGCATATTTCTTTTGCTTAATTGAAACTGTATAAATGTGATTGATATACGTAGAAAGAAAATAAAATTATTGTGGATCGGAGTGATTCATATGGTCCTCTTGGCTCGCAGGTACATTTCACACCTTCTGTGCCCTATGCGTATTAAAGGTTAACAGAACCATTACAAAAATGAATTTAAAAATGGAACATTACGAAATCTCCTAGAGTCTGGGAGTATTTTTAGCGTAAGTGAGTCATTCTTTCCTTTCACGGCAATGCTTGTTCACACATCCCAATTTAGATTCTGCCTTTTCCCAGCCCTTTGAAATTGCATGGGGAAATTGGGATTATTTCCTGAGGAGCTGTGAAGGACAGTATCGGATTCGGAGAAGTGTGTCTGAAATCTGCAGAAAATCAGCATCCCTATGTGAAATAAGCATTTAAATGAGATGATATTTTCAGTTTTCCACCTGCTGCTCAGTTGCAAGAAAGGTTTTGGGTGCGAGCACCCTAATATTATTACTATTGAAAGTGGACACTTTCTCCGTTTACCAAATAGCATTGTTTAAAGAAGATTATAAAACATGCATGAGATAAATGCTATTGGTCCAAATGTGTAACTTTTTGTGTACCTAAGTGGGATTCTAACTATAACTTAGAAACCAAGCTTTTCAAAAAATGGCTTTCTGAAAGTGCCAACTGCACCGCTTTCATCAATAGCAAGACCTGCAAAAACAACAAACGACCCATCTGGTACACGGACGACCTCAGGGAGTCCAAGCGCCACTGCAAGCAACTTGAGAGAGAATGGAGACTCGCCAAAACCACCACCACGAAACGCCACAAATAAAGCTTCCCTCAACCTCTACCACTAACAACCATGGGAAGCAAAGGAAAAGACTCCAAGCGTGCTCCAAAAATGGCAAAGAACTCTTTGCCATTGTCGAGGAGTTCTCCAATCCTGCAGCTGCCAACAACAACATCATGTCATCCCAAGCACTCTGCAATGGCCTCTCAAACTTCTTCGAACAGAAGAGTGCCCAGATCTACAACACATTCGACCCACAGCATACCAATACAAACTCCACTGACCAGCTGGACGCTCCTCTCATTGCCAAACAGCAGCTAATCAACTGAATGCTGCTCTTGAATGAAAAAATCACCACCCTGATTAATACTATCCCCTTAGGAGCCCTCTCAGACCCATGCCCCCGCTTCATATACAACACTGGAAGAACCATCATCTTCCCAGTTACCAAAAACTCAGCAACACGTGTTACCACACAGTGGAAAGCCCTTTGCATAGTTTGACTGATCACCTTTCTGTTGCTTATTTGGGTGTTGCACTGGTACTAATGCGGTGCAACCAATGCCAGACAATGTTATCAGTGTAAAAGTGACAAAATAAATAAGTAATACTACCACCAGATGTGCCACATTCCTCCACATAATTTGCACAACCTTACTACAAGTGTGTCCCCACCCAGTGGCATCATTTCAGTGGGCTTGCCAGCCAGTGAGCATGTGTAATGAATTACAAGGAATTACATTTCAGTCTCTTAGTGTGTGATAAACCTCCTGTTAAACCTCGTCCTCCCACCAGTACAGCAGCCCTAATGCGGAAGTAGCCAAGGAGGTTACAGAGAGAGGGTACATCTATTGAAAAAACATGAGTGTGCGAACTAGCAGCCTACTGCCTTCATAACAGCAGACCATTACACTGCCTTCAAGCAGTTGCCGTTAACCTTCATTAAAGTATGCTACACATGACAGCTAAGCCTGACTAACGGTGATAAGAGCGAAGGCTCGAAATGTCAAAGACATTTCTTTGTTTCCATTACAATACATAATTGTGGATATCACTCAGTGATGTACATAATGTGCGGATGTACTCCCTGACGGTACTGTGAAACGGAAAGTGTGATTTGCGAGTTGAGAAACTCTCAAGGTTTCAGAAAGGTTACAGTTGCTAGGGTAACCGTCTCCTTGCAGCCGGGTATTCAGTTCTTCTTAGCCTCTGTTTGGCTCTTAAGCAATCTTGTAAGTTGAAGGGAACGAAGAATGGCAAACACACTAAATTAGCGAAAGCCAGCACTTTGAATGCCACAAAGATAACCAAAAACGATATAATAGAACATATTAGATTTTTTTAATGTATGAATGCTAGAAAACATTTATACAAGAATGCTGCATAGCATTAATAGCGTAATGTATGTAAGGTAATATCATTCTGTGCCTTATGCAATAATTTACTCTTACACCCTAATGTTTTGGGCTTACTTGAATATGTCAACATTCATGGATTATGTAATTTTGCACTTGATGGAATGATCCATTTCTATTGTAAAAAAACGCGAGGAAGGAAGTGAGGTAGGGAGGCAGAAAGGCAGGCAGGCAAGCAAGCAACAAAGCAAGCAGGCAGGCAGGAACCCTTTTCCCACCAAATAAATCCTACAAGAATTACGGTTGGTGTGAGAAGAAGAATGGAGAGTGGCATTGAGCTGTAAAAGGGAGAACTGAGTGAAAGGGCCAGAACACAAACCATTTTTGGCTGATGCTATTAAGGTAGTGCTTGCTTCTGACACCTTTCAAGCACAATAATATGAAAACACAACTTTAGAGGTGGCATTGTCTAACAAAAACGTATGTCAATATTTGCTGCATGCCATTTTGTTGTGCTGGTGATGTGCTCTGTTGTGTTTTGTGCTCTTATCTTTTGTGCTGCAGTATTACAATGAAGTTCTGTACTACTATACTGCAGTTTTTGTGTTGTCTGTATTAACCATGTTTTGTTGTTGTGTGCGATGTTATGTTTAATGATGGTGCTAATTTGCTTTGTGTAAGTTATTCATTATGTTGAGTTATTTACTTTTGGTATGTGACCAAATGCTGCTGTATTTTCAGCCACAAGCAGCACATGCCTTGACAGTATCTGTGAAGAGAGGCCATGTATCTCTTTTTTAGGTGGTGAAAATGGCACTTCAACCACTTAAGGCAACAGCCAGCTTAAATTGTGGCAACTTCACAGCCATCGCAAACACAGCAATCTAAGCGTAAGCAATTACAACGTGTAACCCTATTAATACTCACACTCCTCCACTGCTACAAGTCTTCTTCGCTTCAGAAATACTTCATCACTGCTCCGACTGAACCAGGGGCATTGAATTTATACTGGGCTTTGGCAAGTTGTACATCGGACACCCTAATTCCCTCACGTCAGAAGACACAACCATACTACGAGCTCCCAAATTTTATCCAGCGGATACTATCTAGTAGTACTGGGCCCAACCTTTAGCTCTTTGAGGATATACTCGTCTGGCTGGATGATTTACCACTGCTTCTCTTACTTGCTAACTTGGTCCACTGATGGACCTTTCTGCATCACACTGAGGGGAAAGAGAGTTATGACTCGTCCGATCAATTTAATTTAGTGGTGCAACCAATTTGACCACACAATGAGGACCAGGAATAGGTAGCCAATTCCAAGAGTGCTTAGTAAAAAATTAGAGATTAGGTTTAAATAGATAACTCTTAAACTCAAACTGTATAGATACAGTATAACAATAGGGAGACCTCCTAAATTAAAGTAAGCAAACATGAATCAAACAAACTAGAAACAGTTTGGACGCAATACAGAACAACAAAATTAAGATTTGATGCTCGGAATACAATCTAGCTTGATCTTTCCAAGGCATTAGCAATTCAATTTACTTCAATACGAGCTAAGGCACATAACTGCTCACCGTACAAATCTACATATGACAATAGGGATTAGGCAAAATAGTACAGGGAGTATTAGCAACAGCATTGCAGAAGCTTGGTCAGGAGTCTTCAAGGTGTCAGGAAGTGTTTGTCAAAACCAGACAAGGGGAAATTAACTTGACATTGGAAATGTCTTTAAGAGTCAGTTTAAGGGGCCAAGGGATTTGCCAGCTTTTGAAAATTGGGAAAAGGGTTCAGGGCAAAGTCCAAATAAAGGCTCTGCAGGATATCTGCAGAGAGTTCAACAAAGGAATTCAGCATGCGATCTGGAAAAATGTTCGAAGTCATCTGTCCCCTATCCAGGGCAATCCATAAATTATAATCCATGGAGTTCATCGTAAGCTCCCCTTTAGCTGCGTCATCAATAGTAATCCATTGTATTTGTTTCAAAAGTCTGTATAGTTGCACATGGTATTTGGAATGAAAAATCATGGGAAAGTCCCACACTGAGCATGGGAACATTGACTCGGTCACACACTCATGGGACGACAACTGCCCATTGTTTTTCTACAGAGTTCTCATGTGCTTGTCATTAGAATCCATTCCCAGACATGTATCTATTATTTTTTACAAGAAATGTATCAAATCAAACTACCAGTTATTGATAGCACCTGCAAAAAAGCAAGTTAGATAAATGTAGAAACGTATTAAATTCTCATGGGACCATGAATCAGATCTTTAGTGTAAAACTGCTAAGTTAAAACATGAGCTCTGTAATGCAAATTTAAAATGTGTGTAAACATTTAAAGATATACGTATATATTTCTTTAATACTTTAGTCCACTAAATCATATAGCAGGAAATGAAATTGAATGCCACTGAGGCTCCTATTACTATGTTGGGCGGACTTGAGTCAGCCCGGCAGCATTTTGGTGTGGAAACCGACCGCCCATAAGTCGGCGGTTCCGTACACCGTATTATGATGCGACCGCACATGGTACGGTCACAAACTCCAATTTCTCAATAGGAGCTTGTGCTGCGGGCAGTTTCCGCCCCAGCACAATCTCCCATAGAGAAATGGGAGTTTGTGTAAATCCCTGCACCATTTGGCAGGCATCGTAAGAGTGGGAAACTTTATGCGCACAGTGGGCATGTGGGAGCATTAAGAACAAGCATTGGCAACCCTTTTTATTAACTGTTATTGTGTAAACTGAACATGTGGACAGCTTTTTTTAATGATTACAATATATTTAGTTGCATAATTTGTTGTTATTAAAGTGCTTTAATACATTCTGAGTGGATTGAAAAGTAGTGTCTGTTTGAGGATATGAGTGTAGCTGCATTTGAGGTATGAATTATCTTACATAGGTCTTGACCAAAGGGAACCCTTCTTTGACTGTATAGTTACTGGGAGCTCTATCCCCTTGGTTTACAGAGCCCCCTCTCTTTGACTTCAAGGTAATTGTGTAGATTTCAGCCTGGAAAAATAAACCTTTTGTCAGGCCCAATTCTTTCTTTTTAATACATATAAGTCACCCCTGGTGTAGGCCGTGGACAACCTAGAGGGCAGGGTGCATTGTATTTACAAAGCAGGACATGTACATTTTAAGCTTTACATACCCTGGTAGTGAAAATCTCTTATATCGGTTTTCACTACGGCAAGGCCTATCCTTCCTATAGGATAACATTGGAGTTGCTTAATACATATTACAAGTGAGAAGAGAAAACCAGTTCATGTTTGGTGTCTCTGGAATCACAATTTAACATCTCAATTTATGAGGAAGTCCGATTTTAGATTCCAATTCTGAAAATGCAATTATTAGAAACTTGGCATTTTCTTACCCTGTATGTTTAATGTCTGTAGTCTGTCTCTGGTCACATGACTGGCTGTAGCTTACAGTTGAACTTTGTGTATTTCTCCTAGACAGGCACACACAATAGGGAGATTAGGTGTGCATGGATGGGCCATTACTGCCAGGATGAGAGGGAGGAGCTGGGCTCAGGCCCACTTACACCTAAATAGGCTGTGTCCTGTCTCTAAACAAAGGATAGTTAGCCTGGAGCCAGGGCTAGGGAGACAGGGCAACTGTGCATTTCAAATGCATTCATCTAGAAGCTTCTCTCTACTTCAAAAGCACAACTGGGTATAAATACTGGACCTCAGACACCAACAGTTCAGTACACTTCTGGACCTGTGGATATTCTACTAGGAAGAAGGACTATGGTGCTGCTGTAGGAACGACACTGTGCTGGACTGTACTCTGCTGGACTCCTAGTTTGCTGTGCTGACCTCCACCTGCTGCCCTCCTGTCTGGGTGGGGACTGGGCCTGCTTCTCTTGAACCCAGAAGCCAGAGTGACTCAAAGGGCTAGTTGGCTGGTTTACTGATCTGAAGCATCACAGACATAACAGGCTACCAAAAACATTGCATCTGCACCTGGACTTTGACATCTGTGAGTCTGCCCTGCCAAGTGATGCTAGCCAGTCCTGGACCCTTGGGAGTGGACTTAAGGTGCTTTGTCAAACTTTGTATATCCATCTGAACCAACGCATCTCCCCTGCTGCGAGCCACGGCCCCAAGCACAACCAACACATCTCTGCTGATATGTGGATTGGACTCATCACAAAGACTCATATCACCACCACAGCCCACATCACCTTCATAACCACCGCTGTCTGACGCATCCTCAGTGCAAGCCCTTGCATTTCTTGTCTACGGCAGCCTCAACAATGATGCCAGACTTTGCATCACAGCTTTGCAGATACTCAGAACCGATGCATCACCCAACTTCACGATGCATCTCCCACTCCAGACTTTGCATCACAAACCCACATTGATGCAAACAGGACCTTGCACCACAGCCTTGGTGCACCTCGCAACCAACCCATCGCTTTGGCTGTGTGACGCATCTTTAACACGGATCCACACAAAGCTCTGCAGACCAGGATTTAAGGAACTTGTTGAGCATGCCTAACTGGGTCACTGTAGAAGGCCCGTGCTTTGTCGCAGTCAGCCTGAACTTCTGACTTTGTCCCAGTCCAGTGTGACCAGCAATCCACAGTTGAAGCTTTATGCCTTTTGGTGCTACATTCTCTAAAAACTTTAAATTTTAATATTTCCGGTTCAACTAATTGAATTTTAGTAATTTTGGTCTTGTTTTACTAAAAATGACTCTATTTTTCAAACTCTGTTGTGGTCTCCTTTTTGTGGTGTGTTTTCACTATGTTACTGTTTAAAGTGTTGCACAAATACTTTACACAATTCCTTTAAGTTAAGCCTGACTAATCTGTGCCAAGCTATCGGGGGTTTGAGCACAGGTTTATTTGGGGTTTGTTTGTGCCTTAGCCTGACAAGAATTGGGATTGCTGTTTGACCAGGGCTCACACCCAGTCAACCAGCAAGCTAATTTCTTACAGTCTTAAAATCCAAGGGGAAAAATAGCTGGCCTGCCTTTAAGGTTATGCAAACCCTTGAAAATTACCCTTTTAGGTAGCCGCTCAAATTAATACTTCAACCATGTACTGCTAGTGTTGCTTTCACCTAACTTGCAAAGAAAATATTACAAATGGTTTCATCGATGATCCCACCTTATACGACGTCATTGAATAAATGACTGATTATATTACCAAGGGCATCAGGAATGACATCAGCGTTTTCATCAGGTTCTGCCAGAACTTCTTTCACATCTAAAAAAAAATTCATTGAATCAGGATGAAGAGTTTTTACCCTTTTTTTATTATATTGCTGTTATGTTTGAGTAATCAAAAGATTTCTATTAACTCGGGACGCCTTTGCCTTTTGTTCAATAAGCATATTCTGTGGCAAAACGGAAATGTTGCCACGCATGTTCTTTATTGCAACAGTTACCACAGCTGTTGAACGTGAATTCCCAGCGCCTTGGATGTAATTCTAAACAACACAATAGCACAGGAAATTGCTTTGTACTCAGAATGGCATTCACAATATGGAAATAAAAATATTGGCTACACTGTGGTCTTTCCGATAAATTCCTGCTAGTTCATTCTTCCCTCACAGTTAATGATTCCCATTGTAATGCTGGAGATATTTGTCACACTGTCAGAAACTCAATAATGTCAGAATGTGTCCAGTAACACAGAGTTCGCTTAGACACTACAATAAGCTTTGTTTTTTTTTTATATACTAACTTCTAGTTACAAAAGAAGTGCCCTGTTTACCTTTTTGCAACATCATATGGGGGTTTAAATATAATTTTTTAGCTGTGAAGTGTGAAAGAATCGTAAAAGTATATGGTATTATTTTCTAGAGGCCAATAAAATCATGAAAATCTTTATCCCCTCGATTTTCTCTAAGAATATCATGCTTCTATGTCTGTTTTAAACGTAAGAGTGTGCAGTCACTAACATACCCCCTGGGTCACAGAACATAGCTCTGAATGACTCATCCCCCAGGAAGACAGGAATGTGCTTATTGTTTGCATCACATACATTCCTGTGTGTCTTCCCTTCTTGTTGAAGCTGTTGCGAAAAACTGATTGCGGGAGTTCAATCAAATTCCTTTACATCTCTTTCGTCACAATACTTTCAAATATAGTATGTAAATGTGTCTTACTCTTAAGCCGCGCTTCCAAAATCGAATGGAGTTTCCTCATCACTATCTGCTGTTGTTTTCTTCAATTGTTAAACATGATTAAGGTGAAGAACATTGAGTACTGTAATTGTCTTCACAGGTCCAGGATGCTTTCAGATGTCGATTGAGGAACTGCCAAGATCCAATCAATGCTGATTCTTCAAGTTCTTTTCCTAATGGACATGCTCAGATCATGGTTAGCTTTTATTCTCTCCTTGACTGATTATCCAGCCCTCCTAATAAAGATTGCACTGAGCATCCCAAGAGTATGAAGTTGAAATATTAATGCCAGTTAATGTCTGACATTTGCACCTTTGCTGCCATCTGAGATATTTTAGAAAAATTCAGCCTGAGATGGGTATTGGTGTCTGGATTGTGAAAAGGGCTAGATTTGTTCCTGGACCTGGTAAGAGTGACTGCCAAACAGCGACGGCTCGTGGAGGGAGTTACGGTGGGGCAGGAGGGCGGGGAGGGGGAGGGGCAGGGCGGAGGTTGCTAAAAACCGGCATATGGATAATTGCAGGTAAGTAAACAATTTAATTAATAAAACGAATTTCGTAGCTCGCACTGCATTGCATTTTGCGATGCAAGGCGCACTACGAAATTCGTTTTATTAATTAAATTGTTTACTTACCTGCAATTATCCATATGCCGGTTTTTAGCAACCTCCGCCCTGCCCCTCCCCCTCTCCGCCCTCCTGCCCCACCGTAACTCCCTCCACGAGCCGTCCCTGCTGCCAAACATGTTAATTTTAGAGAGCTGTAACAGACAGAGGCATGATAATTATTTGATACCTGAGAAAGAGTAGACGGACGATGGAAAATGTGCCAAGCTTGTGATTCCAGATTATATAAATATGGCAGTGAGGGTCCTGTAAAGCTACCCTTTATCATGAGCACTGCACTAGCCTTTGACTCAAAAGATATTCCTCAGAAATGTCATGTATTTATATATTTTATTTGAAGCAAAGATGAGTGTACCAGCACATTTTCAAAGCATCCCATTCAATGTCTGTTTTCTTTACAGATTACATATTTACCTAAATTGCTACACTCAATATACACAATGAAAATTGGTTCTTATGTTTGAAATATTTGTATTTTCTTAATGTTATAAATATGTCGGTCACTATCCCAGGTAAGGCAAATTGGAACGCACAGTGACTATTGATAAATAAAATTTTATAAGCACCCCATACATTCCAAACTCTTGGCAATCAAGTGTTTTTATGGAGAAAATTAAACTGTTGCTTAATTATTTACCAAGGTAGGCGTCGTGATTTTTCTAGTAGGTCTTCTCCATGCCTCCATTGGACTGCCAAACGTCTCCTGCTGACTGTTCAACTAAGTAAATAGGAGGTCACAGTGTAGTACTGTGCAAGAATCATCAACTAAACAGATTGTGGGAGTAACCTTTCTCTGCTGCCCTACACAAATCCTTTTTTGTCTGCCTCCTATTAGTCTGAGCATTTCTGTTTGGGGGAATATATGAAATCGTACGTATTATGGCAGTTCACACATTATCAGTAAATTAGATTAAGAAATAAACAATGCCTAAGACTTCTCCAACACTAGACCCAGCACAAAACACATGCTCCATTATTCTTTGCAAGACAAACCCTTCAGAATCAGATGGTTTGGTGCCTCCAGGTGCAGTATGGAGAATGCATGTACATGCATGAATGCCAATACCAGACATAGAAAAGGTGCAGTATCCTGGCACTGCTAGGATGACCAGTTTCAGATAAGGTCTGTTGAAATCTTCCTAGCAGGCTCTATTGGTCATTAAAGGATTGCTCCAGCGTTAAAGGCCCTAGCCAAAGGCAAGGGTCTGTAACAATCGCCGGTAGAGACCGCTAGGAGGGCTCTAAGGCTATTTAAACATTCCGCCCCAGAAGGCAGAATGGGGCACATTACCAAGCAATAGCAATAATTATCGCTATTGCTTGGTTAGCGTGAAAAAATTATCGCCGAGCTGCGGCGATTTTTATCGCAGATAAAACTTGGTATTACCAAGGTTTATCGCAAATGCGATAAAAATCGGCCGCTATGCATGAATATCGCTGAAAAGTCAGCGATATTCATGCATTAGCGAGCTAATGCTCTTAGCCATGTTATCCACCTACCATTGGATAACATGGCTAAGAACTGGTCTGGGCAGGTGTTAGCTTTTGGAGATATTTGCGCTTAGCGCGAATATCTCCAAAAGTTGGTAATAGGAGATAGCGATATTAGCGACTGTTTCCAGTCGCTAACATCTTGGCACGCCCACTTTGCATGTCATTAGTGATAAATATCACTGACATGCAAAGTGGGGCCAAAGATGGTCGCTATCTCCTACTACCTGTCGCTAACTGGTGTTAGCGACAGCTAGGTAATAGGGAGATAATTTTATCTCCGCTTTCTTGGCTTCTAAAGCCAAAAAAGCGGAGATAAACCCCCTTGATAATATGCCCCCATGTTCTTATTGGTAAAAACAAAAGCTTCTCAGAGCCTGAGGGGATTTAAATCCCCTTAGTCCCGAGAGGCCTTTGTTCACAGCAGCTGGGAATGAAAAACAACTTTAGAATGTTGTTCTCTGGGCTTCTATCGGCCCATGGAAGCCCAGAGCACTCCATTGTCTGTGATGGAGTGCTCAATATTCCAGTGTTCTAATAACGGTTGAGTGCTCCTACCTTGTTTCATCTTAAAAGTATTGATACGGTGGTACTTAGGTAATAAGCAAACACAAACATGTCCCTTTCTGAGAGCTGTGGTGCTCTTCAATGATAATTTTTCCTGGTCATAGATCCTTATAAAGCTATCTCCCTCCTACGGTTTAAAGCTGATAAAAAGGATAGTGAACTATAAAAGCCAGACACTCATACTTTGCTGTTCATTGTACAAACCAGGGATGACGCAGTTAAAAACAGACTCCCTCATTAGCCTGTCGGTTAAGATGATCAACGGTATTACAGGCGAAAAAACTTTCCAAGTTTACTATTGCAAAAACAGTGTTCGTTTTCTAAGGTCCCTGAATGCAGTGCCTATGTCTAGAGAGAATGTAAAAACACAGACTCATGAAATCCTTCTAAAGGCAACAACTTCACTTTGAACTCATTAACTATGAAACTCATGCTAATCCTTTGGGGATGGCCTTTCTCTTTGAATTAATACAGACTACTTTCTTGCATTCTCTGAATATTCATGTTTTGCCATAGTTGTGTCTGTAATGACAGTGATATACATACCCTATGCTGCACAGTGAACTAAATAGTTACTGCATTCAGTTTACCATGTCCTTCTAGGCGTCGCAGTCTGAAATGAATATACTTTTTTTTCCTTTTTTTTGATTACCGATGGTGAGGTCATGTCACAGGGCACAATAGTCATACTGATTTGAATATGAAAAGTAAAGAAACTTAGGGTAGTCACAATTTGAAAAAAGGGATATATAACAGTATAATTAATCATTCTTAATATTAACTGAAAAATAGCAGAGTGTTTGGTTGTGAAAAAAAAAAATAGCAGAGTGAAATAGCGTGAACACAGCACAAGCAAGTGTAATTTTTTTCGTGGTGTTGGTATTTTTCTACACAAAACTAACACAATTGTTATGCAAAGATAATTGTGTGTGGAACATGATGTACAATGGCCCATGCTAAGACCTGCCAGGGCAGGCAATCCTTCAGAAGGAGCGCCAATTGACCATGAAAATGCTTATTATCTGCTTAAAGGAATGTAAATTAATTTTGCTGTCGCTTTAATGTCTAAGAGGAGGACCTACTATAGCCTAAGAACCCAACCTAGCGGGCTCTTCTGACCATTAAAGGCCCACTCCAGCCTTAAAGGCCTGAATCGAAGGAGAGGGTTTATAACAACGTAGCGGGCCTTTAATGGCTGATAGAGCCTTCTAGGAGGGCTCTACGGCTAGTAGAACATTCCTCCCCTAGAGGGCAGAATGTTCTAATTACTAAAAACAAAGAGCTCTCCGAGCCTGAGAGGGTTTAAATCCCAGCAGCAGCTAAGAACAAAAACCACATAGAAGCCTGCATTCAATGGAGTGCTCCACATTCCAATGTTCTAATATCCTGAACACACTTCCACAAAGAACACATACCCTAACTCACTGTGCATGAATTTAGCTGGCATTTAAATAATAGTCTATGTAACACAATTCTGCCATACTATATTGTCTTGGAATTTTGAGCTCTTACATGTATGGTTGCGTTTATTTGGCAAGGAGTTGTATTAACTCTTCTTATGATGTGTAAAAGTCATTTGAGTGTGCTTACAAAGAACTAATGAGCAATTCTTTGAAGCTTTCCACACCATAAATGTCTATATGTATCTATGTATCAGTCTTCTACCTCTTACCTTCTTCTGCCCTAAGTCATTTAATAATATCCACTATAATCTAAAATATTGCCACCTTCACCTTTTTAGGCTTGTCCTTCGAGACATCAATGGACTATAGATGGCTCTAGCTCCAGGAACGGATTAGCAATAACTTAATTTAACTTATGTCATGAGTTATATGAAATAATCAGCCTAGACCCTGACAAAAGACAGCACTGACATAATTTCCTTCCTTTTAAAGTCACCTTGTCTGGGGTAGACACAATTCTAACTCAAGAGACATACTAGATTTTCAAGATGTCCACATATCTGACAATATTCTCCATAGTCAACAGTTAGAGAGATGGTGCATTTGAGATCCTGGAGGTCTGGAGTGAGACATTATTGGGAATTATTTTGTAAGTTTGAATATGGTACCATTGTGGATGCCTATGGTTTTTTTAAGCTATGGTGTGTGATTAGAGCATAAAGGTTTCCTACAAGTAATTGTAAATGTTAGCAATTCAATTTCAAATGTTTTTCAAATTACTAACATTTGTCTTTTTATCATGTCTTTTAAACAGACCGATTTTGAAAAAGATGTGGATATTGCGTGTCGGTCAGGTAAGATTGTTCAAATGGTGCCTGGTACAGAAGCCTGATTTTATGTAATGCTCTAAAACACAAGCTATACACTGTTGTATTCCATCACAAAGTAAAATATGAAAAAAATCAAGTCAGGGATTCTTCGTAGGAATAGAGGGGCATATTACCAACAACTAGCGATAATTTTTGTCTCTAACTTGTTTAGAGACAAAAATTATCGCCGCACATCGGCGCTTTTTATCGCAGATAAACCTTGCTATTAGCAAGGTTTATCGCAAATGCGATAAAAAACGGCCGCAATGCATGAATATCGCTGAAAAGTCAGCGATATTCATGCATTAGCGAGCAAATGCTCTTAGCCATGTTATCCACCTCCCATTGGATAACATGGCTAAGAACTGCTCAGGGCAGGTGTTAGCTTTTGGAGATATTCGCGCTTAGCGCGAATATCTCCAAAAGTTGGTAATAGGAGATAGCGATGTTAGGGACTGTTTCCAGTCGCTAACATCTTGGCACGCCCACTTTGCATGTCATTAGTGATAAATATCACTGACATGCATAGCGGGGCCCAAGATGGTCGCTATCTCCTATTAGCTGTCACTAACTGGTGTTAGCGACAGCTTGGTAATAGGGAGATAATTTTATCTCCGCTTTCTTGGCTTTTAAAGCCAAAAAAGCGGAGATAAACCCCCTTGATAATATGCTCCAGAGTTCCTATTCTGCTCACAGAACTGATGTCATTTTTTGAACTGATAACATCTTTTAATATAAGGAAAAAGAAAAAGGTTGCCCATGGGGCACCTTGAAAGGGAACTCATGCATCCGGTTAGGCAGCATTGGCATATTTTATTACGGAAAACACGTTTCTCAAGGGAGAAATTGAGCTTTTCCTGTACATGCATGCCTGTTCCTCTCAGTGAGCACACAAATACGAAATATCTATAGAAAGGAGCACAGAACGGTGCTTCCAAGGAAATGAACTGCAGAGATATGCAAATTGGATGACTGCATCAATATCTGTCCTAAAAGGGGTGACATTTCTCACAAACTAAATGTTGGCCCCGCCTTTAACATCTGCAGTGGATTAAGCAGAGCAGCAAGAGGTGTCGAAATATTAATTTGCAATTCCATATTATCAGTAAAATGATTATGCAGCAGAATGTTGCTGCTCTGAACTTAATTAGGTTGTGATAGTTCGTATCTGTTTCTTCTAGTTAATACACCTGCCCTCAGTAACTGTTCTTAAACAGTCCAATTAAAAGATCAATAAAACATCAGATTTCCTAACATCAACCAAACACTTTTTGGCATTTGAAGGTACAGATATGTGTTTAACCACAGGATACAACAGGGCACGTGAATCTCTTCTACGTTCAATCCATGCTGACATAATTTGTAGTAATGCTGCTATTTTAACTGAAATTGGCCTCTGTACCATTACAAACAGTGGCCAAAATTGAGTTGTCATCAAAGAATGAGTGGTTCCAAGGTTAATGCACAAGTTCAGTTTAAACAGATGTTCAATGGTTCACTCATTAGCTATAATGACATTTACAAACTGCTACATTTCTGTGTCGGTATAAAAAAAATCCCATACGATCTGCTCCTCGGCTCTGAAGTTTAAGCTCTGTAACCTAGCGCTACTCTATGAACATGCACTATTATAAACACATTCATGCTATGTTGCAACATTATTTTCTTTTGCCTTCTTCATCCACCAATAGAATATCAGCAAGCTCCCAGTGACAGGTTCGCTCGTCATGCTCTTATCAGAGCATAATAGACTTTCAAACTTTAGTCCTAGGAAATATTACAATGTTATTTTCGTGAAGTCCAAACTTCTTCTCATGTATCATTCTTTTTGTAATTATTGTCACTTCCTGATGAGAACTTTGCTATCAGTTGTCTAATACAAAACAAGTGTCTGTTCACTAACCAGCAGTAGGCTTCTGAAGTAGCAACATCTGCAGCAGAGAGAAGAAAAGCATCTTGCACAAACAAGTATTCAATGTGTAAAACAGGCCTTTCTTGGTTAATACCTCATTTTTAATTTAATATGGCATCAACAGTTACACTTACCAGTGTTTAATTTACGAGTAACATTCAAGGATGATTACCTTCTACAAATTTTGCATTTAGCACATGCTTTATTTAAACGTAATATTATGCACATTATTATTGTAAGTGTTATTATTATTATTATTATTGCATTTATTGAGCGCACAGCTACCCGGAGGTTTCCCGGCGCTTGCCTTGGGAACCCGTCCTGGCTTTTCCCTGTGAGATAGCCCCTACAGGGCATCCCCAAGGTGAAAGCCAGGCATCCCACCGCAGGGGGCCGTTGTGGAGATTAAGCAAGCTTAATGCCCAGAGTTGCAGAGTGAGAACCCATGATTAGAGCAGGCACCGAAGAGAGAATTATCGAGTCCGTGGACATTTGAGCTCAAGACACTGCCGCGTCGGGAATTGAACCCTGGTCCCCGGTCTGACCTCAGCTTCCGGGTCTGCCTGCTCTACACCGTGAGCCTCACTTCTCCACACCGTGAGCCACACTTCTCCACCAAGTGTTTTCAATAGTAAATAAGATTTGCTGCAGCAGGGGCAAATGTTTAGTAGCAGGGCTGCATCGAAGCCTCTTGCTGACGTCCTGAAGTGTTAAGTCTGCATCATGTCATGGGCTCACTGTCCCTCCATTCTCCCTCCCCTGCAGCAGGTAAAATATACTACACTTGTGCTTTATTTCTATGGCTGAATGCACACCTGTTGCAAAGTTGGGTTGTACATGAATTTGCTCGGACTGCAGGGTCACTGAGAACAGTGGCTTTCAGAGTAGCTAATGGAACATGGTATGAGTACCAAAACTGGATGTGCCTGCCTTCTTTCCAGCTGCTGAGGGCATCCCGGCCCTCCCCCTCCTAAGGATGTCTTAGTCAGGGCGGAAGTTCATGAGGGTAGTTCCTTTGTGCAAACATATATTTATTCTTACTCAGCCCAATTAAGGGGCAGTACATAAAAAGAAATACTCTGGGAGCACTTTGTTTTTCTTTCCCACAGTTACAGCAATTTTCTCATCATGTTGACACATTATACTTTTAAACATTTCCACATGCAAGCTGGATTTACTCGAACACACTTGTCAAAGCTTTTTCTGACAATTTAAAAGCAAATAAAAGAAACCAACTGAGAAGTGGTTGGTGTTGAGTTAGAAGAACATTATTTCAAGAGGCTGAATGTTTAAAGGGTTGAAACCCAATTTTAATGGTAGTGTAAATATACGCCAGGGCATGAAAGTGAATTTTCATATCAAACAGAGCAGAAATGAGTGAAAAATGTTCTGATTTGTGCTAAAGGCCGTAGGATTTGTGTGTGTCTATTTGTTGTTTTCCTGTGGTGTATTGATATTGACAGACTCCAAATACGTTTCTCTCTAACCTGTTTGCATACAGTGGAAGGACATCTACAAATTCCACTCCTAATTATATCGTTTTACTTTAAATTCCGAATGCCAAAAACTTCTTTTGTTTATCAAGATTGATTGTCAACAGTGCTGTGAACAGTATATTTCAACGTAAGTGTAACACAAATCCCCACAATAATACAATCCTAGCATAATATAGCTGGACCGTGAAATATGCTGGGCTGGTTCTCTCTTTTCAATACCGTCTGAAGCAGAAGTGCACAAATTATCCTAAAATTTGCTATCTTGTTTGTAACCCAGCTATTAATACAACAATTATTTAGGAAAAGAGTTAGAAGAATGTATCTTCGAATGAGCTGGCTTTCTAAAGGGTATCAGGGCATTTTTAATGTTAGCAAGTAGACAGCCATATTCAAGAGAAAACAAGCTGGCAGGGTTAACCCCTTGTCTGCTGATGACGGAACCGCTCCGTCATCAGCTGCGGTGGCGCTGTGCTGATGACGGAGCGGTTCCGTCATGGCCCGCTCGCTGCTCATGCGCGGCGCTAATTCCACGCCTGCGCTGACCATTCTATTGAGCGGGGCGGGCCGTGACGGAACCGCTCCGTCATAAGCACAGCGCCACCGACGCTGGTGACGGAGCGGTTCCGTCACCGGCATGAGGCCGCCGGGCGGCCGCCCCGCCCCCTTAGCACTGCGGCAGAATAGCCGCCGCAGTGAAGGGGTTACATTTGTAAATCATTAAAACGTATTTTGGCACAAAGCTTTTGTACCTGTATCTGTGAACTAATACCATGTTATGAAATGCTTTCTTACTTTGCAGTTTTACATAAAGACATTGGACCCTGCAGAGCTGCTACTATTACAGGAACCATGTCGAGGATTTCCCTGAACGATGACGAGGATGAAAAGGGCATGAACCCAGAAGGAATGAGCTACTCCACGCTGCCTGGAAACATTATGTCCAAAGTTATTATACAGCAGCCTTCAGGCCTGCACATGCCTATGAACAGGAGTGATCTGGCTGATCAGTGTCTGAAAAAAGAGAACAGCGAGTTGCGACGAACTGTGTACCTATGCACGGACGATACCATGAGGGGTGGGGACATGGACATGGGCCATACTCAGGATCGGATGATGGAGAGTGACTATATTGTGATGCCAAGGGGTTCAGTGAACATGCCATCTCAGATGAAAGATGAGAGCAAGCTGAACATGGGCATGGACACCTTGCCTCACGAAAGACTGTTGCACTACAAAGTAAATCCGGAGTTTAGCATGAACACTGCTAGAATGGACCAATTCAGTTTAAATTTAGATCAGCATCTTATGGCTCAAGAACATATGCAGAGCCTTCCATTTGAGCCACGCACAGCAGTAAAGAACTTCATGGCTGCAGAACTTGATGACTGTGCGGGACTTTCCAGAAGTGAAACTGGGTCAACAGTATCAATGAGCTCTCTGGAGGTTAGTCATTTATGTTTAAATGTTCAAACTCACTAGAAATTTGCCATACAAACACAATGCTGTGGATGGTAGGATGTTTAAATGCTTTGTTAATTGGTGAAATAGGATATTCATAGAAAATGCTTATTAAGATCTCTTTCAATCCAGTGGCAACAAACTACCATTCAGAGACAGCTAGTGACATTTGGGGTGTAAATGTCATGACTATATTGCATATAGTGAACAAGTGAAAGGAGCAAGCTTGGGGTCCTTTAAGAGGCTTGGGTAGTTCTCTATCAAGAGAAAACTCTGAAAAACAACAGGTAAGTGTTAATTTTGCAATGCTATGTTCCTAACAAATTGAACAGTTGGTCAAAGGCATTTTTAAATGTTGAACTCTTGAAATGTCTTAATATTTCAAAACTCATGAAAGGTCCCAATACCCAATACTTTAAGGTGCGCAAGCCTGAATGTCATCGGAGGAGTTCAGGTCTGAAAAATATGGAAATATGTGTTACATTTAACAGCACAATTCTCAACATTATTTGAAAAAACTCATAGGTGTAGGGTCAGTTTTAATTGTCTCAGTATACTATTTCACAACACCCCCTATTGTATTTAGAGAGCAGAGCTATCTCTCAGGTTAGAAAATACTTACAGGATCAGAAGAGACAGGTTACACTCTTGATAAAGCTCAGGCCTGAGACAACAATTACATATAGTGATAATGTGTTTTCAGAAGATGCTTTTACATGAAAAATTAAGTAATTGCCACAGCAGCAAAACGGCCCACTGTATGCAAGCAAAGGTTTCTCTGGCACCAATTAGTGTTCCCTCCTTAGAAAATATTTTGGAAACTCATTCATATTGTCTCGAAATATCAATGTTTCCTAAAAAGTAAATAGCCTAATTGAGTCTGTGATCCAGCTTGTCATTTTCTGAAAACAAACATGTTGGGTCCATTCACAAAGCTTTTTGCAATTCTAAGGTGAACCTATTCATTATTTACAAATGCAAAACCACTTTAGGAATTCTTCTTTGTTAGTTTTGCAATTCTGCTCACAGAGCCAGTGAGTGGGAACGTGGATTTGAGCACACCCAAAATATGCGCTTTGTTGAGTGAATACAAACTCCTCACTATAGCTTATCTTTTGGATTTGGCACTTGATGTCACTTCCGCTCGTCTGCTGGTTATTTGGGAATAGATGAGGTTACCCTTGCAAAATCAAAAGAATGTTCCTTGCTCCACAAATTTAAAAGTAGTCTATCCAATGCTTTCTTAAGCATACCTGTGACTTACACACACAAATAGTTGCAAATTGAGAAACATGCATGAAGTATGGCAGGGACAAGATCCCTGTCAGCATACTGTACGCAGCAGATGCCCCACTCAGTCACTCACTGGCCTGTAGTTTTGATTTTACATTGGAAGGGACAATGAAAGTTTCCATGGAGTGGTCAAGTAAATGCAATTGATATTCATAACTAACCAAAGGATCTCATCATTTTTGTGGGTATTTATATCAAATTAAAGCTACACGTATGCCTGTTTGTGAGTCTAAGGTGCTTCTAAATGATTGCGATTTCAGTGGTTGTCAGATTGTGTGAAAGTCATCCAAAATGCAATTTTTGTGGGGGCATAAGGAAAAAGAGGAGTCGTGTCTTTACAAATGTTTGTATCAGAAGAAAAAATACAGCGTAAGGGACATTTTCACAACTCTATGCATGCATGCTGTACATAATTTGAAGAGTATGCACACATGGAGTTAAGCAAACAGTCCCTGCTTAGCAAAGCTTGAATTTTCACATCTGCAGTGAGATTCGAATGTGTGTGTAAACCACTCAAATACTTGCAAATTACAAACATGGTTTGCTGCAAGCTGTGCGTCTCATAATTTACGTATTTTCTTTGTCGTTTTGAATTGGTCCCCTAGTGTGTTGTGTATTACCCCTTTACGTGATGTTCTGCTTATTTACCAGAGAGACTGGCTCTTTCCCTGAAGGAGGACCAACATGATCAAACGATCAACTGTTTACTCAAGCCCAATGGATTTAATTACGCAGGTTGTAGCCGTATTTTTAGATATGTTGGCATGAGATGCTCACCTGTATTCAATGAGTTGCTTGAAGTGTTGAAAAGTGTATCTAGTGGTTGATCGGCACTAAGCAGATCCCTTTCTTCAAGGTTAGGTAGGGCAGAGACTGAAGCTGAATGAAGCTGTAGTCCACTCTTCTTAAACCCCCTCTACTGGCATTGGGCCGACATTTCTCAAAAGAAGACATACAGTAGTCTAGCTGGGCAAACAAAGCATCCAAAATGCAAATTAAGGGCAGGATTTAGGCTTTGGCAGAGAGGGTATTTCGTTACGGAGTGCCCTGCCCGCCAAGCCATCAGTCCCTCATGTAACCCTTTCTGTGCTGGTGACTGAACCACTCCGTCACCAGCAACGGACATGCTGTGCTAATGACGGAGTGGTTCCGTCACGGCCCGGCCGCCACGCCTGCGCGGCAGCGATTTCATGCCTACGCTCAGCGTTCTATTGAGCGGGCGGGGCCGTGACGGAACCACTCTGTCACAAGCACATCGCGCCCGTGGCTCGTGACGGAGTGGTGCCGTCACGAGCATGGCGGCGCCGCGTGGCCCCCCTCCCCCTAGCGCTGCGGCGGAATTAACGCCGCAGCCAGGGGGTTAAAGATGAGCAGATCTTAAATATTTTGTCGACAGAGTCCCCATTTGCTCAACGGAACAGAGTCATTGGAGGAAGGACATTATACCGTGCACCCTAGTTAGAGTGGATCATGTGTTTTCTTTTCCTGTCTGTCAT
Organism: Lissotriton vulgaris; assembly: GCF_964263255.1. NCBI lineage: Eukaryota > Metazoa > Chordata > Amphibia > Caudata > Salamandridae > Lissotriton > Lissotriton vulgaris. The sequence goes on from NC_141694.1 coordinate 475,769,779, forward strand.
CCTCAGAAAAAAAACGGCGATGAGCGACAGGAAAAAAACACGAGTCAATAACTCCTCTCAGTGGCACAACACAGACGTTTATGACTGTGGAGTCTATTCTCGAGTATCCTTTACTTTTTGGGAACTTTCCTATCTTTCGTAAACACAGCCTAGTTACAATGTCTTGATTATTTATTTGCTTAGGGTGGATTCGTAGCCGGTATATGTTTGGGTCAGTGAAGTCTAATTATCTAAACAGTTACATTTCAGGGATGCTGGTTGAAATAGGTTCTAGTTTTGAAAGTGTTCTAAAAGTCTGTAATGTTAGGTGAAGGTGCAGCTAAAAGCTCAGCTCGTTTGGGCTCTTTTTTCAGTCTTATTTTCCCAAGACAGGACAATTGATTGAGAGTGCAATCTTTGGTTTCGAAGGACGTCTCAGAGAGGCTATGAATTATACTTCCATTCATTCTTCCAAAGAGCGTGCACTGGACAAGAGTGCTGGGTAGAAATCACATCATTTTAAATGTAACGTTTTTTTTATTTCAGCGCTATGTGTTTTGGAATGCTTCCTAAAATCAGTAGAGAGAATAGATCCAAAGTAGAGCCAAAACATGAAATGTTTGCCCTGCTGCTGCTAGCTACTTGTCCAAGCATAGTCACCCCAACAGATATTCAAATGAGCTGTGCTAGGACATCATATACACAACTTGCCCCATTAGATATGTCATATGAGTGATTTACCCTTAAGGCATTTCCCTGTCAAATATTTACAGTAGGCCTGTTCTGCTCTCCTACCACAAGTACTGAAAGTTAAATCCACGAAGTCTGCTTCCAAGTACTTCTCTGGTTGGTTAATCACTGAATACGTCATAACATACTGCTTTATGCTCCAAATATCTTCTATTTGCCTCTCCAATATGTCCTGAACCAAAAATACAGTGAGTCTAATCAAGTTCAATTTAAAGTGCTATCAATGTAAATATGTTATTGTGGTTCATATGAACAGTATTCATCGGCAACAAAAGCCAGGTTGTACATCGAACTCTAGCCCCTTATCAAGGCCTAAGATGTATTTACTCGATCATTGAGATTATTATATTGGACTTCATCCCTTGCATATGGTTCCTCATAGAGAAAGGGAGTGGGTGTCTCCTTTATGGCAGTGTGGTTTGAATGCTATTGAGCCCGTCCAATTTCATACTAAACTAATCAAAATGCAGGAATATGACAATTGTTTTAGCTGTTGCATAGTTCTCAGCTACACTATCATGTACCTGTGTAGGCCCTTGAAACGGAATGTATTTATTATTTATTTATAGGTTTTATATAGTGCTGGCTAGACCCGAAGGTACCAGAGCACTTTACATAAATTAGCTTTACATATAATGTGAGTCCCTTAGATTCAAGTACATGCATAAATAAAGACAAAGAGAACTGTTAGGTAGATAGGGTGGGTACTGTAAGTGGACAATTAGAACAGCATATGTTAAGGGGTAAATGACATATTAGACAGCTGAAACAATCAAGCAACTGACTGTCGGAAAGTGTATAGTCAGAGAGAGTGAGGTATTGGAACGCAGTTCAGTTGGAGTGCATGTTAAAGTAATTGTTGAGGAAAAGGAGTTTTAGGTCCCTTTTGAAGCAGGAGGAGGAGGGATTGCAACGGTAATCTCTAGGGGGTAAGTTCTATGTCCTGGGCGCATTACCAGAAAAAGAGTGAGTCAGGGTGGATTTCCTTTTTAGGTTGGGTGGTATGAGAAGGAGTGAGTTGGGGCTTCTCAGATTTCTGGTTCTTCCTGCTTTGTAAATCTATCAATCAATCAATCATTACATTTGTAGAGCGCACTACATACCCGTGAGGGTCTCAAGGCGCTTGGGGTGGGGAGGGATGCTGCTACTGCTCGACTAGCCAGGTCTTAAGGAGTCTTCTGAAGGTCAGCAGGTCTTGGGTCTCCTTTGGGTGGGTGGGGAGGGTGTTCCAGGTCTTGACGGCGAGGTGGGAGAATGATCTGCCACCGGTGGTTGCTCTTCGGATGCGGGGGACTTTGGCAAGGGCGAGGTCAGCGGAGCTGGCGGGTGGGGGTGTAGAAGCTGAGTCATCTATTGAGGTATGCTGGTCAGGTGTTGTGGAGTGCCTTGTGTGTGTGGGAGAGGAGCTTGAAGGTAATCCTCTTGTTGACTGGGAGCCAGTGTCTAAGTTCTGCTTCAGTTGGCTGTTCCTCATCCATTCAGCGACGGCCTTCATTCCTTTGTGGAGATTGGTTTTGGCGGTATGGGGGTCTTTAGTGAGGGAGAGGATCAGCTGGGTGTCGTCAGCATAGGAGATGATGTTGAGGTAGTGCAGTCGGGCGACGTGGGTGAGTGGTGCCATGTAGATGTTGAACAGCGTTGGGCTAAGGGAGGAGCCCTGGGGTATGCCGCAGATGATCTCGGTGGCTTCGGAGTGGAAGAGGGGTGAGGTGGACGCTCTGTGTTCTGCCAGAGAGAAGGAGTGGTCCAGTCCAGGGCCTTCTCTTGGATCCCGACGTTGTGGAGGCATGTTCGGAGTGTGTGGTGGCAGACCTTGTTGAAGGCGGCTGACAGGTCCAGAAGGATGAGGGCCGCTGTTTTTCCGTTGTCTGGCAGGGTCCTGATGTCATCGGTGGCGGCGATGAGGGCAGTTTCGGTGCTGTGGTTGCTGCAGAACCCGGACTCGGAAGGGTGCAGGATACTGTTCTCCTGAAGGTAGTGGGTCAGTTGTTTGTTCACTGTCTTCTCGATGACCTTCGCCGGGATCAGTAGCAGGGAGATGGACCGGATTTTCTTGAGGTCCTTGGGGTCCGCCTTGGGTTTTTTGAGTAAGGCGTTGATCTCGGCGTGTTTCCAGCTCTCTGGGAAGGTTGCTGTCTCAAAGGAGATGTTGACTTTCCAGAGGTGTGATGCAATGGCTGTTCTGGCTTTGTTGAAGTGGGCATGGGTCTGATGGAGATCCGGAGTCAATGGTGTTCATGATCTCGATCATGTCGTCATCGGTGATGTTGGTCCAGGCGAGCAGGTGGTTGGTGCGGATGGTGGTCGTGGAGGTGGAAGTCTCTGTGTTTGTCAGGCCGGTAGTGGGGTTGAAGCTGTTGTGGTCTTGTTGAAGGCGATCTGCGATCTTGTTGAAGATGGTCTGCGATCTTGTGGTGGAAGAAGGTGGTCAGTGAGTCGCACAGGTATAGTGAAGGTGGGACGTCATTGGCGTTGTAGCTGGGATTAGAGGGTTCCTTCACGATGTTAAAGAGCTCTTTGCTGTTGTGCGCGTTGTTTTCTGAAGGAGGCTCTTTTGGCGGACTGATGAGGTAATGGTGTCTGCGAGTGGCATTTTTGTGGGCTGCGTAGCTGTCTGGTGTTTGTTCATGGAGCCTGTTCTTCTCCATTTTTCGTCATGTTTGCTTGGAGGCCTGGAGGTCTTCAGTGAACCAGCTGGCTTTCTTGCTGGTGTGACTGTTGGAGGATCTCTTGAGAGGGGCGAGGGAGTTGTCACATTCGTTGTTCCACTGTCTGAGGTTGCGGGCTGCGGTGTCGGGGTCGGTGGGGTCAGCGGGTGGGCTCTTGGCGAGGGAGGTGGTTAGCTGGTCTTCTGTGACTTTGCTCCAGCAGCGACAGGGCATCTGTTGGGTGAGGTGGTGCATGGTGAAGGTGAAGTGGATGCAGCGATTGTTGGTCCAGTGGAGTTCAGTGGTGTGGTTGAAGGAGACGTGGGGGCTTGCGGAGAAGATGGGGTTGAGCGTGTGGCCGGCTGAGTGGGTGGGTGTTGTGACAAGTTGTCTGAGTCCAAGGTTAGCTATGTTGTCGATCATGGTGGTGGAGTTGGTGTTGTTGTTGTCCTCGAGTTGGAAGTTCAGTTCACTGAGGAGGATGTAGTCTGTGGAGGCGAGGGCTTGTGTGCTGACGAAGTCGGCGATGGAGTAGCTGAACTGAGGCCTGGGTCCGGGGGGTCTGTAGATCAGTTTTCCTCTGAGGGTGGTGTTGGTATTGGTGTGTATCTGGAAGTGCAAGTGTTCGGCGGTGCTGATAGTGCCATCGGTTTTGGTCGAGACTCTGAGAGTGTTTCTGTGGATGATGGTAATTCCTCCTCCTACTCCGTTGGTACGGTCCCTGCGGGTGATCTTGTAGCCTTCTGGGACAGCTACGGCGATGTCAGGTGCCGAGGAGGGGTTTAGCCAGGTCTCCGTCAGGAAGGCGACGTCTGAGGAGGTTGAGTCGAGTAGGTCCCAGAGTTCAGCGGTGTGTTTGCGGGCAGAGCAGGTGTTGAGGAGGATGCATCTGAGGTAGTTGGGCTCTTTCCTGGTTGGCAGCTTGGGGGGGGCAGATGCTGGTGAAGCTGCAGTTCCGGCAGTTGAAAGGTCTGTGGGTGCGCTTCGGGCGGCCAGGAAGCAGATGTTTGGTCATCCGGTGTTGAGCGCGTGGAGAGTGCTGGCATCGTAGCGGTGATGGGCGTCGTGTTGGTAGCGAGGGCCAGGGGTACTGGCGCTGGGTGCAGTCCAGGCGTGGACGGGTGCAGATGGGTTTGCCTTAGGTGCTCCAGCGGCACGCCCACTGTGTACGCCTGCTGCGGGCGGCCTCCTTATAAGGGGAGTTGGGAGGGAGGAGCAGCTGGGAGGCGGGAGCGGGCGGGGAATGAGGAAGCAGGGGGGCGGGGACGCGGAGACGCAGCGGTGGGAAGAGTGGGAAAAGAGTGGGCTACGGACCCTGGGCGGGGAACAGAAGGCAAGTAGGGCACAGAGTTAGCAGGGGGGAACCGGGAAAGAGAAAAAACAGAAAGTTACAATAAGGCAAGGAAGGAGAGGAAAAAAGGCAAGTTACAACAGGACAAAAACAGTCAAGCAGACTCCAGACAAAGCAGTGCAGCAGAATAAACACCAGTACAGCCGAGGCAGTACAGCGGCATGGGGAGTGACCAAGCAGTCTTGTAAATATATAAGCCAGTTGAGGATCTAGGTGGCCGGTGTGATGTCTTCAAACCATTTAGAACCTGTTCTGAGCGAGGCTGGCTTGTTGAGAGTTAATCTTAGGGGGGTGAGGTGAATTTTCGGCATCCCAGTGAAGATGGTGTTCCCATAGACCAGTTTAGAAAGGACTACAGATTGTACTTCCATTTTAAAATCATCTAGGGGAATGAATAGTTTGATTTTCTTGAGGTGTTTGTGTGTAAAGCACGCCTTTGGCTGAGTTTTTGATATGATCCGTCAGTTACATGTTTTTGTCCAGGGTGATGCTTAAGGACTTTATGGAGTTGGACAGAGTGAGAGAGCAATTTAGGGCATCCAGGTTCTAGAGCTAGTCTTGGATTTGTAGAAGGCTATTTTTAGGGGAGAATAGTAGTAGTTCATATTTGTTGGGGTTCAACTTTAAGGGGTTTGAATTAAGCTAAGTTTGTATCTTGATTAGTACAGCATTGAGATGTAGGATGTCACTGGGTGATTTGATTTTGTAGTAGAGTTGAGGGTCATCAGCATATAGGAAATATTTGACTCCTGCTTTCTTTAGGATGAATGTTATGGTTTCCATGAAGAAATTGAAAAGGGAAGGGGAGAGGATTGAGCCTTTGGGTATGCCAAGAGTAACTGTTGTGGGTTTAGGGAGATTTAATTTGTTGCAAGCGGTGTTGCAGGTGAGAAGGGAACCATCTTAGGACTGTCCCATTGATACTAGAGCAGATCTTTAGTGTCTTAAGTAATGCTGGGTGATTTACGGTATCTAAAACTGCAGATAAGTTGAGTAAGATAAGTAGGCATGTGTCACCTAAGTCTAAGGATCTGTGGATGTCATCTGGGATATTGAGCATGGCAGTTTCTGTGCTATGGCCTTTTCTAAATCCTGATTTGAAGGTGTCATGGAGGGTGAATTAATCTATATGTTGGTTCAGTTGTTTTAAATTGCACTTCTCCATAGTTTTGGCTAGGAACATGAGGTTGGAGATCATTGGGGTCTGCCCCTGGTTTTTTGAGTATGGGTGTGATTTGTCCTAGTTGGATGGAGTAAGGTACAACCTGAGTTGAGAGAGGTAATAATGATTTTTGTCGAGAATGGGGCAATGAGGTGGTTGAGATTTTGAACTTTAGTAGATGGGAGGGGATCCGTAGTGTGGAAGTTGGGCTTTACGTATGCAATTACACTGAAGTCTATATTTTCTGTCATGGGTTTGAAGTCAGACCACTTAGCATCGTTTTTCAGCTGAGTGGGATCCTGGTTAAAATTTATTTTTTGGGGAGTCCAATTGGTCATTAGTTAGCTCTGTTGGAGGGGCTACAGTGGAAGGAAGTGAATCAGTGGGAAGGGTTGGGCGGGATGGCAGATTAGTGCTTTGAATGAAGGATTGCTCAATTGGTGCTACTTTATCACTGAACAAGCTGGCAATTTCTTCACAGCAGTCTTTGGTGGCTGTTATCTTGTGATGGAAGGTGAGGATAGTTTGCCATTTCAAGATATTGAAATGTTTACTGGGTCTATTCTTAGTACGGTCAAGTTGGTTGTAGAAAAAAGAGGCTTTTTAAAAAAAAAAATGTGCTTCTTATAGGAAATATGTGCCGATCTTAGCAGTGCTAGGTACATTGTCAAGGGGTTCTGTCTCCCTATCCTTTTGCTTGTCTGAGTTGTCTCCTCTCGTTATTAAGATCTGAGTTAAACCAAGATTTAGAATGGATAGTTCTCGATTGTTTTAGTTTGAGTGGTGCTACTTGGTCAAGAACTTCAGTCGTCGCTGTTTTATAGTGGGCAGTGAGGTAATCAATAGAATGAGTAAGAGGTTGAGGCTGTAGTTGGGCACGAATCCTGGATTCAAAATCAGATATTGGGAATAGCCCAGTGCTTCGGTATATGTTGAGGCTGGGTGGGATTTGAGGAGGGAATCAATACTAAACAGTATGAGATGGTGGTCAGACCAGTCAATGGGTGGGATGCATCTTAGTGAGACAAGCTCATTTTTGGTGATAATGTCATCTTGCGTGAAGCCTTTAAAGTGGGTTGGTTCATTGCAGAGTTGTTTATTACAAGAAGGTTAGTGAGGTTCTGGACTGTGGTGTCTTTCTAGTTGTTCCAGTGAATATTGGAGTCGTCCAAGAACACGTTCTTCAAGTCAGTCAGGGAGAACCGTGTTACTAGGTCAGTTAACTCTTCTGTTAAGAGGGTGCTATCACCAGGAGGGTGAGAGAAGGTATGTAGTTTGATAGGAGAGGAGCCTTTGGCTATAAGTTCAACTATGTGGTATTCAAAAGTTGAGTATTCTGCCGTTTTTATGATGGAAAGATGTATTCCTTCTTTGTGAATGATAGCCAGTCCACCACCTGTTCTTTTTGGTCTGTTATGTCTAATGATGATGTATCCAGGTGCTGTGAGCAGATCAAGTATGTGGGTTGAGTGATCATTAAGCCAGGATTCAGTGAGGAAAGCAATATTTATTTCTTCACCGAGTATAGCTTATCTGTAGCATGTTGAACTGCTGATCTACAGTTGATGAGCATGCATGTTAGAGGTCACAGATTATCATTAGTGGACTGTAGTGTTTGAAAGGTACTGTGATGAGCAGGAGGTCTGGATGAGTAAATAAATCTACAATTCTATTTGTGTCCACTATTACTGTGATTGTGGCGGGAGGCTTGTGTACCATATTCTGCTCCGTTATGAGGGAATATTTGTTTATAGCATCAGTTTCCTGAGTGGATATGGGACTGAAAGCTCTGTGGAGGTCTGAGGAATGGACGATACAAGGGAGTGGAAGGCCAGAGGATGCATTATATGGCAGTTAGAGAACCTGTGTGGGGAGACAATTTATAACTATTAGGAGTGTGAGAGCGGGATAATTTGGCCTGGTTTGGTCTTGGATGCAAGATGTCATTAGCTAGGGGATCGAGTTTATGTTATATTTGGTTCAGGAGCTGGGTAAGTGTGTCAATGAGGCTTTCAGCACTGAGAGTGGGAGGATAAGCAGCAAGTCCTGAGTAAAAGGAAGGAGATTGCGCTACGCTGTGGGGTGCTCAGTGTCTTTGGGGCTGTGTGGGGATTGTTCTGCTGAATTTTTATTTCAGGCACATGAAAAGAATTTCTGCACCAACCAGTCAGGAATTGTGCACGTCTGCAATGTATACAGTAACTTTTCACAGAAAGTGTGGCCACACCAAGAAAAGGCCTACTTTTTTCTTAAAAGTCCCACATTATGTGTTCACACATTGACTCATTTCAGGCATATCGTGTTCTTTTTATTTAGTATCGAAACTGCTAGAATAAATTGTAGTTTGCCATATACATAATCGCCTAGATCGCAATCAGTTCTGACACCTCCTTCAATTATTTTTATTGCCCCGTACACAGCATTAAAACGGCCCTTATGCTTGTGTGCAGTAAATTACTCACTGACTTGATTCAGAGAATTGTTATGTAGTGTTGTTTTGTAGGATGACTTGCCAATGTTAAACTCGAGAACATTTGCAGCTTCCATTTCTGCCGGTTGGAAGCCACCCAGATCTCTGAGTCCTTAAAAAGTTTCTCTTAATTTCTGTAGAGCCAAACAGAGATAGTAAGTTTAGGCTACCGTTAAGTACCCCAACTAAGCTGAGCTGAGCGGATCATTTTAGAGGTTTATTGTTCCACCCATCCTTTGATGCATTAAATGACAAAATGTTGCCAGATTTATCAGCGGCATACACGTTTGAATCAAGTGAAAACCTTGGTCAGATGCTTTTCTGCTGTTCAAGTGTGAATATGGGAAAGGCGTCCGGAAAATGAATCCCGTAAAGAAAACAGAAGTACATTTTGACATTGCCACCAGCCGCTCCAGCAAAAATGATTGCATAACATTATTCAATACTTACTGTCATTTAGAGAAATTGGCAGTAGGACTCTGACATGAAATTATATCTTTTTGGTGTACCATAATCTCACCTTGTAGCATTACCTGGATTCCATGATAAAAGTAGTATTATTTCAAAATCATATACTGATAAACCTTCGGAAACCTTCTGACATTTAGTTCCATTACAGACAATTTGATAGCAGCTGGGTCTACCTCTCATCCTAATACTAGATAGTGACATCAGCTGGTTTCTGGAGCTGTTGAAATGTTTGTTGCAAATCATATAATTTTGTGCTGGTAGATTCTTTGGGTGGCGGGTGGGGACGTAAAAGAGTTTTTAATTTACTGGATCTTTTATGAAATTGCACTAACTCAATGAGTGAAATCAAAGCTTGCCTACATAACTCACTTTTTGTATGATTTGGCTCAGATTTACTTGCAGATAAAAGTCAAGGTTATCCCTTCAATCGAGAGCTTCAAATAATTGCTAACCCGTAATTTTAGACTTCAGTGCCAAAATAGTGAAGATTTTGCATGCAACCAGTTTCTCAATGAGGTTAGACTGAGAAAAATACCTCTAATGTAGATAATTGTAAAAGTAGGAACTCACTCACTCATTAATCCACCCACTCACTCAATGTAAGTTTCCTGAGCAAGATACATTACTGCATAATGAGCTAAAATTGGAATATCATACATATTTGTTGGGGATTTATTTAGTACAACACCAGATGGCAAGCTGAGGGGTTCTGTTGAAGACAAGTATGATTAATCTGTTTGTAAAAAATTGCGCCAGGATGGATAGGTTCTTTGTGCTGAATTCAGGTAGCTTAGTGTCACTTATAGATTGGGAATGTAGTGTTCCTTGATTAGGTGGGTGTTCAGCTTCCTACTAAAATTGAGATGTTGGGCTAGTGGCTTTAGTGCATACATTGAGCAAGCATTCCTCCTTGCAGTTTCATTTTGAAGCTCTCTAGTTCAACTCCTGTCTTTTTATGGCATATACACTTGATCTATTTATTTACAAGTGCATGTAAATTACTGAGTGGTTTCTTGGTACTACTCTAAAGTAATGGGTTTTGCCACACTTACAGAGGTATTCACAAACAGGAGCTTAGGGGGTGCAAAAGAACAGGCCGCCCCTCTCTCACAAAGTTCAACACAACAAAAGACCTGTTCTATCAAATGAAGGAACTGCTAAAGGCATCTACCATGCATTTTTTGTCACACAATTTTGTATGGCAGGACAGCAGGTCAATATATCCCATCTGCCGTGAGGTGACTACAATCACTTGGTATTCTTAAAAACCTGGTGTGTGTGCTGTCGCTCACTGTGTATCCCAAACTCTAGTGTAAAAGGAACCCACTGAGAAGGGGGAATGAATAGTGAAACAAAAAAGTGTGAAAAAGAGTGAGAAAAATTTCTGAGAAAAGTTAGCAGAGCCTCACCGGAGTAACACCGTGGGAGTTTACAGACTGGTTCTCGCCTGTATCCTCAGGTTCATATCATTAGCAGCTGCCAACTTATAAACCAAAATGGTGATAAACAAGAAAAACAAGAATGTGCTCAGTGTGGTATATATGAACCCTATCAGGATCTAGCATCGGAACGCGATGATCCTAGTCTAAAAACAAGCTAAACAAACAGTGGATATACTACTTTATTCCTTGCTTTGTGTCTGCTTGCTCAATTAAAACCGACATGTTTCATTGCCAATGTGATCTTAAGGCAATTTCATCAGGGTAAGGGTCAGTTATCCACACTGCACCAATTTTCTCTGTTAGTTATACCGGGTGGTTGCCCTTCATCGGCATGCCTGCAACCCCTTTTAGCTGCGCCTGTGTACTAATCAACATACGCAGTGCTCGTCGCACTTACTGCAATACGTCAGTTGTATCAACACGAGTAACTGGCATCAGCTCAGCACCTCAAAGATCACAGGTTTTGTGACTTCACTAAGATGGACATGTAATAACAGCCAGCAGGATAAGGGGCACCCCTAGCTCATAAAAATACACCTGAAAGTTTCAGGGCTACTAAGCAATGATCTGACGTGTTTAATGGTGTTTTCACTAGATACATTTGAACAGACGTAGGCATGTTGGTCATACTTAAAACTTAAAAGCAGTTGAAGAAGATGCAAGTGAGTACTGATACTCACCAAATTCGAAAAGGAGGTTTCAGACTGTTTGGAGAATTCTCACATTAGGCTCCTTATGTCTGCACATAGTTATTATATTGATGTTTGTATGTTGATAGCTGCAAGACACATGCAACTTCTCCTGAGTTACGGGTTCCTGAAACGAAGGCATCTGAAGCGTCCCCATGCGACTGCCAGAAATACTGCGCTCCACCTTCCACTGACACATCCTCAAGTTAGCTTTGCCATAAACCTAAAAAGCCAAATCAGAAATGATCATGGTTAAGATTGAGTAGCTCGATATGCAGGTCACATTTGAGGGTGATTTCATGGTCACATGGCCTAGTAAGCTCCACACACATGCAGAGAGTATTTTGTAGTTGAGGAATCGATTTATATGAATTGCTTTCTTTCTTCAGGAAAGTAGGGAACCAGTTCTGTACAGACCCATCAAATTCAGTTAGTAAGGAAAATGTGTAGAATGGGGCATTAGAATCAAATATCTTTCATGGGTCAACAATGGCCTTTATTGAGAATATGCACTGTTATCATCCAGACCTGCAAGCTAACTGTTTATGTATTGCACTTGATCTGAAACTGCACTAGGTGTTTCAGTAGAGGAATGTTTGAAAATATGATCTTACAGACCCATGCTCTGATATTTGTGAGGATTTGGTGGATTTCCAGGTCTATGTCGACCTTCCAGCCAGAGACTTCAACTTCTTTTATTAGCGAGAAAAACCTTTCTTGTTATTATGAAGGATCAACAGTTTTCATTGCAATGGGAAATGCATATATGAGGCATCTTTTTATGCAATAAGGCCAATGGCAGAGTCTTGGATAACAAAAGGAGATTGGAGCAGGCTGTGGTAAACAGTGGAAAAATCTTGGTTGACTAGCTTGAAGGTTCACCATGTTGCGGTGTTTTTTCTTTGGTGGTTTGGTGTGAGGAGCGATTGGCATATCACAGACAGAGATGATTTAACTATGTTGTCTTTTTTATAAAAGCGAATTCCCAGCGTTGGTGGCTTTGTATGAATAAACTGGCATAGATTGGTTTATGACTGGACATATATTTTATTGTGATGAAAGAGTATTTGTGTGTAATTGGTGACTTTGATGCTCTGGATTGTAAAGGTGATTTTGAGAGTGATTCATAAAAGAAATCTGGAATGTATTTATATAGGATTTATGCCTGCATTTTGAATACTTTATTTACTTTGGCAGTCAGCGAAGAGGCCTTTGGGTACTTCTGCGGATGCGTACTGACACAGATTGCATGCAATACAAGCATGCAGAAATATACTGCATTGGCTTTTCACTTGCTGGCTATTTTTGATTTCTCTCCGTAAAGAATGTGTCTCCCTTGGTGAACACCATTACAAGATAACCTTTTAAACTGACATCCTGATAACAGTTTAGCTCCTGCTCTTACCAGTAGTAAATATTGTGTGCATTCAGGAGAAGAAACGACTTACAATATATAAGTAGATTTGCAGTAGTACATTTAATGGACTACATTTTCTCGTTCAGGTTTCCACTATGTGAATAATTAGCATGTATACATGACGCCAAAGTGTGTTTTTTTCTCTACATAGAAAATATGGTTCTCCTTGGAAAAAGCCCTTCAGCTGCATCACTATGAACAATATGGATTTCTCTTACCACCTTTGAAATAATCTTAGTCTTTAGAAAGGAGCAGTTTTACATTTGTTTATTGTGTGGATTATTGCCTGTGAAATCCGACCCTTCGAAATGTTCTCTTTCCAGCATTCATACCTACATTTTCGACAGTGACAATTCTGCCATACTGGCACATTTTCCAAAATCGACAGTGCAATTTTCGACTACAAAATTGCACAGATCTTCTTATTGTGTATCTCATAGACACACAAAAACCTTTGCAAAACGATCCTTGGTAAATAGTAATTCAAGAGAGTGGCCAATCACATCAACTGTCATTTCTGCCTCTCAGATACATGTTAGGTTTCTTTCAACTGTTGGTACACATGATAACAGAAGTTCAGCGGTGGCACCAGGCAGATGAGTCGACAGAATGGGCGTTTCCCTGTTGATGAATGTCTTGGTCAACAAGTAGTGCTCATAAATTCTGTACACTCGCACAATTCAGGGAAGAATAGCTATCTATTTGTGCGTCTGCTTGTGGCTTTTCTCTGAATACAAATATGACTATTTTTATTTTGTCTTCAAATGAGTCTCAAATGAGTTATCGATTGAAAGGACCTGTTTTTCCCACTAGAATACGGATGAGAAACAAGCTGTGTTCTTTATTAAAGTATACACAATCGTAGTTCATTTAAATTCAGGAAAGTTTTGTAATGTTATGCAACCTAGGAGTAGTTTCTAGGTTGTCTGAGGCTATTGTTTGGCCTCAGCTTCAGGCACCTCTCAAATTGGAATGGTCAATTTAGAGAAAATGTGCTAAAACACGTCATTTTTCTCTATTTCTACTGTTTCACTGAAGCTGATAGGAAGGCAATTGGGGCTACTGCAGGTAAACTATGTAAAAGCATAAGCGACATCGACATAAGCAAATCTAAAATTTAGGTTACACCTGAAGCATTCGTGAGAGCACCAGAGGGGTGGTGTAACTGCACATCTACTGTCATAGAGAAATCTGAAATGCCACACCATGCATATGCAAAGACCAAAGGCTCAGGGACATCTTAAGGATGTTGGGGGCCCTGGGCCAAACATATTTAGGGGTCACCCGATTGGAACAGCTGTAAAGTTATGATCCAATGTCAGCTCTTTCATGCCCTCTTCGGCCAGGTCACTGACAGTGCACAGGCACACTCCTCCAACTTCTAAATGTATTTACATCTAATATTCAGAGATAGTGACGTGTGTTTTCAATATTGTGACACAGTAGTAGCTCACTACTATTACTGCAAATAATCTCCATGGCACTCTCCCATTTCTCATATGTGAAGTGCTGTTTGATGTAAAAGAAAGTTTTTAATGGATTTTGCTTATGTTATGTTAACTGCATCTATATCGCGCACAGCTACTCCAAGGAGTGTCCTGGCGCATACCCACCTAGGCGGTAAGACGGATCAGCGAGGTCTATTTAAAGACCAAGGTTTTCACTTTCTTTCTGAATGAACTCGGATCACTCATAGCACATAGCTCCGTCGGGAGCTGATTCCAAGCCACAGACCCTAACTGAGACAGGTATCTGCCACTGGCCCTCTGTTTTAGGACTCTAGGAGTACATGCCATTAGCTTATTTGAGGAACGTAGTAGCTTGGCCAGTGAATGAAACTAAATCTTGATCTCAAATATGCCGGACCATAATCATATAAGGTGGAGTGTACCATCACCAGTAATTTTAACTTCACCCTTTCTTTCACCGGCAGCCCGTGAAGGTGACGAAGATGTAGCATGACATTGGCCCTCTTCAGGAGGTTGAGTAATTAGCTAGCAGCTGCATTCTGGATCACCTGGAGTTTATTGAGGATATAGCTTGGCAGGCCAAGATATAATGCGTTGCCATAGTCAATGCGTGACGTAATCAAGGCTTAGAAGACCGTTTTCCTAGAATGAGAGGGGAGCAGTGGTAAGAATTTCTTTAGTGCTTTCAAAATACCAAAACATGTTCCCCAAAGCCTTTTGATCTGAGGACCAAAGCATGGCTTATCTTTGAACCATATTCCCAAGTTTTTTACCAGTCCACCCTGGGTCAATGGTAGGGGGACTCATCTGGCCAAAAAGAGAGCCAGAACTGTGGGGGGAAATTCCCAAAGAAAAGAATCTCTGTCATGTCCTAGTTACATTTCGATTGAGCCTTCTCTAGCAAGTGAAATATTGCACTGAGGCAAGTCTTGCCATGTGCGCAATTTGCCTCACTAGCTTTATTCCAGGAGAAGAGCAGCTGTTTATCATCTGCATATGAGATAACTTTGGCTCTGAGTTTGCCCGCCATCTGAATTAGGGGAGACATAAATGTTAAACAGCAAGGAACTCAATGCTGAGCCCTGAGGTACACCCATATCCAATTTTTGGAAGGTGGCTGAAAAAGGAGGAATCCAGATTTGCTGGGTTGTGTCTTCCAGATAGGATTTGAACCAATTCCAGGGTAGTCCATCCACGCCAATTTCGCAGAGACAGGTTAGGAGCAGAGTATCGAAAGCTGCTGATAAATCCAGAAGAACCAGAGCTGCCTGCCCCATATCTAGAGTGCCCCTTACTGCTTCAGATATTTCAGTCAGCACCATTTCAGTGCTGTGCATAGACCTGAAACCTGATTGAGGAGCTCATTCCGTTCAACAAAAACAATAATTATTTGATTTACCACTGCTGGGGGAAGAGAGATGGGACGGTAATTTGAAGGCAGTCAAAGATCCAATGAAGGTCTCTTAAGCAATGGGATAGTCATGGCCTTTTTCCAAGAGCAGGGGACCCTAGTTGATGATAAAGATAGGTTGAGCAGTATGTTAGCCACAGGATTGATGACCTCTGCTCCAGCTGCAAGTAGCTTAGGGAGAACCAGATTTAAGTGTTTTTAGTGTGGTAAGGGAATCTTCCAAGAAGATGGCTTCAAACTCCTCTAATTTTTCCAGGGAGCTGCGGTAGAGAAATACATCACAGGCTCCTGATTATAAATGTCACCAACCTTGGCCTGAATGGAACGAACTTTATCAGTGAAAAAGCACCATTCCTGCGAGGCCGCTTTGGAGTGAGTCTTGGCTTCTGGGGAGAAAAACTCTTGACAATTACAAAGATTTCTTTGGCATTATTGCTTTAGCGGGCAATGCACTCCTCATAGTAGAGGCTTTTCACTCTTAAAATGGAGGCGTAGTAATTCTTGTGTGCCTTTTTAAAGATCTCTGTATCCTCTGGGCTGTACTTCTGCCTCCGTTTGCGTTCTAGCTTCTTGCAAAGTTGTATTTCCAGTTTTAGAAGGCCGGAAAACCAGGGCTTTGAGGGAAAGTGTCTTCCTCCTCTAAAATGCCATGAGGGGGCGAGTTGTTCAGCCACTTTATTGATTACAACTGCCTAATGCCGCCTCAATTTCCCCCGACAGCATGGGGGTAGACATGGCAAGCTCCTTTTTAAATTCCAGGGGTCAATCTTATTGAGAGCTTTCCCCCACTGCCTA
Source organism: Lissotriton vulgaris (assembly GCF_964263255.1). Taxonomy (NCBI): domain Eukaryota; kingdom Metazoa; phylum Chordata; class Amphibia; order Caudata; family Salamandridae; genus Lissotriton; species Lissotriton vulgaris. Next base: position 475,785,833 of record NC_141694.1, read on the forward strand.
TTGTCTCTAGTGGCCTGTATCAGCTTTTTCTGCATTTGCCAAGCAAATTTGATCATGTAGTGGGCCGACTAGATCACCGGAAAGTGATCATAATGTCTTATTAGAACATACTAGATTATGGATATAACCAGTTTGGTGGGTGGGGAATGTTACAAATTGTTTAAGATGTACTTGGTACATGATATCAAGAAACTCAAGCATGTCCCCTGCTTCTGGGTTGTCTACATGAATATTAAAATCGCAGAGGAGGATAAAATGAGAATAGCACAAGGCCAGATAGGCAATAACATTGCCCAGAGCTTTTAGAAATGTGCCGGCTGGACCAAGGGTGCCATAAATCAGGACTCCCCCCAAAGCATACTGGGGGGGGGATATTTATACATAAACCCAAAGCTTCAGCCTCCGTCAGTTCCTCCAGCACCTTCCATTGGCAACCCCATTGTTCTCGTAACACAATTGCTTGAAATATAAACACAACATTTGTCTATAACATGTATGTAATAGAATCTCACACATCAGCCACATTAAAAATAAATTAAAGAAAAATAGCATTAAAGCATTGGTTTAAGAATCAATCAAGTTCATCAGGGAAAGTTTCTGTGCAGAACATAGCTGGGTCTACCGGGAGGCCCTCTGAAAGGCTGAGGCACTGGACCAGAGCCCACTTTTCCCTCACCTTAAAACGCCTCTGCTTAAGTTAAGTAAGGAACTTGTCTAAAGGTGCCCTCGCCCCTACTTCTAACACTGTATACAGGATGAGCATTCAACACGCCACCACAGTGGATCTAGTTCTATGAATCGTCCAAATCCCATTTCAAGGAACCCAGCGGACCCTTGTAAAGTTATCCTGGTACCGCTGAGGATCAAATCCTGCATGATGTGAACTGGTTCACTGCGTTCAAGAGGTCCTCTAAGCCTTTACCTAACTCTTTGTGTGCCTAAGTGAAATCTGTGATGATTGCATCATATGAGTTTGTAGAGTCAAGGCAAACTTTTAATTGCTGGCTAGATACAACTACGAGGCTATTAATGTGCTTAAGAGAGAGTTTGCAACGGCTATATATTTTTTAGATGTTTGTGGCATGCATTTGCATATTTAGTAATCTTGGTTAAGGATGCACTGATATGTGAACAATACAAATGTTGGCTCGTTATTCTGAGATCGGCGGTAAAATTGGTTAAAAACATTCTAGGGTAGTTTTGGTACCACGCAGCAATGTTAGCTGCATCCAACTCAGCTCTCAGGAACAGAATGTGTTTTTATAAAAGGTAAAAACAGATGTTAGTCCCCTTTGTGCATTGATTAGGCTGAGCAATTTCCTTCAGAAAATATTTGGAAGACTTTGCCTGGAGAGAACCCTAGAACTGAGTCAAGTTTTGGTCAAATTGTAATCTTAAATTGGGCACGAATGCTTTTTGCGCTCAATTTCAGATTTAATGCAGAACTCAGAATGACATGCATGAAAAATGTACCTTTCCATAAGGCAAATTACAAACTTTAATGCAGCGAATGGTGCTAACAATTGACATAATTGAAGGATATCTACAGTGATCCAAAAAAATTAATAAAGCATCTTGCTTTATTATCCTATCGCATATGTTCTCCAACGTTTATCTGCTTGAACGTTTGTATATAAAAGTGGATCAATTATCTGTTAATAAAGAGATTTAAAAATAAATAAATAAATAAAGCATCTTGATAGCACTGGAGACCGATAGTGTAGGAGTAATTGGTGCCAAGTCTTAGTTTCCATCTCCCTCAGAAGGATGCTACTAGAATCTAAGTGGACAACAAGAATATATCTATTTCTTATTGCCCATGGCCCAGCGACCTTCAGTCAGGATCTGACCTTGAATCCTAGTGACCTTAACTCAACTCTTGCTCCCCTTTCTCAGCTAACACATATGCTGGAGACAGAATTTCAGTAAAAGGTAGAGTGGTGGGAGAAACCGCTGCTTCCTCTTTCACATTGGTCAGAGCTAGCCTGCCTTTGGAGTGGGTGCGGGTAGGAATTACCTCACCTCCTCAGCAGGATGCAGTTTGTGATTGCATCTTCTCTTCCCAAGTGGTGCACAATTAGTCCACCTCCCGCTAGCATCCTTGCCCACTAGCCTGTGTCTGTACTATGGGAGAGGCACTGAGCAAGTGCATTACCTCATGGAACAGGAAGAGGCTCTTATGCAAAAGATGGACTGCCTCTTTCACATTGCACACGATATAATGTGAGTTTGTGCAACTGGTTTCACATAAGGGGCCACAGAAGTGTCTGCTGTCCCTACTACTATGTGAATAGTGAGTGCATACAACAGATGTGCACCCAGGTATCCTAATTAGTCTTGCTTTTGCAATCCAGTACCGTTCACAATGGATTTTCATCTGTATGAGTTAGTTGATTAATGTAAACTGGGTGAATGCAGATATCTGACCCTGTTGTGAAAAACCACCTGTGAAGCAGTCTTTGATTAACAAGCGAAAACAGAATCAACAGGTGTTTTATTGAATTTAATTTTAAAGGCTTAAACACTACACGAGCGTTAATGAATTTCGTCCTTTGTGTTGCCTAATCTATTGTTTTCAAGTTCATGTATTCAACGTGTTATTTTTAATCAGAGCAACAAGGCAGACAGCTCATAAACAACGTGTGGTTGCTACTTGTTGATTTTAACCTATTCTACTGTTTGTACGTAAGCAAATGTTATAATTATTCCTCATGTGTGCAGACTCCCTGCTCGTGGTGTTTGTGCTAATTTCATCATTGAAAACAGTGGCTCCTGATGGAAAAAGAGGCGTGCATCCAATTCTGTCAAAATTGTTGAGCACAACAATGATGGCCGAGTTTCTAGAGACTCAATATGTAAATCAGTTATAGATAATGAGACTTGAGACAATAGGTTACAGATCAATCAAAGCCCAGAGAAGACGTCCCAGTGTGAGGGCCAGCAGTAAATTATAAGGAAGAGGATTCTTTTGTGTGTCCACTCTAGAGACTAAGAGGAAAGCACAGATTACAGCAGTGAATTACACATTGAAGAGAAAATGTAATTCAAACATCAAGTGGAATTCACTGCATATTAGAACACATTTAAAATGTGTCTCGTTACATGTAATAATAAGTATCAGGAAAATGCACACTAAGATTCACAATAAAGTGTTATCATAACACCTTGCAGCAAGTCCCAGGAGCACTAACCCTCTTTCACCAAGGTGGCATGCTTCATAATCAGATCATGCTCAATATCGGGTGGGGTATACAATTCCCAATGGGGTCCAAATTCTTGGTAATCTTTTTTGAGTATGCGTGTCCTGCTCCCCTTGCTGCCTCTATTGCCTTGCCTTGATTTGTTACATGTTGCTTTCGTTTTGTGTTGCCCATAGTACGCTTGTGTTACATTTAGTTTTTTGTGCTCATTTTGCCTGATTGTTGTTTCTATTGCTTGTTGTTTCCCCCCAGCACCCACTCAATTCCCGCTGGTTTTCCCTTCCACCTGCCCCGCACATAGCCTCCAAGTGACCCTCCCACCTCCTAGGACCTACTTAATGGAGGTTGCAGCGCGACCTCATTGATTAGTTCCCCGTGTGCTGCTCCCCTTGCTGCCTCTATTGCGTTGCCTAGATTTGTTCCTTGTTGTTTTGGTTTTGTGTTGCCCCTTGTGCGCTTGATTTGTTAGATTGTGTTTTTTTATGCTCATTTTGCATGATTGTCGTTTTTATTGCTCTGTCATTTTCCCCCTGCCACCTGCACGATTCCCATCTGTTTTCTCTCCCCCTCCTACCGGCCCCACCCACAGCCTCCCAACGACTGTCCCACCTCCCAGGACCTTCTTAATGGAGGTCACAGCATGACTGCACAACAGCGGATGAATGGAGTGGGCATGTGGCTGGTGATCTGAAGGCGCACCAAAGGCAAGCCCATTTGTGCCCTTCTGTGATTGGACCACGCCCAGCTCCAGGAACCCTGGCCTTCCGGGCACCCACAGATAATCCTCAGCAGAAATCAAGACACCGCAACATCTGCTGCCTCACATCTTCTTGTCCCACCGCCGGACTGTTCACTTTCCACCACTGTCTCTTCACCCACTCCCACTCAGCTGACCACTATCACCCTGAACCACTCTGATGCCTCCTACTCAATGCCCATTCGTCTGCAAACATGCCACTAAAGGCTGGGACACCATCTCCACCCTCACCCTAGTGTGATCTTCATCACAGAGACCTGGTTCAATGCTTCCTCCGCCCCTAACATAACTAACGCAACACCTAATGGCTGCAAGATGGCACACTGGGACCGCACCAACAAGCATGGAGGAATCGTCACCATCATCCACAAAGAAACAATCCACTTCACCACCACTGGAGATGACACCACACCATTCATGGAACACCTCCACTTCCAACTCCACACCGAAGACAGAACGACCATCAAAGGCACCCTCACCTACAGAACTGCAGGACCACACACTGGCCTCTACAACACCATCAAAGACTTCATTGCCCCACTTGCCATCAAGTTCAAGCACTACACCTTCCTCGGAAACCTAAACTTCCATTTGGACGAACCCACAGACACAAACTCTACCAACTTCTTAGAACGTGTGGTCAACATCAGCCTCACCCAGATGGTCAAAAACTCCACACACAGGGCAGGACACACACTGGACCTGATCTTCACATCCAGTGACAGAGTCAAATACAGCCATTCTACCAAATTCACCTGAATAGACCATTTCATCGTCCAATTCACCATAGCAGGATCACCGCGGATCGCCACCAGCCCCCCCCAACCTCTCCTTTTGCACCTGGAACAAAGTGACAAAGATTTATTGGATGGACGCCATCAACACCAACCAGCCCGACCCAGCTGCCAACCTTGAACAAGCTGTCTGGACCCTCACCTCCGGGATCACCAACACTGTCAACCTAGTTGCCCCCATTAAACCAGCCAAGATCTTGCAGATCCACCACACAAGTCAGCTGGTACACACTAGAACTCAGTACAATGAAACACAGCTGCAAACAACGGGAGGGAAGATGGCTTACTATCCGAGACACCACAGACCACGCCACCTTCAAGTCACCCATCAACAAATACCACCAATGACTCGAAGACATAAAAAAGACACCCTAGCAGACCGCATCAAAGCAAGCCCCAACCACACCAAGGAACACTTCAGCATCAGAGAGTTCTGCTGCCTGACGACCCCCGAGATCATGATCCCTCCTTCACAGACTCTCTGGGATGTTCTAACGAACCACTTCCACAACAAGATTTCCACCATCTACAGGAACTTCGAAATACAACCCACTGGTTCTGGTGAATATGAACCAGAATGTTCCTTAGTTGGATGCCCGTTTTGAAAGTAAGCAATGGAGGTCCTAATGTGAAATGGCCAGTATCCACCATATGGCAGTTAATTTTTATAGTTTGTTACACATCATTTGAAATTCGCAAGGAGTTTGCTACACAAAAGATCATCTCATTTTTAGGTTTCATAAACATTTCCAATAGTGTCTCACAGTGGTATTTCTGGTACGTTTTCTTGCCTCTTGAGAAATATATCAGGGTAGTATTAAATCGATTTTTTTTATTGATTTTGAAGATGAGATAACAACATAAAATTAAAAGAATGAATTGCTTCCCAGTCAAATCTCTCCCAGTCTCCAGCAAATTACAAAGGAGCCAGATTCTCTAAGGGCGCAATCTTCAATGTAGAGGACAAGCAATAGTACTCCCACATTTGCTCTAAATCTTATGGAATTTCTGGGGACAACCCAAGGAGCTATAGATCAGCTCTTCCTGTTTGGCACACCAGCCCATGTTTGTTCTCCACACTGTCAGGCTAGGTCGTCGTGGTAACTTCAAGTTACTTGCTATGTCTCTTTTGGCCACTAGCACTGCCAGACCACCCAATGTTCTGTCACCCCTCGCACATCTGGGCTCATCTGGAAAATGCAGTGGGCTACCTTCAGCATCAGCGTGACAGGCCTAGCCAGGATTCTAGAAAGGGAACAGCCAATCTGACTTCTATACTAAGGGATCACAGAACACTGCCACACCATATGGAAAACATCTGCCCCAGGGTAGGAGCCTTGGGTGCAGTTAGGTTTGGGGAAAATGCCCGCATGTCAGAGTCTTTTGGGTGTAATGTAAGTTAGGTGCAGATAGATTAACTGGATTAATCTTAGCCATGCAGAGATAATGAATTCCCGCCATTCCACCTCCTCCAGATCACCAACTCACCCTTCCCACTTCCGCTGGAGCTGATCCAGTGTCTCAGGACAATGCAAACTAGGGAGTGGTAGGGCCCGGTTCACAGAACTAACTTAGGACAAAATCCTAAACTTACTACCATTTTGGTATTCACAGAAGGCACTTACTGATTTTGGTATTCACAGAAGGCACTTACTCATTCCGGTATTTACAGAAGTTAGGACTCCTAACGTTAGGACTCCTAAATACCTTCTGTGAATACCAAAAGTCTTAAAGTTGGGATTTTTTTAAGTTTAGGAGTCCTAAAGTTAGGAGTCCTAACTTAAGGACTCCTAAATGCCTTCTGTGAATACCAAAAGTCCTAAAGTTCTCAGTTTAGGAGTCCTAAAGTCCACGAAGCATTGTTAAGATGAATCTGCCATCTTTGCTGCTTCGGCCACACCCACCATATATAGTAGTTTTTATCCTTTAATTTCCATATTAGCTCTGGGCATTAAAATCATCAATTTTGCTAACATTTCTCTTCAGATATAAAAATTGGCCATGTGGAAAATTCTAGCACAGTGCCATATCAATTAATCAAACAGCATTTGTAAAGCGCAACACAGTCACCCCTAGGGGTGCCCGGGCAATGTGTCTCCTTCGAAATGCCAGGTCTTGAGTCTTTTTCTGAAGTCTGCCAGTGAGGAGGCTGTATGGAGCTGGAGGGGAAGGTCTGGCAGCGATGTAGGAGAAGGAGTGGCCACTCCTGTGGCTGTAAAGGATGCAGGTGTATGTGCAAGGGAGAGTGAAGAGGAGTGCAAGTGTCTATAGAGTTGGTGGAAGTTCAGTCGATCGTTGATGTAGGCAGGTTCTAGGTCATGGAGGACTTTGTGGAGGATCTTGAATGGGCATCTCTTCTGAATGGGGAGCCACTGATGGTCTCTTGTGTGGGGGTTGATGTGGGTTCGTTTGCAGAGTACCAGGATGAGTCTAACTGTAGTGTTCTGTATGGTCTGGAGTCTTCTGAGGAGCTGGGTGGAGAGGGTGTTGCCGTAGTCGAGGCGACTGGTAACGAGGGCCTGAGTGATGGTCTTTCTGCTGTTGGTTGGGATCCATCTGAAGATTATGTCCAGCATGCAAAGTGTATGGAAGCAGGAGGAGGTGACTGTGTTTACTTGTTGTTCATGATCAGTAGGCTGTTGAGGATGATGCCAAGGTTGCGCGTGTCAGTGTGGGTGTCGGTCCGAGTTCTGCCGACCACCAGCTGTGGTCCCATGCAGAGGTGTTTTTCCAGAAGATCAGTACTTCAATTGTGTCAGAGTTGAGTTGGAGGCAGTTGCTTCTCATCCATTTGGCTACATTGGTCATGCCGCTGCAGAAGTTGGTTTTGGCGTTGGAGGGGTCCTTAGTGAGGGAGATGCTCAGTTAAGTGTCATCTGCATTGGGCATTATGTTGAGGCATGGGAGCTGACGACAACTACAAGGGGGTCATATAGATGTTGAACAGGGTGGTGCTGAGAGATGATTGTTGTGATACGCCCCATATGATGTGTGGAGGTGAAGGGAGGCAGTTGGATGCTCTTTATGCATCCTGTAAGGAAGGAGGCTCTCCATTTGAGGGTGTCTTGCTGTATGTCTATGTTGTGGAGTCTGCTGATGAGGGTGTTGTTGGAGATGGTGTTTAATGCTGCGGAGAGGTTGAGAAGGACCCTGGCCACCATTTCTTTGTGGTTGAGGAGTGCTCTAATGTCATTTGTTGTTGGCAATCAGCGCAGTCTTAGTGCTGTGGTTGGCACGGAATCCTGATTGTGAGGCATCCAGTAGGTGGTTTTGTTCCAGATATTTGGTGACATGCTCTTGATGGTTTTCTCGAGTACTTTGAACAGGTAGGGGAGCAGGGAGATCAGACATTAATTGTTGAGATCACCGTGGTCGGCGGAGGCTTTCTTTAGGGGGGGTATGATGACTCTCTGATTCCATCCATCCAGGAAGGTTGGTGTGGAGATGGAGGTGTTGATGATGCTGGTGAGTTGTGTGCTGATTGGTTCCTTGGCAAGGCTGTAGAGGTGGTAGGGCAGGGGTCGGTGGGTGCCCTGGAGTGAATGGAAGACATGATGGCTGAGGTGGTCAGTTTGGAGAGCGTAGATCAGATGGTGATGGTTTGCCTTATGTTCGCTGGCTAGTTGAGGTTGTTGGAGTTAATGGTGGCGGGTTGGAGGTGGACATTGTTGTAGATGTTGGTGATCCTGATGTGGAAGTAGTCGTAGAGTCCTTGGGAGGAGTGGATGGTGTTCTCTATGGCTGTCAAGTTGTAGAATTCTTTGACTATTTTGTGTGTGGGGTTCTTAGTGGTGCGCAATAATTTCTCCTGTTGATTGCAGTTGCACTTGGTCATCCTGAATTCTGGGGTATACCAGCTGGCATGTTTGGAGGTCTTGTGGGATTTTGTAGGTTTTATTGGGGCGACTCTGTCTGAAATAATTGTGCCCATCTCACAGTCGAAAGGCCACCAAAGGCTGGTAGGTTTTCAGGGGGCACCTCTAAGGTGCCCTCTGAGTGCATGTATTGGTAAATCCATCACTGGTATCAGTGTGGGTTTAACAATATGAGATAGTTGATATTAAACATCCCTTTAAGCCATCATGTAGCTGGAGAACTCGTTTTCACCAGTGTCCAGCACATGTTTTAAAACCGCGTCCCTATTCACTTGCACCCGGAGTGATAGGACTGACCAGCACAGGGGCATATCTGCTCATGCAGGTTGGCCCTCACATGTAATATACAGCACCCTGCATTAGGGCAGTCAGGGCTGCTGTGTATCACATGCAGTGTTAGGGGAAATGACACATAGGGATGTGTGACATGTCGTGTTTTCACTTTTGTCTGCACCACGACACGCAACAAATTAACACTAGGACTCGGGTAAGCACCATTTCCTTCTACAAGAAACCAGTATTGAGTGCTTTCACTTCCTGCTGAGCCAGACCCTCGTGGGAATTAAAGAGAATAAGTTCAAACGCGGTGAATCAGTACAGTGCCAACCACCCTCAGTCCCAGCAGGTAAAATCACAGAGAGACAACTCTCACTTAAAAAAAATATATTTTCATTCCGCCTATTAGGTTTTTTTAAATGCATGGTTTAATGGTATGTTACCTTGTGAATGCCTGCACACTAAAGCTGCTTATATTCATAGTTATTCACTGTTTTGTTTTGCAAAGAAAGATTGTGTTGTACACTTTTTTCGCACAATCACCATAGTGAAAAAGCTGACAAAAAAGTAGATTAACAGGAGTGGTTTGTAATCAGGTTGGAGGATTACATTTGCACTGACCTCTGGAGTCAAATCACGTTAATAGCACTTGGATAAAGCAATTCTGCATGATATCTGGGTGTGTTTGCACTAGTGCTGAGCAGTACTGCACAGACATTTGCACTGACTGAAAAAGTGTAAAAATGACACTTACAAGGTATGGACTTGGATTCCTCAAGCGGACAGAGGACAATGCTCCCCGGGCTTCATGTACACTGGGAACCAGTAGCGGCTCATTGTGGGAGTTCTACCGAGCGGTAACGTAGTGCAACGCGTGCAACGGAATTCGCTTTATTGATTTAATTGTCAACTTACCTGCATTCATCCGTATTCTGGTGTTTACTACCCCCCACCTTGCTCCTCCCCTGCCCCATGTCACCGCCCGGTAGCACTGCCACCAAGAGCCGCTACTGCAGAATGTATCATAAAGACTGCAGCCACAAAAGCAGTCATAAACCAGCAGTGGGTGACCATATATATATTTTAGAGTATCTGTCCAAACAGGCATTAGTACAGCAACATGAATGGCAGAGGGCCAAGTAGACTCAATCATACCTAGTGCAAAATCGCCCTGTACTGGTGTAATTTACGTGATCTGATCTTCCAAATGGGAGCAACTAAGGACAAATTATTGAACTGTACCTGTCTGCTTGTTTTGCAGTGGCTTGTATGACTATATTCTTCTGGGTCATGTAAGAAAAATGCATACTGCAGACTGGTGATACGATTGTCTATGAGACACTTAGAACTGTTTCGGCAAGTAATACATGTATTTAATGAATTTCTTCATTTCTTTTTTTCTCATGCCTAATAGAGAAGAAAATCGCGTTATTCTGACCTTGACTTTGAAGTAAGTTTGCCATGTTACTGGTATACCCTTTTTTTAATTTCATTTATTGAATTGAACTTTGTCTTGCACGCACCATACAAATGTATGAAGTTACAACATGCCATTTTGCAATGTAGACTAAACATCAAACAAAACATGGAAATTGTAAGAGGCAAGGGATGGGGTCTTTACTTTCGTTTTGATAATCCATGATCCCCTTACCCTGGACCTTGAAAGAAATGCAGGGTTAACGGAAGGTTCCACCTTACATGAAATAATGAGGGGGAAACAAAAAAAAGTAAGCTCAGAGATATGACTGGAAATGGGTGTCTGGAGCGCAAACCCAATGCAAAATAAAGGGATGTGGTGTGTCCCCTCCATCGCCTGATTTTTACGGTTTATATATGTTCACCCAGCCTTTCATGAAAAGTGATAGTTATAAACACAAACGCCAAGTCATGAGGAAAATGTTTTTCCCACTCATATAATTGTCTTCCACTCACACAGGAATTTGCAATGAGAGTTGTGTACTACCAGCTTTAGGGCGACCTTACCACCACATGGTACTCGTCGTCACCTATATGTAGTAAAGCCCTGGTGTCAAAATATGGCTCACTCATGTAAGTGTTTTCTGATCAGAGTGCAGTGGAAGCAGATTGTGCCACTAACATATTAATATGGAATGCCAGGATTTTAACTATCACTAACCTGAGCCTTCACTTAGGAAAATACATTGTTTTTGGTCTCCCGGTATGAGCCAATGAGGAACGTCTGTACATCAGATTTCTGATGGCTACCTTCTACTCCTTTCAACAGACATTTCTCTGGAACTTTACATGCCCAGTGGGAATATGCGCTTTCACTTCCGTAAAACGCCTCCAAGCTACCCATTTATTAGAACAGAAATAGCAGACTAATGTCAAAGCAAAGGTCCATTTTCTATCAGAAAAGTGTTTCTGCAAAAGCTTAATATTTTAAAGTGCGCATGCAACCTAGATGAACACAAGTACATTACTTCAGAGAAGGAAGATTAATTATGACAAGAACTTGCCAGAATAAAAAAGCAGAGATGTAGCTGTATTTCCAAAAAAGATCTGCACTTTATGTGTACACTATAATATACAAATAGATCTGGATTGATAAAAAAGCATTCCAAAGGTAATAGTGAAAGTAAAACATGCTACTTGCATACGACTCAAATCATCATTAATAAATGGCTCAGTGGGTGTTCATGTGTTTAGGAATACCCCCAAATACTTCTATTACTACTAAAATGTACCACCATAGCCTTTAAAAGTCACCAACTAGATGTATTTAACCCCTGTGAGCCGAGATGATAAAATCGCACGAATCTATTTCAGTTTTTCACTTCATGAAATGTGTCGACTGTACGTCTCTCTTCGCTGTCACTGTCGTGTAGATCCCGTCGGTTCTACAAATTATAACCTATTAACGAAATATCATTCTTCGTTCTCTTTTTTAATCTAACTCAACTCTCTCCAAACATTTCTAAACCATGCCTTTCATCTTTTTTTCTGTTGATACGTTTCAAACAGTCTCTTGAATCCTTCTCCTCTTCATTCACTTTTCCTAAAATATAGCCTCTTACTCTTGCAAAACTTTTTTAAATGCCTCTCCACTGCTCTGCCCATTCTCGTTTTCACCAGCTCTTCACATATTCCATCGATCCGAATCTATTTCCGCTTTCCATGTACCTTCATTCAGCCTCTCACACTTTGTGCTCGTTAGGAAATATGCAGCAAGTAGGGTTCATGTGACGAATTTTAGAACATGCCGTGGCCAATAACAGATCAGGAAAGTCGATGGTGTAACAGCCAGAGCTACCGACTTTGGAACCAGGGAACCAATTTCGAGTCACAGAGTCGGATCAACATTCTCTGGTTCTTGACAAATGTCTTAATCTCCATGTTCCTAAAAAAGTATAAAAACAATGAATGACCGTGCCCTTGTTTAATGTAACTGGTGCTCAAGTAAAGAGCTCCAATACCTTCGGGTTGAGTTTGTACTAAAGAAAACTGAAATACTTAAAGCCCCAAAGTAGCTATTTGGCACCTTTTTATGCCTTGTGTTGGCCAATGTCAACATGTGTGAAAACTAAAGCTCTTGCTACTGTTTTATTTTCATATATATTTTGAGATTTGAAAGCAGTAGAAAGGCTACAAAGACAATCGAGATAAGTGGACAGATAGAGGAGTTGGATAGGCTGAAATTGCATTCTCTGAATGCTTTAGGATGGGTTTGTGTGGTTTTCAACAGCCCCCATGTTGCATCTGACATCACCAGCCAGTCTTGAATCTCTACCTTTCAAAATATTTTATTAGTTATTTCGAAAGGGAAAAGCAGGAGCAAACAGACTACATAGAAAAAATGGTGGTGTACATCAGCTGGGTAAACAATCTGACAACATTAGCAGTGTAATAAGTAGGTGGTATAGTTAGAAACAGTATACGAAAGTACAAATACAAAGTACAAGGTGATACAAAGCAATATACAACCAATGGCTAACCAATGAATAATGCTAGAATTAAAGAGAATTAAAAAGAGAAGAGAAAAAAGGAAAATTAAAAGAATTATAAAGAGTTTAAAAGAATTTAAAGATTTGCCTACGAATGACTACATTGGATAAAAACAATCTGTTTTTATATACAGGAGAGAAGTCTTGGATTTATAACCAACTGTCCATTACTTTCTAGGACTTGAGTTTCCAAATGTTCAAAGTTGTAACAATGAGTTCAAAAGTCCTAGCGAATGTTGTTAGTTAAAAAAAAATGACTGGGGTGCAGGTTGTTTTTATTTTTTGTAATGTGTTGATGCCTGAAGAGAGGATCATAGTGCTAGCAAGGCCAAAATAAAACATAGAAAGTAGTAAAAGAGAATTCTGGCCAAGATGGCAGGTGTGCAAGGCTATGCGACGATCGCTCCACTGCCTGTCCCCTTGCCTCAGGTGGTTGTAGTGGAGATGCGGTTGACCAGGTACCCCTCCTGTACTGAGGAATGATAGAAAAGCTGAGCGCAGAAGGAGAGACTCATTAGCCACATGGATGGAGTCAGCAAGGAGACAGAGTAGTTGAAAGCAAATGGTGAGGCGCAGAAGTGAGATTAAGCATCTGGATTGCTGCAAGAAGACCTGTGGCAGCCAGCCCCTAGGTCAAAGTTGGAGGAGGGAAAATGCCTAGGATAATCTAACCTGCGTACATTCAAGTGGAGCCATTACTACTTGCAGGTGCGCAGACTTAAGAAGCCCTAAGAGGAAGAAAGGTGGGGTAAGCTGGGGTTAGCTGGAGAATCAAGACGGCAAGCAAGTGCCTGGGTGGGTACAGCAAAATGACGCTGGTGGACACAAAAATAAAGTGCAAAGTGATTCAGGGGTGAGATACCCTCATGAAAATAAGAGAGATGGCATGGGAATTTCAAAATTCTTTTGAACAGGGACATTGAGAAAGCAATGCATCAGAAGGAAACTCGAGAAACAAGATAAATGTATTAAGAGGTGTCATGGTGTCCTCTATGGGAGCCGTCCAACTTTAGCACTGAAAAAGGGAGAGGTTGAAGCATTTATTGATATTCCGACACGTATTTAATATGTAACTAAGTGGCAAGGAAACCACATAATTTGAACTCGGAGGAAGATACGAGATGGGGAACAGTGGCCATAAACTGGGTGTGTGTTAAGAAGACTCTGAATGGGCTGGCAAAGTAATGTACTGTAATGTAATGTAATGATGTCTTGTAAAGCGCATGAATCACACCACATGGGGTATCTCCGCACTGTAGACCGCTGGGGAACCCGTCCTGGCTTTCCCTGTGAGATGGTCCCTACTGGGTATCTTCAAGGTCAAAACCAGGCATCCCCGGCGTATGTATGGGGCCATTGTGGAGATGAAGCAAGATAATGCCCAGAGTTGCCAAGTGTGATCCCTGGTTAGAGTAGGCACCACGGCGAGAATTATCGAGTCCGCTGACCCTGGTCCACGACCCTGCCACGTCGGGAATTGAACCCTGGTCCCGGGCCGTCCTCTGCTTCCGGGTCTGCCGCCTCTAACCAGTGAGCCACACCACTCCACTGTGATGACCTTAACTGCAAGATGAACAGCCACCCATTGCATAGTTCAGGCACAGTTGTAAGAAAAGGTCGTTTTCAATGCTCTTGCAAGATTGTGGTCGGAAATTGGTAAAAACGTAACAGCATGAAAGCAAACCTGCATACCATGGGCAAAAAATCACAGGAAGTAGAAAGTCAACTGCATTTGGCAGTGGATTTGGATGAATTGGGAGCCTCAACAATCTGCCATCTGAAGGTCCAAACTAAATGACTGCTATTAAAATTTGAGACATGAAAGTTGGATACTGAAGAGATAACATATATATATAGGAAATTTGAAATAGGGAATGGAAGGAGATGACATAATCAAGTGTATTACACATTTGTTCAAGGGCATCTTGAAGGACAAACTGGACTGGCAAGTTGGAACTGAAGGAGCCCACAGGGAGGACAGTAAACAAGGAAATGGCAATGCTCAACCATAGAGATATAAGACCTGATTTAGAGTTTGGTGGGCAGGTACTCCATCACTAACATGATGGATATCCCATCCATCTATGTACTATATCCAGATGCACTTGTAATGCGGTTGAAGGGATATCTGTCATGTTTGTGATGGAGTACCCGTCTGCCAATCTCCAAATAAGGCCCATGGTGGTTAATCTCTTCAGCTTTCCCTTATAAGAAAAAATCGAAGTGTTAGCATGAAAATCAAAGATGGTCCCTTTTTGTGAGAGAAAATATCACTATATCACAATCCAGCAGTAGCATCTTCATAAAGAAGGGAGAATATAGCGAAGAGATGCAAAAGCTAACAAAGACACAAATAAGAAGACATTGATGGAAAATGTCTAAGGGGGTTACAGTTCAAATGGAAAGTGTAAAAACGACAGTAATGTCACCAAAAGTGATAAGAACTTTGCTTGGGCTATGTGCCCAGGAAGAGGAAGGATCATGTTTGGAAGATCTTCCAAGATTGTAACCCAGCTCCATGACAACATGGCCACCTGGCAATCCATCATGCAACTAAAGGGACAGGTCACTAAAGAGAAACTTGGGGACGTTCCAGTACTAAAAATAGACTCTGCTTATGGGTAAAAATGGGAGGGAGACAGGAAAAATCACATCAAAAGATGGACCGACAACTAGAATGCATACTGAAAGTGGAAAAGGAGTTAATGGGAAATGATTGGTAAGTGGTATATACAGGTGATAGTCCAATATAATGGCTATGGTGCAAAGTACCACTCCAATGACAATCCTAGGACTTGAGGTAGTTGGGGCAGGTCAGGGGGACTTTGGGGAATGCAAGATATTGAAGGTGAGACATGACAACCACAATATTCACTAAGGGGATGAACTTATTCAATGTTGTATTCTCCAGAGATATTGAGGAAGTCTCAGGTAACAGTGAAAATGAGAAATAAAAAAGGTTGGCTGGAAAGAAGTATAAATAACTTGCAGCCTCCAGCTCCCTCCACTAAATATAGGCAGCATAAACTCCCCTAATTGGAGGAATAGGAAATGGAGTAATCCATAATTGACAGAACCCTGAATATACAATACTCTAAAAGACCTAACTAATGAAAGAAATTCTGTACAGAATGAAGCATACAAATTATCCAGTATAATTTTGGATTTCAGGCAAAATTAGTTCAACATTCATCAGGGGTCACCATCACATTTAAAACAAATCTAGACTTTTAAATGTTAGAGGTCATGAGTGATCCTTAAGGAAGATTTAGTTTGGAAATAGCTGAACTGCAGGGCATCAACTTCACATTGGTAAATGTCTATGAACCAAGCTCACATCAAGAGGAATTCCTGGAAAGGGTACTGAGGAAGCAAGTGGGGAAAGCATGAAATAACATATTAGGAGCGGATTTTACAGTATAACGGACCAGAAGTTACCCCAAATCCATGTACAGGAAGCTCAAAGCAATGTTTAGGGATAGGACCTGACAGGCACGTGGAGGCACACACATCTCAGAGCAAGGAAATATTCCTTCTACTCACATGCCCATTGGTCATATATAAGTATGTTTTTGTATTGAGATACCTTCTACTTGAGATTAGAGAGGGCATTATGGTGGAAGGTACAGTGTCTGATGACTTTCCAATAGAACTGCATTTGAAGGAAAAGAGATTGCACAGGTCAAGATGGCAAACATGATACCCAGGACACATCCTTAAAAAATCACGAGATGCTTTTCAATCACCTTTAGAGGGTTAGACATATGACTATCTTCCAGAGAATGAAAATATAGTTTAGAAACCATTTTTGCCCAAAAACCAGAAATTAAGCATATATCAGACCCGGAATAGGGATGTAGCAAAAATTAGAGATCGATTGTGGTTACTAAGAATGGAAGGCTGCAAATTATACATACCCATAGACCTGTTAAATTCTTACATTAAAACCTTCAGGAAAGTGTAATTGAAGATACTAGAAAAGGTCTTCCTGGCTCTGATGGAACTGGAGCAGGTGGGCTTTGACAGCCCCAGATATGGCCCTGATCATCTATGACAAATAGCATAATTATTAGGAAAAAATTGTTGTAAAAACATCCCAGTTCTCCTATTGACATTAGATGCTGGGAAAACATTAGAGTTGGTATGTCTTGGAAGTAGAGCTAGCTATAATATGCCCATTGGATTGAATGAAGAGTTGGAGCATTGCAAACTTTAAAGCTTCAGAGAGACAGGTGAGGTTGAATGGTGCATTCACAGATCACTTACATTTATGCAGCGGGATGAGACAGGGTTATACCCTGAACACCCTGTCCCTAATCCTATGGTTATTGAACCGCTGGTGGAGATGATACTCTGAAGTAAGGAAATCTACAATGTTCAATTTGGAGGAGTGAAATACAAAGTTAACCTGCTTTCCCTCAACAATTGGTTTCCATTAGAGAACAAGAGACTTTCTGACTGGCATTTTTGCAGTGCCCTTAAAAATTCCAGAAAGGTATTGGGTTTCACAATAATTAAAGGTAAATCTCAGATTCTAAATATGTCCCTGCCAAAAGAGAGAAAAACAGCCCTGAAAAGGGCTTATTCAATTAAAAGAACTGAGAGATCAATCAAGTATCTGATGATTAATCTTATTAAAAGAGTGATAGTCTCATTTAGAGTTTGGTAGATGGCTTAATCCGACCCAAAAGTGAAGGATATCCCATTCACATTATTACAAGTGCATTACATCCTATGGTACTGGTAAGGAGGTTGTCAGGGTACCCGCTAAGTTTGTGACGGAGTAACACTTTCCGAAACTCTAAACCAAGCCCTAAGTGACTGGACAGATATCGACTGGCCTGCACTTAAGCCACAGATTTAAACAGGTGGCAAGAAGTCTACGGCTGATGGTTTGGAGTATCAATGTTATAAACATGAATGTTCTGCCTAGATTATTGTATCTTTTCCAAGCCCTACCAACCACGAAATTAACATTACATCAGTGACTAATAGACGTTATCTGGGCAGGAGGGTTGCTTTGATGTTTGTTATGCTTTTATGGATTTTTTTATGCATTCGAATAAAGATTTTAAAAAAAGACAATTGTACTAGCACCCAGAAACCGAGATGACTGTTGTTCCCTGGCATTTTAAATATTATTATGCAATTCAGCTCCATGGTGCGGTCGAATGGTCAGGAAAAGAAACGAAAAAAGGGATGGCTGCACATTTATCCTGCATGGACAAAACGCATGCTCTGGGACATCACATTCCACAGGAAAGATTCAAGACCTAAAAATCTCTGCCTTTCAGTGTTCACTAAAACCCCATTTGAAGGACAGGATAAGATGGCAGTTAAGGCAGGGCACATTACATTTACTGCTCTCTACGTCGCTCTCTACATCTGTTCCACTACAACCCACAATTTGCACCACTTATGGAGGTAGAAAGGTTTGAAAGGTGAACACTGGATGCATGCCTAATGATAAGATACATGCTTAATAAGAATCAAATTAGATTGCCCAATATTGCAATACACATTTAAGGCGACTGAGCAAGACAGACTTAATTATGCACAGATTAGACAACTGACGATGGATCTGCACATTAGGGAAGCAGCCCTATGGACATTAACCTCCTTTGAAAAATGGAAAGAAATATTTATCACCATTAAAGCCTTCATGACAAGACTGTACACTTCTTTATGCAATTAGATATGCTGCAAAACAGGGATACCAAACCAAGTGCAAAGGGCACTTAGTTAGGGAAATGTCTGACAATCTGTGGGAAAAGACGTGTGGCAACAGACACCATAACATGTGGAACATTCAGCATTTAGAGCCAGAATACAAAGTCATTATACACTGACACCTCACCCCAAGTAAAGGTCCCACAAATGTATCCAGAAGCCTCAGACCTTTTCTGGAAATGTGAGGATTTGGTGGAAGGTAATGCAAACCTACTGGAAAGAAGTCCTTAGTTACACAGATGAGATTCTGGGACAGCCCTTTACTGGAGATTCGGAGAGCATTTTATCACAAGCAGGTGAGACACATGGGGAGGTCGGTGGGGTTGTAAACCCCTGGTACACTACTTGATGGCTGTAGCCAAGAGACTAATCATGGCTAACTGGAGTGCAGTGAAAATTCTCACTATGGTCCATTCTCACACCAGAAAAAATAGCAAAGGACAAACATGGAATGAGAGCGCAGTACAACAAAATATGGAACACACTAGTAGATTACCTTAATAGCGGCCCATGGAGGGAGTTCTGTGTGGCGGTGAGGTGGGCGGGGGAGGGGCAGGGTGGGGGGTAGTAAACACAAGAATATGGATGTATGGAGGTAAGTAAACATTTAAAGAAATAAAACGAATTTTGTTGCGCGCGATGCATCGATGCAGGGCGCGCAACAAAATTCTTTTCATTTATTTAAATGTTTACTTGCCTCAGTTCATCCACATTACGGTGTTTACTATCCCCCACCCTGCCCCTACCCCGCCCGCCTCACCGCCCCACGGAAGTCCCTCCATGGGCCGCTACTGGATTACAGGGCGTCAACAGCACATTGAAGAACCACACTCCCAGACTGGGGGCTGCAGCTATTTGGGCCAATGGAGAACATTGGGGATAATCAAGTACAATAGATTACCAAGAGAGAGGGCAAGGAAGAGCAACAAGTTCTGTGGTAACAAGGGGTTGAAATGGACTGTCAGGGATTGGAAGTGGAGAAGTTTCAACTGTTTAAGTTATTCTAGTTGCTATAGGTTTCTTAAAGGGCTGTGAGATTTCTTTGGTGTAAATGGACAGTGAGCTGTGGTACGTTATTCAAAGATCCCAAAGAGGAAACCTTCATTTAATTTCTGTGGTTGCCTGGTGAGGTTGGGTTTGACATAGAACATGAATAAAATCAGTACAAAGTTTTTACCAAAGACTAGAATTGTTAAACTGCCAGATGAAATTAAATATAACTTTAGTATATCAACGAATAGGCACATATAAAATCAATCAACAACCAATTGCTTTACTTTAGCACTATGGTACTAAAAAGATCCAACTTCTACTCAGAATTAGTCAGTCACCATCCCGTGGAAGGCTAGAGAGGTGACACATATTGGCCTTTTGAGGTTCTATAGGACCAACTCTGCCTGCGTTAGACATGAATAACGTCACTGTCACTTCCTCGAGCAATAGCGCTTATCGTTGCTAATATGGTATAGAATAAGTAACAAGGAAACCTATTGGTTATTAAACGTCTTGGGATTACTGCAGGTTACATACTAGTGAAACAAGCTTAGTACCTCATGCAGAATGGCTAATTGGTGAACATATCAGTCATCTATAGAGAAGTGCCTGAAACGTGTGTTTATAAGTCATGACAGCTAGTATATAGTTCTGAGACCTATGAATGCTCGCCTAGTGAAAATGTGTACTGATGCACAAAGGCACTCCATCATCAAGATATGAGACTGGCACCTACAATCCTTGATTCCCGAATGCCCATTTCATGTCTGCAGTTCTTCAGCCCCAGGAATGCTCCAGGCACTGTCTGATAAGCCGAAGTGTCTGGAACAAAAAAACAGCACTATGCTTGTAAAGGCTGTAACGAGATACGTCCCCGGAGTCATTTATTTGCATGGTCTAATGGCTCTAGGACACTCCGCGAAGGCAATTAGGAAAGCCAAAACAAAATGAACAGTCCCCGTATGGTCTCAGAGCTAAGTCACCGACACAAATAAACTGACTTGTTGCAAATCCGCACGTCAGTGAACCGGAAATTTTCTGCAAGTGTATCTGCTTCTTATTAACCCTTCACAGTTTGTTGGTTGAGCAGTCAATCAAGTATCTGCATTCTGTTTACAGGGGAGCAGATACCAAGTGGCACTAAGACCAGGTCTGCAAGGGGCCCTCTTGAACACTACTACTATTGACTGTTTTTTATTACCAAACTAGGGCATGGGGACCCACTTTTCTTGCTTGGATTAGGACACATGCTCCCCTTGCTACACCAATCTGCTACCCTGTTTATGCCAAGAAAATTCTCAGCAATGAGTATAGCAAAAGGTTTTGTGTGTAATAGGATTGTCTAAATAGATCTAACCCTGATTTTTTAGCTAAATTATTTATTCATTGTTGAAAATTCTCTCGCATATGCCAACATATTAACTTTCATCCAACAATGTATCTTGCATTATGTCTAAAACGGACTAAAAAAGGGATTATTATTGTTTTTCTCTTCATCTTTAACACCCTCAGACAATGAGATCATAAACTGCACACATCTGGAGATCTAAGGACTAGATATACGTAGCACATTCAAATTACTGGTCGCAATTTGTGATCAGTATTATTACGACCAGTATGGAAATTTGCACTAATAGGTCAGTTTTGTACATTACCGATTCCTTGTGGGTCGCAATACCAGGTATGGCGGCCTGCTGGGGTCAGTAGACCTCCATGTCTGTGATTGCTACAGCATTTTTAAAATTTTCATTTAACCCCTTCACTGTGGCGGCTATTTCGCCGCAGTGCTAAGGCGGTGGGGCGGAAATGCGGCGGGCACATGCTGGTGACGGAACCGCTCCATCACCAGCGTCAGTTGCGCTGTGCTTATGACGGAGCGGTTCCGTCATGGCCCGCCCGCTCAATAGAACGCTCAGCGCAGGCGTGGAATTCGCGCCGCGCAGGAGCATCGGGCGGGCCATGACGGAACCGCTCCGTCATCAGCACATCGCCACCACAGCTGATGATGGTGCGGTTCCATCATCAGCAGGGGAGTGGTTAAATACAACCCGTTTTCAACATTTAAAACAAAATTAAAACTGTAAGTTGCATTTTGTAAGATTAGGCAGTGGTGCACGGGAACACTGCCATCTCTTAAAGCATATTTTGGGCAACATTCAGAAAGGGGAAGGGGACTCCTTCCCATTTCAAATGGCTTACCAACTCCTTTTAGGAGGTCCTAAAAGATTAATATTTTGAGACCAGAATTTAATCACAGAACATTAAAAAATACCACTATGATTTGATATTTGAAAGGGACACTCTAAACACGCCTGTTCCAAATTCCGAATTTGTATTGAGTCACACATCCAAATTGTGATTCAGTGAAGCAATTTGAGGTTTGTAGATAACATAAGGCATATTTATGATTACAACCAACTAGATTTCCAGCACCCAGAAAAGTGCTTTGTACATCTGGCCCTAAATGTCTTTTGACTCACACATGTCAGTTTAAAGACCCATCGATAATTCACATGCACAATAAAATATGCATGGTAAGGTTCACACACAAACATACACTCTCATACCGGCACATACACAAACATACAATAAGTAAGTTAGTTGCTGCTCTATTCAAAACCACAAAATTTTCCTGAACAACAATTGAATGGGGATTGTGCTTACTTTGGCCCTTATGGAGAGCTGTAGATCCCTACAATGTTACCTTGTCCCATCCCTAGTCTGTTTATTCTTAAATCAAGGCAAAAAAATAGGCGTTTTGTTAGAAGACGTCTGGGACCTTCTCAAGGTCGACCCTTCCACCCTTCCTTTCCTTTCTTAAGTTCCTTCGTCTAGGGTCAGTTGAACTCCTCACGTACGCCATTGTGCTCCAGGACAATGTACCAATACATGCTTCACATTTCACTCTATGATGCTGGAATTTAGAATATTTTTAGACTGTTTATTCATAAAAGGTAGCTTCCACGACACCATACCACACAGTCTAAAATCCATACTGATAAAATAGTCATGGTGAGTTAAACAAGGACATTGTAAAAAGGCATACGAATCTCACGTATG
The DNA here is from genome assembly GCF_964263255.1 of Lissotriton vulgaris. Lineage (NCBI taxonomy): Eukaryota > Metazoa > Chordata > Amphibia > Caudata > Salamandridae > Lissotriton > Lissotriton vulgaris. Next base: position 475,808,483 of record NC_141694.1, read on the forward strand.
CGTATTGAAGATATGCTTATGCATTTTACACAGGTACTTACACAGAAGGAGAAGAGTATTAACAGACAGAGTGCAACTAAGTTTTAGGTGAATCACTCCTGCAAAATACCCAAACCCACACAACTGATACATGGATAAATAAACAATATCAGACACCTTGCTAAGGTGACAGAAAGCATATTTGAAGGACCAATAGATAATTCACACGCATACATGTTAAAAAGCAGTAGGTTATTGCACACGTGTTTAAAAAACAATAGGTTATTCGCACATATGTATTTAAATACTCCATAGGTCATCCTTACATTCACATTTGAAGAACCCTCAGATTATTCTCTGCCATGGAATCAAAGTAGCAACTGGTCATTCATTAACTTTCAATGAACAAAGCCAACCTTTCTCAGTCAGTATGAGGACTTGCACTCCTGTATTCATTCAAAGAGAATCAGCTGCGATCTGTTGTTTTCGTTTTCTAGTCTCCTCTGTTTGACTATGCTTCTTTTTAAGTACTTTGGACACTTTCCTGAACAATCGTATAATTCTGGGCTATCCCTGCAGGAGTGCTTTCACTCTTTGTCTCCACAACATATAAACTCAGAGAGAGGCTTTCTTTCCTCAATGCCCTTTAAGATGTGGCTTCTAGAGACAGCCACTTGTAAGTCATCCTGTGTGCCAGTAAACCAAAATATGTGGTTTGGTTTATTTCTTTGTGACATGTGGGAGTATGTTGAAGGTCATTGGTCAATTATGAGGTACTTTCTGCTTGCTATGTTCTCATAAATCATAAAGTAATGACTACTCATAGGATGACAGATGAAGTGGCATTGCTCTGATTACTTACGAGATTGTTCTGCTCCTCTTTTTGTCAAAGTTCTGAATTCCTCCTCTAACACATTTTTGGCTTTGCATTTTACTGATGTGGCACGATTTAAGTGCGGCAAACGAGGATTTTGTGTGAGGACAGAAATAAAGGGGCATATTATCAAGGGGTTTTATATCCGCTTTTTTGGCTTTAAAAGCCAAGCAAGCGGAGATAAAATTATCTCCCAATTACCTAGCTGTCACTAACACCAGTTAGCGACAGCTAGTAGGAGATAGCGACCATCTTGGGCCCCACTTTGCATGTCAGTGATATTTATCACTAATGATATGCAAAGTGGGCGTGCCAAGATGTTAGCGACTGAAAACAGTCGCTAACATCGCTATCTCCTATTACCAACTTTTGGAGATATTCGCGCTAAGCGCGAATATCTCCAAAAACTAACACCTGCCCTGAGCAGTTCTTAGCCATGTTATCCAATTGGAGGTGGATAACATGGCTAAGAGCATTAGCTTGGTAATGCATGAATATCGCGGACTTTTCAGTGATATTCATGCATTGCGGCAATTTTTATCGTATTTGCGATAAACCTTGGTAATACCAAGGTTTATTTGCGGTAAAAATCGCTGCATCTCAGCGGTAAATTTTTGTCTCTAACCAAGCAATAGCGATAATTATCGCTATTGCTTGGTAATATGCCCCAAAATCTCCACAGGAAGATGCGGTATTTGAACATCTGTATTAAAATTAAAGACTGGTACCATTGCCTGATACACAACTTTGCTAATTGGTGAGGTTTCATTTAAATATAATTGACAGGTCTGCCTTGTGCCCGCCAATCATAGAGCATAAAGTAATATTGCACACCATAATGTGTCATTTGTTATAACTTGGAACATTTTAAAAAACAGACCGTTGCCTAATAATTAATTGCCGATATGAACAATATAATCTGCTGTAGAAAGCCAAGTAATCCACATTTCTCTCTGCTGAAAAACACACACACACAGTGAGATTACTCATGTGTCAGGGTGGAGAAGGCGGCAGAACACGATAACATCCTTTGTTTTTAACCCTTATGTCCCGGGAAAGGACAACAGTATTAAACCATTCTAATTAAAGAATTTCCCCTACTGCCAACATTTTAGTACAATGCTTTTTACATGGATGCGGATTATAGGCATCAGCAGAAAACTACAAAAAGCCACAAGTGAACTTTGCAACCAGAAGCAGTTGGAAGGTAAAGTGAAACAATGAGTAATTACAAAAAAACGCTGGAGAATTAGAAAACATGCAATCCAGTATGTCCTATCCTGAAATCTCTATAGCAACCGTTACCAAGGCATTCTCTTCGAACGTTTGTGCCGCGCAATGCAGCATTCTTTAGCACATAAACAATGAAATAAAATTGTTTTTCAAATCCATCATCTTAAAGGTATCCAACGTGCATTAATACAAACACACTGCATGCCGCTTAATGTTTGACTTGGTATCTATGCGTGTTTTTCTGATCGAAAACAATAAACTCATTGAACGCCGTTCTTTTACCTTTTACACCAAGGATAAAAACCCTTATTACGTCAGGACGCCTCGCACTCTTTTCTTTCTGACTTTTCATCATCAACGTTTTCGTCGTATACTCTCCAACACCAAAGCTCCTCTGGATAATCAGACTTTTCGTTTCCGATCAGTTTTGGTCCTTGTCTTGTCTCGCACCAATAGTGGAAATACCTCAGCCTTACTAATTGAATTTCAAAATTACCTTTTTCTTCTATGAAACCCCTTTACACTTGGAGCCAACCCCATCCGCTGGAAAAAGAATCTCAGCTACATAATGCATGCCAGCAGAGTCCAGCCGTGCTGATAGGAGGTGAACCCCAAGGGTGTGACTGCCCCATTTTACAAGGCTTGAGATGGTTGGTGGTGACAGTGGATTATAGTTTAGGTGAACAGTCCTTTTTACCATCACCGCTGGCTCGTGATTGGCTGACTCCTGTAAACTATCCTAACATAACTGGGGTCCTTGCCTTTCCTTGTGTGTACAATGACGGGTGTCTATTTAGGGCTCCATGTGCACAGATGCAAAAGGTGCAGATGTGCCTGTAGGTTTTTCTTTGTCAGTGGTGGCTGCAACAACCTGCCTGTTATTTTCTTGCGCATGCCACATTCATCATAATCTAGTGGGCAAGGGAGGGTTCTCTTCCCTTCTTAATATCAATTTTCATTTAATGCAGTGAATGTCCCCTTTCCCTTTTCTGTTTTCCTTGTTGTTCATTGGGACTGAGAAATCGGTGAGTTGACTAAAGAGTTTTGCTCAAACGAGCAAGATGACTATTATGGAATAGTCAGCTACATGCCTCCTGGTGAACATGACAATCATTGGTTGGGGGCCCCTCCATGAAACTGGAGTTTACCATCATATTATTTAAATGTAATATAGTAAAATAGATAATTTATTTTAACATTATTCCCGACACGGTTTTATTTCACATCTCTACCTCAATTATTTTCCATGTGAGGGTATGCAGGACCAGTGGGTGCATTTAATGCTATTTTGCATTACTTTTGACGTTAGTAACGTGAGAAGAGTCATCGAGTTAGTCTGGATAAATAAACCATTTATTAAAGTGTCATTGTGATGCATTGGACATGGCAACATAAGGGTGTAGCATGGCAGTTAAAGAAACCTTTATATATATTTTCAGGTATATAGATGCTTACATATATCAAGCTGACCATAGTCAATCTGGCAATCTGAATGTGCTTGTGTGTGCATGCATATGTGAGTATTAAGTTCTGCATCTGTTATGTGTATGTGGGAAGCTTGCATTTTCTGCTGGCCACCATTTACCATTTCTGAATCTGCTAGTCAAGGTTGCAAAAACCCGATATTCAACAAAGGAGAAAACGGCTCTGTTAATCAATGCTTATTTTTAACTGGGCGCTATTGCAGACATACTTAAACTCTAACGATATTCATGAAACAAGCTGCCTTTGTGAGCAGTCCTGTCGCTGTCTTTCGCAGGGTCAAGAGTCTTCACACTTTACAAAGAATTCTGCCAACCCCATCATTACATCCATCTTACTTACGTAAAAAATAAGCCATTTTTGAGTCATTAATTTCTAAATATGTGGTGTGCAGTGATAAAAAATGGTTGGCATAAAGCAAACCGGTAATTGTGGAGGTAATGCATGCCATTGTGGTGACCATGTCTGGAATTACGGTTTTAATGTGTGTCTCGTGACTGACTGCCTTGAGCAAATGCGGTTTATAATACAAATCTCCGCTGAAACAAAAACATCATTCATTTATTAATTTCAAGTTACTTTGTTTCGGGAACCAGGGCCATAAAAGCACACACCATATACAATAGATGCAATGTACAGCATAATTAAAATCGATTGCAAAAGTGATCATATAAAAATTTATCAGCTAAGAAATAAAATCTGTACATAAAAATAAAATCATAATTGATTATCTGATAAAACAAGCAAAAAGGATATGCACTCAAATAACCCATGTCAAGTCGAAAGGCACAGAATGGCTTTGCCATAAATCACCCACATAGCACCCGAAAACAGGGCGAGAGTCTTATCTAAGGATGCACAAGGCTTCCTGATATTTCATTGCAGCCTTTGAAGGAAAAACAGATGTGACTGGTGTTCCCCAAGTCCTGGAGCCCTAACGAATATAGGGTTATCTTCATATTTTTGAGCCAAAGGATTTTGTTAAAATTATCAGTCTTGATAACATCCAGCAGGGAGTCAGTGTAGTGGGCAAGTTCAGGGGTAGTCCACCCATGTTTCATATTGGTAAAGAACTATATATTTGATTCCCATTAGGCTGTTTTATGTTTCCTTTGTTCGTCACCTCTATCAAACACCAATTGCAGCCTTTACATATATGTGCTGGAGAGCTGTAGGAAGGCAGGCCTCTGTAAGTAAAAGTAACAAGCTTCCGAGGACCGGTTTCTGGCATTCCAGCCGTCTTCAGCCCGGCTTGCTTGAATCCAGTGGTGTGGAGTGCATGGGACTCATGTCTGAGCTAGCCGGGCTGAAGATGGCTGGAATGCCAGAAACCGGTCCTCGGAAGCTTGTTTCCGGTCCAGGGAAGGCATGGCTTGTCAGTTCGGGCTGGACTGTTCCCATGAGGCACAGGGTCAGACTGATTTGCATATGGCCATGTCAGAACTGGGGTGGTGTGGAGTGCAAAATAACGATGGATTTAGGCCCAGATCTCTATACTTGGGTGAATGTATGACATTGTTCTGCATTCTGTCCATCAACTGTGGTTTTTGCATTTGTCACCCCGAGTGGGATGGGTATGCTCAGACGTGAGTCCAATGCTCTCCACACCACTGGATTCAAGCAAGCCGGGCTGAAGACGGCTGGAATGCCAGAAACCGGTCCTCGGAAGCTTGTTTCCGGTCCAGGGAAGGCATGGCTTGTCAGTTCGGGCTGGACTGTTCCCATGAGGCACAGGGTCAGACTGATTTGCATATGGCCATGTCAGAACTGGGGTGGTGTGGAGTGCAAAATAACGATGGATTTAGGCCCAGATCTCTATACTTGGGTGAATGTATGACATTGTTCTGCATTCTGTCCATCAACTGTGGTTTTTGCATTTGTCACCCCGAGTGGGATGGGTATGCTCAGACGTGAGTCCAATGCTCTCCACACCACTGGATTCAAGCAAGCCGGGCTGAAGACGGCTGGAATGCCAGAAACCGGTCCTCGGAAGCTTGTTTCCGGTTCAGGGAAGGCATGGCTTGGCAGTTCGGGCTGGACTGTTCCCATGAGGCACAGGGTCAGACTGATTTGCATATGGCCATGTCTGAACTGGGGTGGTGTGGAGTGCAAAAAACCGATGGATCTAGGCACAGATCTGTGTAGTGGGATGAATGTATGACATTGTTCTACATTCTGTCCATCAACTGTGGTTTTTGCAGTTAGTGTCAGTACTGGCATTTCACAGAGCTGTCATGGACAGTGGATGATGCAAGCTCTATTGGCTTTCTAAAAAACATTTTGGGCACTGGCACTTATTTTTTCTCAAATTAAGCAATAAAAGGCTCTATGTGCATCACTGTAGGAGGCCTGTGTTCGATCGCGGGTCACAGGTTCAAACCTAGGCGGATCCACTCAGCCTTTCATCCTTCAAAGGCCGATAAAATGAGTACCATTGAGTTGGGTAAGAATAAACATCTGCTATTCAGCACCAAGAGGCCCTACAGGGTGAACTTGCACTTTACACATACAAGTTATGTCATGTCAGGGTTTGTGGTCCAAACTGTCACCACTGATGAGAACCATGCCCATATCTTCCAGACTGTAATGTCTTTGAAAGAAGGATAAAGCGGTGTCCTGCTGACATAGGCTAAAACGACAACTGTAGACCCCTTAGTTAATATCGCATGGATTTTTCATATCGATTTAAAGCCATGGTACATAGTTTTAATATATTGCTCTAATCATAAAGCTACTCTTAGAAGTTAAGCAGGTAAAACAGATTCTTAACAATGTATGATTTCATCTATTCATTCATATTTTACTCAATGCTGTTGGATGACATATTAGAACTTTGTTATCTTACAACGGATATCGATTCACTAAAATGCCAGGGATGGCAAAAGTAATTTTGCATGCCCTTTGACTTCCATATGATGCCACAGGACGTGGCTTCGCAAGACCTTTATCCTCATGACATCACAGGAAATGACATCATCTAACCTTTAATACTTTGCCCCAAGGGCATCACGGGAAGTGACATCACATGACCTTGACACTGCTGCCATCACAAAAAGTGACGTATCTGATCTTTGGCTAGTTACACCATACAAACTGTTTGGAAAATGTCTAACAGACACAAACGAAAAACTGTACACAAGCATACTTTTTCAAATTCTATTGCAATTCTCACACTTACAGTGTCAACACCAAACAACATCTTCAGATACAGGGCTGAAATAATGCATCATCAGGTAAGATCCTTTTAAATAGTGCACAACAATGAAAAATATTCCAAATCACTTATTATAAATGTTTTGCTTATAAGGTCAATTGGCATTTAATGGTCACCACAAGTGGCCTTTGGTATTATGTGTTGTATAATGGAAATTTCAACGGGCATAGAATGCTCAGCACATGTGCAATTTAAAATAAGCAATGCCCTTTCAACACTGCCATGATGAGGATGCCAGTAGTGAACCTGCTGTCATCTATGCCCTAACATGCATCCTAAGTTGTTGTAATAGATGGAGTAATTTTAAAGTCTAGTACAAGAAAGGTTTTTGCACAGCGCATGCTGGACCTTTCTATTTGAAGGTTCTTTCAACGTGTTGGTAAGGGGAAATGAGGCACAGTGTAATAAGTTATTGCCTAAGATCACAAAGATCACATAACTCGATCAGGTGTATGAAGCCTGTATTGATCCCTATTCTCCTAGTTTCACATTGTGCAACTTAGCCACTAGATAGGTGTCTCTTTCTTTCTGCAGTTTTACATCAAAGTTTATATGTCTTTAATTCTTTCCCACATTAAAAGGCTGAAGAGTAGTTAATGGTAATGCTTACATTCAAAATACAGGGTAATATTGAAAGTGGGGCTGCACTTGGTTCAAACTATGCCATGCAGATGCTTTTTACTCTCAGAAAGATGAAGCATCACTTAAACTCTTTCATGGTCTAACATCTGTGCTCTCCTGCTTGTTGTGTGCAGGCTATCACACACCCTCTAACTCTAAATTCACTGGTGTTGTGTCTAAGAGGGGAGGGTGAAGCTCCTTTGCAGGAGGCGCAGTTCCATGACAATTATCTCTTCCAGAGGGCACGGGTTTTCAAAGCACATTTCACTTAGTACACTTGACATTACAGAAATTACAAATTTGAATCCCAGATGGGTAAGCCTATCATTCTGTAGATGGGAAACTACCAACAATGAGTTGTGATAATAATTCCTTCTAACCACAGTGCTTTGAATGTACGTTCTTGGGCTTGCTCAGCGGGTTAATCCCATGGTGCAGAGTTGATGTACGTCTTGTAAATTACAAGCTTGCATTCCAGTGTAATTAGGGTCGTCTGTCATAGTTCTGACAGTTAAAAAAAGTATTTACAAGTGCCTGCTACTTACAGTGCTTTTTAGCGACAGATGTGTAGCAAATACTGAAATGCCACTAGTTAGACTTTCCCTACAGCATTTACAGACCACCTACTTCCAAAGCTTCAAATAGGTGCACACAGTTCATGCACCCTGTTTTGCTGTAAGAGCTCTCCATTGTTAATGCATGTAATGTAGTCTGCCTAGTGCCTACGCTATATTCTATGGAATATAAAACATCAGAAAACGATAGAAAGGCTTGATTAAGATAACCAAGAGACACCAAAATGAGGATGGACACAAGCCTTCTTTGATAGACACGTATATACCTTTGAAGGTTTTACATATATTGTAGCTGGAGATACACTTAAAGAAAAAATTTAAAAAAATTATTATAGCAAATGTAAGAATGTTGAGGAATGGAATCAGTAAGAGACTGTAAGCTTTCTGTAAACATTTTAGAAAGATGAAAAAGGGATGGAACAGTGTCAATTTTAACTTCTTTGCTCATGCAGCTTTAGCTCCAAAGTACAAATGCTGCGCTACATGTGAATTCGACTTTGGCTGCAGTCTATTTTGAATGTACCTGTGAGCTGGGCCCACTGCTTCAACCCTGCACCTACCTGCTCTTAAAAAATTAAATCCAATTCTGGACAGCTCACACCGGCATGGCAGAGTGTACCGAGGACACACCACTGTAGGTCCAACTCACAGGCTAGCAGTGTCTCCCCTCCAATAGTCATACACTGCAAGGTGGACTATTGCCAACAACGCGGCTCAACGTGCCCACGCACACGTGTACTCCAAAGAGCTGCGCAGCCCCTCCCCTTCCCCCCAAGCACAACCTCTTCCAAAGGTAGGCTAGACCACGAGCATGAACGCACAAGTGCAGCCGAGCTGAGCTACAGCATGCATGCAGAAACAGACAAGCTGAATCAAGAAATGTAATCAGCTGTCAGCCAGGGGTTGCAAACAAAGCAGTAGGGGGTCGCAACTGGTTGCCCAGGGGTCGCTGTTGCGACCCATGGTGACCCCCAATTGAGGTCCATATAGCTCACTATCAGGAACGAGAAAAGAAAACAAAGATATTTCTACCAGTGTGAACGACTATTTTGGGTCATCGGCGTTAGTATATTTCATCAATTTGAACAATGTGCATGATCAAATTGTGAATACTAAAAATCAAGAAGCAGCAACTCATTCCTAAAATATCTGCTATTCTGAAAAAATGCCAGGCTCGGTCTCCTATTTGCATTGTGCACAGAACTATTAAATAGCTATGATTTCTCTTTAGAACAATATGTGCTTGTGCCGGCCATTAACTACAAAAAGCATAAAGTATTCACAGCCTATTTCTAGATCTTAAAAAATGTGTTATTTTGCATCCATAGCAGATGGTTTTAGCGCTCATTGCAGGATATGGGCCTCGGCTTGTGGACGAGATGCATTTGCCAAATTTAAATCGAGTCTTCTGTGAAATCGTCAATCTGTTGCAGCTTTGTTGGTGTAATCTGTATAAGTGGCAGCTTGACAGCGGATTCCTTCCTGCACATCACATGATATTATGCCATGCCTGTACACATGCAAACAACATTAAATCTGGAAATATTGGTTCCTTTTTGCATCTAGCAACCTTATGAGAATGTAGGGAAATTAAAGCATCTTTTATGTTTTATTCACTGATGGACCTTACATCTTTTGGTGTGTTTTCCCCTTTCGTTTCACTTCTAGCCTCTTGCATGCTGGACTCTGAGCACTTTACCACTGCTGAAAAGTGCTCAAGTGCATGTGCTCTGTGTTTAAAATGTAATGACATTTGGTCTTTCCACCATTGGCATATTTGATTTACTAGTAAGTCCGTAGTACAGTGCAAAATGCTACTAGTGGGCCTGCAGCACTGATTGTGCCACCCACATGAGTAGCCCACCAAACGTGTCTCAGGACTGCCACTGAAGAGCCTGTGTGCGCAGTTTTCAACTGCCAGCAAACACACCAAACTGCCAGGCCCAAACCTTCTCTTTACTGCATGTAAGGTAGCCCCAGGGTCCCAGTGCTATGTATTTAAAAGGTGGAACATGTGCTTTGAAGTTTTACATGTCCTGGTAGTGAAAAGCCGCTAAATTCGCTTTTCACTATAGCAATGCCTGTCTCTTCCATAGGTTTGCATTGGAGCTGTCCTGTAACAATTTACATGGGTCTCTTCCAATTGGGAGCAGATAGAAATTTGGAGTAAGATGTCTCTGGACTCACAATTTAAAAATCACATCTTAAAGTGAGGTTAGTTTTTAATTTGCAGGTCTGAAAATGCCACTTTTGGCATTTTCTTACTTTAACCATTCATTACCTTTTCCTGTCCCTAGAATACACATCTGGGTTGGATGACAGTTGGGCTTTGTGAATTCACTCTAGACAGTCACAAACAAAGGGAGCTGAGGTGTGCCCTGCATATCTGAAGGAACCATCACCGGGCCGATGGGTCGACCTGAGCTAGAGTGGTGGGAGCAGTTGACACTTGCACTTGAATAGGGCTGTGCCTGCCCTGAGCTGCCTGTAGTGTGTCTGGAACCACGGCCAGGAATGGCAGGGTCTTGTGCACTACAAAGACCTTTCTTTGAAGTCTCCATATTTCAAAGGCTAAAATGGGTATAAGTTCTGGGCCTCTGACACCATATTTATTTATTTTAAATGTTTTATATAGGGCAAACAAGATCCCGAAGGATAACAGAGCACTTTACAATATGATGGGAGGAAGAACATAAATACAATATCAGCATCCTGTAGAGAGCGAGGGAGAGAGAGAGAGAGAGAGAGAAAAAATTGACTGGAATGGTCGCAGAATGCTGGACAATTGGTTTTCCTGGGTGGCAGTATTTAGGGGAGGTGGAGGGTCTGTAATGGGTGTATCTATCCCTCTGGATGGGGAGGTCACAGGGGCTGTGAAACACAATAAGTGACTTCGCTTGGGGTTGCTTGAGGGGGTGTGAGTGAGAGAGATTGGAGCATGCAAATATACTCAAATCACTTCTGGACTGAGGACATTCTGCCAAGAAGAAGAGCTCCCACTTTGTTACTTGCTTTGCATTGTTGGCCTACTGCCTGCTGCTTCTGTCTTGGGAATGAGAAGACTGTAGTCTGGTCTCTGCGTCCTGCCTTCTAAAGTGTCTCCAAGGGCTTGAGTTGAGCTAGCCTCCTGTTGGAAGCCTCAAGGCCATAAAAGACTTCACCTGTAGTGTCTGGGTTTCCTGCTGAGAGTCCCACTCCAATTAGTGATGCCACATCCAGTTCCTGGGCCCATGGAAATGAGTTTGCTGTGCTAAACAAGAAGAATTTCTTTTCACACAGAAGAGAAGGGGAGAGGGGCAACCACTCAGCTACCCCAAACCCTCTATTACAAGCTATATACACCAAGAGGGGTAGAGAGGAAAGAACAATACTACACAAAGCATACAGGGGCACAAACCAAGTTAGTAAAACTGCCCTCACTCACACACAAGCCTGTGTATGACATGCTTCATCATCGGGTCTGCTTACAAAACACCCCGGCGTAGCCACGCACAGGATGGAGCATAGGGGAGGGGGAACAACACAAACAAACAAAAACACATAAATGGGTAAGTGCAAAGTGCTACCAACCCTGACTGGGAACCGTGATAGAAATAAGTGCAGTGAGAGATAAATCTAAAACTACCTCGTGGGTACCCTGTCAAACCTTTTCTCCCTGGGTCCCATGGACAGGATTAAAAATAAAAAGGATGGGCCTATTTGTGAGAAAGTAAAGAACTCACATCAACCCTCCTAGGACTGTTTAAGTCAACATGTTTTTACCGAATTTCATGTGCCCAATTTAGTGAGTCACGCCGGTCTTCTTCGGGACTTCTACCAGTCCCAGTCAAGCTCCCCATTACCTTATTCTGGTTTATACCCAGGGATCATACATGCAGTAATTCTGGCATGTGGAGGTAATTCCCCTGACACGGGATACATGTACTGTAAGACAAAACACATATATCCAGGGTATATTACAATATTATTATTTTTTTTTATTTAGATATGTCACACCCCTTATATTGTCAAAACACACCACACTCCAGTGACAGACATCCATCACCTGAATACAGTGTGTATATATACACCTCCCTTCTCCATATTAGCAGTGTGCCCTCAGGGACTTACTAATTCCATATCCAGTTTCCAAAATCACAAAATGGTACTCAAACATTCATCCTTAATAATCAGAAAGAGCTCTTGTCACATAACATAAGAATCCTCCAATAACACACATCCTTGATTCTTAAATCTTATGTATCATCATAGTTCTCTAAACATGCCCCACTCACCGAGTTTACTAGAGTTACAGGCTTGAAATGGCGTTGGGCAAGGAGAACCCCTAATGACACAACCTGTAATGTACGCAAAAGCGAGGTAAGCTTTAACAATCTGAGACAGTGCCTCCCTATTTACCTCACATGCCCCCATGGTGAGAGGCAATGACAGTTAACGATATTGAATCCGAAGAGAAGAAAAAGCATAGGGCGGGAGCAGTCTCCATGCATTCCTCCCGCTCCCGTCAGTCCCAGAGTCCTAAATCACACACTTACTGCCCCATAAGCGAAAGCGTTACCAATCTGAGCCAATGCCCCCTTGTTCAACTCACAGGAAAGTGAGTGCCCGAATGCCCAGTGGTGAGGTGTTCCAATGGTAACAGCTGTGTATGTAGAAGGACAGGATTTTGGAGCGGCAGAGGGTAGTTTGGGTGTGACATATAGTTTTAGAATAGAAGATCAGAGAGTCCAGGTAGATGATCAGCTAGATAGGACCCTTACAACATAGTAAGGAGTAATGCCATTCACTACCCTGAATACAAGTGTTAGTAGATTATAAATGGCCCTATTTTTGGTGGAATGTCAGCCTACTTCATGACTGTATGAGTTGGGAGTACGACTAGATTGATTGTGGTTATGATGTTTAGGAATGTGTTAAGTTGTTCACAGATGTCTTGGGGAGGCCCACAAAAAAATCCACTAATGGAGCCTGCTGAATGCAAGTGAGATATTCAGTGTTTTGGCTATGTTGAAAAGGATGAGAGAGCAGAGGCTACATATTTTTAACATGCTATTGGGCAGCAGATGTTATGGCTATGGAGGATTCAATGTTATTGTTAAAAAGAGTCCAATGTTTCTGGTTGGTGGGAATACATTTCAGGGTTCCAGGGTAAGTAAAGAGATGGGTGCTGTTAGAGACAGGGACATATAGGACCTTTGTGTGGAGGGGCTTAGCAGAGATGATAACAGAGCAATGCAGTTTTGCATTGTTGTGGCACAGTCTGAGATACTTGACTGAATGTAGAAATGAATGCTTAAAAATAAAACTATATAATGTTGATACAATAACTCAAATGTGAATAAGATATACTAGATGGAAGAGTTCAATGCAGTGAGAAGAGCAGAGGTCCTAGGGCGGAGCCCTAAGGTACATTCACTGGAAGTGGGGTGGTTATTGATGTCCTGGACCCCCATGTGACTAGGAAAGAGGCTTTGAAATATATGAGCTTACCCTTTTAAGATAAGTATTTGAAACCTAGTGAGTTGAGGGAAAAGAGTTATGGGTGATGGTCTACATTATGGAAGGTGGCAGCTGAAGAGATGATCCCTATACCCATGTCTTTTACTTCAGAAGACCTCCAAACATTTTGATGGTGGTGTAGCTTGGCAGTACAATATCTCCCAAAACTGATTTAGAATCACAAATATACAATTAAATTATGGATGGATTGCTTGAATTCATCTAAGCCACTGGTAATCACTCAGGGCCACATCCCAGTCCATTGATATTGTGCACAACATGCCACCTCAGTTTGAACCTAGCCATATGCAAATCAGTCTTGACCCTGATCTATTGGGAACAGTCCATCCCAAACTGTCCCGCAAAGTTTTTCCAGAACAGGAACACAAGCAACCATGGATCGGTTTCCCGCTAGTAAGGACTCATCAGTCAGGTATTGCATTGTTCCAGTGTCACAGTGTGCACTAGACCCACATCTGGGCATATCTGTCCCACTTAGGACAGCGTACCAAAGTATGCCAAAGAGTGATGGAGCCAATGATTGAAATAGTTTCAGCTACTGGCAATCAATCATTTGCATCCCAGTTTGTTGTTATTTTCGCATTATGTCAACTCAATTTGGACTGAGACACATGTAAATCAGTCTTGGCCCTGCTCTAATGGGAAGAGTCCAACCTGGACTGCCAGGCTAGGTCCTCCCTGAATTGAAGCACAAGGAACTCAGGGCACATTACCCCCTAGTTAGGGTTCATCACTCATGTCTCGCTTGGTTCCACTTTATCATTCCTGTGGAATATGCCCACCTGCTTGCATTTTTAATTACTTGCACTGAGAGTAGACCAGAGTCATGCTTTGCAAAAGGTTTGTAGATTGACCCAAAAGTTTTTGAATAGAAGAGCTATGAGATTGATCACAACAAGTTTTTTCTTCATTTGGGGTTCCGAAAGTCAAGTGCGATAATATAAATAGTATTTTCGTTTTTCAATAGGAATTGTCTGAATAAAAATAAGTGGTCATCTTATCTCTGTTATAAATAGAATATATGTACTGCCAAACTGGAGATAAGTATCCTAGACTAAATCTTTTTCAAGTTGTGCAGAAAAATATAAAGCTGACTTGATTATCATTTGAATGTAACAATAGAAGGAAGAAAGAAGAAACCAGTCAAGAAAATAATATATTATATGAGTATCAGTTTATATATGGGTTAAAGTACCCCTGCCAAATTTTATAAGGATATTGTAGGTTAACAGGAGTTCCATAACCATATATCCTTTATAAGGTTGTTGAATTCCAAGATGACTTTCAATATCTTTATCATGTACGACAGGGGGTACTTTATCCCATATGATAAATGGTCACAACATCAATGTTATCACAAACTACTTAAAGCCTTGGTGCATAGCTCTTTCATATGAAAGAATGGGCATGTGTACATACATGAAGAATACAAATAAAGCCTTTAGTGCAAAATTAAACACATCAGATTTCTTGTGAACAGAAATAAGGAACAGTTCAATGCAAGTCATTTAAAAAATAAAAAGCTCGGAAGATGTAGAAAAATGCAGAAAGATTCTGGCATTTCTCCATCTAAGGAGTGCAAGCAATACATATTTTCTCTCTTCTTTTTATTGTTAGCCAATAAAATGGAGCAGAAGAAAGAATAACAATGTTCCTTGTGTTGCTTTACACAGCTGCTTAATTATTCTCTGTGACCTGGCTTGTCATTCACTTTGGCTGCTGAGTGTGGCAGCAGGCATTGTAATGTCAGAAACCCCACTGCAATAACCTTGTAATAGTCGAGTTCTGACATCTTTTTATTTTTAAGTCGACGATTATACAGAAAATAGTCACTGCCGCTTATACAGGGACTTATACAAGGATTACAGAATCCCATGTATTGTAATAGACTTATTAAAGGTTGCATAATTAAGATAAGAGAATCTAATAGATTTATAACATTAGTTTGCAATTTCTTGTTGTGAATTACTGGTATAAATAAATACAGTAGGATAATACTTTATTTGATTTAAAAAAAAATCATAAAAGGGTGGGCTTACCACCATGCAAACAGCGTATACATCATAAAAAAAACACACAAATTCAGCTTTAAATGTTGTTAAAAACTGGTATCATAAAATATGCAAATTTATCGGGGAACACAATGTTTTTAACTCATGATGAAAGGAGAGAAGTAAAGGTGTGGTAAAATATCAGTAGTTCAAACGGGGGGCACGTTATTTTTAACTCATAGTGCAAAAAGACTTCTGTTTGGAAAGGAGGAAAAGGGAGAGAATAGTCCGTAGCCGGCCGAGGCCTGGCCTATTGTCCAGAGACCTCTTTGGTTGCCGTCCTGTTTTCCAACTCTATGGCGGCGAAGTTCAAAAATGTTATGGTTTTGCATGAAAGTTCTATCCAAGATCCACTTAGGCATCTTATCACCGCCGCTCTGCAAGTTCTCACCTGAGCTTCTCTTAGAAGTGGTCGAAGAAGCATTTTTCTAAGATTCTGAAGTGCCGGGCATATGCATATAAGGTGCAGCAAAGATTCCGCACCGTTGCCACAGAGACGGCACTCGGGAGTTGCCCACGACCGTAGCCATTTAGGAGTAAGCTCTTTGGAAGAGAAGCAGCCCAGCCTTAAGAGACTAAGTTTCCTTTTGTGATGGTCCCTGAAGCATTCTTTCAAGTATTCCTGAGGTTTTAAGTTGGTATATGATGGCAAAACGATCCAGGCATGGTTTTTGCCGGCCACTGCTGCTTTGTCCATGAGTAATGATGCTTGTTTGACTGCTTTCTTGGTTATCAGCTTGAAAGCGGAGTAAGTCATGGGCAAAAGCCAGGATTCTTCCAGTTTTAGTGCCTCTAGAGCTTGCCTCAAGGTCTTATATGTTGAGTTTGGTAGACCGGCTTGTTTTTCAACTTCTGACCAGCAAAGGTGGGCCAGGGATTCGTCTGCTGCATCCCTCATGCGCTAATAATATTTGGCGAGTGCTCCTTGTCTAGCCGGGAGCTGGTTGGTAAGACCGAACTCCAAGCGAATTTGAGCTTGAGAGATATGGTGCGGAATTAGGAAAAGGTTTTTAAACAGCCTGGATTGGGCGAGGTTTAACGCTGTGGAGTCCCGGGTTGCCAGTAATTCTGAGCCGTATGTTAGTGATGGCAGAAATTTAGCGGCTACAATCTTGAGAATGTGGCCGGTGGAATGTCCGTTTAGTTGCTTTTGAACAGTTTTGAAAGCAAATTGAAGCTGCTTGGCTTTGGTTTTCCCCTGTTCCAGGTGCTGTTTAAACTTTTGTCGATGGTCCAATAAGATTCCTAGGTATTTATATTTGTCTACCTGGGTTAAAGAAGTAGAATTTATCTTCCAGACAAAATTTTGTTTTTTCTTTCTAGAGCCGCAGAAGCATAGAGTGTTTGTTTTTTTTAAGTTTATAGTCAGCTGTGCTTTCGCGAGATACTGCGACAGTTTGGAGATCAAGCGTTGTAAGCCGATGGGGGGTTTTGACAGGAGCACTATGTCGTCTGCATATTGAAGAGATATTATAGATGAATTAGCCAGTTTTGGAGGATCACCCTGAGTGGTACATAGGTCGATTTCGAGATCCGCGGTGTAGATATTAAAGAGGCTGGGGGCCAGTACACAGCCTTGTTTTAAGCCATTGGTTGTGTGGAATTTCCTTGTCAGGCGTCGACCATCTCCTTTTTTAACTTGGACCCAAGTGTCTGAGTAAAGCTCGATAATTGCTCCCAGCAACTTTGGCGGCACGCCCCAAGCTTTCATTTTGGCCCAAAGAATGGATCTGGGCACTTTGTCAAAAGCCGCCTTTAGGTCCAAGAAGCAAGTGTACAGCGGGGTGGAATTGTGAATTGCTTTGTTAACAAGGAGGGTTAAGGCGGATAAGTTGGTCAAGGTGCCCAGTCCTGGCCGAAAGCCTGTTTGTGTCCGGGGAATTATCCCTGTACTGCTCACCCAAGAATCCAGTTCTACCAGCAGATTGGAGGCATAGATCTTGGCCTCCACATCTATTAAGGCTATTAGCCTATAATTGTTAGGGTCTGAGCGGGACCCGGATTTGTGGATTGGATGAAGAATACTGCCTCTCCATGATTCGGGAATATTCCCGGTTTTTAAACTGTGACCAAATAAGGGTGTTAGTTGGCTGGCCCAAAATGTTGGATCTTTCCTGAATAAGGCATTGGGAAGCCCGTTTGGTCCAGGTGCTCCATCTGTTCTCAATGATTTTATAGTGTTCGAGACCTGCTTTAAAGAGAACAATTCCATGTCTCCTGTGTTCTTAGATAACGGTGAGTTCCCACTGCTTTTTGGAGCCAGCTTTGTGCTCGGGCTGGACCAGGGAAGCTCCTCTGGACGCTCGTTGTTATTGTCAGTGGAATTGTATAATAAGTCAATGTGACTGCTCCAAAGCTGGTCCGTCATGTCCGAGTTAAACTGGCGATGTTTGCCGTTTAGCATAAAGTTTATTTTTGTCCAAAAATCTTTTGAGTTATTCAATTTACTTGCGTGGAGTATGGAGCATGCTAGTTTTTCCCTATGCAATCGCTTGGCCAGATTGATCTCTCTTTTTAGTTCTTTTTTCAGAGATTCAATTTTGTTCAGCGTGGTTTGTGATGACAGAGAGACTTTTTTACGTTCGGCCCTAAGGAATGCATTTATTTGCCTTTTTAATTGGCGCAGTTTCGGTGTGTACCATTCCCCGCCTCTTTTCCTTATGGGTTTGGGTCCTCTATTGTTGAATTGATGTTTCTTATTGATCTCCATTACGAAATTTTCCCAAGTTTTAACTATGTCTCTTGATGTTTCAACTGGTTGGTACAATATGTGGCATGACTCCATTAGAGTAGAGAGGTTTCCTTCGTTCCAGTTTAGCCGTTTTAGGTTAAAGATTTTTGTATTCAAGTTCAAGGGTGCTGCCTTCTCCGATTTTGTAGGTTGGGTGGTCAGGATGAGGGTCTGTGGGAAATGATCGCTTTCTCCGCGTTCCTGGATCTGGAAGTCACTAATTTGGTGGAATAAGTCGGGGTCAGCCAGGGTATAATCTAAGGTGGAGCCCGAGTTCTTGGAGACCCTCGTTAGAGCGGCTGGTCTGTCCAAATGGCCTCTCCCATTTAAAGTGTACAGATGTAGAGCTTCTAGTTCTGAAGCACATTTCCTGCCCAGTGCACTTTGTCTGCATTGATTGCCCTGCCGTGGTTCGATATTAATGGGGAGGGGTCCCTCCTGTCCACCAATTAGGTTCAGATTAAAATCTCCCGTTATTATCATGTTTTCACTTGGGTAGATTGATTTCAATGACTTGATTGTAGAGACTAGTTGTTTTATCCTTTTCCCTTTATGTTTTCCACGGGGATGCATATAGATATTCACGATCAGAAGTCCCAGGTTAGGGGTAATTTCCACTTTAATACATTGCATCCATGTGGAGTCTAAGTCGATGCAAGTTGGTGACCAGATGAAATCTGTTGATGTAAAAATGGATAGGCCCCCTTTGGCCCTGCCGGAGCGTCCGTCCTTTTGAGCTGGAACGAGGAATTCTTTGTACCCCACTAGAGGGGAATTTTTGGTCTGCCATGTTTCTTGAAACAATAGAATTTTAAATTGGGTTATAAACTCAATAAAGTCATCTTCCTCCAGCTTCGCATTTAAACCATTGACGTTCCATGAGCAAGTCTTGCAGCCTTGCTTTTTACCCGTCATTGGGCTGCTGTCAGTTCAGACTACATTCCTACGTGATTGTGCCCAAATAGTGTGTTGGGGCCTTTCGGGCATGTCTGCCTCTTGGTGTGCGAAAGTGATTGTAATTTGCCTTAATCCCTGCACTTCCACTTCAGTACTACTTCTTAAATCTGGCCCTTTGGCGTTTTTTAGAAGGCATATTTTTGGGTTTTGTTTCCGCAGTGGGCTGGGATATCGCGCTGGCTCCACTATTTTTAATTCAATGCCCCATGCGGCGAAAGCCTCCCTATGAGACAGGATTAGATCTGTGGTGAAATGGTTGGTCCACGTTGTGATTGTTGAGTCGGAGCCTGCTTGAAGAGGGTTTGGTTTAAACTCAATTGATTCGAGGTCGCTCGATTTTAAATGTCGCAGACCTGGTAGTTCTTCTAGAAGTCTTAAAATGGCCCCTCTGTTCAGGATATCATAAGACCCTCTTGAACTGTATTGTGGGTTAAACTCGATTTTATTACTTGTCGTGGGCCGTTTTTGGATTTTAGGTCGTCTATTCTCTTCAATAAAGCGATGGACCGTTCTGGTATAAATACAGCATAATTGCAGGCGCCTAGCAAATGCCAACTTTCAGGCTGCCTGATAGCCATAGGCCGTCTAGACAGAGAATAAATCTTGGATGTCCTTCAAAGGATATACTTAGTAAAACATGGCATTTGTTGATTTTAACCAAATACTGTTGCTTATTTTTCTTAACAACTGCACTTTGCACTCGATAATTCTCGCCTCGGTGCCTACTCTAACCAGGGATCAGACTCGGCAACTCTGGGCATTAGCTTGCCTCATCTCTACAAGGCCCCCCACATACGCCGGGGATGCCTGGTTTCACCTTGGAGATACCCAGTAGGGGAAAACTCACAGGGATAGCCTGGATGGGTTCCCCAGTGTTCTACAGCTTCACGACGCCTCAGGGCAGCAGTGTGCTTTACAAGACACATACATTTACATTTACATGAGTCTCAGACTTAAAGATCAACCCAATCTTGCCATTGTCTATTTTTTTTCAACCCTGGAATTCCCCCTTCCACCAGCCTACTGCATACACTATCCCCTCACACCCTCAATACCCCATCCTCTACTCTTCCATCCTCACCAGCTCCCTGTTCCAATTTAGGTGGTCAATGGAAGTACTATTTTGAATTGGATAGGGAATTCTGTGCATAATTCGACCCAGAAAAAAAGGATTCCCATTTTTCCGATTCCATGGGTTATAACTGGAATAGCCGAGTCCTGCGGACAGGCGTGAACCATTCAGTTAGTAGAATTGAGTCATTTGGAGTCTGAGTGACTTCTCGTTTCTTCTGAAAGGATTTCAGAGTGCTAACTTAAATGAGGTTCAATCTGAGACACCAACCTGCGAGTCAACGTCTTTCTCGAAGCATCTCGGCATTGGTAAGTGCATTAAAAGCAGAATTCGAATATTGCAGCGCCAGCTCCATGAATAATCTCCCCAGTCACACTAAGTGAACAGACACTGCCAAATACTTCTGTATTAAAAATATTCTTCTTGATATTCCTGAAAGATGTGCCGAACACGTTCTCGGAAGCTGTACTGAAGAAGACAACAATGATAAAGAGCCAGATCCGAGTGGCCTTTGCCACTGAGAGTGCCGTGTGTGCATTTTTGCAGAATATCTCATCTGGCTTGTCACCTTTGCCTGAGAACTCATCTGTCACTTTATCAGTCAAGTGATGCAGGAGACATGCCCACAATGCATCAGTGAGTGGCGTGCTCAGTTGGCCGGCGTGCTACCTGTGCTTTTGGAGACAGGTCAACCCCAACTAATGCATTTAAGATTATTTGTGCATTAACATTAATCGCATATCCCTTGGGTGGTCGCTTTTGAGGGCTATTTTTAAATAGTAAAGCGTATAGGTGTGTTCAGAGGGGGAGCTTTGGGAAGGTAAGTGTTAAAAGCTAAGGCTTCAGAAGTAGGTTAGAAAAGAAGTAGTGTGTAGCAAATTCATTGAACATATATGAGTGTAATTAGGTCAGAAAAGCAGAACTAATTCTACAGTCAGTGCAGGAAGTCAGTTGTGTCCAAGAAATGTATTCACAGAAGCTACATCTGCTATAAATTGATTTTCGACCTAATTTACTTTTGCGGAAAGCAGACACTTACTTAATTTCAGGGCAAGTGTGTCTTAGTTTTTTCATCTGCAATAACATTCACACGGAAAATAAGCAAAACAATGTGGGGTATAAGAGCAAAGGCCAGTCACAAATTGTGTTTTTCAAGAGGAGACTTTTTGTTTAATGAGGCATGTTTTTATTATGAAAACTGGAATATGGTGTTACAGGCACATTTTTTGCATAACAATGTGATTATATTCTACTGCACTAAGCTAACCTGCGGTTCAAGCCCTACATTGTATAATTGATGAACCATCGACTTGACCTTAACCACACCTTGGATGTTTTGAAAGTGTTCCTTTCTGCGATGTGCGTCCTGGCATGACATTTGTTTACCAAATGATACCTCTGCTTGCTCCGGTATGATCAGGGAAATCACATTGAAAGATGAAAGTATGGATCCTGCGCGTTTCCTACAGCAAGCGTTTTGCAAGAACGATCTCGTAAACATCTTAAAGTTGTTTGTGACAAGGTTGTGCCTGCAATTGCCTTGCTATTAGGACCTATGTAAAATCATACTATGCTTACTAGAAGGTTTCATTTTTCAAATTTAAAATGGCTATACTAAAAGGGGTTGTTAAATTAACATTTGATAAAGTTTAAGTGTCAGATTTTTTTGTGTGAAATGAAGAATCGTTTTTAGGAAAATCGACCACTGACGGACTGGCCTATAGGGCAAAAAGGCAGTGTCCCATGGGTAGGTCTGAGAGATCAGGGAGGGGTGGCTCTAGGTTCATGGCGGCCCTGGGCAGAGAGCTTAGGTAGGGGGCCCCAAAAGAGGGGGTCCAGGCGGGGCGGAGCGCGGAGGCCAGTGAAGAGGGGGGGGTTCAGGGTGGAGTTCTGGACTTTTTGGTTCCGTCCAGAGGTGTCAGGGAACAACACCCAAAGACCCCGGAGTTCCACCTGTCTTGGTGCACAAATGAACAGAAACACGGGCTTCTCGATGGTGGCGTCAAAGACCAAAGGTTTATTACTGCAGGGACACAGAAGTCACAGAAACTACGCATGGGCAGTAACTAGGAGCCTGTTCGAATTGTACAAAGAGGGTTGCTCCTTATATACTAAATTTTGGCCTTTAGGCGAATTCTTCATATGTTAGTACATTCCCAAACCTTTGTGTCATAAACAATAAATATTTGGCGTACACAGGAATCGTCGACAATATCTGATGTCAAAACATTACGAACGAGGGGTTCCCACTTTTCCATCATAATCCCATGTCAACTTTTCATTCAAGAGCCGGACCGCCTCATCGTAAATTTCGTTACCTCCCCCTAATAAAGGCCCAGAAGGAAAGGAGCAGAGCCAGGTGCAGAAGATAGAAAAGCAGGATAAGGGATGTTTGTGGGTTGTAAATGGGCAAGGCTACTGGCTTCGGCCTCCTAATCGTGATCAGGACAATGGACATGAAGACCAGTTTAGCAGGACTGGCCTCGGGCAGAGGAGGCAGCCTTTGTCGAGTCATGCAGCTACAGCGTGATCTGGTTTAAGGTGCACGTGTCATGAAAGAGGTGAATCTCCGGCTAAGGCTACGTGTCCTTAATCGAAATGAAGTGATCAGAGGTTTATTGCGTATGTGAGGGCAAGAAGCACAAAATGGCGGCCATGATCTAAGATGGATGCCGTGGGTAGATCAGAAATGTGTTTATAAAAGGAGTGCTCTTTCTCGTTGTGTAGCGAAAACACCAGGATATACTAAATGGATCATTTGCGGTTCGCTGATACCAATATTATGTATTTCCGACAATATTGAAAACACGGGTTCAAATCGTCACGGAACCTCAGTCCCTCCTTTTGCCCTTACATAGGCAATTACTCAGTCTATGTCAGAATCTAATTCTATGCTCATCAGGTCAGTGACATGCTGTTGTATCATCATCCTTTCTCGTGCCTTTTCTCCAAACGCAGGTGGTTTCCTAAAACAAGTTGCAGCACAAAGACTACACAGAGCAGGACCACACTGGATAATCAGGCAACATGAGAAGAGGAATACTAAGATGACACCAATGACCATTAGAACCTTCCATCCCCACGCTGAAATCAGAGTCCAAAACCACTCCATGAAGGACCAGTTTCCCTTGTCTACGTGAATAGAGTCGGAAATTTTATGTAGCTTAGAGATCGCCTCATAAACTGTTGGAGCATTATTAGGAATAAAGACACAGCAGCTCGATTGGATCATTCTGCATACCCCACCTCGATCTGCAAGTATAACGTCTAGAACCATACGGTTCTGCAACGTCATGAGTCTATCCGCCTGAAGCTCAGCTGTCAAATTGCTAAGGGCACCAGCAGTTTCGGTAATAGTAGATTCAACTACCCGTGTTAGCTGACGTATGTTTCTACTATTGGCCATAGGCCCCCAGAACGGAAGGAAGCCTTTGAAAAAGTCTCCAGCTTCCTGACCAGCAGTATCTTCTTTGCTGAAGACACCTCTCGCTACTCTGGTTCTGTGGTAATCAGATGAAGCAGTGTATGTTGGAGGCAACAATCGAGCAATATAGCATGATCCTGAAAAGTCGGTAGGCAACCATGTATAAGCTCTATCTTGACAGATGAAGTAGGTACCCCTAGCAGTAAGAAAGGCAGGGGAAGAGTTAGCCGGAAACACATAAGTCTCTACGCACTCACTCTTCCCTAGCTGAGCTTTCGGATTCCTCCCATTCCCTTGTAAACAGACCTGACCTCGGTGAGGTACGACCCAGATTGGAGTTGAGCTTTTGCGCTTGCTTTCTCCTAAACTAAGGCGATACTCTGAAGTATTCCAACTTAAATACACTCGCAATTCGTCTCTAGGGTATGATGGAGTATTATTGACGTCCTTGACCATGTCAATAATTCCCTGGACTAAAGTTTTGTTGGCAGAGTTATATCTAGTGGAACGTGGTGGACGTGGAGGATAGGTTTCAAGGGCATAAGCAAAGATGGTTTGAAGGGCCTGAAATGATCCATTGTAACTAAAAGGCAAAACCAGATAAGGAATACCTTTATCCATAGTGTGGGGTATCAAGCCACACACCCAGCAGTCTGTAGTGTTAACTACCAGTTGGTGTTGGTGTAAGAGCTGTACAAAAGTGTTGTTAATGAACTCTGAGCGTCGAGCTTGCTCATGTTCAGGAAACGAATGAAAAGAGTGTATAGAAGAAACAGTAGAAGTAGCAGGATCAAGGGGAGGTATTGTAGTAACTGGCACAAAAATCAAATTTATACTGAAGACGATTCCACCCACCAACGTCATAAAAATAATCAAAAATGTAATGGCACATTGCATCAAAAAGCATTTGCTATGAAGAATTCTATAAAGTCTGTTTCTGCGAACATAAATCACATTTTCTCGTTGCAGCGCAGGAAGCTCCATCTTCTACAATCCGCTCGCGACCACTGATGATGTGTACGTAGATGAAAATGCCTCTATCAGCCCTGGGAGTTCCCAGAACCAACAGAAAGATCGACCTTGTGTCAGACCCCTGCAGATTCAACTAGGCACACAGCCACGACCCTACGGCTACCCAGACGGCAAGGCAATTTAAAAACAATAAAACAATAGTAAACTTCCTGGCTGAAGGCAAAAGTTCAAAAAAAAATTAAAATATTCACAATAGGCAGTTGCCTGCTTTATTTGTCCATTTTACGGTTTCGTAAGTTATATCTCTGCTTCGCAGGTATTGTCTGATCAGCAAATAGCGTTTCACTAGTAGTTGTTGCAGTGTTCAAGTTCGCAGATGACAGAGTTCTTTCTGATACAGGGGACAAATGTTCAGCGTTCAAAAGAGTCTTTTCTGGAGGAGAGTCAGAGCTTGGAGTGTCAGTGATCAATTTGGCATCGCTGAAAGGGATGAATTTCGGCGTGTTTTCAAATTCAGAGGAACCAATTCCCTTCTTCACCCAGTCGTCGTAAGGAAGTGGCAAAGGCACACGCTTTACATGGGACGCATGCACCCAGTGCTTGCGTCCAGCCACACGAACCGCTGTCCTCGTTGCCAGTAGGATTTGGAAGGGGCCGACAAATCTCGGCTGAAGGTTCTTCGTCCTCGCGAAGTTCCTGATGACAACGAACTCGCCTGGTTTCAGCTGATGCCCTGGACTCTCCGGAGGCTTTGGCAAAGCATCGAAAACCTGTTGATGAATAAGACTCAATTTAGCAGTCAAGTCGTAAAGGTAGTCTATCAACATAGGATATTCTAGGGAACAAAACTTTTTAGGCCTTGGCACACCCCAAATATTTGCCGGGCGGCCAAAAATTATCTCATAAGGACTGAGTCCCACCCTAGAATGTACAGTTGCTCTCGTTGATAGCAAAGCCAAAGGAAGTGCGTCTGGCCAGGCTAAACCTGTGGATGCTTGTATTTTAGCTAATTTTAGCTTGAGGGTGCCATTGTAACCCTCTACTAAACCAGCAGACTGGGGATGGTTCGCACTGTGGAACTTTTGTTTGATGCCCAAACCGGCACACACACTCTGCATAACTTTCCCTATAAACTCACTTCCGTTATCTGACCATACAATCCGTGGCATTCCGTACCTAGGGAAATATTCTTTGAGAAGAATCTTGGCAGTTGATAGGGCAGTATTGTCCTTTAGTGGATATGCTTCGATCCACCTGGAAAAAGCACAAACTACCACCAGGACATATTTCAAATTATTGCATCGCTCCATGTGAATGAAGTCTAACTGAATCACTTCAAAGGGGCAGGAAGGAGGAGCGAAATGACCAGCTGGAGTTGGAGTTCCCTTGCCAGGATTATGCATCAGGCATACCATACAATTTTTCACCACTCTCTCTGCACACTTACTGATCCCATCATTCTTCCAGACCGGAGCCAACATCTTACAAATTCCCTTAGAACTTATATGCGCTACTCCATGCGCCATTGTCACCACTGCAAGCACATACGCGTCAGGCAACATCCAACGCTGCTGTTCTGTCAAATCAATCCAACACCCATTCGAATCTAATTTGCCCATACTTTCTTTCCATACACGTTTTTCTTCCTCAGTTGCTTCTTTCTGAATCTCTTTCACGCCTTCCATAGTATCCTCACACATTCCAGAGTCAGCAATCCATCTCGCAGACGTAGCAACATACATTCTGCTCATCGTGTCTCTAGCTGTCTGTTTAGCAATTTCATCAGCAAAAGCATTCCCACGACCAACATCATCCGTGATTGCTTTATGAGCACTGCATTTTACAATCGCAACTTCAGTCGGCAAGGTTAGAGATTCCAACAAGTCGTTAACTAGCTGACCATGTTGGATCTTAGTCCCATGGGACGTAATGAAACCTCTTTCTCTCCACAAACGGCCAAAACTATGGGCCACGCCAAATGCGTACTGACTATCTGTGAACACATTCACTCTCTTTCCCTTAGCTAAAACACACGCTCTTGTTAGAGCGATTAATTCTGCAGCTTGGGCAGAATTCTGACTCACTCTTGCAGTCTCCACAATCGTATTCAAAGTCGTTACTGCATAAGCAGCAGTCACATCACCATTCTCCAATTTAAAACATGACCCGTCCACATACAGCGTACCATCTGGATCGGATAGCGGAGTATCCTTTAGGTCGATGCGTCCTTTTGTCTCTTCCTCCGTTTTAAAACAACAATCATGTGGCTCGGAATCACTCGACTCTTGATCAGTCGGCAACAGCGTTGCTGGATTCAATACATTACATCTTTTGATCTGAATATGACTCGCTAGTAATGTCAGCTCGTAACCAGATAGTCTCGCACTGGTAAGGTGTTGTGTCTTCGTTCGATTCATGAGTGTATCCACTGCATGAGGAACCATGACCACTAGCATGTTGTTCATCACCAAACCAGCAGATTGTCGAATGGAAGCCGCAGCTGCCGCTGTAGCTCTCAAACAACTGGGTAACGCTCTAGCTACCGGGTCTAATGTTGATGAAAAATACGCACAAGGGTGTTGTTTATCACCAAACTTCTGTGTCAGAACACTCAACGCGCAACCTTCCCTTTCGTGAACATAGAGCGTGAATGGCTTACTGTAATCAGGTGTACCCAATACAGGAGCTGAACACAAGGCTTTTCGTAATTCAGTAAAACTCTCTTGACATTCATCAGACCATGGTACCGGACTCGGAACATTTTTCCCAGTCAAAGCTACCATCGGTTTTGCTAAAAGAGAAAAATTTGGGATCCACTGTCTACAGTAAGAGGTAATACCTAAAAAAGCACGTACTTCTCTCTGCGTGCGAGGAACGCTCATCTGTGTAATTGCTTTTATTCTCTCTGGGGTCAACTTCCTTCCCTCCTTTGACAAGAGATGACCTAGGTAGGTCACTTCTTGGCAGCAGTATTGCATTTTAGAAGGTGACACCTTATGGTTCAAATTAGACAAATGATGCAATAACGAAATCGTAGCTGCTTTGCAAGTTTCCTTATCATCAGCAGCCACTAAAAGATCGTCTACATACTGTACTAGAGCAGAACCTGGAGGAAGGACAAAGGAATCTAACTGGCTTTTCAATGCTTGACTGTAAATGGATGGGCTCTCACAATAGCCTTGTGGAGCGCGTTTAAATCTGAAACTTCGACCTCCTAGACAGAAGCCGAAAATATCTCTGCTTTCCTCGGCTATCGGAATGCTGAAAAAGGCATTCTTCAAGTCGATGACTGAGAACCAAGTAGCTGTAGCAGGAATCAGTGTTAACAAAGCAGTAATGTCTGGAACTACAGGAAACTGCGGAATTACAATCTTATTAACTTCTCTAAGGTCGATGACAAACCTATAAACTGGAGGCTTTGTAGGATCAGTTCGTTTCAAAATTGGTAGTA
This sequence comes from Lissotriton vulgaris, assembly GCF_964263255.1. NCBI lineage: Eukaryota > Metazoa > Chordata > Amphibia > Caudata > Salamandridae > Lissotriton > Lissotriton vulgaris. The sequence continues at coordinate 475,836,639 of NC_141694.1, forward strand.
CAGGACTGTTACAGACATTTCCTCTTGTTTCCTCAACCACACCTTTCTTAATCAAATCTTGCACAATCAATAAAAGTGCACGCTCACCTTCACTAGATATTTTGTATTGAGGAATTCTTGGAAATTTTACATTTGCTTTTAAAGTCACTACATATGGTGGTATTTCTAAAAGGCCTACATCGTTAGGACCAGTCGCCCAAAGAGAATCAGGGAGTGAACGTAGCTCTGGCGGGAGTGCATCCATTGACAAATACATCGGAGAAATGATATTTTTACCCAACGTAAGCTGTACCCCTTCCGGAGAACAGTACAATGTCGCATATAGTCGTTTTAACAGATCTAAACCAAGTAGATTTTCATTACAACCTGTTGTCAAAATCAGAGGTGCTTTTAAATGACACGGCCCAACAGAAATAGACAAAGGACCAGATATTGGGTTGTAAACAGGGGCGCCTGAAAAACCTACAGAGACATTTGTTGAGCCAGACAAAGGTGCGCCAGGGAGTTTCGCATGAATGATTGAACTTTTTGCGGCACCAGTATCCAACAGAAACGGTTCGACTACACCTGATGTTGCTACTGCGACATAAGGCCCACTCTGATCCACTGGAACTGATACTATTCCCTCTCTTTGTCCATGGCTGTCCTAGTACCCATTTTGCTGAAATCCCTCATCTACTTCACAATAATCTTCAACAAGGTATTGTTGAGATCTGTTTTGCTGAGTAGACTGTCCATTTCGTTGATCAAAGTGATTTGATGGACGATCATTCGTTTGTGGAGGCATAACACCTCGTCCTCGACCTCTAGAATTTTGCACAAAACCACCACGACCTCTCTGAGCTGCTGCTGCATTATTCTGTGCTAAGATTGGACATTCATTTTTGTAGTGACCCTCTTTCTTACAATATGCACATTGGTTCCACTGATATTGAGGCCTCGATGTACTATAATCTGTTCTTTGATACGAACCCTGTTGCATATTAGTCTGATTCGTGCGAGGCGGATACGCCTGCTGTAAAAGAACTTTAGTCTTTAAATCCTTTGTTTTCTTGTCTGATTTCTCCTTTTCCTCTTTATCCCTGTTTTCGTAGTACTGTGCAGTCGCAAGTATTTGCGCAGTTGTGGAAACAGCCCACGCACTTTCTGAATCTTTTAGTTTATTGCATAATTCAGGTAACAAATTATGCACAAATTTATCGACAAATAGTCTTTGCCCTCCTTCTGTACTCATGTCCTGACCACTATGATCTACAAAAGTCTCTTCAAACCTCGTGAAGAAGTCGGAGACACTTTCGTCTTTCTTCTGCCTGCATGCTGATAACTTGTCCCAATTAACACGTAATGCGGGCATCAGAGTCTTCATTAGATCAATTATTCTACCTGGAAGATTAGCAATTAGAGGTTCGGGTTTCGCACCACCTACTTGCTGACCATCCGCTGCAGTGATGGCTGCCCAGTCACCACCTAAGGCAACTTGATGATCCTCTCTACGAATCTTAGCCCACACTGGTTGCGGAACCACGTTGCCAAATAACATATCTATGTCTGCTAAGTTCATTATACAAGCCTCAACTGTCTGTGTTAATTCCTTATAGTATCCAGCAGGATTCTTACGCGGGTCCGGTAAGGCCTGCTTCACGGCTAATACTTCAGCTCGCTTCCACGGAATGTGTATCCACACTCTTTGGAATTGGGCCGGAGCGGCTGCAATATTATTTGGTGCGTCAGCTTGCACAGCTTCGCGCCAAATTGGAGGAACCTCCCTCATTGGATATTGGCGACTTAGCTTCGTCTTGCTTTTCTCTAAATCTCTCGGTGAACGAAGTGATGGATCATTCCTATAACTTAAAATCAGTTCCATCGCTTCTTCTATATTTTCACCCACTATCATTCCAGCAGCAAACTCTTTCTGAACCTTAATCAAATCTTCTAAATTTGATTCAACATCATCTTCTTCTATCTCCTCACGTAACAACGAGCACATCTCGTCAAAGACATACCGTTGCGTTGGTTCTTTCCACTGCATAAAGGTGTCTAGCACATCTCTCGTACTATATCTCCTACTCTTCGAAATCCATCTGAGAGCCGTGGAATCTAAAATTCCCCGTTCCTCAGTACTCGGAAACTGACTACGTCTTTGAACAGAATCGGAAGTAGGAGTCTTGATTAAAGTTTTATAGAAAGGAGACAGAATGTTAGATACAGAATCAGTGATTCTTCGACGAACAGAAAGTGGAGTCAACACACTCGCAGACGCAGAAAACACAGTAGAGGTAGGAACAGATAACGGAACAATAGAAGTATCAAGGAAGATAGTTTGTGGAACAGTAGGTGCAAGCGAGACAGATACAGGTATAGAAGTCGGCAATCCAGGAGGAGGAGGAGCCGTAGGAACATTTACATTGACCACAGGAGGTACAGGAGCCTGATTCTGAGGGACAGGAGCAGGAATACCAGGTTGCCCAGCAACCGGCAATTGAACATTCGGTAAAGGTGGAGCCGTAGCACCTTGTGCATACGGTGGAGGTGACCGTAACAAATAAGATAGCAGAGGATCGTTTTCGGAATCCTCCAGTATTTTAGCTGTTTTCGATGGCAAGGCAGGATAGCACTTGTCAATCGTTAGATTGTGTTCTCTAATGGCCACCTCTATGGCTTTCTCACACTCGTTCACTTGCAGCTGCTTAGCCGCTTGTTCCAGAGTCAACTCTTCTTGCTCTTTTTGTTCTTTCTTTAACCTTTTTATTTCCCTCTGTTTGGATTCTTTTCGCCAGAAACGGAAAGAATCAAACATTGCCGGCCGGGCTTTCTTTCTAAACAATTTCGCTTCTAAATTATCGAGAATCTCGGGTTCAAAACTACCATGTAATGGCCAACTAAGGACACCATCCTTTTTACAGTAACGGACCCACACCTCATTATAAGATATAGGACCCACACCGTGTTTACAATATAAGTCATATAGGGGAGTCCCAATCGGAGGAACCAGACATGAGTCCTCCAATTGTGAGTCACTGTTGCAACTAAAACAAGACAACATACAGTTTTTCCGACTTACCATTTTCAGTCCGGAACACAAAACAAACAAAACACGGAACAGATATGTGCACTCGAACCAAGAACTTAGGCCTACCAAAACGAACTGATGTATCGATACCCAAACTAAACCAGATAGATTATCGTAACTAGAACAACCAGTGATAATCTTACAAAACCAAACCAAACCAAGAACCGATCAAGGATTTTAACAACCCTCACAAAGTAACCAGCTAGCTATCACTAAATACTTAACTGAGGCACTGAAGACGTCACCAAGGAGAAAACCCGTCACGTTTCGCTGTACTAAGGACTGCACCTCGGGTCCAAGACAGGGCGACGGTCAAGGCAACGGCCCACTGCAGCCATCCTGAACGGGAACCCTCGTGGAAGAGAACGTCGGGCCACTTTTGCGATATGCCGGGATCGATGAAGTGGGGCGCCTCCCTCAGGAATCTTCACACGAAGCTTCTCGAACTCTTCAGGCTTTTGGACCGGTACCGAATGACGTCGCCCCACGTTGGGCGCCAATTGGAGTTCTGGACTTTTTGGTTCCGTCCAGAGGTGTCAGGGAACAACACCCAAAGACCCCGGAGTTCCACCTGTCTTGGTGCACAAATGAACAGAAACACGGGCTTCTCGATGGTGGCGTCAAAGACCAAAGGTTTATTACTGCAGGGACACAGAAGTCACAGAAACTACGCATGGGCAGTAACTAGGAGCCTGTTCGAATTGTACAAAGAGGGTTGCTCCTTATATACTAAATTTTGGCCTTTAGGCGAATTCTTCATATGTTAGTACATTCCCAAACCTTTGTGTCATAAACAATAAATATTTGGCGTACACAGGAATCGTCGACAATATCTGATGTCAAAACATTACGAACGAGGGGTTCCCACTTTTCCATCATAATCCCATGTCAACTTTTCATTCAAGAGCCGGACCGCCTCATCGTAAATTTCGTTACCTCCCCCTAATAAAGGCCCAGAAGGAAAGGAGCAGAGCCAGGTGCAGAAGATAGAAAAGCAGGATAAGGGATGTTTGTGGGTTGTAAATGGGCAAGGCTACTGGCTTCGGCCTCCTAATCGTGATCAGGACAATGGACATGAAGACCAGTTTAGCAGGACTGGCCTCGGGCAGAGGAGGCAGCCTTTGTCGAGTCATGCAGCTACAGCGTGATCTGGTTTAAGGTGCACGTGTCATGAAAGAGGTGAATCTCCGGCTAAGGCTACGTGTCCTTAATCGAAATGAAGTGATCAGAGGTTTATTGCGTATGTGAGGGCAAGAAGCACAAAATGGCGGCCATGATCTAAGATGGATGCCGTGGGTAGATCAGAAATGTGTTTATAAAAGGAGTGCTCTTTCTCGTTGTGTAGCGAAAACACCAGGATATACTAAATGGATCATTTGCGGTTCGCTGATACCAATATTATGTATTTCCGACAATATTGAAAACACGGGTTCAAATCGTCACGGAACCTCAAGGGTGTTTGGAAGTGGAACAGAGCCGGTGGCCGCCAAATCCCTGCCAGGGGCCGCCACACAAATATGTATCCATCCTCAGAGGATTATTATATTAAGGATATATATTGGCGTGGAGGCCCCTGGGGTTTGGTGGCCCTGTGCAGGTGCACAACTTGCACATACCTAAGGCCGCCCCTGGATCAGGGTGTGGACCCGTTAATAAGCAATTTGGGAGCCCGTTCTATTGCTAGGTGAGACGGTTTTTACCACTAATTTCCCTGATATCACCACAACAATTGCCTGCAGCAAACACAAATGCATACAGTCTCCCATATCTTGCAAACACCCACAGTGCGTGTCTTCACAAAACTGGTCTGATTTACAACCGTGGGCTACTTCTTTTGCTAATCTGGGACACTTTTATTTTGATGCCCATGACTAGTATTTTCTGTCACTGTCCGACCTGTGATTTACCTGGGAATGTAGTGAGTCCTTGACTGACGATGTTTATGAATTAATGTGAAGCCACATATTTAAAATGCTTATACATCAGATGAATGGAAATACAGTCTGAGAAACCTGACGACTAGCATGAAAAGGATGAGCATTCCCCACATTTTTGGTTGTGCTCATGTCATATAAGGGTCGGCCTTCCCAATGAATGAGGTTTGGCACAGACATGTCATATTCAACAAACTTCAGCAGGATATATTATCAAGGAATCTGACAGTGGAAGAGTCAGACGAAGAACTGTGCTGCTTGGCGTTAGAGTGCTCGTTGAATAGGGTTTCATGTCCTATGTGGGTCTGCTATGTTAGAACAGAGGAGGTGAGACAATCCACAAATATTTACACAGTTATCTTGTTCCACAGATTAGATTTTGAATAGCATTTCCAGATGCATTGCTTTAACGGTCAAAATAGAGACAAATTGGGCCATTTATAAGCCCTTTCGGGCAAGTTCATGATTCAAAGCCATACGTATTTCAGAGCCAATTAGGAGATTATATCCAATGCATTAACTGGCCATAGGACGATAGCCACCATATTGCTCTAACCGTAGCCTCTTTCATTACAGAAATCTTTGTTGCTATTTAGAGTTTGCTTTTAAAAGAGTTTAAGGTTAGAAGTTACTGTTTTAAATTCTTTCAGCCCTCCTGCATTCTGATATGCCTTTGATGTAATCAATAAGAAGCTGGATCTTCCTTGTTGATTAAGCAAGTTACTTTATTGAATTAAGATGATAAGTAATAAGTTATAATGTTAACCCCATCAGGAGCAGCTGTCCTGCTGCTCAGCCCTCACCCAACTGACATTCATAACACACTAACTTTCCATACATCCAACATTCCACATCTCATGCATACAAGCTGAGCAGTAGGAAGATACAAGATACAACATATCTCCCTTCGTTGGGAAATTTAAAAGAATCAAATAAAACATTGACAAAATGTCAAGTACAATTGATCAGTAGATTCTATAAATTTAAACATAGGACAAGTAAGATACCCTCACCCAACTGACATTCATAACACACTAGCATTCCATACATCCAACATTCCACATCTCATGCATACAAGCTGAGCAGCAGGAAGATACAAGATACAACAGCCTTCAAACCTTGAAAGTTTGCATTGGAAGGATGAAAGGTTTGGTGAATTGGTCATGCAGGGATGCAAACCTATAACTGGATGTTGCGCGCTGACTTTAGAAGCAAATACTACACCCACCAAATGATCTTACTGTCTCGGAGTTTCTATTCCACAAATGTGTCATCTTGGTGGTTGGCATACTGACATTTTGCCACATTAATGAAGTAAATGTAATATAACGCTGTTTAAAACTATGAAGAACTTAGTTATTACTATAATCTGTGTTGTTAGAATAGTCTCAAACATAACGTCAATTACCATTAAGTCATATATTCAAAACAGGATTATTGAGATATTTCTTTGTAAAGGGGGAAGGATACGGCTAGAAGGATAGTAGTGACTATACCACAAGTATTTCTTACTCTTGTATTTCTAGAAATAATTCAGTTTTACTAATTATTAATAGTTACTTAGGAATTGAAATAAAGAAGTTGACGCAAACAGCTGTGCTTAGGCCATTTGCTCAGCTCCCATACATGCACCTAATAACATAATACTAACTTTCCAAACCCTGGTGTGAAGTGGTCCGTTGTGTGGTTCATTTTTATCAAGCATAGCTGTTCTCTGAGTGCTTCACAGGCTGCACAAGACATGTCTTCAGTCTGGCCAACCAATATTAAAACTAGCATGCCTTTATATCTACTTAATATAAACGTATCTCATGAATAGCAATTATTGAAATATTAAATACCAAAATCGCTCGACAATAATCTACCAGTATTCATGTTGTTAGTGAATTAAAAGTATTTATTTAGGCTGTTTTCAAAGTGTTACACACTTCTTAAATGATCTCATTATGCCTGGTTGGTCTAAGAAGCAAGTGTAAAAGGGGGAAGATTCAATCGATAACCTTTAAGTATTGCCCGGCGTTAGTCGCCTCTCATACCACTCGATAATTATCAAACAAAGAGGCAGGCGCTGGAGACTGGAAGGCAGGAAACAGAAGTTTATTCCGTCGGAGCAGAACACATCAGATCAGACAAACAGGGTATCGTCTTGAGGTGCTCTAACCGCATCTCTGAGGCCTGGCCTCTTATACACAGGTTTATGGTCTTTATTGCAGTTTATTACATGTGGCACATTCTTGTAAATACTTTGAAGTACGGAAAGACATCCTCGGAATCCCCGCTTCAGGCCCGTTCCCACACATATCTACAGTAGAAGTCCCCACCCCGATCTCAGTAGGTGATAACTGTCACGCAGCTGGACATTCCGCCGGTTCCCCGAATGTGTGAGGCTGATCGGATCTCATGGGGTCGGAGCTTTGATCAATCGCAGCTCCTTTGAAGAGGGGCAACTTCTTACAGTAGGGGGCAATAAACTGCATCCGCAGGACTAGGTGATGGCCTGGGATCGGGTCGGACAATCGGGCACGAGGAAGGGGTTCATTAAAGGATGTGTGATCATGAAAGGGATGGAGGGAGGTGTTAGCCGGGTACGGGATGTGGCTTCCGAGGCAGGGTGCGCTGAAGGGGGTGGCTTATGGCCCAAGCATGTGAGAGCGGGGGCTGTCAGTGCGCGGGGATGCTTGCGAGGTCAGAGAGAGACGCATTGGCTATCGGCAGTGGGCAGAGAGGCCCTGGTACTCAAAATGGCTGCTGCTTACGCACACGTATGAGCCTGGGAAAGGGACAAGATTTCGCCGATAATGTTTACGCCGCAACCTAGATTTTAAAACAAGGGGCATGATGGGTGTGAAATCTATAATAGTCTGCACAGGATCAATTAAGTCTCTGTCAATATTTAATATGAAAGTAGTATTCCTGGCCATAAGTAAGCTACTGTATCCTGAGACTATGGTAAAGCTTTTGACACCCTGTGGACAGCAGATGCTCAAACTGAATTTAGGCATTTGAACAACAGAAGACGGAGAATACTGGTCAGATAGCTCTCTGGCCAATATGGGCCATGGACTTAGAGCTGTGTGACATATATTGTCAGGTCCCTTACCCAGTCTTATGTAAAGTCGCGGAATCTTTACTGATCTGTGCAAAATCTTAGTGGATCTCCTATACTTTTGAGGTGTATGTTGGAAGTTTATTTCATGGTGTAAAACCTTGCAGTGGTGGAGATTTTCAGCAGCATTTTCGGAGTCTGTCTTGGTGGATGCTATTTAGATCAGGAAGGTACAACTCTTGTGCCTGGCTAGTTAGTAAGGCTAGAACACCCTTGCCAAGGAAGCAAGGAGTGCTGCTTCATTCCTGATTCAGAAGTTTACTTGAAGGAAGGCTCTCATAACATAACCGATTTCTACACCCTCCATAAAAAGACAAGCCAATTGGCCAAAAGTTAGAAATAAAAGCGCAGACTCCTCACACTACCCAAGCACCTGCTCAGCTCCTGAACCTAAACTCCTTTTCCCACCTACATAGAGCCCACAGCTAAAACATCTGAGACTGTCATTCCAAGCCCTTTCAATACATAAAAAACTTTTCTTTCTCAAATCAGCAGTCATTTGTAACTACTTGGTCTGAAAGACAATTGACCTTCTTAGGTCTCTTGCAAGACCCTTTGATAGCGTATAGTGGGCTAAGAGGCCACCCATTGCTTACCATAGGTTGCCTATATTGCCACTTTCACACTTTCATTTGTTTACTTCTTATTCGCCAGCTTCCCTAGGTTTTCCTTCATTTTCTTGTGTTTGCCGTTCCCCTGGAGCATTGAAACATTACTGCGTCCTTCCACTGATTGCTTTATCAGATGGTACTTTTTTCATTTAAGCACTTTATGAGCGTGGATATGTTTTCCAGCTGTTACCCTTGTTTACTGCTCACCCCCTGTATCCCTCCCAATTCCCTTCCTGCCCCTTCTGTTGATCCTGTGTGTTTGCTCGGGCCGTCAGACTCAACCTGCATTGTCTGTGTGCTTGGCCAAGCCGCTACTGCCTTCCTCCCATTGTTTGTTAGCTTTCTCCAGCGCCTCCAGCCCACCCTCTTTTGTCCGCGTCCTTGCCCTAGTCCCTCCTATTCACACTCTATCATTCATGTGCTTGCCCCAGTCATTTCTGTGCACCCGCCACTGTCTGTGGGCTTGCCACAGCCCTTCCTGCCCACTCTATGTTGTTTACGTGCTTACCCATGCCTTTCCTGCACCCCCTCCGTAGGTTGTGTGCTCCACCATTCCCTCTTGCCTGTCCTCTACCCCAAGATTGCCTCGTCCCTCAACCTACTTCCCGCCTAAGGGGGAATGGGTTTGGAGTCTCTCACACCATGTTGCTTAAGCACTCTTAAGCTGCCGCCCTTGTGTACGTCTCCCCCTCTGAGCTCCATACATTTCTTTTCTGTTGTCGATGTTGTTGCCCCAGCCCCTCAGGACCACTCAGGCGTACTCCCTAGTGGGTTTGAGGATTTGGCCACATAGATAGAGAAGGACAAGAGTGTGGGAGAGGGCAGGAGAGAGGGAATGGAGAGCTCACTGTTAAAATAATTTAAAAACACTATAATGCAGCCAGTGTTAATGTGCTTTTGCTTTAGCGCAGGCCTCGTAATCGCGCTTTAAAAAAGTATATATGTTTAGCCATGCTACGTAGTAGCTGCGATGCTGTATAGCATAGCTACAAATAATGGGCTCTTATAGGGGAGACCTATTGGCTTTGCTAATGCTTGCTTTTAAGCATAGTGGGTAAAACACTAGCCACTGGGTGACTCAGCCTACCTTCAGTTTTGTTCTATCTGCCGTGTTATTATTTGAAAAACCTTCAATCTTTTACTTCAGAGACATCCATATAAGATTACCTCATTGGCCTTTGTCATGTACTGCATTACCATGTTACGTGTATGATACTCTTTCTGTTTTTTGAAAATGTTCCCCTGAATGTATGTGGCTTTGGATTCCATTCACCTTTGGTGCTTATACACCTCTGGAGACCTGGTTCATGCTACATAAATCCTGCAATCATTAAATATGCTAACTGTTACTGGTTCCCAAAACTCAGGCATATAGGAAGAGGAAATCTATTTAGACCTAGACATCTGAGACCCACAGAAGCGTATCATACTTTTCCAGGTGCATTAACCCTGCTACTAAGGAAGGTCATCCACATAAAACCCCACAGCCTTAGGACTGGGGTGGGGTAGATGTGCACATGCACATTATGAGGTTTATTTACAAGCCCCTTGCGCCACCGATACGTCACTTTTTTCCATTGCCCCTATGTTTTTTACTCTTTCTTTGTATTCCTGTGAAAGTCTAATTTCCATAAGCCGACATCCATCTCACTGCTTCCACCTGTCTTCTATTTCTTGTCTTAAAAACAGTTTTTCTCAGGTAGATGTTAAATCTTGAGCGAAAATACATTGATACAACTCCAATGTCCTTTGTCAGCTTAGGCTACCTCATATTCACTGTCGCTTCGAATGAAGCATGTTTCTGTAACATAAATGCTAATGAAGAACTGGTAGCAGCGTTGCAAGTGGCCCATTCATTTCTTCTTTGGGTGCTTAAAATGTGGAAACTTTCAGAAACAGTGTTGATTATCACAGTCATCACGATTATTTAACTTGTATACATTTGTAATTGCAGGTGTGATAAATCAATAAAAGAACATCACACATTCTTTTACAAGATGTACGTTTGACACTTAAATAGATTGCAATCAATTTAAGTTTGCACTGCCTGCGAGATGCGGGGAAATGAAAGATACTGTGCCATGGTCGGGAGGGGCTGTTTTACAAAGACATTTACCTTATTTGTCTCTAAAAATGCGCAATTATGCTTCATTTTGCAGAAGGTCATGCATACAAGGAAGAGGCATATGGAGCTGTTCCAAGAATTAAATCAGAAATTTCAGACTTTGGATAGATTTCGGGATATACCAAATACAGGAAGTATGGTATGTATATGATATGGTAAATGAATCGTTCTGTTTGTTTAACACTTTGAGGATGTTGTGTTCATATCAAAGGCCGAAAACATGTACAAATTTAAGAAATAGATAACAAACTTTATTCAAGTGCAACTTATTTCAAAGAGCCTTTTTTTAGAAAATTCTTCTGTGCCTTCTGCAGTTAGAGAGCGGCACCACAAAACAGGAACAACTGTACAATATTAACAAGATAAGAACAATATTTAAAGGCCTTTTTACAGAAAGGGAAACTCGAAAGGATACAGTCATTACAATATGGGCGACGGAGGGGACAAACTCAAGCTGGGCAGCCTAAAACAAATAAAGAAGAAAGAAAGAAAGAAAGAAAGAAAGAAAATTTGAGTTACAAACCACAAAACCAATGGCAAGCAATGGGCGGAATGCAGTGGCGGCTCCTCGAGGGAGTGCTGCGGTGCAGTGAGGCGGGGGTGGGGGGTTAGTAAACTCCGGTATGCGGCTGAAGGAAGTTAAGTAAAGAGATAAAACAAATTACATTGCGCATGCTGCATTGCCATTTGGCGTTGCAGCGAACGCAATGTAATTCGTTTTATTTATTTATTTACTTAACTCCCTTTGGCCTTATGCCGGAGTTTACTACCCCCAAACCTGCCCCTCCCCCCGACCTGCCACACGCCCCTGCAGCACTCCCTCGATGAACCGCCACGGGCGGAATGGATTTCAAGGGAAGCTTTCCGATTGTCTCCAAGATGTTGTTTTCAAAAAAGACAGCTGCATTATCTGTTAGGCTTCGACCTAAAAACTGCAAAAGTGGTTTGTTTAAATGTTAAAAATCTAAGGTCCAGGTATCACGTCGCCCTGGTTATTTGTTAGTTGTAGCAACACTGCATATTTTACAAGAACCCTTTCAAATTAATGAACCTGGAATTTCACATTATCTGCAGTAGCTTTTCATGCTTGCTTTGAATTGCACAGATGCCTAAATGTGTGCCTTAATGTTACAGTGTTAGTCTGATCCTCAACAATATGGGTCTGGTGCATCTGACCCCTGGATGAGCGCAATTCTCAAATGAAACACTAGGTTTCTACACGTTTTTCTCTGCGCTCAAAAACAAGTCGTTTACTCAATTTCTCAACGTTGAAACGATAAATGTATTCATACATCCATTACTTCATGGTAAGAATTTCAAAGTATGCTGTGTAATTCAACAGTTTTATGAAACCCAATGCATTTCGGGTCTAAAGAGAGACCCTTCCTCAGGGGTTTGCAAAAAAGGTACATGACACAAGATCAGCCTCACATTAAACAGAACATATATTAAAACAAAAATAATACGCTGTTCAGGATAAGCCAATAATGTCCTACAATAGCGATCTGAGTAAAGCAAACAACTTCCGCCTGTCCAGGTTTGTGCGGTGGATCTAAAGTTTAATGTCCTCCTAGGTCATGAGGACAAGGTTTTACATGAGGTGCATGAGTCGATTTAAGGTGTGCGTCTCTACGTTCAATAACATGCTATTACGCGCTTTTTTAGTAATACTGTAACATATTACAACATTCACGATTGGTTAAAATCAACACGTAATCTGTGAGAATCAGCCCCGATCACGTGTATACCTTAAATCGACTTGTGCACCTCATGTAAAACCTTGTCCTCATGACCTAGGAGGACATTAAACTTTAGATCCACCGCGCAAACCTGGATAGGCGGAAGTTGGTTGCTTTACTTAGATCGCTATTGTAGGACATTATTGGCTTATCCTGAACAGCGTATTATTTTTGTTTTAATATATGTTCTGTTTAAAGTGAGGCTGATCTTGTGTCATGTACCTTTTTGTTGCAGACCCCTAAGGAAGGGTCTCTTTTTAGACCCGAAATGCATTGGGTTCCATAAAACTGTTGGATTACACAGCATACTTTGAAATTCTTACCATGAAGTAATGGATGTATGAATACATTTATTGTTTCAACGTTGCGAAATTGAGTAAAAGATTTGTTTTTGAGCGTAGAGAAAAACGTGTAGAAACCTAGTGTTTCATTTGAGAATTGCGCTCATCCAAGGGTCGAATGCACCAGACCCATATTGTTGAGGATTTGATTTGAGGCACTGTGGACACAGTGCAACGGATGCAGCAACATAAAGGAGCTTGTTGAAACTTTATATAAAACTTGTTGACACAGAGTGCACGGAGATAAAATATTTTGCCAGTGTTAGTCTGAGTCAGTTCCCATTCTGAAGTGCAATGCCTAAATACATAAATGGGAGCCTACCCAAACCCCCCTCGGTCCAAATTCTGGCAGTCAATAGCAATAATAAGAGAGCAGTGGCTCCTATAATACACTCAGGGCTTCATTGAGAGTTTGTTGGATGAGTGGGTCTGTCATCCACCAAACTCAAGGTTCTTCTTCTCTGTTCCTTTATGTAAAGTTAAGGAAAGTGCCATGTTTCTCAGGGGGAGCCTTTAGTGGCTCCGCCAAGAGAAACCTTTACAGCGTCTGCTGGCTGAAACTTTTGAACAACAGCTCGCACTGGATATCCTCAATAAATGTGTGACAGAGCAAGCACCCTATTTAAGGTGGTCACTCTGGCACACGTTTCCTTTTCGGGATCACCAGGGAAAGGTTGATGGTCCCGTACATGGAAAAAAAAGTACCCCTTCTGACACAGAGAGAAAACTCCCAGGTTGCCATGGACATTTCTTTGGTCTTCACAATAAATATGTTGTACTGAGTAGGCCTATTAAGATGGAATCCTCTCATCAAAGCTGCAGTACCTTTGGCTAAAAAGCTGTTGGCAAAGGTTTAGTTGAAGGCACAGAGCTCCCAACCTGCCTGGTGGAGCTTGAATAGTTTAGCGGATGGTTTTCTACCAATTCAGCAAAGGACATCCCTCTGCTGGCCTAGTGAACCACCCATAATCCTCTACGAGGGCCTAACTCTGCATTTCAGACTTGGGTGGAGGCAGTACCTCTATCCAGGCTAAATTCCACGACCACTCTTCCATTATTCAACAATGGCTACCAGAAAGCTTAGCTGTCAATTACCAGGGCAGTCAGGCCATGGCGGGGCGGAAGAATAGTTTAGATTTTTATTTGAGTTTGAAAGGTGGGCCCCTGTAAATGGTTGGTGGAAACATGTGTCATCTTGTTAAAAAGGTTGCGCACACCCTCACCCCAGCATTATCCTCCTTCTCCGCCTGTCCATAGTGGAGCTGGATGGCTGCCTTTGGAGATGGGAATTCTGATGTAAGATTTAAGGAAATGCCATCTATGCTCCATGTTGTCAAGTATGGCAGGAACGTGTGCGGGGATTGGTTGACTGTCTCTCTTCACCACAGTCGCTTAACCTATTTTGGGTGCAACTGACTAGTACATATACATTTTAGACCATGACTTAGATGGCATATGCAGAAACTGATGGCAGCTGCTCACATAAATGCCTGGAATTGAAATTTCGTTTAGGTTTTTAGGTTTCTTTTAGTTTCAAAGAAAATATCTGCATGATTGCTTGTACTTACAGATTATCCTTCTAGCATCTAAGCCCCAGGAAACAAGAGATGACTTGAATCAATGATCAATAGGGTCAGTATATCCCTATACCATTTCACATGCATATGACAGTGTGTCAGGTGCTTCAGGAATGGGTCACACCACATGTTACAACAAATCATACCTGAGAGCCCTTGACCATAGCAGAGCTATAATTTCTTTCCCAGAGAAGTAATGCATTTCCCTCTAAGTGGTGTGTACAGATAGTGCTTCATAAGCTGGTCGATAGACATCCAAAATAAAATGTACACTGACACTGGCTATCTGTCTGAGCTGGTATTAAAAGGGCTTCCCATTCTTACAGACCTGGTCTAGTCATATGGACATGTTAAGCAGTTGTGCAGAGATAGGCATTCCAAATAAAGAAAATCATGACTGAAAATAAAGAAAATGATTCTGGAAAAAGATGCCACCTTTTAAACAGATGGTTATTAACCTATGATTAACCATGTTTCTAAATTCTTCAGAAGAGACTGTAGGGTCACTTACGTAGGGTTTGGTGGAGTAAGAATATCACCGTAAAGTGTGGAGCCCCTGTCCCTCCAACGCAGAGTTTCCCAACTTATTTCACAGTGAAGGAACTGTTATGTTTGTGATGGCAGAGCCTCCACCGAGGAAAAGTCCTCATTGACCTGATCACCTGCCACTGGACTGGACCCCGAGGTCACAATAGTGGATGTCCAGCCCTATTAAGGGCAAGGCATCCATTATTGTTTCTTCCTTCCCAAGACCACCAGGCAAGGCATGACAGACGCAGGCAGGAAAAGTAAGAAATGCCCCTGATGTGTGGGAAGGAAACTCCCTGTGAGTCATGGGCAATTTCTTTTTCTTTCCAGAAACAAACTGCTTCTTTTGGTGTTTGTTTCTGCAAAGCAAATGATATGACTGACGAATCGGCGTTCATCTAAGCCACTCCGATTGATGCATGTTTGCCACAGAGAGGTCTGACAGGGCCTCTACTATCGTGGCATGGGGAGGGGGCACCCACCTGGATCTAACTGACATCCTGTTTCTCTGGATTTAAATGGCACCCCGTTTCTCTTTGGTGTAACATTTATCTCAAGATCACCAGAACTCCTCAGCATAGACGAATCTTCCACTACAGGAAGACTACCCTCTTGGTGACCCAGAACGAAGAGCCTAAGCTCATGATTATTGACGTCAGAGAGACAACGATGAGTGCAAAATAAGCCGTATGAATTCTTCACTCACTAACCATTCACCTTGTCCCAAAGTAAGGGTCTTGGGACATGTTGCAGGAAGATCAAAATTCGGAGTTCTTGAACAGCATTGTAAATACACTAATACTGAATCCAAATGTGGACTACTCGCCCCTCTCAAGACCTAATGACTGTATGTTAGGAGTGAGTGGTAGGCCTTCGGGCAGGTTGAGAAGTGTGGGTTCTTGGTCCCTGTCTGCTCTCTGCTTTGGTTTCTTTTCTATCAAGTGCACATTGTTCTGCGTGATCTTAAAGAAGCGTGAAGCCTCCTGCACCTGCAAAGGATACAACCAGCCAAGGACAAAGTAAATGGAGTGGGTGAAAGGAGTTTATTTTCTCCGTTATAACAAACAAACAAGCTGGCATCCTATTATGCCTGTGACAGTCACGTCCTTAGCTGCAAATCAACACATCTCGGTCCACCCACAACTAGCGCGCGCCAGAAAGAACACCATGTCCCTGCAGTGCTGCCATTCGCCTCTGAAAGAGCCCTACATATTTATCCCTGGAGAAATCATCACCTCGTTCATCCACAACTGATCTTGGCCTAATTGTTTTAGCAGAGCTGGGAAGAAACGACTCTCTGCGTGAGTCTAATTAATAATGGCAGCATGGGGAAGAGGATTACTTTTAATGAAAATGATGTATGGCCCCATATATTCAGATCTGCAGCTCTGTAATAAATGTGCCACATAGACACATGCAGCGATTATCTCTTGAAGCCAGATAAGACCCATGGCCCTCGTGCTAAGGCTGCGGCATTTATAGCATGTCAGGGGGGCTAGGCTTTCCACAGCGACAGCAATTACTCTAATTTATGTTTCCTGAACCTCTGACCCAAGAGCGACACATGCACCAATTACCATGAGAAAATAAGGAAGCACTAACTTCCTGCTAATGGAGGGCGACAGAACTGCTGACATGGGCATACGGGGCTTCCCTGGCCCTCCTCTCGTCTTCATGTAAATCAAGTAACTATTTTGGAAGCAGTGCTATCCCAAAGTTCAAAGTTCAAAGTTTTTTATTTTTGTTACGGTACTCTTACGAGGACCACAAATAAAATATACATTTATACATTCCATATTAATACATTTTCAATGAGATTTTCAAAAACTTAAAAATTCTGTAACAAACGAATTCATTAGGGGGGCTTTTACATAGTGATAAAAAGTCTTGTGAGCTAGTGATCCTGCAGGACCGGTAGATAGGCTTAAGACATGTTGACCTTGCATTTACAATTTCTGCATTAGGGCATATAAAAAATAAGTGTTCCAAATTTTGGTTGCCTCCTTGACAAAGGGTACAAAGGGCAGAGCTGTCGGGCCTCCAAGAGGAAGTAAAGGTTTGTACAGGAAGTGTTCCAAGGCGCAACATCATAATTGCACGCCTTGCGCCATGTTGAAGAGTATACTCTAGGTAAGGCTGACGTTGTTTGTATTCCTGCAAGGCTACATAAAATTTGTATGACGATAGTCTATTACAATGAGAGTGATCAATCTCGTAGCTCAATTTGGGAGTGAAGTTTTTTAGAAAAAGTTTGAGTTGAGCCGGTGACCACGTAGACAAAATTTCCACATTGACTTTTGCAAGCTGTAGAGCCTCTCGCATATTTTTAGTAAAGGTAGTATGAGTAGAGCTACTCTCGAATGTCTCTACTTTTAACAATCTTCTTAAGGTACCTTCTTTTGAAAGAAGAAGATTATGGGCCCACCTTATGATGCTCGCTATAGCTGTAGCATATGCGCTCGTGATGGTACATTCCAGTCTCAATGCCTGTACTGGGGTAGATGTTGAAATCTTCAGTAGTTTTTTCAATATTCTTCCTTCTGTTAAATCCATATATGACCATTGATTTAGAGGAATATATTCCGATGCATAGGACAGGACTGGTGTGATTTTAGCTCGATAGACTTGAATCAGTGCAGAGAAATGTCTATGTCCAGTGGCCGAATATAAACGGGACAAGGCCCCAGCATGCAGATCACTTTTCCTTTTCAGGTGGTTGATTTGATTGATGTTGCTCATGTTTTGTGAGAAAATTCTACCCAGATATGTATACTCCTTTACTTGTTCTAGTTTCTCACCTCCCAGCTTCCATTCGTACCGTACCCTTTTCTTCTGATTTGAAAAGGCAACCACTTTTGTTTTGTTCGTATTTGGGATTAGGTAATTTTTCCTTGAGTACTTATATAAAATATCTAAAAGATTTTGTAGTCCGAAAGGTGTTAGGTCAAACATGACTATATCGTCTGCATACAGCAGGGAATGGATATATTCGGTGGCTATCTTAGGAGGAGTACAGATCCCTTGCTGCAGTTGGGAAGGTAGGTCACTTAAATACAGTGAGAATAAAATTGGAGCCAATAGGCACCCTTGTTTCAGGCCATTTGATGTTCGTATTACCTTCGATAGGCCCTTGTCACTTCCCATTTGGACGCGGCACCAGGTGTCACTGTGTAGATTCACTATCAGATGTAATAGCTGCTCCGGGATCCCCATTATTCTCAATTTTGACCACAGGGTCGGTCTATCCACTCGATCGAAGGCTGTCGAGTAATCAATGAACGCTGCGTAAATAGTTTGTTTTTTCCCTGTTGCGTACTTATCTAATATAGTTTGGAAGATTGCTACATTGTCAGTGACAGAGTGGTGTGGGCGAAATCCGGACTGAAATTTAGGAATTAGACCTAATGAGAAAGCCCAATTTTTCAGCCTATCCAGGATTTCTGCTGCAAAAATCTTCCCAGCAGCGTCCATGAGGGCAATTTGCCTATAATTTCCCGGTGTGTTTCTTTTTCCTTTTTTGAAAATCGGGATTATGATACTTCCTTTCCAGGAATTTGGCATTTGACCACTGTCGAATACATAGTTAAATAGCGGCGAGAGCACCGTTCCCCACTCTTTATGGTCAATTGGGTAGACCTTGACCGGTATCTGATCGGGGCCAGATGCACCTGTGCTCCTTGCCTTCCTGATATTCATAGAGACTGACACTGCCGACGTTTTGTTGATCTTAATATCTTTAGTTTCCACGTTTTCTCCTCCCACTTCTTCATTTTTAATATATTCATTCTGTTTGTATAGCTCACGTAGGTATATGTCCCAGTTTTCTTCTGATACAGGTGTAGCCTCCAGCTTTTTTTTGGATCCTGTCATTGTTGCGATCAGTGACCAATATTTACGTTGATTATTATGTTTAGCTGCTAGCTGGATTTCAGTCCAATTAAAGTCCTGCTTCAGTTTTTTCTGTCTAGTTTTTTCTCGTCGTATTTGATTCTTTAATCTATTGATTTCCTTTTTGTTTACTGACGAGAATTCCAGATACTGGGCGCGTATCAGTCTATTGATTTGTTTTACGACTGGTTGATTCCAGTTTTTATTCTTGTTTTTCCATTTTCTTTTTGTTGGTCTGTGGTATTCTAGCTTACTTTGCAGAGCTTGTTTGAGATTATTCGTTAGATGTTCAAAGTTCTTTACAGGATCATCTGAGTATATGTTGGTCAAAATATTGGTTTCAGTAATTAGTTGCCGCAGATATTCCAGATTTTCTGTCCCCCAGTAAATGCGACGCCTAGTTGTGTTTACTTCAGTTTTTTCTGTAAGAAATAGTGGCTGGTTATAAAAAGAGGACGGTGCAATCCAGTGGGTTGAAAGGTTTAAAAGAGCGTGATCACTTTCTGCAGTGAATATTATCGAAAGTTGACTCATTTGTTCTTTTCCTTCGATCCCGCTTATAAAGTAATCAATAGTTGAAGGAGTTCCATTTCCTTGCCGTGTGTATGTTGCTGGTATATCACCATTGATGTTACCGTTTAATATAATCCCATTAATGCCAGAGAGAAAAGCTAGTAGTGCGCGTCCCTGTTATCCGATTTAGTTCCTTTTGGGAATTCAGGGAGTGATGATTCCAGAGATTCCTCTTTGAGGAGACGAGCCCATTTCTTTATCTCGCAGTTAGAAATTTTAGCATTCAAGTCCCCCATTATGAGGTATGGCAAGTGAGATTGATCATCAATTATATAAGTGATAATTTCCATTAGGCGGTCAAACAGCAAATCGTTATTATTACTGCTTGGAGGTGCGTAGATATTGAAAAGTAATATTTTTTCTAGTTTGGCTGAGGCATGGGTTCTAAGGGATACTTTTAAACATTGTAGATTGTCTGTGTTTGTGTTAATTATTTCCTGTGACCAAGAGTGATCTTCTTTTAATAATATTGCCAGACCACCCTTGGCGTGTCCCCTTCTTGATCTTTTTGCCAATGTTTCGTATACATAGTATCCTCTTTGAGTAAAGGTATTGATTAACCATGTTTCCTGGAGGGCGATGATATCAGGGGAGTTTTTTATTGCATGTTTCATTTTTATATCAGTTTTCCCTGCCAGGTTCCAGGACAATAACGTCAGACCTTTGCTAAACTTCGCGTTGTTGTGAATTTACCATTTTTTTGCTGTTTAAGGTTTCTGATAACCATGCCCATGATTTTATTGAGTTCTCAGTGTTGTTAAAGGTGGGATTCCGAGACCAGACTGACCTCTCTCCTTGAATTACTTGTATTTTAAGTAGATCTTTCCTCATAGTACTTGATGCTAGGTCTCCCCAATTAGAACTGTTGTTTTCTTTTCTTCTGTGAGTTTGTCCAAATATACCATTATTTGAGTTGTTGGTTTTAAAATCTTCCACCGAGATTACATCATAGCCATTTTTATGAAGAATTTCCTTCTCTCTGATTATTATTCCAGGCAAGACCGGTGAATAAAAGGATACCTGTACTAGTTTGTTATTTTCTTTTATTGGAAACAGAACTAAGTCAATTTCTTTGCTGGTCAGAGAATTCAAGGATGGAATTTCTTGTAATAGATTGATGATTTTACCACGATTAAACGGCTCCTTATCTGAAGGAAATAGCTCTTCAATAGTTATGTGTTTGGATGGATTTATTTCCCTCATGATTGGAAATTATTGTCATATGGTTCTTTTATGTCCATGTTATTTTGCGATGTAGATCTATTTTCTATCGGAGGACAAAATTCATCTGCTTCAGGATTTAAGGGTTTTTCTGATGATGTTTTTTGAATTACTGGAGTGTTCACCAGGTTTACAGGAGTAAATTTTTGGAATTTGAGCCTATTCCCTTTTTTCCTCTGTATTCTCCTCATAGGTTTTCTCTTCTTCTTCCCCTTTACTTTTTCCCTAGTATTACTTTTTTCAGACTGTTCTCTTTGGTTGAAATCCTGTTCAGCCGTAACTCCCGATAGCTCAGTTTTATTTTTTCCGATAATCTGATCGCGATTGTTGTCGGATACTTTATTCGAAAAAATCGGATAGTGTTTGGTATTGTTCTCAGCTTTGATTTCCAGTTCTTCTTTGAACAGTTTTTTAAGTGAATATGTGATAGGAGGTTTTTCTTTGTTTTTTGATCCATTAGTTTTATTGTTGATTATTAGTACGTCGTTCGTTTGTGTGCTTGCTTCCTGTTGTTTTGGGGTGGCACTTCCATTTTTATGAGATTCATCTGTTTGTTGTGATTCGACTTCTCCGGTTTGTTTTGATGAGATTTTAGTTAGATCTTTTTTCTTTTTTTCTTAAACCAGGAATTTAAGTATTCCTATTTGTACGTCTAAAGTATCGTCTGAGTTAGCTAAAATGTGTCCAAGATGTGTTAGTACTGAATCCAGAATTTCTTGCAGTGAGAAGAGTGCTTTTGATATGGGAGAGGCAGTATTTCCAGAGTTTTGGTTTATAAAATTTGGGTCTGATAGATTGGTCAGATTAGAAAAAAGGTTAGGTGATTTTTCTGGCGAACTGGTTTGGGGATGTCTTTGACTTAGCAATATTTCTTTATTTTCTTCTTCGGTCTTTGAGTTATGATTTACGGATACGTCGAAAAATAAGTCGTTGTCCTGATTTTTTATAGGTGTTATAGTTGTTATTTGAGACACAACTAGACGAGATTTTTGACATTCTTCCGAAGGAGAGTAATTTGCCAAATTACTCTCTATTGTTATTTGACCTTGTTTGTTGGATTTCTGGTCAGAAAAATGTAACGGATCAGGTTCAACCAACTTATTTTGATCATCATTAGAGTTTGGGGAAAGAAACTTTTTCTTGGAGAGGGTAGAGAAGTATTCACTTATAGCAGGAGTGCTTGATATTTGTCCTGGTTTTAGTGACTTGTCTACAGATTTTCTTACAGCTGCGTCCGTCCCCATTCGCCTCATGTAGATTGTCCGTGAGCGTAGTTTTTTTAGCGCCCTCATACTTGGGGACAGAAATCTGTTTTATAGATGTAATGTATAGTATTATTAATATGCTGTGGCTTGTCTTTATCACACTATCTCAGTTGATCAGTAAAGGAATGAGGGCTTTTTACACGTATGAATCTAAAGTTTAGTTGAATAGTTTCCTCTTTGTAGTGAGCGTTAGTGGGGTGGCCCGTCCCGTCCTCGGTCGTCCCCGGACGGCCACAGACGGCCCGCCCTTTTGCCCGGGCTTATCCCCGCGCTTGGTCCCGCGCGCGTCCCGCGTCGCGGGATGCGAGATGTTATCTATATACGTTTCGTTGGGGGCGTGTCCGTGGGCGGTTCGCCTGGGGGAAGAGGAACCAGGTGATCTCCGCTAAGGATTCTGGTCCTCGCAGTCCCCCAGGCTAGGTGCTCTCGCTGTTTGCACCCTGGCCTCAACCCCTCTGACTCCAGCTGGGAGCGGCAGGCAGAGCGTGCCGAGTGCAGCTCACGCTCACACCAGCGAGTCAGGGGGAGGCAGCACCACGACACAGTGAGGAATCAGCGTCAGCTTCAGACAGCCAGCACAGGCTGCAGACGGTAAAACAAGTTCTCTTGCTCAGCAGAAGTAGAAACAGTAGATCAGCAGCAGTTTTGAGCTCCTGTGAGTGCTATCAGTGAAGTATCTTTTGCTGAAATGAAACAGGACCAGTTCAAATGCTCATCTTACAATATTCTTATGCTTTATGGGCATTTAGTCTTTGTCAGAACTTTGACTATTACAGGTCGTGGCACTACATTATGTAGCTGTCTCGTTACACTCTGGTCAGTGTATTTGCATCTAGGTGAATATGCAAAGTTTGTTTAGTGTAAATTGTTAGACCACTTATTACCTTACCACTGAACAAGAATTGTCTGTCCAAAATCACAATACTTGATACAGCAACTGACCCTGGCTATCTAAATCAATGACTCATAAAAAGTGATAACAACGCGGTGAGTTGTACATTCGTTGCGCAGGCCAACAATTCCTGCCATGGAGCTCTCCATGCCGCCCTGGCATACCGTCTCTGCATCAGTGCTGAAGACCTGGTGCGGTGCTCTAACAGGTTAGGAAGCTCAAACCGAGCAGTCTCCATGTAGTTGTAGAAGGGTTAAAGTGGCAGAGAGCCAGAAATCCTCTCTTACACCACATAGCATGGCCGCCTGTACAATATGATGGTCATGGTGACATAGGAAGAGCACAAGCAGAGGCAAGATGATAGGCTGCACCAGTGAAAAAGTAATAAGTAGGGAAAACAACCACTTTGGCACGTGCAATTATTAAAAAGGCAGCAATGTCAATGGAAGATACCATTTTACACATCCACTATAAGTAACATATATTATTAGTCTGTTGAATAGATCAGGAACTAAGGAAGATTGGATATTAAACCCACTGTTATGTGAAAATAATTGAAGAGCCGGGTGTTCTCACCAATGAACAATTTTCCTACCCTAAGGTCTCGCTTGACCGACTGGAAGAACAATCGGTCACAAATATACCACACGTCAAAGAAAGAACATCTTAATGTTGAGTCTTAGAAAGTAACACAAGAAGTCTGTTTTTTTGAGTGAAGTAATCCATAAACTGTAGTACAGCAGAAGATCAAAACTTTCTTTTGATGGAAATTCCATCAACTGGAATTCATGTAAGCATCAAAGTGAACAGAAAACCCAACACGTGCTTCATCCCACCAAAGGGCTTTCTCAAGGTAATCATAGGGAGCTGTAAAATGAAGATATTAATTGGATGGGAGACCCTCAAGTGATGGCTGTGTTTATGCAGCTATACAGTTTAGGTGTTAATACAACTGTAGTCAGGAAGCCAATCTGTAGGTAATAACAAGCAAAAGAATCTGACGAATAACTGGGTTGTACTGCAAGCCATAATAACACAGACATTAATCGATAAAGCTGTTTGTTCCACGAAAGAACTATTTGTAGTATATAAAGAACTATCCTCACTGGCCTCTCTGGAAGAATCTATGGTGACCTCTGTGCAATCATGCAATCAGATAGCCGATTACTTCCATAATAAAGTACGGGATATTTACACTGCTTTTCCCAGTACGGCCAGAGCCCCGGCCTGTGGAATTATACCGAAGGAGGAAGGACCCTTGGTCACAAACAGTCTGCGTGCTTTCACTGTCCCAGACATAGACCAATTGGTCAAACTGGTCGGAGGCATAAAATCTGGCTCTCCTAGAGATCCTGCCCCAGCCAAAATTATGCGAGGCAACATGGAGGCGCTAGCACCGTACGTGAAGCATCTTCTTACTCTATCTTTTGAATTGGGCAGAGTACCAACAACCTGGAAACAAGCAGTGGTACTCCCAATTAAGAAGAAACCACAGATTAGCTTAACTCAATTGAGTAACTTATGGCCTAACTCACTCCTTCCCTATATTTCGAAAATGGCCGAAAAATTGGTCAACCAATGTCTTTCGGCTCACATTGAAACCCATCAACTACTTCACCCCACTCAGGCAGGCTTCCGCTCTCTCCATTCCACGGAGTATGCACTACTATACTTCACGGAGATGCTGCAGAAGCATGTGGATGAAGGTCAAACAGCGGCACTGATTCTTCTTGATCTCAGTGCTGCATTTGACACTGTGGCACATCACACTCTGCTTCAGCGCCTGAGAGAGGGTGGAGTTGGTGATAAGGCATGGCAATGGCTGGAATCCTTTCTCCAGGGGCGCAGTTTCTGCATGGAGCAGGGTCCCTATAGGTCTAGGGTTATCGCCCTGACCCAGGGAGTCCCGCAGGGTTCTAGTCTGAGCCCCACCTTATTCAACATCTATGTTGCTCCAGTGACATTAGTCACAGAGAAACATGGGGTTGATGTGGTGACATACGCTGACGTCACTCAGCTGATTGTAGCTTTTTCTCAGCCAGCTGAACAGGCGGCCAGTTGTTTCGCTTCTTGTCTTCAGGATTTGGCCAGCTGGATGTCTAACAACAGTCTTAGGTTAAATGGGGACAAGACGGAGGTGCTAATTGTGGGCAAGTCTCCTTCAGTGTGGACATCTGCTTGGTGGCCCCAGACTCTGGGTCCTCTTCCCCAACCTAAAGACCAGGTTAAGAATCTTGGCATCTGGTTGGATTCAAATTTATCTTCCAAGTGTCATACTAGATGAGTAGCTGGAACGTGCTTTTGCATCCTCCGTTGTTTGAGGAAGACCCTTGACCTGCTCCCGGTGTCAGCTAGGAGAGCCCTGGTCCATGCCCTGGTTACTTCCAGGCTGGACTACGGGAATGCCTTATATTTGGGAGCCAATGTGAGGTGCCTTCAACGACTGCAGCGTATTCAAAACGCCGCTGCACGCCTAGTGCTGACACTACCGAATAGATCCTCTTCCATGAAGACCTTGAAAACGCTACACTGGTTGCCAATCAAGGAGCGTATCTTGTTTAAAACCCTTTGTATTGGTCACCGGATCGCCCATGGAACTGGCCCCAGGTTCTTGCGGAACCTGCTCACATTGTACGAACCCACACAACTTTTGCGGTCAGAGGGTGCTGGATTAATGTGTATCCCTAAGACTACTAGGGCTAGGATGGGTGGCAGATCCTTCCTCCTTTTGGCGGCTCGAAGCTGGAATGCGCTTCCTCTCAGACTCCGGACGGAGCCCTCTGAGAAAGTTTTCCGCAGAGAACTCAAAACATATCTGTTCCCTAAAAATTAACTGCACTAGATCGTGAGCTGTACTGGGGGGGGTTTCCTAGGCCACTGAATAGCGCGGGGACAGACTGGCTAGTGTAACCAGGCGCTGAATAAACTCAGTAATAATAATAATAATAATAATTTCTAAAGCCCTGCAAATACCAACAGGTGGGGACTCCTGCTTGGAAAGTGGAGATTATATCATGCAGTTTAATAATATGTGCTTTAATATTTACATTAACGATATAGCAGTATAAAAAAAGAGACAACATTTTCATATTTATGTCTGTTTAATTATTAAACCAGGGATAACTGAGAAATAAAATAGTTCATGACTGTATCCACAACTGTTTCTGCAGAAATACACCAAGTGCTAGGGCCTTGGTTGGACCCTCTGGCTAGAAATTGGAGGCAACTGTCTGTTCAAATATTTAGCAGGTATGTGCTTTGAAAGGTATTGGTAAGGTTGAAGCGAAGATGGAAAACTGTCTGGTCTAGTATCCAGTCATCCACTTTCTGGAGTTACAGACTTTCCATCCTAAAAACACATATAACAGATCTAGACATTTTTCTACAGATACCTAATTGATGATAATATTTCCGTCCGAAGAAGGATGTTACGGATGACCCTGGGCTTCACTAACTGCTTTCTCTTCAAATAACTTTACATAACAAACATTGATGAAGTCAGTTGGTCTACTTTTAATGTGTCAGTGCATGTAAACACGGCCTACACAAATGCAGTTTACATGCATAGCGTGCACAAATGCTGTTTATCACGTAAAGACCTGTCTTAGTGGCTTTGCAACACATAGCAAAAAAGATTTGCTTTCTGTATACATTGCAAATATAACATGAAGAACTGAATGTGGCAAACATTATAACCATTGACTATACCTTTGGAATGTACGATAGTCTCTTGTGTATTCTAAAGGATTTATTCCTGGAAATCTACAAATTAAAATAGTCCATCTTGTATTCCATTGGAGTTCTTCTTGGAAAGCAAATGATACACCAACAGGCAATAGAATAAGGGAGGAGACTAGTACTCCTCTGGGTACATCTAATGCCCACTCTAAGTATATTGCACAAAACCGGTAACAAGATGTCTGCTAAAGAGCTTTACTGTCAAGCTAGATCTATATGATGGTAAAGTTACGGTCATCAAATGCCAAACTGCACCTCAAGGTATTTTGTTACAACGTTAGGCATATACCAGCTGTTAAAAATTGGGGTTTTGTTTGACTGGGGTATGAGCCCGGTTCAACCAGCAACCACAAACCTAGTCAGAGTGATAGGCAGGCAAACCCTAAATTAACCTGTGCTCACCCTCTGGTAGGTTAGTAGAGAGCAGTCAGGCTTAAATTAGTGGCAATGTGTAAAGTATTTGTGCAACAGTTCAAGCAGTAACACAGTGAAAGCAACACACAGAAAGATCCCACACCAAGTTGGAAAACTAGATCTGAGTTTAATTAATAAAATAAGATCAACATGACACAAGTCTAATTAGTAGAACTGGAGATATTGATTTTGAAAGTTTATAGTGAAAAATACAATAGGGATATCTAGTCCTGCACGACCGGGACCAAAACTTAAATTCAGCCCAAAGGGATGAAGTGTGGGCCTGCTGCAGGGAACCAGTTAGGCCTGCTAAACAGAGTACCTTAAATCCTGATTGTGTAGCATTGCGTGAATCCACGTCAAAGATGCATTGAGTAGTCAAGAAGGTACAAGAATTCCTAGATGCAGCAAGGCTACAGTGTATGGTCCTGATGTCTCAACATTAAGGATCCTGTCAACGGGGCTTCTGATGGAAAGTCAGGTGTGGAGGAGTAGGCGAAGCATCAGTTCCGATCAGTGGTGAAGCTGCAAAGTGGAGTTTCATAATTGAGGCTGCCGATGACGGGGGATGCATAGAGTTTGCGCTGGGAAAAGCGTCGCACAGTGGCGTACTGAGGGCAATGTGCCAGTTCTGCTGGGGGTGTGCCAGCCACCCAAGGAGATGCATCAGTTCTACTTGAGGATGCGTTGATTAGCAGAGAAGATGCATTGGTTCAGCTGGCATGCTCCTTAGGCCCACTTCTAAGGTTCCAGGACTGGGGTGGCATCACTTGGCAGAGTAGACTCACATATAGCAGAGTCCAGGTGCAGGAGCTGGAAGCCTGTTATTCCCCTGAGGCTTCAGATCAAGAGTCCAACCAACTATCCCTTGGAGTCACTCAGAGGTCTAGGGTCAAGAGGTGCAGGTCGAGTCCTCTTCATCCAGGCAAAAGGCCAGAAGGCAGCAGATCAGAATGCAAAATATGCATCCAGCAGAGTTGCAGTCCTTCAACAACACAGGAGTCTTTCTTCCTGGCGGTGGATCCACAGGTCCAGAAGTGTACTGAAGTGGTAGTGTCTGTGGTCCAGTCTTTATAACCAGTGGTGCCTTTGAGGTCGGAGAGACTTCAATAGACCTGCCAAAGGTGCATAGATATCCAGCCCTGTACTGGCTCCAGACTAACTATGGGGGGTACACAGCTTCTCCCTCCCATACTGCTGGCCCATCGAGACACACCTAAGTTCCCATTGTGTGAGGCTGTCAAGGAGGAATACACATAGCTCAACCGCCCACTACACCCAGCACTGCTTAATTTGTCAAAAGAAATAAGTGCCAGGGCTCTCATCGAGAGGCAACTGCAGCTTGCACCACACATTGTCCCTGCCATGTTGCTAATTACAGTAACAATACTACTACTAACCATCAAACTCCTAACAGTGTGACAGTTTAGACTATTTTAGGCCTCCAAATCTATAAAAAGTACTTGGGGTGGGAGTAAATAGTCAATTTTAATGTATACTGAATTAATAATTAACTGTTGTTGTGGTCCTCTCTAAATTAGCCAGAAAGCACCACCGTCTGGCAGACAAGCACTGGTGCTGACAATTCAGTGCCAAGCACCTGAAACTACCGGCTCAAATTAAGCACTGATATCCAGTCATGTGATCTGAGACAGGCTGCAGGCACCAAAAGGATTAAACAAGAATAGACCAACTTTCTAAAAGTGGCATTTTCAGAATTGCAATTTAAAATATGCCTTCACCATTCCATTAACTTGAAGGATTTATCTCGTGACGAATGGGATTACACTTATAAAATATAATATGGTAATCCCAATGTTATCATATGGGAGAGATAGGCCTGCAGTAGTGAAAAACAAATTTGAGTGTATCAAAAAACCCACTCAGTGATTCATAGATGTATGCACACATCTAAGCACTTACCTGTAGATTCTCTCATACATGCTGTCAATGAACGATAGAACACTATCAAAAATACTTATACACCTATATCAACATTACACAGCAGCACACATCTTATTCACATATGAAGTCACATATGTAGGCAAACAATGGATCATACTTACATACTTACTTAACTACACACTTATACAAACACCACTTCATCTATTCATTTAGATAGTAATTCATACTTAGTGAATTATAAAATCATTATTACAAGTATATAGTTATCCATACAGTCACTCACACAATCATTGAGTCTTATGGATACTTATTTATATACAACAACTGACACATACACTGCCTTTTTTTTCTAGTTTGTTGGACATGTACCATTGAGAAATATATTTGCTCATCACCACGCCCTTAAAGAGATTCACTCACCCAAACTGTTAGAACATGTAATTTTAACTTCATATATCTACTGAATCAACTATTCACACATCTTTGGACAGTCACACACCCCCAACGAACCACACACACTTTCACTCTCCCATAGAAATACTCAGTTATCTAACCAATAACTAATATAGACTTTCACATAGCTAGTAACCAACTGGAGAACCAGTTTACACAACAACTGACAAAGTGATACAGATATTCGCACAGTTTAGTCCCTATCCACTATATTTTGTGAGACACTATAAATTGGTCAAGTAAACAGTCAATTACACTGCTACTAAATCCTCCATCCAAATATTTCTTTATATATATCCACTCATTCTTCAATGCAAATTGCTATATATATAATGCATATTTAAATAAAGAAGCAAACCAAATTCACTGGATAATGTCATCAGTGATGTCATCAGTGATGTCATTTGAGATGTCATCAGTGATGTCACTGACCATGTCATGAATGATCTAATATGTGACATCATCAGCAGTGCATTGCAGGTGCGCGAAATATAGTTAGTCCAACTAACTATATAGGAGCAATTTCAATGGTTTTGTATGAGTGAAATGTCCAGCAAACTATAACACCCCTAAAACTTTTTTTGAGTGAATGTCAAAGTTTTTTTTAAAGCTAATTCCTAACTATATAAGGCCTGAAACCTATGGTTTTTTCAGTGAATATATATATATATATATATATATATATATATATATATATATATATATATATATATATATTTTTTTTTTTTTTTACAAAAACAGAGGCACACTTTTAATTCTTTATTTCTGAGTCGTGCACTGTTTGCCCTTTAAAATTGCATGCTTGAGTTTATGCTATAATAGTCTTCACATTTAAAAGCATTTAAGTAAAGCATTATCTCTCTCCAGAAGGTCCTTTTGTACTTGAGGAAAGGAAGAGTAGGCAGGTTCAGTCTTCTATATCCATCTGACTTTCTCTGCAGTCAAAGTGACAAAAGCATTGGAGGGCGGCATCATTTAGGACACTGACTCTGCACTTCTCCTGATAAGATGATTAAAGGAAAGGTGGGATGCTTTGGTTAAAAGGAGATCAAATGGGATCCTTCCTTGAGTTTCTTTTGCTCCCATAAACCAAAGGACCTTGTCAAATACTTTCCATAGAGAAACATGCAATGCCTCAATAGTGATTTTAGATTTAGTAATTGCCCTGGTTGACTCAACTGGTTACATATAAAATGATGAGCTACGGTCGGGCCTTAGTGTAGCTTGTTCAAATGTACTGCAATGTTGCTAGATAGCACTAAAGCATATCCTAGGACTGATAAATGATATTGCAAGCAGAACTCTGCTCAGCTCTGCAGGAAGCAAGCCAATGCTCTCTAGACCAGGCTTAATAGTCAATATGATAATAATGTCAGCTTCTACGGCCATCGATTATTTAATATTATTATAAAAAAGGTTTATATACACCGCTGGCAAGACCTAAGGGCATCAGAGTGCTTTACATCAGTATATGTCCAACATCAAAATAACAAGTAGTATCAGAAACATTAAGCCAAATGAAACAGTAAATATTCACATCCAGTGTAACAGGTATAATCAATAATTAAGTTGAATTGAGTCAAGTCAGTATTTAAGCATGGGGAGGAGAAATAACGGGGAGGGGGTCCAAGGAGAAATGAGAGTGGAGATGCCTTTTGCTGGGCGATCGATGATTCACTAGTTGTGGTGACGGTCGAGGAGGAGATCCTTTAGCTGTCTCTTGAAGCTCAAGAAGGAGGGGGTTCATCCTGATATGCACTGGTATGGAGTTAGACACTTTAGGGGCGTTGCTCAAGTAGGAGCGTGCCAGAGTTTTTTTTTCATGGGCTTTGGGTGGGATGAGGAGTAGGGTGTTTGAGCTTCTGAGGTTTCTCGTCTGTCCTGCATTTTGAGTTTAGAGGTGAGGTAGGTTTGTTTTCTAGTGTGCAGGGTTTCGTGGGTAAGACAAGCCGTTCTGAAGCTGCAGCAATCTTCAGTGTGGAACCTTTTCAGAGTTTGGGAAATGTGGTAACATTTTTTTGATTCCTGTGACCTTTCTGGCTGCTGCATTCAGAGTGGCTCTAAACTGTGGCGGCTGGTATTTAACACCAGTAGAGGGGCAGGTCATGGGCCGGTGGGTGAGGAGGGTGAGGGAATGAAAAAAAATGAAATAAACACTTACCTGTCGGCCGCCACTGCCTTCTCTCACTGTTAGCCCGCTTCCAGAGCAGGAAACAGGAAGCACCCAGCTCCCAGCTTCCCGATAGCCAATCACAATGCTGCAATGTGTTTTGATTGGTCTGAGTGCCGTGGGTCGGCACTCAACCAGAGAATGGGAGGCTGGGCATGTTCTCCTGCGCACTTGGAGTGGGCAAACCACTCCTCACCTGCCCTGCCCTGTGAGAAGCGCAGCCCCACTCCTACCCAGCTGAGCAAGGGGAAAATTAAAATGATAATAACAATGAGTTATTATAATTTAATTTTTTCATCTTTGCCAGCCTCATTGGGGCGACAATCCACTGCCTTAGCGGAACAGTGACCACTGGTTCTAAGGGGTGCAAGGTGTGATTTAGCAGTGTCTGTGAAGGTGGTGTTCCTGTAGTCCAATCTAGCCAGTACCACTTCTTGTGTGGCAGAGTTGAGATCCTTCTGCAGTGGGTAGGGTTTTATTTTGTTCAGAAGTTTCAGGCTGTGGATGGTGTTTTTCACACTATTCTTTATATGATCTTTCAGGATGAGTTTGGAGTCTTGGGTGATACCTAGACATTGGACAGAGTCGGGCAGTGTTAGAGGGCAGTTCAGGGCATCTGCGTATTTTATCCATTCTTGCATCTAGGGGAGCTGCTCTTTCTCTGATATGAGCAGAATTTCCATCTTGTCTTGGTTGAGTTTCAGGTGGTTTTGAGGTAGACAGTGTTAGACTTCTTTGAGGGTGGCATTTCTAGTGTCTTCTAGTGAGGAGATTTGTATGTAGAGCTGGGTGTCGTCTGCGTAAAAGGGAAATTGGAGTTTTGCTTGGTTGAGGAAGATGGTGAGGGGTTCCATGTAAATATTGAACAATGTGGGTGAAAGGATGGATCCTTGGGGGACACACCAGTTTATTGCCGGTGTATCCTAAGTCTGATTGCTTATTTGTATTTGTTGGGCATGGTTTTGTAGAAAGGATGTAACCCAGTGTAGGACCACCCTGTCCACACCAATTCTTTTTTGGAGGGAATCCAAGAGAAGCTTGTGATTGACTGTGTCGAGGGCCACCAGTAGGTCTAAGGGTATGAGTGGGCAGCATCGGTCTGTATCCAGAGATTTGTGTAGGTCATCAACTATCTTCAAGATAGCTGTTTCTGTGCTGCATCTGAAATTATTGATGTTGTTCGGGTCTGCTCCCAGTTTTTTGATCAGTGGCATGACTTGCCCGAGTTTGAGACAGTCTGCCATCACTGCAGTCCTATGGGATCTGTTTATAATCTTAGTCCAGAGAGAGGGGATTCGCAAGGTGGGAGGAGTGCTTGGACGTAGCCAGCAAAGTAGATATGTAGGTCTCTGTGAGTGGGTTTAAATACTTCCAGTGTCTGTTTTATGTGGGATTATTGGGTTCTATTGTACTCATATTTGCCCTGTGGGGTAATCTTTGCTCAAGAGGCTGTGGGGTGATGGGGGGCAGTTGTCTTCATTTCTGGGAAGGGGGTTCCCATTGGATGATTGGTTGTGATCAAGGGAGAGCTTGATCTTTGTGATTTTTTTATTGAAAAAGATGGCAAATTCATCACACCGTGGTTTGGGTAGCTGAGAGTTTTTTTATGGCCGATTTGGAGGTTTTTGGATTGATGATTTTGAGGAGCTCTTTTGGGCAATGTTTGGCCTTATCTAGACTGTTGTGGAAGAAGGAGGCTTTTTCATTTGTGAATTGTTTTATATTTCCTGCATCCCCTCCTGAGCTGGTCCAAGTGGGCTGTGGATGGGTTTGTTCACCAGAGTCTTTCGGCTGCTCTGAGCTGTCTTCTTTCAGTGCTGAGGTCTTTATTCAACCAGGATCTTGAGGGAGTATTTCTTACCTTTTTCAGTTTCAGAGTGGCTACTTGGTCCAGGTTTGAGGACATTGTTGTAGTGGGTGGTGAGTTCAGTTATAGAGAGGTTCTCTGATGTGGAGAAGGGGTAGTAGTGATGTAATTATTTCTTCAAGGTCCTGTAGAGGAACTTATTTTATGTTTCCTGTCGATTGGAGTGTTTTTTTTTATGTACGACTTAGGTGAGGAGACACTTTGTGATGTGAAAAAAGATGTGGTGGCCCAACCAGTCAACAGGGAGGATGCTGTCAATGGATAGTGTTTCTTCATGAGCTATGATAGCATCCAGGGTTGAGCCTTTATTTTGGGTTCGACCTTGGCAGTGCTGAGAGAGGTTCTGACTGAGTAGGAAGATTTTTAATGATTGGATTTGAGCATTGCTTTTATCATTCCAGTGAAGATTGAGGTCTTCTTGGATGATGTTATTGGTGATTGAGAGTGAGCAGTGTGTTATCATGTCTTCTAGGTGTTAACCAAAGGATATTGCGTTACCTGATGTGGGATAGAGTAGGTGACAGCTCATTGCTATGTTGTCTTTCTTCCTGATGCTGATATGTTCAAATGCATTGTAGGAGAAGGTGTCTGTTTTACTTATGTTGATGTTGTTCTTCAGAATAATGGTGATGACTCCGCCGGGGCAGTCCTTCCTGTCTTTCTTTATGATTGAAAACACAGATGGGACTAGCATGTTCATGATAGGATATGAGAATTCATTTAGCCATGTTTCCGTTATGAATGCAATGTCAAAGTCATGGGGATCTTGATGAGGTGTAATGGTTAATGGGTTGATCTCATTGGTATGGGGTTTCTTCCTTGTCTTGTGATAACCTGTATTATAGAAGAGAGGTTGAGACTATTAGATGTCAGGTTGTAAGACTTGCCTTGTTCTGCCATCTTGCTCAGAGACAGCGTAGCAGTCGTTCTTTTAGGTCACTGAGCATTGTTGTTGAGAGGGGCTGCGATCTAGCTGTGTGGCTGTGTCTTAGCTCGTCTTTGCTGTGTGCTGTTGTATGAGTGGGGGAGGTGGGGTCAATGGGTGGTATGTGGACAAATATTTAGGTTCTCTGTGATATAGTTGAGACCCTGTAATTGTTTATCTAGTTGGTTTTCTATTTGCGTGCATGGGCATTTGCTTTTATGCGGAGGGAGTGCGGGATGATCACTTCATGTTGTATGGGGTAAAGCCCTCTATAGTCTGAGTTGCTGAATCAGTGAGTTGCTTCACATTCTAAGGGGCAGGGTTGTCCAGGGTCAAAGAGTGTATGTCAGTAGGAGCAAGACTCAGGGAGTCAATGGGGAGAGATTGGTGATATCACTTGGTTCTTTATTGGTGATAGCAGGATTGGTGTATGAATCCAGTCGGCCCCTTTAAAATGGCGTCATCAGCGTATTGTTGTGCACATTAGGAAGGCAGTAGAAGTTGGGGACATGTGCCTCTCGTTCGACATCTCAAGAGTACTGGGAGGGAGGGCAAGGGAGAATGGTTTGTGCATAGGGGTGGAAGACGGAGGACTGGAAGGGTTGGGGGTGGGATTCACTGTGCTGATCTGACCTAAGCTGCTGTTCTGAGTTGGGTTTGTAAGTCTCTCGGTGGGCGAATCTACCCTATTCTGCAATCTAGGGGTAGTGGTGTGGAGCAGAAACCTCCCCAATTGAATGGGTTCTGTACCAGTTTGTCATGGGGGTAAGGTGGGTAATGAGAGGGTGGGTGAAGCTAGAGGTGTGACTCATGAGTGTTTCATTGAGAGGGAGGAGGGTAGTAAGGGAGGGTGTGGAGTCAGTAATGTAATTCGTGAGGGTTTCATTTTGTTTAGTATTCTGTGGGGAAAAGTCACTAGAGGGGAAGGATATTTGCGACAGTGATATGGCATTTATTAGTGTAGGGCATATGGATTGACAAGTGCAGATATTGGCATCATTGGCTTGCATCATGATAGTCCACTTTTTGAAGATAGTTGTGGTAGCATTACCTTTGAGCGTGGGCAAGTCAGAGATTGTTAGTTTATAAGGGATGTTAGTGGCTTTGGTAATGTAGAGGTATTTTGTTTAGGATTTCATTCCACTTCACAGGACGGGTAGTGTAAAAGAGCAGGTCCGTCCTCTGGGGGCTGTTAGAGGAGTTGTAGTATAAGTCTGCGATGAGCAATTTGGGGTGTTGTTCCATCAGTTTTATATTTTAGCTACTGAGGTACCTAGGTTGGGAGGGAGGGTGAAGAAGAAGGAGTTTGGACAGTGAGGTTTCAGAAGGAGGGGAAGGGTAGGGATGGTGCCTCGCAGCAGCACTGTCTGGCAAGGCATCTGAACTCTGTGAAGGAGTTGTCAGGGCACAATATGGCAAACTTGGTAAGTTGCTTTACTGTTATATCGCTCAGATTGAGTAGGTTGCGAGCACAGTGCTCGGGTGTCAGGGCGCTCCACTCATACCCGAGCACAGTGAGCCTCATCAGAGAGCTGCATATCCAACAATAGTCCTGGGTGCTGAGTGTGTCCTATATTAAGCGTGTGTGAAAAGACATAATCTGATGTATTTCCTTGTCCTCCTCCCACCCTCTACTAGAGGAGCAACTCATTTCCCTTAATCCTGAGTTTGTCTTAGTTTAGCATGGGTCTTCCTTGGGAGGAAAGGGGCATTTCTGATTGGTGATTTAGTTAGTTTTTTACTTACTGCTCTGCAGTCTGGGTACTGCTGCCACAGTGATATTTGAAAGTACAGTGTACAATAAGTGCACAGCTTCACTGCCTGCTACTAATGCAGTCTAAGCTCAGGCAAACAGACAGTACGGTTCCCTGAGTGGACAGCGCTCACTGCTTTCTTTACGGCGTAACCCCAGTTCAGCCCAGAGAACCACATTTGAGTGAAGGTGGAGGGCTCCCTCTGAAGATGGCAGATGGCAAGCTGGGTTTAATGTCTAGCAGGCATATCACTCGGTCGTCGTGGCATGTGCTCCCCCCACTCTGCCTTGTCGGCAAAATAGAAAAAGAGAACAGAGTGGCAGTGGAATCGCTCCAAGGGGCTCAAGAGACAGCTTGAGTATTTCATAAGCGCAGGGCAGCACAGCTCTTAGTGGTCAGGGGACAGTGCTCTCACGTCTATGAAGTGAGCCTTTCCACTGGGTCGGCGGCATGTTCCCTCCACCGGGGTAAACAGTTATGATGATTATGTGAGCTGCTAACGTAGTACAGCACTGCAAATTATAGACAGAAGGTAGCGATGCAGAGTCTCAAAGGTCAGGAAGAGCCCACGGGACCCAAGCACCCTCTGTACCTTTATTGAATTGGCCAACTGGAGGACTCTGGCTCCCCAGCAATCAGACTTGATCATCAACAATCGGGGATGGATGTGGCAGTGGAAATGTATTGGTGGTGTAGTAGAGGGTCGACACTGCTGAGCGGGAAGGTTGTGGTTTGCAGCAATGTCAGGGTCCTCACTCCGAGGGCCGGTGAGCCCGGGGCTTGGGCTGGCAGGAAGATGAAGTGTAATTGGCATCAGTGCTGCGGGGCTTCAGTGGGAGGTAGAGCCAGTTTGAGTGAGGGGGATAAGCAGGAGCCAGTGTCGGATGAGAGCTAGTCGGGTCTCTAAACACCCTCCAGTCAAGATGGAAGAATCCTTCCTCCCTCCGGCTCATATCGGCCTCAGCACTCGGTTCAGGATGGGGGGTAGAGTGGCTTCAGTGACCCTGCAGCCAACCTCATTAAGCTGTCGGTCACCGAGATTTCTGGAGTGTCAGGGACATTCTCAACTTGATCTAGGCTTGCCTCGGGTCGGGATGGGGGTTGTGAAAAAAGACCCGTTGAGGAGGAGA
The DNA here is from genome assembly GCF_964263255.1 of Lissotriton vulgaris. Lineage (NCBI taxonomy): Eukaryota > Metazoa > Chordata > Amphibia > Caudata > Salamandridae > Lissotriton > Lissotriton vulgaris. Next base: position 475,873,865 of record NC_141694.1, read on the forward strand.
ATAGTCCGGTAGCGAAGAGGCTGTCACTGTTCGAGCCTCCGGACTATCTCATAAGGTTGTGGCTCAATAAGTGGAGGTTTCTCCTTTGCTTTTGGTCTACGGGGACGGCCTTTGCAGAGATATGTACCGAAAAGGGAAAAATCTCTTACAGGCTCAACCATCCGGTGACCATCTGACCTTATCTCCCCTGGCTAGAATATCAAGGGCTAATGTGCATGCTGAGTCTTCGTTTGTGAGCTTTAGAGACATCCTACATTGATCTCTGTCTATTTTTAGAGGAGCACACCCTATAATATCTAGGTACTCTACACATTTCTGTGGAAACGTCATACCCTCCTTCACTGTTTGGGGTGCTGCAAGGTAGGATTCTTGAAAGCTTCCAATGGAAGTGTTTGCAGAAAAATGCCTCAAATATCAACAATGAAAATGAACAGAATGCATTAAAACATATCTGTAATTCACCGCAATCTTCTCTTTTCAGAGGAAAGAAGCAAAAAACCTAGACACTACATTTAGGTAGCACACAAAGATGTTTACGTCCCAAAACTGAGTGTAAGCGTAGAGCCAATCATATGAGAGAACCATTGACCTAGGCTTACTCTACTGCAGCAGACACAATATTCAACTAAGTTTCATTGCAGTTTTTAAAATTGAAAGTTGCAAACTAAACTGTCTAAGCACCATCATGAGAGGACCATCACGTGAAACCACTTACTGGTATCTTGCTTGGTGCATCAGAAGCAGACTCCAGTCAACAATCACACCGCACAACAGCATGCTTGATACATAAATCTGTTAATTTATGAGACTAACACTTTGCTTGGCTGACCAGTGTTCATTAAAATCGGGAGCCCGCACAAATGACTTACTTCCAGGTTTTCAACTGACTGTGCACCATAATCTAACTCATAAATGATTTCCAGTTGATTGGGATATACCTCTGCCAATTTAGATGAAACAAGGGTTTGTTTGGGCAGACAGGCTATAGCAATTTTACCCGGTCAATTTTGTTCAATGGTGCTATAAAATTTGAGCACAACTGTGTACCGTAAAGCAAGTAGGTGCATAATAAACATTGTGTATTTATTAACTCAAATATATGCACTGAGAAATGAAAGTGGCTACACAAAGACCCACACATGTGTCCAAACACTAATATGTATTCAGTAACACAAATTTAAAGGCCCATGTCTGTGTATAGTAAACTAAATATGAGTGAACGAAAACAGGTGTATGTATGGTATCACATGTTTGTGTCAAGACACGCGTTCGTATGTGAAACACATTGGACGATGGGATGGTAATCCTTTGTATAGACATAGAGGTTTTAGTACATTAACAAGCATGCAGAAGGTCATGCATGTACATGAATACACTTGTAGTGGATAAAATGTGCAGTAAGAAACGTATGTGCACTAGAACACACGTGTTCCAGTGATATATTTCAGCCAGTCCAATGCACCACATAGATGGGCCAGTCTGTCCTTAGCTGCTAATGCCTTTGAGTTCTTCTTTCCGCAGTGACTAAAACAGTGTTATCCTCCAGGTATTAGGTTGATATATGTTAGACGGTCTTGAGCGGAACTGATGACTTTCATTGTCAAATTAATCAGCACCTCTGCTTCATCAAAGCAGCCCTAGAGGTCTCATTTGCAATAATAAATTAGAATCTAGTCTCAAACCCTTTATTACAGTCCCACCAAACTGAGGTCATGAGAATGGAATTGAGGATAACTATTTAAAATATCTGTGTGGGGGGGGGGGGCAGATTAACAATGTGGCTACATTCAATGTGACTACATTCAAGAACAGTGAGGAAAGAGAACTCTGTGTGAACCTACTAAATTTGGTTTAATAGAAAAACGACAGAAAATGAAGCATGAACTTAAACAAGGAAGGGAGCGAAAACGTTAAAAGTCAGCTACAGACGGGAAACAAGAATGAGGGTACCGGGATAAGAGGAAACTCTAACGGATGTGAGTAACTATCAATACATTTACTGTGGGGAAAGCTAGGCTGATGAAGAAAGTATTATGCAATTAGCAGCACTTACAGCTGTTCTTAAGAGCACCTTGAGTCCCCTGATAGAGTGCTCGACTTACTTGTCTTTCTGCTGTGGTGTGGCACACCTTCCTCTTTTAGGATGTCCTTGAGAGTCCCCCAAGAGAACAAATGGGTCCACCATTCTGAGGTGTCTCCATGAAGGGTTGGCACTGCTGTCTGTGATGATGAGCCAGGCGATGCTTGGAAGGGCCATTATCTCCTGAGTGATCTTCTCCATGCACCGGCCTCAGTCGGAGCTCATCCAGGTGCCCTTTATCTAATGGGCGTAAGTGCCTGGCCTGTGACTCTTCTCCTAGTTGGTTTGGGTAATGCACCTATGAAGAACACCAAACAACGCTGCATATGTAATCCACAATGGCACAATGTATTACAGAAGGGACTTTGCGACTCTTTTTGTGTTAACAAAGTGTGAGCCTATGTTGCATACCACTCAGTACCATTTGCGCAAGTGCTGTACTTTATATAACAAAGAGTTGTGTAAAAAAAAATGCAATCCGTGTAAATTGACTGAATGCCTCATAGGCAAGGCATGGAGAGAATAAAATAAAACTGGGGTTTCTTGACTTGTGACAATGTTGCTGGACATAATGAAACCAAAGCCCTGCAGCAATCCTCACATCACCTAGGAATTGAGGTCAGCTCAATTCTGGAAGTGCGTGTGTATCCTCACAACCCTGCCCTTCTGCCTTTCCCCTGAGATTATGAAAGCCATTAGACATGCTTTAATGGATTTTGCAATCCTGCCCCTGATGGTACTGTCAATTGGTGATTAGGAAGAGCTGTTTACAAATCTGATGATTCAGCACAGGGCACGCGAGGCAGGCCGTGACAGAGGTAAGATGGACACCTCCATTACAAAAATGCATGCAGCCATGGACAGGCTATTAAGTGCAAGCAGCAACGCTGAGCGAAAACGTGCCTAATTCCTGTAGTGAAGCAAAAATATTAAAGTATTTTTTTTACTTGAATTTTAACGATATTATTTTTATGTATTCACAGGATAATCCAGCGCTGAACAAAAACCCTTGGGACAGTTTCAAAAACACAAGTGACTACCAACACTATACCACATTAAACGTGTTAGATTCAGAGGCAAAAGATGCTTTAGAACTAAGACCCTCAGAATGGGAGAAGTGTCTCAACTTGCCTCTAGATGTACAAGAAGGTGACTTTCAAACGGAAGTGTAACCCAATCACAGCAGACAGGGCCGGAAAACAGAACACGTCATTACACTGACACGCGTCTGGGACTCTGCAAGCCTGACATTCATACCTGGACAATGGCGGCTACTGTAATGTCAAGAGCTTCATGTGCCAAATGTCAGTGTTTTTTTCGTCGTCTCTCACTAGCCAATCTAGCGGGGAGCCAGGTGTACAATTCTTACCATCATGTGTTGTAATTACCCGTGGAATGGATTTGTAAGGTAATCTTTATAGATAAACCTCAACGCAACAGTTCATGTTGTACCAGCTTCATTCGGTTTAGTTTTCAAAAAACTTCACCATGGAGCACAATGTATATATTTATGCAGTTTTTAAAGTTTATAACAGTCTGTTTGGCCATTACTACACTTTTTACTTTATAATATAAAAAAAGCAAAGTTTTGTCATTAAATGAATGTTTGTTGAGCTACATTCTTCATTGCTTTAAATGCAATAAAGTAATAATCTCACTTTTATATGAATAATATATTTCACATCTTTATTATTGCAGTTTTCTCTGGAAAGCTCAGAGTAGCTCTCCCTGCTGCAGCTGTATAAAATATTTAAAATGTTGTATGGTGTAAATAAACTTTTGTCTACATATCCGTTTTATGGCTGCCTTTGTTCCTGGACCTGTGTCTTGAAAATATGCATTTTTGTACGGTGGGGGAGTAGATCGTTGGCACGTAGTAAAAAACACAATCGTGCCTTTTTAATTGTCACTGCATGACTCTGCGGAGGGCGCTTATTATTCACGCGTAATATCGACTTGGAACAGCTGCACCACAGGCCGCACACCGCCACTCTTGGGGAAAACAATATTCCATATAGTTAAGAGTTGTCATATTCTGGCAAAGGGTCTGTTTTGTAGATACCTTTTTATACATCTGTTCTACACAAATGAGCCGACGGAGAGTGACAGACAAAGAGCACTGAGGCAGGTGCGTAAGACGCTGTGAATTAGAGCGCGGCCCGTTATGTAACCAATTTATGAAGCCAAACTCGGAAGGTTGTTTAAAACACTGTAGGCTGCTGACAGCAATTGCGAATAGAATTTTTTATGTTGAAGAAAAAATTCAGCAAAACTTAAAGCTATAAAATGTATAACAATTAACCTATAATGTTCAGGGTTTAGATATCCCGTTCACGTGATAAACAAATCAGGAATTATTTAGTCAGATTACATTTTTTAATACAGAGTGTTCATTGTCAGGTCTATGTTTTGGAAATATCACATTCGGTGTATCTGTCATCATCAGAGGTACAATTCAGTCCAGAAATCTTAATTAGTATTACAGTAAAATGGATCACTCTGAATCCGGAGCTGCTCGTCCCTGGCCTCATCATTGAGGCCTGTCCCATGGCCAGTTTCTTCCCCATGTCTCCAGCCTTAACATAGTCCTGCTTTTATTTCGGACTTTGCTCATAAGTGCCCTCGTCGCTTTCTGCTTTTCCAAGCATCGCTTAGTGGTTGCATGTTGAGAGAGCGGGAAGGGACTAGACTGGGAAAAGGAGCTCTTGATTCTGAATAATAAAGATTAGAATACATTCGTTATTTCCTTATCGTCACTCCTCATCCCGGTCCGCAACAATAAATATGTACACCAGCCTCCATGGCACTGATAACTTTCAAACCAAAATGTATTTACACAGTTACGTCCCACCTCTAAACCATTATACACTTAATTGCAGCTTAGAACACAGCCTTAGCAAAGTTCAATGACGCCTCCTTATTCAGATCTATTCTGTAGCATGTCACAAAAGCATTTGGAGTGGACCAAGTGGCTGCCCTACATATCTACTCTAATGAAACCCCAGCTGTCTCAGCCCATGAAGTGGAAGTTGCCCTTGGACAGCATCCCTTCAAATTTTCTGATACCTCTCATCCAGCTAAAGCGTATGCTAGCGTAATGATTTGTTTCACACATCTACTCGGAGACGCTATCAAAACTTTCTTCACTTTAATTGTGACTCCATAGGCCACAAAATACACCAACAATGCTCTTGTAATGTTTAAGGATTCCAGATTATCCATCCTCAACTCCTCACCAATTACAGGTAGTATGATCTCTTGAGAGAGATAAAACTGCTTCTGAACCTTAAGCCTAAAGGTATGCGCTGGCTTCAAAGCTGTTCCATCTGGCAGAAACTTCATATAGAGGTAAATGATTACCAATAAAGGTAGCTCATTAAATCTCTTACCTGAAATCATTTCCAATAGAAAAGCTAGCTTCACCACATTGATGAGATGACTGCTGTATCAAGAGGCCAAAACGTCTTCTTTTGTAAAGGACTACAGATAAGTCACAGAAACCGCATGAGTACCTATTACTGGCCTTCTTAATCTAAAATGTTTCAGCCATTTCAAATCTAAAAGGATTACTTTAGAAATATCCCGACTGTTACCCGAAATGCCTAATGGTAGCCATAGAGGTCTCTAGTTGTCAGTGGCTTGCACCCTGTCCAAGTAGGGACCCTTCTTTCTAGTTAAGATAAGAGGATTACACACCCAAGATAACCCCTGCTCACCCTCCTTGGTACCTTGGCACAAGCAGTCAGGCTTATCATCAGAAGCAATGTGTAAAGCTTTTCTACCTAACAGACAGAGCAACACAGTAAAAACACTACAGATGGACACCACACCAGTTTAGAAAAATAAAGTATCTTTATCTAAACCAAACGAGACCAAAGAACAAAAATCCAACATGCATCTATCAAAATATCTCTCTTAAAAGGTAAACACAGTTCAGTGCATATAAAACTATTGATGCAGCGGAAAACTGGACAAAATGTTACCTCACTTTCATATCTTAAATTAGATCATTTACACTCACTGGGCCCATAACATAACCTACCTCAATCACTGGTCTTCCAATTGATCTTTTATGTGAGCTAACAGGGAAGTGGATATTTAGAGAACCTGAGACAATTCCTTATGAGGACCTGAAATAAGAAATGCCAAATGCATGCTAATTTCCATGACCAAATCACAATTGTCACCAACATTTATAACTCTTAAGGCAAGAAAGTGCACTCCAAGAATGACTCAAATACAATAAAATGTGCTTATGCAAGTCATTTATCAACTCGCTGGCCTCAATTTGAATGGTCAGGAAAAATAAATTCACATTTTCATAAACAGATTTAATGACAGTCACTTGGTAAAATTAACCACACAATGCCATTCAGATTCAAATGAAGAAAACATTTACTGATTGCCCAGGGAAGAAATTAGAAAGAAACATGGAAAATCGAGGTTTTAGCATTTAGATCATACAAACCAAATATGCAGAACATGAAGCCAAGCGTGCTCAGAAATGAGCCAGTCAGCCCTTCAGCCCAAAGGTTATTTCTTGCTCACTTTACTAGCCAGAAAAGTGCAGGTTCGAGTCAGTTCAGGAAAGTTCAGTTCAATGGTTTGGCAATCAATGGGAGATCAGAGTTTAATCTGACAGCATGAGACATTGGGATACAGAAAAATGACAGCCAGCCCCAACTCCTCCTCCCTGGGACAATTATACTTCCAAATGTTTTCAGTTTACGTCCACAAAGTTTTACATTTAGTCATCTCATATGATTTACATTGGTTGTCCACAGAGGGCTGCTCATGGTGTCATCAATAGCATTAGGTAATCCTTTTGTAAAATCATCAAATTGAATTTTTTTATATTTCCGAACTTTTCTCAGAAGTAAGAAGATTCACTTTGTTCATTGTCTGTCGGTTCCCAGTCGCCTTTACCGAAACATTTCTGTCAAAAGTGTTACTGAATCAAATGAGAGTTCTTTGTCTTAGATCACAGAAAATAAACTTCACAAAAAGTTCTCACAGCAACTAAAGGGACTACTTCAGCTAGATTCTGCCTCTCGAGCAAGAAAAGAAAAGCATCTGAGGCCTACATGAAAATTTGCTGAATCATAAGTATTTCAATTTTCTTAATTAGTTCAATCATATTAGGCACTACTAACAAAATTGTTTGCATGTTTATCATTTTCAAAACAAAATTATATACATGTCACTCTGAAATACATGTTTTTAATACACAATGCTAAGTGAAAACTGCAAATTCACATATTATTAATCATCTCTGAACTAAGCATTTTAACCATTTCAAGTTTTCATCATGGAGGAATTAATTGAATTTGACCCATTTTAGAAGTCATCGTCAGCACATTTTCTGTTAACTATGGTTAGTTTCTCAAACACATGATTGCATACATAGCTAAATGTTCATTGTTTTTTCGTTATTTATGTTTTCACATTTCCAAGTTTCAAAACACTCCTGTATGGTTTTACGATGCAATAGGAAATCTCATGTTTTAGGCTCATTCATTTTACATGATTTCATCAAGAATTTATTATTGTGTCGCTCTTTTAATGGTGGGAATTGATAGTGACAACTGTCATTTAACTTTAACACTGCATCACTATGCATGCGTCACTTTTTGTACAAAGTATCTGGAATGCACCAAAATCATAACGCAAAAACAGGCAGAGGGGAGGTGAGACTCCATAAAGTAGAGCAATGCGTTGGTTGCTTACACACAGGAAAGGTGATGCGCCAGTTCCTTGCTCCAGGGGAGGAGATCCGTCGGTTCTTACTGCTACGCGGGGGAGGTGAGGCGTCAATTTCTTACTGAAAGAGGAGGTGATGCGTTGTTTTATTACTGCGAGGGGAGGTGATGAGTCTGTTTCCTTCTGTGCAGGGAAGTGATACGTTGATTCTCCGGACACACGGCCTTGTTTCCTTACTAAAGCCCAGCTTTAATGCAGACTTGGCACACAGGTGCGATGCATGGAAAACCCAGACTCTGTGGGCTGATACGGCAGCGAAACAGGTGCGGTGTTGATTCCCACTGCTGCAGACAGGTGATGCACCTATTCCTGAAGCCGTACAGCAGCGCTTGCGTCAGAGTCAGAGCAGTTTACTCAGACTTCAGAGACACAGTGCGCTGAACTCCGGCTGCTGCAGTTTCTTTGAACTTGCGCAGGCACTTCATCAATTTATTCAGCCGCACAGCAGTGGTGCATGGACATTTCTACTGCACAGTGGTGCTGCGTCAGAAAAACAGGCACTGCATGGAGTTTCATCAGTAGAAGCAGCAAATCAACCTCCAAGGGCCAAGAACTGAAATTGGCACTACAAAGCAGGTTAGAACTCCCAGCAGGGGAATTCAGGGATGCTGCAGATGAAGTGTTTGTTGGCCCTGAGACTTCTTAGCAGGAGGCAAGCACACAGAAACCCTTGAGAAATTTCACAAGCAGGATACACAGCAAAGTCCAGTCCATTTACTCTCCAGAGAAGAAGCAGCAACTGCAAGCCAACCCAGCAAAGCAACACACGGAAAAGGGGCAACCCTCCTCCTTATAGCTATTATCCGTAGCAGAGGTTCCTCTTGATCCATAAGTGTTCTAAAAGTCAGGGGGCCTTATTTATGAAGGCCTTGCGCCGCCGGTGCGTCACTTTTAACATGGGAAAAAGTGACGCACCGGTAGCGCAAGGCCTTCATAAATAAGGCCCAGGGATTTTAGGTCCAATACTTATACCCCTTTTGGCATTTGAAGAAGGCATACTTGAAAATAAATTATTTGTACTGCCTTGCCCCGCACTAGCTCCAGACACACTCCAGGGGAGTGGAGACAGCATTGTGAGGGGCCAGGCACAACCCTATTCAGGTGTCACAGACAATTCCTCCCTTCACTCTAGCTCAGGAAGACTCATAAGCCTGGTGATGGGTTTTCAGGATATACAGGACACAAATTAGCTCCCTTTGTGTGACTGTCTGGAGTGAATGCATGAACAGCCCCTGTCAGTCTAAACTAGGCAGGCTAGAGACATAGAATGGTAAAGAAAATGACCATTTTCTAAAAGTTATATCAACCGTTTTAGTGTCTGGGTGCTGAATTCAAATTATTGAGTTTTGCTGTAAGAACCACACTTTCAAATTTGGTGGCCCTTGTGATTTATTTCACACTCATTTCATTATTTTCAAAACAGTTTTTTAACATTCATCACGTCTTTTTTGAAGGGCAACTTTTTTTCTTTCTTTTTATTTAGTTCTCATATATACATTTCACAATGATGATTCAACAGAAACAATATTACATAAATTAAGAGACAATACAATTGTGAAATAGACCAGTCCTTCAATCTAAGTAAATGACAAATGGCGGAATTTCCATTTATAAATCAGACACTATGCATCCTGCCGGTGTAGGCTAATGGGGATATGATACTACAGGAATAGGCATTTTGCCATATTTCTTGACTCGTACAAATTTATTCACACATTTTCTTCCCCCAACCGGCTGGGTCGACCCCCACTTTTTATATAGATTGAAAATTCCACTTCTAGAAAGCGCTCTCAAACACCCAATTTGAAAAACAACTTCACTAAAACAAGTATTTTTAAATTCTGAGTTCAGTGAGCTCAAACTCCAAATCTCTATCTCTTTCCAATTGAAAGTTACACTTGTAAGATGTTACAAGGCAGGCCCAATTATGACATATGAGAGAGATAGCATTTCAATAGTGAACAGCAAAATTGGCAATATTTCACTTTCAGGACACCAGTAAATGTCCTATCTTTCACATACACAGCACCATGCCCAGGGGTCCACCTTGGGCATAGCTTATATGCTGAAAATGAGATGGGTAAGGCATAGCAAGTGGGTTCACTTGCCAGGTCGACATGGCAGTTTAAAACTGTGCTCACAGACTCTGCAATGGCAGGCCAGAGACAAGTTTACAGGGCTACTCATGTGAGTGACAAAATCAGCGTTGCAGGCCCCTGAGTAGCTTTTGATTGACAGGCCCTGGGCAGACATGGTGCACTTTAGTGGGAACATAACAGTAAATCAAACATGCCAATCATGGATAACCAATCATAATCACAATTTACACAGGGAGAACTTGAACTTTAGTACTCATCTGGAGCAGTAAAGTGCCCAAAGTACCTAAACCAGCCAAACAGCAAAAAATGAAGTCCAGCACACAGTCAAAAATATAGGCGGTAGATGCAAAAAGACAGGGGAAACCACACCAAGGATGTCGGGTCTAACTCCTAACATCTGCTCATTGAGTAAAACGGGTAGTAGGAGGCAGCCCTAGTAAGAAGCCATCCCTCAAGATATATATGATCAGGAACTGATCACAAGAACTTGCCACTATCCCCTTACCTTGACACCAAATCTCAAAATGATTCTAGTATCTTAAGTAAACTGCCGGAATTGACAGTTCTCTGCAGACCTGAATGTCAAATGCAGTCTCCTTTGAACAAGTTAAACCGCGGTAGGAAAGCTGTTCAATTTCCATATCGTGAGATGAAAGATCTCTAACCTACTTAGAGTTAAACTTGGAAATTGAAGAGGTGAAGAGGTTAGTGGAAGCCAAAGAAACCAGGCTTTTGCTAAGCAGTTCAAAGGAGGAAACTACTGTTGATGGGGTCAATATGGGGCCACCAGTATTGCTTGTACCTGCACACTTGAATTTTCTGTAAAAACATTTGGAAAGAGAAGTTTTTAGGGGAATGTATACAGAATCCCAGAGGATCACAGGATTTACCCCTTATCGACCACCCACACATCACGATGCCAGGTCACTGAACACAATTTTGGCAACGTCATATTGTCCATTCAGGGGTGCTAAGAAGTCTAGGTATGGACTCTCAAACATGCCTACTATCAACTAAAAGGTTTGTGCATTCAGATTGTAAGGGAGTGATGATAGAAGGTTGGGGCTCAAGCTGTCCACTTTAATGTTTTCCAACACTGGAATGCAAGCTGCTCTCAGCTCCACCAGGTGACCTTCCACCCATGAATAATATTTCCATAGCAATCTTGGCTAGGCTTCTGCTCTTAATGCCACTTTGACTGTTCAGCTAAGCTTTTGCCACTTTATTATCTGTTCTGACCACCACTAACACATTCACTAGATGCTGAGTGAACCTCTGAAGATCGTACCAAACTGCACTTAGCTCTTTTCTATTCGAGGAGAGCATCATCTCTCCCTCTTACCACCCTTAATTTTCCCTTTACTTCCTCCAGAGTGGCAGCCCACCCCCATGTGCTTGCATCTGATATCACTATTTGAGCGTTTGAGTGTTGCATGTGAATTCCCTTCCTTATATTCGACTTGTCTAACTACCAGTGCAGATGGACTATCATGTCTGGTAGCATTGGGATTAGTTTTTTGTACTCCTGTGTCAGTGGAGGCCATCGTCTAAAATGTGGTATTCTAATGACTTCAAATGGGGACGTCAAGGCCACCATTGATGTTGTTGCTGACATTAGACACTGACTCCTCAAACAATGCTTGGCTGGTGCTGCCTCCATTGATAGCAACTGAGACACCTTAGATTGTAAAGATGGAGTCCTGTTCTTTGGAAGGAAAACCTGTTTTTTCTGGGAATTTATAAATTACTCAAAGAATGTCTTTGTTTGATCTCGTAAAACTCAAGACTCGTGATAATTCACCATGAATCTAAGTGATTCCAGGCAGAAGCAAATCTTCTTCACACTGCCCTCCACCTTTATAAAAGAAGAATAAGATATCAGCCAGTCTTCTAATTATGGAAATAACTGAATAATTTGAAACGGACGAAAGGGTATGACTGGTGATAGTTCATTCATAAATACTCTTGGTGATGAAGGCATGCCGAAGAGCAGTGCCTTGAACTTGGACTGTTTCTGTATCACAAACCGCAATTACTGCTGACTGCCTTCTTTGATCACCACTTTGAAATACACATATTGGATGGCTAAGACCACTGGGAAATCCTGATTGGTTAACGTAGGGATTTCCTAATGTAGTGTCAACTTTCAGAAGGGTGTGTATCGGATGAACTTGTTGAGCTATTTCAGGTGTAGCACTAGCCTACTAGCTTTACTATTGAGAAACTGATTGAATACACTTCAGATCCTTTCTGACAATCTGACACTGGAACTATGGCGCCCTTATGACATAGAGACTGTAAACCCATCATGTTCCAGAGTGTATCCACTAGACACTCCTACTTAAGGCCCATGTGCATGCGGGCATGCCAGTAGATAGTGGCGTCTGGTACACTTGATCACTGCGCGCACAAGTTCAGTTTTTATAATGTTTGTAACCACTGCTTTTTGAAACTTTTTCTAATTGCTGCCGTGTCATATGCCTGATTTTACTCACCTTTGGGTAGCTCATCATTACTGTGGTCATTTCCTGATTCTCCGGTCCACCACTAGCAGTTCTGCTCGATTGTTGTGGAGGGATGCAGGCTCCTGAGGCACTTCCGGTTTCAGTGAGTGGAGGGGAGATACCGGTAGGTGGCATTCTAGTTTTCCACTAGACACTTCTACATAAGGCCCATGTGCACACAGATGCGCCGGTAGATAGAGCCGTCCGTTACACTTGATCACTTGATCACTGCACGCACAAGCTCTGTTTTAATAATATTTGTACCCGCTGCTTTTTAAAACTTATTTCTAATCGCTGCCCTGTCATCTGCCAGTTTTTACTTACCTTTGGGAAGCTCATCATTCCTGTGGGCATTTCCTGCTTCACGGCTCCACCACGAGCAGTTCTGCTTGATTGTTGCAGAGGGAAGCAGATTCCTGAGGCACTTCGGGTCTCGGAGAGGGGAGGGGAGATCCCAGTAGGTAGCGTTCTAGTGTTTCCACTAGACACTCCGACTTAAGGCCCATGTGCTTGCGGATGCACAGCGGACATGTGCTGTGGACGCATGCAGTGGGCGCACTGCAGGTTTGCCAAAGGCATACCTGTCTGTGTCCAGACTCCGCCCGGAACACTGGAATTTTTGCGAGAGGGAACAGGTAACAAGGCTTATGTACTCTAGCGATACATTGTTAAAGATTAGAGAGAATGGGAAGCTTCCCTCTTGCACTACCTTTTTCCTTCATGAATCCTTGTAAGCAGCATCAATGGATACTCTCTTCTTGTGGATACTGTGTGTCTTTACGCCAAAACCTTCCTTGGCCTCACATGATCATGAGACCCACTAATGACCCTAGAAACTCCAGCCCCGGTTCTCTAGAGAGATACAGTGGCCTCCTTTTAAATGTTCATTCACTCATAAAACATCATTTGGAGTTTGCCATCTTTTTAGCAGAATTTGAACCTGATTGGGTCCTTATCACCGAAACCTGGGCCAAAAACGCTTCAGGACCCGATCTAGTAGATGCTATTCCTACAAACTACTCTATCCAGAGGGTAGGCAGGAGGGGGACGGACAGGGGCAGGCCTGGCTATTGTGTTCAAATCTCATTTTAAATGTCTGATCGAATCAAGCAATAACCTACAAACATGCGAAGACCTCCATTTTAAACTTATCACTTCAGTCACCTGCTCTTTTGGAGGTTTGCTGATTTATAGACCCCCAGGTCCTAGACTTTATTTTCTCAAGGAAATTAAACTTTTACTAGAACCTTTTATAGCAGAGAACTGGATGACCATCTTGGGTGATTTTAACTTTCCCCTACAAGAGGCGGAAAATCAAGATTCATGCTCCCTCTTTAAGGCTCTTGCAAATTTTGGCTAGCCGCAATTGGTATCCGCACCCACGTATAGGGTGGGCCATACACTGGATGGGATTTTTACTAATGATACCAGATTGGTTTATTAAAAAACCATCCCTATCAGCTGGTCTGATCATAGCGCAGTCGCCTTTAATCTTCTACCCATACCAGCAGCCAGCAATAATAGAACTCCTCGGATAAAGCAAGAAACTGGAAAAGTGTCTCATGTGCAGCACTTGCCAGAACTCTAAATAGTTTACCCTGCGTAATCTCATATGACTCGGATAGTGGGGTGAAGACCTTTGTTGAATGGCTGGAGAGTGCAGCTAATAAACTGGACCCTCTGAAAACCTGTGCAAAAAAGGCGCTCACCATTAGCCCCCTGCTTCAACGATAGGTTTAGAATGTTTAAGCAAGTATGCCGCCGCCAAGAGCGGGCAAGGAGGAAAACCCAAGATGTTTTTATTTATTTTTATTTTATTTTTTATGCAAGGAGCAGAGAATGAACAGAGACCTGAACGATAAACCCAAGATGAACAAGAAAAAATCTGATACAAAAAGATTATTTAAGAATACAAGCTAGCGCTGAAGAAAAATTAAAATATTGCACCCACGAAATCGAGAATGCCTCTACAGCCAAAGAACTTTTTAGGCTAGTACAGCAGCTTTCTGCCTCGCAAGCTAGGAAGGAGGCAAGTGGTCTCTAAAATGTTTTATAATCAGCTAGCAACCTTCTTTCACTCCAATATTTTGGACATTCATGCTGGTTTTGACCTAACCACCACTACACCTATTTACTCAAGTACCACTAGCAGGCTATTATTTGGCCTCTCCAAAAGAAACCGAATCTGGATATCACGGGCTGTAAAAATTATAGTCCTATCTCCCTGCTTCGCGTTCCTGCCAAGGTTCTGGAGATGCACCATAATGCCCATTCGATAGAAAATTCAGAACAGCAGCACTGGTTTAATGACTCCCAGTTTGGCTTTAGGAAACATCATGGGACAGAAACCACATTAATCTCAGCCACTGATTGTGTAAGGCGGCTACTGGGTGAAGGACAAGGGGTGGCGCTGATACTCTTGGATCTATCAGCAGCATTTGATACCATCTCACCTGGCTGCTGCTGGATAAACTTTAAGAAATTGGCATCTCTTATCAAGCCTTAGCCCTCTTGTCCCCCTTCCTCAGGGAAAGATCCAAAAAGATGAAGTTACAGCACTTCTACTCAGAGGCCTTTTCCTTGCATTGTGGAGTGCCACAGGGTCATCTTTGAGCCCTATGCTTTTTAATATTTTTGTGGACCCCCTAGCGGCAATAATTCATTTTTCAGAATGGAGGTAGTGTTGTATGCTGACGACACTCAAATCATGGTGACAATCCCCAATATCTATGCCCAGTAGCGTAGACTGCCTCACGCTGCATGGCCAAGGTGGCTGAATGGATGTCATGTAACATTTTTTTAAACTCAACGGAGAAAAGAAGGAAGTGATGATTTTTGGTCCAGGGGCACCTAGCTGCTGGCCACACTCTTTAGGAACCTGTCCTACTCCGAAGAAAAAGGCTAAGAACCTTAGAGTGGTGATTAACTTTAATGCCTAAGTGAGTCGCACAATAACAACATGTACCTGGTTATAAGGATGCTTAAGAATGTGTGCCCATTCATTCAGCAGTCTGTTCTTAAGCAGGTCACTTTCGCCCTGGTAATGGCTAGAGTGGATTAGTGCAACTCACTGTACCTGGACTCGAATAAGAACACGCAGCACAGACTCCAGGTGGTGCAGAATGCACTGACTGGCTAGACTTGTTCTGGACATCCCAAGAGGGCAATCGGCTGCGAAGCGATTTGAGACCCTTAATTGACTCACAATTAGTAAGCGCATCAGCTTTAAATCTCTCTACATGGTTCATAAGGCTCTTCATCGCCCATATCCAACAAGATTAAAAGCCATGTTTAGTTGGTGCATCCCAGGGAGACACCTTCGTTCATCACTTCAACTCCAGCTCACAATGCAGAGAACCCAAAAAAATGTGGAGAAAGAGCATTTTCTACGGCCGGGAGCAAACTCTGGAACACCCTTCCACAAAACATTAGGGCCATCCCACAGCTCTTGCCCTTAAAGAAGGCTTTTAGTACTTGGCTTTACTCCCTGTAGATATTTTCTGCATCTGGAGATTTAGTGGACTTATTTCTGGACGGTGGTCTATAGCGCCTTGATGCCTTTGGGTAACGGCTGCGCTCTACAAATTCTATATCAAAGCACATCAAATCAATTGCCTGCTTTTGGGATCGGAATAGGTCGAAAATAATGATCTGTTGGACAACTCTCTAATGACATTCAAAGCCCACTAGTCTGACACTATTCGTGTCCAATCAATGTAGAATGTTTTCAAATAGTCTCCTACTGACCACTCCAAGTAGCAATGACTTATTGCCTTGTTGGGTGTCAGACTGTGTTCTAGATTTGGAGAAGAGCGGGCTTCTCCGACCATGAGCCCTACCTCAAAAGGGACGTTTCTTCTCCTGAGGAGTTTGCACTGGTTTCTTCGGAAAAATCCTTTTTGTGCAGAAGATGCTCAGAACGGAAAAACACATTTTCCTCTCCTCTGCTGACTTTTTCACCATTTCATTCAGCTGCCTTTCAAACAACTTGTTGCCCATAAAAGGGAGGTGGTAAATTAAAGACTTTTGGTCACCTTCCAGGTCTTGAAACACAACAGCTACTTACTTACCTGCTCATATAGACTCATTCACTGTATCTGAAAGGAATTCGGCAAGCAATTCAATTTTCCCAAAACCTGCGTAGGGTTTTCACTCTCCTGTAACCAGTCAAATAAGAATTGAAAGTCCTTCAACATGTCCTGTGAAGCATAAGCAGCATAAGTATTAAACCTCAGAGAACATGTGAGGCCGATTAACCCATCTTAAAGACACTCTCTGTCTTATTGTCAAAAGCTTCCAGGAGAGAGGATTCCTCCGAAGCTAAGACAGCATTGGACGCCATACTGCACAAAAAAAGTATTCACTTTTGGAATCTGCTGAAAATTGTCATCAAATGTTTCCAAGGATGTCTTTTAGCCAGAAATATAGGGAAAATTGCTTTTTCAGGTCCGTAAATTCCTTCAAGACCATATACCCTTTGCCACATCATGGAACAGAAGTGCACCAGTGTGTGAAAGCATGTACTGCACAAAGACACCCTGACAGAGAGAACACATTTCCCTTACCTACCACATGATTGTAGTACAGCAATACTTCAAATAATTAATTAAATATTGGTGACAAAAGGCTCAACAATGACTTGCATTCTTTCCAAAAATATGTATAATTTATTTCATGTTTATAAATATAAATTCCATTAGTTTGCATCAATCAACATTCCTTCATCATTTTTTCATGTATTACAAAATTATACATTTTTATAAAGACAAAACATTTTTTTTAAATAGTGTAAACAGAGAAAGCATATTAAAGTGCAATATATGACCGGCCAGTTTCATGTCCTACCACCAGCATTGTAAAGTGGCAGTCGGAAATTAAACCAAGAAGTGGTCTGGACAGTCTCTGACCAATGATCGGAGCCTTTCTGGGCCACATCGTAATCGCCCCTTAATGTCCTGCATATAGTGAAATACCCACATTTTTCCTTCCACCTTTTTTTTATTTCTGATATTACAATTGCTTATTGAGGCTATGGAAACCGTTGTGACTGTCATTTGGCTGCACAATATATATTTGTAGCAGCTCATAAGTACCTGTAAAATATTTGTATTTCTTCAAAAAGTGGCAAAACATTCAAAGCTGCCATGTAAGTCAATGGCTGTTGTTGACCTGGACCCATTTCAGACTGGGCACTATTGGGCCAGGTCCAGTACACCTAGAGGATTGTATCAGTCACAAGTTTTAGCTTGTTTATATGACTCTCAAAATCCCAAGAAGGAAAAGGCAGATTGCTATGGCCAGCACTGGCTCCTTAAAGGTGAATATGTGGTGGCTAGGCTCCATCTGAAGCCTTCAGTTTTGTAGCCAGAGGGGTAACTTTGCTAACATGTCCTGGACCCAACTTCTATCTCTATGCTTAATCATTTTTATAGCGGTTGAAATCCTCCAGCAGGCCAAAGATGACCGCTGTAGCTAGACATTGCAGCACAAGACTAAATGCCTTCAGTTGGAGGTCCTTCTGAAGCATTTTTATTTGCAGCAAAAACTCTGAGTGGGACAAATCAGGAAATGTTGCCAATTGAGGCTAAAGTTTGGGACTTTCCTGAAAGCCTACTCACTTTTTCTGAGACCCCTGGAGGTGTCCAAGTGTGCCACTCTCCCAGTGTCAAGAGACCTACATATCCACTCAAGTGCTGCCTTATACAAATTTGGTCTCACCCCTGGAAACCATTCATGACTGGTTCTGTAAATAGGTTCCCATGAACTAAGATAGAAACAGGATAGCTTTGAAGAACCCAAGTTCCAAAGCAGTCCTTACATTAGGGAATGTTTAGTGTAAACAAGTGGCAAGTCCACTCTCCAGCTTAGTGCTTTGGGATGTCCTGTCTATTTCCCCTATCTATGGGCAGAAATATACTAAGCATTTTAATGTTCACAAATGCTTAAGTTGAGTTAAAACTTACCAATGTACTAATCTCATTCCAGGAGTTGGAAAAGTTTTTCCAACTCCTAAAATGGGATTCCAAATGGATACTGATTCGGTATCTTGTAGGAGTATGTTGTAGGGGACCCTTTCAGATACTGAAACAGTATCTAACATTCCAAATACTGAAACAGTATCTAACATATCAGTATTTTATGACTGAAATCTGGTGAAAAAACATTGATATTTTACCGACAGCTCAAAGGATGTAGGAATCCATTCACAATAGGCAAGGAGTTTCTTTGGGGCACTCTTACTCTTCATTTAAAAAAGAGTTTCTTTAAGGGGAGGCAGTTGTCCATGGGACTTTTCTTTTTAAATGCAGTCCAATTTTCTATAAAGAAAATGGGCTGTATTTAAAAAACTTTGCTTTATTAAAAAAGCATTTAGAGAAATGGTGGTCTGCTGACTCCAGCAGGGCTCCATACCTGTGATGATCTCCAACAATCAGTGAGTCACTACAAAATACTGGTCCCAGTTTGTGACCAATATTTTGCCGCCAGATATTAGTACATCTGGGCCTCAATTCTAAAATAGGAGGCCAGTGATTGCTTCTTTGTACCAAAGTAGTAAAGTCGATTGCCTCTATAAAGGGAGGTATTTCACACCTCATCAAAGGGCTAAATACTGTCAATGGGAAGAGCCCCAAGGTGCCAACTTAATTGCCAACTAAGCAGCAGATACCAAAACTATGTTTGCGATATATTTATCAAAAATCTATCATCTCTGAAATGGATTTCTGGTGAATAATAGAGTAGCACTTTGTCTTGTGATTTTCTCCGGAGACAGCAACATCCCGGGGATAGCCAGTACATTATTCAAGCTCAAGGTCATGGAGGATCGAATCAGAAAGCTCATATTCGGAATGCACAGTTGACCCAACAATAGGTGATATCGTGCTCTCCCCTTCTCACGAGGAGCCTACCGGCCCTTTTCATTTCGCTGAACAAGCGCCACTGGAATTGGGTGGTTCTTTGGGGCCCCTTTTTTAACCCACATCACCCACCCCAGTCCTGAAGAAGACCCCGTAGTAAGGTGGCAACTTAACCTACATCTACAAGGGGTCGAAACATTGACTTTTTACATCTTTACCTATCCATGAACAACAGACTATTATTACTATCTTTCAATATATGGCATAGGTTTTACATTGTTTTTCCATGTGGCTTAGTAAAACATGCATATGTGATGTTAAATGATGTATTCTGTGACCTCACTGGATCTTTAAATCCCTCTCACTAAACCCTAAACCCTCACCAAACCACATTACCCACCCCACCTCCCCATTTTTCCTTCTAGGCACATTGTATATACTGCAAAACGATCTCTGTCATACACTGCATAGATGAGGATGTGATTAAACAACATCCCTCTTACAAATTGTTGTTTTATTGTTACTTTCAAATTGAGCAAAAAGGTTTGTTTGTTCTTTAAACAGTGTGCACTGGGACCATTTCCCTGTACCAAGGCTGCTAAGCAGAAGATTCCAAAACTATGTTTGCAATATATTTTTCAAAAATCTATCATCTATGAAATTGATTTTAGGCGAATAATAAAACAGCACTTGGTTAATTTATGTAAGAAGTTCTTAACCCTGTGTATGGAAAGAGTAATACCAAGTAGCCATTCTCAATAGGAAAACCCACTGTTGGTTTCACAATGAAAATGGCATTCTTTAGCTATTCACTGCGTATGCCAGTTGTATGTGTGTGTACACAAATTTCTCTTTTCTCAATGTAAATCTTTTTTACGATGTTACTGGCATTTCTGTACAAATGTAATTGTTGGTATTGATATCTATAACGAACATATAGTCAACGAATTGAAAAAATTGAACTTTAAAACCTGCGCAACGAAAAACAAAATACATAGGCGCAACAGAACATACGACAATCTGGTAACCAAACTCCAACAAAACAACCAGATAATCATTCGTAACTCTGATAAAGGAGGTAACGTGGTACTTTGGGACAGAAATCAGTACATGAGTGAGGCAATGTTACAGCTAAATGACCGTAGCTGCTATAAATTGAGTAGCGCTGCAGCAGTAAAAGAAACATCCAACTCTTTCTTCCTTAAACTACTTGCCTGGAAGAGTGCGGGCTTAATCACCAAGGATGAATATCTGTACATGAAAAATGATTACCCAACCATTCCCAACATTTACTTTATCCCCAAAGTTCATAAGAACCCTTCACACCCGCCCGGAAGGCCCATCATTTCCGGGAGAAACAGCCTGTTGGAACACACCTCAAATTACATTGATTTCTTTTTGCAGGATTGTGTCACTGGGCTGGCCTCATACCTCAGAGATACAAGTGACTTCTTGGACAAAATCAGGGATTTTTCTTGGAATCCGAGGTTTCTACTGCTAACCTTAGATGTGTCATCCCTGTACACTTGCATTGATCACAGGGATGGCTTAAGGGCATTGAATTTCTTTCTCACCAAAAATAGACCCGCATGCCCAGAACATAACATCATGTTGTTGGATATGGTGACTTTTTGTCTTAATCACAATCTCTTCACCTTTAATCAAACTTTCTACCAACAGGTGCGGGGGGTAGCAATGGGGGCCAGCTTCTCCCCCAGCTATGCCTGCATCTTCATGGGCTGGTAGGAGGAGCTGGTCCTAAAAGGGACCCTTGGTGAGTGGTTTGCGAAACATTTTAGAATGTACAGGTATATTGATGACCTTATTTTTGTCTGGGATGGTACAAGGGAGGAGGCCCTTGAGTGGGTCAATATGTTAAACATCAATAACATCAACTTAGAATTTACCTGTACCGTTAGTCCAACTAACATCTATTTCCTAGACGTAGAATTGTACATTTCCAACAACACCATAGAAACCAAGCTCTACAGAAAAGAAACGGCTGGCAATTCCATCCTTCATTACACCAGCTTCCATCCTAAACATCTTATTCGAAGCATTCCCTACGGGGAAATGCTGAGAATAAAAAGGATTTGCAGCAACCCCGTAGACCTTACCATGGCCCAGCATGAATGCAAAGAACGATTCCTCGCACGAGGATATCCCATGCACATTATTCAAACTGCCATTGATAAAACAATGGAACTGGACAGAACCCTTCTTCTAGTTCCTAAAGCCAACAGAAATCCCCCAGCCTCTGCTTTGACCAAACCAGTCGAACCAGAAAGTGCCAGACTTATCGTGCCATACAGTATCCAAAAAGGCGCGATCGGCAAGATAATCAATCAAAATTGGTCACTAATACGCTCTGATCCGATAATTGGCCACAAGATGCCAGCCAAGCCCAGCATCACTTACAAGAGAGCCACTTCACTCCATAACAGTCTAGTTTCCAATTGTCCTGAAGTCATCCCATCCAAGGATTGGCTTAAAAGTTCACGGGGGTTTACCAAATGTCACACATGTAAAGCCTGTACTTACGGTATAAATAAAACCAGTTACCGTACAGCCTTCAGTAACAGAGAAATCAAGATTTCTAAATCTCTCCATTGCAAAACAGAGTACGCCATCTACATCTTGGAGTGTACCTGTCCCTTACGTTATGTAGGGAGCACTAAACTACCAGCTAGTGCTAGGGTATTACAACATATCAGAGCGATCAACAATTCTGACCCCACCTACCCAGTGGCGAGACATTTTCGTGAGGTCCACAACAACAATCTGAAGGACCTCCGATATTATGTCATCGACACCATTCCCAAAACAAAACAGGGAGGTGATAGGGAACGCAAGATGCGCATGTTGGAGACTAGATACATTCTAAACTTCAACAGTAAAAGCCCTGGAGGATTAAACAATACTGAAGATTTACATACATGTTTATGACTTACATCTTTGAGTTATACTACCCCCACTAAGAAATGTAGTGAAATTTTTTCTGTCTGCTGCTCCTGACACTTTTTGTTAACCAGCCCCCTGTATCCTTTTCCAATTTTCTCATGCATTATATTGTGCATCCGGTGCATTTAATTGAAAGTCTGTACCTGATAACCAAGTCTATATTCCGTTCTATCTAGAAATAGACTTTAAACTGTAGCCCAATGCAACTGCCTTATGTCTCTCACCCAATCCTACTTATTCAGGATTTTTTATCCCATTTTATTTTATTTTCAGGATTATCCCCCCCTCAATTTTGAGCACTTAGAGCACTTTATGCACTTTTTGTAACATCATCCAACTGTGTTTTGCCATTGATTGCTTAACAACACAATTGAAGGGTTTTTTTTTCTACCAAACGGCATTTAGGCCGATACTTTTCAAAATGACCAGTAACTACTAAATACGCATTGTGTAAATATATGAATTAAATATTGCTTGTATATATATGATCTTATATTTTTGTATATATATGTCAGAGAAACTATTTTTCTATCTCAAATGTATATATATTTATATATATATTTTTTTCACGATGGGATATTATTTATTTAAACCTTGAAATTGAAGATGCCATGCAATGTATGTATTTATACTGACAGTCATGCATTTATGCGTATACATTTTGGAAAACAACACAAATTTCTCTTTTCTCAATGTAAATCTTTTTTACGATGTTACTGGCATTTCTGTACAAATGTAATTGTTTGCCCTTCTATCAGTTGGCAAAAGCAACATTATTTGCAATTTTCTTGGTATTTTACAAAGCGCAGTCTATCTTTTAAATAGCGCTTAAATGTTGCTTGTTTACACTTTCTTTTATGTCACTTACACTTGCAATCACGAGTTTAAAGTGCTAGCTGTTTAAAAGGTCCAGTAGAAATGGTTAACGTTGTCATGTGATCAAGCCACTCCGGTGGTGAAACGCGTTATGGCGGACTCATGAAAGAATAAACGCTACTTGCTTTTTGCACATATTTTGGGCTTGTGTCTGCTTCCTTGGTGCTGACTGGGAATTCGTCGTTGCACCTAACCTTTGCAAGCAGCCTTTTGGATATATATATATATATATATATATATATATATATATATATATATATATATATATATATATATATATATATATATATATATATATATATATATATATATATATATATATATATATATATATATCTATTGCGTCAGCTTCTTCTCCTACGAGTTCCGTAGATAAAGACACGGCACAGCAACAGATAGCTTTCTCCACTGTTTTATTTACACACCATGTGCAAAGAAAAGTGCATCAAATGGACGGTCTACGCGTTTCGGCTCCTCCCTTCAACTGGACCATAGAGTCCCTTGGTCTAGACCTTATTTAAATACAGTGCTGTGTATAAGTACCCTCTACCATTTCCATGGTCATCTAGACCTTCAACCCTGTTCTTGGCTAGTACATACTCGTGGCCATTTTGTGAGTATTTACAATTATCGTGAAGTACGTTTGTCAAACCATTTACCATAATCAAAAATAAAGTATTTACAATCTCATAATTATCCACTTATTCTAATTGTTTTCTATATATAGTGCACTAATAACCATTTTCGTTCATTGCAGTAAAGTAATCGTTTAATACTGTATAAAGGGGAGGTAAACTCCTATTTCATTATTGTAATTAATTTCTCCATTTTTCAACCAAAGTGCTAATAAGAGTAAGAATGAAAGTAAAGGGGTTTCCTAAATGTATGCATAGAATTCCAAATTATGATTGATATTCAAATCTACTATTTACAGTTATATACATTTTTAGGTCATTTTCCACCCTTAACTCATCTTGTTTGATTCTTAGGATGTATGAGAATATAATATCTGTGAAGTACTTTATCAAAAAACCATTCTCTATCCCTTTAGGCATCAATTGGTTGTTGATTTTTACCTTCCCCAATTATTTCTTATATTTAGATTGAGATTTGTCAAGATTAGATAAACTCATGATGGTTTCAAGTATGTACTCTGTCCAACATCCCACATTTTATTATATACATTATATACAAAACTCCACATAGTTCTATAGTGACGGATTCCAGTCATATATTTTCATCAATACTGTCTATGTAAATTTACAGATGTACATGTAATTCGGCATCCAAATTATGGCCAAACGGCACCTCGGTTCCCATACTCAATATCATCCTGGATTCCAGTCGTCTCAATTGTACAGTTTGATCACCGCCCCTCTCTGAGATTTTGCTCATCTTGATCCCTGAGTACTTTAGTAGGGCGGGATTGCTCTGATGATATTGAGCAAAATGTGTGGCCATCGGGTAGCATGGGTCCTTGTTCCTAATGGCCCTCAGATGTTGAAGTATTCTCAATTTAAGTTTGTTCACAGTGCTCCCGATATAGAACTTACCGCAAGGACACTGTAGCCTGTAGACCACACATTTTGAGTCACATGTAATATGGTCTTGAATAGTTTCCGTTTTGCCATTTTGTAGTTTGTAATTTTTGATGTTTATTCCATGCTCACAGGCTTTACATTTGTGGCATTTCCAAAAGCCTGGTGTTGTCAGCCACGTCTGTTTCCTCTCTTCCCTTAATTCCAAATGGCTCTGTGTTAATATGTCCCTTAGGGAAGAGGTCTTCCGATACGTGATAGTTGGATTTTTTGTCAAGGTTTCTTTTAAAGTGTCATCTAAGAGTAGGACTTGCCAATGTTTCTGGAGGGCTTTCTTCATGTTGGTACTTTGATTATTGAAGTCCATAATGAGTCTAGTTATCTCATTCCCTTGACTTGTTTCATGTTCCTGATTGATCTTTGGTCTCTTGTTTTTCGGAGTTAACAACTCATTCCTCTCCTTCAAATGCATCCTACTTCGTGCAGAAGAAATTACTTCCTCCGGGTATCCCCTTTCTAGGAATCTGGCGCTCATTTTGTCGATTTCCTCTGTTAGATCTTCCTGTTCGGAGCAATTCCTCTTCGCTCTCAACATTTGGCCATATGGAATACTCCATTTTAGTCTCATGGGGTGTCCACTATTTGCATGTAGAATGCTTTTACATGCAGTCGGCTTCCTGTGGTTTTTGGAGCAGAGTTTGTTGTTTTTCACAGAAATTTCCACATCTAGGAAGATCAGAGAGTGAGAGCTGATTGTTGATGTGAATTTCAAGTTATATTTGTTATTGTCTAGAGATCCGATGAAGTTTTCCAGTGAGTTTTCATTTCCGTCCCATATGACAAACAAGTCGTCTATGAAACGACACTAAAGCCTTGGTCTCTTTTTATCATGTCACTCTCCCAAGCCCCCATTAGAAAGTTTGCATAAGTGGGTGCAAATGATGTCCCCATAGCGGTCCCCTGCTTCTGGAGGTATGTCCCCCCCAAGAACAGAAAAGCATTATGGGTCAAACAGTAGCGGAGCATGTCAAGTAGCATGATTGTATGTTCAAGTAAGTTCACAGAACGTGCTTTAAGTACTTGCTTTACTACCTCAATGCCGTCCTCGTGGCGAATTGAGGTATAGAGCGATGCAACATCAATGGTTGCCATTAGATAAGACGGTTTCCATTCACATGTGGTGATTTTTTGTAAAAAGTCCATTGTGTCCCTTAGAAAAGAAGGTAGGCTTGTCACATAATTCATAAGAAAAATGTCTATGAACCTTGATGTAGATTCCAAAAGGGATCCTATCGAACTCACAATTGGTCTCCCTGGTGGACATTCAAGTGACTTATGAATTTTCGGTAAAAAGTATATAGTTGCCATGATTGGATTGTCGGTTTTCAGGTAGCTATACTCATCGAAGTCCAATAGACCCCTATCCTTCCAGTTCAGTAACATAGAATGATACTCACTTGTCCATTCTTCTATAGGGTTTGTGATCAACTTTTCATAGTGTTCTTGGACTTTCAATTGTCTATTTGCTTCCTCAATGTAATTTGAAACATTTTGTATGACGAGGTTGCCCCCTTTATCCGATGATTTAATAATTATCGATGTATCATTTTTCAATTCAATCATGGCTGTATATTCTTTTGGAGACAGATTTTGTTTTTTCATTTGCCCATTTCTTACAGATTTATCTGCAATTTTTGTTATTTCCTCGACCATAAGTTCTTGGAATAGATCCACTTTGTTACCTGGTGGAAGCTGCGGGCAGAATTTTGAACTTCTTTTCAACCCGCTATTGCCTCCTAGGTTTGTCGTTATTCCAATGTTTTTGCAAAAGTTAATTTCCATTTCCGGAGTTATTGTGTTGTCCTCTTGGCTAGTTGAGGGGACATCTTTGATTGATGCCAAAGTTATCATTGCTGTTAAATCCTTTTGTGCGACAGTTGATGTAATTTCATTTGTTTTCGGAACATATGGTTTTTTATTGCTTTGATTTTTTTCGGCAAAGTATTTTTTCAATTTCACTTTTCGGCAGAATTTGTAAAGATCAATGCGTGCGTTGGGTACATTTATAGTTTTTGTTGGGCAAATTGAAAGACCTCTGTTTAAGAGTTTCAATTGTATATCTGACAATTGTTTATTGGATAGATTTATAACTATGTTGTTGGATATTGACATTTTCATAGCTACTTTTGCTTTCCTTTGCCTCGCTTTGCTTTTACTTCTTTTTCCACCCCTTCTGGTTTTTGGTTTGTCGGGGGTTTCTTCGGTGGACGTTGTTCCCTTCCCCAAGCATTGGATCTGCCTCTTCCTCTTTGTCGCGTGACCATGTGTGCTAATTTGATCTCCCCCCGAAAATCCAGTGGTGTGGCGGTGGATTCTCCCTCAATGGAGCTCACTTCCGAACTATCAACCTCCTCCGTTGGTTCATTGGCTCTATCCATGTTCTTATCCATAGCAACATGACTTCTTAGGGTGTCATATTTACGGGCGAATGTATAAATTTGTCCGTTCATATAGTCCAACCTATCCCTGGTGAATTTATTGGCCTTTCTCTTCTCCACCTCCATTTCATGTTTAGCCACCTTCTTTTCCATGTTCTCAATTGCCTCTTTACTTTCCTCAGATGTTGGAATATCAGCGAGCTCTGATTCTAATGCCGTTATTGTACTCATGATCTTTTCTAATTTCCTCTCGGCATGAATGATTAGAGTTCTCATTAACTTGAAGGAGCATTCATTTGTATCTGTCTGCCATAGTTTAATCAAGTCTGTATCCAAGTCATTTAAGGTTGGCATTATAAGGATCCTTAGACCTCGCAGGATCCTCTTGATCTCAATGTATTTTTCTAAAGATGTTTTTTCTCACCATTTATTGATTTCTTGGATTCGCTGTATTTGCAGTTCTCTAACCATGTTTGCAATTGTTCTTTCCTTTGTTCTTTCTCCTCCATCCCCTTTGGCATCAGTGGTCATTGTAGGGGGATTATCGTCATTCAGAAGCTCGCTCGCCCTTAATTGGCGACTCCTGGATTCATCCGCCATTTCTTGAACTGTGCAGGGTTGATTTAATAATTCTCTTATTGATACACTGTTTCTATGGCCAAATGAGTGTTGTTTACTGTAATTTATCAAGGATGGTCAGCTCCCTTATCCCAAAGTGTGCTGAATCCAAAGGAACGTGTCTGTTGCTTCCTGCTGAACACACTGTGTTCATTCGGTTTCCAGTAATGCTGCACGGCCCCTTTAAGGAATCTTTGTTGTTGCCGATGACGTGTTCTCTCGGCTTCCTTCCCAGGTTACTTGCTAATCCTCCCCGCTAACCGCGGGTATAGCCAGGCTTTGTGCGTTTATATATATATACATGTATATATATATTTCCTACTGGCGGTCGCCAGTAGTTAGTTATAGTTAGGATTATTTTCAATAGGAAAATCGTAACATTCTATTGGGAATACCTTTGGCACCGGTTGAGGAATCTGCCTGAAATTTTCCTCAAATTTGCCTTGCGGCGCTCCGGTCCTTCCCTGAAAGTTTGAGGGGGATTCGCGAGTTCGCGCGTGGAAAGCTGATTGGCTCTCGGGTGTCTGTAAACATTCCAAACAGTCTGGTGCGGCCACCATCTTGTGTCTCGGTAGGATCGAGACACAAGAGGTGGCAAAAACAAAGGGGAAAATTACCAAAAGGGGGCAGGGTAGACCCCCTTGACCCCCTAGGTTTGATGTGGGGGACATAAAAGGGCCCCGCGGGGCAAAAAATATATATATATTTTTTTCGATTTGCGCGGGGGGAGCGCCCGGTACGCGCACCGCGGAGCATACCGGGGAGCGTACCCTGGAGAAAAAAGAATGACAGAGGCAATACTGCTACAGAGATTCCACTGGCTGTAGCTCCTCCCTCCCCCCTCGAGGTCGACGATGGCGGCGGCCGGCGTTTTGCTGGCGTTCTGTGGCTCCTGTTCCTGCTCTGACCTTTGTTACGGCTCTTGCTAACCTGGTCCCTGAATTCCGACTACTGACTCTCGACTCGGATAACAAAACGGAGGGGGATGCAGCAGCGTTAAATTTTGTGATCCCGTTTATGGACGTCCTTGAGGGCGCATACTACAGTGTATCGATTCGTGCTACAGAGAGCTGAGGTGAGCTTGGGAGCACGGATATTGAAGCGGCTGTGCATCATTTTAAGACTCCCAGACTTTATGGAGGCACGGGGCGACTGAGTCCTGATGTGCTTAATCGCGTTTGAAGCGTGAGTTAAAACACTGGCACGTTTTCTCAGGGGAGGAAAGTCAGCCTCTTTGCCTACATCAATATCCGTATATGCTACATACCTTACTTATGGAAAATTGAATAGCTGAACAGCACTATACCTATCACAGCCACAACTCTGACTCAGGGCAAATTTACCGAACGGACGCGCAAGCAGGGGCAGTGAAGTCCGTGCTGCGGACGGACCTCCTCCACAGCGCAAGCACCACCACAGGCTGCCGGTACCCCCGCCACCACGACAAGAGAACTACGCGGTGGCTGAGCAGGGGGAATACAGCCCCCACCATTCCTTGCGGCTGACCCTGCCCCCGACTGGTGACGCGCCCGGAAGGCGCAGAAAAAGAAGCGGCTCCTTCCACGTCGCGGGACGCGCCAGATGATGCCCGAACTAAGGGTGGGCCGTCTGTGGCCGTTCGGGGACGATCAGGGACGGGATGGGCCATATCCCTAAATACTCCCCACAAAGGACTATCGTTATCTACAGAAACACCGTAAGAGGAGCTCTATTATTATTCGAGACTGTTTGACTCTGGGGTGGCATATTGTATTCCTTGTATAGTCAATAGTACCACACATATAGCCCACATGGGGAAACAAAAAGCGATGGAGGGGGGAGCGTGTCAGGCAATGCCTCAAAGCTTCGTAAGGGGAAGAGACCAACTAAAAAGGCACCCGAAGCTGCTGCCACTGGTATAATGGATCGTATTGATACCCTTGTGGACGAATGTAGGGAAATCCTTGTTGTTGATCACATAGTGCCTGCTGTGTCTGATAAGGGTGGGGACACCTTGGATTCATCTAATGTTTCAACTGAACATCTCAAAATACCAGTTATGTTTAAGGCAAAAAGGAAACGTAAATGCAAGGAAAGTATGGATATGCCAACTGAGGTCTGTTTAACCGCATCTAACAAATCTGCTAGTATAAATGTAAATGTAAATGTAAATGTATTTGAGCTTATATAGCGCACAGCTACCCACAAAGGGTTTCCCGGCGCTTGCTTAGGGAACCCGTCCTGGTATTCCCCTGTGAGATAACCCCGGCAGGGTATCCACAAGGTGAAAGCCAGGCATCCCGCCGCGAGGGGCCGTTGTGGAGATTAAGCAAGCTATTGCCCAGAGTCGCAGAGTGTGAACCCGTGAGTTGAGAAGGCACCGGAGCGAGAATTATCGAGTCCGTGGAATTTTTGAGCCCAAGACCCGCCGAGGCGGGGAATTGAACCCTGGTCCAGGGCCGATCTCAGCTTCCGGGTCTGCCGCCTCTAACCCCTGAGCCACACTTCTCCACGATAGTATAGTGGATATGGTTACCCTCGCTGATTCTGAGTGTGAGATTGAGCAACAGGCACAAGCAGTTCTTTTAGGTAACAGGTATGCAGTACTGGCTGAGGTCCATAACGAGCCTCCTTCAAGTAGCAACAACTTCAGCAGTAGGGATAAGTCACTGCCGATGGATGTTGATACTTTGTCTAATCTTGTCATTTTATTAAGAGATGAAATAGAGGCATTGAGGTCATTGATTGTTAATCTAACCTCTATGATTATTGA
Source organism: Lissotriton vulgaris (assembly GCF_964263255.1). Lineage (NCBI taxonomy): Eukaryota > Metazoa > Chordata > Amphibia > Caudata > Salamandridae > Lissotriton > Lissotriton vulgaris. Next base: position 475,904,348 of record NC_141694.1, read on the forward strand.
CAAAGGCGAAGTTGTACCTAAACTAAAAAATAATGTGGCTCAGCCTGTATGTAATCTATCCCTAACAAGCACTGGCGATGCAAGAAAGGAACTCCTAGTCAAAACTTTGAACCAACCTAGCATCCAGAGACAGGGGAAAGCAGCAGGTCTAAACACCGGTTGACTAGCCCTGAAAGTTAGGGATGTAGGCTTGTCTACCCAAGGCCCCAGAGGAGAGAAGAGTGGCCAAACAACTAGACAAAATACCATTGGCCCAGTTGGACCCCAATTATACTCGGCTAAAGTGTCTGGGGGACCATTAATTCTAGGGCCTAACAAAACGGGATTTAAACCGAGCAGCCTCTATGACAGAGTACCCTATACTAAGAACAAAATATACATGACTAATGTCCCAAAATTAATAAAAGGGACATATGGCATTAGTGAGCACCCGGACTCTCTGACCAACAAAGCCATTCACTGGCTGCGCCACATCAGTGGCTGTCGTTCGGTGATTAGGGAGGACATCGTTGAGGTGAAAAGATTGAGCTCCCTAAACTTAGCTTATGACTCTATAGAGTTAACTTTGAAATCACCATTCCTTGCAGAAAATCTTTTTGCCCTAGAGTTTAGAAGCAGTGCCCCACGCCAATCTCAGATTCAGCTAAGGAAAACATGCCCTCACATTACAGTGTCCACTTTTGTAGCTCCTGAAACACTGGGGGGGAAGACTAGCTCTGGTCTAAACAACATCGACTGACAATCATTGGCGCCCCAGATAGGAAGGAAGTGCTAATTGGATGGCACATGATGAAAGCAAGGGTATGTGCCCATTGATAAGAAATGAGATGATTGGGTCTGAAGTGTGTGTTGCTGCTTCTACAGTAAGCCCTAACTCTGAGAATGTCCCTGTGAGAGTAGATGACACTGATGCTAATCGTCACGAAGGTTTGCTAAGCGAAACTGAACAAGAATTGTCTGAGGATAACTATGTCAACCCTCTACTGAAGGCCCCGGTTGGCATCGTGGACAATGTGGGGAAACTATTTTCATGGAACATTGCTGGGTTGTGCTCTAAACTGGACTCTGGAGACTGGCTTTGTTTTGTTAATTCTTTTGATCTATGTATATTTCAGGAGACTTGGTTATGCGAACCATCCTTTGCGCAGGGATACTTGAACTACTCTGTGCCTGCTCTAAAAGGTCCAAAGGGGAGACCAATGGGTGGTCTAACCATTTGGGTCCGTCAGTCCCTAAAATTAGCTGTCAAGGTAATAGACACCAGCCATAGAGACATTCAACTAATCAGAATGAATTCAGGCACTTTGGGATCGCTCGACATCTACAATGTCTATGTAAGGAGTAACAAGGGTGGGAGGTCAGAGGTTTTAGCGGCCTTGGGTTCCCTCCTTGATACCCACTCACAAGATAATAACATTGTCATTGCGGGTGACTTTAATCGAACTTTTGAACCCTTAGCCATAGATGACGATTTCCCTGGGGACGAAGAGGATTGGCATTGGGGAGTCCCAAAATTAGAGCTGAAATCAGCTGTACGCTGGACCGAGGATGTGATTAGTATGAATGCCTTATGCTTCGAAAAAGGTTTAAGAGCACTAAATGGAAGGACATTGAGTGATAAAAATGGGTCTATGACATTTGACAATGGGCTGCATAAAAGCAGAATAGATTATGTACTCTGTAGTTTGAAACTATGGCCGCTGGTATGTGACATGGAGGTTGTGTGGAGGAGTGAGAGTGACCATAACCCTCTGTGTACAGAGCATAAATGGTGGTCACCTACCAACGGGCCCATAGGCCCTAATGCCCTTGCACCACCCTTAACTGTCCCAGCAAATGACACGCGTAGGCTAAGATGGGTAAATGTAGCGACCAACCAGCAGGGCATTGCTAACATCAACACTGAAGCCGATAAAGCGATACTAGCCATGGAACACAATAATTCTTCTAGTTCTGGGTTGAGCAGCGTGGTTGAAATTCATGATACTCTCTTTTGCGCAATCAAAAACCACTTCTTGAAGCCTGTGAAGGGCAATGGAGAGAGAGTCCCTAAGCATGCAAAATGGTACAATGCCCACTGCAGGGACGCACAAATTGCCCTAGGTGCCCTAGGGGAGGGAGGCCATGGCTATCCAATCTGCTAGAAAGGAATATAAAGCTAGTATAGTGAAGGCAAAGAAAGCCTGGGACGAGCACCACTGGTCCGAATTAAAAAGAGCTAGTGATAGGAAAGACTCTAGACTGTTTTGGAGCATTGTTAAGTGGGGTGGTGAGGGGACACCTGAACCCCCAATTAACAATGTACCGGAAGAAGAGTGGGTAAAATTCTTTAGAACACAGTATGCCAAGGCAAAACAGGTCACCACTGCAGTGGACATAAGTCCAACCCACTCCAAAGATAACTCCTTCAGTCTTAAAGAAATCTTGGTGGCCTTGAGCTCTGTGAACAGTGGGCGCGCCCCTGGTCTAGATGGTGTTCCTGCCGACGTCTTTATTAACGACAAGGAACGTTGGTGCAAGTACATTTACCTTCTTATTAACACTATTGCTAAAGGTGCAGAGGTACCGACATCCTGGCAGGGAGCAGTAATTATACCAGTGTTTAAGAAAGGTGATCAATCCCAGCCCGGCAACTACAGGCCGATAAGCTTCATCGATACCATCCAAAAGATAGTAGGGCGTGTGATTGTGAACAGGCTCCTTGACTGGGCTGAGGATAATAACGCTTTGTCACCGTTTCAAGCGGGATTCCGTAGGTCCACAAGTACGGTGGATCAGGTATTCCGCTTTAACCTGCTGCAATGGAGGACCGTGGTGCTGGGCGGGGGTAGCCTATATGTGGCTTTTGTCGACTTACGGGCTGCCTTCGATCTAGTACCACGGTCGAAGCTGTGGCCTGTTCTCAAGAACCTGGGTGTACCAGATGAACTATTGACACTGATAATGCGGCTCCATGAAGTAACCTTTGCTAAAATCCAGTGGGGGGGGGGGGCAGGGCATGGTGACAGCGGATTTCCCGGTTGAGCGGGGCGTCCGGCAAGGTTGTTCAATGGCTCCCACTCTCTTCACACTGTACATTAACGGTGTCGTATCCCGCATGTTATCTGCGAAGGTGGATGCTCCCTCATTAGCTGGCATAAAAATGCCTATTTTAATGTTCGCAGACGACACGCTCATCCTATCAAAGACCCCAAGTGGTTTACAACGTGCACTGTCTATCTTTGACCTATTCTGTGGGGAGCACGGCCTAGAGGTCAATGTGACCAAAACTTATGATTTTTAATCCCCACCGCAGTTTTAAATCTAAAATTATCATGAATGGTCGTCCTCTAAAGGTGGTGAACACTTTCACGTATTTGGGTATTCACATTTCAAATAAGAACAGATGGTGCCAGCACATAGACATCGCTACATTGAGGCACAGGCAACTATCAGGTGCTATTAGCTCTGAGCATAGAAAATCCCTGACGAAACCTGTAAAGCCTGCCCTTCAGGTATATGAAGCAAAGGCTCATGGCTCTGCACTTTACGGTGCTGAGCTATGGGGTTTCGAGAAGGTGGCTGCACTACAAACTTCAGAAAATAAATTCTTCCGGGCAATAACTGGTGTCCCTTAAAGTACTCCCTTGCTGCCCCTTAGGTACGATCTGGGCAGAAAAGCGGTTACAGATTTGGCCAGGCTTCGACCGATTCGGTACTGGAGAAGGCTTTGGACCACGCCTGAGCTTTCCCATTATGCTGAGGGGGTTTTAGACATCATCAAAGCGGATATATTCCATAAAATTGGGTGGCTGAAATCGCTGAAAGCAACTCTGACTGAGCTTGGAATGAGTTTGCTTTGGGTAGACCCAGCTGGAGCAACATTCCCTACTAAAAGCGCTCTAATAGAAATTTATTGGGAAAAGGTAGCCTCCCGGGGCTGGACTAGCTCTAGTACAGGATCTATGGCCGAAGGATTCCTAGAGGCTAAGTTGTATCCTTCTTTGAAACCCTACTAGACCTGGCGATAGAAAACTTTTCTTCCAACTGAGAGCAGGTGCAATCCCCCTTAGATTTTTGACAGCTAAATGGGAAGGTGGGCTGAGCGATAGTTGCCCTGCTTGTGGTTCCGCCAAAGAAACAACTGGCCATTTCTTATTTTCTTGTACAGCCCATTCTGACCCAAGACGTGCATGGTTAAGACCAATGTGCAAGAATTTGGGGACTACCAGTAGTGCATTTGCCTTGCGTATTATATGCACCAGCACTGCAACATGGATATCAATAGCCACAGCCAAGTATCTTGGATGGGCATGGTTGATTAGACAGAGACTGCTAGTCACTTGACTATTCTCTGTCTGGATATTTTGTCTGCGTGTTATATCTATGTTTTTATCACAAAACTGTTTTTATTTAGGTGTTTTTTAACTTTTGTATTATTTTTAAATAATTGCTAATTTTGCACTGTATAAAACTTTCAAAATTGGAACTGTACATCGAGTCATAAACTGTAAATAGTATGCTTTAGTTCTTAATATAATTGATTGTAAATGTAATTGTACTTTTACATTTTAGAATGTTCCTGCTTTTATGAGTGAAATCTCGAATAAAGCATACTTTGACTTGACTTGACTAGAATGACAGAGTTTTTAAACAATGTAGTTTTTTTTATAAATTGGAGGTAGTTCTAAAAAGAACAGTTTTTTTATTCTTTTTGTTGTTTTATATTTTTTTGATTGTTTTTTTGAACGTGTTTCGGACAATGGATCCTCAGGTTCCAATTCCAGTGGCAATAGAGGATCCAGACCACGGAGAGGAGGATGGAGACAGAGGAGACCGCAGTTCCCCAGACAACGAGGATGGAGAGGTTACCAACCCCAACCACAATACCCACAATACATGGGCCCACCTCAATTCAACCCTTTCCAATACGGACCTCCACCCGGTGGACAAAACTACCAACAATGGAACCCTGACTACAATGAGGGATATTACGGCCAACAACAACTTTTTTTGGGCACGCGCCCCACAACACGGGGAAGGAACCGGAAAGGCAACAACGTTGCATGGGAAGACCAGGACCGATCCAACTCCCGAACAACCAGGAGCATGACCGGATCCCTCCCGAACCAGCCATCAACGAGCAAGAGGGGGACCTAGTAGTCAACCTTACACCTTGGCCCTTGACAGACACACAAAGGAATGTGTTAAACAAAGGACTGGGTTTTGTGCCTACTCAGAAACCAGATGTCTTCAAATTGAATATAGAACTCCAGGAATTCACACGAAAGCTGAAATTACAAGCCTTTTTTCAAGATAAACCACCGACCGCGGAAACCACGGACACAGGCTTAAAACTGAAGTCAACCTTTACCCCTCCAGACTCTTCTATGCCAATTGAACTGTTAACTTTCGAGAAGGCTATCATCATTGAAGTTAGCAAATTGAACTTAAGGGATAACAACGTTTTTCACAACACCAGTGGAGAAGAACAAAAGGCAATCAGAGAGCTATCTAACAACAAGGAGTTGGTCATAAAACCGGCAGACAAAGGCGGAGCCATCGTCCTAAAAACCTTAGAAGCATACGATACTGAATGTATGCGGTTACTGTCAGATACACGGAATTACAAGGTCCTATTGGAGGACCCTACAGAAAAATTACGTATCAGGATTGGAGGTATGGTAGAGGAGGGTTTAGCTCACGATTGGCTAAGTAAGAAAGAAGCAGAATTTTTACAACAACCCTCACCACGAATCCCATACTTTTATTGCATTCCAAAGATCCATAAAACATCAACAACCCACCTGGTAGACCCATAGTATCAGGGATAGTCTCCATCCTTGAGCCACTTTCTAAATTCGCTGATGCCTTTCTACGCCCGCTGGTACAGTCCACTGACACCTACCTGAAAGATACGAAGTCAGTCCTACAGTTACTAGAGGATAAATCTTTTGATCCCACGAAACAACTCCTGTTGGGCTTAGACGTGGAGAGTTTATACACTAGTCTGCCACATGATGAGACACTCCAAATAATTGAGGAAGTACTGTTCACCAACCAATGGAAATACCAAACACCGCGAGGCTTAGTCCTTGAATGCATCTCCCTGGCACTACAACATAATTTTTTCCAATATAACAAGACAATTTACCTACAGAGTCACAGCACCAGTATGGGCAGTACTTTTTCTCCAAGTTTTCCAGATTGTATGTCCACCTTCTAGAGCAAAACAGGATACTACATACAGACAACCCATACAGAACCCACATCAATACCTGGAAAAGATATATTGATGACGTCTTCATCATCTGGGACGGTGAAACAGACACTGCCGTTGACTTTGTGAACTGGCTAAACAATCAAAATGCGTATCTGAAATTCACAAGTACGATCTCCAATCAATCCATGGTGTTTCTAGATCTCAATATCTATGCAGAAGGTGATAGACTCAAGAGCACCACACATTTCAAACCTACTTGGGAGGAATTGCCTATTGAGGTATGATAGCTTTCATCCTAGACATCTGAGGGAGAATCTGCCATATGGACAATTCTTGCGGTTGAGACGCAACAGCACAGAAGTTACTGAATTTAAATCACAAGCCTGTGATCTAAAAAAGAAATTGATACAGAGACAATACCCCACAAAAATTATAGACAAAACTATGAAAAGGGCCAAGAAGAATCATAGGGGAGCACTCCTGGAGGAAAAACTACCAAATAAAGATGAAAACAAAAGACCAATATGTGTCACTACTTACTCCACAGTATCAAATGAGGTTTCCAAAATTATAAACAAACATTGGAGGATACTGAATTGTGGTAGTCTTAATCTTGAAAAACCAATGCATGCACATCGCCGAGGTAGGAACCTCAAAGACCTATTGGTTCACACCAGACCCAAACCCAATACCACTACGAGACAGACCACAATAGGGATACAGTGACATTTCCCTTGTGGAAATTCCAGTAGTTGCCATCTCACGCAGAAAAGCAACATCTTGACATTTAGAAATGGTACGACTTGGGAGCAACGACATTTCACAAATTGCAATACTAAAAATGTAGTCTACATGATCACATGTCCGTGTGGTTTGGAATATGTGGGCATGACCACGAGGTCTGTGAGAACTAGAATGGGTGAACACAAAAGCAACGTTCGCTGCAAGAAGTCCACGACAAAAATGGCAACTCACTACTTGGAGAAACCACATTGTGTAAACGATCTAAAATGGACTGTAATCGAACACTTGCCATCTGAAACAGGTCTTTTCCAGAAAGAACAACAGTGGGTGTTCCGCCTGGGCACACATACCCAAGGTCTGAACGATGATGTCCCCTGGAGTCAACTGTCCAGTTAACCAAAATACCCCCCACAGTAATTCATTGGTCCTGATAACCTACAGTAATTCATTGGTCCTGATAACCAAAAGGCCCCCTACAGGAATTAATCGGCTCAGCCTACTGACCTGCCCCCACAGCTCTGTGGCTTATTTGAAAATGCCACTACCAACAAGATCTGCTTGCCCCCATAAACCTTTAGTAAATTGCAAACACTGTTACCGATATGACCTTACTAGAGGCACACAAACCGCGACTATATGCATCATAATGAGCTATCTAATGCATTGCTGTCATTCAGCGTTGCTAGAGTAACCCTAATATGCATGCACGTTAGAACTCAAATCACCGCATACAGCTCAGGCGCAGACGCTTTCCACACGCGCATGCGCCTTTCAACGATCAGAATGCTGAAAGTCTAGTCACTTCACGCATGCGCAAGCCGCAGATCATTCGCGCATGCGCGGATCTACCTTCCACCGCCGCACCCGGGCTATTTGCTTACGCTGTCTCCCTCACCGGACATACCATGTATGGTGTGTTTACGAACCACTAATTGAACGGATTTCCCATGTATGGGCATCAGGCACATCCGACAATCAACCTATGACTGTCGAACCAATTAGGGAATCAGAGTATAAATATCACACGGCATACATCCCCAGTCAATTCCAGCGGAGCAGCGTGTGGGGTAGCACGGAGGCAAACTTGTCCTGAGTCTGTGAGTATTGGGTAAATAGAAACACCATTTTCCATCCAAAAAGTGAGTATTAAATACTGAAAACGATCCTTTGTCCCTCCAGATTGCAAAGTTAGCAATCAACCCCAGACGTACTTGAATGCTCATGAAGCAAGACATCTTTATACAATGAGTATGACCAACATGTTTCAATCAACTTTATGTGTGTTATCTATGTTGTGTGTCTTGTCTGTCAATTTCCTTTTCAGGGCTAATATGCCATGTGGTGTTCCAGGTGACTGCACCTGTATGAGCCACCCTATTAAGGGTAACCATATTAATTTTCTTTTTTCCTCTATTTAGGTCATGCAAATGCATGGTCTTAATACCGCTGTAGGCACATTATAGCCTTTATTTAGTATTAAGACACTGTAAGTAGTCCTGCACTTTTGGTTATTTACACGAATCATAGAAATACGTGAGTAAGGTGGGGAAGTTGTGCCCCCGTCCTGAAGAAGGAGCACATGCTCCAAAACATGTCGATGCACACCAGAGGTACTGTCCATAGTCACGACAATTAATTACCTCACACTGCACTTCTTTTAACAGTACCAGCCCGGGGTTGTGAATAAAGTTTTTTTCTGTACACCCAAGAGCCAGGTACTTTTTAAACTTTCACTATATCCCACCACTAACATTTAAGTACCCCTACCACTTGCATCACACACACCACACATAGTCTAACTTTCAGTGCTCCCACGTAGTCGTAGGTCGCAGCACGCCGCATCCCGCTAGAGGGGTGCGAATACCCCTATGATGAAGCATGACACCAAGGGGCCGATTGGTGTGTGAGGGGTATTTTACAAAACACTGTGTGTCCCCACACTTATGGTAGACACATTTCCCTTTCCACTGTGAGTAGGATTCCTTTTGTTTATGTAACAGTGCCCGTGGAGTAAGAATCCTACCCCTGTACTCTACCTCCCTCCTATTGTTTTTTTGGTGGTGCAGATGCTCAAGCTGCTGCTGCTACTGTAGCCATTTCTCTAACAATAGAAGCAGGTCTTCCTCACTCAAACAACAAAGTGAGAATGAGGAAAAAAGGTGGGGGCTTTCATCATTTGGAAAACAAAACTGTTCTGAACCAATGAAAAGTGTTATTTTCAGGTTACATGACCTGGGCTTTCATCATTTGGAAACCAAAAGTGTTCTGAACCAATGAAAAGTGTTATTTTCAGGTCACATGACCCGACGGGCCTACGCTACGCGCCCCGGGGCGTGCCCGGGGGCGCGTAGCGTAAGCGCATCAGGGCGGGCCCTGGGGCGCTTACGTAGCACGGTCGTATGTGCTCCGGCGCTTCCGGGTGCGCTTACGCCGTGCGTCATAACACGCATCACGCGGCTACGCGATACGTCACGATGATGTTTTCGTTTGCGGCAATAGCGCTAATGGGGCACTCACTGGTACGCGAACCGGGGCGCGGAAAAACTGCGCTTACCGGTAAGCGCATCGGTACGCGCCCCGGGAGCGCTCCGGGGCAAAAAAAAAAAAACCATGAAAAAAATAGTATTACATAAATATACAATATAAAATTCATTATAAAAAATATTACATTTCATACCGAAAGAGATTTGCTATTAAAAAACCTTTGAAATTCACTGAAAAAAACCATAGGTTTCACACCAGTTATAGTTAGGAATTAGCATTTAAAAACCTATTAAATTCACTGAAAAAACCATAGGTTTGACACCAGTTATAGTTAGCTGGAAATTTTACTGACATAAAACCATTGAAATTCCCACATTATAGTTAGTTGGACTCACTATAACTTGCGCGTGCAATGCACTGCTGATGACGTCACATATTACATCACTCATGACATGGTCAGTGACATCACTCATCACTATATTTTGTCCTTTATTAATTGTTTCTTACATACTATATGTCAAAACAGCTCTCATTCACATTTGTTGAAGTGACACTAATGGTGACCCTCAATCCTAATGTTAAGCAACAACTTGCAGACCTAGAACATGACGATAAAGTTGAGAAATAACACAAAACTGCAATTGCCTACTATTCCCACAATGTACCGTAACTTGCCATGTGGGTTTTTTAGTATAAATATGCAAAACAAACAAAGGACTACTGTTCGTAAACCATGATCAGGGACTGGTATAGTCCAAAACGCGTAGGTGGGAGAAACCTACAGGAAAATAAAACACAACTAACCAGCATTGAAGTGGTGTGCGGCGTAGTCTTTGATGAGGAAACTTGATTTTTTATATATATATATATATATATATATATATATATATATATATATATATATATATATATATATATATACATATATATATATATATATATATATATATATATATATATATATATATATATATATACATATATATATATATATATATATATATATATATATATATATATATATATATATATTACCTACTGGCGGTCGCCAGTAGGTATATATAGTTAGGATTTTTTCTCTATGGGACTTTTGAAAATTCTATGTCTAATAACTTTAGTGTTTGTGGACGGAATTGGCTGAAATTTTCAGGAAAATGGAACATTTTGTTTCTGTGCAGCCCCTGAAAATTTGGGGGGGGTTCGTCAAGGGGGGGCCGAGAAAAAAGGGGGGTCCCAAAACGCGTTTTTCCCATGTTAATTTCCATAGGGCGGTTGGCCTCACTTTTAGCCTGAACGGCTGAATGGATTTGCACAAAACTTGGCAAAATTGTAGGGACTGTTAGCCCGACGTGCCTTTGCTAGGTCTCAATATATGTGCTCCAGTGGATTTTGATAAATTAACGTTCAAAAAAAGATATATATCTGTAACAGCGCTCCGGGCAGCGCTCCGGTTCGCGTACTTGGCGCGTAACGGAACTTCGCGAAGCGAAGCTGATTGGCTCTCCGGTGTCTGTCAACATTCTAAACAGTCCGGAGCGGCCGCCATCTTGTCTCTCGGTAGGATCGAGAGACAAGAGGAGGCCAAAACAAAGGGGGAAATGACCATAAGGGGGCATAGTAGATCCTCCCTGACCCCCTAGGTTTGATGTGGAGGTTTTAAAAGGGCCCCGCGGGGTAAAAAAAAAAATTTTTTTTTTTTTTTTGCGTGGGAAGCTCCCGGTTCGCGTACCGGCGAGCGAACCGGAAAGCGAACTAAAAGAAATAGAGCTTGCCAGAGTGCTAAACATTCTAGCAAATTTTTGTATAAAAGGGAGGTAGTTCTGAAAAGAACTCTTTTTTTTATGTTTTTGTTGTTTTATATTTTTTTTTACTTTTCTGAACATTATTTGTTTTTTTTGTATTTTTTGAACAATTTTATGTTTTTTTTGTTTTTTTGGAAGGGAAAGAACAAAAAACAGGCATTGAAAAGGGCTCAACAGGAGCAAAAAAAAAATTCTTTTTTGTGGCGTTTAGAGCACTTGTGACTTTCAAATGCTCTATTTACTAAGTTAATGCTCATATTGGCACATGAAAGTAAGGTACCACAATATAAACAAACAATCTTCATGTGCACAAAGTTTTCCTGGATGTTTGGCACTGTTTCCCGTGCCTCTGGCCCTGACAGAGATATTTCTGCTGATGTCCTGGCCACAGAAGTTAGAGGGTTGTCTTGCAGGTCACGCATCTCTGCCCGGCTATAATTTAGAGGATGCCACCTCTGCATGTGACGGTGCATAGTATAGTTGCCATAACTATACTTTTTATCTGTGCCTCTAGATAAGTTCTGCTTGCATATTAGGCACGTCACATAGCGAGCATTAACTTTTTTCTCTCCTGCAGGAAATGAAAAAAACTGCCAAATAAAACTATTTTTATAATGAGATACCCGGGGCAACTCTTCTAAAAATTGTGGTGCCTGTTCTTCCTCTTCCTCTTCTTGATCCTCTTCCTCCTCTGGGTTTGCAAGGAACTGTGGAGGAGGTCCTCTCTTCCTATGAGGAGGTGGTGGTGGTGGTGGTGGGGGTCCACCAGCTGAAGCTACTAGTGAAGCCATTTTCCACTGTGCAAAATAGGTCTTCCTTTCACAAAGTTGAAAGTCAGAGTGAGAAAAAAGGTGGGGGCTTTCATCATTTGGGAAAAAAATTTGTTCTAAACCAATGAAAAGTGTTATTGTAAGGTCACCTGACCTAGTCTTACATCATTAGGAAACCAAAAGTGAAATGAACCAATGAAAAGTTTTATTAACAAGTCACATGACCTGTTCCGCTTACGTTACGCGCTGCGCGCCGCGCTCCGGATCGCTTCCGGGAAGCTGCGTTTCGCGCCTCTGTTCGCGGTCCGGAGCACTTCCGGGTGCGCTAACGCGGCGCGTCATAAGACGCATTATACGGCAACGTGATATGTCGCGCTTCCGCGACGCGTCACGATGTTGATTTCTAACGCGGCAGTTGCGCAAACGGAACGTTTACCAGTTAGCGGACCGGGTCGCGGCATCAAATTGAGCTAACGGAAAGCTTCCCGGTTCGCGAACCGGGAGCGAAAAAAAAAAATATTAAAAAAAAATTAATCATAAACATATAAAATATATTTTTGGATTTAAAGAAAAATACATTTTACAGCTACAGATATTAGCTTTTAAGAAACCAATGAAATTCACTGAAAAAACCATAGGTTATAGACCATATATAGTTAGGAATTTGCATTTACAAAACCTTGAAAATTCACTGAAGAAACCATAGGTTATAGACCATATATAGTTAGGAATTAGCATTTACAAAACCTTATTTTACTCACACAAAACAATTGAAATTTCATATATAGTTAGTTGCACTAACTATATATCGCGCACCCGCAATCCACTGCTGATCATGTCACATATTACATCATTCATGACATGGTCAGTGACATCACTGATGACATCACTGATGACATCACTGATGACATCTCAAATGACATCACTGATGACATCACTAATGACATCTCATTTGCCATTACTGATCACATCACTGATGACATCATTCATGTGATAATACGGTGAACCTCTTCAGACTCTAATATAATCTTAGATACACTCAGAGTAAATAGACGCTCACAGACTGTCACTCATCCATGGAGTTACTCACACACCTAGTCAGTCATGCAAAGAATCAATTACACCTCCATTCCCTCAACTATACAGTTATACACACCTTACTAATTCAAACATATACTAAAACATATTTACTCTCTTATACAATCCCTGATACAAGTTCTCAATGATCCATACAGCCACTCACACATTCACTGGCTCTTATGCACAGTTATTTATATATGTCAACTCTCACATGTACTGTGTTTTACATATGTACTTACTTTGACATGTAGCACTGAGATATCCATTCACTCACCAATACACTCATGCACACAGTCAACTGCCCATACAGATGTTTCCACATGCACTTTTGAACCCATACATCTACTGAATCAACTGCTCACACATCTATGCACATAGTCAGACACCTCACAGCCACCCACACACACACTCACTCTCTCATACAAATACTTGGGCAACCTATCATTAACCAATATACTTAATCATAAAGCTACTGATCAACATAAGCAGCAGTTTACAGAACAACAGATATAATGATGCACAAATTAAGACAGTTTAGTCACTAACCCATGCACTCAGTGAGACACATTTAATCACTCACTCATACAGTCAGTCATGCACCTACTAAATCCTTCATCCAGAGATTTATACATCCACTCATTCTTCAATATGTAAGGCATATTTTGACTTTTCAGAAACATACAGTCACTGGATGTTGTCATCAGTGATGTCATCAGTGATGTCATTTGAGATGTCATCAGTGATGTCATCAGTGATGTCATCAGTGATGTCACTGACCATGTCATGAATGATGTAATATGTGACATGATCAGCAGTGGATTGCGGGTGCGCGATATATAGTTAGTGCAACTAACTATATATGAAATTTCAATGGTTTTGTGTGAGTAAAATAAGGTTTTGTAAATGGTAATTCCTAACTATATATGGTCTATAACCTATGGTTTTTTCAGTGAATTTTCAAGGTTTTGTAAATGCAAATTCCTAACTATATATCGTCTATAACCTATGGTTTTTTCAGTGAATATATATATATATATATATATATATATATATATATATATATATATATATATATATATATATATATTCACAGACAAAAAACTAAAGGTTACAGGGATGTTATTGTTATGGTTGATTTTCACTCATACAAAATCAGTGAAATTCAGAAGTTATAGTTATCTGAGCAAGCTATAACCTATGCCTCCACAACGCACTGCGTATGGTCTCTCATATTACATCACTCTTGACATGGCCAGTGGCGTCTCTGATTACATCACTGATTATATCACAAATGACATCACTGATGACCACTGATTACATTATCCTGTGATTGTGAATGTTTTCTAGATGTTTATGGGAGTTAAACATATGAAGTAAGGTACCATATAAGTTAAATTAGTATACTAGGTGTACTACTAAAGAGTGATACTACTTTTAAACATATATTATGTGACTGGCTGTGTGAATGTGTGTATCCATGTGTGAGTGAATGATTGTGTGAGTGACTGTATGGGTAAATAAGTGAGTATGTGAGTGGCTGTGTAGGTGAGGTAGTAGCTGTTTGATTGGCTGCATTGGTGAGTAAATGGGTGTGTCAGTGGCTCTATGGGTGAGTGAGTGGCCATATGAGTGGCTCTATGGGTGAGTGAGTAGGCATCTGAATGACTGTATGAGTGAGTGATTGGGTGTGTAGATTGCTGCATGGGTGAGTGAGATGCTGTTTGAGTGTGTTTGTTTGGTTAGGTGTGTTGGTGTGTAAGTGCCTGTATTGGAGAGTGAGTGTCTGTGTGAATGGCTGTATGGACAAGTGAGCAGATCTGGGAGTGCTTGTATGGATGAGTGAATGGGTATATAAGTGGTTGTGTGGGTGGGTGAGTGCTTGTATGGGTAAATGAATGGCTGTGTTGAGAGTGAGTGGTGAGAGTGAGTAGCTGTATGGTTGAGTAACAGGGTTTGTGAGTAGCTGTATGGGTGAGTGTGTAGCTGTGTGGGTGACTGTATGGGAAAGTGACTGGGTTTATGAGTAGCTGTATGGGTGAGTGAGTGGCTGTCTGAGTGCCTGTATGGATGACTGAGCAGATGCGTTAGTGGCTGTATGAGTAAGTGAGTGTGTGTGTTTGTGTGTCTCTATGGGTGAGTAACTGCATGCATGAGTGGCTTGCATGAGTGGCTATATAGGTGTATGAGTGGGTGTGTGAGTAACTTATGGATGAGGGAGTGGGTGCATGAGTGGGTATACAGATGAGTGGTTGTATGAGTAGCTGTATTGTTAAGTGAGTGGTTGTTTGAGTGGGTGTATAAGTTAGTGAATGTGTATGTGTGAGTGGCTGTATGGGCGACTGAGTGGTTGTGTGAGTACTTGTATGGGTCTGTGAAAGGGTAGGTGAGTGGCTGTGTGGATGGGTGAGTGGGTGTATGACAGGTTGGCTAGGGGTGTGAGTGATTCTTTGGCTAATGTTATCAGTGATCTCATTTGAGATGTTGTCAGTCATGTCATCAGTGATGTCATTGACCATGTCATCAGTAATGTAATATGTGAGGTCATACGCAGTGCATTTGGGTTTATTTCAGTGAATTTATATGGGTTTTTAAATTCTATTTTCTAACTATAACTATAATGCCCCTGTAACCTTTGTTTTTTCAGTGAATTGCTATGATTTTTTATGTTGTTTATCCTAACTGTAACCAACTTTGAGAATGGGTGTGTGAGTGGCTGTGTGGGTCTGTAGGTGCCTGTGAGTGGGTGTCTGTGTGGGTCTGTGAGTTGTGTGTGTTAGTTCCTGTGTGAGTGTATGCATGGATGTGTGAGTGCCTGTGTGTATTTGTGAGTGGGTCTGTTAGTGCCTTGTGAGTATCTGAGTGGGTGCATGAGGGAGTGTGTGGCTCTGTGAGTGGTCTGTGAGTGCCGGTGTGGGTCTATGACTAGGTGTGTATCTACCTGTGTGAGTGTCTGGGTGGGTGTCTGAGTGGCTGTGTGGCTCTGTGAGTGAGTCTGTGAGTGCCTATATGAGTGTCTGAGTACCTGTGTAGCTCAAATAGTGGGTCTGTGAGTACTTATGTTGGTCTTTGAGTGAGTCTGTGAGTGCCTGTGTATGTCTATGAGTGTGAGTGTGAGTGTGAGTGGCACTAGGCATTTTGGGCATTTGTACTTAGGGCATTTAAAAGGGAGAATCATGGACTCTCACCAGGAGATGATGAAAACGAAATCACTCGTCGCAGTCACCCCAGATTATATTTCCCTCAAATAGATCAACAATGCCGTCACCTCCATTAAGAATATACAATTGTTTTTCATTGTGAAATATGAGAAGAAACACACTTACTTTGCTTTGGCCAAACTCAAGAAGTTAGAATCATGTGTATTTTTCTGAAGTGGAGCTTCCACTGGGGCACATGCTGTGTTTATTTTGTAAGTGCTTTCCTGTTGAGGTTTAATTTGTATGAAATGGGCTCCAGGGCCTGCATGGAACATCATTTTTTTCAAGAAGAGTAGCCAGTGTTGCTGAAATGTATACCCAACTGGATTACTTTCATCTGGATAATTAGTAATTACTGCCTCGTTGGGTAAATGTCCTGTGTTTATTCTGCACTACAGCAGCATAAAGGATCACAAGGTAATGTTTCCAGTTACCTTGTGTGCATTTAGTTTTATCAATATGATCATTCCTTGAACTTCTTCATCCACAAATCTGTGATAATGTGAATCCTCATCAAGAGAAGACGAGGACACTACAACGACATGTCATTTGATGGTGTTGATATGTCAACAGTAACCCTGGGCAAAGTACTATGCTACGCTCATGTAGTTTGCGAAGTTTGCGCTTCTTTGCTCTACACAAATTGCACGTAGCACAGTGCAAACTCGCGTAGTGTAGCAGTCATTTTTTGCTTGCTCGCGGTTCTCAACATCAAGTTGGCGAGCAAAGTCACATCCCGGTGAGACTTTTTCCTCGTTCGCAATCAGCAACATCAAGTTGCCCATCGCGAGCGTGGAAAATAAACCTCCCGGCGAGATTCTTAACGCAGGGAGGTCATTTTTCTCAGTGCGAGTGGTCGGGTATGCTCACCACTGCTCGTGATGAGAAACTACCAGTCCATGTTGAGAAAGCTGCAGCTCGAGTAGAAATCTACTCAAGCGGCAGAAAACGACCGCTTGCACTGTGCAAGATGCGGTTTGCACTGATTGCACAGTGCGGACAAGCATCCGGCACTGTGCAATCAGTGCGAACAGCATTTTGCACAGTGCACTACGCAGTTCGCGTAGCACGTGTAGTGCAAAGTGCACTTCGCGAACTACGCGTTACTAGCGTTACTACGCGAACTACGTCCAGGGTTACTCAACAGTGTGTTGCTTGGACAGCATAGCATCTGTTGTAATTTAAATGCTATTACAGAAAGGCAATGATTTTATGCCCTGCAATACATTTCTGCAGATATAACTCACACAGTAACTAGATGTAATGCTTTCATACTGTGGTATTATAACTGCCAGCAATACTTATAAGTACTTATAAAGTTCCTCGTGAAGTAATGCATACCCCTAGGCCTGGCCTTAATTGAATGGGGGTGGGGAGCTGCATTGCCCCCATTCCCATGCTGATTTCAGCCCCGGGGACCCTGTCCCCCAGGGGCTGACCATTTCTCCTTGGGTACCCTGGAGGCTACACAGGTCACCCAGTGTGCTATGGGACCATGGGGGAAGCCTCAAGACCCCCGCAGTCCCAGCAGGCTACCCCCCTCCAGCAGGAGCCATCATTGCTATTGTCCATTGGGAATTGCAGGAAATGCATCCCCATGTGCAAGAGCATTGTTTCATCTGTGTACTGCAACTGAGAGGAGTTTGGCAGCTCCCTTTTGTGGAAGCAGAGTGTTTGCATTTGCTTGACAGGAGGTGTCAGCTACAGCCAAGCAAAAACAAACAGCTATGTCCCGAAAGTGGGCATCACGAGCAATAGAAGGAGCCAGCCCTGGGTGGTGGCGGTTCCCAAGGCCACATATGGCTCCACAAGGGGGACCTCACAGCCTCCTCCTTTAATCAGTATGGGTCAACCCCAGGATGGTGGTTGTCCCTGGGGCCATATATAGCCTGGAAGTGGGTCACGGAACTCCCCTCCTCCATTTTAAATAATAGTTTGACCCTGGAGAGATGGGGGTCCTGAGGTATCCGTGTGGCCGCACTATGTTTCTTTATTGAATTTAAATCCCTGGCTTGGTGGAGATCCCCAGGGCCTAGGCGAGTCTGCTTGGTCCTCAGCGCAGACCTGGGGAGCTGGTTGTCCCTGAGGCATGGGGGCTTGTGAGCCCCCTGCACTAAAATTGTATTAGCTCCGAAGAGGTGTTGGTCTCTAGGGCTTAAAACAGCCCGAGAGGGGGGGTCTAAATTTCACATTTTCATGGATTATTTTTTAAATGCTCTTTTGGCATGACAAGGTCCCTTTGGAACCTCAAGACCAAAGTTAGGAGGTCAGGATATCAGTACCCTGCCCCCCTTTTTTTTCCACATTTCTTTTTGGAACTCGGCTGAAGCCAAGTACCAAGTTGGCTGTCAACACTTCCTGGTAGATATGTTGGCAGCCAAATGTTGGCAGCCAATCAGAGCTCTGCAGATGTCTGCATGAGCTCGTCATTATTCAAAAGTTGTCACAACTGTACATATACGAATTTGAATTTCCTTTAATAATTTGCAAACTACTGAACAGATTTACATCAAATAACAAGAAGTATAATCTGCAGACCAAAAGCTAGCTTTCTGCCAAATTTGTGGTAATTCTGTTCAGAAGTTAGGCTGCAGGCATGTCTAAAGATGGGAATTAACATTGGAAACACACTTTTGAGACCCTCCCATTTTTCTCAGCCCCTGCTTGTCGGATCACCTCAAAACTTTATAAGACTCACTATGACACTTTTTGGGAACATTTTTGTGAAGATTTGGTAAACGGCACCAAAGATATAGGGAAGTTAAAAAACACATTTTCTATGGAAACATATATTACCCAGTGGCATTGGCCATTGGGTAGTTATAGTTAGGATCGTGTTTCCATAGGAAACAGCTTTTTGTGTTGCTATTAACTTTAGCATCTTGATGACTCTCCACAAAACTTTCCCAAAAAGTGCTACTTTTTGACTAGTTTGTGCATGGGTAGTTTTGGTGTGATCTGTCAAACAGGGACCACGAATAAGGTGGGAATCCCAAAACTGATTTTCACCATTCATTTTACCATAAGAACTTTTGATACAGCTACAGCCACAAACCGCTGAAGAGATATACACTCATTTTGTCAGAAAGCTAACTCTTGGTCCCAAAAGAGAGCTTTTGTGATTTGATGTAAACTCATTCAGCAGTTTTTGAGCAAGTAATACTCAAACACTTTGTATATTTCATGCCGCAGAGGATCAGTGGAGCCAACATATTTTGTGCTGAGGTCTGATTAGCTGCCACCACATGAACCAGGAGGGGGTGACAGACATCTTAGGACTTGGGACTGAGTCCCAAGTCCTAACTGTTGGAAATGGCCTTTTTGCAGGGTTATTATTCCCAAGATTTTTTTGCTTCTTCCTCCTATTTTTCATTACCTGTTTATGTTGGCTTTAGGACTCCAGACACTTTACCAATGCTAATCAGTGCTAAAGTGCATATGCTCTCTGTGTAAATTATGACTATGATTGGGTATTTATGACTGGCATTTTTGATTTACTAGAAAGACCCTAGTACAGTGCATTGAGTGTGCCAGGGCCTGTAAATCAAATGCTACTAGTGGGCTTGCAGCACTAATTGTGCCGACCACATGAGTAGCCCTGTAAATGTGTCTCAGACCTGGCACCGTAGTACCTTTGCACACAGTTCTAAAACTGCCATGCTGACCTGGCAAGTGCACCCACTTGCCAGGCACCAACCTTCCCTTTTCTTACATGTAAGACACTCCAAAGGCAGGGTGCAGTGTATTTGAAAGGTAGGACATGTACTGGTGTGTGTGACATGTCCTGATAGTGAAATATTGCCAATTTAGTTTTTCACTATTGAAAGGCTATCTGTCCCATAGGCTACAGTAAGAATTGCTTTGTAATATCTTACAAGTATAACTTTCCAATGGGACAAAATTGGAAAATGGAGTTTAGGCTCTCTGAACTCAGAATTTCATAAAACATCTTTTAAGTAAAGATATTTTTTAAATTGAGTGTTTGAAAATGCTACTTTTAGAAAGTAAGCATTTTCTTGTTTAACCATTCTGTATGCCTCTGATGGGTATGTATTGACTCTCTGGTTTTTAAGTGTAAGGGACTGGGGATGTGCATTCACTGTAACAGCCACAAGGGGGGTTGAGGTGTGTCTTGCCTGCTGAACTCATAGCCAGACAGAAGAGGCCTCAGCTGCATTTAGAATGGTGGGAGGAGTTTCACTTGCACCTGAATAGGCTGTGTCTCCTTAGCACAATGCTGTCTCTACCTCATGTGGGTATGCTGCACCAGAGAGGACAGAACTGGTTTTGATTGGGCTCAGAGGCCCTTGCCACAAAGAGAGCAAAGCGAAAATGGGATATAAGTATGAGACCTTTAACCCCAGAACTTTACATTACTTCTGGAATAAAGAGGAACCTCTGCCAAGGAGAAGAGCAGGAGAACTGTGAAGAGGAGTACTGCCCCTTTGCATTGTGTGCTTTGCTGGGTTGGCCTCCAGTTGCTGCTTCAGCCAAGGAGAGGACAAAGGATTAGACTTTGCTCTGTATCCTGCTTGTGAAGTTTCTCCAAGGGCTTGTGTGTGCTTGCCTGCTGTTAAGAAATCTCCACCAATACCACCACCATCAATGCCAATACCACTGCCAATACTGCCACCACCAATATCACCACCAATACCACCACCACCAATACCACCACCACCAATACTACCGCCATCACCAATACCACCACTGAGCACTAATAACAACAATACCACTACCACCACCAATACCATCACCACCAATACCACTACCACCAACACCAATACCACCACCACCACCACCACCACAAATACCACCACCACCAATACCACCACTACCAATATCATCATCAAACCACGACCACCAACACTACCACCACCAATACCACAAGACCACCACCACCAATTCCACCCCTACCACTAACAATACTACTGCCAATACCAACACCACCACCACCAATACCAACACAACCACCACCAATACCAATACCAGCACCACCAATACCAATACCACCAATACTACCTCCACCAACATCAATACCACCACAACCAATACCACCACCACCACCACCAATACCAACAATGCTACCACCACCAATACCAATATCACCACCACCATACCGCTACCAATACCACAACCACCAATACCACCACCATCACCACCAATACTACAACCAATACCACCAATTACCACCACCACCAATACTATCACCGCCACCAATACCACCACCACCATCAACACCACCACCACCAATGCTACCACCACCGCCAATACCAATACCACTGCCAATACCACCACCACTAATACCAATACCACCAATACCAATACCACTAATACCACCACCACCAATACCACCACCACCTATACCAATATCAATACCACCACCACAAATACCAATACAACCAATACCAGCACCACCACCAATACCAGCACCAGCACCACCACCAATAACACCACCACCAATACCAATGCCACCATCACCAATACCACCACCATCAATACCACACCCTATACCACCACCAATATAACCACCACCACCAATGCCACAACCACCAATGCCACAACCACCAATACCACCACCACCAATACCACTACCACCTTTGCCACCACCACCACCACCACCAATAGCAACACCACCACCAAGACCTCCACCAGCAAAACCACCAATACCAATACCAACATCAATACCATCACCACCAATGCCAATAACACAGCCAATACCACACCACCAATACCACTACCACCAGTACCAATACCACCACCACCGAAACTAATACCACCAATATTACCACAACCAACAACACCAATATTACCACCACCAACAACACCAATATTACCACCACCACCACCACCATTACCACCAACAATACTACCACCACCAATACCAACGCCATCACCAATACAAGCACCACCACCAATACCATCAGAAATACTATTGGAAACACGCTTTTGGCAAACCCTGAAGCCAGAAGTCAGCACAGAGCGCAATACGCTCACTAGGAGCCTTCACAGCCTGAATTTTAATAATCCCGTTTTTTTTGTGTTAGGTGAATGATTTGTTTTGTTTACCCTGTTTTAAAGCGCCACTTACTTGCACACTAAAATTTACTAAACACCGCGTTGGGGCGGCTTCTCCTGACACTTGAAAAGCTAACAGCTTCATTTCACTCGCTTCATTCGATTGAATGCCATAGCGGCGGACATCTTGGGTGGGGGCTGAGGCTCTGCACGGTCTAGTCGTCACAAGGACGCTAGACCGGTACTTAAGCCGAGCAAATTAGGCGGCCTGCTACTTGGAAACACGCTTTTGGCAAACCCTGAAGCCAGAAGTCAGCATTGAGCGCATTACGCTCACTAGGAGCCTTCACAGCCTGAATTTTAATAATCCCGTTTTTTTTGTGTTAGGTGAATGATTTGTTTTGTTTACCCTGTTTTAAAGCGCCACTTACTTGCACACTAAAATTTACTAAACACCGCGTTGGGGCGGCTCCTCCTGACACTTGAGAAGCTAACAGCTTCATTTCACTCGCTTCATTCGATTGAATGCCATAGCGGCGGACATCTTGGGTGGGGGCTGAGGCTCTGCACGGTCTAGTCGTCACAAGGACGCTAGACCGGTACTTAAGCCGACCATGCCCACGCGCAGCGGTCACGCGCTGCGGGATCGCCAGAGCATCGCCGGAGTCACGCCAGAGTCCAGCCCGTCTGCGCCCGTCCGCGCACGGGCGGGCTCGGGGGCTCGGACTCCTGACCATCGCTATATCTATACGGCGGAAGTACTTCATTGTTTAGATAACGGTCAGTTGTTACTCGATCAAGATGCTATTGCTAGGCTAAAAAATTATGCCATACTGCGGCCTTACAACAGAAGTTCTAGAACCCAATATCCGGTAATAAAGATAGCCAGTCTGAACACTAGGTCCCTTCACAGTCATCATGTGGAGATCTATACCCTACTTCAGGATAGAGACCTTGATGTCTTGACACCCTCAGAAACCTGGATGGGTGAAAACTCCATGCCGGACATCATTGCTGCCCTTCCTAATGGCTATGACGCAATATGGCAGAACCGTGCAGGGTCGGCACGGGGGGGGTGGGGTAGCGATTCTATTTAAAAAAAACCTATCTGTGGAGAAACTAATATCAGAAACAGTGGATCTAGCTGATCTAGTAGGAGTAAAGATTTCCCTAAACAACTCCTGCTGGGTGATTCTGTCAATTTACCGCCCGCCCAACTCATCCCCACTTTTTAATGACTTATTTGCCCCCATCATATCAGACCTATGTACAAGATACAAGAAAATCGTGTTATTAGGATATTTTAATTTGCATTGGGATAGCCCCCAAAGGGACTTGCCAACACGCCAATTGGACACTACCATGTCCGCTTTGAGTTTTAGTCAACTCGTGGAAGTACCCACACACATCAAGGGTCATACTCTTGACTTAGTATGGACCACAGACCCAAATGTCCTTCTTAGGGATGTGGTTCCCTGTGTCTGGACTGACCATTACCTGGTGATTTGTGAGGTAAATGTTAAAGATCACTTAAAGCACTTACCCCGAGGTACTAGAAGGACCCGCAAATGGGTCGAGGTTGATTTAAAAACGCTGACCTCGGCGCTCCCGAAAATGGCTTGTCTGATGAATACAGATAGAAGCCTGGATGTAGAATACGCGGACCTAACCCAGAGCCTGAACAAAGCTATTGATCAGATTGCGCCGGAAAAAACTCAGCCAATAAAAGGACCTGGTAAAGAGGCTCCATGGTTTACCCCATTATTAAGGGAACAAAAAAGAAAACTCCGAGCTCGGGAGAGAATCTGGAGGAAAACTAAGCAGGATACAGCAAGGAACCAATATAAAGACTCACTCCATCTGTATAAAAAACTTATCTCACAAGCTAAGGCGGAGTACTATGAGTCTCGCCTACAGAAGGCCAGGAATACCCAGAAGGAGACTTTCCAAATCCTGTTGGAGTTGAGTAAAAAACAGGAGAATTCTGAGTCTCCCATAAACTGTAACACCTTCCAGGGGTATTTCTTAGAAAAAGTAAAGACTATCATCCTGGAAATTAAGAATAGTATGGTGAACGGTGATGCCATACATTCTGAGGCCCATAATCCTGCTCACTGCTCTATAGTACAGTTCCCTGAGTTGGATGAGCTGAGCCTAGAGCAGCTAATGGGTAAAACCAAATCTGGCTCCCCAGCGAACCCATGTCCCCCGAGTGTTTTCCGTGTGGCACGGCCGTTATTGGAAACTCGGATTATCTCTCTCCTTAATAGTTCCCTAGAAACAGGGTATTTACCTGGTGACCTTAAGGAGGCGCGAGTTAGACCCCTACTGAAGAAACCAGGCGCAGACCCGGCTGTCTTGAAGAACTACAGGTCGATTTCCCAGTTGCCTTCCCTTGCAAAGGTCCTAGAGCAACAAGTGCTGAAGTCCCTGTCCCTGTACCTCGAATCCCATGGCTTATTGCATGAGCGACAGGCGGGGTTTCGAGCACACCATAGCACCGAGCTAGTAATGCTCTCGGTGTTAGACGAACTGAGAGGCATGGCTGACAGCAAAAAACCGAGCGCCCTGATTTTATTAGACCTGTCAGCGGCGTTCGATACCGTCAGCCATGACCTGCTCCTGGGAAGACTGGAGGCCTTTGGGATCAAAGGCTTGGCCTTCAAGTGGCTGCATTCCTTCCTTTCGGGAAGGACTCAGAGGATACAACTAGGGGAGTCAATATCTGAGGTGGGGTTCTTAGAGTGCGGAGTACCCCAGGGCTCCGCACTGTCCCCACTTCTGTTTTATCTTTACCTGCAGCCTCTGATTGCATCCCTGGCCGAGATGGGCTGTAGAGTCTTCAACTATGCTGACGATACTCAGATTGTACTGAGTATCGATAACACAGGGACAGCACAAATCCAAGCTCAAAACATCTTGAGGTATACCGTAGGGTGGATGACGGAAAACCTACTAAAGATCAACCCGGATAAGACCGAGGTATTGGTAATTCCATCTACAACCTCACCGTGGAGTGATCTGTACTGGCCTGCAGAGCTTGGATTAGCCCCAAAGCCTAGTGCCAACGTAAAGAGCCTGGGGATTAAACTAGATTGTGATCTGTCAATGTGCAGCCAAATTTCCACCGTTGTTGGAACCTGCACGAACATCATCAGACAACTGAGAAAGCTAGCCCCCTTCCTCTCTCATTCTATGATGCGCTCAATTGTAGCAGCAACCGTCATTTCACAGATCGATTATGGGAATGCCCTGTATCTTGGCCTCCCAAAAATACTGACAAACAGACTCCAGGTCGTAATGAATGACGCCGCACGACTGATCTTCGAATTGCCCAGACGAACAAAGGCCTCCCCTCTACTCCAAAACCTTCATTGGCTCCCTGTTAAAGAGAGGGTTGAGTTTAAGAGCCTCTGTATAGCGCACAAGGCGATCTACGGCCATGCTCCGGCCTACATCAAAGCTCGCCTGGAAGTATACAACCCAAAGAGAATACTTAGATCATCGGATTCTCAGTTATTGGTCTGCCCCCGCTACAAATTAGTGACTAAGGGAGGGAGAGCCTTCTCTGTTCTGGCCCCCCAGTTATGGAACAAGCTGCCTGAGGGGCTACGCAGAGAGGTGAATCTCCTACGGTTCAGGAAATCACTGAAAACTCTGCTGTTCGGAAGAGCCCTGATCGCAATGTAGTCCTGTAGCTGCGTCTCTCTGAGGAGTTGAGCCAAGTTATTGTAATAACATCGATTTCCAAGCGCTTAGAGACCTGCAGGTGATTGGGCGCGCTATAAATCTAAAATAACAATAACAATAACAATAATACCACCACCGCCAATATCACCACCATCAATATCATTACCACCAATACCAATACCACCAATAACTCCACAAGCACCAACACCAATATCACCGCAAATACCAATACCACCACCACCACCACTGACGATACCACCGCCAATATCACCACCGCCAATACCAATGCCAATATCAGCACCACCAATACCAACACTACTAATACTACTACCACCAATACAACCACCAATACCATCACCACCACCAATACCAACACCACTGATACCACCACCCATACTACCGCCAATACCACCGCCAATATTACCACCGCCAATACTAATGCCAATATCATCATCACCACCAATACCAACACCATCAATACTACTACCACCAAAACCACCACCAACACCAATACCACCACCACCAATATCTCCACCACCAATAGCAATGCCACCACCACCACCAATACCACCTCCAATACAACCACCAATACCACCACCAATACCTCAATACCACAACAACCAACAATACTAACACCAATACCACCACCACTAATACCACCAACAATACTACCACCACCAATATCACCACCAATACCACCACTACCACCAATATCACCATCACCAATAGCAATACCACCACCGCAAATACCAATACCCACCCAACCACTACCACCAATTCCACCACCACCACTACCAATACCACCAACCCGCACCACCAATACCACCAACACCAACAATACCACCACCTCCAATACCATGCCAATACCTATAACACCACAACAAATACCACCACAAATATCACCACCAATGCCACCACCATCAGCAATATCACCAACACCCATGCCATCACCACCACCAATACCACCACCAACACCAATACCAATAACACTGCCAATACTACCACCACCAGTACCACCACCACCAATATCTCTACCACCAATAACACCACCAATACCACCACCAATACTACCACCACCAATACCAATACCACCGCCAATACCACTGCCAATACCACCACTGCCAATACCACTGCCAATACCACCAATACCACTACCACCAATACCACCACCAATACCAATACCACTGCCTATACCAATACCTCCACCGATACCAATACTACCACCACCATTACCACCACCATCACCACCAATGCCACCAATGCCACTAATACCTCCACCACCAATACCAATACCACCTATGCCACTGCCGCCACCAATACCACCACAAATACCAATATCACCAATATCATCACCAGCAATAACATCAATAATACCACCACCAATACCACCACTAATACCACCGTCACCAATACCACAATCAATGTCTCCACCAATACCACCACCAATACCACCAGTAATACAGGCAATACCACCACTACCAATATCACCACCATCAATACCATTACCACCAATACCACTACAACCAATAACCAATACCACAACCACCAATAACTCCACCACCACCAATACCAATACCACCACCAATATCACCATCACCAATACCACAGCCAACAACAATACCACCACCACCAAAACCAAAACCACCACCACTAATACCTCCACAACCACCAATTTCAGCACTACCAATACCACCAATAGAATTATCAGCACCATCAATGCCACCACCAATTCCACCACCAATACCGCCACCAATACCACCACCAATACCACCAACACCAATACTACCACCAATACCACCACCAATACCATCACCACCACCAATACCATTACCACCACCAATACCACCATCATCACCAATACCACCACCAATACCATAACCAACAATACCACCACCGCTGACAATACCACTGCCAATACCACCACCACCAATACCAACATCACTACCACCAATACCACCACCAATACCAGCGCCAATACCAATACCAGCAGCAATACCACCAATACCACCACCATCCATACCATCACCACCACCACCATTATAAATACCCCCACCACCACCAATACCTCAACCACCAATACCAATACCACCACCACCATCAATAACACCACCAATACCACTACCACCAATACTAATTCCACCACCAATACTACCACCACAACAAATACCACCAACAATACCAATACTACCACTACCAATACCATCATATATATCACCACCACCAATAGCAATACTATCACCACCAATACCAATACCCACACCACCAATACCACCACCAATACCACCACCGCCACCACCAATACCACCGACAGCACCAATACCACCAACCCCCACCACCAATATCAATACAAAAACCACCACCAATGCGACCTCCACCAATACCACAGCCAATACAAATACCACCACCAATACCACCACTAATACTGCCACCAATACCACCACCATCACCAATATCACCAATGCCATCTCCACCACCAATACCACCATCACTACCAATACCACCACCACCAATACCAATAACACTGACAAAACCCCCACCAGCAATACCACCACCACCACCACCAATACCACCACAAATACCAATACGACCACCACCAATACCATCACCCCAAAATCAATCCACTCAGGGGCCCCCACGGACCCCTGCCCCCACCACATTTCAACAGAGCCGCCAACACCATCACACCCATGCTCTGCCACACCATCTACCACTCCCTGGCAACCGCCACATTCCCCGACGACTGGAAACAAGCCGAGCTCAACCCCCCTCCTGAAGAAACCCTCAGTGGATCCCAACGACCTCAAAAACTACAGACCCATCTCCCTACTCCCGTTCCCAGCGAAATTCATTGAGAAAGCCATCAACAGCCAACTCGCCACATTCATCGAAGAGCACAACATCCTTAACTCCTCCCAATCTGGCTTCAGAAAAACCCTTCAGTATGGAAACTGCAACAGACGACATCTGCACCCTACTGGACAATGGTGAAACAGCAGCCCTCATCCTCCTCGACCTCTCAGTGGCATTCGACAAAGTCTCAGTCAAAACCTGGCTCTTCAACAGACCCCCCCTTGATGGACTGGAGCCTGTTAACACCCCCACACACCACACCCCCAGCTACTTGAGACACTTACGGGTGAGTATTCACGCCAAACATATACCTGATTGATTTATTGATTGACCTCAATACTAACACCACCACCACCAACACCAGCAAT
Source organism: Lissotriton vulgaris (assembly GCF_964263255.1). Taxonomy (NCBI): domain Eukaryota; kingdom Metazoa; phylum Chordata; class Amphibia; order Caudata; family Salamandridae; genus Lissotriton; species Lissotriton vulgaris. The sequence continues at coordinate 475,933,550 of NC_141694.1, forward strand.
ACCACCACCACCAATACCCCCACCACCAATACCACCAACCCCCACTGCCAATACCAAAACCACCAGCACCAACACCATCAATGCCGTCACCACCAATACCAATACCACCACCAGTACTGCCACCAATACCACCACCATCACCAATATCACCAACACCAATGCCATCTCCACCACCAATGCCACCAACACTACCACCCCCAATACCAATAACACCAACAATACCACTACCACCAATACCACCACAAATATCAATACCACCACCACCAATACCACCAATATCAATCCACTCTTGGGCCCCCACACACCCCTGACTCTATCACATTTTCAACAGAGTCACCTACACCATTGCATCCATACTCTGCCACACCATTAACTGCTCCCTGGCAACCGCCACGTTCCCCTGGAAATACGCCGAGGTCAACCCCATCTTGAAGAAACCCTCGGCAGACCCCACCGACCTCACAAACTACAGACCCATCTCCCTGCTCCTGTTCCCAGTAAAGGTCATTGAGAAACCAATCAACAGCCAACTCACCACATTCATAGAAGAGCACAACATCCTCAACTCCCCCAAACCGGCTTCAGAAAAAAACACAGTACAGAAACCACCCTCCTCACTGCAACAGAGGACATCCACACCCGACTGGACAAGGGAGAAACAGCAGCCCTCAGCCTCCTCAACCTCTCAGGGGTGTTCGACACAGTCTCTCACCACACCCTAATACGCAGACTCCATGACGCAGGGATCCAAGACAAGGCCCTCAACTGGATCCGCTCCTTCCTCTCCAGCAGAACGCAGTTGGGCAGACTCACTCTTTCCTCTCAGACCCCACACCTACCACCTGAGGAGCCCCCCATGGGTCCTCCTTCAGCCCTACACTCTTCACCATCTACATGGCTCCGCTCGCCCCCATCGTCAGAACCTACGGACTCAACATTGTGTCATACGCAGACAACACCCAACTCATCTTCTCCCTATCCAACAAACCCAATACCGCCAGACACAATTCTCGAGAAGGGATGGAAGCTGTCACCAAATGGATGAAAAACAGCTGCCTACAACTAAACACCAACAAAACAGAAGTACTCATCATGGACCCAAACACCAACGCCTGGAATGACACCTGGTGGCCTCCTACCCTCGGAAGCCAGGCCACCCCCTCGGATGATGCATGCAACCTGGGAATCATCCTGGACTCCGAGCTCAAAATGGACCGCCAGATCAACTCCGTCTCATCCTCCTGCTTCCACATCCTCTGCCTCCTACGTAAGACCTTCAAATGGATCCCACTCGAACACAGAAACACAGTCACTCACGTCCTAGTCAGAAGCAGACTCGACTACAGCAACGCACTCTACGCCAGAATAAACAACAACCTCAACCGCAAGCTACAGAACATCCAGAACGCCGCCGTTAGACTAGTCCTTGACTGCCAAAACACTGCCACATATCTCAGCACCTGCGCACACACCACTGGCTCCCTATCAAAGTTAGAGTCACCTTCAAAATTCTCACCCACACCGACAAGGCCCTCCACGACAGGCTGAAGAAGGCTGATAGCCAGAAACCGGTCCTTGGATGCTTGATTCCGGTCTAGGAAAGACATGGCTTGGTAGTTCGGGCTGGACTGTTCCCATGAGGCACAGGGTCAAGGCTGATTTGCATATAACCATTGTCTGACCTAGGGTGGTGTGGAGTGCAAAAAAACGATGGATTTAGGCCCAGATCTTTGTACTGGGGTGAATGTAAGACATTGTTCTGCATTCTGTCCATCAACTGTGTTTTTTGCAACCTCCACGACACTGGACCATCATACCTGAACAGCCAACTAAAATTCCACACACCTCAGAGGACCCTACGATCAGCCCAGCTCTCCTACGCTGTGGTTTCTCGCACCAGAAAGACCAGATCGGGAGTCCACTCCTTTTCCTTCCTCGCAGCCCGAGCCTGGAATGCCCTTCCGCTCCACCTCAGACAGATAACATTGCTCCCCATCTTCGCAAGAAGCCTCAAAACCTGGCTCTTTGACAGACCCCCCCTTGATGGACTGGAGCCTGCTAACTCCCCCGACTCCCGCCAGCTCCTTGAGACCCTTACATGTGAGTATTCATGCTTAACAAACATCTGATTGATTGATTGATTGATTGACCCCAATACTAATACCACCAATACCAACACCACCAATACCAATACCACTGCCACCAATACCCCACCACCAATACCAGTACCAATACAACCACCACCAATACCACCAATCCTTACCACCAATATCAAAACAACCACCACCAATACCATCACTGCCACCAGTACCACCACCACCAATACGACCACCACTAATTCCACCACCACCAATATCACCACCACCAATACCACCACCACCAATACCATCACCAATACCACCACCACCAATATCACCGCAACCACCAATACCACCACCACCAACACCACCACCAATACCATCAGAAATACCACCAATATCACCACCACCAATACCAATAGCACAACCACCAATATCACCACCAATATCAATGCCACCTCCAGTCCCACCACCACCAATACCAATGACACCAACACCAATACCACCATTACAAATATTACCACCGCCAATACCACCACCACCAGTACCACCACCAATACCATCACCACAACCAAAACCGCCACCAATATCACCACCACCAATACTAATACCACCACCGCCAACAGCACCACCACCAATACCACAACCCCCAATACCACTACCACTAACTCTACCACCAACACCACCAATACCACCACCTCCAATACCACCACCAATACCGCCACTAATACCACCACCAATATCATCACCACCACCAATACCACCAACACCCATGACATCACCACCAGTACCAATAAGACTGCCAACACCACCAAAACTAATACCACCACCAATTTCAATACCACCAATAGCAATATCACCACCAATACCACAATCAATAACACCACCACCAATAACACCACCACCAATACCAATATCACCACCACCAATACAATACCACCATCACCACCAATACTACTGCCAATACCACCACCACCAACACCAACACCACCAATATCACTACTCACAACACCACTACCTCCAATACCACCACCAATACCAATACCAGTGCCTATACCAATACCACCACCAATACCAATGCCACCACCACCAATACCACCACCAAAATCACCACCACCAATACCAACACCAATACCAACACCAACAAAACAAAAACCACTGGCAATACCACCAATACCGCAACATCCAGTACCATCACTATCAATACCAATAACACCACCAATACCACCACCACCAATACCACCACTGCCAATACCACCTCCACCAATACCTCCAACACCAACACCACCACCATAACCAAAACAACCACCAATAGCACCACCAATATCACCACCACTACCAATACCACCACCACCAATACTGCCACCACCAATACCACCACAACACCAAGACCACCACCACCATTATCACCACCACCAATACTACCACATCACCACCAATACCACAACCAATACCAATACCACCACCAATAACATCACCACTACCAGTACCAGCACCACCAGCACCACCAATACCACCATCACCCCACCAATGCCACTGCCAATTCCAATACTACCACTAATACCACCACCACCAATACAGCCACCAATACTTACAGAGACCATCCCTTCATCCCTGCCATAAAGCACAGCCCACCCTGCACTAGTAGGTGAAGCCAGGGCCCTACTACACCTGGAGATTTTTTATTAGGCCAAAGATAGCAATGACATTACGGAATGTCACACTGCATGCTCAAATCACGGAGAGGGCAGGAAATAGCCCCCCTCCTCCTCTTCCTCCTGTCCTGAGCCACAACAGTGTAATCACAGAGCAAAAGGTGTTGGAGCGCATTGTTAGTGTTTATAGCTCGGATCATATGGAATTCACACTTCAAGCCTACTTGAAGCCAATTTTAAATAAAATGAGCTTTTAGCAGTGTAGGGTAGCACTATCCTTTTCAAAAACACTCCAAGGTCATCTGGTTTGCTTCTCTGTAGCAACTTTCCTATGGGCTTGCATGAGAAAAAGGAAGGGGATGACATGCAGTAAAACTGAGTTTGATTAGCAATCTGAATGTAACTAGAGCCATGATATGAAATGTTTTTTCTATATTTTTATCTCTTTTTTGTCTTTTATACACTCTCATCTCAGCTTAGGATTGTGAAGAAATATTCGGAATTTTAAATGATAATATTTTGTAATAATATTATTTTTATAGATCGATTTGTATGTGCTTTTATGGTTATTTTTTAATATGACCGAATAAAGATGATAATGATGATGATGATGATATGTAACTCACACTTCACAATTTGTGTATGTGTAATTTACAACGCTTGCACATTTTTTTCACAACACTATTTATCACTACAAGACATCGCAGGCTCTTCCACTGATATTTACAATCTGACAAGCGGTCGAGAAGCTCCTTTATTGCAATGCAATAGGTTCCGCATTTGCGAGAGTTTAAGCTATTAGTATTGTAAATGACAATGCCTTTTAGTTATGTTTTAAAACCCAAAACATGAAGAAAAGGCATTGTCATTTACAATGCCAATATCTCAAACTCGTGTGAATGAGAGACCTATTGCATTGCAAATGCTTGTTGTGAATCTGGCGAACACTGCTGTGAAGCTCAATTCAGCCTTTTATCATTTTGATGTTGATTAATTCACTGCAATTAAAATGAGAGGTACTATTGTGATTTATGGTGCTTAGAAATGACAAAACTGCGATATTTCTTGAGTAAAAACTTTTTGGGGAGCTGAATAAAGTGCAAGTTGGATGAGGTCACCCATCTGATATTCTCGATGTGTGGCGTCATTGATGCATTAGTGCATTTGCATCCTGCATAATGAACATTCGCTCTGCTCTACAGGTGCGTAGATATGAATTTTCCCTGTAGTTCCCTATGACAATCATGTTCTTAATTAGGTGTATTGTACAATACGTACGCAAACACGTCAATGTCACAACATTAAAGGGATTACATTTGAATATCCGTAAATGGAATATTTTTACATCGACCACGAAAAGAGCAATGGGCAGCCATTTTATAGTGAAATAAATAACTTTTTGTCTGTGATGCTTTGAAGTGTTAAGTGAGCTGCCTAAATACAAAATGTAGATTGGAATCAGCATCTTGCTTACTATTCTATCAGTAATGCATCTCAGATCATAAGTGGACGATGTGTTTGTTTCATTTAAATAGAAAAGCAGAATCCATTTACATACCAGGCTCTTGGTCAAAATTATTCCATGCTGGGCATGAATAAAATAATCTACCAACCTCGCGCATCCAGTACAACGTCTGCTTGCAGCAATGCTAGCACGTGGGGCCCAAGCAAACCACAACGTTTAACCAACCAAGACATAGTTCGTGCACATTAAGCAGATTTTTGTTGATTTGTTCCTTTGCAAAAGCATTTCTCCTTTGGAGAAACATTAGAAAAAAACAGAAACCTCTCTCGCTCCAGATGTTCTCCTCCAATTTATTCGACCAACAGAAAGAATAAAACAGGTGGAATGGCGGATTTCGAGAGAGCGATGATATATAATGAAAAGCAATTCGGCGCTACGCAAGCAGCGAAAGCTTTTCAATCAATGTGACCTCCCAGCACTGACGCGTGGATTAGAAGAGCAGATTGCAGAAAATGAGAAGCAACCAAAAAACTGCAGCCTACTATAGAAAAGGGGTTACGTCGAAACAAGAAAACGCAGGAGAGTGTCACATGAAAGAAGAGCACAAGAGAGTAACTTAGCAAATACAAGCAAAGTGCCCGTGAGTCATCGTTTAAAGGAGTGCTTAGCGGGGATGAAAGAAATAGCCTAAAAAATCTGTATCCATGAAGCAATCATAATTCGAATGTCCTTTAAGTGCTGGTGTCCGTGATTGTACATAATTGCGTCGAAGGACGGCGAAAGGTTGGATAAAATATTCTCTATCCTTTATATGCTGTGACTATTGGGATGGCTTGGCATTTAGAGATGATAAGGTGATTACTCACGCGCACAGTAGTTTCATACCAAGGTCTTCATCTCTTCACGCAGCAACAACAGCCACTAAATAGGCCTGCTATTTGGGTTTCAACTTCTCTCACGAGCCTTCTGTTCTGCTCAAGTACGCCAGGTTCATTCAGCCTTTTCAGTCTTGAAACACGATTTCACATTTGGTAAAAGCAACCTGTAACAAAGCACGAGGAATACAAAGGACAAATGGTTGGAGGGTCTCATGCAAGCAGAACACTATACATTGCGGTGCTCGAAGTCATTGAGCATGAGATACCAGGAAACATGCTGGGTGATCTGATTTTCTGAGCACAGCTCCCAAGGTTACCTGGTTGTATTGAAAGCCTGTCAAAAGTTGGTATCTACAGAACATAATAAATGTTTTTATTAGGAAAAGTGGGTTCACTGAGGACAGGGATCAGTGTTTGATGGTTCACTAAGGATGATGAGTAGTGTTTGATGTTGTTGGAAACTTGCCTTTCCTGAGGGTCACACTTAGCTCATCACCTTTTGTTGGATCATATTTTTTTGCTGGCTTTAGAACTCTACGCACTTTACTCCTGCTAACCAGGAGTATTGTGTCGGTGCTCCCCCTATAAAAAGGGTTACATTGGCTTATTTCTACTTTACACATTTAACTTGTCTGTAAGTCCCTAGTATATGGTGTAGAAAGTGCATCCAGGGCCTGGAAGGTAAAGGCCACTGTTGGACTGCAGCATCTATAGTTCCATCCACTATAGGGGCAGTAGAAAAATGGCTCCAGGTTTACTCTTTGTAGCCTGACTACTGCAGTGTAAAACCTGCAGTGCAACCTGTTTAAAATAACCCTTTTCGATGAGTAAATATCTCCTTTTTAAATATTAGATAGTCACCCCTGTTAGAAATGGCCATTCTGGTTGGCTAGGGTATGCACCTTAGCCAGGCAAAGCCTACCATTCTAATATGGGTAAGTAGATTACACACCTAAGATAACCCCTGCTCACCCACTTGGTAGCTTGGCACAGGAGTCCTGTTTTCCCAGTGGCAATGTGTAAAGTATTTGTACACACAAAGTAACACAGAGAAAACACTACTAAAGGACTCCTCACCAGTTTAGAAAAATTGCAGATATTTATCTTAAGACCAAAATGAAAAAAAAACAACACACACAAATCAAGATATTATTTTTGCAAAGATCACTTAAAAGTATAGCTTTTAGAAATAAATCACTACAACTGGGGATATCTCGGCATCGTGATAGGTAGTAATCCAACAGTACTGCACTGACTGCGAGAAAGCACGGGCTGGCCGTGGAGTCACATGGACCTGGGTTAGAGGATCTTGGAAATGAGGAACATAAAGACGCTGTACGGCGTCGGGGAGATGAGTCATCACTGGGATGGTGCACATCAGTTCAGGAGGTGAGGAGGCTTTTCTTACTGCTAGGGAGGGGAGGTGATGTGTCGGTACCTTACTGTTGCAGGGGAGGTGATGCAGTGCTGGCAATGAGGTTCCTTGCAATGGTGCGGTGTCGATGAGTTTGGGAGGTCACACACGTCAGTTATTTTTCCGCTGTGTCACGTTTGTTGAAGCACTGGCATCGACAGGGTGCACAGACAGAATATCAAATCAAAAACATCGAGTTGCACAAATATTGAATTGCAAATATCGTGGGTCAGAAATATCGACAACAAGAATATCATGGTCAAGAATATTGACTTAAGGTAAGTAATATTGATTTTAAAAATATCAAAGTGTTTAATATCGTTTGCAAAAATATAGTTGTGAAAAATATTGTGTGTTTATTATTATTATGTATTTTAGTATATATGTTATACTTATGAAGCTCTTATATGAAACGGTAAGGGTGACTTGACAGGCACAGGGAGAAAATCAATATATTAATAACAAAGCTGTAAATAGTCCGTGCGCTCTTTTACCTGGGGTCTACCGTTCAGGCCCCAAATGATATAAAAATAAAGATTGATGGAAGGAGCGTTGTGTTAAAAAAAAGTCTTGAGTTCAATGCTGTATTCCAAAGTTTTATTATAGCAAATTCATCTGATATCAGCAACAAAAGATTTATTCGAACAGCACAAATGTCCAATTGAATGTGGATTCAATAACCCAATTTCATCCAAATCAATATTTTGTAGATAATTTAAAACAGCCAACGGGTTTCGTCCGGTATGGACATCATCAGGGCTCACAAAAACTCAAATCAATCAGTGGTGCTGTGGCCTCTATTGAGTTCCTAGATCCAGTAAATCAGGTTCTCACCGCAATCCCCAACAATATTCAACTGATAAGTCCTCTGGTCATTTTATTCTCACAATAACGACTTCTTATTCAAATAAGGCCTGGCCGAAGTAACTTGTGTGATTTTGAAAATTGAATCACAAGGAATGTACACGTACCCAGTGTCGCTGGCCTGGATTTCGCTAAACAGAACCTCTTATCGCCCAGATGATGGCAAATGGTTGAAGTTAACTTTGCGAGAATCACTTTGAATGCTTTACTTGGGAGATAACATTTTCAAAATTCACCGCACCACTGATTGATTTTCGATATTTTTGATACTATATTTTTGTGCTTAACTGTTTAGGTATGGGAGTCGATTTTTGTGTGGTCTATATATATTTTTTGATATTTTGAACATCGGTAATTATGTCATCGATATTCTCTCAGTGAACCGTCGACAGGTGTCAGGGCTGCAGTGTAAGTCAGAGAGGCACATCATGCTCTTCACAAGTGGTGTCCTCGGTTCTGGTGTAGGCAGCAGCGTGTCGTAGGTGTGGAGCACTGTTGTCAGGGAGGTCGGGCTGAAGTGACTTTGGTCAGTGCGTTGCACTCTTCACAAGCGAAGAACTCAGCTCCAGTGTAGACAGCGGCCTTGATGACGGAGTCAGAGTCGATAAGTTACTGTTGTCAGCAACATCAGGGCTGTGTTGTAAGTCGGGCATTGCATTGTACTCTTCACGAGCAGTGCCCTCAGCTTTGGTGCAGGCAGCAGCATCACTAACGGTGTCATGTTGCTTTTCTTGGGTTGCAGCACCAACCACATGGATCCAACGGCCCGGGAATTGGATTTGGCGCCACTTGGAAAGACAGGACTCCCAACAGAGAAGTCAAGATGTTGTTAGCAAGATGCAGGTGAAGTTTTTGATGGCCCTGAGACTTTTTAACAGAGGCCAGCATACACAAGCCTTCAGAGAACCTTGGAAGCAGGATGTAGAAAGCAAAGTCCTGTCTTTTCACTCCCAGGACAGAAGCAGCAGCAGGTCAGCACAGCAAAGCACCCAGCAAAGTGGCAGTATCTCCTGGGAGCAATCCAGCTCTTCTTCCTGGCAGAATGTCCTCAAGAATGTCCTCAAGCCAGAAGTGTTCTCAGGATACTATATTGCAGGGCCAGTTTAATACCAGTTGCAGCCTTTGAAGTTGGCAGACCTTAAAGGATAGTTTTTGTAGAGCCGAAAACCCTGCCTTTCCCTGCCCTGGCTCCAGACACACTACAGGTGGATAGAGATGGCTTTGTATGAAGACAGGCATATCCCCATTCAGGCGCCAGTGTCAATTCCTTCCACCACTCTAGCTCAGGAAGACCCATCAGGCTGGTGATGGACCATCAGGATATGCAGGTCTCACCTTAGCTCCCTTTGTGTGACTGTCTAGAGTAAACAGTCCAACTGTCCTCCTAACCCAGACGTGCATTTCAAAGGCAGGAAAAGGCACAGAATGGTAAAAGTAAGAAAGTGCCCAAATGCCAACTTTTAGAAAGACCTGCAATTGAAAAACCAACTTCACTAAAAGCTGTATTTTTAAATTGTGAGTCCAGAGACACTAAACTCTAATTTTCTATCAGCTCCCAAGAGGCAGATACACTTGTAAGATGTTACAAGGCAGCTTTAATTTTAACCTATGGTGATATAGTGAAAAATGAACTTCGTACCATTTCTCTGCCAGGACATGTAAAACATAATAGTACATGTCCTACCTTTTAAATTTACTGTACCCTGTTCATGTAGCTACCTTGGGCCTACTTTAGGGGTGCCTTACATATAGTAAAACGGAAGGTGTGGGCCTGGCAAGTGGGTGCACTTACCAGGTCGTAAATAGCAATTTAAAACTGCACGCACAGGCACTGCAGTGGCAGGCCTGAGACATGTTTGCAGGGCTACTCATGTGGGTGGCACAATCAGTGCTGCAGGCCCACAAGTCAGAAAAGGGGGTGGTGATGGACAGAGTATCGGAATTAAGCAGAACACTCGTACCTAGTCAACAGATCAGGGCTTGGTCCATCACCGTTTTTTAGCTCACTGCACCATCCCAACTCAGAACCTGGCTACATGCAAATTAGTCTGTCCCTGACCCAGTGCATCATGGGAACAGGGCAGACCAAACTACCAAGCCAATTCTTTTACTGGAAAGGAAACAAGCTTCCGGGGACCGTTTTCTGGCATTACAGCTGTCTTCGGCCCGGCTTGCTTGAATCCTGATGGTGCAGTGAGCAAGGGACTCATGTCTGAGCATACCCTTCCACGCTTGTGGTGCACAAAACGATTCAGAAAAGGGGGTGGTGATGGACAGAGTATCTGAATTAAGCAGAACACTCGTACCCAGTCAACAGATCAGGGCTTGATCCATCACCGTTTTTTAGCTCACTGCACCATCCCAGCTCAGAACCTGGCTACATGCAAATTAGTCTGTCCCTGGCCCAGTTCATCATGGGAACAGGGCAGACCAAAGTACTAAGCCATTTCTTTTACTGGAAAGGAAACAAGCTTCCGGGGACCGGTTTCTGGCATTACAGCCGTCTTCGGCCCGGCTTGCTTGAATCCTGATGGTGCAGTGAGCAAGGGACTCATGTCTGAGCATACCCTTCCACGCTTGTGGTGGACAAAACGATTCAGAAAAGGGGGTGGTGATGGACAGAGTATCTGAATTAAGCAGAACACTCGTACCCAGTCAACAGATCAAGGCTTGATCCATCACCGTTTTTTAGCTCACTGCACCATCCCAGCTCAGAACCTGGCTACATGCAAATTAGTCTGTCCCTGGCCCAGTGCATCATGGGAACAGGGCAGACCAAACTACCAAGCCAATTCTTTTACTGGAAAGGAAACAAGCTTCCGGGGACCGGTTTCTGGCATTACAGCCGTCTTCGGCCCGGCTTGCTTGAATCCTGATGGTGCAGTGAGCAAGGGACTCATGTCTGAGCATACCCTTCCACGCTCCCATGATGCACTGGGCCAGGGACAGACTAATTTGCATGTAGCCAAGTTCTGAGCTGGGATGGTGCAGTGAGCTAAAAAACGGTGATGGATCAAGCCCTGATCTGTTGACAGGGTAGTAGTATTCTGCTTAATTCAGATGCTCTGTCCATCACCACCCCCTTTTCTGAATCATTTAGTCCACCACAAGCGTGGAAGAGTATGCTCAGATGTGAGTCCCTTGCTCACTGCACCATCAGGGTTCAAGCAAGCCGGGCCGAAGACGACTGTAATGCCAGAAACCGGTCCCCGGAAGCTTATTTCCTTTCCAGTAAAAGAATTGGCTTGGTAGTTTGGTCTGCCCTGTTCCCATGATGCACTGGGCCAGGGACAGACTAATTTGCATGTAGCCAAGTTCTGAGCTGGGATGGTGCAGTGAGCTAAAAAACGGTGATGGATCAAGCCCTGATCTGTTGACTGGGTAGTAGTATTCTGCTTAATTCAGATGCTCTGTCCATCACCACCCCCTTTTCTGAATCGTGCAGGCCCACTAGTAGCACTTGATTTATAGGCCCTAGGCACACACTGGGTACTAAAGGAAGCAAATAGAAAAAATCACCCTGCCAAACTTGGTAAATGGTGGTCCCACGTGGGATCCAGTTCAGATTAAAGGGGAGCAATATCCAATGAATATCCGAGACCAAGGGGGCAAACAGACCACAATCAAATCATTCTATGAGGAAAATTTATGTTTTTTTCTTTTCAAATTATTTTATTTGGTTTAGTGCATATAGTCATCTTATCAAGATAGTCAGAATGAAGTGAGTACAAAAATAGATAACATCAACAGTACAATTTATCATTTCATGGGTAAGAGTAAATTCATGAGAAACGATACGTAAAAGAATATATATACAGTGTTCCACTCACTCCAGGGGGTAAAGGCAAGGGGCTCAACAGGCACTCACATATAACAAAAATCGTTCATACTCAAACATATTCAGTCACTTCATACTGGTAATTCACAAAGGCCTGCAACAGAAAAAGGGTGGAATTATGGTTGCATGGATGCGGATGCAGCTAGGGGAAGGCAAGAAGTTGGAAAGTTGTTGCCGTTCCTGATGGTAACGCCGTAATAACGCCAACGCGTGTTTCGGTGTGGAGCACCTTCGTCAGGGCTGGCAAAGATGAGGAGGGAGGGGAACACACAGGCTGAAAGAATACAATTAAAGAATATTAAGATGCATCAAAGATTATAAAGGTAACATGCATATCAAGTTAACATTACACAGGTTTACATGTTCTCACAAATCTTACAACAGTTCATTAAAAGTTAGGAAGTCATGACTAGAAGTGTTATAAACATCAGGTATATAGGCTTCTTCAATAGATGGTCTAGGTCTAGGTATTCACTGGAAGTTCCCAAAATATCACACCCCGGGGATTGAGGGTTAGTCTAATCCGCCAGGTGAATATGGTGAAGACACAGAAATCTCTTATAGTGCTACATACATTTTTCAATCATACTTCAAGTTACACATTCTCATACTAAGGGTCATTACCAGGTCGTAAATGGCAATTTAAAACTGCACGCACAGACACTGCAGTGGCAGGCCTGAGACATGTTTGCAGGGCTACTCATGTGGGTGGCACAATTAGTGCTGCAGGCCCACTAGTAGCACTTGATTTATAGGCCCTAGGCACACACAGGGTACTATACTAAGGACTTACTAGTAAATCAAATATGCCAATCAGGAAGAAACCAATTACCATTACATTTTAGACAGGAAGCACCTGCACTTTAGCTCTGGTTAGGAGTAGTGAAGTGCCCAGAGTCCTAAAACCAGCAAAAATGAAATCAAAACAGAGGCGGAAGAAGGCAAAATGTTGGCGATAATCCTGGAAAAAGGACCATGTCCAACAACCCCTACGAAAGGATTGTCATCCACTAGGTAGATTGCATGGTATTTAAAAGTTTTAAAAGTGGGGCGTGTAGAAAATCAATGTTGCCATGTCCATTTAGGGACAAGACCGTAACAACTATTTTCACTGTGGCAGGCCTAGCTGTCCTATGTAGAAAAATAGTTTACAATACTAATACTGTATCTCAAGACTGTACCACAAGTAGGGATGTGCTGGAAGCAGATTTGACATTAGAGGTGGGGGAGTCTGTGCTAGCCATGCAGCTGGGCAAAGTACTGGGTGCTAATGGTTTGGTGATACAGCTCTATAAATTCTGTGCACCGCTTCTGCACCCCAGGGTGGTGTCCCTGTATGGGGCAGCAAGAGAGGAGGTGTGCCTATCTCTGGATCTTAATCATGCCACAAGATATTGTGGTCGTACCTACGGAGGGGGACCCATCCAATCAGTGCTTCTCATACAGGCCTATCTCTTTGCTGAATACCAAAAGCAACATTTTGCCCACATTTCCGGCTACTCAGATCACAGTGGTAACGTACTTAGTGCACGCCGATCAGATGGGCTTTATGCCTCAGCAAACCACAAGACTAAACCTCTGATGCCTCCATCTGTGGCCAGACAATCTGGAAGCGGATGAGACCCCCAGGGCAATCATGTCGCTCAACACTGAGAAAGCGTTTGACTTGACTGACTAGAGCTATCGCTGTAACTAACGCAGTCCTTAGTGGCGGTGTGAGTGTTGGACGCTGTTTCACTTGACTACCTCTGCTGATGTGAGAGCATGTACAACGTTATTTTTAAAATTGCTTTTTAAATTTGCCTACTTGCACGATCGGTCCGCGGCTGATTTTAAAAGCGCGCCGGACATTTCATTTTTAATTGCTCATTCCTACCTGTCAACGCATTGCTTGCACTTCAGTGCCCTCGTGGTCCCGTTCCGCCCCGGCTTGTGCCGTTTGTTGCGGAGGACCAGTCCGAGGTGCGCACTTCCTGGAGGCTGACACCACTTCCGCCCTGCGCTAGTCCTGGCAGGTGAGCGGTCTAGTGGTGCAGAGCCAGCCTCATTATTTAGTTCGGCGCTAACGCCCCCGGCTCCAGTAACTAACGCAGTCCTTAGTGGCGGTGTGAGTGTTGGACGCTGTTTCACTGACTACCTCTGCTGATGTGAGAGCATGTACAACGTTATTTTTAAAATTGCTTTTTAAATTTGCCTACTTGCACGATCGGTCCGCGGCTGATTTTAAAAGCGCGCCGGACATTTCATTTTTAATTGCTCATTCCTACCTGTCAACGCATTGCTTGCACTTCAGTGCCCTCGTGGTCCCGTTCCGCCCCGGCTTGTGCCGTTTGTTGCGGAGGACCAGTCCGAGGTGCGCACTTCCTGGAGGCTGACACCACTTCCGCCCTGCGCTAGTCCTGGCAGGTGAGCGGTCTAGTGGTGCAGAGCCAGCCTCATTATTTAGTTCGGCGCTAACGCCCCCGGCTCCAGTAACTAACGCAGTCCTTAGTGGCGGTGTGAGTGTTGGACGCTGTTTCACTTGACTACCTCTGCTGATGTGAGAGCATGTACAACGTTATTTTTAAAATTGCTTTTTAAATTTGCCTACTTGCACGATCGGTCCGCGGCTGATTTTAAAAGCGCGCCGGACATTTCATTTTTAATTGCTCATTCCTACCTGTCAACGCATTGCTTGCACTTCAGTGCCCTCGTGGTCCCGTTCCGCCCCGGCTTGTGCCGTTTGTTGCGGAGGACCAGTCCGAGGTGCGCACTTCCTGGAGGCTGACACCACTTCCGCCCTGCGCTAGTCCTGGCAGGTGAGCGGTCTAGTGGTCCCTCACCCTCAGTACTTAATGGGGACATGGAGGAAGCGCAGCGGACGAGCGCAGCGGGAGCGCCGACTTCGCGCCGAAGTCGCGCACAAGTCAAGCCCGTCTGCGCCCGTCCGCGGCCGACCAGGCCCAGGGCCCTGTCCCGCTGCCCCAACCAGTATCACTTATACTCGTACTGCTCTCCTGCGGTTGCGTGGCCCCCCCTGTTCTACGAACACTGCTATCAACTGCCACAATGCTCCTACTTCCTGTCCTTCCTGCAACCTCTCATTGGATTCTGTTACATCTCGGATAGACCTCAAATCTTCTCACCTTTGGAACACTCCCTCCCGGCGTAGCTCCCTTCCATCCAAACCACCCAACCTCTGTCCCCCGCTGAAATTTATCAGTATTAATTGCCGCTCCCTAGCCAAACACAAGAGAGACATTTTTGACCTCTTACAGGCAGTCAGCCCTGCCGCCATGTTTCTAACAGAAACATGGTTAAATGAGAGCTCTGGCCCTGACATCGCCATGGCTCTCCCCACAGACTACACCTATGTTGGGCGAAACCGCCCTCTTAAAGATGGAGGGGGAATCGCTATCATTTTCCGGAGAGAATTCTCCTGTAAATGGGAAGATCTCGAGTTCCCTAACTGCGAAGCTGGTCTGTTTAAGTTACTACTCACCCCCCATTTCTCTCTTACTGGCACGCTGATCTATCGTCCGCCTGGATCGGCGAGTAGCTGGGCTGCCTCCCTTCCTGACCTCATTGCCCCACTCCTCTCTCAATCAAATAACTTTTTGGTCATCGGCGATCTAAATATCCATTTTAACGCTGCTTCATGTGTCACTGCCACCCGTCTTTTACAGGATCTTGGAGCTTTAGATCTCCACCTTCACAACTTTGATCCCACTCATAAAGCTGGCAACCTTCTGGACCCTATTATTTCTAACTTACCTACTATTTCGTACCAATCTTCATTGCAGGTCCCTTGGTCTGACCACTTTCTCGTAAATTTTTCTATTGAAGTGACTTCGTCCTGCCCACCTGCTCCTACCCTTCCCCATAAAGCCAGCAGAAACTGGAAACGTCTGGACATCGCTAAATTTAATCTGTGTCTCATTAATTCATTGCCCCCTTTGCCTGACAGTTTGTCTATCAGGGAATTACCCTCGATCAACCGATGGCTGACCAGTGCCTTAGACGTTTGTCTTCCACTGCAAAAAAACAAATCTCATATCCACCATCCACCTGCTCCCTGGTTTACGGATGCCCTCCGATTGGAAAAATCCAAATGTAAAAAATTGGAACGCTTATGGCGCTCACACTACGATGCGGGCCACAAAGCAGAGTATAAGGCCGCCCTCAAAACTTACCACACTTCGTGTGATTGTGCCAGAGCCTCCTTTGCGAATACCTCACTTCTCACGGCACAGAACAGACCCAAAGCCTTGTTCAAAATGGTGAAAGAGTTGTCAGGTGCTTCTTCCGTCCCTAAAGCCCCCTGTCTCGACACCCCCCAGTGTGAAGCTCTGGCCAAATTCTTTGTTGAAAAGATCGAGAAAATTTATGATACCTTCAACTCTCTTCCGCTATCCCCTCACCCCGCTCCTACCTTAGGTTCTCCATCAGCTGAGACCCCCCTTTGCTCCACTTCCGTGCCTCCGCAACTCCTCGCTTGGGAGCCCATCTCTCCTCTGCTTTTAAAAAAGTATCTACAGGACATACAATCTGGGTCCCCCCTCGATCCTCTGCCTCCTCAAATCCTGAGCTCCTTGGATCCTGCCATACTTCTGATTATTCTCAAGGTTTTGAATGCCTCCCTCATTGAAGCTAGCATTCCCAATGACTGGAAACACGCTATGGTGGTTCCGTTATTAAAAAAGGCAAACTTAGATCCTAACAATCCATCCAACTTCCGGCCCATTTCTTTACTTTCATGTTTTTCTAAAATCTTGGAGAAACATGTTAACTCTTTGCTTAGTTCCTTTGTAGAAACTTCTAACCTTCTCCATGGCTCCCAATCCGGGTTCAGGGCTGGTTTCTCGACCGAAACCACTCTCCTTGGCGTGTCAGAATCCATCAGGCAAAGGGTGGACAACGGGGAGACCGTGGCACTCATTTTATTGGATCTGAGTGCCGCATTTGACACCGTCTCCCATCCCATCCTATTGTCCACCCTGAGAGAGGTGGGTATCGATGGCACCGCCCTGGCCTGGATCTCTGATTTTCTGTCTAATCGCACGTTTCAAGTTTTCTCCTCTACCTCTGACTCCTCTATTTTTCCTTCCTATCACGGTGTTCCCCAAGGTTCTATTCTCAGCCCCCTGTTTTTTAATTTATATGTTAGACCTCTTGCTTTTTTGGCGGAACAGGCAGGTCTCTCTATTTACTCCTACGCTGATGACACTCAGGTCATCTACTCCCTTTCTACTAATAAGCACCTCCCCTTCTCCTCTCTTCAAGCTGGTCTTACACAGATCTCGGCATGGATGTTGGAGCACAAATTAAAATTAAACGGGGAAAAAACTGAACTTCTCCTGTTTGGCCATGACACTCCACTCTGGGGCCCACAACATTGGCCTCCGGAGATGGGCCCTCTCCCTACCCCAACCTCTTCTGCTCGCAATCTTGGTATCCTCCTGGACAACCAATTGTCCTTCAGGCAGCACGTCGTGAAAGTTTCCGCCACCTGCACCACCATCATCAGGTGGCTTAGGAAAATCTCGTGGATGCTGCCTTCCGACACCCTGAGAACTGTAGTCCAGGCTCTTGTCATCTCTCGCCTGGACTATGGCAACATCCTACTTTTGGGTGCCTGTAAAGAGGTAACGAAGAAGTACCAGGTAGTACAAAACATGGCTGTTCGCCTTATTTGTAATCTACCCGCTAGATCCTCAGCCTCGTCCCATATGCGTAAATTACATTGGCTGAGGATCGAGAGTAGGGTCAAATTTAAGGCACTATGCTTCATGCATAAAATAATGTCCGGAAAAGCTCCTCGCTACTTATCCGCCCTGGTTCAGCACTATCTCCCACCACGTACGCTCAGGTCCTCCACCCAGAACAAGTTCCGGATTCCGCGCATCAAGAGAGCAAAAATGGGAGGGCGCTCCTTTTCCTTCCTGGCTCCCTCTCTTTGGAACTCTCTACCTCCCCCTCTGCGCTCCGAAAAGTGCTTCCTTGCCTTCCGCAAGGGAATTAAGACCTGGCTTTTCGATCTGTAAAACTGCTGACTGGACCCTCCCACACTTTTGCATACTGCGATTACTCTCAGCGCCGGGAAACCTACGGGTAGCTGTGCGCTTAAGAAATGTAATAATAAATAAATAAATAAATAAATAAAATCGCTCAGAGACCCTGAAGTGGTTCGGCTTTGGGTCCCGGTTTCACCGTTGGGTGGATATATCATTGGCTACTGCACTGTAGGAGTGAATAGAGTGGTCTCGGACACCATTGCCTTGGGGAGAGGGACGAGACAGGGATTCCCGCTTTCAACTATCCTCTTTACCTTACCCTTGGAGTTACAAGAATGTTGGGTGAGATGCTGGAGGGATGTTATAGGCTTCCCAAACTTAATGGTGGAACCAGGGAAGATCTTGCTCTATGTTGCTCTATGTGCATTACACCTTGCCTTACCTTGAAGATCCATAGCTTTCAGTCCCAGTGGTTCTGCTGATATTTAGGGTCTTTGAGACCTACTAGGGGTTTGTATCAACTGTGATAAATTGGTGACGTTCCAGGTGGGGTGTTGTGATGGTTTGGAGAGCCTGGGAGGGAGTGACTGCCACTTGACCTGAACAGGTTTTAAGTATCTGGGTATCCATATCACCAGGGATCGGGAGAGTTCGTTTTAACTGAACCTTGTTATTGTTATTGTTAATTGTCATTTGTAAAGCGTGTTATCACCGTCAGGTCTCTAAGCAGCACTGTGAGAGAACACTGCCATAGCACGGGTGGAGATGATATTAATTAAATTGTCCCCCACACCTCTGAAAGGAGTACTGTCTTTAGCTTCTCCCTAAAGGGAAGTAGAGTGTGCTCCTTGCGTAAATTCTCTGGCAAATTGATCCAGATTTGGGGGATGGAGGTTGAGAAAGCTATTCCTCCTTTGGAGGACAAGCAAAAGCGAGGGCAGGCCAGCAGGCTGGCTTCCGCAGACCGTAGTATTCTACTAAGGGTGTATTTAACTAGGCGGTCTTTGATGTACCTCGGGGCATGGCCATATATGGCTTTATGGGCAATGCAGAGGCCTTTAAACTTTGTTCTCTGCCTGACCGGAAGCCAGTGTAGCTGGCATAAAAGGAGAGGTGGCATGAGCTTGTCTAGGCACTCTGAAGATTAGTCTGGCGGCATCATTCATGATACCCTGTAATCTTGGCAGCAGTTTTCCCGGAGGCCGATATACAGGGAGTTTCCATAATCTAATCTCGACAATATCAAGGCTGAAACAGCCAGTCTGAGTGTTGAAGGTGAGAAGGGGGGCAAGTTTACGTAGCTGTCTCAGCAAGCCATCACATGTGCCCACTACTGCCGACACCTGCTTGATCATGGATAGCTTGGCATAAATTTGGATTCCCAAGCTTTTTACGGCCAAGGCTGGCTCTGGATAGTTGCCTAGCTCTTGTGGCCAAAAGCGGTTGTTCCAGGCCAATACCTCTGTCTTAACTGGGTTATTTTGAGGGAATTGGCCATTATCCAGTAGACCATGAATTTTAAAATGTTTTGAACTCTTGAGTGGGCAGTCGGAGTGTTGTCTAGCAGGCGATAATTTGGGTGTCATCAGCATAGTTGTAGATCTGGCTTTCCCTCTGATTCAGTGCAGCTATTAGGGCCTGGAGGTAGGCGTTGAAAAGTAGGGGCGACAGTGCCGAGACCTGCGGTACCCTACAAGGGAGTATGCCTGGGTTGGACACCTTGTCAGCTGTACTCTCTGGGAGCGCCCCTCTGAAAGGATGTAAGCCATGCTAGGGCCGTGTCCTGGAAGCCCAGCTCTGAGATCCGCGACAATAGTTGGTCATGATTGACCGTGTCGAATGCCGGGGAGAAGTCCAGAAAAACCAGAGCACTTGTTTTTTTTTATCTGCCCTCAATCTTAGTTCATCTAGTACCAACAACATAACCAATTCCGTGCTGTGGTGGGCCCTGAACCCAGCCTGGTTGAATTGTAAGAGATGGTTGTCCTCTAGATGGTGTGACAATGAGTATAGTACGTGGTGTTCAATTACTTTTTCAATAAATGGGAGTTGGGAAATTGGCCGGAAGTTTTTCAAGTTCTTTGTATCAGCCCCAGATTTGTTTAAGAGTGGAATGACGCGTGCCTCCTTGAAATTGTTAGGGACATGTTCTGCTTTCAGGGATTGGTTGAGGAGTGATAGAACCTCGGCTTTTATCCTGGGAAATGCCATCTTGAAAATCCTTGGTGGGCAGGGGTCGGCAGGCGAGTCACACATTCATTACATCTGCGAGAAGAAGCATAAAGGTTGGCTGTAGGGCGGACCAGGACCTCCTTAGGGGCCTGGGATGACACTGCGGTTGTCCTGGGGACTGGAAGGGGAAACTCACCTGATCTACTCCTCCTCTGGAAAGGTACCATGTTGACCGAGACAGGTGGGCTCGTGGGCTTCCAATGTTGGGAACAAATTGGGATAGAAAATCTTGGAGATATGATAACTTGAGACATTGCAACAAAAGTATGCCGTGGCCAAGACGGGAAACAACTGTTACAATGCAACTATTACAACGGACTACTTTTACAACGCAACTACTACAACGCAGGATCCTTTACAACGAATGCCTTTACAACGCATGACATTACATCGCAGATGCTATTACAACGCATGCCATTACAACGTAAGTATAGGTAAGTATATCATTTTATTAAAACATTTATTTAATTAAAAAATTATTAAATTAATTAAATATTAATACTTTAATAAATATTAATAATACAAATTATTATTTTTTAAAATGTACTATAAATAAATTAAATAAATTAATTTAAGTAATTTTAATATTAATTAAAAAAAGTTATAAAAAAATATATAAGTAATTTTTACCACTACACTATCCAGCACTTACCCTACTATTTCACCCCCCTGGAGTTAGAATAGTAATTTTTACCCCTACACTATCCAGCACTTACCCTACTATTACACCCCCCTGGAGTTAGAATAGTAATTTTTACCCCTACACTATCCAGCACATACCCTACTATTACACCCCCCTGGAGTTAGAATAGTAATTTTTACCCCTACACTATCCAGCACTTACCCTACTATTACACCCCCCTGGAGTTAGAATATTATTTTAAAACACCTACACTATTTAAAAAAAATATATATATATATATTTACAAATATATTAATTCTTTTTTAATTAAATACATTAAATTAATTAAATATTTATTAATTACATTTTTATTTAAAATTATATACTTACCTATACTTACGTTGTAATGGCATGCGTTGTAATAGCATCTGCGATGTAATGTCATGCGTTGTAAAGGCATTCGTTGTAAAGGATCCTGCGTTGTAAAAATTGCGTTGTAATGGTATGCGTTGTTAAAGTATGCGTCGTAACGTCATACATCCGACCGAGACACTGCAGTTCCACTACCTCCAACTGATACATGCTCTGAGGATAGACCGAGTGTTAGAGATGGCCCCGCTGGACCATGCCCCATTGGAGAATTGGGTACTGGTAAATAAAATTACAACACAGGCAGTTTCCCGGCAATACCACACAATCATAAAAGAATTCACCCAATACAATTGGGAAGCAGTGAGAGAGGAGGCAGCTGTGGGACCACTTGAGAATGTGGGCTGGGAGTCAGTGTTGATGCATCCTTGTGAGGTAGCCATCAGGACCAGGTTCCACCTAATCCAGTTTAAAATTCTTTCATAGGTTCAATTGCCACAGGTCCTTTCTCCACAAGATGGGTCGGGTGGAGAGCCCCTTGTGCCTTTTCTGTGTTACAGAAGAGAGTACCTTTCTCCCCATGATCTGGGGCTATTCTGGGTTGAAACATGTTAACATACGACAGTGCTCCGTTAATAGAGTTAACTTCTTCAACAGCAACAGAACCTCCATCCTTCTCTAACTCATGCAACTCCCAACGGCTCCCCCAACATTCTTCTTGTTACTTAACATCCCTGGAATATCGCATTGAGCCATGACCAGTGCCATTCCAAACAGCAGACAAAGCAGCAAACCATAGCACATTCCCCTCCCTGTAAAAAATAAAGCACCAAACCCACCTCCTATAAAGATTTACTCCTCAACTGTAAATATCCCATAAAATATTTACAAGTGAATATGAAGAAAGTTCAGTAAAATGATACAAAAGGATTGTAGCCTAGTTAACATGAACAGTACAAAGCAACATTAAACATTACTACATGGATTACATACATTTGATTAATTATGGACTACATTTCCACTCATAAAAGGAAACATGGCGTCACCTTGTTCTTGTTCCAACCCAGAACTATGTATAATAATGCCCTCAATTATCACTTAAGATGTAATCCTTCAGATATGAGGGTGATTTTCTTTTAGCAAAAACGACTCCAGCTCTCTTTAGCCCCATCACTGCTCCCCTCATCAGGTATCTATCTTTTATCAGCTTGTATTCTTCCTTCTACAAACATTGCCAGCATGGACATGCTCAATACACTGCCAGCCTATAGCACAATCATATTTTTCTTTGTGCGTACAATACGACTTGGACCCTAGTGTATTGATTTCCCTTTGCCCGTCCACACCGGTTTCTTCACCAGCACATAATACCCCAAATGCCACTTTAGTTCTTTTACATTATGTTTGTCACAAAATCGCAGCTTATACTTCATTAGGTATCTTTCTACCTTGTTAGCATCTACCACTTTCACCTATTCTGTTTCCTTCAACCAAACAAGGTTCAGTTTGGAAAACCTGCCAACCTTCCTTTCAAACATTGAAAAGAGGAGAGCCTGGCGCAACATTAGGGGTATTGCGATGTGTCTACAACATTTCCCTTGGTAGTCTTCAGAGGAATTCTTCTGTCCATTGCAATTTGAACAGACACCCTGACCAAATGATTCATGCTCTCAATCATGCCATTGGGCTGTGGAGAATATAGTGCTGTGCATAGATGTGTGATTCCTAGTTCTTCTAAAAAATCTTTAATTTCACTAGAAATAAATGTAACTCCATTGCCCATGACAATATACTTTAGAATTCCTTCAGAGGCAAATACATCTTTTAGAAATTCCAAAACAGTTTTAGTGGTTACCATGCTTGTACAGCATTCTGTCACCAACTTAGAAGTGTAGTCGACCAATACTACTACAAAACTCTCTCTCAATGGCAGCATGTCAGAAGGCCCCAACCTGTCTATACACAGCTTGGTCCATGGTTTTTCTGTGTCAAGTTTAGCAGATGTTAAGTAGCCCAAAAAGATAACACACATGCCACTAACCTTTAGGTTTCTAGCCAGCGGGGACCACAGCTCAAAGAGAGGCCTCCCAGTTCCCGCAAGCGCCAACTTCCCTAATGTGAGACACACTCTTAGGACAGGTCGCACTCTGGGGAAAAGGGAAGGGGACAAAATAGGAAAGAAGTTGTTTGAGAAGATACCCCTCTCGGTCTGGTCTATTGTAGGGAGGTCTTCTGGGTACAACGTTGCTATAATGACAAAAAGGAAAGCTGATTATAGTGGACTGTTAGCTCACCTAACCTATCTCAATTAGGAAAACACAAGGAATACTCACAGAATTGCCCACTCGGTAATGTCCTGTACAGACTCTGCTGTATAATTAGGAGTGGGTAAAGCTACTCTTGAGTTCTGCAGCTGTTTAGTCACAGCCCAAAACGGACGGAAGGCAATGTGAAGATGCGTCGTAGAATACGCGGTAGTTACAGTCACTACTGATGCAGTGAGAACTGGGTGTCAAAAGAAAAAGAGTGAAGGGAGACGCAAACAAGAGTTCATAGTACGTGAGGAGTGATACAACGTAATTGCTTAGCAATAGACAGTATAACCTGCACGGCCGTGCAATGGTTCGAGATCCTACCTCCGAAGCGGGAAAGAAAGCGTCCGCGGAACCCAGCGGCGGCGTCCTCCTAGCGGGAAAGAAAGCGCCAGCAGAACCCAGCGGCGGCGTCCTCCTAGCGGGAAAGAAAGCGTCCGCGGAACCCAACGGCGGCAGCAGCTTACAAACAAGTCAGGCTTAACCAAAGTTTTAAGGAATGATTGACAAGCACCCAGCACAGCCTGGGAGGGGTTTATATCTCTGCATCTGGCTGCGAGTTCCGGACCGCTATGACCCAGGGCGTTCTGGGAAACGTAGTGCAGCAACAGTGTATACCTCGCACTACCTTGCACCGGCGTTTGCTGGCTGAAATCGCTACAGAGCCCCCTCTCAAGGACTGCCGACTCGGCGGTCGACCGGGCTTTCCCGGATGGGCCAGATGGAACTGTGCTACTAAGTCAGGACAATGGAGATTTTGCTCAGGTTCCCATGTCCTGTCCTCGATTCCAAAACCTTTCCAATTCACTAGGTACTGGACCCTGCCCCTGTGTAATCAGGAATCCAACTGCTCCTGTACTTCATACTCCTCCAAACGCTCCACTAGCACGGGGGGAATGAACGGGTAATCTAGTGCCCAATGGACAGGGTAGGAGAAGTGACACATGAAAGACGGGGTGTATGTGCCAGGAGCGGGGGATAGCCAATCTCATTGCAACTGGGTTGATGACCTCTTCCACACTATAGGCGCCAATGTATTTGGGCTTCAGTTTGTTAATGCCCCTGAGATGTATGTGTTTGGTGGAGAGCCACACCTTGTCCCCACCTGGTAGACCGGCTCAGGACTGCGTTTTTTGTCAGCGGATCTTTTCTGAGAGGCTTGAGCGGCCGACAGGTGATGAACAGCATCGAGTCGAACTGCTTGAAGATGAGAATGATGTTCCTGGACACTAGGCAAATTGGAGGTCACAGGCCATTCGAAGGGGAGAATGTTCGGGTGATAACCCAGAAGGCAGAAAAATGGGAAACAACCCAAAGTTGAATGGTCTTTGTTGTTGTAAGTAAACTCTGCCAACCATAAGAGGGTGACCCAGTCCGCTGAGTTCTGCAAGGTAAAACAACGTAAATATTGTTCCACAGTTTGGTTGAGGCGTTCCGTTTTGCCATCCGTTTGAGGATGGTAACTCGTCGAGAGCCTGGCATCAATGTCTAAGGTCTTGCACAGGGCTTTCCAAAAACGGGATGTAAATTGTGACCCTCTGTCCGTTATGAAGACACTCGGAATGCCATGAGCCCTAACGAGATGTTAAAGTATCACTAATGCCAGTTCAGCTGACGTCGGTAAGCCTTCTAATGGCACGAAGTGGCCCATCTTGGTTAAGTGGTCCACAAGAACCAGGATTGTCGTTTTTCCCTGACATAATGGCATTTCCACAATGAAGTCCATTGAGACCGTGTGCCATGGTTTGGGGGGTATGGGTATGGGACGAAGTAGTTCAATCGGCCTGGTATGTCTTGCCTTGCTCTGGGCGCATACCGAACAGTTCCTGACGTATTTCTTTGCGTCGTCTCTTATGGTTGGCCACCAGAAGGAGCGCACTATGGTGGCTATGGTTTTGTACACACCCCAATGACCTCCCAACACGGAGTCATGTGCCCAATTGAGTACTTGCATCTGTAGATAGGGGTCAGGTACATATAAGGCGTGTCGGTAATACAAGAATTCATCATTCTGTGACCGCCATTGAGGTTCTTCCTGGAGCCAGGCCGGGATGTCGACGTCCGCCAATGACACTTTGATGTCCTCAAGAGAGTCCGAGGACGTGAGCAAGACAATAGTGTTTTCTGGGAAGGCCCCTTCAGACAAAATGGAAGGTGGCTCGATGTTGTCCACTGAATGATGTCCAGGGGTGTCTTGATTCCGAGAGAGTGCATCGGCTTTTCCGTTTTGTGGACCGGGGCGGTACTTGATGACGAAATCATAATCCGAGAAAAAGAGAGTCCATCGGAGTTGTCGCGGTGTGAGGGCCTTAGCTGTCTTTAGGAACAACAAGTTCCGGTGATCCGTATAGATTTCGATGGTGTGCCGGGCTCCCAACAGGTAGTGTCTCCACTCTTCACATCCTCTTTTGATAGCGAGCAGCTCCTTGTCGGTAATGGAGTAATTGATCTCGCTCGGGCTCAGTTTCTTGGAGTAGTATGCTACCGGGTGGATCTGTCCTGTTGTGGGATGCCGTTGTGATAGGACCCCTCCCAACGCGTACTGGGAAGCATCGGTTTCCAATATGTAGGGTAGTTGAGCGTCAGGATGGCGCAAGATGGGAGCTTGGGTGAATCTTTCTTTGAGGGTCTGGAAAGCCTGTTCGGCTTCTTCACTCCAGGCGAAGGGAACGTTTTTCCACAGCAGACTGGACAAGAGAGGAATAATCCTGGAGAAATCTTTGATGAAGCGCCTGTAATAATTTGCAAAGCCTAAAAAGCTCTGCACGGATTTGACGCACTGAGGGTTCTTCCATCTCATGATGGCCTCCACCTTGCCGTTCTCCATCTGAAAACCGTTGGCATCTATCACGTATCCCAGTAAGGACACTTCAGTAGCATGGAACAGGCACTTTTCTAGTTTGGCATTGAAGTCATGTTGCTGCAGGCACCCCAATACTTCTTTGACGTGTTTCACGTGTTCCTGAAGGGTACGAGAGTAGACGAGGATATCGTCAATATAAACCATGCAAATGGTATCCAGCAAGCCCCGTAGCACTTCATCCATAAAATACTGGAAGGTTGCCGGGGCATTGCAGAGCCCAAAAGACATTACCCTGTACTCAAAAAGGCCAAACTTAGTCCGGAAGGCTGTCTCCCATTCATCGCCCTGTTTGACCCTGACCAAATGGTAGGCCCCCTGAAGGTCCAACTTGGTAAAGTAGCGAGCCCCTTTGATTTGGTCCATCAATACTGAAATCAAAGGAAGGGGATATTGATTCTTGACCGTGATGTTGTTTAATGCCCTATAATCGATACATGATACATGCAATCCTTTTTCGGAATAAAGAATAAGGGCGAGGAGGCGGGTGATGTGGAATGACGGATGAATCCAGAGGCCAAATTCTCATCTATATAGTTCTTCAAATACAGATTTTCTTTTTCCGTGAGGGCATAGGCTCGACTGCATGGAATGGCCGCCCCTGGAAGATGCAACAATCGTAGACCCGATGAGGGTTTAAGCGAGTGGCTCTCTGTTTGTTGAAGAGAGACCGAAAGGTCTCATAATCGTCGGGCAGGGTGGTAGCGCCACAGGTTTGTTCTCTAGTACATGACATAGCCAAGTGGTGGGCACAGGTGGTATTTTCGTCTTCTGCTGTGGGGTGAGGAACATGGCAATGTTCCTTACAATAGGCGGAGTTCAGGGACACGGTACGTGCTGTCCAACTCACCGCAGGGTCATGTAATGTTAGCCAGGGCATGCCTAAATTTAGGCGAAATTGAGGAGCCGCAATCAGGTCGAACTGAATGTACTCTGAGTGTTCCTCTCTGTTTTGCATGCGAAGGGGCAGGGTATGCTTTACTACTGGTCCTGAAGTTAAAGCGGAGCCGTCCACCGCCTTCACATTTTCTGGTACTTCCTTCTTTTCCCATGCGACCCCCAATGAGGAGGCGTATTTTATATCCATATAATTTCCCGTGGCTCCTGAACCCAGCAGGGCATCCACATAGGTGACATTGTTCTGCGAGATCCACAAAGACACTGGCATGTTGATATGGGCCACTGCGGGCATCATCTTGTTGGCTAGGAGTGAGGAGATCGATGTCTGTCTTTCGACCAACCCAGTGATCTCCGTCTGGTTCGGACTCTTTAGTTTTCCATCGCCTCTTTTGTTCCCATGACAGCAGGTTTTCGAAGAGCCGGGTTTTTCTCTGGTTGTTGAGCCCTAGCCTTGTATTCTCTTATGAAATGGCCACCTTTGCCGCAATAGAGACAAAGCTTCATGTTTCGTCTTCGATCACGTTCTTCCAGTGTAAGGGGACCTCTGATGCCACCAATCTGCACTGGTTCAGTCCTGTCCGTGTTTTGGGGGTTTTCCTCAGCCTGGGATTTCGGTTTGGGATACCATCCTCTCACCTCTCCCCTGTTCCGGTCCCCTCTTCTTTCCAGTAAGCGGTGGTCTAATTGTACAGTGAAGTCGATAAGTTCCTCGCAGGTCGCTGGCATCTGGACTACTTGGGACAGAACGTCTTTCAATTCGTTTCGTAGACCCTGGTAAAACAAGGAAGTTCTCTTTTCTTGAGGCCAATCTGTTTCAACCACGAGGCGGTTGAAGGACGTTATGTAGGACAAAAGGTCTTGAGACCCTTGGCGCAGGGTAAGGAGTTCTTTATCTAGGGTCAACATGTGTGACTTGCGGTCAAACAGTTTCCTCAGTGCGGAGCAGAAGTTGTTAAACTGATGGAGTACAGGATCATTCTTTTCCATTAGAGGTATCGTCCAGCTTGCAGCGTTCCCACCCATGTACGACATCATGAAGGCGGTCTTTGCCGCCTCGTCCTGGAACACAGCAGGTTTGCAAAGAAAGTGGAGTCTACACTGATTAAAAAACGTTTAAAATTTCTTGGGATCCCCATAGAACCTTTCTGGTGGGGCCAGAGGGATTCCCATGTTCTGTATCACATGCACCATGGGAGTTTGGTCAGTGGAGGTCGAAGGTGTGGCATTAGAGGTAAAGAACCCACTCCCAGACGCTATCGGGAGAGAGGGAAGGGTAGCTGTATGACCGGGGGAAGGAGTGTAGCTTCCCAGATATATGACCCTGCTCCCTGACTTCTTCGCGCTATGCCTGCGACTTCCCTGCGCATGGTATTCATGTCTTTTTTCAGTTCCTGATTTTCTACCCTAGAAGCATGCACTTCTTGTTGAAGTGCGTTAAAGATCTCAAGCAGTGAGGCTAAAACCGCACCGCTATCCATGGTCCAGGCTTAGCGTATCAACGTGGGCTTTTCAATCTGTCAAGTTTAGCAGATGTTAAGTAGCCCAAAAAGCTAACACACATGCCACTACCTTTAGGTTTCTAGCCAGCGGGGACCACAGCTCGAAGAGAGGCCTCCCAGTTCCCGCAAGCGCCAACTCCCCTAATGTGAGACACACACTTAGGACAGGTCGCACTCTGGGGAAAAGGGAAGGGAACAAAATAAGAAAGAAGTTGTTTGAGAAGATACCCCTCTCGGTCTGGTCTATTGTAGGGAGGTCTTCTGGTTACAACGTTGCTATAATGACAAAAAGGAAAGCTGATTATAGTGGACTGTAAGCTCACCTAACCTATCTCAATTAGGAAAACACAAGGAATACTCACAGAATTGCCCACTCGGTAATGTCCTGTACAGACTCTGCTGTATAATTAGGAGTGGGTAAAGCTACTCTTGAGTTCTGCAGCTGTTCAGTCACAGCCCAAAACGGATGGAAGGCAATGTGAAGATGCGTCGTAGAATACGGGGTAGTTACAGTCACTACTGAAGCGGTGAGAACTGGGTGTCAAAAGAAAAAGAGTGAAGGGAGACGCAAACAAGAGTTCATAGTACGTGAGGAGTGATACAACGTAATTGCTTAGCAATAGACAGTATAACCTGCATGGCCGTACAATGGTTCGAGATCCTACCTCCGAAGCGGGAAAGAAAGCATCCGCGGAACCCAGCGGCGGCGTCTTCCTAGCGGGAAAGAAAGCGTCCGCTGAACCCAGCGGCGGCGTCCTCCTAGCGGGAAAGAAAGCGTCTGTGGAACCCAGCGGCGGCGTCCTCCTAGCGGGAAAGAAAGCGTCTGTGGAACCCAGCGGCGGCAGCTTACAAACAAGTCAGGCTTAACCAAAGTTTTAAGGAATGATTGACAAGCACCCAGCACAGCCTGGGAGGGGCATATATCTCTGCATCTGGCTGCGAGTTCCGGACCACTATGGCCCAGGGCATTCTGGGAAACGTAGTGCAGCAACAGTGTATACCTCGCACTACCTTGCACCGGCGTTTGCTGGCTGAAATCGCTACATTCTGAGACAGCTGCCAGAGACAGGGTTGCTGGTCTAGTCACTTTAGTCACTTTAGACCTATCTGTGGCTGCATATAAAATGCAGTCCCTCACTACTCCCTCGACTTGACTGCCCAAATCAGGCCACCAGTAACGTTCTCTCATCCTAGCCTTTGTCAGGTTCCTCCCTTAGTGCCCCTCATGTGCCAGATTCACAATATTTTCTCATACCCCCATGGGAGGAACCAATCAATCCCCATGAAATAGATTATCATTCTCAATCCGCAACGTCCCCCGAACATTCCAAAATGGCCTGGCCTCCACTGCAAGATACTTTGAAGTAGGCCAACCTGACACTACCAGAACATTAACCTATTTCCTCACCTCATCTTTGGCCACTTCATTGTCTGCCTCTGGTTTCTCAATGGCCGATTCCTTTACCTACATAGCCTGGTCTGTCACAACATCTTCTCTGAGTCCTCCCCCAGATGGCATCCTTGACAAACAAGTTGCTGGAATATTCTAGACCCTTAGAAGGTATCTAACTTTTAAGTTAAATTCCATCAAGCCTTCCAACCACATCTTTATCAGTGAGGAAACAATTTAAATATACCTGCAACACATCAGCTGCATTAAAGGTCTGTGATCAGTTATGAATATAAACGGCAAACACCACAAAAAAATGTAAAAATGGTGTATTGCCCAAATCCAAGCCTACGCCTCACGCTCAATGACTGAGTATCATTCTTTAGCACCTTGAATGTAAGTGAAGCAAAAGCCACCACTTTCTCGTCCCCATGCTTAATTTGAGAGAGTACGGCGCCCATTCCATTTTGACTGGCTTAAAGTGAGCATTTTCGCAATCTCCTCCTTCACTAATTTAAAAGCTTTGTTAGCCTCATCAGACTATTTAAATGGTATCCCTTTTTTAATTGCATCCGGATAGGTTGCACCATACTGGCAAACTTGGGGTAGTACTCTGCCATACCCAAGAATGATCTGATATGATCTGTGTTTGAAGGGTCCTTTGCTTCAATTGTAGGCTTGATCCTCTCTCCAGATATGGTGTGCCCAAAATATGTGACTGATCCCACACCAAACTTGCATTTTAATTTCTTCAATGTCAGTCCTCTCTCCCTCAATGTGACTAACTCTTGCCTTAACACCTCATCATACTGTTGTTTATCTTTCCCATACACCAAAATATAGTCTTAGAAATACATTACTGACTTGATACCCTCCAACACTAATTTCATCAGCTTACACAAGCAGGCTGCCACTGAGGCCAAACCAAAAGGCAGCCTCTTAAATCTGTATGCACCCAAAGGTGTAACAAATGTAGTGAGGGGTCTAGAGTCCTTGTGTAGCATAACCTGACGATAGGCGGCAGACCAATCCATCACACTAAATACAGTAGCTCAATCAAGAGTAGCAAGGACCTCTGCGATATTTGGCAGTGGTTGGCGATCAACCGATATGCTTTTGTTAAGGCCTCCAAGATCTTCACACATTCTGATCTTAGTACCATTATCTTATGACGCAAGAACAACTGGTGCCATCCATTTTGAGGATTTTATTTCCTCTATGACCTTATTATAAAATTACTTGTCAATTTCTTCCTATTAATGTTTGATCATTAAATTGGTTACCTTTCTAGCCTTGTGTACAACCAGTTCAATGTTTTTTAAAAATTATTTTTTGTTGCAGTCCTTTGAGCAAACTTAACCACTTTTGGCAACATATATCTTCCCCACAGTTTCTTTTCCCTGAAAATTTATCAGCATGACTGTGTACCCCAAAATGTAAATTTGCATTTCACCTTATCCCTCGGGGTTAATGTCTGGCAGTAATAGCTCAATGATGCTCTTTCCATATACAGCTTCCCAATTTTTATCTTTCACCAGCCTAAATGGAGATCCACAATTGGAAAGCACATTGAGTTTTTCACAAACATGCATGTGAGAACTGTTTGAAAGTTGATAAGAGCTGCCACACCTGACACATTTGAATTTGAAATCGCTCCCCACACTAGATCCATTGTCCTTCCCTGTAATTTCACCACTTGTTTGGTTGAACCTATGTTTCTGTACTTTATTGCACATGTTGTCTGTCAACGAATTGTCTATAAATCCTTAGTCTGGAGTCATGGATCCAAGGTCCACAGAATGAGGTGCATCTTGACTCATTTCTTTTACCTAGTTAGAGGCATACTCTTTCCCTTCTGAAATTTCTACCGCTTAGAGTCTTCGCTAAGAGGCTTTCATGTACTCAGGAGTTATTAGTGCACCACACTTCTTGGTCTTGGATGAATGAATCAGTTAAATTACCACATTCACAGGTCCATGCAAGATTTCTCAAAGCAGTCACATAGATTGACACAAATTCCTCTGTGGTCTGTGTCTCTACATGACTACATTCAACCATGGGTCAAAATGTTTTTCCAGGATAGGCACAAACATTTCAGACACATCTCTTGATTCAACTTCCCCAGTACCAGCATTGATTTCCTTCAAGCTTTTCTAGAAAAATGTTATCCTTCTATTTCCAAATTATGCAACAGGACCGCTTGTTTTCCTACTGCTGAGAATGTTTCCCACCAATAGCTAACAGCTCTGAGCCAAAGAGTAGTTTCCACCTCTACATGGTAAAATGGGTTCTCCTGACTCCATAAAAAATTGTGGTAGTTGCAACATATTCGCTACTGACAGAATCCTATGAAACAACTTTTTTTTGTTTGTTTTTTATTAATTTTTTTATTAAGATTTACAAATCAAAAAACACTCAACAAACCGTGATCCCCCCTACCCCCCTCACACACGTCATTGCAAAATGTCTTTAGCACCCATTACTGGTATTACACAGCCATTTAGCCAACAACCCTACAAACGGGCAGGCGGCGAGTAGAGCAATCTTCACTACCAATACTGAGTAATATGGCCTCCCTCACGGGCAATCAGCATGCAGGTTTTCAGATGGTGGCCCTTCATCCCACAACATCATTGTTCGCTACTTCCTCCCCCCACACAGGGCTCGTCTTCCTCCTCTCCCCCTCTGCTATTCATAGATGTCTGAAACAACCCCCAGAAATTTTTGGGGTGGCTCCTAGGTGGTAGTGGCTCATTTTAATTTTTGGACTGTGTGCAGCAATCCAGCATGTCCTACGTCCAGCGGTGGATTGTGGGAGTCGGCCCCCTCAGCCAGCACAGCCAGCACAAGACAACGTCTCGTTTTACCATTAGCAAGCCCATGCCCACCAACCTACGCGAAGACCTGGGGAGCTGTCTGGTGTAGCCTAAGAGCGCGAGCGCAGGGGCCAGGTCTGTTTCAACCTCTGGAATTTTAATTAGTTCCATGAAAATGCCCCTCCAGAATGTCTGTATTCTCGGGCAGGATCAAGCCAGGTGCAGAAAATCCGCCACCGGCGTGTGGCACCGCTCACACTCTGCCTCCTCTTGGAGGCCATATCTGTGTAAGCGTTCAGGGGTGTAATATACCCTATTGAGAAATTTAAAGTGAATCAGCCTATGTTTACCATTAAGGGATATACGCCTGGTGTTCTCGCAGCAGTAATGCCACATATCCTCGTCTATTGCCATCTGCAAGTCTCTCTGCCAAGCCAGTCTAGCTGCTGTGTATTGATTCTCCCTGTGGGACGGGGCGTCGGGGCGGGTCACCAGTACCTTGGAGTGAACCTTCGTGTATACGTTCAGTAGGAAGAGGGGGCGGTACGAACTGCACCCGTCCGGTGGCTTGCCATATTTGGGAATCGCCACCAGAATCACCTCCCTCATCGACTGCGGCATACAGCCCGACTCGCATAAATTATCAAACAGCATCAGCAAGTGGGAAATCAGTACATCCTGAAATGATTTATAGAATCCCACCGTGAGCCCATCTGCCCCCGGAGCACTACTAGTCTTTATGCTTGCCAGTGCCTCCACAATTTCGTCTTTCTCTATGGGACACATTAAGAATTCTCTGTGTGTGTTCGTGAGAGTGGGGAGTTCAATGTGTTCAAGGTAGTCCAGTATCTCTTCCCCTAAATCTCCACCCTTGGATGAGTACAAGTCTGTATAGTATTGCCTGAATCTGTGAGCATTATCTGCCTCCTCTGTGAGGACTTCACCTTCTGCCGACTTAACTGTTGTGACCTGTGCCCGGCCCCTCCTCCCCTTCAATATACGTGCCAGAACCGAGCCCGGTCTGTCACCCTCACCATAGGTGCGTGCCTTCGCGTACTTTC
This sequence comes from Lissotriton vulgaris, assembly GCF_964263255.1. Lineage (NCBI taxonomy): Eukaryota > Metazoa > Chordata > Amphibia > Caudata > Salamandridae > Lissotriton > Lissotriton vulgaris. The sequence goes on from NC_141694.1 coordinate 475,967,796, forward strand.
CCAAATGCTTAACCTCTCTGTCCGCTTCCTCATGGAACTGGCCGAGCTGTGACTTATGCCCACATGCATCAATGTTTGTATTTGCGATTCTTAAATTGCGAAAATTAAGGAATCGCAATTTAGAAATCGCAAATACCTATGCATGAAAAATTTGCATTTTTATTTGCGATTCCTTATTGTTCCTTATTTGCGATTCCCAATTTTGCGAATCGCAAATAAGGAATCCCTTTACATTGCGATTCGCAAAATGTGAATGCTATTTCACGGGTGCAGGGGGGGTCCAAAGAACTCCTCCCTGCACCCCTGAAATTTAACTGTAAGTGCAATTTACACACACACATGACCCAAGGACATGTGTGTGTGTGCAAATTAAAACTTTCAAATATGCAACTAGTGCATGTTTGAAAGTTTTCGGTAAATTAGCATGAAGTTCAACTTCATGCAAATTTACCCCTTCCAAATTGCGAATTCGCAATTTCAAAATAATCATGCATTGCATTTAAGAAATCGCAAAATTGTGATTTCTTAAATGCTATCACAATTTAAGAAATCGCAAATAAATTGCAATTTCTAAAATTGCGAAAAAGGCCAAAACCTTAAAGCATCCCAAAAAAGGGATTTGCATTCGCAAACAGCCGATTTTTGCGATTCGCACCTTTTGCGAATGCAAAAACCCTTGATGCATGTGGGAATTAATCTCCTGCTCCGTGGCTGCGCTGGCTTCCCTCCTCTGTCGCTCCTCTAGGTATCCTAGCTTCTTCTCTAGGTCAGCCAAACCGTGCCTGATGGACCTGAGAACCCCCGATTGTTTGGACATGGCGACTCCATGGATGTAGACCTTAAATGTCTCTCATATCATTTGGAAACTGTCCACCGAGCCTAAGTTAGTCTCAAAGAACGTGTCAATTGCCTCCGCGATTTCCCCCCTAAAGAGGGGGTCGAGTAGGGAGTAGGGTGGGAAACGCCAGGTGAAAGGTAGAATCCGTTTCCTGGGGGTAGACAAGACCAGCAGAAGCGGTGAGTGATCGGAGAGTGTATGCGGGAGAACCCTGGAGTCACTCAATTGTCCCATCAGCGAGGAAGACATAAGCCAGTAATCTATTCAGGTATGGATATTGTGATATGCCGAGTAATGTGTGTATCCTCTCTGCTCTGGGTGGCACGCTCTCCAAACGCCTTCTAAGTCTAAATTAGTGATGGTGCTGTCTAACTTACGCGCAGCAGCAAAGAGTCTGGGTATCGGGCCTACCGTTCTATCCAGACTAGGATCTAATACCAAATTGAAGTCCCCCCCATATGAGCTGTGTGTGACGGTAAGCACCGGCTTTGGCCTCTAGTGTTTCATAGAATTCCGGACAATCAAAGTTTGGCCCATACACATTAATCAACACTAAATATAGCCCATGCCCAGTGCATCTAGACATGACAAAACGACCCGCAGGGTCAGCTTTCAGTAGTTCCAATGTGTATTGCGATTTAGGGTTCACCCACTAAAGTACCCCCCTGGCGTGTGTCATAAAACCCGCCGATGTGGTGTTCCCAGTGAGCCCCCTGCAACCCAACATTGGGCTTGTCTGTGGGAGATGAGTCTCCTGCAAGAGAGCGACATCTATATGCTGTCTTTGCAAGTAGGCCAGGACTTTACGGAGCTTCCGGTGATCATTAAGACCCCTAACATTCCAAGTGAGTGCCCTGAATTTGTCTATCGTCCTGGGGGCTCCTGTTTTATCCGTTCCGGCCATCCCTGTCTGTACTAGTCATCTTGCTAGCTCTTGTCACAACCACCCGCCCGGGGCCGTCCGCCGTAATCGTGACTACCTTCGTTGTGTTTACCAGGTAGCTTTGGTGCTCGCCCTCTGTGTGTGTGTGCTCTAGACATTGTGTGCATGCCATATGACATCCCCCTCCAACACCCCAACAAATTCCCTCGTCTCTGAACAGACCCCCCCACCCACAGCTGACCACCCCCAACCTGGTCAAACAGAACCTTAGATCCCCCCCACCCACCCTTACCAACTCCCACAACAAGGCGTCCCTAAGGGGACAGTGTAGGTGCACAGCACTCGCGGGCAGAGGTTGCTACGTGACCAATCGGTGCAGTAACTTCCTGGAAAACTAATTGCCCCTCTACCCCACCTCCGTAGTGCAGAATATGTGCCTCATTACAAGTCCGTGGACATTCCACATCACTGTCAGTCTGTCTTTTTATTGAGCTTTGGTGGGTGATTAACAATGGCTACCGGCAACAGGATTCCGGGTCCCATTGCGGTAGGCAGTTTGCGTCGCCCGGGACCTAGTGTGACTCTGTTTATGCATACTAAAGGGGGCTGGGACTTCACCCCCCCCCACACTCCCACAGCGCTATTCAGCAAGAGCTATATGCATCCCATCTTACCGGACACCATGCGAGGCTGGGTCAAGAACAAAATCCTAATTGCAATGTCCAACAGTTCTCAGATATATCCTGTTCCAAACCCCGCGTGTGGCACAAGACGCTGAGTTTCAGTCCTGTTCATCCAGCTGTCCATCCGCCTCTTCATCCGCTGGTACCGTGGCTGACTCTTTGTGGTGCGTTCTTAAGTGCTTGCTGCAGAGCTTTCGGGTCAGTGAACAAATGGGACTTTCCCTGATGGTTAACTCTCAATCTAGCAGGGTACAACATGGCTTAGTCAAGGCTCATTTCTCGCAGCTGCCTCTTGAATGGGACAAAGTGCTTCCGAGACTCTTGTACCCTAGCTGTGAAGTCCGGGTACAGCTGGATGCCAGAACCCTGAAATCGCAACAACTTCTTCTCTTGTGCCAGGCGCATAGCTGCGTCTCTGTCTCTGTAGTTTAGCAGTTTTGCAATTATTGAGCGTGGCGGGGAAAACGGCCGCTGTCGGTGTCCTAGCGAACAATGAGCACGTTCCATTACAAACGTTGGTGAAAAGACGCCTTCCCCAAGCAAGGTAACCAGAAGTTTCTCCACTAACAACTCCATGTTCCAGGTGGCGGTCGTTTGGGGCAGGCCTGTAATTCGCAGGATGCCCCATCCCGAGCGGGCTTCAAGGTCCTCCGTCTTGTCTTGCCGGGATTGCATCAGCTTGCCGAGTTGTTTATGTTCCGAGTCAAGTTCAGTAAGAGCCTCTTCCACTTCACTGATCCTCCTTTCAGACATGTCAATTCTTTCTGCATGCTTGTCAAGCCTCTCCGCCATTCTGTCCATCCTGTATGTTAGAGCGTCGATTTTAGTGCCTAATGATGCCATGCTTGTTTGCAAGCCCTTCTCCATGGCAAGTAACAAGCCTTTAATGTCTGTGCCTGGGTCCTCCGAGTCAACCGTTTGCGTGCGTTCCTTAGCAGCTTCGGCCGCGTCCTGGGATTTTGAGCGTCTTTGCTCGAAAGACAGTTTGGTTTGTGACTTGTCGTTTCTGGCCATGATGCCCTCTGGGCGCCGCGACGTGCGGCACTTCACTGTGATATTTCAAAGTGTGGGGCAGTTGGTATTCAAACTCTGCTGCCTTGGACACTCCGCAGGTTCAATGGTCAAGAACACAGTTCTGAGGTCGAGTATGGCCACCGGGCAGCACCACCAGTCTGTCTACCACTCAAGCTGCACCCGCTCGGTCGTGGCACCGCTTCAAACACCCCCGACACCACCTTCAGACTCTCAGGTACCATCTGAAACCCCAAGGTAGCTCTGCCGACCGGTCCTAGAGTCCCGCTCCCTCTTGGCGTCAATCCATGGGGGTCGCTCAGATGTTAAGGCACCCAACTTCAGCGTGGGCACCCGGGGCAAAATGCCCCCACCCTGTGTTCAGGCAGAAGGGTCCCTCTTTTCCTCCTGCAAACTCCCACAGCTGTTACTGCGTTGCAGCGGCCCACTGGACTCACACTCTGGCCACGTGGAGGGGCGCCGTCCAATTTGTCCAAGTCTTTGCTGGCCCTCGAAAACCGGGGCCTCTGGATCTGCCCGCTCAGTTATGTCGGTGCCAGTGTCACCGCCGTCGCAGGGTGCAAACCGGCTCTATTGAGGAGTTTTACGCGGGCTGCACCGAGTGCAGCTCCACGGCGCCAGATGATCGCACCCTCGCTCCCCCCGGTGCAGAACTCGGCTCGCAAAGAGCTCCTCGTTGTGTGCAGGAGAGGGGGGCCAACGCAGCACGATCTCTCCTTTGTCAGACGGGCAGGAGGCGATCTTGATCTCTTGAGAGTAACTGCCTCCTAGCCGCGGCCTGGCAGTCCCCAGGTCTGGTCTAGGGCCGGCGCCGCACGTAAGGCGACGCAGCTCGGCCCCGCCGCTAACCGTAGAACGGCGCCTCACGGCCTACTGCCCCTCCGCTCCCGGACGGGTGCTTTTCTGGCTCCGATCACCAAGGAGTGCCCAAATTGCTTTCCCGTTCGCCGCACTGTTTCGCTCCATTCAGAGGTACTTAGTTTTCCCTTCAGCAGTAAGCAATGTGGCAGGATATTTAAGGATTTTATGTACTACGCGGTGGAGCCCAAGGCTCAGGCGGCCATCTCGATCGCCGGCAAGCTCCGCCCCTCCTATGAAACAACTTAACACAATAAACTACAGTTACTGATTAACAAAAAAGTTTAAAATATCTAAAAGAATAAACTAATATAATAAGTTAAAACAACTGGAGCACTGACAGAATATTGAGGAGCAAAATATCGACCTGCCAAAATATCGACAAAAAAATATAGAATGTCAGAATATCTAATTCCTATCTACAAACAGTTAAGTACAAAAATATCAAATCCAAAATATTGTTGTAAATATTATAGTAAAAATATCAAATGTTATAAATGTCTTAAAAGTAATGTAAAATTAATGCAATAATAAATATAATTAACTAAAACATACTTAAAAATACTTAAATGACCTTACAATTAATAAATAAGTAATGTAAGTAAAAAAAAATAAACATGCATTTTTATTTTTTAATACATATATATTAACTTAATATTAATAAAAAATATTCAATATTTTTAGTGTAGAATAGCAGGAGGGTAAAATTTAGTATTCCCACTCCAGTGAGTGCAACAGTAGGGAAAACGTTGGATAGCGGGTGGGTAAAAATTACTATTCGCACTTCAGTGAGTGAAACAGTAGGAAAAACGTTGGATAGTGAAAGGGTAAAAATGACTATTCCCAATCCAGTAAGTGCAACAGTGGGGAAAGCAGTGGATAGCGGGAGGGTAGAAATTACTATTCCCACTCCAGTGAGTACAACAGTAAGGAAAGCATTGGAAAGCAGTAGGGTAAAAATTACTATCCCCATTCCAATGAGGGCAACAGTAGGGATAGCGTTGGATAGGCGGAGGGTAAAAATTACTAATCCTACTCCAGTGAGTGCAACAGTAGGGAAAGCGTTGGATAGCGGGAGGTAAAAATTACTCTTCCCACTCCAGTGAGTGCAGATGTAGGGAAAGCATGGGATAGCGGGAGGATAAAAATTACTATTCCCACTCCAGAGAGTGCAAGAGTAGGTAAAGCATTGGATAGCGTAGGGGTACAAATTACTATTCCCACTCCAGTGACTGCAACAGTAGGGAAAGCGTTGAATAGCGTAGGGGTAAACATTAATATTCCCACTCCAGAGAGTGCAACAGTAGGGAAAGTGTTGGATAGCGTAGGGGTAAACATTACTATTCCCATTCCAGTGAGTGCAACAGTAGGGAAAGTACTGATTTAATATTAAAATTAAAATAAATTAATTATCAATACGAATAAAAAACAAATTAAGATTAATTACGAATTACAAAATATTTAATAATTAATTTGTTATAAATACCAATAAATATTAGTTATTAAAAAGTAATTTCCTATTAATAATTCATTAACAGCCAATACATTTTTTCAATATCAAAAATTAATAAGTAATACAAATATACCAATTAAAATTTAATTAACAGTAAATTAATTATCAATACACAAAAATAATTTCAATAATTACTTAATTACAATTAAATTACTTCCCATCCTATTCCCCTATAAACCCACACCCTGTTACAAATAATAAACTAATATAATTAATATAATTATCAATTAATCAATGAATAAAAATTAAGTACCAATCAATATAAAATAATTGCCAATTAATAAAAAAGAATTACCAATTAATAGTTAACAATAAATTAATTATCAATACCAATAAATACAAATAAATAATTACTTAATAACAATTAGATTACTTCCCACCCTATTCCCCTATAAACCCACACCTCGCCACTGAACTAAAACGCAAAATTAAATTAAAATTAATTATTAATTCCTAAAAATTAATATTTAATTTGCTATAATTAAATTCTTACCTGAATTTCGATATTCTGCATCACTATATTTTGGCAATTCAATATTCTGTCCGTTCTATATAAAAAATGTGATATTCTGTCAATTCAATATTTTTTTTTCGATATTGTGACTGTACACCAAAGCAACTACTTTCCTTCTCACAAGCAGGAGTAGATGTCTTCCTTTGTGTCTGGGATTCACAACTTGTCTTCCAATTACATGAACTGTGCATCAGCAAGCTGCATGGCTAGCAATCAATCAATCAATCAATCAAAGACATTTATAGAGCTCGCTACATACCCGTGGGGTCTCAAGGCGCTGGGGGGGGGGGGGGATGCCGCTACTGCTCGAACAGCCAGGTCTTCAGCTTCTTCCTGAAGGAGAGGTGGTCTTGGGTCAGGCGCAGGTCGGGAGGGAGGGAGTTCCAGGTCTTGGCGGCCAGGTAGGAGAAGGACCTTCCTCCTGTAGTCGCTCTTCGGATGCGGGGGACGTCGGCGAGGGCGTGGTTGGCTGATCGGAGGAGGCGTTTGGGAGCGTAGAAGTTGACTCGGCTGTTGAGGTAGCTCGGGCCTTGGTCGTGTAGGGCTTTGTGTGCGTGGGTGAGGAGGCGGAAGGTGATTCTTTTGTTGACGGGGAGCCAGTGGAGGTCTCTCAGATGTCCGGAGATGTGGCTGGTTCGTGGGATGTCGAGGATGAGTCTGGCTGAGGCGTTCTGGATCCGCTGGAGTCTCTTTTGGAGCTTGGCGGTGGTACCGGCGTAGAGGGCGTTGCCGTAGTCCAGTCGGCTGGTGACGAGGGCCTGGGTGACGGTCTTCCTGGTCTCGGTGGGGATCCACCAGAAGATCTTCCGTAGCATGCGGAGGATGTTGAAGCATGCCGATGAGACGTTGTTGACTTGCCTGCAATCCATATATGGCTGAAATACCTTGTTCACCATCACTTTTTCTACAGCGTAATCCATGCCAAACCAATGCTCAGGATTTGATAATTCAGCCCAAAATCTTGCTGATCATCAAATACATTTGGGAGCAACAAATCGATGTGCCTCGGAATGAAGTGCTAACCAGAGTATGCATCAATGCTTACTGTGGTGTTTAAAAATGACGTGTTGAGTGCAACGCTGCTCCAGCAATCCTCTGGTCGGAAATGCAGTAAAGAGGATGACCACGTCAGTCACTACTCCCACAATCCTTTGTGCACTTGAGTCTATCGCAAGCTCTGAAATGGCCGTGCATGTGCTAATACCTTACAGTGTGTGAACGGCTCGCAAGGTTGTTGTCGCGGTAAGTGACTTCCAAAAATGCCACAGTGTTAGCAGTAAGTTTATGAACAATAACTCACTTTGCCCCGAAGCTTAAGTCCGCAAGGTTTCCTAAAATACTTGCAAGTGCCAAACACTAGGGGTCTCATTTATGAAAAGTGCCGCATCGCTGCGTGAAAACAGCGATGAGTCACTTTTCATTGCGCCCTCCTTGCGACACCAATGATGCGCCAGATTTACATTATGAAGCATCATTGCGCAAGGAGTTACAGATACGTCAGTATTTCTGATGTATCTGCAAGCGCAAAAGTGACACATTGCTGGAGTGTGTCACAAAAGTGACGCAACTCCAGCAATCCGTCCTTTCACATGGGGCAAGCCCCATGTGAAAGGGCCTGCGTCAGTCTTATGCCTGCTGTGAGCAGGCACAAGGTTTTGACGCAACGGCATCCTAGAAGTGACGCAGTGAAATCTCATAGATTTCACTGCGTCACTTCTACGACCCTTTATTGCGTCAATACGCCCCCCTTGCATGCATTATACCTGGCGCAGGTATAATGTGGTGCATGGGTTTACCAAGGTGACGCATCTACCTAGATGCGTCACTTTGTAAATATGTCGCAACAAGGCGCATTTTCTACCCCACTGGTGCGTCACAAAAAGTGACGCACCGGCAGCGTAAAAGTGACGCAAGGGCTCATAAATGAGGCCCTAGATTCCTCCCTTAAGCCTTCTGATAGTCATGTATGTCCGTTCAATGTCATGGAGCACAACGGTAGTAGCAGTGGATACACAAAGAGTTTTTTCAGGATGGAGTAACAGAGGGGTGTTGAGGGAAGGTTCCCTTGCCCTCCCAGGTCAGGTCATTGCCAAAATGTTAAGATATAACAGTGCTCCATTCTAAAACCACTTACTTTGCTCTTGCCACATTGCCGAGTCAGCGATGCGGTGCACACAAGGTAAGTAGTTTTCTTTTTTTTAAATTGTATTTTCCCTATTCCGTCATCTGTTGACTCCCTTCCCCACTGCCGGCACTGGTCACGACTGCTTTTTCCCCCATAATTACAGTAAAAACGACAACCAAGCACTTTCAAATATGAGAGAATTGATGTTTCCCCCATCCAGATGTCAGTACTTAGTCTACAAATAAAAAACACTCTCTCAGTTCACCTGGACTCTCCCATAGATGTGATATGCAATCAAGTCCTAATTTATAGGAGGCGGTGTAAGGTTGTTTGAGACTACAGCACAAGACAATTAGCAGAGTTGCATTAAAACAGTAAATATATTTTTATAAAGGAACAACATGTTAATAATATTCTCAAAGTATATAAATAGATTCCCAATAAAAAATTAGAAGGCAATGATAAAAACATATAAATCACAGCAGACAGTAAAAGTAGCAATTCACTACATTAAAGTAATAAACTAGGGCAGGGCCGGGTTTAGCTCTAGTGGTGCCCAGTGTGACAATCTTCTTTTGGCACCTCCCCCCACCCCTCAAGACCTCCTCCTCGGATTCACTAACTACCACCCGGCAAAAGGGCCTCTCATCTCTCCCTAGGCCCTCTCTTATTACATTTATTTGTTTTAAAGTGCTGGTAAAAGCTGACTTTATAAATCCACTCAGCTATCAACATAAAATGCAGATTTGTTCTTTGCAGCAGGCATATTATCCCTCTGCGCTTCTTTATGGCGAGTCCAAACTGCTACTAGACAAAACTCTGATCTCTCTCTCTAGAATAACATTAATCACAAGTCATCTTGATATTTTTATTGTTGCCTGAAAGTTATTGCTAATCACTGTGACCCCCCTGAAGACTGTGCCCCACCCTCCAGGTCAGCTCCCAGTGTGGCCGCAACAGTTGCACCACTTTAAAGCTGGCTCTGAATGAGGGTCACTGGAAGTAACATTATTTACCACTGACAAGCACTATGTGATCCAAATACTAGAAACACCTCTGAAAATAAGAAACAGAACTCTTCCCCAATGCATGTACTCTAACAAGAGAATGGTGTAATCTGTATTTGCAAACATTTTTTAATGATTGCTATCATATCAAGAAATCAAAAACTCTGTACTTCAAAATTGAGTGCAGGTACCCTCCCAACTAAACCTTGTTTCCGTGTTTCCAGTTTGCAAATCTAATTATCCACTGCACTGCTGCTTGTGAGCATAGGAAGCACCTGAAACAGAAATATCATAACATCAATTAAAACAGTTATACTAAGGCATCCCTCTCCAAGGAAACAGCAGTCCCTTGGACTTCATGAAAGTGAGTAGTAATGCCAAAGAAGATACATTTACCTCCAAATTTAAGGTTAGGCAAAGCCAGTCCATTAATGTAGGCATATCTTGCAATATGCAAGACATAAATTCTCCAAATCAGTGTCTTCCCATACAGGAGGGGACAAACTTGAAGACAAAGTAGTGAAGACCACAGTATTACAAAAGGACCATTTGTGTAAGTGGCACCAGGGTAAAGTAGTGCTTAATTTGAGCCGATGGTGCTCTACACCGGTACTTAATTGTCCCACCAGCGCTTGTGGTACTATGCCACAATGTGGCGCTGTATGGCTTTTTGAAGGTTGACCACATCACCAGTTACATAATAATGCCCCGGTTACTTACGGGTAATCTTCATTAGTGTAGGAGTGTAGTCTTCCTCACCACATGATTAACGAATTGAGCTTCAGCTTCACACCAGAACCCTCCAAAGCAATAGTTAGCCTCCCATGCCTCCCATCCCTTCCCAACGTGGCCTACCCATATCACCCTTGACCTCTATAAGAGGAGGGCTGGCCCAAACCTCAGCCTGAGAACTACCAAGCATAAAGATGAAGCTGATAGCAACACAGGGAGGGAGGGATGGGAACTCATGTGGCGAGGAAGACTACACTCGGAGTAATGAAGATTACCGGTAAGTAACCGGGGCATTACCTCCTCATAAGTCTTCCTCGTCACATGATTAACAAAGTGAGCATATACCAAAGCCAAGCGGCTTCATGGAAAACTCACAAGCAATGAAGACCAGAATGGGATGCCAATGAAACAGGGCAAACCCCAAATACCGATAAGTGGAAGAACCACCCAAGGGAGAGGCAACCACGAGCAGGAAGAAACAGCCCGGGACAGAGAGACAGACAGACACCGGAAGGGCCAAGAAACCTGACCCCTGAGACCAGCAGGCCAGTCAGAAGTAAGGAGGATGATCCAAACACAACAAGACAGGCCAACGGACATCCAACAGCGACAAGGTAGCCGAAGCCCAGACTCCGGAACCGAAAAAGAGAGGGCACCCCCCTACAGTGAAACAAGGAGCCACTACAGTAAAGAGACGTAGGTCAACCGAAACACAGCCATACCAGAAAGGCAGACCACCAACAGTGAGAGAGTTGAATCACCCCAAAATCAACGACCGGAGGGGAAGAAGGATACAAAATCCCATCCAGCCCAGTGGCAACCGAGGTCCGAAGCGGAGGAACAGATGGAAACCACTCAGACTGGTGGGGCGCAGGAAGGAACCCAGCACCCCAACCGAACAACAAAAATGAAGGACACCAAAACTCCACCAGCAAGTAGAGAAGCGGCTGGACCCAGATCAGGTTGAACAAAGGCCCCCCCAGAAGAGGGTGCGACACCAAGGAGAGAATGCAGGCAGGCCCAAGCCAAACTTACCCAGGAGGCTGCAGCAAACAAGATCAAAGCAACCCGGCCACCCAGGGAAACCCAACCAGCCAATAGCAAAAAGCGGAAGACCCATGTGGCCGCCCACGGAGGATGAAGAGTGGAGGGGACCAAACAAAGGCCAAGCAAATAGAAAATAAAATGAATGCCCACCAGGGGCCAACAAGCCAAGAAAAACAGAATGAACCCGGAACTAAGGGGAACGCAGCATGACTGAGCGAGACAGCCCAGCTCAAGGGCCAAGCAAACTGGCCTGCAATCCACCATATGTAGTAAATGAGCCACCAAAGTGAGCACCCAGATGGCCACTCATACAACCAACAACCAGGCCTGATCCAGCCAAAAAACGGAGAGCTGACAGGAAGGGAGCGTACAAAGAGGGAAAGCCACAGGCAGAAACACACCAATGGCGAGAAGGACAGAAGAGCTGGGCGAAATGAGCCCGAGCAACATCAACACCTCCAGGGAGCAAACCAGAGCCAGCAGGCCCCAGTACCCGAAAACCAGGGACAAGAAGAAGAAGAGGGTGCAAATTCTGCACAGGAAGTGCATGGCCCTGCCCGGGGAAGGAGAACCGGGATAACCCAGCACCCCTGGACAATCACAAAAACAGTGGCCGAACAAAAAACACTTAGGGACAATACAAAAGTAGAGGCAGGACACAAACCCACAGCCTATGTGTGCCAGTGCACCCAGAAGCACAATATCTACCATTGAGCTACAGTATCAAGGACCAACACCGGCAGCAGCAGCACCCAAGGTAGAAGCACCATGGTGAGCACTACCACCAGGTCAAATGCCCTTTCCAGGCCAAACAAGCCCAGAACTCACCTAAGCATAGGAACAAGAGAAAAGTGCAAAGCCGGGAGCCCAGACGAGAAGGGAGACAGAGCCACCACTGGGGAAACAAACCGAGACCGGAACAAAGGTGACCCAGTCAAAGACAGTATAACTGCACCAAAAAACCAAAAGGGGCAACAAAACAACCTCCCGGGGAACGAGGTAGGTGAAAAAAAATGGCCAGAACAGAAACAAGCAGCTCCTGCGGGGCAGTGGCAAACCCTAGACAAACCAAGGAACGGACAACAGAAGTCAGGTGAGAAAACCTGCCTTTAGGTGGAACAACCGCCCCAGTACAAACTGGGAACCCAAACAAGCCCCATAGGATGGCAAAGGCCTCCACCACCCGGGAAGGGGGTACCAGAACAGGAAGACCCCCAGCCGCACCAGTAGACAGGGCTGGAAGTGGCCACCGGGGCAAGAGAAGTGACAACTGTGGGAACCAGTGAAGCCGGGAAGGAACCGGAACCAAGTTAGGCCCAGAGGCCCAGAGACCAACAGGACGGGGAGGACAGACCGGGCAAGAACCGCCAGTCGACAAGGCACAAAAACACCCAAATACTCCTGTGGAAGGCCCCTATCAAAGTAGACAATCCCAAAATATGTGAATTTGGAAAGCGCACGCCCACCAGTAGAAATCTAGGTGCAAAAAAACAGATGCATAGGTTACGCAATGGTACTGAAATTTCGACCCCAGTTGGATAAAAGGCTGAGGGGATCCGGGGATTTGAACCACGACCAAGAGGAAGAACACAAGCAACAGCATTGGATGCAGAGACCACCGAGCCACCTGACCTGGCTCAAACAATGGAAAAAACAGAAACAGAATGGGGAAAACACCAATACCCCACCAGTAAACCAGAACTGGAGGAACAGGACCCACCGGATAAGGACCAGGGAGACAGCCAAAAAGCGACCCTGCAAGAACAGGTCAGAAATGCATACCCCTCCGAAAGCATGGGCCGGAACCGAACCCTAGCGCCGTTTGAGCCTGTGCCATCCGAGGCACAAGACCTACCAAGGAGCTATAGATCCGTGGTAGCAGAGGCTAGCCCGACCAAGCCATCACCATCCAAAAGCAGTAGGCCAACCAATGAACCAAATCACTTCGGACATGAGCAGGGAAGCCCAATAACCAACACCCGGCACCAACCAGAGTGGCCCCAGCGAGCAGGAGGAGGAGGGGGCACTACAGCTGTGGCCCCGGACAAGAAAGGTCAAGCCTCCAGGAGCAGAATCAGAAGGAAAAGCCCACATGGTGATCACCGAAGCCACCCAGTGAAGGATGGACAGGCGCCAACTCCAGCCCGCCCCAATCAGATATGCAGCAGCTCACACACCCGGGAGTCCCCAGGAGGACGTCCAACCAGGGACCGACCATGCCAGACAATGGACAAGAAATGAAAACAGGAAGGACGGACCGCAGGCCCCAAGCCTTGATGTATGTGCTACCACCATGATGGACAACAATGTCACATAAAACAGCTCCACCAGTACGTGATTATCACTACCTGATCGACCCCATATGGAAATCCCAGAATAAAGAGAAATTGAGAAAACACCTTGAAGGCCCCAATGCTGAGTCCCGCAGAACATGATATAGTCCGCGAACGGCAGTATAAATACAATAATGCTGACCAGCAGTCAAGAAACAGAATAATTACATGCAACAAAAGTATCATGTAGAAGATCCACGTACAGAAATCATAGATCTGTAATGTGGAGCCCAGGCAGGATTCGAACCATTGACCAGTGTGGGCCGTTGCCAGCAGAGGCATAAGACCACCCCATGAGCAATAGCTAATTTATCCATTAACACACTGCGCAAAGAAGCAGGCCCGACAACACCAGGTAATAACGGGGAAAACTAATGACACATCCATACCCCGAAAGTAGAACCGAAACAGCAGCAGAGCAGAGCCAATTGGACAGCTCCTAAAATCAACTGCTTACTTTCTCCGCCCACTGAAAATCTGACTATCAGTTTCATTGCGGGAGAAAAATGTAGTGTGCAAGCGTGTGAGCAAGACACCCTACCAAACATATACCCCCTTGAAGCTTTGTGAGTGAAGGAGATAGAACATTAACACAGTACGCAAGGTAGTGAAAAAGTCCCTAACAGGAAATATACGAAGGACTGGTGCTACCCGATGGACCCATGGTAGTCTACAAGCCGCACGCAAGCGGGACTGAGGAGCTTTTAGTGTGAGGTTTCTTACGGGACTGGGATCGGCTGAGACCTCGGCAGCCATGCAGCCCCAGGCTGTATGCCGATCAGCGCAGCTCCAGACAGCTCGCGTGCCTACTTCGGACTGAGCAAGGGAGCAGAACGTATCCAAACCTTGTTCCGCCGAGACCACTCATAGAAAGCTGAGAGAGAAAATAAAAGGCCCCTAGAGTCCCACTTCACAACTAGGAGCACAATGTCAATGCGAACGGGCATGACACTCCAACAGAGGAAGCGGAGCCTCGCAGACATAGCCCCCTCAGGAATAAAGCAGTGTAGGCCACTGTGAGGCTACGCGCCCTGGGACCATAGAATTTGCCGCCGGGTGCCACCACCTCAAACAAAAAGACCAGTGGATGCCGGGAGCATCGCTAAATGAAGGATCGACACAAGGGGCTGAGGGGCGGGCACAAGCCCTACAGACGAGTTGACAGGAAAATGGCCCCAGACCACCACGTCCGTCCCCCTGTAAACCCATGGCTCGCTAAAGCAGAGCCTAACTGGCCCAGAGCTGACACCGGGGGAAGGAAGGAGGATGGTCCTAGAGTCCTAGATCCTGCTAGAGCAAGGCCACCAACCAGGGACCCATGTCCCTGCTGCAGCAGGAACCACTTACCTGAAACACGCTCTGAAGAATCCACAGCGCAAAACCTAAAAAACAGGCTGAGGTTTGGGCCAGCCCTCCTCTTATAGAGATCAAGGGTGATATGGGTCGGCTATGTTGGGAAGAGATGGGAGGCATGGGAGGCTAACTTTTGCGTTGGAGGGTTCTGGTGTGGAGCTGAAGCTCACTTTGTTAATCATGTGGCGAGGAAGACTTACGAGGACGTAATTCAATACACATTAAATATTACTGTTACCTGCTGCCCAAGCTATTCTAATAGCTTTGGGGGCATGGAATAGTCTGAATTGTCACATTTGTGTGATGGTTAGCAGTTGTGTTTTTACCATAATTGGAGGCATGGTTGGGGCAATGTGTGGTGCAAGCTGCAGTGGCCTCCTGACGAGAGCCCTGGAACTTATTTTGACACAAATTAAGCACTGGGTAAGAGGTATGCATTGTACCACTAAGATCCTTCGTATTCATGCTGGTTCATTGACTCCTGCGTGATAACCTCAGCAACAGAGCAGAGTTGAGCGGAGAAGAGTATTCACATGATCACATCACAACACTGAGCTCACCTGAACTTGTAGCAGCAGTTCTTTTAAGCAAACCTCATTCTGTCTTTAGTGAGTAGCTGAGGGGACTTCTAATTGATGTGTCTCTGTCTCTGTGGAGGGGCGGGGTCGAGGGGAGAAGTGGGAGTGGTGACGGGGTGGATGGATGTCCTGGAGTGTATTGGATTAGAATCTATTGAAAGGGAGAGGGAGTTAATAGTGATATCATTGCCATTTCAGATGTGTCAGTGTCTAAAGCCTGTTCTCTAGTATGTTCTTTAGTGTACATATCTAATGCTCCCTTCAGTATTTCCTAGGGATTCTCAAGATGACTGAGCCTATCCATACTAATAGGGGTTCTTCAGCTGCTTAGAAAACGCTCATATTTAATATGACATCTTGCTCACGCCCGAAACAAGAACTTGATTTCCCTAGTAGTCGAATGACAATTAGCTACCAATTGTTGAATGGAAATACAACGATAAGGCTGCAACCACACCTGACACAATTCTTGCAATATTTGCAGTTTAAAAAAAACCTTAATTTGACCTCTCCTACCTGAATTAGCAGAAATTGCAGAAACAGAAATGAGGGTAGCAGTGATTATTGTACTCAATTACATGCCATGTTATAGTCATATCTCATAGGACGAGATCATTGGTAGATCAATTGATATATGTTCACAACAGTATCTGTTGTATTTACAAATATTCCGTCTGCTAGCTGACGTCCATTAAACATGGGAAAGCAATTGCGTCGTTGTATTCACTGCTAGCTTGGAGCAGAGAGGGCGAGGAACCTCCAGAGAAAAAGGAGTACAAGTTATTCAGAAACAAATTAGTTATTTGCATATTAACACTGCGAGGGAATTGACTTATTTTACAGATGATATTGTTCTACTATACATTTAAGGATGCCACATTATTTCCTAGTATTTGTAACCCTGTAGAGTTGAAGCTCATTCTCTGGTAATTCTGCTTACCGTTTCGAGTCAGAAAATTATACAAACAGCCAAGGGCAGTGCTTGAAGCTTAGAAGTAAGCACTACTCCTGGGATTGCCAACATAGCAACATTTTGAGGCATAGTTTTGGGGTAGGTTATCGTAAATGTAAATGTAATTGAGCTTATGTAGCGCACAGCTACCCGCAGTGGGTGTCCCGGCGCTTGCTTAGGGAACCCGTCCTGATATTCCCCTGTGTGATAACCCCAGGGGGTATCCACAAGGTGAAAGTCAGGCATCCCGCCGCGAGGGGCCGTTGTGGAGATTAAGCAAGCTATTGCCCAAAGTCGCAGAGTGTGAACCCGTGAGTCGAGAAGGCACCGTAGCGGGAATTATCGAGTCCGTGGAATTTTTAGCCCAAGACCCGCCGAGGCGGAGAATTGAACCCTGGTCCAGGACCGATCTCAGCTTCCGGGTCTGCCGCCTCTAACCCCTGAGCCACACTTCTCCACATCGTACCAGCAACACCCCTATTGGTCTTCTAAATCTGCTTAATACGCAAACTACATCATATGCCCTTGGCTTTATGTTGGACATAAGGCTTGTCTTTCAGACAACCATCTTTTTGTAACATTCTAATAGTAGACTCACACTGGGAAATATAAAGAGTGCTGGAAGTTGTATTGCTTAGTGAGCCTTTCGGATGTGCAAAATGCCTAACTTAACTCAGTGAAAGAGACCCAAAGAGAAATTGGGAGCTATTTCACCTTAGAGGGGTTCTACTGAAACCTACAAATTCGGAAAATCTGACTAGAGCATTAAGTAAACTACCTTAACAAGGACACTGTGAGCCTAACTTGTAAATGTTCTTCTCTTTGCAGATATGACATTAGGTCGGCCACTTCTTGCTTGTGCCACTCACATTCTCTTTCAAAAGACCAAAATAATGACTGGATGTCCTGTAGAAGTCATACCACAAAGTGAATTTTGATGGCTCAAACAGTTATGCTTTGGAAGGACCAAGGGCTGAGGAAAGGCAACACATAATATTCGCTCACATTTAAAAAAAGGTATATTCGAATTTAAGTAGAGAATTTAGGCCCTAATTTGGATGTCGGTCGAAAAGCCTCCGACCGCTGGTCAGAGGCTTTCCAATCGGCATCCTTGGTTTGAATTCTGACCGGCGTATTACGAATAAGGCGGTCAGAATTCAAACCAACCGTTCAATCTGGCTGGCTTCCGACAGGCTCAAGGAGTCTGTCGGCCAGTCGAAACTGCAATATAATCCCTTTACAGATTAAATTTCTGCCATTGGGATTATGATGTCAGTTTCTGACAGGCTTTCCCTGTTGGTCTTTCCAACATGGAAAGCCTGACAGAAAGCGACCTTGGGGGCCCCTAGCAGGGCCTTCCTTCTTCTGTGGCCTACAGCTGGGGGCTGAGGAGGCATCTATGGTTGACAATGACTCCCTTTTCTCGATGGGAGCTTGTACTGTGGCCGCTTTCTGACTGCCGCACAAGCTCCCATAGGGAAATGGGAGTCTGTGAACACACCATGTGCATTTGCATCGTAATTGCGGTCTCTGACCGCCGTCCCGAGGTCGGTAGCTTCCGAAACTGCGGGGATTTTGTTAGGAGGCAACTTCGACTGAAATCCAAATTATGTCCGTAATCTTTTTTGAAGTTATATCCAAACACAAAAACTTTGAAATGGGCTAACTGGAACAATGCTAGTGAGAAATTGAGTAAAAGACAGGTGAACAGGCGATTTGTTTCACCAGCAGTAATATCACTCCAGGAAAACCCATTACAGAACACATAGTCCTGGACTCTTGATTGTGGTGCTAAATGTGTCCAGATAGATAGCCACAACTCAAGACTGTGGACTGGGGGAAATGCTGTGAGAACTTAGGGAAGACTAGAACCAACCTGCTTGTCTACCCGCCCATAGTGCACCGGTGGTCAGCCTGGCTTCACTGCTGCTCAAGTTATGTTTTTTCTCTGTAACAGTCAATTTTGTTTAGGGGTCCTTTCCCAAAGGAATATCCAAGCCCCTGGAACTGTCTTTGGCCACAGCCATCAGCCTTGTCCTGCAAGAGATTTTTGACTTCCAAGAAAAGAGACTAACTCCAAATGTAGAAATCTTTACCAGGGCTTCGATTCAAGACTCTGCAACAACAATGCTCTCTCCTCACGTAGCTTCTACAACCTTGTCCTGCTAAACTTTACCTTCTCATAACACAGCAAACCTTCTGTTCCTGCCATTTTTAGAAAAAAAACTTCCTTGCACAGTAGTTATGAAAGCGCAAATTGTCCCAAACAGAGGGTGGGGAAACCTCAGCAGTTAAGGGGTTAACTCTGTTAACATCTGAGTTGAAGGAAGAGCTGGTTGCCCACATAATTGCAGCAGTGGTGGCTTCAGCCATCAAAAATATTGATTACAGAATACTTGTCGACAAAATATCTAAAGTATAAAATGTACTTTCTAGGTAAAATAGATAACAATATAAGAATGTTTTAAAATTAATAAAATTATCAAAAAACAAAATATAGTATAAAAGAATCTGCACAATATTTTATTAAAGATTGTACTTCTTTTCCAAAAATATATTTTACATCATAAAAATGTATTTACTTTGTAATTATTCTTTAAAATATTCATTATATATTACAAATATTAAAAAGTATATTATAACATTTTTACATTACAAACTATGTCATTAAAATAAATTGAACAATTATAAGCATTGTAAAAAAATGTTTGTAAACATCTATGTATCAAAACATGAATTTAAATATAATTACAAAAAATACATTTTAATATTTGCTTAATGTAAAATACGTTTTTTGAAATGCACAAAAATGGAAAGAATGTTTTAATAATTTCAATAAATTAAAAAATGTAATACATTAAGATGTATAGTAAAACAAATACATTAACAAAAGAGAAAAAATATTTATAAAAATGTTTTACACACTATTCACCAAAAATAACCAAATGTACAATGTAAAGAACCATAACAAATCCAATGCAAACATAAGACAATTAGTAGTTCAAAATCATTCAATAAATTTATAACAAAAAATGGATACAAATATATTTTACTTGTGGGAATTACTTGTGCTTTTGTAGCTCCTGTCCAACTTACATTGGAGAGATGGGGGTCATTGAGAGGTTGCCAGGGGTGCAGATGTGACCCTGGCACTGCCTTTGCGACTCCTGACCTCGGAGATGGCAAAATCTGTACCAAGAACACAGGGGCGTGTTTGCCTTGTTTCTTGTCTGCCCGTTTTTCATTCTACTAATAGTGAACAATATTTTATTATTCACTATTAGTTAAATAAAAAAATGGATCATACTTATGATCTTTAGTGGCAGCTGTCATCGGTAAATATGGTTTAAATATATTTTATAGGAGTGCTTGCATGCGATTTTTTCAGTGAGAGATAGCATGTGTATGCACGAGCAAGGGTGTCTAAATGTTTAAGCAGGTGGGTGTGAATGAAAGCGAGTGACGGTCAACTGACAGTGAGTGAGATTGTGTGAGACTGAGGAACAGATTTTTTATCCTTTGATGCATCGCTGAACCAAATTTGCTTTGCTGCTTTACATCAAACCTCAAGAGAATAAAATATCTAACAAGATCAGTTGCATTTTTCCTCCCTGCATGCTCTGGCACACTTTTGGCAGTCATGCCCCAGCACACACACCCTTATGCTGTAGTGCATGGGTGTGTGGGTTCTGTTCCAGTACAACAACTGTGCTTTAAGGGTTTTCCCACTTTGTGTGTGTGCTGTATGTACTGGGGAAAGTTTGTAGAGTTCTGCTACGTGGAACTCCGTGAAGTGACCCAAAAATGTTGCTGCACTACACGAAGTTCTGCAAGCAGTGGAATGGATAAGGTCATGCAGTTCACGTTGATTTTTTGAGCCGGGTGTTTGTCCCACGCTTAAAAATCAGTGCGAAGGCACCATGCACAGCACAAGAGGGCCCTACTTCCTTCTGCTGCTCGAGTAGATGTTCTACTCAAAAGGTAGCTTCCTCAAAATGAACGGAAGTTTTCTCAACGCGAGCGGCCGCAGCAATCCGCGACAGCCCACATTGAGAAATCTCATGAATAGGTGGTCTGGAGTAAGATTTTACCTGCTCATGCTTGCCAACTTGAGGCTAGCGAACGTTGAGTGGGAAAATCTCCACACACTCCACAAGCAGAGCGGTATTTCACTCCCAGGCCTAGTGCTATACAGTGCAGCACACATGCAAAGTTGGAAAATGAAAAAACATTCTCGTTATACCTCTTTAAAGGAGGCATAAGATTTTAGCACAAATTCCTGTCTCAGAATGTTTGTAGATATAGATTTGAGCCAAAACACATAGGTGGTTGCATAGGAACCCCTCATGCACCATCCATGGAATGCTCCCTGGATTCAAAATAATGTAAAGCAGCGTATAGCACAATGTTGCTTTACTTCAGGATACTATGCAGCACAAATCCTCAGTTGTGATGTTAGGGTCATGTGAAATTCCTTTCTGAACAAAATCAGGGTCTGGGGTCCTGCGGTGTTTGCTCCCCTGACATTTTGGTGAATCTACGCCCATGATTGGAGAGAGTGCATCTTCTTAGTGACACTCAAATGTACTATTGTATCTCTAATCCAACTAAAATTGTAGGAAGTGCATAGATTTGGGGGATCAGATTTACTATTTAAATTTTAGCCCGAGTAAAACTATGGAAAGTGCATGTCTCTGGAGGGTTGAATTTATTCTTCTTAATCCAGCGCAACTAAATTTGGGAAAAGTGCATTCTTTGAGAGTATGGTTTCAGATTTATTATTCTCTCTAATCCAACTAACATTTGAGAAACTGCATATGTTTAGAAGACCCAATTTACTCTTCTAACCGCAGTCCCACTAATATTGGGGAAAGTGTGTTTATTTACGAGGGGTATGATTTACTATTCTAACTAACGGCCTAATTACGGGTTTGCCATTGGACTACCAAACCCGCTGTGGCGTGGCAGCTATTGTCGCACTTGAAGTCCACTTGCTCGGGATCCGCGATCCCTCAGCATTGGTGCTCTGGTCTGGGGCAGCAATATGCTGGTGGTGGTGCTGCAGCATTGCCAAGCATAACATGACTCTCCTGACCTCCACACTTTTCTTGGCGGTGATCCCGCCATGAAAAGTGTGGAGGTTAGGAAAGTAAGGGGGCTCTACAGGGCACCCTGGTGCCTCTGTGCATGGATGTACACGCAGGGGGGTACATGGTATGCCCCCCCAGTGTGTATGCGCCCCAGTTCCTGCACGGCATGAACTGCAAAGTCCATGCTGTGCAGGAACTTGCTTTGGCACACCCTCTGCACTGCAGTTCAAAGGCTAACAAATGAGCCTTCGAACTACACCACTGCAGGACCACGGCACCGCCCACCCACCAGACCATGAAATGACTCGTAATCAGGTGGGCGGGAGACAGTCGACTTTGGCGTGTGGGAGCAGGGCGTTGGCTTTGCGGCCTATTGCCCACACTACCAAAGTCATAATCAGGCCCTAACTTCCAGCTAACATTAGAGTCTGATTTACTAACTCCAGTAGAACTAACAATGGAGAACATGCATAAATTTGAAAGGGGAGGTGCGGTATCCGATTTATTATTCCAACTTCACTCCAACTAATATTGAGGAAAATACATCTAGTTGGATGGGGGCAGGCTTTCTATTCCAACTCCACTCCAACTAAAATTGGGAAAATTAGATCTACTGGGTTGCAGATTTACTCTTCTAATCCAAATTCAATGAACAGTTGAAAAAATTCATATATTTAATGCTTTGGCATATTAACAATTCTAACTCCAGTCTAGTTAATAGAGGGGAAAGTTCATTATTTGGGAGAGTGGGCTTAAATTTACTATTCTGACTCCAGTCCCTTTTACACTGGTGTAGTGCATAAAGTTCCACATCATGGGACATATTAATCGAGCACTGAGACTCTTCTAAGCTGATTGCAGCACAAGGGAATTCACTATATTTTCCCAGGGTGACCAGTGCCCCTTCTTCCTGACTGACTTGATTCCGAGTCTACTATCTAATTGACAGGGTGACCAGTGCCCTATACATATTCACCGTCTTTTCTGACTCTTGGTACCCGTTTGACTTCAGACAAATAATTGAAAGCCCCATTGATGGATTCTTTGTGGGAGTCTGCATGACCCACAACAGGGTCACTATACACTTACCATCAACATCAAGAAGACTTTTCCTAAACCTCTGGCTAAATGTAAATACCTGGGTCCCCAGAACCCCTTGTCCTGAAGAGACCCCGTAAATCAAGAGGGTCGAAACGTCATCAATTACAAAAGGAGGGAGAGTCCTAGGACATTAGAGAAAAAACTTTGAATAAAGTGTATTGAAACTTTCTTCCATAAGGGACCTCCCCATCACTCCAAAAACCAAAGTTTCCTTTTATTAGTCACTGCACAAATTTGTCACTGTTGGTTATGGTCACTACTCTGGGGCACATAAGTCACTTCAATCACTTTTTATCCTGTATATAGTGTAAATACACAGCAATTGTTTTACTCCTTTTTCACATGATTGTTCTGTGCAAAATAAAAACTATGCCCATGTTCAGCTGAAGTGAGCTTGATAGAATCATTTGTTGTTTGTGGGCTTTAATTTCTATAAATGTTGCTTAGTTAGTTATTGAACCAATACAATAACAGTGTTAGAAGGATACAAATAGCGATTCTAACTACAAACTCTGACTTGTATGCAAGGAACTAACACTACTTGTTTTATCCTTACATTTGTGGTTCAAATGAGTTCCTTGTGAACAATTGTTTGTTAGCTGATTAGTAATTCGCAGTTCACTGGGATGGGATGGTTTGCTCTTGTTTTTGGTTTCAAAAGTTCATGAAAGGCATACAATCGGAAGGCTACCTTGTAATACTGAATTTTGCTGCAACAACTTGGACCTACATTATCTGTGTGTCTGTGTTTTTTTTTAACTTTCTTCAACATCTTACTTGTTCCTTGTGATGGTACCTTACTGTCTAGGCTCAATTACACTCCTTACCTCCATATGGCTTCTCACTCTTCTTTACTCCTTCACCTTACCTGTCTCTAACCTCGGTCGAACTCCCATTTGTTGCACCGTCAACTGGAAACCAGCCTCGGTTATGTTGGTTACAATGCTCCCCCATAAACCTCTCAACACAACACTGGTCAGATATGGCCCTAACTCAGTTCAGTAGGGTTTCAGATTTATTATTCTCTCTAATCCAACTAACATTTGAGAAATTGCATATGTTTAGGAGACCCAATTTACTCTTCTAACTGCAGTCCAACTGACATTGAGGAAAGTGTGTTTATTTGTGAGGGGTATGATTTACTAGTCTAACTAAGGGCCTAATTACGAGTTTGGCAGTCCATAGGACTACCAAACCTGCTGTGGTGTGGCATCTACTGTCAAACTAGCGGTCCAACTGCCATATTACAACTTCGGTAGTTGGACCAACATGGGACTGCTGCAACTGCTGGGGATCCACGATCCCTCAGCGTTGGTGCGGTGGTCTGGGGTAGCAATATGCTGGTGGTGCTGCTGCAGCATTGCCAAGCATAATATGACTCTCCTGACCTCCACATTTTTCTTGGCGGTGATCCCGCCATGAAAAGTGTGGTAGTCAGGAAAGTAAGGGGGCTCTACCAGGCCTCCTGGTACCCCTGTGTATGGAGGTACATGCAGGGGGTCACATGGCACGCCCCCCCCGAGTGTGTATGCACCCCAGTTCCTGCACGGCCTGGATTGCAAATTCCATGCTGTGCAGGAACTTGCTTTGGCACTCCCTCTGCACTGCAGTTGAAAGGCTAACATATGAGCCTTTGAACTACACTATCGCAGGACCGCCTCACCACCAGACCATAATATGACTCGTATTCTGGTGGGCAGGTGACACTCGACTTTGGCGGTGTGGGAGCAAGGCACTGGCTTTGTGGCCTATTACCCACACCACTAAAGTTGTAATGAGGCCCTATCTTCTAACTAACATTAGAGTCTGATTTACTAACTCCAGTCGAACTAACAATGGAGAACATGCATGAATTTGAAAGCGGAGGTGCGGTATCAGATTTATTATTCCAACTGCACTCCAACTAAAATTGGGGAAAATGACATTTAGTAGGTGGCAGATTTACTCTTCAAATTCAAATTCAATCAACAGTGGAAAAAGTTCATATATTGAATGGGGTAGCATATTTTTCAATTCTAACTCCAATCTAGGTAATAGAGGGGAAAGTTCATAGTTTGGGAGGGTGGGCTTAGATTAACTATTCGGACTACAGTCCCGTAAACACTGCTGTAGGTGCATAAAGTGCCAGATCGCGGGACACGTTAATCGAGTACTGAGACTCTTCCATACTGAATGCAGCACGAGGGAATTCACTATATTTTCCCAGTGAGACTAGTGCCCCTTCTTCCTGACTGACTCGAATCCGAGTCTGCTATCTAATTGACAGTGGCACCAGTGCCCTATACATATTCACCATCTTTTCTGACTCTTGGTACCCGTTTGACTTCAGAAAAATAATGAAAGCCCCATTGATGAATTCCTTGTGGGAGTCTGCATGACCCATGACAAGGTCACTATACACTTACCATGTACATCAAGAAGACGTTTCCTAGACCCCCGGCTAAATGTAAATACCTGGGTCCCCAGAACTCCTTGTCCTGAAGAGACCCCTTAAATCGAGATGGTTGAAACTTCGTCGACTACAAAAGGAGGGGGGCAAGAGTCCTAGGAGATTAGAAAAACTTCAAATAAAGTGGATTGAAACTTTATTCCATGAGGGACCTCCCCCTTCACTCCAATAACAATCTGTTTCTTTTTATTAGTCACTGTACAAATTTGCCACTGTTGGTTATGGTCACTACTGTGGGCACTTAAGTCACTTCAATCACTTTTTATCTTGTATATGGTGTGAATACACAGCAATTGTTTTACTCCTTTTTCAAATGATTGTTCTGTGCACAATAAAAACTATGCCCATGTTCGGCTAAGTGGGCTTGATAGAATCGTTTGGTTGTTTGTGGGCTTTAATATCTATAAACGTCGATTAGTTTATTAATGAGATAATAAAATAATGGTGTTAGAAGGATACAAATTGCCATTCTAACTACAAACTCTGACTTTTATGCAAATAACTAACACTCCTTGTTTTATCCTTACATTTGTGGTTCAAATGAGTTCCTTGTGAACAATTGTTTGTTGGCTGATTATCTATCCCCATTCACAAGGATGGTATGTGTTGCTCTTGTTTTTTGTTTCAAAAGTTCATGGAAGGCATAACATCTGAAGGCTACCTTTGTAATACTGGATTTTGCTGCAGGAACTTGGAACTACATTATCTGTGTGTCTGTGATTTTTATGTACATCCGTCAACATCTTACTTGTTCCTTGTGACCTTGTGATAGTACTTTACTGTCTAAGCTCAATTACACTACTCACCTCCCTATGGCTCCTCACTCTTTGTTACTCCCTCACCTCACTGGTCTCTAACCTTGGTTGCAATCCTGTTTGGTGCACCGTCAACTGGAAACCAGATACGATTATGTTGATTACAGTGCATCCCCATAAACCTCTCAACAAAACACTGGTCAGACATGGTCCTAAGCCATGGACTATTGATTATCCTCTAAATGTCTCAAAGAATGCGAAGACAAATCTAAAAAACAAACTTCTGAAACAACACCCAGAAACTCTAATTGTGGATACCTACCACAATTTGTCCAATGGCATCAAGAAAACTAATTTCACCTTCTATTCCAAACGCCCGACTAAATGGAAAAACATCTTCCTTCTCCTCCTGCAAGTGAACAAGACTTACGGAACAAAACTGACAACATCCCACTCCTCTTCTTTTAGAGGTGAAATTGATATATCCATTTTTAAAACTATCACCGCAGGGAGATCTAAGTCATTTTCCTCCATCCCAACAACCTCTGACTCGCTCCCATGAACCACTTGACTTCTCCTATCCTCCAACTCACCTTCTGGCCCAGAGCTACCCAGGGACCTAACCAGTATCCTTACTTCCACCTTCAAAACTCACAGCAGGCATGTGTCTTCTGGTGGTTTGACACTGCTGCCCTCTAACGAGCAATCTCTCACTTTTGAACTGCAACATTGGGCACCACAAACCTAGCAGCTTAGACCTCATTGCGAGACCTGCTACACCAATACCCATATCCGACGAACCCCTCCCTACCATTGACATCCCTACTCAACCCATACGGGCTAGCCACAAGCCTAGTCCCAATGATATTAATATAGATGAACTGTAAAAGGGTAAGCCTGTGCCCCTTAGAACCTGGGCGTTTATGAAATGGACTACAAATGGTTCTGCCGGGTAACCAATGAATTAGGGTTCCATAATTAATATCTATCAAGAAACACACCAAGAGAATTATTGTTTAATTTACTCAATTAGTATCTTGTTCTTGTTTATCTTTTTGGTACAAGAAGGGCTGTCACATAGACACATTTTTATTGAAAAATCAAATGCATGACTTAATGGTGAATAAGTGAACAAGAAGTGACAAAGTGGTAAAGTGAGTACCATATATTCAGTGTAAAGTTTATAAAACAATATGTACAATGTATGATTGAAATAGCATCTGTCCCTATACAGAATAATTTCAAAGTCCATTAGAGTCCTTTTTTTCAACTTTAGGGAGAGGAGAGCATAGGGCATAGATTGTTATAAGGCGTTGATCTTTCGACCCAGGAACGTGCGTTACCCAATGTCACTGCAGGTCTTCAGGACAGAGTTGTGAAATTATTCAAAGAATGAGTGAGGTGTGTTTCAAAGGGGGAAAAACAATCACAGAAAGGTTGGTCAAAATGACCTACCAATTATAGTGGTTATTGTTTTCCACGTGATGTGAATGATAGCCAAAGACTGAATCCACCGTCAGGTTGGATACTGTAATCAAAGGGAAACAAACTAAGAAGGAAAAGGGTGGCTTGATAAGAATGAACGCTTAAGCGGGAACGGTGCCTACCTTTTACTTAAACAATGCAGATGCATATGAGGAATTTTCCAATGTACAGGCCCCATCGTTTTGAGAAGGGAACCTGATTCCGTGAGCCAAAGCATAATCTAAAATGTGATGCAATTTAGTGTGGTACAACTGTGTGGGATGAAGCAAGGCACAGCTCTCGAACAGCATCCATACAACCTCCAGGAGGCCCAGGCTATGTTAATGTCGGAGGTCTTCATTATTTATGAAGTAGATCTGAGATTAAATTAAAAGAAGAATATAGTGTATGGATTGTGGAAGGATCATGAGCTCGATTATGCAAAGAATGCGGCATAATTGTTGCATGAACACTGCTTGCAAGAAGACAAGTGTCACCATGTGTATAACGACTCAAACAATGTACGCCAAGCCCAATTGGCTTAATCGTCAGATTTGAAATTGTTAAAAGCGTGTATTATCTTTATCAATTGAAACAACTATGGAATCAGTAATGGCTAATAATTAAGGAGAAAGCGGTAAGAGAAAGGGACAACGCGGAGCCGTTAGCATGCATGTCTTACCTGCAACCACATGAGTCGGTAACTGATTACGTGACACGTGTGTGTGTAGAGTGAAGGAATTTAAAGAAGTGCAAGTCATTACGTCAGCCGCAGGTGTCAGGTCTTGTCACGATGCGGTGTGCATGTAGCCAGCCGGCATAGTGTTGTCAAGTAGACAGCTGAGTATGTATCACTTGAAGAGTCGCATGGACTAGAGAAAATTACTTGTGGCAATGCCGTGATGCAGACTAATTCCTTTCACAGAAGGGCATAGCGGTGACAGGGTACTCTACTAAACTATGACAGTAAATTAGAGACAGTAAATTAAAGCACGGTCTGCTCTGTGTCTCCAAGGACTTGACTCACATCCTCCCTGGTTCATTGCTGATTGTGTCAAAAACACTTTCACTCAGATCATGTCCCACTTAGAACATAAATTTGACTCCTTGGCTAATGACATAGCTCACCTATGGCATGGCATCTCTCAACAGGCCACACTACCCAGGAACAACACCCCAAGAGTTCTAAAGTACCCCCACAAACTGGTGCACCCATCTCATATGACCTGGCCCTTCACTCCTTCAAGTCATCTGGCCCATAGACCCCCTCATGACTAACGCACCCTTTCTTATCTTGAAGTCAATCCTCTCAGTGAATCCTACATTACGAAGCACCTGACTAAATCCCCTCAACCCCTTCCACTATCCCAGTAATTGTCAGCACAAATAGATTACCCTCAACAATAAATGACCCCAGCAACCAGCCCAACTCACCACCATTCAAACTCTTCCTTCCTCAAGGATAAGCCTTGCCTTCGATCTTGCATGCTCCACAACTGTTGATCTGCAGCAAAGCACGCTACTGATGTAGCTGAATCTATAATCAGAGAAGAAATAGATATTGCTTTCCCCACAGAATCCCGGCTTAATGACCATGCCACCCCTATACTTCACCTGCTAATCCCACCCGGATGCACCATCATTTGCAGGAAAGACCTAAAAGATCGGGTGGGGATCTAGCCATAATTCACAAAATAGAAATTCAACTCTCCACTTTAAATAAAGTAGAATA
Source organism: Lissotriton vulgaris (assembly GCF_964263255.1). NCBI lineage: Eukaryota > Metazoa > Chordata > Amphibia > Caudata > Salamandridae > Lissotriton > Lissotriton vulgaris. The sequence continues at coordinate 475,996,835 of NC_141694.1, forward strand.
CTCAACCTTCGAATACGTCAGGGTGGTACTTATAAACAAAGGTTTCCATCCTTTCAAATTCCACACCATTTACCATCCTCCTGGTGAACAAGCCCACTTTGCAGAAGAGTTCTCAGACCTAATTACTTGATTCGCCGCAACAGACACGAAGGATGTTTTCTTGGGAGATTTAAGCATCTATTGGAACAACCAGAAGACACCTCAATCTGACTACTTACAGACCTCCTGGAAGTTAACCACCTATAATCAACTCTGTAAGGAACCAACTCACACCAAAATCTCCACCCTTGACCTGATTATGACAAAAAAATGACCTTATCTCCATCAGCTCCATCCCACCTATTGACTGATCTGACCACCATCTAATTCTTTTCAACATCAATACACCTACCAGACCCCGCCTGATTTTATTAAGAAACCTAAGCTGTTAACCTGAAATATCAAACAAGTTCCAATTCTTGAACTAGAATCCAAAATTTGTGATCAACTACATCATCTCCCCCTCTTGCCTACAGCAGAAGAGCTCACTTCGCACTACAACTCATTGATCTCGAATGTCCTTGACCGAGTGGCTCTGGCTAAAGTAAAACAATTAAGATCAGTAGGGGCAGGGCTACTGGGGTGAAAATAAAATCACCCCCTTTTCAAAACATAACTAGACAGTGCTGTATTTCGAAATACGATATATATGTGTATGTAACCTGAATAATGCTATCAATATTTTTTTTTATTGGGGTCTGTGTGTTTCTGACCATAGTTTTCTAAATTTGCCTTGTTTTGACAAAAACCCAGTTCTCTGCTCTTAGGCCCTCAGTTGCGTAGATACTTGGACACACCCTTCATTTGTCTCTCAGAAGACACAACGCATACCCCGATGCCTCTTAAAGTCACTACAAACAACCCTCAATGGGTCTGTTGAGTGTTTATAGTACCAAGCCCCAAGATCATCCAGCAAAACTCAGAAGCGTAAAAGCAAAGTGCATTGATAGAGGTAGGTTTCCTGTCTTCTGTCCAGCCCGCTGTGCACACCCCAGCTCATGAAACTTATCACATGAATGTAACCACAGGCAATACAAGCATCAGTGACAGCAGGCAGCCATATTCTTAATGGACCGAGACAGTACATACATAAATGGCCCCATGCTGTAATGTGCATGCTTGGGCCCACAGAATACATACATTCATGTGCTTGGGCTTTAATGCACATTTAAAATGGCACAATGTCCGGCATAATGGGCAAGAGATGTGCTGTGTCTCACACTACAATTAAACAAAAGAGAGAGTAAGGGATTGAATTCACAAAGGTGAACGGAGAGTACTCCTAGTCCCCTGGGTATCAGTATTAAACAAACAAAAGAGGAGTACCATCAAAGACTGCTTAGATAAAGCGGTCTGAGTGGGATGACTGAAAAAAGAAGAGAGTCCTTCCTTTATTAATAAACCCCTCACTCACCGACCTGGTCGGTGACATGCTTCATCATCGGGGTCCGCCCTGATAGCCGAATGCCATCAGGGTGTGCTGCGACACCTGGACTACAGTGGAGCTGGTATTTGTGTGTGTGAAGTGAACAAAAAATGTTAAAAATTGTCCTGGTATACTTGTGTGAAAAATGTATTTGCAAGTTACTGGACAATATTAAAATTAAGTGTGTGGATACAATAAGGTATATTATGACCGTGTGTATCACTTATGTGTGAGGTCTACATGTTTCAACCCGTTGGATGGAAAATACCGGGTTTTCGTCAGGACCGGAGGAAAATGGGTGGTCAGGGCACACTAACGTCCTGCCAATCCCTAGATTCCTATACACTACTGACAAAATCTGTCAAAGTGAAAAATTAAGGAGCTCAAAGACAAAATAGTTGAGCTGAAAGCAAAAAAGACCTGGTGGGAGAAAGAGGCAAAAGTTACGAGTATAATTAATACAAGCCTGTTACGAAGTGCCATGCTGGTTCTCACGTGTCTGCTTATATATTGTGCATCCCATTCAGAGCTTATTGTGATCGATAGTGTCTGACTATCATTAGAGCTGGCACACTCTATCAATTGTGTAGTGCTCAGTGATCACTAGGTCGTTATTCCAACACTCGAACGCACTCAGCACTTCCTTTTGCGTGACTTGACTGCTCACATTTCCATTAACGTGAGATAACAACGACGTGAAATATTTATGTACACTCTGGCTAACACACTCTAGCAATTGTGGTGTGCCCAGTGGTCAATAGGTCGTTATTCCAACAGTCGGAAGCACTCAGCACTTCCATGTGCATAACTCGACTGCTCACAGTATCAATTAATGTGAGTTAACAACGACGCGCAATGTTTATCCCATCATACATACATTCACACTACGCATACATACATCACACATACAGAGACCAGAAAAGGAATCAGGGCTTACTCCTATTTCGGGTCTTTTAGGCTTCACGGGGTGGAGGGAAGGTATAAGTCTCAAAATGCCATATTCTGCGATGAGGAAATGAGAGGAGACAATTGTCAGGGGACATGCTCACGAGTCAGTGACCAGAAAACGGTCATCGATCGGAACACGGGCGGTAATTTTACTTACAGTTAAGTTGAGGTTAGGTTTCAATGTACCTACTCGCCTCTCCGTGCCTCCCCGCTCGCGTTCTGAAGCAGCCGGCAGGAATATAGTGCCAGCATTGCTTCCGGGGTGGGCGGGTTTACGCAAATACGTTATGACGCACTAGCATAGCGTTAGTGGAAATGGAGGAGGGAACAAGCTAGGGACTGTAGTTGCTGCTGTTGCTATGCAACGGTGATCTAAGAACAGCAAATAGCTATTCTAACTAGGATTAGAAGAGGAAATCGAGTATTAGAAGATGAAACTCTGCAGTCCCTTGTAGGGTTGCACATAATCAACTTATGAGAAAGGGGAATAGACATTGACATGCAAAGGCTTATCGCCGAGGGGCATGTATATGTCAAGGCCATCAACAGTTTCATTCAGTAATCAAAATCGATTTGCCAGTAATTAAGTTGGGGGAAGAAGAAGTTCATGTTAACTGGGGCATAAATTCAAAAAATGTTGGCCCAAGGAATATTGTCGTTTAATCCTGTAACATGTGTGGATAATCTGTATATCCATCTCTGTTCTTTCTCGTATAGTCGTTTCTGAATGTTAGGTCCAGCAGTGATTTGCTCGATCACTGTCCATCTCATATCGTTGGGCGTGTGATTAGATTCAAGGAAGTGATCTGTCAGTTTTGTTGCGTTTTTCTTGCAGCGAATGGTGCTGTGATGCTCGCAGATTCTTTGTTTTACTTTTCTAGTTGTCATCCCTATGTAGCGTTTGTTGCATGTGCATTCAATCAGATAAATAACGTTGCAGCTATTACAGTTCGTGTGGGATTGCTGTCTCCATACTTTATCAGTCTCGATATTCAAGGTCTTGGTGTTATTCGTTAAATGACATACGCTGCAGTTACTGCAGCTAAAATGTCCTGTAACATCAGGTAGACCCCAAGCCTTTGTAAGTGATTGATTGTCAACACGCTCCCTTGGCTTTGGTCTGGTATTGACCAATGTGTCTTTAAGGCTGGCTGGTTTCTTGTAAGAAAAAAGAGGCTTCTCCCAACGGAGATTGCCAGTACTGAGAATGGACCAATGTTTTTTGATGGTTTTGGACACTTGGTTAGAGACAACGTTAAAAGTGGTCACACAGCTAAGAGGTATCTTATTTTCTGTAGCTGGTTTTTTCTCTAGAAGAGCTTCTCTCGGTTGGTTCCTGGCTCGTTTCTGGCATGTGTTTATGATTTTTGCAGGATACCCACGAACCTGGAGTTTCCTAGTTAAATCAGAGGCTTGTTTTTTGTACTCCGTTAGTTTGCTGCAATTGCGCCTCAGTCTTAAAAATTGTCCATACGGAAGATTTTAGCAGTAGGCTTATAGTGTGTTCTGGTCTCCAGATGATCATTCTCCTTTGTAATCACCACATCAAGAAACACTATTTCCTTCTCACTGAAACAGTGGGTGAATTTTAGGTTCTGATCGCACGTGTTGATCCAGGTCGTGAATTCAATTAGTTGATCAAGTGGTCCTTGCCAGATGGCAAGGACATCATCAATATAGCGTTTCCAGAATTTAAGATTGTCTTTGAAAGGGTTGAGATTGCTCAAAATGAACTTAAGTTCGAAGTCATGGACGTAAAGACCCGCCACGCTAGGGGCAAAAACACTCCCCATAGATGTACCCCCCGTTTGAAGGAATAGAGTCCCTTCAAATTCAAAATAATTGCGTTTAAGTGCTAGTTTAGCACATTCGATGATAAAGGCTCTGGGTGTGTTGAATGTCCAGTCCATATTTCCTAGGGTATTCTCCAATACCTTTATCGTGTCATCTTGGGGTATGCTTGTATATAGACTCTCTATATCAAAGCTTAGTAGGATAGTGTTATCATCCACTGTGATTTCCTGAAGAAGACTTAAGAGACTTTTGGTGTCCTGTAGATAGGTAGATTTTGTTTGCACAATGGTCTTGAGAAAGAAGTCACAAAAAAAGTTCATTTTGAGCAATCTCAACCCCTTCAAAGACAATCTTAAATTCTGGAAACGCTCTATTGATGATGTCCTTGCCATCTGGCAAGGACCACTTGATCAACTAATTGAATTCACGACCTGGATCAACACTTGCGATCAGAACCTAAAATTCACCCACTGTTTCAGTGAGAAGGAAATAGTGTTTCTTGATGTGGTGATTACAAAGGAGAATGATCATCTGGAGACCAGAACACACTATAAGCCTACTGCTTAAAACAACCTCCTCAAGTTCGAGAGTTTTTATCCCCGCCCACTCAAGAAAAATCTTCCGTATGGACAATTTTTAAGACTGCGGCGCAATTGCAGCAAACTAACGGAGTACAAAAAACAAACCTCTGATTTAACTGAGAAACTCCAGGTTTGTGGGTATCCTGCAAAAATCATAAACACAAGCCAGAAACGAGCCAGGAACCAACCGAGAGAAGCTCTTCTAGAGAAAAAACCAGCTACAGAAAATAAGATACCTCTTACCTGAGTGACCACTTTTAACGTTGTCTCTAACCAAGTGTCCAAAAGCATCAAAAAACATTGGTCCATTCTCAGTACTGGCAATCTCCGCTGGGAGAAGCCTCTTTTTTTTTTTTTTTTCTTACAAGAAATCAGCCATCCTTAAAGACACATTGGTCAATGCCAGACCAAAGCCAAGGGAGCGTGTTGACAATCAATCACTTACAAAGGCTTGGGGTCTACCTGATGTTACAGGACATTTTCGCTGCGGTAACTGCAGCGTATGTCATTTAACGAATAACACCAAGACCTTGAATATCGAGACTGATAAAGTATGGAGACAGCAATCCCACACGAACTGTAATAGCTGAAACGTTATTTATCTGATTGAATGTACATGCAACAAACGCTACATAGGGATGACAACTAGAAAAGTAAAACAAAGAATCTGCGAGCATCGCAGCACCATTCGCTGCAAAAAAACGCAACAAAACTGACAGATCACTTCCTTGAATCTAATCACACGCCCAACGATATGAGATGGACAGTGATCGAGCAAATCACTACTCGACCTAACATTCAGAAACGACTATACGAGAAAGAACACAGATGGATATACATATTATCCACACATGTTACAGGATTAAACGATAATATTCCTTGGGCCAACATTTTTTGAACTTATGCCCCAGTTAACATGAACTTCTTCTTCCCCCAACTTAATTACTGGCAAATCGATTTTGATTACTGAATGAAACTGTTGATGGCCTTGACATATACATGCCCCTCGGCGATAAGCCTTTGCATGTCAATGTCTTTTCCCCTTTCTCATAAGTTTATTATGTGCAACCCTACAAGAGACTGCAGAGTTTCATCTTCTAATACTCGATTTCCTCTTCTAATCCTAGTTAGAATAGCTATTTGCTGTTCTTAGATCACCGTTGCATAGCAACAGCAGCAACTACAGTCCCTAGCTTGTTCCCTTCTCCATTTCCACTAACGCTACGCTAGTGCGTCATAACGTATTTGCGTAAACCCGCCCACCCCGGAAGCAATGCTGGCGCTATATTCCTGCCGGCTGCTTCAGAACGCGAGCGGGGAGGCACGGAGAGGCGAATAGGTACATTGAAACCTAACCTCAACTTAACTGTAAGTAAAATTACCGCCCGTGTTCCGATCGATGACCGTTTTCTGGTCACTGACTCGTGAGCATGTCCCCTGACAATTGTCTCCTCTCATTTCCTCATCGCAGAATATGGCATTTTGAGACTTATACCTTCCCTCCACCCCGTGAAGCCTAAAAGACCCGAAATAGGAGTAAGCCCTGATTCCTTTTCTGGTCTCTGTATGTGTGATGTATGTATGCGTAGTGTGAATGTATGTATGATGGGATAAACATTGCGCGTCGTTGTTAACTCACATTAATTGATACTGTGAGCAGTCGAGTTATGCACATGGAAGTGGTGAGTGCTTCCGACTGTTGGAATAACGACCTATTGACCACTGGGCACACCACAATTGCTAGAGTGTGTTAGCCAGAGTGTACATAAATATTTCACGTCGTTGTTATCTCACGTTAATGGAAATGTGAGCAGTCAAGTCACGCACAAGGAAGTGCTGAGTGCGTTCGAGTGTTGGAATAACGACCTAGTGATCACTGAGCACTACACAATTGATAGAGTGTGCCAGCTCTAATGATAGTCAGACACTATCGATCACAATAAGCTCTGAATGGGATGCACAATATATAAGCAGACACGTGAGAACCAGCATGGCACTTCGTAACAGGCTTGTATTAATTATACTCGTAACTTTTGCCTATTTCTCCCACCAGGTCTTTTTTTGCTTTCAGCTCAACTATTTTGTCTTTGAGCTCCTTAATTTTTCACTTTGACAGATTTTGTCAGTAGTGTAAAGGAATCTAGGGATTGGCAGGACGTTAGTGTGCCCTGACCACCCATTTTCCCCCGGTCCTGATGAAAACCCGGTATTTTCCATCCAACGGGTTGAAACATGTAGACCTCACACATAAGTGATACACACGGTCATAATATACCTTATTGTATCCACACACTTAATTTTAATATTGTCCAGTAACTTGCAAATAAATTTATCACACAAGTATACCAGGACAATTTTTAACATTTTTTGTTCACTTCACACACACAAATACCCGCTCCACTGTAGTCCAGGTGTCGCAGCACACCCTGATGGCATTCGGCTTTCAGGGTGGACCCCGATGATGAAGCATGTCACCGACCAGGTCGGTGAGTGAGGGGTTTATTAATAAAGGAAGGACTCTCTTCTTTTTTCAGTCATCCCACTCAGACCGCTTTATCTAAGCTGTGTCTCACACTGCCTTCTCCTAGTCAATGAGCTTGCCCAACAATATAGCAGAGGTATTGTAGTGTCATCTACAAAATGACTATCATCTCAGGTAGGCGCAAATCATTTAATAATAATGCATGTATACGGCTGCACGTCTACTGCTATTCTTCCCTATTCTTCCCTGAGCCCCACACTCAATTACTCTGCTCTTAGGGTCTGTTGTGATCCTTGGTTTTCACTCTGTCCTTGCACTCTGACTCTGACCCTACCTTATGACTGTTTCATGCTTGCCATATTCCTCTACTCTACCCCCTCATCCCACCACTTTGGCCTTTATAATTTCCTGAGCCGTCCTGCAGCCTGGCACTCTGTCACAACTTTACACTTCTGTTGTTTTACCCTCAATGTACACCACTTGTTATGCCTCTCCTCTTACCCATGGTTATTTCCTTATCTAATAAAGGCCCCTCACACTGTTCCTACCCCCACTTTCCATTACCATCATCACAATCTGCTCCCAGTACCTCTTTGCTAAGCTCATAAGCTTCCTCTGTTTGACTCTCAACCTCATGATTACACTGCTTTTCACTCTGCTTCTACTCATTTCCTGGCCCTTCTATTTCACTATGCTCACAGCCTGTCATTTTACACCTACTCTGGCCCCAAGTTCTTAAACTGCATTCTCTCTCCACACCTTGACGTTTTAATGCTGCTCCTGCTCTCCCTCCATCACAGTCTACCCCTATATGGGGACATCCCTTTTGGTGCCACACTTGTCTACTTTTTTCAGCATTATTTCTCTTACTCTTCTCCTAAGCTATCAAACCGCCTACCCTCTAAATGTGCCCTAACACCTCATCCAATGCCTAACCTTGCATTGCAAGTTAATGCACCACTCTGCACCTACCCTCTCATTGTGCCTGTACACCTTCACTCTCCTGAAGGTTCACCCTATTGATAAGACAGTCCTGTGTTCTTCCTGCAGTTCTGCTCTACACCCTCACTCAACTACTTCCCTTTACTCTGTTGCTAGCTCATAGCTGTTGGTTCCATTGTTGTCGTACCCCTCACTATTTCCTTGCCCATGTCCCTGACTTAGCACTCACCTTCCATATATATCGCTCAATATAGTCTTTATGTGTAAAGCAGCCCATTCTTCCTGTCCTTACTCTGCACCTGCCCCCTCACACTGCTCATAACCGGCAATACCCTTACTCTGCGCTCATACTTCACATTGCTCCTACTCCTTTGCTCTCTTCTGTTAAACCCTAACCTTTCCATACCTCCTGACTGCGCTTCTCATTCTGCTTTTGTGCTTTACTCATACGGAGTCTGCCAGTACCTATGTTTTCCTTTCTCTCCCCTTCCCCTTACCTCTACCACCTCATTCTGCCTCTGCCTATTCATCTCTTTTTACACACTGTCCTCCTGTCCCCTGAGCTCTGACTCTACATAATGAGTGCCAAAACCAATAGATATTTGCTGTTCAATTATGCATCATAAAATACCTGATGCTACATCTGTGCATGGATATAAATGAAAACGCTTTCTTGAGTAATGCACAAAGCAAGTTGAATAGCCTGTTAGAAATGTGGGGAAGCTGGAATTTATAGATAATTATCGGCTGCTTCTGAGGCATGTAACGTTGTGTACAAACTGCATCCCCCTATCCCAATTCCACCTGCAAACTTTTCCTAGCACCACTGTTGTCAACAGTGAGCCTGTAGGTATCTCATGTAAAGCCATGGCATAAAACAAAAGGCTAGGCGCGGCCCACGGATCGACATCAGGACATTGCTGGATCCTCGTTTTATTTATTTTGTTTACACCACGTGCAGGCAATGAAAACCTGAGCAAGGAAAGGCCGGGCTTGGCTGAAACCTAACTCGGACAATAAAAACATAAATTTAATTACAGAGACAGCTGATTTAGCAGCACCAATTGAGACATTAAAAAGGTCCCACTGTGAGCAGCATGCAGAGGCACAGAGGCGACACTAGAGTAAAATTTCGGGGGGGCTAAGAAAATGTTTCGGTGGGGGACTGATTCTTCAAGAAAAAGGCAGAGTCGAGCTGCAGGGGATTTAATCAGGGGGGACATCAAAGCCTCATTGACAAACAAAAGGTCTTTAAAAGACCTGTGAAGTACTAGGGTGCGGTGCGGCTGTGTGTGCAGGGGAAGCTTTCTCATCCCGGATGAGGGGGCTGAAGCCCTTTGAGTCCAATGGGCATTGCGGGCCTGCACAGGCAGCACAGAAAATGCTCTCAAAGGCAGGATGAGCAAGTGACGTCAGAGAGGCAGATGAGGGCGTGGGCTCTGGTTGAGAAAATGGTGTTGAGTCCGTACCTGCTGTTTTTCATGGGGGCCACATGGAGTGACCTGACGGGCCGCAAGTGGCCCGCGGGCCGTACTTTGAGTACCGCCGTCCTAGGCCATGTCAGAACCCATCCGTCTGACTTGGTCAAAATCCAATCCACACCGACCGATTGCGATGTTCGTGGTCGAAAGGGAAACCATTGGGACATTCTGAATCGGTTTCAACCGGCCTACGAAAATCTGTTTTTGTTGAAGCCGAATCGTACAGGTCTACGGACAGCATTTCCGCTCGACCGATTACGATGTCAGATTCCAATAGCCTTTCCGACTTGGTCTGTTTGTCACAAAAAGGCTGTCGGAAACTGACTTTGAGGCTCCAAGCAGGCCCCCCATTATCCTAAGGCCTCTGGTTGGGGGCCATGGCGGTACCCAAGGGACCACCAAAGGGTGCAGGGTTTTCCATAGACACCCATTTTTGCCCTATGAGCCAGTGTTGTCGGTCAGAACACAGGCTCCCATTTGAGTTATTGGGAATCCGACCGAACGGTGTTTGAAAACATCGTAATCAGTCATGCGGAACTGCCAACCCCGAGTTGGTCGGATCCCGATTTCGAGATGATGTCAGGTGGAATGTTTCCACCCAACATCGTAATGAGGCCCTAAGCTTAACCACTTTCCCAAAGATATACTTCAATTAATTTTAAACACCTTTCAAGAAAAATGTAGCACAATTTATGTGGGATTGAAGGGCATCATCACTAGTATTTAAAGTATTTTAATGACAGCATCTTCAGATTTCCAATATGCATAAAACAAGAGGATGGTTCAAGACTTTGATATGGATATAAATGATACAGCATGGGAGCCTTTTAGGTGAGACTTGAGTAAGATGATAATTAGTATTCAAAGTAAGGAGACTTGATACAAGGTGATGTTTGCTGATATCTTTTTACAGCTAAACTCCATCAATTCTACTTGCATAACAGTCTGTATGTTGGGAAGGACTGAACTGTTAGGTTGCTTTCATTATATATATATATTGGGACTGTTCTCATATTAGACCTTACCTGGCATGGATACTGCCTGCGAGGAGGGACACAGGACCACACCCTACTGATGACATGCTGCCAGGCACCATCTAGTGCCTGGCACAAGATGCATGAATGTATGTTTACATGCCCTTAATCATTGTGGCTTGTTCTTTGGCCCTTTTCTGGCTTCTAGCACATGCCGCAATAATAAAGAGCCAGTTTCCAACCTGCTGTGCTGGCGGTCGCATTCTAATGCAGCAGATGGGACCTCCGACTTCTTGTCGGGGGTCCTATTACTGAAAGGATGTCATTTCGATGCTCATACGATCGACATCGTAATTAGGGCCTATATTTAAAATGAATAGTTTTGTGCCTAAATTTGTGGTCACGTCCTCCCAAAGTATTGACATTTAGACACATATTATTGTTTTACTTCTCCCATTTCCATTTTCAGTACCTTATTTTTGTGCTTATCTGCATTAGCATACTCTTACTTTGGAATCTTTACAATTGTGAGTAATGTGTAGGGATATGGAAATTACGCATTTATGTGTTTATAAATATGTGATGTTACAACACGATCAAAATGATCGCGGTAGATTACATCGCAGTTTTCACAATGCAAGTCATTACAACGACTTGCGCTGGAGGGTGCTGGACTTAGGAATAGTATGATTTACTATGTCAACACCAGTCTAAGTGCAGTAGGGAAGGTGTTGGAATAGTAAATCATACTATTCCTTAGGTTAGAGCGCATCCAGCGCAAGTCGTTGTAATGACTTGAGTTGTAATACCCGCGATGTAAAGGCATTGTGATGCACTGCCCGCATGGTAATGGCTGTTTCTCATTTGTTTATATATGTTGAAAATGTGTCTTTAAGGATACCTTATAAATTAATATATTTCAGCTTCATTAATTCTAACCTATTGGTCTAGTCACAGAAGTAAAGACATAACACTGAAGAATCAAAATTCAGTCCCGAAGCTTCTCAAAAATGCACTTCTTAGTTCCTAAGCCAAAAGAACAGGTCGTATCCTTTATCTTGCTGTTTCTGAAGTATTATTGCAGTAAACTTTGTAAGGCTTTACCAGATATTTTTTCCTTAGGCTGAGGAACTGTTTTGAAATTCATAGTGCACTATACTTTGTAGTCCGGAGTGCATTTGTAGCTAAACATACAGACAAGAAATAATGTGATTACTCTAGTTGCTAAATAGTATGGAAGTATCTCTTTTAGAAAGCATTGAAGGTACATGAACATCAGTTTATATAACTACCTCTCTTCCAAGTTGAAGCACATTTAGACCAGCCAATTGAAATACTGCTTAATTAAACAAAGAACATTCCTAAGACCACCAGCTCTTACTATATACGTTTATCTGAACAATGAGTAAACCATTTTAAACTATTTCAAACATGCTGAAACTGATTATGGATTACTGTCAGAAATTCTCATTTACTGGGAGGGGGTAACCCTTACCAACCAAATAAACACAATCAAAACACAACTGTAAGATACTCTTTGCTCACCCACTGGTAGCTCTGGCACAGGCTTTTCCCAGGGAACTGTTTGCTATTTCAAGAAGTGCCAACAATTTTTAAGTCAAGGCAAACAGGAGCCAGTCGTCTGCTTTGCACTAGCAAATTGATTATTGAATTGTCCCTACCGAATACTGTCTACTTCTCACCCTGTGTCTACCTCCTTTTGTAGCACTCATCTCTTTGCAGTAAAATAAATTCAAATCTAAGATGGCTGAACCCTCTTTCCAAAAGAGGTTCTCTGACTCTGCCTATGTTCGATAAACACAGGACAACTAAGCAGCCCCTCTATTTTTGCTTTATAGATTATAAGCCAGCTCTCAATTGAGTGGATAGAGGACAGCTGCAGAGCACACTTTCCAGGTAGAACATTTCACCCCCACTGCTGCAGGCCCTGATCCTTCTTTACATTGACACCTGGGTCAGAATCAAGCTAGGTGATGGTGATCGTGAAGTAGTGTGGCTCACTGGTTAGAGGCGGCAGACCCGAGAGCAGAGGACGGCCCGGGACCAGGGTTCGATTCCCGGCGCGGCAGGTTTCTGGACCAGGGTCAGCGGACTCGATAATTCTCTCGCCTCGGTGCCCACTCTGATCAGCGATCACACTCGGCAACTCTGGGCATTAGCTTGCCTCATCTTCACTAACGGCCCCACCAGACCGCCGGGGATGCCTGGTCTCACCCCGGAGATACCCATTAAGGGACCATCTCTCAGGGAAGCCAGGAAGGGTTTTGCAGCGGTCGAAGCGCCTTGGGACCCTCCGGGTAAGTAGTGCGCTATATAAATGCCTATACATTTACATTTACATTCACCTATCGAGAATGATCCCGACCCATCAAGGGCTAAGGCAAGGGTGTGTATTGGCTCTCACTCTCTTTAAACTTTTCGTAGCAGATCTCCCCATTTGCCCAGCTCAGGAAAACCCATACAGGCCTTAATTGAGTAACATCTTGTTGCAATGCCTGTGTGTGAGCAGATGATTTAGGGCTGCTTAGTAGTACAACAATCGGCCGTCAGAGACTTTTAGGAGGTATCATGATCTAGGGTAAACTGTCATTGAGTCACCATCAGTAGCACTTCAAAAAGGTTAAAGTAGAGGTGGTATCAGAAACAAGTATTTGGATATGCTGCTTAACAGACAAGGCTCTTTTAAACAACATCTGGAGCTCATGTGTCTAAAAGCTAATACCCTCACCACAGCTTTCATACACTTAAAAACAGCTATTGTGTCATCTACATCTACACCTCCTCTGAAAATAATTCAGAACAAACTAGTACCAACCATCGATTATGATAATGAAGCTTTAAGGGGCAACTACTCGATAGTTATGCCATTGCAAATAAGAGAATCAAGAGACACTGGCAGACAATGATGCAATTGCGCTAAGACTGCATGCTTTGCTTACAATCGCATCTTATGACAAGTTAGCTCCTCATTTGGATCTGGGCACAGCCATCAAAGCCCAGACCTAAACATCATTCTGAAATACCGTTTGGGCTGTTTACCATCACTCTTATATCTTCCACCCTGGACATGACCCACCAGTTCAGAAGTTTGCCGACTTTGCGGAATATCTTCAGAGACCAAGGCCCACCAAATCTACATATGAGAAACAAATATGAACGATGAAAGAACCATTTTAAGACCAGCATTGAATCAGAAGGGGTAACGCCACTGCAGGTCCAGCAATTATAGCTTGCTTCAACTCGTCAGATATACAGCTTAACTCTAGACTGAAAAAATATCTGATCAGACAAGAACCGAAAATTAATTGCCTAACTGACGGCACAATATCTTTGGAGAACCATGATCTCTGTACAAGCTCCTAGTATAAGTTTATGTCAGCCCAGTTACCTTATTGCGACAACAATTGGCATATAAAAAAGTCAGTGACTAACGCGAGGAAACATACAAGTACAATGACCTCACTCGCACAAAATCTGGACTACATTGACACTATCAAAAACCGAAAAGACTCAGGCAGGTGCTGCTTTGGTTTAGCATGAATACATCCGGCACACCTGACATTTCAAATTGACTCTGTTTTACACAATAGCTCCTTTTCACACCTGCAATTGATATTTTACTCTCTGACAAAACTCCCAGCACAAGTCTATGTTAGCTTATCCACCACTCTGTGACCAGAAGCGGCATGTTAAAAGTCAGCAGAAAACGCCAGGGAACATCAGCTTCGTTTGAACAAAATCTGGACTGCAATGCTGTTTCATCAAAAACTGAAAAGACTCAGGCTGAAGAAGCTTTATCTTCGTATGCACAATCCCAATGCACCGGGCACTTTAATCTGACTTTATTTAATACAATTGCTCTTGTTCACACTTGTATATTGATAGTTTGCACAATGATTCTTTCTTTTAAAAGATTTTCTTTTAAATATCTTAATAAATGTACTTTAGTGCAAAGGTTTAAATTAACTATGCATTCAAATAAAAATGAACTTGAAATTTGATAGGACAAGAGAGATGGTAGCTTGAACCTTGCGTGGGAATCCTTGAGCCAGGAAGATCTGTTGCAGTGTTTTCATTGGGAGAAAGCTTGATTTAGCTACCTTAACCGCTTCTGGATTCATTGATAATTTGGCGTCCATGGTAATTCCAAGGTTTTTCACCTCCTTAGATATTTTTGGAAGCGGTCCTAGATTGTCAGGCCAGGAGTGGAGAGAATCGTAGGTGTTTTAGTCACAAAGGTGAGTATCTTGGTTTTGGAGACATTCAATTTAAGGTGGCTTCATGTCGTGCATTGGTCAATGACTTGAAGGCAATCAAAAAGTTTTGATGCTTTCATGTCCTTTGGGTTTTCCGATTTCAGAAGTTTCTGCATGTCATCTGCGCAGTTATAGCAGGTGATGTCAAACCCATTGATCAGATCTGGTAGTGATTTCATGTAGATATTGAAAAGTACAGGTGAGGTGATTGAACCACGAGGGACTCCTACTTTATTGATTAGTGTTTTATAAGAGAATGTAGGAAGTAAGTATAATATTTGTTCTGTTGTGTAGGTGGAATCAGGACCCTAGCCCTATCTATAAAATTGAGTGGGCTCCCTTCACAAACTTAAGAGGCTGTGTAAGGTGTTTGGGGGGGCAGGCCTCCTCAATTGACTGTTGCACAATCAGAAAAGCAGAAACTGGTGTGCAGTGGTAGTGGGATATGTTATTGAACTAACAATCTCCTTGGACACAGACTGACCAAATACACATGTTGCAGTTCCTGTTTAACACTGCAAGTAAGGCCCAAATGTAAAGTAACTAAATAATGCTTGTCGCACACTTTTCAAACCTTGTTTTTCTAGCCAAAAATGAGTGCTACATACACTCACAAACACGATTTAAACTAAAAAACAGAATAAGTAGTCTCTTAAACACTCAGGTTAAGCTTAGGGATGTATTGTTTGCCTTTTTGGGGGGAAGTGGGTTGTCTTCTAGTAGCCTTAGTAAAGTTTATGGAACATGGAAAGAAATGTAAACAGTCACACTGTTATATTTATATGTTATGTGGTTCATCACTTTATCATTACTCACATCTTTCACTCATTAGAATGTTGCTTTCCTATGATGCCTTAGATGGTTCTAAGATGATGTCATGCCTGTGGCATCAGTGAGCAGTTGGTCCAGCTGTGTCTGGCATGAAGATGTTCAGGTCTTCCTTTAAATAATAAATAAACCAAGTAGGTCTGGTAATATTTCCAAGTGGATTTATTCTTCAAAGGAAGACCTGAACATCTTCATGATTTGTTGTGATAAATAAACCAAGTAGGTCTGGTAATATTTCCAAGTGGATTTATTCTTCAAAGGAAGACCTGAACATCTTCATGCCAGACACAGCTGGACCAACTGCTCACTGATGCCACAGGCATGACATCATCTTGAGTTCACACACTACTGAACGCGCACTCTTAAGTGCATCAGCAGAGCACTGTGAATCAGAGCGTTTCACAGGCCTGTCACAGATAAGAAATGCTATCTAAACGAAATCCTACAAAACAATATACTACTGGCGGGCAGCAATTCATACCCGGACAACGTCGGGACGGGCTGCTAGTTACTTATATAAATACGTCCAGTGCATTTAGCTGCAACTATTCCTGACCACACATATCACTTTTTCCTGTACTTTGGAAAAAACCCTTCTAGTAAATGTAAGATGTAATTAGAAATGCTGACACTCTTCCATGAAAACTTGTACTGTGCCGAGAAATGAAGGCCAGAAACACTGGTCAATACTAGAAACACTTTAGCTCTAGAAACTCAGTACTTACTTGCAGCCTCAAAGCCGTTCAAAAAGTAGATACCCTCTGAGATGTCTTAGCCAATGATTACCTCATAAATCAGAAAACAGGAGAAGGAGATAGGCCAGGGTCTGCGCAAACAGCACCTATAATGACAAATGAAGAGAAAGAACGGCTCTGAAATTCTTCCTTGGCAGGTGATTCACAACGCAGCAGTTTCAGAAAATAAAACCTGCAAGGGAAAATTAATTCTTTTATCAATTTTCAATTGATGAAACGCTGACTTTGCCATGTCAGGATTTGAACTTGTAAAATGTAGTATTGTCTCAAATTTCAGCTTTGGTTATATGAATTCCCTATGATATCTTACCATTTAAAGCCGCCCTTACTAAAAATTTCTGAAAACCCGGGGACTACACATGCCATGGACATCTAAAAACTTACTCGAAAGGATGGTCACTGTTAGACCAGGCCTCATTGATCACTGTTAGACCAGGCCTTATTGGCGTGAGTCTCCCTTCCATTTGCCTCCTTTGTTTTGATATGTTTTTGCTGGTTTTATGCTTTGGGCACTGTGCCACTGCTAATCAGTACCACAATGCAAGTGCTCCCTATGTTAAATTGATGTACTCATTGGTTATTTCATGATTGGGTTATTTGATTTATCTGTCAGCCCCTAGTACATGTGTGCCCAGGGCCTGTAAATCAAATGTTGCTGGTGGCCTTGCAGCACTGGTTGTGCCACCCACAGGCGCAGCTTGTAGAGTGTGTCTCAGGCCTGCCATTGCAAGGCCTGTGTGCAGTCTAGCACTGCCATGTTGACTTGGCCAAGTGCACCCACTTGCCAGTCCCTAAACCTTCCCTTTGCTTCATATTAGACACCCCTATGGTAGGCCCAATGGCAGGTGCATTGTGAGTATAAGATAAGGCATGCGCTGATGTGCGTAGCATGTTCTAATAGTGAATTTCAGCCATTTTAATTTTTCACTATTGAAGGCTAATTGTTCCCCATAAACCAGAACGGGCAGTTCGATTATTACATTCTTATAATCCTAACTGACTCAGGGAACATGGTAGAAATTTGAATTTAGCTTGCCTGAACTCAGAATGATAAAATACATCTTTTAGTAAAGTTGGTTTTAATATTCTGTGTTTAAAAATACCACATTTAGAAAGTAGGTATTTTCTTGCCTAACTATCCAGGCCTGCCTCTGCTGAGTTGTGTATTCCTTGTCTGGGGTTGTGAGTGACAGGGCTGCGGGATTCCTGGAGACAGGCTGGTGCAGCCAGGTGGTGTATAGAGAGATCTGCATCTAGATGGGAAGGAGGAGTTGCACCTGGGAACTGAATAGGGCTGAGCCTTCCCTCTACAATGCTGGCTTCACCTCCTGTGGCTTGTCTGATGTCTCTGCCCTGCACTGTGAAAGGATAGAGGAATCATGTCAACAGAGTGTTCCGGAGCTGTATCTTCCCTCCCCTGTGCTTGCTCCACCTCCTGTGGGGCGGCTGATGTCTCTGCCCTGCACAGTGAAAGGAAGAAGAGAGTCATGTAAACATAGTGCTCATGAACTGGTTTGGACTAGGCAGAGGTCTCTCTGCCTTCAGAGAACAAAGGATCTTGGGGTATAAATATTGGGACCATGATCCCAAGAAATTAGATCACTTCTGGACAAGAAACCTTTCTGCCAAGGAGAAGAACCAAGGAAGCTGCAGGAGTTGTACTGCCCCTCTGCCAGTGTACTGTTTGCTGGGTTGGCCTGCAGTGGTTGCTTCATTGCCAATGGAAAGGAGAAGGAACTTTGTAAGGACTTTCATCTACAGAATATTCTCCAAGGCCTTGAACAGTGCTTGCCTCTTGCTGAAGGCTCAGGGACAAAAGACTTCACCTCCAGCTCCCCAATGAATTTCCTTGCCGGGAATTCTGACTCCAGACACTTGCGTGCCGCTTGGAGCTGGAAGCGCGACGCATCGAGAAGAAGCGTGTCGCTGCCGCAGCTGAAATTGTCGCATCGCCGGAGAAGCGAGCCTTTGCCGCATCTCCCTGGAAGCGTGTGTTCATCAAAGCTGCCTGCTGTCGCATTACCGGAGAAGCGTGACACCATCATGAGAGTCACCATCGCATCACCGGAGAAGCGTGTTGCAGGGCCTGTCACGGGTCCAAAGTACAGAGTCAGTGCAAGGCTGCCAGGGCATCATCACATCGTCATTGCATTGCCGCATCAAGGGTGCCATCTTCTCGGATCGCAACCGGATCATCGCATCGCATCAAGGCGCCATCTTGCGGACCGCAACGGGCCCGCAGGCTGAGAATCTATACATCACCTCTGCACCGGTAAGGATTACGACGCAAGGATTGAGGCACAACACATCATCTCCCCCGGATCACGGAACCAACGCATCTCCACTTTTGCGAGCTTTTGTTTACTTTGCGTTACGCATCCAGGTACTTTGTTGAGAACTTTGTCGCATTTACCATCAACTTGAACTAAGCAACTTTAATCATCTTTTAAGTAATCTTAAGTGTAGTATTGTGGATTTTTTAAATTTGTGGTCTTGTGTTAAGTCTATATAAAGAATACTTATTTTTATAAAACCTGTGTTGTGTCCATCTGTAGTCTTTTCACTGTATTACTGTGTATATTCACAAATGCTTAACACACACCCTCTGAGATAAGCCTGTCTGCTCGTGCTAAGCTACCAAGGGGGTGAGCAGGGGTTATTAAGGAGTGTAATCCTCTTATCCTCACTTAGAAGTAAGGGTCCCTATTTGGACAAAGGTGAATACCATTGCCAACTAGAAACCCCCAGATCTAACAGTCACTGTGATGAGTTTATTCCATAGTTTACGACAGTGAAACCAGAAATATGTATGTTCTCTGACAGGGATTTCAGGGCAGTATGTATGAAGCCAATTTGTGATTGCAAACGCTGAAATTTGTGGGATTTCAGCGTTTGCGATCGCAAATTAGCAGTGTGCAATGTATCACACAAAAAACCCTTCGCAAAATATGGAATCGCAAATTTAGGGATTCCTATTTTGCAATTGCATTTAAAGAATCACAAATTGTGATTCCTTAATTGCAATGCAGGAAGCACAAAGGAAAGTGCGAATTGGCCTTAAGGAATGGCAAATTACCACCAACTTCAAACTGGAGGTAAATTGCCATTTCACCCAAAAAAGCACTATTTTGAATTGATTAAATTGCCATGTGGCGCACGTACATGCCCTTAGGGCATGCTTATATGCCACATGTGCATATATGCATATTTCCGAGGTGCAACAGGGTGTCCTTTTGACACCCTGGCACCCTTGAAATTGCATTCTCAATTTGCAATTCTCTAATTGCTAATCGCAATTGAGAATGCCTTCCCATTCATTCCTATGGGCTTCCTAGCCCATAGGAATGAATGGGAAGATATTGCTTATTTGTGAATCTCAATTTGCGATTCACAAAATCATTGGCAAATCCCACATACATTGCATTTTGCGATTCTCAAAAAGCGATTCCCAAAAAATCGCTATTTGAGAATCGCAAATGTATCCTTTGATACATATGCCCCTCAGTATTGGTAAATGCAGTACCCCCTCTATCTTTCTGCAAAGTAAAACATTTTCTTGCAAGATCATAAAATTACCAAAAAGATCTAAGGCATTAGAATACTATGGGGCATATTATCAAACTTCATTTTTGCGATTACCAAATAGTGATTTTATAGAAATTCCTATTTGGTAATCGCAAAATGCAATGCACCATACGAAACAGCAAATAGCGTTTCTCTAATTGCGATTCCTTAAGAATCGCAAAGGCAATTAGAGAATCACTATTTGCTATTACGACTTCATTCTTTACTATGGACCTCAAGGCCAAAGGTGGGAATGGCCTTGCATTGCCTAAATTGCCCCTAACAGAAAAAGGTGCACATGTAAGGCACACACATGCCCTAGGTGCATTTGTGTGCTACATGGCACTTTAAAAAATTCATTTTTTTGCATTCTTCAAAGTATGCACATATTAGCATCAACTTGAAGTTAATGCTAATTAGCGTTTCCTAAATGCACAGTTCGCATTTTCGGAAAGGCTTCTTGCATATGCATTAGGCAATCACAAATTGCGATCCCCTATTTGCATTCGCAATTTAGGTAATCGCAAGAAATTTCGATTACCTAAATTGCGAATCCCAATAACTTTCATGCATTGCAAAAGGCCATTTTGCAATCACAAATGACCAATTTTTGCGATACGCTCTGTTTGCAATCGCAAAATACCTTGATGCATGTGCCCCTCCAACTCTTTTGTAGGTTGTCATTTAAATCACAGTGACATATTGCTTTTTTGCAGTTGATACTGTACCAATTTTAGCATCCTATACCTGAGACAACATTTTGGTTTTCTTTTTCCATTTGTCTTTTGGGGCCTAAGTCAGAATGAGGAAATACAGGCCTTGTTTTGTTTTGCAAGGAAGTGTGCAGTTCATTCAGTTCAAAGCATAGCACTTCTATGGCACTTTCCTGTCCCCTGACTAGAGCCCCACATTCTATCATGTTAGCCATGTTTTGGTGTCATGCTTAAAGCCCAGAGAATGTGCTCCAGATTTGGTGCTGCAGCATGCGCCAGCATTTTACACATTGACTAACAAATGGTGATCGAGGGCCAGTTTCATGCACCATGTATACAAACCTTTATCACTTGTAGTCAGAAAGGCATTATTTTGGGATTAGCAAGTAGTTACTGCTTTTCTGAATCTACATCGGTGTTGAAGATCGTTTAAGTCTTTGGAAAATCATAAAAGGTACGCTTTGTAGATATTTGTCTTATAGCTCCTTTTTGAGAGAGAACTTTTTCTTGCTATTCCAGCCTGGACTTGGGTATGAATGCATCACAACATGATTCAGTTGAATGCACTCTATACTACAATGCCTACTCGCTCAACATTCCAGACTATTATCCTCTTCAGTACTTTCTGTTTCTTTTTTTATTTAATTGTCTTAAAAACTACTTAAAACTTTGTTATTAATATTGGCTGTATCCTACATTTTTGGTAGCTTCCTGTGATGCCACCTTGGGCAAACGTCAGTTGAGATTACTTCCTATGATGTCATGTGGGGGTGTCAAAGGTCATGTGATATCAGTCCTTTCGCATCATCGGGTCAAAAAGCAGGCAATGTCACTTTCCCTAGGCTTTGCATATTGATGAATTAATGTTCATGCCCGAGATGTGTTCAGGCATGCTCAGCAAGAGCATTAGCAGAGAATGTGCTCTCTCTAAGACCTCTTTCCTCAGGACATAGCAGTCTACTTGCCTCTTGCAGACAGACAACATTGCTGGACAAAAAGGACAAGGAGGCGAAGGGTGGTGAAGGATGGAAACCTGAGGCAGGAGGTACTTTTGGGTAACCACTCACTGGTGGTGGCGAGAAATGAAAGATATTAAAGCAAGCATGAGTCATACCTGTTGTACAGTTAACTCTAAACAAGGAAAACCTGGCTTAGGTCTGAACTCGCTTAGCCAGGGTCAGGTTGGTAACGCGGGCACTCGGGCAATGCCCGAGGGGCTGGTGTTCAGTTCCAGCTGTGGGCTGCTTTTTTGAGCAGTCTGGAGGGCCGATTTGGGTGGTTTCTGCATTGTTTGGATACCGCCAGCGGTCCAATGGGTGCCTAGGTGGCCTTTCTGGAAGCAGGGCAGGGGTGTCACTCCCTTTCGCTCACTGGGTCGGCCAAATAATGTGTGCATACTGAGTGGGGGCAAGGAGCCTGAGCAGAAGTGGCCTCACATGTTTTCAGGTGTATTTCACCAGTGTAAACTAATCTGTGCGGTTTTTTTACCCCACTCCTTTTTTTACAAACTTTTGCCGAAGCAGTGTTTTGCGAAAGGCAATATGCAAATGTTGTCCATATTTTTTTTTTGCGTGCCGGGGCTGAATTTTTATTTCATTCCAACCCTGCTCCACAGGGCTTAATGTGCAAGCCCAATGGGGTAGGGATCAGGGAGCGGGGCACTATCTGGTCTGGAATTGGTCCACCTGTCCTCTGCTGCTGAACTCTAGTTAGGCCGCTCTGCCCTCTCTCTACCTTTCCCCTTCCCTTTTGGTTTACCTCAATCTTTTCAAATCTGCAGTACGCCCAAGCTCGCTCGCATGACAATGGCCGGCACAACAGGGGACAGGAAAAGATATGGTGGGGAGGTTTAGGGGGTTGGCGGGGCCATTGGTGCTAACGAGGCACACCTTAGCAAACAAAAGATAACTAGAGGATCACCATTGAGAGGTGAAGCCACTATGCCAATAAACGTTGAAAACCTGCTGACAAGTGCCACTAATGTAGAATTTATCAAAAAATATGGAGCTTCTGTCACTTTAAAGTATAGTAGCTAGGCGCTAGAGCGGTTACTTCCTAGTTAAAAGTGATAATATCTGCTAAGATACGTCACAAATGAAACATTTAAATTATAACTTTTCATCAAATAAGTGTAGCATGTGTCAGATGGAGATTTCAGCCGCCCTGATAATAAGAGCCTTTGCTGCCCTTTTGCATTAAGCATTCAGGTGAAAAAATCAGTACTAATTAGGGGTGCAACTTGACCAGGCCTTGAGGGGTGCGGGTGGGAGGTCGGCTGATGGAGGCGGAGCTAGTACTTCAAACAATTGGAAGGGACTGATCCTCAAACCAAATCAACAAAATGGTGACAAACTGTGTATTTAAAAAATATAGGACAAACCCAATGCTATTAGTACAAACATGATTGTGTGGATTTGACAATTTTAGACTACTTACACAGAACTTTAATAAAGGGTTGGGAGAAATGAAGTAACAAACATGCTTGCAGTACAAAGCGAATTAAACAAGTTTTTTCAAAATGTTGCCCCTTTCCACCGATTTTCGGACAATTCCTTTCTGGCAGGATAACTTGCTCATTAGGTATTTATTATTGCACGTATAGAAAGGTGTTCTTCCCAGATTATTAGCCAAAGGTATGTTTACAGTCTGCTCGTAAGTATGTTCCAACATATGTTCGTTTGAGACTGCACTCAAGCACAGGTTTTAAAAAACCTAGAGCATGATTACGATGGCGGTGGGACTGCCACCAACAGCCCGTCGTTGGCAGTCTCACCGCCATGGTAACCATGTTTTTCGCCCGCCTTATTACAATGGCGGGTGCATGGTTGGGGGTTGGAAAGACCGACTGCCACGCGTTCGATGGGATCCTTGTGCCCGCCGGTGCATCAGAGGGAGTTGTATTCCCAACAATGGTAGCAGTGCCTGTCAGACACCTCAGGGATTACAATGTTTCTTTCTGCCCAATGTTTCATGGAAGTAAACCCGTCATAAAAAGCCAGGTGGAAAGGGACTTTGGGGCCCCATAGTGGGCCCCCCTTACCCACTGGCACCCAGCTTGTGGGTTATGAGGGGCACCAATAGTGCCCCCATACATATCCCTACGCCTTGTAGCATGCACTGCATGGTGCCTGCCATGTAGTGCAGGGATATGTGAAGTGTCTCCTTTTTGTACTGCTGCATGTGCTGCAGCCAGCAGCACCCACCATAATACAAACATAGGCATTGCAACCACCGTGGTGGTGGTCGAATCTTAATACCTATAGTGGGACCGCCAACAGCCTGTCAGGCGGTCACATTTATGAAAGGATGGTGGTCGGTTGAAAGCCCCTTAGCTTGGTGGGGTTAACACACCTGGTTGGGGTGCATGACTGGTAAGTGACAGATTGGACTTATAATTCATCATTCCTTCCTCCTGAAATAGACTGAATACTACTCACTTGGCAACATGTTATCCTGTCATGATGCTGCACTATCTTAAGCATAACATGATTTTTGTTAGTACCCCACAGTGAGAAGTTCTCATATATAATGTATGATTGAGCTTAATCCATCCAGTAAGTGACCAAGCTGGTACTTTGTGTTTACGTCACTCCAAAAAAATCAAAAATATTGTCTTGTAATAACATGCAATATAACAGCCTGCTTTCAATTCTCTTTTAAGACCCACTGCACATATAGTATCAAAACCACAAAAATAGTGGTAAATCTGGAATGGACAATGTGCTTGATAAAAGTTGGAATTTGTTACAAAGGGCTTGATTTCAAGCCTGGCAATCTTCCAACAGTCAGACTTGCGGTTGCGGTCCACCGTTCACTGCATTACAACTTTGAAAGTCGTTGCGGCAGAGGACCATCGACTGCGCCAAGGAGCAGTTGTTCCCTAGTGGTGGTGCATCTGCCCCTCAATGTAAGATGCTCAGCAGGACTGGCGCAGTCCAGTTGAGCATGTTTCAAGTTCCACCACCGCTAGTCATTTCATGGCGGGTGCCCCGCCATGAAAAAGCTGGTGGAAGAGGAATAAAGGGAGCCCTACAGTGCCCCCATACCTCCCTCCTGCCATGAGGATACTTGAAGGGGGGGCTCTACATGTGTCATCCAGTCTGTATACCCCCAAAGTTCCAGCATGGCGTGGACGTCACCACCCCATGCCATGCTGGAACTTTTTTGGGGTTCCCATTGCGTTGTCTTTTTTTAGGCACTGCC
Source organism: Lissotriton vulgaris (assembly GCF_964263255.1). Classification (NCBI taxonomy): domain Eukaryota; kingdom Metazoa; phylum Chordata; class Amphibia; order Caudata; family Salamandridae; genus Lissotriton; species Lissotriton vulgaris. The sequence goes on from NC_141694.1 coordinate 476,021,842, forward strand.
ATGGGAAAGATGAAGGACCGTCCACTGTACACAAGTTCAACTCATAATACAGCGGCCAGTACTGACACTGGTTTGGTGCAGCTGTGCTGGCAGAGTCTGCGCAACCAAGCCAAACTCATAATCAGCTCCTAAGTTCTTCAGAATGCCTTCTGGGAGAGTGACTACAGTCTCTGTAAAGGTGGTTATTAAATGTATTGTACTAATTACAAAAAAAAGTGTAATGTACTTATTGAAACATTGGAATGTGTTGCATGCAAAGAAGTGTGCTTTTCTTGGTAATGCTTTTGTTTTAGTAATCTATTATGCTCAGAATTATGCATCATTTGACAGTCTCTTGTTTAGTGTGACAGCAGAGTTATGGTCCGCAAGTATTTTGCTGCCAAACTAAACTAATTAGAAAGGCATGACATAATGACGCAATACCTATACAAGGGAAGTGCTGCTGTTACACTACAGTGCCTCTTCACAGACACCCTTCCAGCAATTCCTACATCTGTTTGCACTATGGGAAACTGATTGTAGTGGTTCAAGTTTTAGGCAGCAGACGTGTGCTAGGTTCTACATACATTTTATAAGCAGTGTTCACATAGTCATACTGTCTCTCAGTATACTCAGAGGTTCTGCTCCAAACACCTGAGCTATCCCTCATGAGACAATGCTTCATAAACAAAAGACAAGAGCCACAAAACATTGTTTCTGCTTGATTTATTCCAAACTTGCTACCAGCCCTGTATTTAGCACCTGTGGGCAACCCCTGAACCCACTGAAAACCTATGCATTCCATGTATCACCACAAAAGACCACAGCACAGAAAGAGGACTCATCACCGCCACAGATGACATAAGTATGATCCTGGACAGTGGAGATTTTGTGGACCTCATTCTCCTGGACCTTTCTGCAGCTTTTGACTCAGTTTGCCATACCATCCTTATCTAATGCCTGCAGGAGACTGGCATCCAAGGACCCGCTCTCCCTGACGCTGGCACTATACACGATGCTGACACTACCCTCCCCGACAGACCCTAAATACAGTAGTAGCATATTTCCTTGCTCTCGTTCATGGCATACCCCCACGACTAATGTCTCGCACTCGCGGTAGCCCACCAATGATTTCTTTATTTGTCTTACTATTTTTTTTTTTCTTGCTTTCATTGTCTGTGTCTCATTATTGTTTTAGTTTCAACGGTTGTTATAATGTTATGAATATCGGATCATTCACACCTTGCCCTATACTCACTTGCATCTGTCAATAACAATGTGCCGTATGATCAGGCCTGGACTGGCGGTTGCGGGCACCGGGCAATCCCCCGGTGCGCCGCAAGCTGGAAAATCGGCCTGTGACAAAATCGGCAGAAAACCGGCCTGGCAAAGAGCTCGGTGGCATCCCAAACCCCAGGGGGGTGCCAGCCGAGCACTTTGCCAGGGCCGGTTTTGCTTCCCAGTCCGGCCCTGCATATGATCCATCCTGTACTGTTAAATGATACTGGCCAATAGAGGTGCATAGATAAGATCATATTCCTCGTGTTGAATCGCTAGCGACTATGGCGAATAGTTGTTATGATCATGATGCTATATACTCTCTGAAGTTTATCTTGACTTATGAGCCCTTTTGTTATCATATAGCATGGGCTTTGTTGTGGCTTGTTGTTTCCCGTTGCATCATCCTTTCCTATATGGACCTAACAATCAATAGATATACAATTCCTCAAACGAAACGCCCTCGTGTGTATATTCGATTTGTATAAAATGGAACATGTGCAATCTACTGTGGCAAATTGTTGTTTACAAAGTATATACATGTACAGCTACAGGATGTTATGTTGCTTTTTGTCATCTAATTCTATGATATGCACTGTGAATAAAGAACTAAATGCAATAAAAAATATTCAAACAATCCAAGGACCCGCTCTCCACTAAATCTGCTCCTTCCTGATACGAGACCTTCCCTCTCCCAAGACCCAACCCTTAACAATAAAAAATACGAGGAATGGATAACCACCTCTCTGGACCGGGTCCTCCCAGAGCACGCACCAAAGTCCAAGAGACATAGCAAAACTGCTCCCTGGTACACAGAAGAGCTCAGGAACCATAAACGCCTCTGTAAAAGACAGGAGAGAAAGTGGCGCACTTCATACAATCCCGAAGAAAAAGCCACCTATAGGGAAATGATCAGGAACTATAAGCTTGCAATTAAATCCTCGCAAGCTGCCTTCTACAATTTTAAAATCACCATGGCAGAATCCAAATCTAAAGAAATTTTTCGCATAGTCAAATCCCTGATCAAACCCCCATCTCCGGTCACAGACAACAATAACTCACCGACCAAGTGCAATGATCTGGCGGAATTCTTCTTCCAAAAAATTAATAAAATTTATCTCTCCTTCCCTAATCCATCCACTGATTCCCCTGGTCAAAACCTGCACTTGACAGTAAATCCGACCAAGTGGTTGGAGTCTCTCCCCCTCATAACATTGGAAACCGTACAGAAACTGGCACAACAAATAAAATCCGGCTCCCCGTGTGACCCTGCCCCCCCAGGCTCACTAAATCTTGCCAGCGTTGCTATTTTCCCTACGCTCCTGGATCTCATGAACTCCTCTATAACCAGTAGGACGGTCCCTTCAACATGGAAGCACGCTATGGTACGGGCTCTATTGAAGAAACCTTCCCTTGACCCGGCCAACCCCAGTAATTATCGCCCGATCTTGTTACTCCCCTGGGCGTCGAAAATTCTGGAGAAACATGTCAATACCACTCTGACAACATTTTTTGAGGAAAACCACCTCCTCGACTCCTCCCAAACAGGTTTTCGTACCAAACATGGGACAGAGACCGCTTTATTGGCAGTGACTGAGGAGGCAAGAAGGCTCCTGGATCGAGGAGGATCAGTGGCAGTGATCCTCCTCGATCTAAGTGCCGCATTTGACACGGTACATCACAAAATCTTGCTAACCCGCCTTGCCGACTTAGGAGTGACCGGAGACGCCCTGACATGGTTCAACTCTTTTTTATCTGACAGAACCTTTCAGGTCTTCGACGGCACATCCCGCTCATCAACTCGCCCCCTGGGATGCGGAGTTCCCCAGGGCTCCTCTTTAAGTCCTACGCTCTTCAACGCATACATGAAGCCACTGGCTGAGGTAGTTCGTCCGCATGGTGTCAAGATCATCTCCTATGCGGACGACACCCAGCTGGTGGTCTCCCTTGCTGAGAAGAGCGGCCTCCAGTTGCCACCAGACCTAGCGGCCTGTTTGGAGGATGTAAAGAAGTGGATGATGAGCTCATGCCTAAAGCTAAACGACGATAAAACTGAGCTGATGATCCTGGGCCCAGCCTCCCCCGCCTCCATAGAGCTGATCTGGCCATCAAGCATGGGAATGGCCCCACCCCCCAGAGACAACATTAAAAGCTTGGGCGTCTGGCTCGACAAGTCTCTGAGCCTTAACACACAGGCCACTAAGATCTCAGCTACCTGCTTTGGCCTCCTTAGGGTGATTAAGAAAGTCCTTCCCCTCCTCTGTTCTGAGGCCAAACAGATAATTATACAGGGCCTCATCCAATCTCGTTTGGACTTCAATAACGCCCTTTATTTGGGAGCACCAGACTATACCCTACAGAAGCTCCAACGCACCCAGAATTGTGCTGCCAGAGCGCTGCTGGGAATCCCCCGGAGGACTTCAGTAAGAACCGGTTTAAAGACCCTGCACTGGTTACCTGTCAGGGACAGAGTAAAATTTAAATCACTCTGTATCGCCCACCAGACATTCTGGGAAACGGGCCCAGACATCAATCGCCCCCTGATTTCTCCCTACAGGCCCAACAAATCTCTTCGCTCTTCAACAGCATTTTTGGCCGAAATCCCCAGAATACGCAGAGCCAGAGCAGGAGGACGCTCCTTCTTGTATAATGTTTCCAAACTCTGGAACTCCCTCCCTCTGCAGCTGAGGAACAACCCCAACCTGACTACGTTCCGGAAACAGCTAAAAACCCTGCTATTCAATGCCTAAAAGTAGCCTCAAGAGTGCTTCTTCTGTTTTAGCGCCTGGACGCCTCAGGGCAACTGCAGCGCTCTACAAGTCACATTTTCATTTCATTTCATTTCAGAACAGAAGCTGTCAGCCTTGCCCCATTTAGTATTCAGACAAAATATTAAAAAAATAACTGAGTACCAAAATGCTGAGTCTTCAATATTGTGATATGAAAATATTGTCAGCAAGAATATCAATTTTGAGGTAAGTAATAGCAATTTTTTACAAAATCAGTCATTAATATTGTTTTCAAAAATATAGTTGTTTAAAATATCATTTTTTGATTATTGTTATGTATTCTACAATATATTTTAAAAGTATATGATGTAATTTTTTTGTATACTTATTGTTTATGTTTTTAATTTATGTGTTATATTTTAAGTAGTTATTACATGAAATTTGATTACATTTTGTGTTATTTAGATCCGTAGTGGGTTGCAGGTTTATAGGGGTATAGGGTGGGATGTAATTTAGTTATAATAAATTAGTGATTATTTTTTATTTAATATTATCTATTCAATTGATATTTAACTATGTTAATAGTGCTTTTAATTTTTTGTTCTAAATTTTATATACAGGTTATGGGATTTGTAGGGGCAAAGGGTGGTAAAAAAGGTAATTTCAATTACTTAATAATTAGTTGGTGATTATTATTAATTAATGTATTTATAATTAATTATGTTAATTGTTTAATAAAATTTTCGGTGCTGGTTTTGGGGTTTATAGCTGAAAAGGGCGGGAAGTAAATTAATTGTAATTTAATAATAATGATTTGTTAAATACTGTTAGGGATGTAAATGTGTAAATGTACAGGAATTTATATAGCGCAAATCACCGAGCGGTTTCTAAGCGCTTGCTTAGGGAACCCGTCCTGGTATTCCCCTGTGAGATAACCCCAGCAGGGTATCCGCAAGGTGAAAGCCAGGCATCCCGCCGCGAGGGGCCGTTGTGGAGATTAAGCAAGCTATTGCCCAGAGTCGCAGAGTGTGAACCCGTGAATCGAGTAGGCACCGGAGCGAGAATTGTCGAGTCCATGAACATTTTAGGACTCAAGACCCCACCAAGCCGGGAATTGAACCCTGGTCCCGGGCTGACCTCTGCTTCCAGATCTGCCTCCTCTAACCAGTGAGCCACACTTCTCCACGGGATTTTATTGAAAATGTATTATTTTAATTGTGTTGTTAATTTTTTTGTTAAGTTACTTTGTAAATATGGGTTTGGGGATTTATAGGGTAAAGAGTGGGAAGCGAATTAATTTTAATGAATTAATATTTAGGGCCTGATTACGATGTCTTTGGGTCCGACACTGACAGTTTGTCGGTGTCGGGCTTGCCAACATTTGTCCCTGCGGTAAGCCTGCTGCATTATGATGCAGCAGGCGGAGGCATCTGGTGGAGTAACCGTCAGATGCGCTTCAACGGGCTCAATGAGCAAGTTTGTGCATTGAAGGGTCAGTAATCCCTACAATGAGGGCTGTGCCTGCTCAGTCACCACCATCGGGGTTACAATGTCCATTTCCACCTACCCTTTCATGGATCATTCACCCACTATGTAAAGGCAGGCGGATGGTGACTTTGGGGACCCCTAGTAGGGCCCCTTACCCCCTGACCTTCTGCCATGGGGCCTGGGGAGCTCCTATGGCTCCATTATGTTTGTGTTTTATTTTTAATAATATTTGTAGGTATTTGTGATATTTATTTAAGATTGTAATATTTTTTTCTTTTAATATTATATTATATTTGTATTTAATTCTTGATCATATTTATATATTTTTTAATAACTTTGTTTTTGAAATAACTGTATTTTGTTCAAGATATTTTGATTGTTTTTAATGTTGAACTGGCTGGAGTGGGAATAGTACATTTTACCCCTAACCTATACAGCACTTTCCCTACTGTGGCACTTATTGCAGGCGGAGTAATACATTTTACTCCACCGCAATCCAAAACATTCCCTATTGTTGTACAGACTGGAGTGGGAATAGTAAGTTTTACCCTTCCGCTATACAACACTTTCCGTACTGTTGTACTAACTGGAGTGGGAATATTAAATGTTACCCCTCTGCTATCCAACACTTTCCCTACTGTTGCAATTATTGGAGTGGTAACAGTAAATGTTACCCCTCAACAGTCCAACACTTTTCCTACTGTTTCATTCACCTGAGTGAGAATATTAAAATTTACCCCTCCAGAATTCAACATTTTCCTACGTTTGTACTGACTGGAGTGGGAACTGTAAATTTCACCCCTCCACACTTCAACAGTTTCCCCAATTTTGTACTGGCTGGAATGGGTATAGTAAATATCATCTATGTGCAAAGCAACAATTTTACTACTGTTGCATTTATTGGATGAAGATTTGTAAATGTTTCCCAGTTGTATTATTTTTTCATAGCGCGAAGTGGAAGTAGTACATTTTGTATGTATTTATTTTAATAGTTTGCGTAGTTTTTATTAAATTGTAGTGGGAATAGTATGACTCTTAAATTGTATATTTTATTAAAATATATATATTCTTATAATTTGTAGTATTATGTTTTTGATTATTTAGATTGTTTAAATTTTTAATTATTCATATTTGTAATGAGTAAAATACGTTTTACTAAATGTCAAGAATGTTATGTTGCTTAAGTTTTTAATACCAACATATATATATATATATATATATATATATATATATATATATATATATATATATATATATATATATATATATATATATATATAATATATATATATATATATATTCACTGAAAAAACCATAGGTTATAGACCATATATAGTTAGGGATTAGCATTTACAAAACCTTATTTTACTCACACAAAACCATTGAAATTCGCATATATAGTTAGTTGCACTAACTATATATCGCGCACCCGCAATCCACTGCTGATGATGTCACATATTACATCATTCATGACATGGTCAGTGACATCACTGATGACATCACTGTTGACAACTCAAATGACATCACTGACAACATCACTGATGACATCATTCATGTGATATATGCGAATTTCAATGGTTTTGTGTGAGTAAAATAAGGTTTTGTAAATGCTAATCCCGAACTATATATGGTCTATAACCTATGGTTTTTTCAGTGAATTTTCAAGGTTTTGTAAATGCTAATTCCTAACTGTATATGGTCTATAACCTATGGTTTTTTCAGTGAATTTCAATGGTTTTTTAATAGCAAATATCAAAAGCTGTAAAATGTATTCTTCTTTTAAAGGAAAAATATATTTTATATGTTTTTAATATAATTTTTTTATGTATATATTTTTTTATTATTTTTTTTGTTTCGCTACCGGTCCGCGCACCGGGTAGGTTCCCGTTAGCTCAATTTGGTGCCGCGAACCGGTAAATGTTCCGTTAGCGCAACTACCGCGTTAGAAAACAACATCGTGACACGTCGCGTAAGCGCGATGTATCGCGTTACCGCGTAATGCGTCTTATGACGCGCCGCGTTAGGGCACCCGGAAGCGTTCTGGAACGCGAACCGAGGCGCGAAGCGCAGCGCCCCGGAAGCGCTCCGGGTGCGTAGCGGGACGCGTAACGTAAGCGTAACAGGTAATGTGACTTGAAAATAACACTTTTTATTGGTTCATTTCACTTTTGGTTTCCTAATGATGTAAGGCTAGGTCATGTGACCTAAAAATAACACTTTTCATTGGTTTAGAAACATTTTTTTTCCCAAATGATGAAAGCCCCCTCCTTTTTTTCTCACTCTGACTTTCACCTTTGTGAGAGGAAGACCTATTTTGATTATTGAAAGATGGCTTCAATAGTAGCTGCAGCTGGTGGACCCCCACCACCACCACCACCTCCTAGGAATGAAGGACCACCTCCCCAGTTCATTCCCAACCCTGAGGAAGAGGAAGAAGAAGAGGAACAGGATGTACATGACAGAATATTTTTGCCTGAACAGCACCGGAAATCACACCGCAAGGACAATTTCATTTGGCAGTTTTTTACATTTCCTCAAGGCCAAAAAAAAGGTGAATGCCCGTCATGTTACATGCCTGATCTGTAAAGAAATTCTGTCCCGAGGCACAGATAAAAAGTATAGCTTTGGGAACTATACAATGCATCGCCACATGCAAAGGTGGCATCCAATAAATTACAGTGTGGCTGAAGTGCGTAACCTACGTGAAAACCCACCAACTCCTGTGGCCACCACCTCAACACAAGAAAGTCTTTCGGGACCAGAGGCGAGGGACACGGTCCCCACTATCCAAACCAATTTTGCACACATCAAGCTGGTGTGTATTTATTGTGGGGGATTGCTTTGTTACGGCGAAATGAGTGTAAACTTAATGAACAGAGCATTTGAAAATCACAAGTGCTCAAAACGCCCCAAAAAGTGAATTTTTTTTTTGCTCCTGTTGAGCCGTTTCTAATGCCTGCTTTTCGTTCTTCCCCCTCAAAAAAACCAAAAAAATGTAATATTGTTCAAAAAATACAAAAAAATTTAAAAATGTTCAGAAAAATAATAAAAAAAATATAAAACAACAAAAACAAAAAAAAAAGTTATTTTCAGAACTACCTCCCATTTATAAAAAATTGCTAAAATGTTTAGTACTCTTGCATTGTCTTTTTTTTTGATTCGCTTCCTGGTTCGCGCCCCGGTACGCGAACCGGAAGCGAACCAAAAAAAAAATGAAAAAAAAATAGTGTATATAAGGGAAGGAGACAGAGAGAATAATGTTAAAAGAAAGACAGCTAGAGGGAGTAACACAGAAATACTGTATAATAGATAATTATACAAAGAAAAGTTGTAAGAGGGAAAAATTGAGAAAAAGAAAATAGAAAAGGAAGTGAAAGAAAAAAAGAGTGTAGAAGAATAATAAAGAAGAGTTATTTGGAGAATGTGAATGCATCTTCAAATTAAAAAAAAGAGAGTAAAGGATGTGGAATAAGAAGTAGGGATAGAACCGGACTAAAACAACAACCCTGAGGGAAGGTGTTAAAAAAAAGAGAGTGAAAGTAAATAGGATTAAAACAAGGTGTATCATAGTGAACAAGATAAAAACATGTGGAATGACAGAGAGAAAAAACAGAAAGAAGAAAAGAAGAAGTGATAGAAAAAGAATAATTGAAACAGCAAAAAAATAAAAATAAGATACTGTGCATGAACTACAGAGAGAAAGTATAAAGAACAACTTGTAAAAGAGTGAAGAGACAGTGACAGTTTGTGTTAGAGAAACGGACTGAGTGAAAAGGAGTGAGGAACTGTGAGAACAGAGGGACTGAGAAAAGGAGTGGAAGGAGTAGAGAGTACTAAACACTTACCTTAAAATTGTCGTTAACTTAGTCACTTGTTATTTTTATACTTTCAATCTGTGAAAGAAAGAACAAAAATTTTAAAATTGATAGAAGATAGTAAAAGATGAGTGAGCATGAGGCAAGATGAGTATATATTAAAAATCACAATTCAAAGTACAAAATTAATTATACATATTAAATGGTTTATTTTTGCTGTTCTCAGAATATATCAAATTTCACTAAAAACAGTGAGTTGAAGGTATTCATCATATGACAGGGGGGAAAAAAACACAATCAAAATGATTGTGTTTAAAAAACCCATATAATATAACCAATCAGAACTCCTCAAAAGTAACTTACTTTCCATGACGTCAAAGGATGTCCTATGAACAGCTTATACTCTGTTGTGCTGTTATTATTTTCTGCCCGCCACTTTCTGAAAGAAAAGCTCCATCGTTTTAACAAAAATGTGACATTCAAAGCAATTTAAAACAGCACACTAAATTATATCAACACCTAGAATCATTATAGTCCAGTTACCTACCCTAAATTCTCACTTCTGAAAACAAGTCAAAAGGCAACATTGCTTCATAGTCAAATGGTAATCATTGCCGGAAGACCAGCCTTTTTTATATTTCAAATAAGCTGTGTAATATCCTGATGTTGTCAAAGGACGATCATGTCATATAATAGCTGCAGTTACAAATGTTCTTCCTGAAATCGACGACTGTGTAGCCAAAACATTTTTAATTTGACTTAACAACTTACTTTCATCCGGTTTATATAGTTGAAATTGTAAAATGACATTTCACCCATAAGTTTCTATAAATAATGTGGACAACATTGCAGACTTACATTACCTCTACTCCTTGTTTTGATCTGCTGCTTGAATTAGCTTATTAAAACAAACAGTTTTCGCTCTGTACTACAGTTATCCACAAGGCCATATAGTGTAGGAGCCATTAGAACCTCTTGAAATTCCTCAGAGCAAATCCCGAGATTCCTTCCCTAATATTTTGGTTGTAAGAACACCAGGTAAGAATTTTTAAGGTGAAAAGGCAATCTTTTTTTGAAAGTTAAAACAGAATCATTGCAGAATGACCAGCCGTTTCCAGACTTCAAATAAGTTGTGTAATGTCCTGGTGTTGTTGAAGGACTCAATGATCAGTCCTATCATTTGGCCAAACCCATGTGCAAATGAGGCTGGTCCCCTGATCAGTGGGACACTCAGCTCCGCACCTTATTGTTGTATCAGGATTTGGTCCACCAAATACACAAACCGTCCATGATGACTGATCTTTTGATGGTAAAGTAAGAAGAAATAGTGCAACGAACAAGAAAGTGATTTAAAATAGGATGGAATGTCCTCCTTCTAAATACTTTATTCTGCAGACTGGACATGCCTCCTAATTAAAAAATAGAACAGTGCAAGAGAAGACAGTGACAATTATCTGTCTACATAAGGGCCAACATGTTTCTGCCTAACTGGTATTTAATCCCTTGGCATTCGTCAGGGCCTCTGCTCGTATAATAGTTGCACTCCTAATAGTGAAATATAGAATTCACCACCATCACCAAAACAAATTGTAGTAAAACTGGTTCAGGGGACCAGCTTCATTTGCACATGGGTTTGGCCAAATGATAGGACTGATCATTGAGTCTAATTTGATGGAAACCCTTTACAATCTGTTGTGGATTAATCAGCCATTTTGCGAATAATCGATGATGTACCGGTCTCCTCTATGCATGTAGTGTTAGTCTTTTTTCCTTCTCTATCCTTATTAATACGCTATGTGTGTGCGATAAAGATATTTTGAGATCTTGTTGACTCAGTATCGACAGTGTAGCTCTCAATTTGGCTGTTAGACCCCCTGTGTTTCGTGTGTTATACATTCAGTTGGTGCTGGGGATAAAATCAGGTGTGGGTCTTTAAAATATATATCCCTTGGACCCTATTTTAAATGGTTTTGTTTAATCTCATATTCCAATATATGCCAAAGACAGAAATGGAGGTGGTCCAATCAATTTTGTCCACAAATTGAGAAAGTGAGGAAGCATGTAAATAAGTCTGTTTCAGCTTACATGAGAGACCATGAAATGGGCTCCATCTACAACAATAACTTGCGTTACTACATGCAAGATATCTACAGAGGAGACTGTGTATTGGTACCTACTTATAAGTACTTAGAACTTACACAGAACCCAAAAGCTCTTTTCAGAGCTACCTTAACTATAATTACTCTTTTTAAATTTCGAATGTACCTTTTTTCACTAATTTTCACTTATGTACGCTTCCCGGTTCGCTACCCGGTTCGCGTACCGGCAGCTAACCGCGCGAAAAATTCAAAATGTTTTTTTTTCCCGACATATATGAGCCTCCTCAGCCACCCTCAGAAAACCTAGGGGTCAGGATACGTCTCCCGTGCCCCCTTATACCCATTTCCCACATTGTTTTTCCTCCATCTTGTGATTAAATTCGACCGAAACACAAAATGGCGAACTCCCGTTACGCTACCGGTGAGCTACCCGGTTCGCGTACCAGGTAGCGCTTCTACCGCGAAAAATCGAATTTTTTATTTTTTTATTTTTTGCCCCACGGGACCCTTTAATAGCCCCCACATCATTCCTAGGGGGTCAGGAGGGGTCTACCTTGCCCCATTTCATTAATTTCCCCCTTTGTTTTTCTCAACCTCTTGTCTCTCGATCCTACAGAGAGACAAGATGGCGGCCGTTCCGGACTGTTTAGAATGTTGACAGACACCGGAGAGCCAATCAGCTTCGCTTTGCGAAGTTCCATTACGCGTCAGGTACGCGAACCGGGGCGCTAACCGGAGCGCTGTCACAGATATATCTGTTTTTTAAAACGTTAATTTCTCAAAATCCACTGGAGCACATATATTAAGACATAGCAAAGGCACGTCGGGCAAACCATATCTACAATTTTGCCAAGTTTCATGTAAATCCATTCAGCCGTTCGAGCTAAAAGTGATTCCAACCGCCCTATGGAAAAATGAATGTGAAAAATGCGTTTTGGGACCCCCCCCAAATTTTCAGGGGCTGCTCAGAAACAAAAATGTGCCATTTTCCTGAACATTTCAGCCAATTCCGTCCACAAACGCCAAAGTTATTCGACATAGAATTTTCAGAAATCCCATAGGAAAAAAATCCTAACTATATATACCTACTGGCGACCGCCAGTAGGTAATATATTTATATTATTTTTAAGATATAACATAAATTAAATAGATTAGTTTAATGTTTGTTTTTAAATAAATATATGTAAATATATATTATTATTAGGGCTCCCGGTTTTCCGTTTAAACGGATTTTTACATATAAATACAGACGGAAACCTTTTTGGTTTTCGTCTGTATTTATATATAGAAACAGGAAAATACTTACAAAATAATCCTGCGGCCTCTGTGCTCCACTATGAAATCCGAGTCAGAGGTGCACAGGGACTGCCAAAGGAAATCAGAAACTGCTGAATAAGTGCAGCTGAGAGCGCAGTGTCTGCGGAGGCCCTCCAGCCCCCCTCGCAGCATGTGTTATGCAAGGTTTAAATTGTTCGAGCAGTGCAAGCAGCAATGCCCATTAAGAGGTGTGAAAACACCCCAGGACATCGGCTGCAGACCCAGCAACCCTTTTGTTTTGTATTTTGTATGGGAGGGAGAAGGAGGTTGATGTGGCAGGGCAGGGGGCTGACATGCCTCCAACAACTATTAGGTGGCACTGACCAGATAAGAAAGGAGCGCATTTAGGACACTATTTTAAAACATAGTGGCTTGTTGAAGGTAGAGTGATGGTCCCATTACCTATTTTACAGTGCCTTATAAACCCAACAGCCGAAATGAGAATATGTTGTCACTATTGACAGTGAGTAATGTGATCTTCCTACAGTAGTAGGGTGGAGAGACGCACTTGAAATGCGGCGTTCAGAACAGAGGGCTAACTTTGTGTGCCAAGAGCCAGGCCCACATTGGGTGCAAAAATATATTTAAAATTAACAGTAATTTTTTTTTATTTTTTAAATGTAGTTGGGATGGTGTTTTCAGGCAGAGGGACAGGAGTGTGGAGAGATTGGTTCTTACGCTGTGGGGTAATGGGGGTGGTGGTGTGTGAGCAGTGTGGTTGCAGCTCGGAGAAGTGCATTCAGCCCTGACTGACTTGCACTCTGGCTGCATGCTGATATTACCCCACTGAGGACCGAAGCAGTGCCCTGGCCTCCACGTCACAAAGCACTCTCTCACGGAAAGCAACAGTGCAAGGAGACACTGCGGCCTGGAGAAAAGAGATAGCGCCATTACCGCCCCAATCGTGGACCTTACATAATATTTAACACAAAAACTATGGCAACAGAGTTCAGGGAAAGAACTCCAAAAATAACATATCCTATACAGGTATCCTAAAACCAATGAGTTCAGTAACGCATCCTAAATTACCCGGAAACGTGTTTTCTGCATGCTTCTTTGTGGTAATGGTAGGTTGTTGCATATGATCTCCGGATCTTGTTCGGCATCATACAACCACTTGCTCTTGTCTCCATAGGCTCTAAAGAGGTTTCACTTCTCTGGGTAGTGAAGGGGAGGGACTCCCCTCGCCGATCAGCCACCAGGCAGGAGAACATGCTTTCTTTCCCTCAGTAGGGGCATAGGGGTGGCACGATCTACATGCCTCTTCGGGGTAGGAAGGAACTGGCCTGCACTCTCAAAGGAAGGCAGGGTTGCTCCCAATATGTAATGTGCGTTTAGCATAGGCTCCAATTAAAAACTAAAACAGCAAAACAACCTAGTGCATGTCAATTTAAATAAATGAGGAAAAATACTAGCTACAGTGTCATTTTTTTCTTGCTACAAAATAAATGTGGATAAATACAGATAAAATGACCAAAAAATAAATATGGATAAATACAGACAGAAATGTTAAAAAAATAAATACCATAAAACCGGGAGCCCTAATTATTATATATGGATTTAAATATTTTAAATTAGCTTTTTTGTTATATTTGTTGAGATATATATTACATCTATGTTTTAATTTATACACTTTATACACTGAAGTTATGTTTACAGGCATAGCTCGGCTATCCATTTATTTGTATCAAAGTTTCAGCTATGATGAATTTAATAGCTGATTTTACTTTCGACACAAGCACTTTTTAAGCACTAGCACTTTAACTATTTTTGCACTATTTTTCTTCCCCATGCACAATATCAGCTTAACTATGGATAACTGTTTTAATTTAAATACAGTTTTATTTGTGTTGCTATTCAGCTTTTACAGTAGACTACCGCATTTATCCACTTGGCTTCGTATATAAGATAAATTGTTCTGCTTATTCAAATAGATGCTGGTAGTTGCTGTATTTTATTGATATTTATAATTTTGTTTGCGATCATTCGACAACGAACACATGTAGTATTTTGTTTAGCTTTATCATGCAAGAGGGAGGGGCTTTTGAATCAATGTGTCACTATAAAACACGGTCGAAACGCGTTAAGCACTTCAATTTCAAGCACGCTGTGGTCGGTACCTGATTTCAGTGGGACTGGATTCAAATCAGGATTGTGTTTTTCAATATATATATATATATATATATATTCACTGAAAAAACCATAGGTTATAGACCATATATAGTTAGGAATTAGCATTTACAAAACCTTGAAAATTCAATGAAAAAAACATAGGTTATAGACCATATATAGTTAGGAATTAGCATTTACAAAACCTTATTTTACTCGCACAAAACCATAGAAATTCGCATATATAGTTAGTTGCAATAACTATATATCGCGCACCCGCAATCCACTGCTGATGATGTCACATATTACATCATTCATGACATGGTCAGTGACATCACTGATGACATCTCAAATGACATCACTGATGACATCACTGATGACAACATCCAGTGGCTGTATGTTTCTGTAAAATTAAAATATGTCTTACATATTGAAGAATGAGTGGATGTATAAGTGTCTGGATGAAGGATTTAGTAGGTGCGTGACTGACTGAGTGAGTGAATAAATGTGTCTTACTGAATGCATGGATTAGTGACTAAATTGTCTGAAAGTGTGCATCAATATGTCTGTTGTTGTGCAAACTGCTGCATGGTTTGATCAGTAGCTATATGAGTGGCTATATGGGTTATTGATTGGTTGCCCAAGTATTTGTATGGAAGACTGAGTGTGTGTGTGGCTGGCTGGGAGGTGTGTGACTCTGTGCACATCAATGTGTACTTGTATCAGTAATTGTATAAGAGAGTAAGTATGTGTTAGTATATGTTTGAATAAATAAGGTGTTCTGTGTTTAACTGTATAGATGAGGAAATCGAAGTGTGATTGATTATTTACAGGACTGACTAGGTGTGTGAGTAACTCTATGGATGAGTGGCAGTGTTTGAGTGTCTGCATAGGTGTATGAGTGCATATGATAGTGTTGTAATAATGAGTGACTGTATGTATGAGTGATTGTATGGGTGAATGAGTGAATGTGTGTGTAGACGTAGGAATCAGTGAGTGCGTATGTAGTAACTGGTATTGGTGTGTCAATCGTTCTTAAAATGAAACTCTGTATTTAACACTTGGTGTAACAGAGGTTATTTTAGAGTGTGAGGAGGTGCATTGTATTATCACAACAATTATATCATCAGTGACGTGATTATTGATGTCAAATGAGATGTCATCAGTGATGTGATCAGTGATGTCAATTGAGATGTCATCAGTGATGTCATCAGTAATGTCATTTGAGATATCATCAGTGATGTCATCAGTGATGTCATTTGAGATGTCATCAGTGATGTCATCAGTGATGTCATTTGAGATGTCATCAGTGATGTCATCAGTGATTTCACTTACCATGTCATGAATGATGTAATATGTGACATCATCAGCAGTGGATTGCGGGTGCGCGATATATAGTTATTGTAACTAACTATATATGCGAATTTCTATGGTTTTGTGCGAGTAAAATAAGGTTTTGTAAATGCTAATTCCTAACTATATATGGTCTATAACCTATGGTTTTTTCATTGAATTTTCAAGGTTTTGTAAATGCTAATTCCTAACTATATATGGTCTATAACCTATGGTTTTTTCAGTGAATTTCAATGGTTTTTTAATAGCAAATATCAAAAGCTGTCAAATGTCAAGTACGTGATAGGTAGAAACATTTTCGTGTTTATGCACGGTGATGTGCTTTGAACGCTGCCCCCCCCATCTTTTCTCTTAGTAGTACTCTCTCTTTGCAGATAGTGAAGGGTAGTTAACGCAGGCCTTTGCCCCCGTTGTAATCCGTCGTGCCTGCTTGTCTCTCCATTTGATTGATTGTTATCCAAGCATTTACTGTTTTATAATTGATTCTCTTTGGTTCATTCTCTATTTACAAACAAGCACAGAGTCGCAATACTCTGTTTAGTCTTTGCAGATAGTGAAAAATCGTGTAAAAAAACAAAAGTAATCGATCAAAATCAGTAGGCCACTAATGGGATCTCTTTTTGACCTCGCTAAAATAGAAACATTAGGAACAACCCTTCATGAGAAATACGAAACTAGTGAGATGAACTGAGCTCCACACCATGATGGCTGCAAGACAGCTCGGCTCCGCCACCCACCCCGCCCAAAATAACGATAAACTCTATGCAAATATTATAAATATATACAACACACCAGCAAAGTAACAGGGTAAAACATTTTATTAAATAACTATTTACATAACTATTTTATACTTTTTGTTGCCTGATCCGGCTAGCTCAATCGATCGAGCATGAAACTCATGCACTCTGATAGCAAGCGTTGCTGCTGATGCTATGCAGACAAAAACTGGTTTTCAGTTTGTACATTCTTCAAGATTTTTCCATCCAAGGCTGGTTGAGAGTTTGTAGAACAATGGCTTCAGATTTTCAACATACGGTGTGGTGGCGCGGACTGGGAGGGGGCGCTTGGCTCCTGCCCCCTCCCCAAGTCGTGTTGCCCTGGTGTGGCCTAACATCGCCCCCGACATAGGCGGCCGGCTCCCGGGGTCCAGCGGAACTTTTTGCCTTTTGATGACTCTTCCATTCTGGACCTTGTCCCACAATCCGTTTGACCTGAAGACACGCTGTAGTGGGGCGCCCCTTTACTGTTTCAGTTGCCATTCCGCCCGCTTTTGCTACACTGTGCCTCTTCCGCCATTCAGCTGTTTACCGCCCGCTCTTGCGACTACAGCGTCTCGCTCACCATGTAGTTGAGTTGCTCCCGCTCTTGCGATGCAGCGATAGGCAGCTGCCACAGGACTCTCAAAATGGCGGCCGGCTCTTCAGATTTGGGCGTGGTCCACTAAAATGGCCCTGGGACACCTTGGAACTCGGACGCTTGTCTGCTAGGGCTTGGGCCTCATTCTAGAAAGCGTCCCCTCAGCCTTGAAGATTCTACAAAAGTCTTGGGGGCCCCCGACTCCCGCAGGCTTTTGGTGGGGAGCGGCTGCCATGATTGCTCGTGGAATGGCCACGACTGAGCTACGAGATGGTGGTGCTATCATGCTGACGCCAGCTTCAGTCTGAAACATCCAGAAACACTGTAGACTACCAATTCTATCAGTTCCGGTAGCGCCCCAACGTGACCCGGTAGAGAAGAACTTGCCCTCCCCTCTTTGACTGATGGTTCTTGTTGCCTGTCCCTTCTGTTGTCATTTAACAGAACTTTTTAGACTGCTGAAAGGGGTTGTGTTCCGACCGCTGGTTGGTGGAGACAATTTGACTATATTCTGGACCTACGTTGTCGCGTAATGCGTTATATGACGCGCCGCGTTAGCGCACCCGGAAGTGCTCCGGTGCGCGAAGCGCAGCTTCCCGGAAGCGATCCGGGGCGCGGCGCGCAGCGCGTAACGTAAGCATAACAGGTCATGTGACTTGTTAATAAAACTTTTCATTGGTTCATTTTACTTTTGTTATTCTAATGATGAAAGGCTTGGTCATATGACCTAAAAATTACGCTTTTTATTGCTTTCGAACATTATTTTTTCTTAAACATATATGTTATAATGTTCCAGGCTAATGTACTTTCCCGGAAAATTTACAACTGTCCTGCAAGTAAAATATATTCCTTTTTCGAGAAAAAGGGCGTTTCTTCGTCCCATGACGGAGCTGTTGAGCAAAAGAGGCTCGGCCTGCTGTCTTAGTCGCCGATACGCCTGAATATCAGATTCTTATTGATCACTTTATGTTGCAGGAGTAGAAAACCCAACAGCCCTTGACCATTTATCTTTACTGCGTTCCTGCGTATTATACCTTATATCCGTCATGTAATTGGACTGCTTTATTTCACTTGCCTTTTACTGATTCGAAAGCAGTGACTAAAATTAAAAACTTTACCAATGTAAATACTACTACCATGTTTTGTTTTAAAAACCTTTATTGTGAAAATGTCAGTATACAAATACGGGCCTATAACCACGTGGGCCGGCCACGGAGCAAACTGGAATCGTATATGATGAGGAGACATTTACACTGTAGAGGAACGTAACGAGCGGGCCATTAGGTTGCAAGAACTAAGGTGTCTAACAGTTGCGGAATCGGTGGACGTACATTTTGTAATTAAAATACGACAGGGCCACTTACAATAATATTATCTAGATATACATTTGCGGGCAAGTGCCATGGGTGACGTTAATTCGACCTTTCAATAGTACAGTAATCAATAACACATCAGAACTTAATATCAATAGGGATGTCAAAATATTCAATCAATTCTCAAATCAATATTCAATTCAGAAAATATTGTTGGCAGCATTTTGAAAGGAAAGATAAACAGCTGTTCTCCTAGTGAGTCTCACATTGTTACATTTAGGAAGAATGTTGAAGAGTAGTATGTTGAAAATCTGAAGCCATTGTTCTACAAACTCTCAACCAGCCTTGGATTGAAAAATCCTGAAGAATGTACAAACTGAAAACCAGTTTTTGTCTGTATAGCATCAGCAGCAACGCTTGAGTCAGCTTTGTGTGAAGCCGCCATTTTGATTCAATCAATAGCGTCCCCCTGCACACATTCAGGGACCTGGTCGTGTCTTCAGGTCAAACGGATTGTGGGACAAGATGCAGAATGGAAAAGGAAAAAAGTTCCGCCAGACCCCGGGAGCCGGCCGCCTATGTCATGGGCGATCTTTGGCCACACCAGGGCAATAGTGAAGCTGCAGCAGGTGCAAATAAGCTTCAGACAGTGTTACAAGCGCTGGTCAGAACTCTCAACTATGACACCACCTCGGTGCCATCCGGATCTTGGTGCCTTGTGCTGGTTCCGGCCTATTCACACATCGGTCCGCTACTGACACCACCTCACAGGCCAACGGGGCACCCCACGCCGACTTTCGGCGCAGCATTGTAGGATGGCCACACCAGTGCGGCAACTTGCTGGACACCACCTCGCTGCCATCCAGATCTCGGCGCGTTTTGCTGCCTTCGGCCTACTGTAGCCGTAAGTGCGGACGCAACTCAGCTGGATAGCGAGTGAAACACCAAGGGGCGCCCCACTGCAGCCGAGGAGCCTCCATCTTGGGGGCGACGCACAGCATCACATTGCTTTCCAATGCAGTCAGATCCTCAAACAGCCCCCACTGACTGACGCGACCTCACAGGCCAACGGGGCGACCCACGCCGACTTTCGGTGCAACATTGTAGGATGGCCACACCAGTGCGGCAACTTGCTGGACACCACCTCGGTGCCATCCGGATCTTGGCGCGTTGTGCTGCCTTCGGCCTATTCGCACATCGGTCCGCTACTGACGCCGCCTCACGTGCCAACGGATTTTCTACGCTTTTTATAGCCCTATGCCGCATAACAGGTCATGTGACTTGTTTATAAAACTTTTCATTGGTTCATTTTACTTTTGGTTTCCTAATGATGGAAGGCTTGATCATATGACCTAAAAATAACACTTTTCATTGGATTAAAACATTTTTTTTTCCCAAACGATGAAAGCCCCACCTTGTTTCTGGATGTTTCAGACTGAAGCTGGCGTCAGCATGAAAGCACCACCATCTCGTGGCTCTGTCGTGGTCATTCCGCGAGCAATCATGGCAGCCGCTCCCCACCGGAAGCCTGCAGGAGTCGGGGGCCCCCAAGACTTTTGTAGAATCTTCAAGGCTCAGGGGACGCTTTCGAGAATGGGGTCCAAGACCTAGCAGACAAGCGTCCGAGTTCCAAGGTGTCCCAGGGCCATTTTAGTGGACCAGGCCCAAAAAGGAAAGAGCCTGCCGCCATTTTGAGAGTCCTGTAGCAGCCGCCTATCGCTGAACCGCAAGAGTGGGTGCAACTCAGCTGAATGGCGGATTTTGGCACAGTGTACCAAAAGCAGGCGGAATGGCAACTGAAATGGTAAAGGGGCCTCCCACTACAGCAGACGAGCCTCCACCTGGGGAGGCCCATTCACGCCGCCTCCCTCCCCCCCTGCCCCCCCCCCGGGGCGCCCCACGCCGTTTTTCGGAGCAGCATTGTAGGATACCAAAACCAGTGCGGCAACTTACTGGACATCACCTGGGTGCTATCCACATCTCAGCGCGTTCTGCTGCCTTGGGACTATTCGCACAGCAGACCGCTACTGACGAGGCCTCCCCCCGCACCCCCCGGGACGCCCCACGCTGTTTTTCAGAGCTGCATTGTAGGATACCAAAAACTTGTGCGGCACCCAGGTAACATCACCTGGGTGCCGTCCAGAACTCAGCACGTTGTGCTGCCTTGGGACTATTCGCACAAAACACAACTACTGACCATTGTTGCTTCTTTTTTCAAAAAAATGTTTAAATGTATTTACTGTTTTTGTTGCGTTGTATATATTTATAAGTTATTAAAGTGTTATAATCCTACTACTTTATTGGAGTGCTATATATTTTTTATGTGACTCATAATTGTGAAGACTTTGATGTACAAAAAGGCATCCCTGGAATCTTCCGCTTCAGGCTAGGTCCCACACACCCTTACAGTGAGAATCCCCTCCCCAATCACAATACAGGATCGTTATCAGATAGTAGGAACGCGTGTGCTGTGGCGGATCTCATGAAGTGGCGACCTTGATCTACTGTAACTCCTTTGAACAGGGGTGATTCTTTACAGTTGGGGCCATAAACTACATCCGCAGGGCTAGGTGATAGCCTTGGACCGGCCTAGACAATCAGACACAGAGGAAGACGAGTGTCAGAGGGTGCGGTAGTGAACAGGGTAAAAGGGAGGTGTCGGGCGGGCACAGGGTGTGATACTCAGGGAAGAGCAGCGCAGATGGGGGGAAGTTTATGGCCCATGCATGAGAGAGAGAGCGGGGGTGACCAGTGCGTGGGGGAGATGCTTGCGAGGGTGGGGAGCCATGCTGAGGATCTGGGGCATACAGAGAGTGGGTCTGGTCAAGACATCTAAAATGGCTGCCATACACAACAAAAGTGTGGCATTGGAAAAAAGGCAAGATGGCGCAGACAATGTTTATCAATACGAATTAATTTATAACAATTATTTTTAACAATATATTTACTCGCAGTGTCAAAATGGCGATCAACACTTCCTAATTTCCTTCGAATCGATCGTTACCAGAAGTCAAGCCGCAAAAAAAAAACGCTCACGCGCAACCGCTGGAAGACAAGTATCAACATATATGAGCCTCCTCAACCACCCTCAGAAAAAATAGGGGGTCAGGATACGTCTCCCATACCCCCTTATACCCAATACTCACATTGCTTTTCCTCCATCTAGTAATTTATTTAAATCGAAACACAAAATGGCGAATTCACGTTTCGCTACCAGTTTGCGACCCGGTTCGCGAACCGAGAAGCGCTTCTACCGCGAAAAATCTATTTTTTTTTATTTGCCCCACGGGACCCTTTAATAACCCCAACATCATTCCTAGGGGGTCAAGAGGGGTCTACCTTGCCCCCTTTCATTAAATTCCCCCTTCGTTTTCTCCTCCTCTTGTCTCTCGATCCTACCGAGAGACAAGATGGCGGCCGCACCGGACTGTTTAGAATGTTGACAGACACCGGAGAGCCAATCAGCTTCGCTTTGCAAAGCTCCGTTACGCGAAAAGTACGCGATCTGGAGCGCTATCTAGGACGCTGTCACAGATATATCTGTTTTTTAAAACGTTAATTTCTCAAAATCCACTGGAGCACATATATTGAGACCCAGCAAAGGCACATCGGGCTAACAGTCCCTACAATTTTGCCAAGTTTTGTGTAAATCCATTCAGCCGTTCGAGCTAAAAGTGAGGCCAAAGGCCCTATGGAGAAATGAATGGGAAAAACGCGTTTTGGGACCCCCCTTTTTTCTCGCCCCCCCTTGACGGAACCCCCCACAAATTTTCGGGGGCTGCTCAGAAACAAAATGTGCCATTTTCCTGAAAATTTCAGCCGATTCCGTCCACAAACGCCAAAGTTATTAGACATAGAATTTTCAAAAGTTCCATAGAGAAAAAATCCTAACTATATATACCTACTGGCTATAGCCAGAAGGTATTTATAGTTAGGACCTAGTTACCATAGGAAATTCCGAACATTCTATTGGGAATAACTTTGGCGCAGATTGAGGGATCTGTCTGTAATTTCCCTTACATTTGCCTCGCTGCGCCCTGCTCCTTCCCTGAAAGTTTCGGGGGGATTCGTCAAGCGAGGGCCGAGAAAAAAGGGGGGTCCCAAAACGTGTTTTCCCCATGTTAATTTCCGTAGGGACATTCTGACAAGGCTACAGCTCGAACGGCTGAACGGAATTACACCAGATTTGGCAAAATCGTAGGGACTGGTATGCAGCAGTGCCTTTTGTATGTTTGGTGAAAATCCCTCCAGTAGTTCTTGAGAAAATTGAATTTGAAATGTTTCAAATGGCATTTTCTATGGGACCTTTAGACACGGCTACAGCCCGAACAGCTAAACGGAATTACACCAAACTTGGCAAAATGGTAGGGACAGATATGCAGTAGTGCCTTTTCTATATTTGGTGAAAATCCCTCCAGTAGTTGTTGAGAAATTGAATTTGAGCAAATTATATATCTATATGCGCTCAACATTCTATTGGGAATAACTTTAGTGCCGATTGAGGAATCTGTGTGCAATTTTCCAGAATTTGGCCAGCTCCGCTCCTTCCCTAAAAGTTTCGGGTGGATTCGTCAAGCGTGGGCCGAAAGGGGGGTCCCAAAACGAGTTTTCAGCATGTTAATTTCCATAGGGACCTTTAGACACGGCTACAGCCCGAACGGCTGAATGGAATTACACCAAACTTGGCAGAATGGTAGGGCCTGGTATGCAGATGTGCCTTTGCTACATTTGGTGAAAATCCCTCCAGTAGTTCCTGAGAAAATTGAATTTGAAATTTTTCAAATGGCATTTTCTATGGGACCTTCAGACACGGCTACAGCCCAAACAGCTGAACGGAATTACACCAAACTTGGCAAAATGGTAGGGACAGGTATGCAGTAGTGCCTTTTCTATATTTGGTGAAAATCCCTCCAGTAGTTGTTGAGAAATTGAATTTGAGCAAATTATATAACTATATGCGCCCACCGTACGTGCACCGTACGCGTACGGTATGCGTACCGTACGCGTATGTGCGCGTACCCTTACGTGCGCAAGCGAGTTTCTGATTGGCTTGCAGTTGACCGTCAACATTCCAAACTGTCCAAACCAGGAAGTGTTGGCCACCATCTTGTTTTTCAGGAGAACTGAGGCACAAGAGAGCCCAAAACAAGAGTGGAAAACACAAAAGGGGGGCAGGGTAGAGACCCCCCAACCTTGTAGCCCTTCTCAGGGGGTCCCAAATGGACCCCCAAAGGCAAAAAAAAAAAAAACGAAAAAATCACGGGATACGCGCACCCTAAGCGTACCGTGCGCGTACCCCGTGATTTAAAAAAAAATAAAAATAAAAAATGTTTTGCTCTTGGTGGTCCTTCTGGGACCCCCTGAGAAGGGCTAGGGGGTCAGGGGGTCTCAACCCTTCCCCCTTTTCGCGTTTTCCACTCTTTTTTTGTGCGCTCTTGTGCCTCACTACTCCTGAGAAACAAGATGGCTGCTCAGGTGGTCCCAGAAGGATAATAACATATATAAACGTTATCCGCTAATAGAATTAGGATTTACAAAACCTTTGAAATTTATTGAAAAAAAATATAGGTTTCACGCCTGATATAGTTAGGAATTAGCATTTAAAAAACCTTCGCAAATTCAGTGAAAAAAAACAATAGGTTTCAAGCCTTATATAGGTAGGAATTAGCATTTAAAAAACCTTGCAAATTCACTTAAAAACAATAGGTTTCAGGCCTTATATAGTTAGGAATTAGCATTTTAAAAACCTTGCAAATTCACTTTAAAAACCATAGGTTTCAGGCCTTATATAGTTAGGAATTAGCATTTTAAAAACCTAGCAAATTCACTTAAAAAACCATAGGTTTCAGGCCTTATATAGTTAGGAATTAGCATTTAAAAAAACATTGAAATTGCTCCTATATAGTTAGTTGTACTAACAATATTTGGCTCACCCGCAATCCACTGCTGTCGATGTCACATATTACATCATTCATGACATGGTCAGTGACATCACTGATGACATCTCAAATGACATCACTGATGACATCACTGATGACATCTCATTTGACATCACTCATCACATCACTGATGATATCATTCATGTGATAATACGATGCACCTCCTCACACTCTAATATAACCTTTGATACACCCACTGTTAAATACAAACTACCATTCTTGAAACCATTGACACACCAATACCAGTTACTACATACGCACTCACTGATTCCTAGGTCTACACACACATTCACTCATTCACCCATAGAATCACTCATACATACAGTCACTCATCAATACAACACTATTATATGCACTCATACACCTATACAGACACTCACACACTGCAACTTATCCATGGAATTACTCACACACCTAGTCAGTCATGCAAAGAATCAATCACACTTCCATTTCCTCAAGTATACAGTTATACACACAACACCTTACTTATTCAAACATATACTAACACATACTTACTCAATTATACAATCACTTATACAAGTACACAATGATCCATACAGCCACTCACACATTCACTGTCTCTCATGTATAGTCATTTATATATGCCAACTCTCACATGCACTGTGTTTTACATATGTACTTACTTGGACATGTAGCACTGAGATATCCATTCACTCACCAACACGCCCATGCACACAGTCAACCACCCATATAGCTGTTTCAACATGCACTCTTGAACTCTTACACCTAGTGAATCAACTGCTCACACATCTATGCACAGAGTCACACACCTCCCAGCCACCCACACACACACTCAGTCTCCCATTCAAATACTTGGGCAACCAATCAATAACCCATATACCCACTCATATAGCTGCTGATCAACACATGCAGCAGTTTACACAACAACAGACATACTGTTGCACACATTCAGACAGTTTAGTCACTAACCCATGCATTTAGTAAGACACATTTAATCACTCACTCATACAGTCAGTCACGCACCTACTAAATCCTTCACCCAGACACTTATACATCCACTCATTCTTCAATATGTAAAACATATTTAAACTTTACAGAAACACACAGTCACTGGATGATGTCATCAGTGATGTCAAATGAGATGTCATCAGTGATGTCATTTGAGATGTCATCAGTGATGTCATCAGTGATGTCACTGACCATGTAATGAATGATATAATATGTGACATCATCAGCAGTGGATTGCGGGTGCGCGAAATATAGTTAGTACAACTAACTATATAGGAGCAATTTCAATGGTTTTTTAAATGCTAATTCCTAACTATATAAGGCCTGAAACCTATGGTTTTTTTAAGTGAATTTGCAAGGTTTTTAAAATATATATACATATATAATATATATATATATATACATATATTACCTACTGGTGGTCACCAGTAGGTAGTTATAGTTAGGACCAAGTTTCCATAGGAAGAGCATATTTTGTTTTGCGTATAACTTTGGCGTCATTTGATGAATCTTAATGTTCATTTCAGCTCCTATGGTGAAAGTTTGGGGGTGATTCGTCAAGTGGGGTCAGAGAAAAGAGGGGGGTTCCAAAACTTGTTTTCTCCATGGTAATTTCTATAGGAAACTTTAAACAAGGCTACAGGTCGAACGGGTGAACAGAATTACCCCACATTTGGCAGGGAGAAGGGTCTTGGTCTAGAAAGCACGCTTTTGTTTATTTGGTGTAAAATCCGTTCAGTAGCTTTGGACAAATATCGAAATTTACAGATATCGATATTTGGGAATTCTGCCATCTGATTGACTGAGGCGTTACAAGCACAAGCTTGCTGCCTATTGGCTGCGAGCTGTTGCAACTAGGAAGTGTTGGCAGCCATTTTGTGATTCTGTTGCAATTAGTAAGGGTAAAAAAAGGCGAAAAGAGTAGGAAACAGGAGGATAGGAGCACTGTAACCTCTGTGTGGGAGTGCGAAGCGAAGTAGTCACTCCTACCGGTCTGAAAGTGCGATGTTGCTCAGAGTGACATGGTGCTGAGATAAGATGCTGCTACACTCGGGTATGAAACCGAGAGCCTAAACCGTGAGCTCATTGCTGTAAAGTGATGTGCACTGGTCTTTGTAGCATACGTGTGCAAGTAGTGTTAGTAGGCGTACTGACCCCTACCATGCGTTTATACTATACCGGAAGTGGGACGCAAAGTACTCATGCCTACTAGTGAGGACTCGGGTATCAAACCGAGCTGATTGCTGTAAAGTGATAGGCTCTGGGCGGTGTAGCATACTGGCCGCTGTAGTATAACTTTGTAAGTAGTGTTTGTATGTGTTTATACTATAGAGGGAGTGGGAAGCAAACTACTCATCCCGACTGGTCTGAAGACTCTGGGATTAAACCATGAGCCTAAACCTTGAGCTCATTGCTGTAAAGTGATGTGCTCTGGGCGCTGTAGCATACCTGTGGAAGTAATGTTAGTTTGCGTTTATACAATACAGGGAGTGGGAAGCAAACTACTCACCCCTACTGATCTCAAGACTCGTGGATGAAACCATGAGCTCATTGCTGTAAAGTCATTTGCTATGTGTAGCATGCCAATGTAAGTCATAGTAGAATGTTAGTATGTAATGGTGCTAGAATGTAAGTATGTAATGTTAGAATGTAGAGCTGTCATGAGGGGAATCTTGGGGAATTTGTACACTGTGCTGCAGAAGAAGGTTGACTTGCTGTCTGCTCCTGTTGGTGGCTGTTTAAGCTGTCTTGTTTTCCTGCAATAAATCTACTTATTGCATCCACTCTGTCTGCCTCTTCACTACATAAATTTGGCAGATAAAGATAAAAAGAAGGCAGCACAAACCAATATTTCGAGCTTCCTTGCGTTCTGCTGAAGACTTGTTTTCTTCGTGAAGCTGTTTCTACTCATCCCAGGGTCGTCAGCTCTGTGTCATCCGACCTCTGGTAGGATTTATATTTTTTGATTTTGGGCTTCCTCTGCTCTTCACTACACTCTGGTCACTGTACTATATGTGTGCAAATAGTGTTAGTATGCGTTTATACTAATCCTGCAGTTATGCAGTAACCAATGCATCATGGCCCTATGGAGCGCCACCTCCCAGGCACAGCTCATACAATGTCCCGGGGTGTGCATCCGCAGGACATTTATGTTTGCTTTTACAGGGCAGGAGCATGGCTTCCACCCTGTGATAGCAAATCCTTGTTTGGCTCATTGAAGCAAGAGGAGTAAAACCTTATATTGCTTCAATAAGGCGGATCCGAATGGTAAAAATGGAGAGAAAAAATGAAGCCGGGTATCACCCATTCATTTGAATGAGCCCCCTGGTGGGTAATGTTCCGGGTCCAATCCTATTATTATATTGCGTGGTCTCTGCAGCACTCGGGACCTTAATCTCACATGTAAATTAGGTGCGGGAGGGCACAGAGACGTTTCGCAGTCTAGGGGGACGCCACGTCCCTGGGTATTGTATACTAAATGTTTGGGTGGCTTCGAGACCAACTTAAGTCCGGGGATCGCCACCCTCCGGGGCTTTTTTTAAATGTGCAGGGTGGGCCTCGCCAGTCCCTGAAGCCTTGGTGGCCCTAGGCAGAGCCTTATTGGTTCTGTAATCACACGGGCAGTACTCATGGTGTTAGAAAGTGATACACTCATAGATCCCTTGCAGTTGTAGAATTACCCAGGCTTCATTTATGTAATAGTTTGTTGGTTTATATTTGGTAGGTGCACCGCAAAATTACAAATGTTTTCCCTCATAACGTCCTATCAACCACCGATTTTCACAATAAACTACAGACAAGTGTTGTCAGAAAAAGAAGACCAATACATTCACTTATTTATTGGTAAAAAAATTACCTTTATTAAAAGAACACAAATAAATGGAAATGCAACTTTATTCAAACAAACAACAGTATAACATGAAATAAGTGGGTGGGACTCCTCCAGTAGCAGCGTACAAAACCTGCAAGACAAAAAAGAAACATAAGTGTTTGTGCCATGTCCAAGTGAAAAAGAAAGGTAGTCAGAATAAAAGGCAGAAACTGAGAATGAGACAGAGAGCGGGTAGGTGGAAGGAAGTAGGGGAGGGAGAGTCAAAAGAACCGAGGGAGGAGGAGACAGAGCGTCGGCCTACTGCACCCAGCCCTCACTGTTCACCTCCCGTCAGCCATGTGTCTGGGACGCTGGGGTCCATGAGAAAGAGAGCGGTCCAGCAAGTCCTTAAAATGAAACAGAGATATGAATGAGGCCAGAGATTTTTTCTTTTTATAAAATTTTATTCATTTTGTCTGGTCATACAAGTTATTCATATTTACATTGTGAGTATTCAGGTCACAGTGTACAGTAATAGTGTTGGAATACATACAAGCCCCAGCAGGACATCAGCAATAGTCACATAAGATCATTCATTAATGTATTGATGTTTACTAGTGTATCTTAGGGCCTTTTACATGATAAAAGTTTCCTACAACATTTTACACCTTATCATTTACACATTCCTTAGGATAGATGCCAGTCGCATATTCATACTTTTCCTCTCCCAGTGAAGCATAACCACTACTGACCTCCTATAAGTATATTTACATCTTCTATCACTACCTAATCATCCCTCTGCATATTTAAGAGATATTTTTTTAATGGTTTCCAGAAGTCTTTGGGCCTCGATGGCTGCGGTAGTTCTTCCGCATATACCTCCATAGTTTCCCTACAATAGGACATGTCAACGGGCAAGTCTTTAAACCTGGAGAGGCTCTTGCTACCCCATCTAATAGCCACTCTTCTTTTTGCAAGCAACAGGAATACCGCTAGGAACTTCCTTCTCTTTGTGGGCTTTAATTTATGTAACCCCAGCAAACACACCAAATGGGTGTTCGGCACTAGTTCGGCTAGCATACCTGTTAGTGTAGCCATTATTTCTTGCCAGTATTTGTGTATCTGTGGGCATGCCCATGCCATGTGTAGAAAATCGGCGTGTGCAGTGTCGCATCTATGGCGGTTGTCATGTGTTCTGAGTCTGTAGTTGTGTAATTGAGTCGGGGAGTAATAAAATTGGTGTAGAAATTTGAAGTGTAAGATACGTAAGTTACAATTTGATGTCAGTAACTGTAGTTGCCTACAGCTATACTCCCAGTCCTGTTCTTCAATGTTCCCACCCAACAGTTTTTCCCACCTATGGTGTGATTTGGTACTAAGCTCTGTTTGCTCTGATTGTGATGCAGAGTGTAGGCGGGTTATTCATTTCTGACGCATTGGTGCCGTCAACAGGGCTTGTAGTGCGAGTAATGTTGGGGGTTCCTCAGGATAAGTTGCGTACATATCCCTGACCGCCATCTGTAGACGCAAATGGATGAACACCTTCATCGGAGTGTTATTTATGCTCAGCGACGGGTCATTTCGTTGTACGAATCTGCTATGTGGGATATATATCCTTCATTGTGTAGATCTTCATGTCCTCTAGTAACCGTTTAATTATCTTTTCCTGGGTCACCAACAGTTTCGGGTGTTTAGCTGTGGGTAGTGCCAGGGCATAAATGGGTAGTTTATCCACCCTGCTCGCCAGTGTGTGCCATGCTCTTGAGGTGCAGTGCACAGGTTGGATCGTGTCTGCAGGTATATGGTATGTTGGGTGAGATATAAAAGCGATCAGTGGAGTTGGGTGTAAGCTGTCCGTCTCATCTGGAACGTGTGGAATGTATGCGTGACGTGTTAATTTTTAAAAATTTTAATTTAAAAAAACATTTGTACAGCGCTCGTATACCCAGCGGTTTCATGGCGCTAGTGGTGAACAGTGGGCGGCAGCAGCTAAAAGATTTGGTCAGGTAGGCTTGTGTAAAAAGGAAGGTTTTAAGATTCTTCTGAAACAGAAGGTAAGAAGGTGAGGTGCGTAGGGTAACCGGAAGGGAATTCCAAAAGGTTGGAGCCAGGACAGCGAATCTCGCTCCGCCCGCCTTCTGCTTTTTAAAGCGAGGGATGGTAAGGAGGGCCAAATGAGCCGAGCGAAGTTCTCTGCCTGGACAGTATGGCTTAATGAGAGAGCAGATGAATTCGGGAGCAGTGCCCGATCTAGCCTGGTACGTGAGGCAGCTGAGTTTAAACAGGGCACGCTCTCTCACAGGCAGCCAGTGCAGTGTTTTGAGTAGTGGAGTGACCCGATGATATTTAGGTAGGCCATGGATCAGGCGGGCCGCCTGGTTCTGCACCAGTTGTAATCTATGGATCGCGTATGCAGGGGCCCCATTATAGACTATGTTGCCATAGTCTATACGGGACAGTACCATGGCCAACATGATAATTTTTAAAGCTGAGGGAGAAAAGAAACGGGAAACTTTCCTAATTACTCTAAGGGAAAAGAAGCAGGAAGAAACCACGGAACTGACTTGTGAGTGGACGGTGAGCTGGGGATTAAGAAGGATTCCCAGGGTTTTTACTTTGGACACAGGAAGTGGAGGGACACCAAGGGAAGGGGGCCAAAAGGAAGGGGACCATGGACTGCAGCCACCTCCGGTCACGACCAGCTCGGTCTTGTCCGGGTTAAGTTTGAGGTGGCTGCAGTTCATCCAATCTTGAATGAACGTCATTACTGTTTGGACGTTCAGGGCGGATGAGCGTGAGTGAGACAGATTGAAGATTAACTGGAGGTCATCCGCGTAATTGAACACGGTGACCTCCAGTTGCTGTAACATAAAAATGAGGGGAAAAATATGAAGGTTGAACAAAAGAGGGGAAAGTGATGAGCCCTGAGGGACCCCGCACTCTATCTTGCGAGAGGCCGCAGCAAAGCCAGTCAAACGGACCGCTTGAGTTCTCCCAGCGAGAAAGGACTCCAGCCAAGAGAAGGCTAAGCCTTCTATGCCCGCCGCCCTGACACGGTTAAGGAGGATGGAGTGGTCCACCATGTCAAAAGCGGCGGATAGGTCTAGGAGAAGCAAGGCTTGCGGAAGGTTGATGTTAATACCTTCACGCAGCTTGTCCATGACTGAAATGACCACTTTCTCTGTAGATTGCAGGGGACGGAAGCCGGCTTGACAGGGGGAGAGGCAATGATTTGCCTCAATATGAGTGCTCAGAGTGGAGGTGATATGGGTTTCGAGAACTTTTGCAAGGTAAGGGAGGAGTGAAATGGGGCGGTAGTTGGAGGGGGAGGAAGAATCGGCGTCCAGTTTTTTAAAAATTGGGATGACAACCGCCGATTTGTGTGGACTGGGGACAAAACCGTGTGCAAGTGAATCATTGAGGAGGGTCAAAGGGGGAGTGGGACAGGCTGAATAAACTTCCCTGAGGATACAAGCAGGGGCAAAGTCCAGGGGAGAGCCTGATTTGACCCGAAGAAGCAGAGGAAGGAGGGTGTCAATGGTTAGTAATGGGAAGTTAGTCAGTTTAACAATGGTGGGGGGAGGGGAAGGGTTAACAAAAGTGGAGGAGGGTGGAGGAATGTTGTGTTTAATTTTGACAACTTTGTCTATAAAAAAACTCGTTAAGCGAGTCACAGAGGGACTGGGAAGGGGGGATAGTAACCGTGGCTCTAGTGGATGAGGCAAGTTCATGGACAGTGGAGAAAATTTCCTTCGATTGGGACTCAGCGATCATTATCCTGTTGGTGTAGTATTCGGCTTTTGCTTCCAGAATGCATTTTTTGTAAATTTGCAAAACAGACAGATAGATTGTCTTTTGGGCAGGGTCGTAAGTTCTTCTCCAGACTCGTTCGGCCCTTCTTGCAGCTAGTTTTTTTACTTTAAGGTCGGGAGTAAACCAACGATTGGCTGGGTGGGCCCGTTTAACTGAAAGCCGCTTTAGGGGGGCGAATTCATCACCCGCCGCCGTGAGCCAGTTGTTAGTGGCGGCCAGCTGAGGGGTGGCTGCAAGGCCGGATAGATCAGGGCTGGTTTTGGTCAGGGCTGAGCAGAAGGAAGGCATGTCTATTTTTCCCCATTTCGGAACCCAGGTGTTTTTGGGAAGGGGGGGTTTGACCAGGGGCACTAGGGCAAGGGAAAACGTAATGGTGGAATGGTCTGACCATGAGCATGGGGATATGATGGGGGGGGTGAATGGAGCATTCAATGTCCAAATTTGGTCTAGCATATGGCCATGTAAATGGGTGGGACTATGAATAAGCGGTACAAAATTCAAACTGTTCATAAGGCTGGTAAACTCCTTAGATTGAGGGCTTTCGGCAGGATCATTGGGCCAGAAATTGAGATCCCCTAAAACTAATACAGATGAATTGTTAACCAATAGTGTGCGTGCTGCGCACAGCTGCAAGTCCAGTGCTCCGAAACCATCCTGGTGGAATGGCTTTGTCAATACTTTCCAGCTTACTCTGGCTTGTTTGCCCGCCCATGTGAGTCTCTGCAACAAGGAACGCAGTTTGGAGAAAAACGCCTGCGTCAGCCGAATTGGGATATTGATAAATAAATATAAAAATGTGGGTAGGATTATCATCTTCTGCAGTGCAATCCTATCTGCTAACGATAAAGGTAGCGGTATCCACCTGGTTATCTGCTCATCAAGTTTAGTCAGTGCCTTACCATAGTTCTCCCATAATACTTGATCTGGGTCCCTATGTAGCCACACTCCCAGGTACTTGACTGGGTCTGACTGCCATTTTAGGGGGTAATTTAGTGTCGGCTCAGTCATGCCCAAAGTTAGAGAAATTAGTACGAATTTGTCCCAGTTTATTCGTAGTCCTGCACACTGTTCGAAGAGAATGTACTCCCTGATCAGGTCATTGAGATGGGTGTCTGGATCATGCATGAATAACACCATGTCGTCAGCGTATAGGGAAATATTAAGAGAGCGTAGGCCTGGCTGTAGGGCAGCTTCCGAGTGACATTGGCAAATCTTACAGGCTAGGGGCTCTAAGATCAGCGTGAACAGTGTCGGTGATAGTGGGCATCCCTGCCTCGTCCCTCTATCGATATGTATGGGGTCAGATGTTTGACCATTTATTCTGATTCCAGCCGTCGGGTCGGTATACAAAATGTCTATCCATCTTACTAAGCCCTCTGGGAAGCCCATCCTGTGTAGCACTACAAGCATGTACTTCCATTCCACCGAATTGAAAGCTTTCGCAGCATCTAGCAATGCTGCCGCTGCCGGCAGACCCGGGTCCTGGTGATAATAAAGGGCAAAAATGGTTCTTATATTTTGGGTGGTGGATCTATTAGGTACAAAGCCTGCTTGGTCAGGCAATACCAATTTTTCTTGTAGTAGCTGTATCCTAGTAGCAATGACCTTCGCTAAGATTTTTGCATCTATATTGATTAAGGACAGTGGGCGATAAGAGTCACAGTTGGTTGGGTCCTTATCGGGTTTGGGAAGTGCTATTAGGAGTGCTTCACTAAGTGAGTCAGGGAGTGTACCCGTCTCATACGCCTCCTCATACATTGCTGCTAAGTGTGGCATCAACAGGTCCCTATATGTTTTGTAGACCTCCCCTGGGAGCCCATCTATCCCCAGGGCTTTGTTGTTTGGTAAAGAATTGAGGGGCATATTACCAACAACTAGCGATAATTATCGCTATTTTGGTTTAGCGGCGATATTTTTATTGCCGAGCTGCGGCGATTTTTATCGCTTAGGAACCTTGCTATTATCAAGGTTTATCTCCTAAGCGATAAAAATCGGCCAAAATGCATGAATATCGCTGAAAAGTCAGCGATATTCATGCATAACCGAGCTAAAGCTCTTAACCATGTTATCCACCTACCATTGGATAACATGGCTAAGAACTGCTCAGGGGCAGGTGTTAGCTTTTAGAGATATTTGCACTTAGTGCGAATATCTCCAAAAGTTGGTAATAGGAGATAGCGATGTTAGCGACTGTTTCCAGTCGCTAACATCTTGGCACGCCCACTTTGCATGTCATTAGTGATAAATATCACTGACATGCAAAGCGGGGCCCAAGATGGCCGCTATCTCCTACTAGCTGCCGCTAACTGGTGTTAGCGACAGCTAGGTAATAGGGAGATAATTTTATCTCCGCTTTCTTGGCTTTTAAAGGCAAAAAAGCGGAGATAAACCCCCTTGATAATATGCCTCTGATTGCATTACTGAGTTCTTCCTTAGTACTATGATGGCTTAGAAATTTTCAGTGGGTGTCCGACAACCAAGCCAGCGCTACATCCTGCAAGTAAAGGCCAATGTCGTCCGTGGTAGTGCACAAAGGCGTGTCATATATTTGCGAGTAGTACTCCCTAAAGTGGTGTAAGATGGATGGCGTATCATACAAAGTGTGACCGTCTTCATCCCTGATTTGTGTTATGTATGACGTTGTAAATGAGGGTCTGATTTTGCAGGAAAGAGCGCATCCCGGCCTACCTCCCTCAACCATAGTTCCATGCTGTGTGTCGTCTCGATTTATATTTTATCTCATCCTTAGCTTATGTTAAATAATCGTCCATCTGTTCCCTTATTCTACCCAGTAATGTGGGGTCTCCCGTTTGTGCATGTTCCATTTCCAGTGAGCTAATATCCTTTTCTATGATATTGAACTGCTGCTGAGTATCCTTCAGGATCCCAGCATGCTTGCTAATGCAATGACCACGGATTGTGACTTTGAATGTCTCACA
The DNA here is from genome assembly GCF_964263255.1 of Lissotriton vulgaris. Lineage (NCBI taxonomy): Eukaryota > Metazoa > Chordata > Amphibia > Caudata > Salamandridae > Lissotriton > Lissotriton vulgaris. Next base: position 476,057,171 of record NC_141694.1, read on the forward strand.
CAGTATTCCTGAACTCAACACTGACCTAGCATTTAGATCAAAATATTCCGTGATTGCCTGCCGCAGCTCTGTATGGAACACTTGACCTAACAAGGCGCTTCCCTGTAGCCGCCAAGTGAATTGTTTGGGGATATGTGTGGGGATCTCCAAGGTAAGGTATACCGGGGAGTGATCTGACAAGGTTTTGGGTAAATGTTTAATCCAAGGTTGTCCAAGTGCTTGCCTCCGCTGTGAGCAACCAGTAATCTATGCGTGACCATGTATTATGTGTCATGGACGTGCACGTACCCTCCTCCTGCTCATGTTTCTCATTCTCCAAATGTCCATCATACCCCATAACTCCATGCCGTCTTTTAGGGCCTTGGCTGCTCTCTTACCATAACGCTCGTTACCCGTAGATCTGTCGAGGGCCGGGTCTAGACAGGTGTTGAAGTCCCTTCCCCATACTATAGGCGCACTATGAAATTCTCTGAGTTTAGTCCATATATCTACATAAAAGCTGGGGTGATCTATGTTAGGTCTATATGATGTTATTACCATTAGTACCGTGCCACCAAAATTTCCTTGCACTATAACGAATCGACCTTAATCATCTCGCAACGCCTTTATGAGCTGAAATGGAACACTTCGCCGAACAAGTATTAAGACGCCTCTAGCACACGTAGAATAGGAAGAGGCCATGCGATACACCACCCATCTTTTTCCTACCCGTGGATCAGTAGCAGGGGTAAGGTGTGTTTCCTGTATTCATTCCACATCTATCCCATGCCTATCTAAGTATGCAAGTACCTTGCGTATTTTCTGTGGGTTTTGCAGCCCTCAGACATTCCATGTTAAAAACGTTTCTTTGCTGGTTGTCCTACTAGTATCAGCCATGCCCATCTATTCCTGCCAAAGACAGCCAATGCCCTGTGAACTTCACGTGCAAAGTGAGAACTGTACCAGTGCTTTCTCTTGCCTGACATTTTCTGCTTTCCCTAGCCCACTCCCCACCCCCACCCACTCTGTCATGTACCCTTTGGCGGAGCCAGACCCACAGTTATGGTTCCTGAGATCCCCACCTCCCCCTCCCCTCTAAAGATCGAGAACAGCCACTTCAAAAACAGAAAACAGTAACTTGTGTGGTGCACACAAAGGGGCAATAGCTGTTAGTCTATTTCCTGTGGAACTCCTCCACATGGGCGGATGCTCGGCTAAACCTAGTGTGTCTAGAAACCTATCATCACGTGAAATATTTTTAACAAGTCCGGGTGATGGATTATAAGAATTGCATTAAACGTCAGTAATTGCTATATCAGAAAACTTTACAGACATTAACTTCCTGCCAGCACAACAATTTGGCGACTAGCTCGTACACATATTACAACTTATCTGTGGATAATCATCAGTAGTAGGGGTCTGCAGCCAGCGCCCTGCCTCTGATACTGCGTCCAAAGGAGGCGGCCAAGGAAAGGTCACTCTTATGCAAGAAAGAGTCAGGTAATTCGAGCAATCCCCCCTCATCCAGCAGGTACCAAGTCTCAACGCACAGCAGCAGATACCCCTGTCAGCTTCTCCTAATTACACATCCTTGTATGCAGAGTGTGATCCAGGTAAGACCGCCATGAGCTGCTCCATCATCTACTCTTCGGCGTCCGACGTTATGGCTTGGTCATCCTGGTCCCCCCTTGGGGATTTCCGTCTCGGTCCTCAACTGTTCTTTAGTTGAATGAATTTCAATATGTCCTATCATTGAAGATCTTCGACTTGTCTTCATCTGTGATTTTAAGCTGCGCCCGATATAGCATAGCATATTGTATATTCATATCTCTCAGCTTTTGTTTTGCCGTGATAAATTTCTTCCTGGCTTCTTGGACCGCCATGGTAAAGTCCGGGTATATGGATATGTCTATACCTTCGTGGGCCAGCTTCCCCAATTCGTGAGCTTTTCTGAGAGCCGCATCCCTGCCTCTGTAATTCAGTATTCTCGCTATTATCGGCCGGTTGGAGGTTTTGGGGCCAGAGACCTATGCGCTCTTTCCACTATAAAAACCTCGGAGAATGTTTCCCGTCCGAATAGTGAGATAAGCAGCTGTTTGACATACCTCTCCATAGGTCCTGTGTTCGTTGTCTCTGAAATACCCATCAGGCGGACGTCGTTTCTTCGAGACGGCGCCTCCAAATCTTCCGCTTTAGCAGCGAGGTCAGCCAGCTGTTTATCCATCCTCACCTGCTTCATGTTCATCTGAACGTGCTCATCTTCTGCCTCGGATATACGGCGTTCAGCCATATCATACCTCTCCGTTTGTCTGTCGATGCGTTCTAACATTCTGTCGACACGGTACGTGAGAGAGTCCATCTTACCATTTATATTGGTCAATGCTGCTTGTATCTTGGTGAACATTGCCTGTACGTCACCGTTAGTTACTCCATTGGCTGTACCTGTTGACGTCTGCGATAGCGGTTGTTCGTCAGCGCCGTGATCCGAGGGTTTATTATTATGTTCAAAAGTTATTTTCGGTTGGTTCCTGTCTGGTTTGCCCATTGTTGGTCCTGGTTTGTAGCGCAAAGGTTATATATCTTTGTGGTATAATCAAGTGTCTGCTCTCTCGCCCTTCGTAGCAATTGCTGTGGGGGGCACCAGCTATGTTCTTGACTCCCGGCGCTCTTTCTCTGACTTGTCTGTTTTTCACATGTGAGATTCTGCCTCTACTGTATTTCCGTCGAGGGGGGGGCTTCCCATCAGACCCCGCACCACGTATAACCCCAGATCGGTCCTGATGTGTCCAGCAGTTTCCCTTTCCGTCTCACAGCCGGTGCCTTATGCCTCCACTTGCTCACAGTGCACTGCCAGGTGGGTAAATGCGACAGTCATTGGGGGGGACCTCCACTGCCAGGGCTGTCCAAGCCTCACTTCCCTTCACCACCGTATTTAAGACGGACCTCAACCAGCCATAATTAGTCCCCTTCCGAACCGACAGAGCCTTGCGGTGCCCGCAGCGTGTGTGCCTTGTTTCTGGGAAGTGGGCTGCGGGCCAACCATGCAGCAGAAGCTCAGCAATGTACCTCCCGGGGGGGCCCGGCTCCACCTCCACCATCGGCCCCTTCGTCCCCAAGCGGGTCGCGCTATTACCCCTAGCTGCAGCCACAAGTCCCGGGGTTGTTTCTACTCCTCCAGGGGGCCGCCCGCACCACACACTGCCAAGGCAGTCGTCACCGATCGCCATACAGGCTAAGTAAGATACTAAGCCTCGCTGCACCCAGTGATTATGGGTTGGTGAGTATCCTCGCGGCAAGGGCGGACGCGTTTGTATATCCAGCTCCAAGTACCATGAGGCAGGAACGCACTTAGACGGATGACTGGCAAAGCATTTAATGGTAGTATTGCACCCCCGGACAGATGGTCACCACAGTTCATCTTTCAGTGCCAGTCAATGTTGCTGATGCGTTTCGAAGCCTAATTGTTCCTTTTTCAAAGGCTCGACTGCTTTGTTTGACACTTCCTCTTTATACAATACCACACCCTCCAATGGGCAGAGAATAATGGTTCTTGTGGTTTGTCAAGCTCATAAGACCCTGGATGGGTCCACTGTTTATATTTGGTCTGTGGCAAAACTTCAAGCCATCTGATGGGCCTCCGTTGTGCATGTTTTTCCCTTTTTCTCTGTAACGTCAGCAGCTTGTTCTTAGAAACAGATATATTATAACAAATATTACTCCTTTTCTGGCTCCTTTTACCTTATATATAGTGACTTTTTATATTATAATATTCATACTGTACTTCGCTCGAGAGGTGTTGCTAACCTGTCGACGCAGACCCTAAACATTTACAATCAAAGTGACAATAGTACACTTGTTATTATGTTTTCCCCTAGAGATCACATGCTGTTAATATGTACATTATAACATTAACAGTCTTAGTGATCCTAGCGGAATTCACAATCCATCGTCACAAACAGTAATGTTAAGTAAGCAACGTTACCGGCTTGTGGCTTTCAGTCTATTTCACCCTTGTGATCATATGCTGTGAGAATATATACATATTATTATTCTCAACGTCATTATCTCAGAGGAGTTTATGACCCGTTGCCACGAAGATCTAATTTTTTCACCTCCCGGAGAAAAGAAGTTCAGTAAATATTTACTGCTCGAAACTATTTCATTATGGATGTTCTGTTAAATACATAACTTTATTTTCCTTTTCTTTTTCCTGTATAAATTGTATCAATCGTTATGTTATAATAGATTGTCCTATTGCTACAGAACAGGAATGGGAGATTTTTCAGCGCCATCTGTAATATAATTATCAAATATTTTTAAAAACTTGATCAGATATTTTTATATATATTAAAATATAGCTATCATGCATTCTTTGTTACTTTAAATATTTAATAAACCCTACATTTCTGAATGTTATTTTCTAATTTCTATTCTTATTTGCGATTCCTATTCACCTTATCTCTAAAGAATATATAGGACCTGTACTATATATTACAAGAGTAACATTCTATATATTCTTTGGTGAGTATGTGATTTATTAGCGGAACAGTCTGAAACTTGTAAACACTAGGACAGCATGTTTCTGAATTGTACAGAATACAAATTTTAAAAATAATAATGCATGCATTTCTATGTAATATGAAACAATTTAAATTTTAATATTTTACTTGTTCTCTTGATCTGAGATAATGTAGTGCGGGAGTGTTTATTGTAGCACTTCTATTCTACTTTATCTAAAAGTAACTAATGCCCTCTTACATCAACAAGAATGTGGGGCAACACTTTTACAAACTGTAGCACAAAAATGAACTATATAGCCACAGTTAACTGATATTTTATGAAATTCCATTTTTAATTGTCAGCCCTTTCATATATACTACGACAGTTTCTGAAGAAAGTTTATTTGTATTTGCTTAATAAAAACTGTTTCAAACCTAGACTGATTTTTTTGCTGCTCAACCACACCTCCCCATCATGAAAGTAAACACCACATTATAATTAAATTGTAGTACTAAGAAGTATATCACCTACAAACTTGATAAAAGAAAACAGCGCAAAACACTGTCATTTTTCTGCCGTGATTTATACACCACACAGCAATTATAAAAATGGCCCTTAAAACATATATAAAAAATAGTTTACCTCATAATTCCTCTCCACCACCTTATGGGCACTATACACAGTTAATAGTTTTCCTAACCTACCCTCTACTTCTTTCTTTCCCCATACTCCTTTGGAAAATGCATCACAATATCACTGACAACAGTGAACCGTTCCCACCCAATAAGGAGCAAACTTGTGTTCGGAACACTTTAGTTAATAAAATTTCCATGTTCTCCAAAGACAAGCAAGGAACGACTGCTAGGCCTTCTACTTTTAATACTTTACAGCCAATGAACATTAAACTTCGTAAAGTCCCGCTTGGAGCACGTTACCCTAATACTCCCCGAACAGGAAGGAATCCTTAATAAAACTTTTCCACAAACTTCTTCTACGACTAACGGTTCTTATGAAAAAAATATATATAAATCTCCAGCACTGTAAGTATTTCAATTACCAGCATATTGTGGTGAACTTCTAACCTCTGTACTCACGCAACTGATCCATGAACTGTTACTATAGTAACAGGCAGAAAAGTAGTGGCTGTACAATAAAACGTTATATTTCCCTTGGATCCTCCACAAGACAGAAACGAAACCAAAATACCACATTTGCAACACCTTTGAACAGATCTTTTTAATAAAAAGAGGCCCCAGAGGTGGGGGAGAGGGAGGGAGGCGAGTGCAGGAGAAAGCGGTCCCCGGAACTCTGGGGGCCATGAGTCCCCGGCATACATATAGTTAAATATCCGAGGGGGGGTAGCGATCCCCGCGCAGGGGAGACCCTCTAGGCCCCCCATTATGAAAAACAAATAGCCCCAGAAATTTGACCCCACCCAGAAGAATAATTAACAATAAAGCGGGCTTCACGTTTTTTTTCTTTTTCACCCAAAACGCGTACCCTGCATTTTTTTAATAAAGAAATATATCCCACGTGACGTCATATACGGCGCCCCGTTCACGTACTCCATGTAAGATTCTAATTATTCAAAAACATATATTTATGTATTTAATGTACATATTAAGAGAAGACATTATCTAGGATAATCATAAAAATTGTTTTTTAAAACTGTAAAAAAGCATATATTACTTTTAAAATCAATTACAGAAATATCGCACGTACATCGTAAGAGTAAAGATAGTTTGAAGACATACATTTTATAAAACAATATAGCACTGCACACTAAAAAAAGTCAACACAATTTTTGACCCCTCTCCCAACATTTAAAAGCCCCTGGGGGAGGTGGTAAATTATTCAAGACTGAATACGTTGGTACAGGCCACTCTTACGCTGCCAGAAAAACACAACAACATTACAAAGCCCAGATTTCCATTATACTGATTTCTTAGTTTCAGGTGTAGTTGTCAGATCGACACACACTCTCTCATGGCTGGTATACACCCACACCACACCTATCCAGCACATCCGTCACTAGGCACGTGACCCTATGTATAAAAAAAACGGGGCGCACATGTTCTACTCCATTTTAGAGTTTTTCCCAAAGCACCGAACAAGGGGCCCACTACCACATGCGTGGCCTCTTTGGTTACTGAGTTAGTGGTGCCCAAAGCACTGAGCGGGCGAAGAACCTGCGATGATGATGATTGGAGCACGAATATGACATTATCCATGGAGATATCAAGACTCAGCACCATATATGAGACTTCTTTGTTGGAGATCGGAACTACCTCATGAAGAAGGTGTCTTCCACGAAAAGGTGAGCAGTGAGGCTTGAGTATGCATCGGAAGGAGTCAAAGGGTTGTAGCTGACTACATACAAAAATGCGACTTAGTATTTTAGACGAACACACTCCTACATAATGTATTAATTTACATGTTTAATTTTTTTCCCCAATAGCAGTTCCGTTTTTATAATCGCTGAAATGTCCGGAATATATTCACAATACAAACAGTTCGTAGAAATCTGACAATCAAACATCTATAAAAGCACAATATTATCTAACTCCAAATTAATATAGCAAGAACTACCAATCATAACATCTTTCTTTTAATATCTTTTAGATTTACAGCTTCAGGATGGATTATGTAACACGGACAACAGCAATAGCACAAGGTGAGCAAACAAGCCTGTTTCTGAAACAACAACAAGTTATCTGTCAAAGGAGAGGATATGTAGTATGCAGCAGGCGCAAAACAAACATTGGGCTAACGGGGCTTCAGCAAGGATGAGATAGCTTTCTAGGCCACACACACTTTTTTACAGATTTGGACGCTGCTATCTTCACTCTGCTGTATACAACTGTATCTGAATTGAAATGATTAACTCTCTTGATTACAGTGAAGGTTTCTTCCAAACGTAGAGCACCATGCTTCAATCACGCCAATGGCACTAGGTGACAAACAATTTTGTTTCCGAAACAACAAAAAATTATCTGTGAAAGGAGTGATTGGGTAGTGTGCACCAGCTTCACTGTCTAAAAGGTTAAATTAGCTCCGAGCAGTGACAACACATAGGTTACAACAGACTGACAAACAGATCTACAAGCTTATTACGCCACTTTTGTGTCACTTTTAACATACGAAAAGTGACGAAAGGAGCTTGTAAATCTACGTCTGACTTTTCAAGAAAAAATGACGTCTAGAACAAGAGTTGAAGTCAAATTGTGAACTCCGGTGGCCGCAGTATTTATACAATGGTAAACACAGAGGCCTAAATATACAATCCCGTTCTGCCACTTTTGTGTCAGTAACGCGGTAGGCACTTCCATATAAACACCACTTGATCGCAGCACTATAACAGAACTGAAATTTACTAAGCACAAACTTTCAGGTAAGGAGCAGAACCGAGCAGGCCATTTTCTTGGAGAAAGTCACGAAGATTCGTCCACCGACGCCAAAGTTATTCCAAATAGAATGTTGTGGATTTCCTATGGAAACTAGGTCCTAACTATAACTACCTACTGGCGAATGCCAGTAGGTAATATATATATATATATTACCTACTGGCGGTCGCCAGTAGGTAGTTATAGTTAGGACCTAGTTTCCAAAGGAAATCCACAACATTCTATTTGGAATAACTTTGGCGTCGGTGGACGAATCTTTGTGACTTTCTCCAAGAAAATGGCCTGCTCGGTTCCGCTCCTTCCCTGAAACTTTGGGGGTGATTCCTCAAGTGGAGGCCTAGAAAAAAGGGGGGTCCCAAAACGTGTTTTCCCCATGCAATTTTCCATAGAGACCTTTAGCCAGGGCAACAGCCCGAACGGCTGAACGGAATTACACCAAATTTGGAAGAGAGGTAGAGTTCGGTTAGGAGATTGTGCTTTTTGTTAAATGGTGTAAATCCGTTCAGTAGTTTCTGAGAAAATCGCAAGTAAAATCATAGCGATATCTAGGGAACGGAGTTCAGCACGCGTACGGAAATCTGTGCAATTACGAGCGCGAGCTGTATGCTGATTGGCTGTGAACTGTCTGTCAACACTCGAAACCAGGAAGTGTCGGTGGCCATCTTGTGCCTCGCTAGAACCGAGTCACAAAAAAACAGTAAAGCAAAGTTGAGAAATAAGGGAAGGGGGTAGGCTAGAAACATTCTGATGCTCTAGGCTTGCACAGGGGCTCGTACATGGATGTTTAGGCTTTATTTTTTATTTTTTTAAATGAAAATCAAGTCGTATGTGTTTGGAAAGACATACAATTACGAGCAAGAGCTGCATGCTGATTGGTTGTCAATACTCCAAAACAGGAAATGTTGGCAGCCATCTTGTTTGTCGCGAGAGCCGAGTCACAAGATAACAGTAAAATAAAGTTGAGATATAAGGAAAGGGGGCAGGGTAGAAACATTCTGACCCTACAATCTTGGTCAGGGGGGTGGTACATGGATCTTTAGGCTCAATTTTTATTTAAAAAAAATAAAAAATGGCCGGGTACTCGTGCAGTACTTGTACGCGGTGGAAAAGGTGAAAAAAAACTAGAAGTTTGTTTTGTTTATTAGGTCCCGGGGGGGCAAATTACGGGGGCAATTTTTAGAGCTATATTTCGATGACAGTATGTAAAGCTTTCCATATTTTCTTTTTGCTGCATCAGTTGTACTGTCTACGCGTGCGAAGCCTTGTTTGCAAGTGCACTTTTTTCCTTTTTCTTCAAGTTCGCTAAGCAAACCTCTCTTGATTATAGGTATAAAATTTGCTGCTTTGTTTTCCCGGGTCATGTGTGTTATCCGGTGCTATATTTTTGTAATATATTAATAAACATATTGCATGTATATTTATTTGAAATGTAGTGTCGAGGCACCAAACGGTGATTACATACTCCGTCCAACCGACATTTTAGTAGTTTTCCTTCGTTATTTTTATTATACCTGTTACTTTCATTTTACCCTGCGTATATTTTCTCTGTGATCGTTGAGATTTGGTGCCACAGATACCACGGTGTTTGTCCCTGGACTCCGATCTTATCAGAGTTGGTCACACGTATACCTAGAAACTAATTTGAAGGACGTAAGGCACATGCATTACAACACGTGTTGGTCAACAAAAAAACATTATTAAGATTATGCATTTATCATGTGTGGTAAATGCATGCTAGTTGTAAAAGCATGTGTGGAAAAGCGATATGCGTGCAAATGGTTTTGTGGTGACTATCACGCGTGCTTGTGAACCGGGTCTGGGCGCGGTGGAGTCTAGGGTACCAGGTGGAGGGGCACGCAGCTGCACTCATACAATATAGAAGTAATATAGGATTCTTAAAACTTAAAAACAAATTATTCTATAATTATCCTAGATTAAGTCTTCTGTTAGTATGTTCATTAAATACATGAATATATGTTTTTAAACAATTAAAAACATTTGCGTCTTTTTTGTACGAGGCGCCGTACATGACGTCACACGGAGGCTTTGATGCCAAACGTAACCTCGAAGCGTATTCGTTTGTATGCTGAGAATGATTAGCAGTATAAACTATGGTGCGATCACTCTCACTGTCAAATCAGAGCACAGGGCGCGCTATGAGAATTCAGGTGTAGGTTTGCATGAAATACTATAGGCAGATAGGGATGTTTTGGCAGCGCTTATGTCCATGAAGATTGGTTATTACCATTTACATATAAGTGCCTGAGGGAGGGAAAAGAAGTGTATGTGAATTGCGAGGATTGCACATTAGTATCACATCACTCCTTAATTTGTAGACAAATACAATTGCATGGCTCTTGTATACAAGATGCGCATGATGTGGACTGATTTTTGAAAGGTAGTCCGACACCTGCTATCATAACAACGTTCAGTTTACTGGAAATGGGAGTTATTTACTTTGAAATAATGGAGATTGTTGTGCAATGTTAGCAGGCATCGCTTACATGATTACGGTAACTGAGCGTGTGGTTTGATTAAAAAAAAAGTATTGTGAACTCCTCTGCATGGGAAGCTGGATGTTTCCATCTGGTGGTCAATTTCGACCTTGAAAGCAGAGTCAACCAAATGAGTCATATAAGAGCGCTATTGTCTCAAAAAGAGGTCACTCTTATATCTGGTACAGAAACATTTGTCCTTTATGTAGCAAACACCCGCACAGAAGTGCATGATTTATTAAATACAGACGTGCTCTTGAATTTTGAGGAGTTAATTTAGAGTATCTTTAATGTGTCCTTGACTACGGGGTTACATTACTTTTTTAAAGTTAGAAGCAGTGGCCTTGTGACTTCTGTAGAAAGTATATTTGGTGTCTTTTTGTGATTTTTTCATTCGATTTTTTTCCAGCATCTTTGGTGAATTGCACTTAATACTCGCATTTATTGCCGGTGTGCTTTTATTAATTTGTTTATATAAATATGGATGCACATCCTGCAGCAGACGATAATATGTCCCGGCTGTTGCTGCTCCGCAACCGAATGCTTAGTTACTATGGAGCGCTGCCTCTTGCAACATTGAGTGCAGTTTAGGGATTATCGTTTCGATTTTTCTTTTTCACATGCGTTGAACCTGTGTTCCATTGCCTGAGCTGCGATTTCGACTGGGTCCTGGATTTGTGTCTCAGCAGTACGGTGTCTCCCAACGCGGATTATGACCAGTTGATGAGCCTCTTAGTGGTTCATAAGTTGCTCTGTTTTGGCGGCGGGATTATGGCCTTAGCAGCGACACATGGAATAATGGGATGTTGGTATGCTTTTGCAGCGGCGCTTGAGTTCTTGGCACGCAGTTACATTGAAGATGACTAGGTATGGGCGGATTTTGCGGATCCACGATCCGCGGATTTTGCGGATTTGCGGATCGTAGATCCGCAAAATCGGCGGATTTGCGGATTTGCGGATCCGCGGATTTGCCCTGCTGAATCATTTCAGCTTACTAGTTTCAGCGGCCATGTGTGTGTTACTATGCAATCGCCCCGAGGGAGGCAGGGTTCCCTTGGGTGAGCTGTCCATCATAGTGGGTCAATGGTGGGAAGACGGTGCACACTGCGAGTGTGTGGGGGGGGGGGGCTTCCAAGCCCAAAGTCAGGCGCCCCGAAGGGCGCAGGGGTCCCTTGAGTGAGCTGTCCATCATAGTGGGTGAATGGCGGGAAGACGGTGCAAACCGCGAGTGTGTGGGCGGGGCCAAACGGGCAGGGCTTCCATGCGAGTTCACACATGCTTCTTGTGTGTATAAAAGGTCAGAGAAAGATCAGTTCAGCAGATGAAGAGAAAGAAGCTCCTGGTCACAGGAACAGCACGGGTATTGCGCTCATGAAAGTCAAGGATGCAAAAGCCTCTATCCAGCATCACAGCTGATTTTCCACGGTAGATTTGGGAAGAAGGCACACCTGCCTCGACGACGCTCACGATTGTTTTTGGGCTGATGAATGAGTCACTCACAGGAAGGGCATGTTGTAAATATTTTACGATGGCGCCGGCAAGCTGCCAGCGCCATCCTAAAATACTTACTAAATTAGCTTCAACAGGAAGCTCTAATAGATAAAATAAAGCAGGTGCTAGCACCTGCTTTATTTTATCTATGTGAGCTTCCTGTTGAAGCTAACTTAGTAACTATTTTAGGATGGCGCTGGCAGCTTGCCGGCGCCATCGTAAAATAGTTACAAGTTGACAGGCCAGCCAGGCTTCAACTTTTGCCCCCCGGAATCCGCCCCTCGCGGATTTGCAAATTCGCGGTAAATTCGCGGGAGTTCGCGGATTGCGAATTTACTGAAAATTCGCAAAATCCGCGAGCGGAACGGATTTTGCGCTCACACCTAAAGATGACCTGAGTTTTCCTCCGATGGTGATGGAGGCTCCGGTAGTTGAGGAACATGTATGTTCATTCTCACTATTGAATTGGATGGCTGAAATGTTTTTTGATGAGAACAATGACTTCCTCTTGGAGGCTGTTGCTACATACTGTGCTTACACGCTGTTGGATTAAGACTGTTTGATTTTTCTACGTATTCTTTATTATTTAGTTACTGTTTTCTATCAAAGAGCGAATAACTTTTTTTGTGAAATGTGAACTTGACTCTGCTTTTTAGGCTTGGACTCTGCGTTCCTACTTCGCTCACGTTTATATCACGTGCTTCGATCAAGGAAGGGTGCCGTGGGGCTGAGCCTTGGAGTCACACCCTGTTAAGTTAGCATAGGTTTATTAGAAGCTTACATGCTATTTTTGCTTTCCTGCTCTGCTTTGCACACAACACGTACTTGTGATATTGTTATGTTATGTTATGTTATGTTATGTTATGTTAAGTATATTTTTGAGCGCACAGCTGCCCCAGCGAAGGGGCGTCCCGGCGCTATATCTGGAAGAACATAACAAACAAGAAAAAATCAAAAAGGAAGCTAATAGGGCAGGGGGAAAAGATAAGTTTTGACAGCTTTCCTAAAGGCGAGAAGGTTTTTTAAAGAACGAATGTGGACAGGAAGTGCATTCCACAGTTTGGCAGCCATCACCATAAACGATCGACCGCCCAATCTGCATTTATGGAATCGGGGAACAAGTGCCAGATTTAGGCTAGCAGAGCGCAGGCTACGCGAAGGAATATAAGGAGTCATAAGATGGTGGCGGATGGCGGGAGTGTCAGATTTCAAAATTTTGAAAGCAAAACATAAAGCCTTAAATTCGATGCGTCTGATGACTGGCAACCAGTGTAGTTTAACAATTGTGCTGCGGGCTGTGCAGACACGCGGGAGACCTACCAGGGCTCTAGCTGCCGCATTCTGGACCCGTTGGAATCGTAGGACTTCCGCCTGGTTAGCGCCCAGAAGTAATGCGCTGGCGTAGTCGAGTCTAGATAGTACACTCGCTTGAACCACCATCTGGCGAGTGGGGGCATCGAAGAATTTGAGGATAGGCCTCAAACCACGTAAAATGCCAAAGCACATAGATGCCACCTTCTTAGTGTGGCACAAGAAGGTGAGTTTGTAATCCAGCCAAACGCCAAGGTTCTTAAGTTCCGGCACAGGTTTTGGTGGGGGTCCCAGCTCCTTAGGCCACCAGTTTGCACCCCACAGATCACGGTGTTTTCCCAGTACCATCACCTCGGTTTTGAGGGCGTTGAGCTGTAAACAGTTGGCCGTTAGCCAACTGGCAACCGCCCTCAAACCATCCGCAAAGTTAGATGCCAGTTGGTCGGAATCTCCGTTAAGGGCCACCGCCAACTGGGTATCATCGGCGTAAGATACCATTGTGAGACCCCAACTCTTCGCAACCTCCGCTAATGGTTGAACGTAGAGGTTGAAGAGAGTGGGGCTCAACGCCGACCCCTGCGGGACTCCTTGGGTGATGGCACGAGATTTAGATCTAAATGGTGGTACAACCACCTGAAAGGAGCGTTCCGAAAGGAACGACTGAAACCAGTCTAACGCCCTGCCTGTATAGAGAAGGCTGAGTATTTTGCTTTATATGAGAATAATTTGGCATTCTAGATTTGTAAACTGCCTCGCTAATTTTGTGTGTATAGTGATAGCTTGGAACATCAAGGTTATCTTGAATACTGTGTCTGTTATTCAGAATGATCCTCGCATGTTCGAGCCATAATACATATGGAGCTGTGGGCACCTCTGATACTTGCGCGTTTCATAATCCATTGTGGAGGCAAAGTTACACACAGTTGGAGAACATTCTTATCTTGACAGTTTGTGGAGCACTGAATATGATCCATTACTGCTGAGTTCCAGAGGTATGGGTGTGCCCATGTAATCCTATGAGACTTTCTGTAATTATAAACTAATCTGCTAGGTAGGGAGGGTGAAATGTAGATATATTTTAAATTTGTTTACCTTTAGCATTATAGGATGCTTTTTCCGTTTGTATTTCATAGAATAGTGACAATGCTGACAACCTTATTTCTGATAATATGTATGGTTGCATTTTCTAAGGTAGTGTGCATGAGATTATTGTTTAGAAATAAACATTTCAAAGTTGCACATGTCTTTATTTACATCTTGTTTTTGACTGGTGTAAGAGTATATTGAAAGAGTGTTTTTGTTATCCACTTTACTTCATGTAATCTAAGTCGCATGTTCTGGGTTGACTAGTAATTGGTGTTTTTGCTCTAGGGTAAAGAACCAATGAGTGACTGATTGCTACTTTGGTAGGGGGTTTGTGTAGTAAGGTGGGTTTTGGTACACCGTAATTCACTGAGGTCCTAAGTCTTTATGCACAGTTTTGTGTTTGAGCAGAATTCCTGGCATAGAAGTTACAACAAAAAGGCTCGATAAAGGCTTGCACTTTGAATATGAATATAAAATAGAAGAATATTTAATATTCACAGCTAAGGGATGCAGCAATTAGATGTGTGCATGTGTGGATGATGTGTAGATTGAGTAGAAGATGAAAAACGTAAAAAAAATAAGAAAGGTTGGAGAGATGCAAACTACCCACTGCATTGTCAGTTAAGCAGATCTTTGGATTTCCTGGTCATTACACAGATAGGGTGTTGGATTCCGCAGTGGAAGCAAGAGAAACTAGTACAACAGCTAAGGAAGAAAGCTAGTGCATAAAGTACACACAGTTGGGCAGATTTACAAGGTTGTGGGAAAAATGATGCAAAAGTGGCGCAAGGGGCTTGTAAACCTGCAGCAGTGTGTGGTAGAAAAGACGCAAGATTGGAAGGAAGTGTGCAAATTACCCACTGCTATTCACAAGTAGTAGTTACCAAGAAGGCGGAATAAAGGGCCTGCACTTTGAATTTGAATTAAAGAAGAATAATTGATAAGGTTAGGCAAGAATGGTAGCAAGTAGGCGTGTGTATTTGTGGTTGTTGTGTTTATTGAGTGGAAGATGACTAAGGTGAAAAATTAGAGAGGTTGCAGAGATGGGAACTTTCCATTTCTTTGTAAAGGAAGTGGGTGTTAAGTTTTCCAATGCATATATATATTCACTGAAAAAACCATAGGTTTCAGGCATGTTTTAGTTAGGAATTAGCATTTATAAAACCGTAGAACTTCACTGAAAACATGACATCCCTCAAGAACGCCATCCGCAAACACCACCAGGTGATCCGCACCACCAAAAGATCATCGTTCAGAGAATGGCTGGACAACAATGCCCACAACAGCAAGGAACTCTTCAGCATCCTGAAAGAGCTCTCCAACCCCAACGCCAACAACAACAACATCACGCCATCACAAGACCTCTGCAACTACCTTGCCACGTTCTTCCACCGCAAGATCGCCAATATACACGACAGCTTTGGCGATCAGACCACAGACCCTACCACAGAGCCAGCGCCCCCCACCACCACCCTCTGCACCTGGACCCCTGTCAGCACGGAAGATACCACCCACACGATGAACACCATCCACTCAGGCTCCCCAGCCGACCCCTGCCCACACCACATCTTAAACAAAGCGGACTCGATCATCGCACCCCAACTCCAAGACATCATCAACAACTCCTTCTCATCCTCCATCTTCCCGGAGAGCTGGAAGCACGCGGAGATCAGCGCCCTCCTGAAGAAACCCACCGCAGACCCCACAGACCTCGAGAAGTTCCGCCCCATCTCGCTCCTCCCCTTTCCCGCAAAAATCATCGAGAAAACAGTCAACAAGCAGCTGACCGCTTTCCTCGAGACTAACGGCTCCCTTGACCCATCGCAGTCCGGATTCCGAGTGAACCACAGCACCGAGACCGCCCTCATTGCAGCCACCGACGACATCAGGACCCTGCTGGACAGCGGGGAAACTGCCGCCCTCATCCTCCTCTACCTATCGGCTGCTTTAGACACGGTCTGTCACCGCACCCTGACAACCCGCCTCCACCACGCCAGAGTCCAAGGTAAAGCCCTGGAATGGATCACCTCCTTCCTCTCCGACAGAACCCAAAGAGTCCGTCTCCCGCCCTTCGGTGCAGCGGCCACCAAGATCATCTGCGGCGTACCCCAAGGCTCCTCGCTCAGCCCCACCCTCTTCAATGTCTACATGAGCCCCCTCGCAGCCATCACACGCAAGCACAACCTCAACATCATCTTCTACACCGACGACACCCAACTGATCCTCTCCCTCACCAACGACCTCTCCACCGCCAAAGCATGATTCCAAGAAGGCATGAAAGACATCGCAGAATGGATGAAGCTCAGCCGTCTGAAACTGAACTCAGACAAGACGAAAGTCCTCATCTTTGGCCCATCCATCTCCACCTGTCACGACTCCTGGTGGCCCCCGGCTCTGGGCATCCCCCCCAAGCCCACGGACCACGCACGCAACCTGGGATTCATCCTCGACTCCTCCCTCACAATGACCAGGCAAGTCAACGCTGTTACTTCTTCCTGCTTCAACACCCTCCGCATGCTCCGAAAGATCTTCCGTTGGATCCCCACTGGAACCAGATAGACGGTCACCCAGGCCCTTGTCACCAGCCGACTGGAGTACAGGAACGCTCTCTGCCCTGGGACCACTGCCAAACTACAGAAACAACTTCAATGCATACGGAATGCATCTGCACGACTCGTCCTGGACATCCCCCGACACAGCCACATCTCCGCCCACCTGAGAGACCTGCACTGGCTCCCCGTCAGAAAGAGGATCACATTCAGGCTCCTCACCCACGCACACAAGGCTCTCCATGACATGGGTCCCGAATACCTCAACAACCGCCTCACGTTCTACACACCTACCCGCCAGCTCCGCTCTGCCAGCCTCGCCCTCGCCACCGTTCCACGAATCCGCAGAACCACCACCGGAGGAATATCCTTCACCTACCTGGAGGCCAAGACTTGGAACACCCTCCCCACCCACCTATGACTGACCCAGGACCATCTCTCCTTCAGGAAGCACCTCAAGACCTGGCTTTTCAAGCAGTAGCGCCCCCCCTTCCCTGTGCCTTGAAACCCTCGTGGGTGAGTAGCGCGCTCTATAAAATGTCTTGATTGATTGATTGATTGAATGAAAAAATATTTATTTTCAGAAAGACACACATTCACTGGATGATGTCATCAGTGAGGTCATCAGTGATGTCATTTGAGATGTCATCAGTGATGTGATGAGTGATGTCACTGACCATGTTATGCGTGATGTAATATGTGACATCATCAGCAGTGCATTGCAGGCACACAAGTTATAGTTAGCTGAACTAACTATAACAGGGGAATTTCATCGGTTTTGTATGAGAGAAATGTGCAGCTAACTATAACATTGGTGAAACCTATGGTTTTTTCAGTGAATTTCTAAGGTTTTTCAAATGCTAATTCCTAACTATAACGTGGCTGAAACCTATGGTTTTTATAGTGAATATATATATATATATTTAAAAAACGATATGTAATACAGGTATCTTAATGTAATTTATATATTTTTGTCAACATTTTTGTACCTATCATAATAAATATAGGATGACAATATTTTTGACATCAACATTTTGGTCAAAATATTTTGGCATTGGGATATTTTGGGGGTCGATAGTTTGTCAGTGAACTGCCCCATACTCATCAGAAACTTACAAACTTGTCTGTGGAGTGCCACAATTCTTGTCCTTCTGCCCTACCCTCTTTGTTGCTTCCATGGTCCCTCTATCCAGGGTCGTCATGACCACCTCATCACCATCCTCTCCTACGCCAATGGGCCTCAACTCAAAATCTCCCTCTCGGACAAGATCCTCAATGCATGAAAAAGTTCACAGCCTTTCTGACCGAAGTAGGTAACTGGATGAAGTCAACTATCTCAAGCTAAACACTGACAGAAGTAGTAATTTTCATAAAGAACACCTTACCACAGGACTGCATCCGGTGGCCGGCCAACCATAGACCCACACCCATTCCAGGGACCTCAGGATCATCATTGACATCAAACTTGACATGTCTGCTCAAGGCAAGCCACCACTTCATCCTACTTCCAGGCAAACCCTCAACATACTGAGGATAATCTTCAAATGGCTCTAAAGCAACTACCGAAGAACCATCACACATGCCATAGTAACCATCAAACTGGACAATAAGAACACCCTCTATGCAGGAAGCAGAAAGCCGCAAGCACCTCACTGGAGGACTTCAAAATATCCAGAACGTGGCAGCTATACTCACGCTAAACCTCCCATGCAGTACCCACATCACATCACACTTCATGGAGCTCCACTGGCTTCCGATACCCAAAGTCCTTACTCCTTACTCTTTCAAGGCACTACACAACACCGAACCCACCTACCTAAACAGACACATATCAATCAAAAAACCCTCTAGACACCTCTGCTCTGCTACACTTCTACTCGCCCACATCCCACAAATACCCATAAATGGATCTGGAGGATGGGCATTGTCCAAGAGACTCTTCTTTTTCATGAGTTCCGCAAGAAGCTGAAAACCTTGCTCTTCGAATAGCACCACCCTAGATGGAACTAAACTCTTCACTGTTGATAATGTGCTCTACAAACCCACATTATATTTACTGGAGGGGTTTTGTCCTACAGGACCAGGTGGGACAAATTCATAATAATAAACCACAAATGCCTGGTCTCGAGTTCGATGCTGTTTTTAATTTTCAGCAAATTATGAGCCCATTAGTAAATTATGAGACTCAGTGTTATTTCACTTATTTTCTGTATTTTTCTTACTTTATACAGTTCAGTAAGAGGTTGTAACACATCCCAGATCAAATTATAGCAAAATAACTCAAAACATGAATCATAAATTCATTTAACATGAAACAATCATAGCATTGGTATTTACACAAACATTTTAAGACATTAACATACACCAACTAAATGTAAAGGTACACCAAAGGCTATTTAAAATTCAGTCCGTTCCCATCATTCCTTTTGCAATTTTAGGACTGTTGAACACTATAGGCATCTTTTTATGTGGAAAGAGTTCAAATAAGTCCAGCACTGCGGGACATCCTTTCGGTTTGGTGCCTTTTAGTGAGTTCGAGAGGTAGATCTCGTTGGAAATGCCGACGCGTTTCCAAACCCGGTATGATTGGTCGGGTTTTTCCTCAGGGCAAGCCTGGGTACCTTATTGTTTCCAAGACGCAGATGTCGTCTGTGTAATCACTCTCGTAACCTTAAATTTCGTGGTGGGGTGCGCACGCACGAACCGTTGTCCTAAGATCAACTTCACATCGTTCGTAATGCAGGCGCACATCTGCGTCTTGGAAACATTAAGGTACCCAGGCTTGCCCTGAGGAAAAACCCGATCTACCTCTCGAACTCACTAAAAGGCACCAAACCGAAAGGATGTCCCGCAGTGCTGGACTTATTTGAACTCTTTCCACATAAAAAGATGCCTATAGTGTTCAACAGTCCTAAAATTGCAACAGCGATAATTTCAACTCCGTCCTTGTAAATATGCCCCTTAGCCTCCGGAAGGCTTTCTGACAAGGAATGCCGGTCAGAGAGAGAGTAACAGACTCTACAGCAAGGGGGCCCTGCTAGGGTGCCCCCTGCAATGGTGCCCCCCTGTTTACCCCTGCACCGCGAGGCAGGCACCCTGAGGTACCTGCTTCATGATGCAGGGATAAAACCAGACTCTGATCCCTCTATGGGAGCTTGTGTTACGGCACGTTTATGGTTGTAACATGACCTCCCTTAGAGGAATGGGAGTATGCGACCGAATAATATTCTGTCGCATCATAATGAAGTGGTTGGGACTGCCGGAAGGAGGTTGATTGGTCCTGTTTCTGAGACAGTGTCTGACATCATAATAAGCCCTTGGTCTGCAAATTATGGTTTTCATGAAATATCAGATAAATAAAATCGCATTAAAACTGAAACCTCCGAAATCGATAGGTTTTTGGTCAGGAATTCAATCAAGAACTTGCACATCACCCATGCAAGCCATATTATATATATATGTACTGTTGCATACCTTAAAGATATCTCCATAATACAAACGTAAGGATAGAGTTGGAGATTTTAACCCGATTCTGAGATGTGCGAACTTGTGTGACTATTACAGCACCCGGTAATTACTGCTACCTTGGTGTGGCTTAATTACAGGGTGTTGTTACTGCCTTCATTTCTGTTGTCTAATGTTGAATCAGCATTTACTGCACCGAGTACTAAATATTTAGCATTTATTTATTAGTATTTTCTCCCGAAAGATTTCACCTGGTTTTTCGTGTCAAAATCTGCCAAGGTAAAATTATGCATTATAGTTATAAATACACAATGCAGAATCCAATCAATGCACATACTTCTATTTGCACTCTGATGGAAATTAAAAACACAACTTGGAATCAGGGCCTTTGCAAAGTCTGCAAAGTTGTAGAAGGTAGGGATAGGTTATGTTAACAGAGAATTGTTCATGCCTGTGTTGCTATTATTATGGCCCAGGAGTACTGTAGGGTTCAGGTATATTGTACTAAAATTTAATTCTGTTTCTATAAGGCTTAATACTCCTTATTAGATGCTGTAGCTCACTGCTCTGTGAGAGTGCTATGGATGAAGTGTGTTTGTCATGCGACCCATAAAGTTTGTGTATATTTTGTGCATGATGTTCAGAGAGTGTTCTTGCCATGTGTTGTGTTTAGAGGTGGATAAGCCAATAACTTACAGGAAGTGCTGATCGAGCCAATGGCCTGGCTCGGATCATAGAGCATGTGAAAATGTTTTCGATGAAAATCACACAACAAATATGACGTAAAATATGATAAAGTTGTTCCATTTTTTTTATTTTATGTATTTAACATGTGAAGCTTTGACATTAATGTCACTTATAGCACCGCACTGACAAGTACTTATTGAAAGATATGAGGAAAAATGATTTTTGGAGAAATAAAATTTGTCTACGATTTTCTGGTTTCACTTTGTGCAAATCAGAATTGAAATGGGCATATCTTTGTCTTTCCTTATGTTAAAGCTTAGTTCTTTACATCTTCGTGACCTCTTAATTATTTTTTCTTTTCGGGATATAATAGCGTTTTGGGCTCACAAGCATTGGGAATGCGCTATAAAAATGACAATATAACACTATATATCTGTCCTGCTCAATTACACTTTAAAATAAATGTATGCATGTTATTTCCCCTATTCATAAGTTAAGCTGCGACAAGGAGCTTCTGCAGTATGTTTGTCAATGGGGAGCAGGGACAGATATGCTAATGAGGCCTTTCATCTCCTCCCACCAAGTCTTTAATACCTTGCAAATGGACTGAAGCGAAGTCGACGCAGAGAGCACAAGAAGAAATTAAAAAACGAAAAAAACAAAGCCTCTGCCACTTTTCAACGGTGTTTGGACAGCCTGGAAGTACAACAGCCCCAGCGTACACGTCTGCTGAAAGAATCCTGTGCCCAGAGCTTGCAGCAGCTCAGGCTATAGAGCACGAGGACGGGGGAGGAGATGCTCAAACCCTTTTAGCCTAAAGGACCTGCACCTCTGGACCAGATTCTAATAGAAATGACAGAATCTGCACAATACAGCTTAACTGGATGTCATTCAGTCGGCCCTCTTTCCACCCTCTGTACGAAACATTTCATCTAAGGCAATACCAATTTAAACTATGGCAGTGCATTTGGCTCTGTTTTCATTGAATCCTTTAGCTCGAATGTGTTTCGACTGCAGGTCCAGATCAGTATCCGCTTTTCCATATGATACTCCATAAACATTGATTTTGTTCTTCCTGTATGCATTTTTGTGACTGTAGAGTTGAATATGTGTGTAATAGATGTGCCTGTATGCATGCTGTAGGCAGGGCCAGCTTTTGACATGAGCGAGCTGGGCCCAGGGCCAGTCTTCAGAGGGGCACACAGAGCTGTCAGCATCAAATCACACACGAGGGTATTAGGGTGACCAACCGTCCGTAAATTTCACAGACAGTCCGTAATTTCAGCCGTCTGTCCGTTGTCTGTGAAGGATTCTTTAACCGATGCCATTTGTCCGTCATTTTAACCGGGCACCGGTCGGCCCCACCCTAAAGCCGGCACAGCTTGCCCCCACCCCCTTCTTGACTCCGAGGCTGTTCCAAAGCTTAGATACTCAGCAGCATTGGAGAGGCACAGCGGGGTGGTAACCCTCACACCTTCAGCCCTTGATGAGCTGTTAAGAGGTGCTTGAAGGTGACTGAGAGGGAGGGGCTGCAGGTTCAGGAGCAAGGGCATCTATTCAGATGCAAACAGCCCTGAATGTGTTATATGTCTCTGCAGTTTAGACCTCACACATTCCATTCCTACCCAGGGCCCCAAGCATCCTAGACTCGGCCAGATTACACCGAGGCAGCACGTGGTTCTCTTCACAGAGCTTATTTACTGTCAGTAAATTGTAAACAGACCTCGGTTCTTCAAACATGCAGTCTATAATGTAATAAAATAAAGAAATGGCACAATCGTACCCACACTGATTAACAAAGTATGGAGGACAATCAGTTCAATCAGTTCTCTTAGAGTATCTCCTGTAAGTACAGTAAATCACAGTGGGGGATGGCATTTTGGGTGGAAGGGTAGCTGAATGATGGATGAGGGAAAAGATGGATGAGGGGAAGGATGGATGGATAAAGGGGGAAGGATGGAGGATGTACGAAATGAAGGATGGATGAGGGGAAGGATGGATGGATGAGGGGAAGGATGGATGAGGGGATGGATGGAGGGGAAGGATGGATGGATGGGTGGGTGGGTGAAAGGATGGAAGGATGATGAGGGGAAGGGAGGATGGATGATGAAGGGGAGGATGGATGGATGATGAGGGGAAGGATGGATGGATGATGAGGGGGTGGGTGAAAGGATGGATGATGAGGGGAAGGATGGATGGATGGATGGATGGATGGATAATGAGCGGGTGGGGGAAATGATGGATGGATGATGAGGGGAAGGATGGATGGATGATGAGGATATGGATGGATGGATGATGAGGGGGTGGGTGAAAGGATGGATGGATGAATGGATGGATGGATGATGAGGGGAAGGATGGATGGATGATGAGGGGAAGAATGGATGGATGATGAGTGGGTGGGTGGAAGGATGGATGGATGATGAGGGGAAGGATGGATGGATGATGAGGGGAAGGATGGATGGATGGATGGATGATGAGTGGGTGGGTGAAAGGATGGATGGATGGAGAGTGGGTGGGTGGGTGAAAGGATGGATGATGAGGGGAAGGATGGATGGATGGATGATGAGGGGGTGGGGGAAAGGATGGATGGATGATGAGGGGAAGGATGGATGGATGATGAGGATATGGATGGATGGATGATGAGGGGGTGGGTGAAAGGATGGATGGACGATGAGGGGAAGGATGGATGGATGGATGATGAGGGGGTGGGGGAAAGGATGGATGGATGATGAGGGGAAGGATGGATGGATGATGAGGATATGGATGGATGGATGGATGATGAGGGGGTGAGTGAAAGGATGGATGGATGGATGATGAGGGGAAGGATGGATGGATGATGAGGGGAAGGATGGATGGATGATGAGTGGGTGGGTGGAAGGATGGATGGATGATGAGGGGAAGGATGGATGGATGATGAGGGGAAGGATGGATGGATGATGAGTGGTTGGGTGAAAGGATGAATGGATGGAGAGTGGGTGGGTGAAAGGATGGATGATGAGTGGGTGGGTGAAAGGATGGATGGATGATGAGTGGGTGGGTGAAAGGGTGGACGGATGAGTGGATGGATGAATGAGTGGGTGGGTGGATGGATGGTGGGTGGGTGAAAGGATGGATGAGTGGATGGGTGGTGGGTGAAAGGATGGATGAGTGGATGTGTGGGTGGGTGGATGGTTGGGTGGATGATGGGTGTGTGGGAGGGTGGATGAGTGAAATGGTGGATGGATTGATGGATTGATAAGTGCAAGGGTGAATGAATGGATGAAAGGGTGGGTGTAAGGATGGATGAGAAAGTGAAATGGAGGGTAGATGGACAAAAGGATGAATATATATGTGTGAAGAAGTGAAATGATAGATGGATGAGTGATAGGGTCAATTGATGGATTCATGAGTAGATGAGTAGATAGATGGGTGGGTGGGTGGAAGGATGGATGGATGATGAGTGGAAGGATGGATGGATGATGAGGGGAAGGATGGATGGATGATGAGGGGAAGGATGGATGGATAGATGGATGGATGATGAGTGGGTGGGTGAAAGGATGGATGGATGGAGAGTGGGTGGGTGAAAGGATGGATAATGAGTGGGTGGGTGAAAGGATGGATGGATGATGAGTGGGTGGGTGAAAGGATGGATGGATGGATGGATGGATGGATGAGTGGATGGATGGATGAGTGGGTGGGTGGATGGTGGGTGGGTGAAAGGATGGATGAGTGGATGGGTGGTGTGTGAAAGGATAGATGAGTGGAAGGGTGGGTGGGTGGATGGTTGGGTGGATGATGGGTGGGTGGGAGGGTGGATGAGTGAAATGATGGATGGATTGATGGATTGATAAGTGCAACGGTGAATGAATGGACGTATGAGTGAAAGAGTGGGTGTAAGGATAGATGAGAAGAGTGAAATGGAGGGTAGATGGACAAAAGGATGAATAGATGTGTGAAGGAGTGAAATGATAGATGAATGAGTGATAGTGTCAATGGATGGATTCATGAGTGGATGAGTAGATGGATGGGTGGATGGATGGATGGATGGAAGTAAGGATGGCTAAGTGAAAGGGTCGATGGAGAAAGGGAGGATGGATGGATGACTAAAAGAGTGGATGGGTGGAAGGATTAGTAAGTGAAAGGATGGCTGGATTGGTGAAAGGGTAAATGGCTGGATGGATGAGTGAATGGATGGATGGTATGAAGAGTAAATGGATAAGTGTATAGATGGATAGAGTGAAAGGGTGGATGGATGGATAATGGATGGATGAGTGAAAGGATGGAAGAAGGGATGGATGAGTGAAATGATAGATGGAAGGATACAACCCCGGCCGTTCCCTCAACTGCGTCCAAGCTGCTCCTGGACACACCCATGGACCCTTTTCCTGCAACTCCTGCAAGTTCGACGGCACCAAGAACAACTCCTCATCTACGAACACACAACAGATATCCGACCCCAACCACCTACAATGCATCCTGCTCAACACCTGATCGGTCCACAGGCACGCCATTGAACTCTGGAATCTACTAGACACCATCTCTCCGGACGTCGCCTTCCTAACAGAAACATGGATGAACGCCACATCAGCCCCAGACATCACCATTGCCATCCCGGAAGGCTATAAGATCATACGCAAGGACCGTACCGGCCACACAGGAGGAGGTATCGCTATCGTCCATAAGAAATCCATCCGCATCTCAACCAGTTCAGACGTCAATCTCGCCAACTCTGAACACCTTCACTTCCAGATCCACATCGACCCCAAGACCACACTAAGAGGCACCCTCCTTTACAGGCCACCAGGACCCCGCGCACAGTTTAGTGAAGACATCACGGACTTCATCACTCCACACGCGCTCCCCTCCGAGGATTACATCCTCTTGGGAGACCTCAACTTTCACCTTGAAAAGAACAACGACCGCAACACCACCACCCTTTTGGACAACCTCGCCAACCTCGGACTTAAACAACTCGTCACTACCCCCACCCCCATCGCAGGTCACACACTCGACCCTATCTTCACCTCCAGCAAACATGTCTCCTTCAGCCACACCACAGCTCTCCTTTGGACTGACCACAGCTGCGTTCACTTTACCTACAACAAGCCCACTTCCAACAACCACCCCCAACCCACTCTGCAGAGAAACTGGAACAAAATCACCATCGACCAGATCTCCTCATCGCTTCTTCAAAACCCCCCAGCCCACTCCTCAAACCCAGACCAAGCAGCCACCAACCTCACCCAATGGTTATCCAACAGCGCCGACATCTTAGCACCACTGAAAAAACGACAAATCAAACTAGGCAGCAAGAAGGCCTCCTGGTTCAACGATGATCTTAAGAAATCCAAGAAACTCTGCCGCTCCCTCGAGAAGGCCTGGAAAAAAGACCCAACCACCAGCACCAAGGACGCCTTCAAAAACGCCACCCGCATACACCACCAACTGATCCGGAAAGCCAAGAAAGCCGCTTTCAAGGACCGACTAGATAACAACGCCCACAACAGCAAGGAATTATTCAACATCGTCAAGGAATTTACCAACCCCTCGGCCAACTCCAACGACATCACCCCCTCTCAAGCCCTCTGCGACTCCCTAGCCTCATTCTTCCACAACAAAATTGCAGACATCCACAACAGCTTCGACAACCAACCCGAAGACCAACCCACCCAACCCCCTGCAGGACCCCCACCCCCCCTGAACATCCTCAATGACTGGAAGCCAATCTCCACTGAGGACACCATCCGTCTGATGAACTCTATCCACTCAGGATCCCCCACAGACCCATGCCCTCACCACATCTTTAACAAAGCAGACTCCATTATAGCACCGCACCTCCGAGACGTCATCAACTGCTCCCTCAACTCCGCAACCTTCCCGGAAAGCTGGAAACATGCCGAACTCAGCGCCCTCCTGAAGAAACCCACAGCTGACCCCACCGAACTCAAAAACTACCGCCCTATCTCACTCCTTCCATTCCCGGCCAAAGTCATTGAGGAAGCGGTCAACAACCAGCTCGCCGCATTCCTCAAAACCAACAAATCCCTCGACTCTTCACAATCCGGCTTCCGAGCCAAGCACAGCACTGAAACCGCCCTCATCGCAGCAACAGACGACATTCGAACTCTACTGGACAATGGAGACACAGTCGCCCTCATCCTCCTCGACCTCTCCGCAGCCTTCGACACGGTCTGTCATAGCACCCTTTTACAACGCCTCAGAAACGTCGGAATCCATGGAAAAGCACTGGAATGGATCACCTCGTTCCTCACCGGAAGAACCCAGAGAGTCCGCCTCCCACCATTCAAGTCAGAGGCCACTGAAGTCATCTGCGGCGTACCACAAGGATCTTCACTCAGCCCCACCCTCTTCAACGTATACATGAGCCCCCTCGCGGTCATCGCATGCCAACACAACCTCAACATCATCTCCTACGCCGACGACACTCAACTGATCCTATCAATCACCAGAGACCCTAACACTGCCAAAACCAACCTGCATGAAGGAATGAAAGAAGTAGCCGAATGGATGAAGCACAGCCGTCTGAAACTGAACTCAGACAAAACAGAAGTCCTCATCCTAGGCACCTCCCCCTCCGCCTGGGATGACTCTTGGTGGCCAGAGGCCCTTGGAAAAGCACCCATCCCGACGGACCACGCAAGGAACCTGGGCGTCTTCCTGGATTCCTCACTCTCGATGAACAGACAAGTCAACGCTGTTTCTTCATCTTGCTTCAACATTCTTTGCATGCTCAAAAAAACATTTAGCTGGATCCCCACCGAAACTAGAAAAACAGTCACTCACGCTCTGGTCACGAGCCGACTGGACTACGGAAACACCCTCTACGCCGGTACCACCGCAAAAATCCAGAAAAAACTCCAACGCATCCAGAACGCTTCAGCCAGGCTCATATTAGACATCCCGCGTAAAGAACACATCTCTGGCCACCTGAAAAACCTCCACTGGCTCCCCGTCAATAAGAGGATCACTTTCCGGCTCCTAACCCACGCACACAAAGCACTCTACGAAATCGGACCCGAATGCCTCAACACACGACTGTCCTTCTACACACCCTCCCGCCAGCTACGATCCTCCAACCAAGCCCTTGCCACTGTACCTCGCATCAACAAATCCACCATGGGAGGTAGATCCTTCTCCTACCTGGCAGCTAAAACCTGGAACTCACTTCCCACTCACCTTCGCCTTACTCAGAACCACCTAGCATTCAGAAAGCAACTTAAAACGTGGATATTTGACAAGTAATTCCCCACCCTTCTTCAAGCGCCTTGAGACCCTCTGGGTATGTAGCGCGCTATACAAATTTTTTGACTTGACTTGACTTGACATGATGGATAGGTTTGCAAATGGTTGAATATGTTTGGAAATGCCTGGGCTTACTTATATACTGTTGCGCAACCTCGGATGTGTCTGTAAAACTTACCTATTGTCTAGAAGTTTTGTCCTAAATTTTGACCTCCTGTCCTGAATTTGGGTTCCTGAATTTTGACCCTTTGTCCTGAATTTTTACACTTACCGTCCTGAATTTGCACCAATGCCAGTTGGTCACCCTAGAGGGTATCCAGGCACCGAGCAGGTGTGGGACGTCAGTGAAATCAGTCAAAGAGCCAGGGCTTCAGTTTCTTGCACAATGTTGTGAGCATGGTGCCAGCTCTCGTGTCATGTGGGAGGGCGTTCAAGGTTTTTGCTGCTAGGTACGCCGGTGCTCCCGCTTGTTGGTGCTCACCTTGGGGGGCTCAGCGTGGCGGGTCTCCAGCGATCTCGCCCTCCGCCTCCGGCATTACGGCCTCTTTACTTCCCCGGTCCACTCCCTCCTGCAGTACGCCAAATTGCAGATCTGGCCACCACGCTTCCTCGAGTCCTCGCGCAGCTCCCTCCTACATTCCTTTTTGGACCCAGCAGCCGTATGCCACTCGCCTGTCACGCACGCTCTTGTCCTGCTGCTCCCAGGTCTTGTGGCCCAGTGTCCACGTGTGAGGCCTCGGACTTTCCTGGACTCAGCCGCCGCCTTGCGATTACCCTTCGCTCCAGCAGCCAGCACAGTCCCAACTCTCGTCGCCCGCTGCACCTGCTGCCAACCTTCAATCACTCCGAAACTTTCCCCGAGTGAAGAGACAGGTTAGCGCTGCATCATTCCCAATTTTTATGGAGCTTTGTGCACATTTAGACCAGGATAAATGTAGGATTTAGGTTCCAAGCGGCAGGAGCCTCACAGCAGTGCGGCCATTCTGCTTGCGTGCTCTCTAGCGCCCCCCTATGTATGTATGTAGGTATGTATGTATGCTTCCTAAGTGTTCATACATGCTATGCTTTACCTATATTTGCAGATATCCAGGGGCCTAAAAGAGCCCCCTTCAATCCACAGCCTTTGGAGAAAACCTTGAACTTTCAAGGGTCCCCATTTAGCCCAAGAACAATGAATATCTTTGAGATATGGGAGACTAAGAAAGTACCTCTTTCATTTTGTCTGTGAAAATCCATATGCAATATGTAAATATCAGACATATTGGTTTTGTCATTACTTTTTAAAATAATGCTGGTGCATGTATTTGCAAGCATCCCTGGCCACAAATATTACTTTCCCCAGAATGTTGCAAATACTACAGATTGGCTACTCTTTTGTGCGGTGAACTAGGCTGTGTTACTATTATGTGAAGCAACCATACCACCCTGGCCTTTCCCTCAGATTTCATGTCCACACTATCCTTAATTTTCTGTCAGCGCAGTGCTTTATCCCAGAATGCATTCGATTTGCTAACTATGGTTTACTTCAACCTTTCTTACCTTGCATGAAATCTCTCTGCCCTCTTTAGGGTCCTTCAACACAATACTTTCCAAACTCAATAGAAACTTTACATTGAGTTAGGAAAATAACCTGTTTTTAAACCCCCATTCTGTCGTTCCTTCCAAAAAATAAACCTTTTAAAAATACATTAGTGTGGCATAAATATTACAGTTGACTGCCCCGCTCCGAGAAGCTACTTCTCTCAAACTGATTGTATTTAGGGAAAGACAGGGATTCTTGGGTTGATTCATTTTTCCTGGCCAGAAGGCACAGCTTGAAGAGTGTAGGGGTGAAATCAGAGCAGTACCTTCATACCCTGCTTCTCTTCTTCTTCCTGTTTGTCTTTACTCTATCTTTTTCTCTCTTTAGCCTGACCATTTTATTTCTTTTTATTATTTTCAATGTGCTTCCTTTTTCTCTTTTATCTGCAGGAGTTGGACCCTGTTGCTTCTTGAATGGCACTGCACTGATTGGTGCTTTTTACAAACATATTCCTCAAGGATTTCCTTGTGGTTGCTTCAAATTGCCCCACACACCTCAGTGTTCCAGTTTGATGGTGGTCTGTTTGTGGGTGTACAGAAAGGCATGAGAAATTGTGATATTGTCTGCAAGGTAATTGAGGTTGCTGGTCATTATTTCTTTGTATATGAACTGCCTGGTTTGGAGGCAGCTCCCCTTTGAGGGCAGCCTAGCCCAGGACGAGACATGCTGAGTGTAAGAAATTGGGTTATTGTTGGGGAGGAGTGAAACCCTAATCAAGCAGGAACCACAATCCTTGTCAGTGTGAAGCCTCAAGCAAACCCCAAATTAACCTATGCTCAACCTTCTGGTAGCTTGGCACAGAGCAGTCAGGCTTAACTTAAAGGTAATGTGTAAATTATTTGTTAAACACTTTCAAAGATGAATAAAGTGACAAAACAATACAATAAAAATACCTAACTGAATTAGAAAAATATAGTACTTTTTAGTAAATAAAATGAGACCACAATGACAAAAATCCAATTAGTATAAACGTAGATGTGCAATTTTAAAGATTTCTGTGAATATAGTGCCAAAAAGCACAAAGTGCCAACTGTGGATCTCGTGTCGCGCTAAACCGGTAAAAAGTCAGAAGTTCAAGCCGATTTTGATGGAGTGCAGGCCAGCTACAGACACCCAGCTAGGCCCGCTGAATAAGAGTACCTTAAATCCTGGTTGCACAGAGTTGCAAAGCCATGCAACGCACATCATCGGTTCCGAGGAGCTGCGAGGTCCTCCGTCATCGTCGAGGAGGCCATCAATGGGGAGCCCTGCCATGATAAGTCCTACATCACGCACCTGCTGATTCCAAAGAAGCTATGGGGCTGGTGATGTGGAGTCCTGCATCATCGTCGAGGCGGCCATCAACAAGATGATTTTTATGCGAGGGCTTAGGTCCGGGATGTGTTGTGCAGTGGCGATTCTGATGGGACTGCGGGCTGTGATGTCTAGTCATTGTGTCAGGAAAGTGCATGCAGCAGAAGCAATGTGTTGGTTCTCACTCAGGTTGCTCCACATAGCAGAGAAGTTGAGTCACTCCTGCTGGATCCACAGATGGGCTGGCAGAGCACTTTTAGAACCACTTCCAGGGCGAAGGACTGGGGTGTCACCACTTGGCAGGGTAGGACTCACAGAAATCAGGTTTTTAGAGCCTTCTGTCCCTAAGGCTATAGTCAAAAGGCCAGCCACCTAGCCCTTGGAGTCACTCTGGGGTCCTGGGTTCAACAGATGCAGGTCCAGTCTTTCACACAAGGCAAGAGAACAGCAGGCAGGAGGTCAGCAGAGCAGGGCAGCAATCATACAGAGCAGCAGTTGGCAGAGTGGCAGTCCATTCAGCAGCACAGCAGTCCTTCTTCCTGACAGAGTCCAGTGGTCCAGAAGTGTACTGAAGAGTATTTGTCTGCGGTCCAATATTTATACCTGGTGCCAACTATGAAGGGGAGGAAGCATCTAGAGGTTCCAAGCCCCCTGAGGCATCAGACATTCCCTTCCTGTGTCTTGTCCCTACTTGTCTGGGGTCATAATAGATGGGTAACAGTCCCTTTGTGAGAGTGCTCTGGCAGTGCCTTTGTGTTGTGCAAATGTGGTAGGTGACCACTCCTCCCCCTCGTAAACTCAGTGTGGCCCATCATGCCAACAGCTATCTTCCCCGCATCGCAATGTCTGGGAGCAATACACAAAGACCAACTGCCTGCTACAGCTGGTCATGTGAACCAGGAACAGGCTGCAGGCACCAAATGGTTAGGACAAGGAAATGACTGTGACTGTATGATAGAAATTACCCACCCGCCTCATAACAGACGCTCTGACTGTTTCTGCCAGTCAGACTGTGCCAGATCTTATGTACTTTTGAGTGGAGTTTGGTGTGGATTCATATTGTTTCAACAGGGGCTCCATTTGAGAAGATTAGTAGTTGGGCTAATTTCATTGGATTTAACTTTGTCACCTTTACATATATATTATGTTCATTGTACAATTTAGATCTCTTCTGATGAATTGACAGACTACTAAACTGTCAACCACACGACAGAACCAGGATCCACTTTACATGAACCTGTGCACAAGTCTGTGTAAACCTAATGGGCGAGGATGACCATGAGGTGATGAAGTCACCAGCTCAGTAACACAGTCAGTTGCAAGACAATATAGCGGCCTGGCCATAGACTTTACGGCCACCGGCCATTCCGTTTCGAGATCCATTCCACTGAAAAACCTCTATCGTAATGATGACAACCAATATATGCATCTCTTTCACTAGGAGAAAAATCATGTTTTACACTACTGACATTTTGTTAGAGTTGTTGCAAGGAACAGCAATCACATTTTGTGTGTAAATCCCACAATGAAGGGCTACACCTACAATGTTTGTCCGAACTCTATCGCACAACACTGAGGCCAATATCAATCCCATGAGTCATTTATATGAGTGAAAAAACATTGGGCTAGATTAACGAAAGGTTGAGCCAGCCATCTTAATACACTTATAAGATTTTGTAATGGTATGTAAATCAAAGAAAGGCCATGAGTTGTTTTGCACCACCCGAGCGCCAGCACAAAACGTTAGTAAATAACACCCCTAGCCTACATACTTACATGGTGAATTATATCTATGCCTTGTTTTGACAATAGATTCAACCATGTGGGAGCATTGTTTGTCCCCGGGCGCAAGCCAGTTATGGAAATGCCTGCTCTGACGCGACAGATATGCTCTTTTTCAGCCAGTCATACATGCTTGCCCATATGGCATAGATGAGACTGTTTGCAATCAATGTAACCTGAAAACCTAATTATACAGTTGTACAACTAATCAAAAAGTAAGCTATTACTGCTAAACATGTATATCCATCGAATAGCCTCAGAGAGAAAAAAAGGTGAAGGAGCTAGAGTAGCTAATACTGGATATTAGACATGACCATCGCAAAGCTCACCTGGTTTTAACCGGAGATTTTAAATTAAATTTGCTCCATAATCCTTTTTGCAGTTCCTCTCAAGAAACAGTGGAATGCTCTGTGTTTGATTCCATCACGGGTAACAATTCCACAAAGTACTGATTCCACAGGACGTACTGTGATAGGAGGATAGCACCTCTAGAGGTAATGTCCCTGCGAGTACAGAAAGGGCACTTTCTGGAAAATCAGCCACTCCTTTTTATACATTTCCCCTCAAAAATATCTGCTGTTTTAGATTACACGTTTTGTTCAATACCACAGGTTAATTCTATGAAGTCTTTCTCCATCATCTTGCGCTGTGAAAGTGATCATATGCCCCTGAGCCTACCCATAAAATATTGCAGAAAATGAACACATCACTTTAAGGGCTATTGGCTCAAATGAGTCTCATCACAACTGGAGACACATTAAATGGAGCTCAGAAGTTGCTACGAAATACAACACTTGGAAAACATCACTATCAAAACAGACCCTCCTTTGGGGCATACAGTTTATGATTGGGAACCCTTTGTACAGCACCTATTCATTGCTTTGACCAGCAGCCAACAGTCTAGTCCAGGTATGAGGCCCTCCAGATCCTCTTCATGCATCATTTACAAACGATCTTAAGATTCCGAAGAGACCTCTTAACAAAAAGAAAAGCTTGCTTAAATCCGGCTTAGCTCTGTCCAACCTGCGGAAATACACCTCCTACGCAGTAGTTATAAAAATAAATCTGGCAAGCACAGCAAAGAGATGAGGAAGCACTCCAGATTACGCATTTCCTGGTTTGCCATAACAAAAGTTCAAAGGAGTTTTGGATTGTCATCAATCACATCCGCAGAGAGACAGAACCCACTTAATTAAATGGGGACAACATCACCTCTGAAAACTGGATTACACACAAATTACACACTCTCTACAAAGCCAAACCACACGGTCCAAAACTGCATCTTAGCTATAGTAAGCCCATTCCTTCCCACATTAGTCCAGAGGCAACAGATGAAAAAACTCCTCAATATGCATTAACTTTTACGGTCAAACTTAAGCCAGAAAAGTAGAGCTGATGGTGACCTCGCCCCAACGGCACCACTGCCTCAGTATATTAGCAGGATCTTGAGTTTTGGTCCATGTTGATGGAAAACCTGTTTAAAACCTGCCTTAGCACCAAATCCATCCTTTCACCCTGGAAAGGGTTGGTCCTACTCATTTATAAAGAGGGCCCAGTGGCAAGCCCAGACAGGTACTGCCTTACACCCCTTTTTGATGTTGAGGCCAAATATTTTGCCTTTCTACTTCTGGAAGACTTGAATGGATGGGCAAGCTAAAAACGTGTTATCTGTAAACTAAACGGGGTTCAGACCCATCTTGTGCACTATACACAACCTTGTGGTCATCAGGGTGTTGGTGACAAAGCAGAAAAGGAAAAAGGAGTTACTTTATTGTTGCTTGTTGGATTATAGCAAGGTTTTTGACCATGTCAATTGTCACCTGTTCTGGTCCAAACTCAAAGCCTGTGATATCCTGGATGCACTACTTTGTGGTATTCAATTACTATACTCCAACACTTGGGCCACAGTAAAACTGGGAAACAACACAGCTGTCTCCGAAAAGATACAAATTGAACAAGGCGTTAAACAAGGGTGCATCTTAGCTCTGGCCCTTTTTAATTTGCTTATGCGCGTTCTGGTACCCACGCTGGATTCAATAATCAGTGGCGCTCTATGTAAATAGGGTAGTTATTTTAAGTTGAATAGCTATCGGGTTACAAAGGCTGATTAACGTGTTACAAATGCATAGCAGCTTCAACAAAATGATAGTCCATTTTGAAAAAAAATACCATTGTGTTATTCATCAGAAAAAAGGGAAACAACGGGTGCTTGGCTCCTGAACAACAGCCGCCTGATGCATAAAATAATTATAAATACTTAGGATCCTGGCTGGATGAAAAAGGAGGCTATTCAATCAAATTAATCTCATTAAAACCAAAATCAGTTTCGCCCAAAAAATGTCAAACCTTCCAGAGCACAAAACAGCCTACCGTCGAGCCTCTGCTGCAGATAGTAAAGGCAAAACCTAACCTTACGGTTAAAGGGGTATTGCCAATTATTTGGTCAGCCATAGCATAGTTCATTTTAGATTAGATACACAGGCTGCTAGGCCCACAGTTTACCGCGATAGGAAAGTCGAAATGAGCTATGCTTGGAGCTAGATAAATAACAAAGAATTGGAGGAAAGTCTTGGAGTCTCAATGCCATTGTTTGCAGGAGACTCAAATAAAGTAGTGTCAATTTATAACAAGTGGCTGCAGAAAGCAGTCTCTAACTTGGTGCCTGTAAGATACGTGAAAACATTCAGAAACAGTCCCACGCCTCTTAGTATTCCCCTAAATTAAGAGCAATGAAACGGAAAGGTCAAAAGCAAGAAAAAATATGGAGAGCTGATTATGATGAAAGTGAAAAATCTAGATATAATAGCTTGATTCAGGATTATATAAAACGTATTATGGAGGAAAAAAAGGAATATTACACAGAAAATCAATCTTGTGGGGAGCTCGTCAAAAGAGCTCTTCAAAACTGTTCAGACACTTGTGAACCTTAATTCTGTAAATGCTCAGTCTTTCTGTGATCAACTGGCCATATTTTTCAAAAACAAAGTAAAAACTGTTTACAGTGAATTTAGTTCCTCCAGTACTTTACTTAATGCAGGCGCAAATGAATCCCCTCTGTTGCGTACCATCCACAAAGAACGCTGCAACGTTGCCCCCACGAATGTTGACCAAGTGGCTGCGTTGATCAAATAAACAAAGTCAGGAGCCCCCTCAAATCCTTGTTCGCCCAGTGTAGTTCATGATGTAGCTGATGAGATAGCTCTGGCCCTCACATTGCTATTCAATACTGTTATCAACGAAGGCTGCTTTCCTAAAGAATAGAAAAAGCCGTAGCTACTCCTCTCCTGAAAAAGCCTTCCCTTGAGGTCATGATCAAGTACAACTATCAACCTATATTGTGGTCAACTTTTCCAGTGAAGGTTATTAAGAAATACCTAAATAAAATCCTGTTTGAACATCTAGAGAAAAATCGAACTCTGAATAAGGCGCAATTTGGCTTCAGGTCTAGTCACAGTACAGAGACTTTATTAGTAGTCTCACAAGAGGATAGATCTACATTATTAGAAAGAAGGGCAATACGCAAATTTCAAAGAAGGCATTCTTTATACACTTTCGACTTTCACAGCGCCAACAATAACCTAAACAGATGGAATACAAAAAGGTGAACGGGAAATGCACAGTAGTAACTATTATGAAGCCCAATACTCCTTTCTCCAAATTCCCTTATATTTAAAAAAAACGGGTCAACGAAGGAAGGAAATCCCTTCCTGTTTTCTGTATATATAAGAAGACCCATTCAGGACAAGTAAATGAGCTAGCATAGTTAGTCAAACAATACAGATAAACTGTAAAAAAAAAAGTAGTGAATAATGAACATACATGGAGATAAATCCTGAGTGAATTGTAAGACAGGGAGATAATACTATGCAAACATCTCTTTACAGAAGCAAAATTTCAATCTGCACAAAGACGTGAGGTCATCCCCGAGTCTTTGAGTGTGCCACGAAACATAACACAAGAAGGTCTGTGGTTGCAGCGATTCGTATACCTGAAGAAAGGTGAGTCCTACAGGGGATAATCAAAAGTGTAGTGAACAATAGTATAAATACTACATATTAACAAGAGTTACTACTTTATTGACAGAAATACGACTAAGACGACTATTCCCCTTCAAAACGGTGGCTCCCCCGAACAGTGTGTAAAGCCGCATTTAATATCGATTAAGGTAACAAAATATCTCGTAATTCTATATGAAAGCAATAGGGATAAGCAGATAACTCAAGGAAACAGATGATACACTGTTCTTTCCTTTTCATCCCTACAGACAGTTGCAATTATCTTCAAAGATGCAAAGATAGCCTACAGACCCACATAATCAAAAGGGACTCTAAGGCAGCAAGAATCCTATTCTACCATTGGGTTCAGAATAAACAATTTTAACTTGAAGGTACGTAGGACCCTGGATTTTTAGCATAACAACAAAAACACAGGAGTTAGTGTATAATACAACAGACCAGGTTTCTAGGACAAAGGGAGAGGTAACAGACTACTTAAGGGTGGAAATATTTAGTAAATACATGTATATAATAAAAGAGTGGAGGGTTGAGACCCCAAGAGTGGTACCTTTATTAAGCAAAAATGGAACGATGTATATATACTGATTAAAAACGCAAGAATGAATGGTTGGTAATTTTGTTGTTCTCTTATAACCTAGAATCTGTCCTGAAGAAGGTGTTTTCATAAGAAAAAAGCCCAAATGCCGCGTCGACAATCTTTGATTCTTTTTTATGGATTATGTTCTGTATTTTATTACTTGAGTAGTAAATTCAAATGTATTTTTCCTTTGTGTTTTTAATTAATTGATGTCATAACATTTTTATGAGAAATTAATAATAACATTTGTATATGGTTTTTACAATCAACTTTTTGAGAACAACTTTATTTATATAGTGCATGTCAGAATTGTGTACCAAATGTTAGGATAATCGGTTAAATTCTTTTTTTTACATTTAGAGTGCTGTCAAATATGCTTGTAGTATTGGAACCTCTTACCTCTTGTTCTTTGTCCTCTAATGAATAACCTCAGATAGGTCTAGTTGTCTTCACTATGAGATCCACAATAATATCTACATAGTGGCCCTTGAGTGTAGTGTAAAGACCTGTTGTTGCTGGACAGCACTTGATTTTCTCTCTAGATCTACATTGAAACACTGCGAGCTGCCATGGACCAGGGAAAGAAGGCCGTCCTGGTGCTATTAGACCTGTCTGTGGCTTTTGATACGGTCACGCATACCATCCTTGTAGACCGTCTAGCCGCGGCTGGTATAGCAGGAAATGTACTGGGCTGGATCAAAAACTTCTTGGAAAATAGGCGGCAAGTGATCACATTAGGCCATTTGAGTTCGGAGGAAAAACAGCTTACCTCAGGGGTTCCGCAGGGATCCTGCCTGAGCCCAACACTTTTTAATATATATATGGCCCTCCTGATTGCACTGATATCATCCTTTAAGATCAACACCATTTCTTACGCGGATGATACGCAGCTCATCCTGGTGCTGGATGATGATACAACAGAGGCTGAAGAAAATCTAAAAAAACTGCCTCACAGCCACCTTTGAATGGATGAGCAACAATCAACTGAAATTCTGCCTTTGGGCCAAGACAATCATTTCAGTCCCAAGCAGTGGTGGCCAGAACATGCCACGGTCCCCCCAAATACTATCAATGCAGTCAGGAATCTAGGGATCAAGTTTGATGCCACTTTATCCTTTAAACAACAGGCCCTGGCCGTGGCAGGGACCTGTTTTAGCATCATAAAAGGCCTGAGAAATGTTTTCGATCTATTACCACTCCCAGCTCGAAAAATGGTGGCGGTGGCACTTATAACATCACAGCATGACTATTGTAACAGTCTATATGCAGGGACCAA
This sequence comes from Lissotriton vulgaris, assembly GCF_964263255.1. NCBI lineage: Eukaryota > Metazoa > Chordata > Amphibia > Caudata > Salamandridae > Lissotriton > Lissotriton vulgaris. Next base: position 476,095,906 of record NC_141694.1, read on the forward strand.
TAAGGCGGTTGTGCACAAGCTGCAGATGGTCCAGCATGCAGCAGCCAGATTGGTATTGAGATGGCATAGGAGAACATCGGCCACAGCGGCGATGGACACCCTCCACTGGCTACCGATTCACAAGAGGGTATTGTTCAAAGTCCTACTGATCATTTTTAGGGCCTATTACTCACGAGGGCCCAAATACCTTCAGAGGATGTTTGAGCGATACCTACCCTCATATAATCTGAGATCCTAAAACGCTAACCTGCTGACCACCCCTACCTTCAGACTAAAAATTAGGGGAGGGAAGGCTCTGGTGGTCTTGGGTTCAACGGCTTGGAACAAACTGCCCCTGCCCCTTTGCCAAATCACCTCTGAATCAGTGTTTAGGAAATCACTAAAAACCTGGATCTATAGCTTGCCAGACACACTGTGTAAAGGTCTAATATGAAATTTTAGGTCCACCCAGATGAGCAGTTGATCAAGCGCCTCACTATCCGCCTGGTTTCGCTCAGCGCCAAGATGCTCCGTGGAGTGATAGATGCGCTATATAAAACCAATTTTACATTACATTGGACAGTGAGGGAAAACCAGCAGTGGCTCTTTTGAACCTCTCCTCGGCTTTTAACGTGGTCAACCATGCGTTTTTTTTTAAATTACTGGCAGATGAAGTAATTACAAGCATAGCCCTTAAACTTATTTCTTCATTTTTTGGTGACCTCAGCAAGAGGTTGACCTTGAGGTCTATAAGTCTAAACCTTTCTTACAGCCTTTCAGAGTTCCTCAGGGGTCGTCACTTAGCCCCACATTGTTTAACATTTATGTGGCCCCTCTGACCCAGTTAATCCATTTGTTTGGCTTTGGCACAGTAGCTTATGTAGATGATACCCCGATAGTTGCATCCATCCCTAGCAATGTGGAGGAGTTGGCTAAACCGTTTAATAGGTGCATGACAGCAAGTTCTAGATGGGTGAGTAGTAATTGTCTAAAGTTGAAATCTCAAAAAACAGAGATCCTCCTGTTTTGGAAAGATATTTCATTCTGGAATAAAGCTTGGTGACCTCAGTCTCTTGCCCTCTTCCTCTACCAGCTTCTAAAGTAAAATCTCTGGGTATAGTATTGGAAACAGGTCAGTCTTTTGTAGAGCAGATTAATAAATTGTATTCATCATGCTTCTATATAATAAGATTATTGAGGAAGATTTAATCTTTTATACCGCCTTAACTTGAAAAAATCAGTTGTCATCTTCATAGTCTTATCTAGAGTGGACTTTTGCAATTCTCTTTACCTTGGTATTAAATGAAAACCATTAAAACAGCTCCAGATGTTGCAAAACATAGCCTGTTGGTTACTTAAGAAAATTCCTAAATTTAAGTCCTTTACAAATGTCTCAAAAGGGATTGCCTTTATGTCCGTATGCCTGGCCCATAAAGCGCTGCATGATTCAGGACCAGAGTACCTTAAAAGTAAATTTGGATGGTACTCTCCAAAAAGATGTTTGCGGTCAGCCTTTTCCTGTTCTGTGATCACACCCAGAGTTAGGAGATCAGTCTGGGGTGGTCATAGTTTCATCTACTCCACTTTTAACCTGTGTAACAGAATATCATTGCAAGTTAAAAGTTAGACTGTTTTGTCATTTTTCAGAAGCAGTTGAAAACCTGGTTGTTCTCATTATCTTTATAGTTCTGGTGTCCCTTTCTTTCTGGTCAGAGTTTATCATTGAATTATTCTTAGCGCTAAGATGCTCTTGGGCATTTGCGCACTCTACAAAACTCTAAATCAAATCAACCTCATTCCCACACTGGGATATGGCACAGAAGACTTCCCAGAGAACTGAGCAACTTTTTGAAAAACGCTCAGAGCCCCGCTTTCAGATCATTGTGTAAGCTCCCTCACTCTAGCTCTTCTTCCCAGATCAGGATGGAGTTCATGCTGAGCAATCAACTCCTGATATAGTAAGCCAATCTTTTGAAATATGTGCACTCACCACATTCTGCCAAAAAAGGCACCCTGAAGAACTTAATTTGTCTGGGTGAGTTTTCTGCAAATTGTCCAGTGCCCCGAGACCTTGGGCAAACGTCTTCCTCAAAGCCTTGAAACTTATAGGTTAAACAGCTCTCAGGAATTTGAATCTGCCTCACCAGCAATTCAAACCGCCTTTAAACAAAGAGGTTCAAAAGAGATCCTTTGCATCTGATTGTCGAACCCTTTTGAGAAGAAAACACGCAGACTTCATCATCAGGAGCCACGTCCAAAGAGGGTTTCCAAACTACGTGAGCAAATCATTCTCATTGCAGTACAAATTCAAGTATTGCCCCCTCTGTATGGACCTTTTCTCTTCATTAGTTTTTCTGCCTTCCTGGGCGTGTGGCCCTAGAAGTAATTTGTGCTGACTTTGTGGCCTGCTTCAGAAGTCACTACCTCACCTGCTCTGGATATGCCCCATGTTATCACATTAACGCATAAGGTTTCATCACAGCTTCTGGATTAAATGAGGGACACTGATAATGCAGGCTGCCATTGACTTTCTCTTGAACGATGCCTTCCCACAAGAAATTGCCAGCAGGATAACGTTTCTGGACAGAGTGCACTAATTAGTAGGGAATTCAGCCACAACACCAACCCCTTAAGGGTCTTAAACACATAACCCCAGTGTGCTTCCAAATTCATGATGTTTAGCATGGCACTTTAAGATGTAGCACTTTAGTTGATATTTTGGGTCGCTGTGCACTTCTTCATTTCAGAATGTATGAACATCAATGAAATGTTACCATGTTTACCTCTCGAATTGTTAAATCAATAACCTTTGCCCCACAATCTTTGATACCTACATGAGCCAATTCCCATCTTTAGTTTAACCTCTGTTGAATTTTGTCTATCTTGCCATCCCAGAAAGGTACTGTCCAGTTTCTGATGTTGGAAAATGTTTAGGACAGCTGTTTGCTAACTCTCTGCACTCTTAACAGTGGCAGAAAGCACTTTGGGGCCGATTATGAAGTCGGTCGGAAAGCCTCCAACCGCTAGTCGGAAGCTTTCCGACCATGGTCGGAGGCTTTTTGACTGACACAGTCGGTTTGCAGTTTATCCACTGAATTATGATTTCAGCGGTCAGAGCGTAAACTGACCGGTCAGTCTGACACGGTTCCGATTGGCTCTCGAAGTCTCCTGACTGGTTGGAGCAACCCGTATTGCTCCTATGGACAGGGGCTCCACTGTCGGGATTGCGATGTTGTTTTCCCACAGACTTTCCGTGCCGGCATTCCAGACACAGAAAGATTGTCGGAAAGTGACATTGAAGGGCCCCTAGCAGGGGCCCCTTGCCTCCGTAGCCTACAGTTGGCGGCGGGAGGGGACCTAGGATACTCCCTTGTAAATCCTGCTCTATGTGGCAGGCACAATTGGGTGCCTGCCATAGGGTACAGGGTTTTACACACAGCCCCATTTCTACTGACATGCTACATTTCCAATTTGCACATATATGAGAGAATAGTGCCCACATGCATCAAGCATTTTTGGAGTCGCAAACGGTGCGATTCCTTAAAATCGGCCGTTTGCGATTCCAAAAATGCTTTTTGAGATGCATCATTGGTTTTAGTTGAAAATCGCTAAATTTGCGATTTTCTAAAATGCGATTGCCTTTAAGGAATCGCAATTTTGCGATTCCTTAAATGCAATGCATCATTCTTTTAAAAATTGCGATCTTGAAGATTGCAAGTGCAAATTACCACGAGGTAGAACCTCGTGGTAATTTGCAAAAAATGTTTAAAATGCTCTAATTTGCATTTTAAACACTGTCATGTTACAGACACACATGTCCTTAGGACATGTCTGTGTGAAACATCCATTTTAAAATACATTTCAGGGGTGCAGGGGGGGGTCCTTTGGACCCCCCCCTGCACCGATGGAATGCATCAACATTTGCGAATTCCAATTTGCGAATTCGCAATTATCATTGATTCCTATGGGCCTTTTGGCCCAGAGGAATCAATGGGAATAGCGAATTCGCAAATTTGAATTCGCATAATATTTGCGATTCGGTAAAAATTGCGATTTGTATCGAATCGCAAATATTATGCACTTTCAATGATGCATCCCGTTTTGCGATTCCTTATTTGCGATTCGGTAAAAATCGCAAATTTGGAAACGCAAAACGGGAGTTTGATGCATGTGGGCATATGTGTGCAATCCCAGTCCTGTATTAGGTGATAACATCTGTTAATGAAAATAATTATGGATGGAGAAAGCTTCACACTAACTGGAGGCAGCTATATATTCATAATATTTTGATAATTTGGTCTGCTTAAAGATTAACCATCTGCATTCTGCACTTATGTCTTCCACAGAGCTTTGCCAGTTTGGGACTTATGAGTCTTGAATACATAAGTGCTATATTATTATAGTCTTTCACCCTCTCTCAAGTTCGGGCTGGGGAAGAAAATAGGCTCAAACACCAAAATAAAAGTGATTCCATTAGTGAAACACAGTTAAAAAGGTGGCCCATATCTATAAATTGAGGCAGTTTTAAACTCGTAAAGACCCCCTGTATACGTTTTTTTGCAAGGTATGAAAGACTTTGGATTTGAGCCTGCTGTAGGTAATGTTTGTTTTAATATCAGGGAAATCAACAGAATGCACTGGCCCAGCATACAGTAAAACAGACGAACAGACAAAAAAACTGCCCACGCACTGACCTTTCAGACCAGCCTTTAGACACTGCATATTTGTCCTATAAGTCAGTCTGACCCTGGCCTATCTGGAAGGCTGGGACATTCCGCAATTTTTTCTGACAGAAACTATCATTCTTATGTTAGCATCCTCTACAGATGCCACCTTCGTTGTGAATTTTGACGCCTGCGCTGTACCTTAAAGACTGTGGGGCATATTCTCAAGGAACTATCTGCACTTTATCGCAGCCAAAGTTGCGATAAATTTATCTCCCCATTCACAAGCTGGTGCAAACAGCCCAATTCACCAGTTGACCTGCGATAGCATACTCAAAAAACATTGCCACGGATGACACGGGCAACTATCGCTAATGTGATGCAGAGTAGGCGTACCCTTGCAAAAAGCTGCGACAACACCACGTCACAACATTCTCAACGACTAGCCAGATCGGCGATAAGATCACAAAACAGGTGATACGGGATGTTAGCAGCAGGAATCTAACACCTGCTCTGACCTGGTGTAAAGTGGGACTACAACCTGAACCAGAAGAGGGAGCCCAGCCCAGAGCCACACCTGAAGAACAACAGAGGGCCACAACACCCATTGCCACCACCCCCAGGACAACACCCCGGTCCTACTCCGGGCACCCCCCAGCTCCCACGACCAAGATATTGCACATCAACATCAAGAAATCACGAACAATAGCATTCACCTGATGTCGCACCATTACAACAATCAACATACATGTGAGTACAGAAAATCTGAATCATTGATTCACCATGGAAATTCCAAACAAAATATCACAATCCAATTTGTCAACAAACAACATTTAGAAGAGTCATGGCGGAGCATCGCTGGACAATCTGTAATTCACAGCCTGCAAGACAATATCCAATATAAGAAGGTGTGTCAGGCACTAATAAAAGGACAGAGAGAGAAAGAGAGAGTAGGAGAGAAAGAAATAGATAGAGAGAAAGAGAGAGTCTGAACAAGGAGCGCAAGGCCAATCGGGCCCTAGGCTCATTCATACATGCCAACTGCTACGTGTGTTTGACAATTGGTGCACTCCAAATCTAAGGCCCTGCATCAAAGTCAGCGCGAAGGCCACATCACATTTAAGAGATGCAAGCAGTAGTCAGACTAAAATTAGGTATGAAAGCTCCTTTGTCTCAATACACAAGGTGGAAGGACAACCTAACCTCCGACATTGGTCCTGATAGCGGCTGGCACATACCGCGTGAGATACCATACCAGACTCCAACGACTCCCACACCACGAACTGCGCTAATGAAAGACCAATGGATCCACACCCCACACACACTTGTCCCTGCTCGAACTACACCTGCAAGGGATGCCCTTGACACATGGGCAAAAAAACAACCCCTGCGTCTAAACGTTGCACACACATACGACTCATTGACCAGAGCTGTGGCATATCATCCACCGAACTGCCGCCAGTCTGAGGAGTGCCGGTACTACGAGACCAACAAATGCAATGGCAGGCAATCCTGTGTTGCAAATCAATTTCCGTCTGATTTTCCGTCTTGCCTACGTCACCTACATCCAGCCCAGGTTCCAGTGTTGAACATGCACATTTAAGTGGACCATGGAGGTCTGCCTATCCAACACAACGGTAGCTGAATTAGATTATGACTTAACAGTGCGTCCCCTGTTGGCCCACAAACTGGAGTACCACCGGGATACCCATGCATGGGATGCCTTGATATTTGGCGTATGTGCTGGCAGTTGTGCATGGGAGATTGCACAACTCCTCGTGTGCAGTGACCACATTGAGGAGCTCCCCTATTGGTCTGTGTTGCGGATTGGTGAAACGGCATGGACGGAGCACATCTGCCCTGAAGAGTTAATGGATTGGCTCTCCTGGTGTTCCTCAAACTCGAGAACGATGTACTCTTGGAACCGATTGCACATGAAGCTGTGCTCCCATTCATGGACAAGTAACTACGTTCCTGCAGCCACATCTGGTAGTCACCCACCTCAGAGGTCCACACACCTTGTTGCATCTTGGGGAATGCTCACATATTCCACCCCAACAGTGGACATGTCTGCCTTTGCCTGGACTCAGAATGCATGTGCTTGGAACTACGCGTTTGTACACACACCTGTGCAAGGTGATACAGTCCCAAGGGTGGAGCTGAACAGCGTTGTTTGGCAACGTTCCCAAACCTGACGTACTGCTGGGGGGGAGAGTACACACATGGCAATGTGTTACGACATGTAACCTTGTAGGATCCTTTGACCTGCTCACTTGTAGCAGAGCAGACAGTCCTTGCAGTCCGGTGGTACAGCACTATGCCAATCCCATGGGCTATGAGTTGTGTCCCCTGACACGGGGCAATGAGCATACGCCAAACATCACATGACTGATCCAGCAAGATTAAATGGGCTGAGCGCGTTGCCATCCATAATGATTTGTGTTCATTTTTGCCTCCCCATTTCTTGCACCATGCTGCCTGTAAGTGTCTTAAGCATTTGAATGAGTACAGATTTGTATAGCGCAGGCTACCCGGGGGCATCCCAGCGCTTTAGACCCATCTCAGACAAATCACTCAGCAGAACAGGAAGGTCTTCAGCCGCTTTCTAAACTGTAAATGATTAGGCTCAAGCCGCAGGTAATCGGGCATTTCTGCATGCTGTGGCACTTGCCTTGCCCGTACTGACACGCACATGCTAATAAAGTCTACGCAATTTCACTAGTGTTCAACTGTAATGAGTGTTGATTAAAATGACAAATCGTGTGCCTCAATGAGCATTGTCCTTACGCAGGGAGGGACTGACTGACACCTTTACAATGGGGGTGGGTCCCTTTTGACAGCTCCACCTCTGTGATCCAGACATTGTGTTTGGGATAGTTGCTGGCAGACCTGTGCACTTACGCGTCTTAAGCAATATGAGTATGTTGTCCAACTACTTGCTAAGTAGAGCAATATTATACATCAAAAAAGACCGTGTCCACACAGGTGTGTGGGAGTAGGTATGCGAAGAGACGTTCAGTTGTCACATGTGATGGTGGACACCACTTCTGGCCTGCCACCGATTTTATAATTTCTACACACAGCCCTATTTAATACATGGACGTGTGCCTACATTGGGGGGTTGCGAGATCGTTGTTCATGTGTAATGAGGCCACAGCTAGTTCACTCCGTCACAGTCATCCAATTGGTCATGTGGCTCAGGGTCAAACATGCTCATTGATGTCATTTACCAGGGTGTACCTTCTTGTGCAATCAGTGTCCCTACATTCATCCATACTTTTATACTTGAGTGAACATAGACATGTCACATCTGTGTGATTTAGAATGTTTTAGTCACATTGTGGTTGTTAGAAATGGGGGTCTCTAGTTGCCAGAGGTAGGTACCACTGTCCAAATAGGGACCCTTGCTTCTAGTCAGGGTAAGGAGGAAACCCTCTGAGATAACCCCTGCTCATCCTCTAGGTAGCTTGGCACGAGCAGTTAAGGCTAATCAGAAGGCAATGTGTAAAGTATTTGTACCAACACTCACAGTAACACAGTGAAAACACCACAAACTGACTCCACATCAGTTTAGAAAAATAAAGGTATTTAATCTAAACTACACAAGACCAAAAACGACAAAAATCCAACATACACAGTTCAAGAATATGGTTGCGATAGAGTTCTTAAGGTTGCGATAAAAATAATCCACAGTTGCGTGAAAAGTTCACAGTTGTGTCACGTTTAGCTCACAGTACCTTTAGTTGCGACAAAGTTCCAAAAGCAAAAGCTGGTGCGGTGGAAAACAAGCGATGCGTTGCTCCTGAGACCTTGGGGAGGCGATGCGACAACCCCACTGCGGCAGCGGGCATGTTGCAATAAATCCGGTCTGTATAGGGAGGAAGGCCACTTGTATGGATTCGGGTGCGTAGGTTCCGTAGGAAGTTTGTTCTTGCAAAGGCACGATGCAACGATCTCGTAGGGGCTGCGACGATCTCCGGGGCGACGATGCGTGATCCAGCGGCGATCTCTCTCTCGCAGCTCCTAAATGCGATGGCTCTGCGACAATGTTCGCAGTGAAGTGATGCGGTCCGCAAGCAAGCGGTGCGGCGACCTCACCCAGCGACAGGCTCTGCGACGACACTCGCAGCAATGTTAGGGGAAGCTGGGGGTGAAGTCCTTTTGTTCCTGGGACTTCAAAAACAGGGAGCCAGCTCTTCTCATGCCCTTGGAGATTCCTTCAAGCAAGGGGACACAGCGCAAAGCAAAGTCACTCCCCTCTCCTTGGCAGCAAAGCAACAGCAGGGCAATCCAGCAGAGCAACAGCTGGACAATCTTCCTTCCTCAGTTTCAGCTTTCTCCTTGGCACAGGTTCCTTCTTGATTCCAGGATGATCTAATTTTCTGTAGCCAGGGGTCCTATACTTATACCCCTAAAATTCTTTGTTCTCTTTGTGCAAGTGGGCCCTGAGCCCAGTCTGAACCAGTTCTGGGTGTTCCTTGAGCACTTTGTTTTCCTGGCTTCTCCTTTCCTTTCAGAGTGAGGGGCAGGGTTGTCCGCCGCCCAGCAGGAGGTGGAGCCAGCATTGTGGAAGGCAGGCACAGCCCTATTCAGGCCCAGGTGCTATCTCCTCCCACCACTCAAATTGCAAATGCAGTCATTCAGCCTAGGGCTGACTCAGCCAGCCTCCTGGGGAATTCCCAGCCCCTGTCACTCTCAAACCAGACAGTCAATACACAAACAGGCCAAGGCACACAGAAAGGTCAGACAAGGGAACAGCAACTTTCTAAAAGTGCTGTTCTCAAACACAGGATTTAAAATCAACCTTTCCTAAGAGATGTGTTATTAAATTCTGAGTTCAGGGATACCAGACTTTTATGTCATATCTTGTTGCTATGGGAAGATATGCTGGTAGCCACTGTAGCCAGCATCCCCCATGATAGCCCATGGAGCAAGATAGCCTTACAATAGTGAAAAACGAAAATGGCTGTAATTCACTACCAGAGCATGTCACCTGCACCAGTACATGCTCTACCTTTCACAAACATTGCACCCTGCCCAAGGGGGTACCTTGGGCCTTCCATAGGGGTGACCAATGTGCACAGAAAGGGAAGGGTTAGGCCTGGTCAGTGGGGACACTGACCAGGTGGACATGGCAGTTCACAGACTGCACAAAGGCACTGTGGTGGCAGTCCTGAGACACCATTTTGGGGATACTCATGTGGGTGGAACAATCAGTTCTGCAGGCCCACTAGTAGCATTTGTCATCACCGGCCCTGGCACACCCAGTGCACTTTACTAGGGAATTCTTGGTGATACAAATGTGCCAATCATGTATATCCAATCACAATAACAATTTACACAGAGAGCATATGCACTTTAGCATTGATCAGCAGTGGTAAAGTGTGCAGAGTCCTATTGCCAACAGCCACGGGTCAGGAAAAAAAAGGGAGGAAGAAGCAAACAGTTTGAGGATAACCCTGCAAAAAGGGCCAGTTCCAACAGTGGTGAATGCCGGAACTGGAGCCGCACATGGCAATGCCAAGCCCACATTACATGGTAACCCAGTGGTGGGCCAAACAGAGTCCTTTGGGGAATGAAAAGTGAATTGGAAGAGGGAGAGTTCAGTCCCCAGCCTGATTGCTGTGTCATGGTTACACAAGCAGATATGGCAGTCAATGTCGGGGTCCAGGTGAATGTCACAGAGTGTTTTGGGGACAGTGAGAGGTGTTGTCCCAGGGCATGATGCATAGGGCTGGACCAGGCAGGGACACGCCATATGGTGGGGATGGATGCTACTGCCGCCTGCCTTACATAGTCATTGCCATCCACATCTTACTCCTTTGATACATCTTCTGTCTCCTGTGTGTCAGGTGTGTGTGGTGGTGTAATGGCTCCATCACTGTGTGCCATTGACGCATCAGTGTGCGAAAGTGATAGGACTGCATCACTGTGTGCCACTGACGCATCAGGGGTCGGACATGTGTCTGTCGAAGTTCCTACAGCAGTTAATGGGAACAGGCTCAGTGGCAGTAATGGCAAGATGAGGATCTGCAGAGCATGGAAGATCCCAGCTACATCTCACTGGTGTTCAGCCGTGGCAGCCAGACTTCATTTCCATGGTCTCCATTGTCCTGCGCATATGTGCCAACTCTGTGCTGTCATCGCTGGAGCCTGTCCGACTAAACTGTTCTTGAATCAGAGTAATGGCCCCAGCAATGTCAGCCAAGGATTGTCCGAGTGCGTGGTGCGGACACTGGGTGTCCGTTAGGGACTGTAAGAGGTGCCAGATGGGACTCAGACACCCATGTATGACATCGAGTTTGGCTGCCACGAGCTCGAAAGCCACCCGCAGCTGATCAGCCATCTCCTCCTCCTGGCAACCCAACACAGGGCGTTGGAGTTCCATCTGTTGGTCAGGGGGGTCCTGGGAGACAGCTGTAGTGGTGTGTGCTTCCCGCTGTGTGGACTGTGCAGAGGGTGGGGTCACCTCGAGGCAGCTGGGCTGGCCTGCTCCTGGGGTGGGGTGCGGAGGCTGTCTGAGCATATGTGCAGGTTGTCCTCTTCATCATCACTGATGAGATTTGTGGTCTGCTCTCTAGGAGGTGTTGATTGTCCCTCTGCAATGTAAAGGGGATATGCAGGTTAACAGAGTGTCCCATATATGTTGACGCTTTGTAGATGTTTACATACAGATTGCATGGCAATGTACATTGTGACTACTTTGGAGGAGCTGGCTATTTGATGGCAGACAGTGGACATTTTGACTACATGACCGATATGCGGTTGTACTCGTACATTATCAGCTCACAGTTTCATGCAATGTGATTGGCCAGTTTCTATGAACAAGCGGCACCAGTTGTGTCCTATGTCCCGTGGTGTAAGTGTTGCACTTTGTACCACATTGTCGTGAATGTTGATGTGCTGTGATTGCTAGGTGTGTATGCTGCATTGTGGGAGAGTCGCCCCTGCAGCTATGATTTAGGGGACCCTTGTCCCTTTGAGGCACTGTGCCTTTGACTTGTGCGCTGTTCGGGGGCTGGGATGTTTGTGACTTGGGTCATTGGTATTCTTGGGCAGATTTTGTTGTCTTGTGCATTGTTTGTCTGCTGTTGTGTTATTGACTTCATGGGTTTTAGGTGCACATGGATGTGTCAGAGTGTGACCTGCTCCTTTACGGATGTGATCCACACTGGTCAACCTCAATGTCAAATCGTGCAACATGTCAGTTATTTTGACTACAGCCATGCTATAGGCCATGCAGTGTCACTTGCATTGTCAGTGTGGCTCACAGAGCCGCTGCTTTCCTGGATTCTGCACATGTGCATGGGTAGGTTGTGGCATTAGTGATATGGAGGCGGCCCCTTAGAGCACATTGTGGACGGTGCCCTACTATGTGTACTGCAGTGTGCCAAGGGTATCAGGGACATGTTCCACTATCATTGTGCGTGTGCAGTGTGCTACACATGATTGTGCATGTGTGCCATTGTGCCCATCTCCCCCCGTCCCCCCAGTCCCTGGTCGTTACTCACCCTGTTGCTGTTGAGTCAGGTCATATAGAGCTATCTCCAGACCCCCAACTCATTGCACCGTCTCCACACTGATGACTGTGGCCCCCATTTCCTCCAGCTCATCCAGCTCCTCCTGTGGTGCAAGAGTCCCACCTCCAGTCGCCTTTGCTGCCTTCGTGTTGGCGGGGAGTTTCTGTTTGGTCTGGCTTTACACATCATGCCAGCGCCTCTTGGCCTCCTTTATTGACATGCTTAACACTCCGACTGCATTCACATTTTTGACAATATTTCTGTTTGTGTTGCCAATGACACAGTGGAGGTGACGAACAGTTGTTGGTAGTGTTCTATCACCTCCGTGACGATGATCTGGTCTTCCTGTGAACTGAACCCTGTCTTCCTCTTCCTCTTCTCGTTGGCTTTCCCCGAACACTGCATTCCTGGCTGGTCCTCCATGGGGCTTGTGGGGTTTGGGTTGTCCTCTGCACTCGGTCCAGGTGCATCCATGGTGCTACGCAGTTTGCTTTGGTTTTGGTGTGGTTTTTTTTGTTGCATTTATAGTATATTCTCCCGCATAACACGTGGGAATTGCAGGCCTGTCGCTAGTTTTCGCTGATTTTTGTATCACGATTTGGGGCATCGCATCTTTTTTGGAATTCGTGTTTCGCATTTTTTCGGCTTCACATTGATTTTTACGTGGTCATTTGGCATGTTATCCTGCTACTTTTGCATGGTGTCGCAAGGTTGGGAATTGAACGTTAAAACACAGTTCTTTTGTCGCGATAGACTGTGATATGCAAAGTTGCGTTAAGCTAAATTTGCGATGTATAACACAAGTTCTTGTGAATATACCCCTGTGCTCCCTGAGAATTCGAAGTCCTATCTGTCAAGCTCAAGTATGTTAAAGAATGTAACTTTGCACAATTCAAATATTTAGGCTGAATGAGTATTGCCACCTTTAAATCTGAGAAGCACAGAGCAAGGTCACGCTGGCAATGACCTGTAATATTAACTTTGAAAATGTAGTCACCACAAACTGGATTTACAGCCTTGCTACTGCAATGATCCCATTGTAAAGCATCACCATGTTCAGTAAACCAAGCAGTGGCATACAACACCAATCCACCCAATACTGTCACATAGACATTCAGCATCGTCAGAAATACCTGATGAAACCTGACAAAATATCACTCCCTAATATCAAATATGTCAAATTGTTGCCAGTGGAGCTGTTTGCGTACTCTTTTATTTTCTTAAAAATGCAATCTCAGAAATTTCATGATGCATGTAATTTGACTATAAGTCTGCACTGGGTTCACACCAGCAATATAAAGCATAGCACGATGACCTCAAACGGGAAGTTTTTTTGCTTAATTAAATATATAGATCAAAAGTATGGCTATTCAGTTGATCACTGTAAAGTTTATTCCTTCATTATTCAACAGTTCAATTAGAGTTGAACTTTTGTTAATAAAGACATTGATTTCAAACGCAGAAAAAGATTGACTTTCTGTGAAATATTGTGTAAAAAGCTCGCCACCAGTGAATAGAGCTGCCTAAAATTAATACATTCTAGTCCACTCATAAAACAGGCCAGTTCCAAACATTTCGAAAAATTGGCGTACAGAAAGTCTCCATTTCAATGCAGTAAATAGTAACAAAATTATAGTTGTTTAGATCCAAGGAGTGACAGGATATTTGCATTTTTGAAAGATTTGTGGGACTTTTTTGTTGTTATTGTCCGTCAGTAGAGAGTGCCTCTCCTGTGGTTTGTGAAAAAGAACGCCATTCACACTCAGAAGAAGTGTTTAAGTCCTGCCTAGTTATAGGGTTTCCTCAGGACTCGGAATCGGGTTGCCTTTATTTTGAGTAATCACATGATAGAGGATGATTAAATAGATATGCTTTTTTTCTATGCAGGTATGCGGTTTTTGGGGGTCTTTGAGGCTTTGTGGAGAGTGCTGTGAAGGTATCGTATATTGGCCTGCTCCGTAGTGAGGACGAGGCCTCAGCATTGCTCTGCCCGCCTTTTTAACCAGGGTGTGCTTCCAGGAATGATCCTACTTTTCATCTGTATATTCAATTAAGCACAAAAGGCTGTCTACGCATGGTCATATTCCTATATGCAATATATTCAATCTGGTCCTACCGCCTGTGTCTAAAAGACTCACCCCCTTTCCCTCACTGTGAGGGTGTGGCTTATATTTTGATTTAGACCAGCAATAAGTGTTGATTGGCACGGGGTAATGCTCTCTTACCATGTGTACGTACATGTTGACTAGAAAATGGACAAATAAATCAGTGATTTTACCACGGTCAATCAGTACACTCTGTTCTCTTTTCTCCACAACTATAATCAAAACATTCTGCGACCAGAGAATACTTTTTGATTGCATTATGGGTATCAACAACAAGGAAATCTGTGAATCCAATCATTCAATTAGGAGGGGAGATGGCCTACTGAAACCCAATGTCAAATTGTTTCATACGCCTTCATTAGAGCTGGGACAATCAAATAATTTATAAAGCTAATTAATGGACAACAGCATCTCTTTCTTCTGCAGACAAACGGTCATACGGGGAAGGAATTGCACAATGCATGCATTAATTTATAGCTAACTTATTATCCTCCTTCAGTGAGACTTGCCTTACTATCAATATCAAATCACAGATAGAAGTTAACAATGCAAACTATACAACTACTATGTTAACTATGTATAAACAAAGCAAAATAAAGTCTATTTGACAACAACAAAAATGCAAAACAAGATAGCATATTTTACTTGCACTTTGTTGGCATTTTATATAGCACAATCTCGACCCAAGGCATTGGAGCACTTTACTTGAGCATCAGTTAAATTACACCAAGACTCGTTCATTTTTTATGTCGGGCATGGAGAGAATAAGCGATTTACCCAGAATTAAAGGATGTTGAGCCAATGCCTTGACTCTCACCTGGTTCCCCAGTTTCAAAGTTTCCAAATTTAAGGCACTTACTTTGCTCTCTTGCTAACTTTACTGGATCCCAAAATGAAAGGATGATTTACTAAATCTGCCAACCTTGTAATCATAAACCTTACTGTTTGTACACCGGCCAGGACGGATGAGACGTTTAACATAAGAACACACTGCGCAAAGCCCTGAAGAAGTCCGGTTTCGGACGAAACGCGTTGGCTATTTTTATCTGCGAGTGTTTCAACAAATAAAGAGAGAATAAAACGAAGAAAATTGACTTGAACTAATTTCTTGGGAGAACAGTTGGACTTTATCGTTGTTATAAAATGAATGTTGATTGAGCACTGACATTGTGCTTACTATACAGTTATTTGGTGTGCGAGGTCAATTTGTGAAATTAGGTGTACGGAACAAATTCTATTTGTTCTACGTTGGGATCTAGGGGGTTGTATCCCAGACCATTCGCACCCTCACTTTGACTAATATTAGGAACTTGACTCGTGGTGCGGCCCTTAAAGCCTCAATCCCCTTGCTTGTTGTGACCCAAGGAATTGCACAATGCATGCATTAATTTATAGCTAACTTATTATCCTCCTTCAGTGAGACTTGCCTTACTATCAATATCAAATCACAGATAGAAGTTAACGATGCAAACTATACAACTAATATGTTAACTATGTATAAACAAAGCAAAATAAAGTCTATTTGACAACAACAAAAATGCAAAACAAGATAGCATATTTTACTTGCACTTTGTTGGCATTTTATATAGCACAATCTCGACCCAAGGCATTGGAGCACTTTACTTGAGCATCAGTTAAATTACACCAAGACTCATTCATTTTTTATGTCGGGCATGGAGAGAATAAGCGATTTACCCAGAATTAAAGGATGTTGAGCCAATGCCTTGACTCTCACCTGGTTCCCCAGTTTCAAAGTTGGAAGCCCTGACTCTACTCTCACAGCGAGGAAGCAAGGAGATCGTATGCAGGTGTAGAGGCGGGATTTCCCCTCACGTACACGCTTGACCAAAGGGGTCTCCCCTCCTTACTCTCCTATGGGGCTAGTAGGTCCCATCTGCTAGGGCGTTTAATCATATCGCATATGCGGTGGCGAGCATTTTTCTCACCACCAAGTGGAACCCTGACCTGTCTAACACAGTAAGGGGGGAGCCTAAATAGTATAGGTCCTGACGAATGCCACGGACCCCTTTTGGGGCGAGCAGGCAGAAACATGTTGCCCACGTATAGAATGGTGGGGACACAATAGTAATCCCCATCACACCGACCTTTGTTTTTTAGACACCATACAGATGCCAGTTACATAAAAATAAGTATGACATCTGTAATGGCATTTTAACTTCACTTCACTTTCATGTAAGGGCCCCCACTTAGCTTTAGAAGTGCATCCCTGTCTTTAGGTGTATGTCCACCCTCTATCAAACCAAGTTTTTAGACGGCAAGCACTGGTCAAAGATGAAGCA
Organism: Lissotriton vulgaris; assembly: GCF_964263255.1. Lineage (NCBI taxonomy): Eukaryota > Metazoa > Chordata > Amphibia > Caudata > Salamandridae > Lissotriton > Lissotriton vulgaris. The sequence goes on from NC_141694.1 coordinate 476,112,474, forward strand.
TGACACCAGGTGGTATGTGAGACCAGTCTTTCACTTTTTGTGAGATGCCTACACTGACAAATTAACACTATTCTACTCTAGCACTTAGGTCTTCATACTAGGAGCGGTTCATTTGTGGTAAAAATATTTGTCTGGAGGCTGCCTCTCCTAGCACCCCTTGCCTCTAGTTCCCCTCCTCGGGGACCTCCTGAGGTCTTGTGGTTAGACACATCTATTCTCACATACCCATCTGCAGATGCAAGAGAAGACCAGCCATAGCAGCACAACTTGGTATCAACATTCAACAGGGGAAAAATTGCAATCCTGAAGGCTACCATGGCCAGCATAACTGCAGTCACTCTTGCAAACGATGCACTGGAAAACTTGAGGCCTTTACCTACCTGGGCAGTATTAAAGACAAGAAAGCAAGCAGAGATACCAATGTCAAGGCAAGAATCAACCAATCAATTAATCAATTATTTATACATTGCTGATCCTCACCCCTGAGAGTATCTGGTTCTGCTAGTCTCAGTCAAAAAGCCAGATCTGGAGTCCCCTTCTGAATTCCACCATGGAGAGTGATGTTTGTAGGTGGAGAATGGGCAAGGCAAGGGCTCCCTTCTTTCAGCTCTAGAAGATCAGGAGCTCCAAAGACCTAATGCTGCAAACCAAGATCAGGCTTTTAACTCAATGTAAAATCGTTCCTTCAGTATTGAGCAGACACTTGGAAAACAGTAGTGACCACCACCTACAAAGTCCAGACCTTCATCGAGAAGACCCGGGGGCCAACTAAGCAAGCTGCTGTTTACCTGGTCAGGCCCCCGCTGCTGAGCACCAGACTGTAGCCCAAGATCTGACGCAGCCTGGGGGAGAAACCAGAGGAGGGCTCCATGCGCAAAGAGGAGGTTAGTGCGCACACCAGGAGTTCGCCGTGGGCCAGCGATCATCTCCCAGATGGTCTGTGGTGGAATGGTGAGGGCCCACTTGGACATCCCAGGATCCAGCTCGCCGCAGTCTCCCACCACCGCTCAGCCTTTTATCCCTATGGCCAATGCCAGCTCTGGGATCCCTCCACCCCCAAGAACATCGCCTGTGAGTGCAAGAGCACCCTGATGGCCTGACTGAACGAGCACCGCTAGATACCCAGCAATGGTGAAAATATCATACTGTGTAAATATGCAATATATATTTGTCCAACCCTAATCACTTCAACTTTTCTTAAAATATAATCTTGAGTGAACTTGCATCTTGTATATATGTAACTCTAACCACTAGTATCTCTAGTTCCCATATGTACTTGCTATCATTCTTATGTAACTCATGTACTCTAAAGTCCTTATGTAATGTAAAATGGTTAAAGTACAACTGTTAGAACTGCGGGACTCTGGTTGTACCACCGTCCAAATAGGGACCCTTGCTTCTAGTAAGGGTAAGGAGGAAACACTCTTTAGATAACCTCTTCTCACTCCCTTGGTAGCTTGGCACAAGCAGTCAGGCTTATCAAAGGCAATGTGTAAAGTATTTGTACCAAAACTCACAGTAACACAGTGAAAACACCACACACTGACTCCACACCAGTTTAGAAAAATAAAGGTATTTAATCTAAACTACACAAGACCAAAACGACAAAAATCCAACATACACAGTTCAAGAATATGGTTGCAAAAGAGTTCTTAATGTTAGCATGAAGTAATCCACAGTTGCGTGAAAAGTTCACAGTAGCGTCACGTTTAGCCAACAGTACCTATAAATGCAACAAAGTTCCAAAACAGAAGCTGTAGCGGTGGAAAACAAGCAATGCGTTACTCCTGAGACCCTGGGGAGGCGTTAGCGACAATTTCCATGGATGTAGCAGTGTGTAGCGACGAATCCGATCTGTATGGGGAGAAAGGCGATGAATTGTATGGATTCAGGTGCTGAGGTTCCATAGGAAAATGCTTGCAAAGGCCCGATGCGATGATTTTCAGGGCTCTGCAACGATTCTCGCAGCGACGTGATGCGGTGATCTCACCCAGCGATGACAGGCTCTGCGACGATGTTCGCAGCGGCGGAAATCTGCCCGCTAACGAAGGGTGCGGCGTCTTCAGGCAGCGGCGACAGGCGCTGCAACGATCTTGGTCTTCGTAGCAGCAGGAATTTTCTCGCTCAGCCGGGTTTGCGACAAAACTTGCAGAAAGTTCTTTAAAAGCTTGGTTTCCAGCTTTCCAACACAGGTACAACTTCCAGAGGCACCACACATGGGGCAAGCACTCCAGGAAGGACAGAACTCTCTCAATAGAGTTCAGGAAAGCTGAGGGTGAAGTCCTTTTGTTCCTGGGACTTCATAACAGGGAGCCAGCTTACAACAGACCCTTGGAGATTCCTTCATGCAAGGGGGACACAGCACAAAGTCCTTCCCCTCTCCTTGGAAGCAAAGCAACAGCAGGTCAGTCCAGCAAAGCAATAGCAGGACAGTCTTCCTTCTTCAGTTTCAGCTTTCTCCTTGGCAGAGGTTCCTTCTTGATTCCAGGATGATCTAATTTTCTGTTGTCAGGGGTCCTGTACTTATACCCCTAAAAGTATTTGTTCCCTTTGTGCAGGAGGGCTCTGATCCCGGTCTGAACCGGTTCTGGGTGTTCCTGGAGCACTTTGTTTTCCTGGCTTCTCCTTTCCTTTCAGAGTGAGGGGCAGGGTCGTCAGCCGCCCAGCAGGAGGTGGAGCCAGCATTGTGGAAGGCAGGCATAGCCCTATTCAGGCCCAGGTGCTATCCCCGCCCAACACTCAATATGCAGATGCAGTCATTCAGCTTAGGGCTGACTCAGCCAGTCTCCTGGGGAATACCCAGCCCCTGCCACTCTCAAACCACCTTTCCTAAAAGATGTGTTATTAAATTCTGAGTTCAGGGATACCGGACTTTTATGTCCTATCTTGTTCCTATGGGAATATATGCTGGTAGCCACTGTAGCCAGCATCCCCCATGATAGCCTATGGAGCCAGATAGCCTTACAGCAGTGAAAAACGAAAATGGCTGTAATTCACTACCAGAGCATGTCACCTGCACAAGTACGTGCCCTGCCTTTCACATACACTGCACCCTGTCCAAGGGGGTACCTTGGGCCTTCCATAGGGATGACCAATGTGCACAGAAAGGAAAGGGATACCCGGTGAGTGGGGACGCTGACCAGGAGGACATGGCAGTTCACAGACTGCACACAGGCACTGCGGTGGTAGGCCAGAGACACCATTTTTGGGGCTACTCATGTGGTGGCACAACCAGTGCTGCAGGCCCACTAGTAGCATTTGACAACACCAGCCCCGGCACACTCAATGCACTTTACTAGGGACTTCTGGGTGATAAAAATATGCCAATCAGGTATATCCAATGACAATAACAATTTACACAGGGAGCACTTACATTCTTACACTGATCAGCAGTGGCAGAGTGTCCAAAGCATCTAACTAGCAAATACGAAATCCAGTACAGCATCAAAAATACAGGAGGTAGAGGCACAAAGATAGGGGGAAACCACGCCAAGGATGCCAGGTCTAACAACAACTACATAAAAATGGATAGATAAATAAAAATAAATAAATCAACACCTGTCTGTGGAAAATCCTCCAAATCCACTGCCCAAACACAATTGGCAACAACAACATATAGCAGCAGGCTTTCCAACTCTCTATTCATGAAGAAATCATGAAAAAAAGACGCTAGGGCGGGATAGATAACACCCTCCGCAAACCTGCTTCAAACACCACCAGGAAGTCCTCACCTGTAACCCTCAAGAGAAATGGAAAAGATGAAGGCCATGAAACACCTGGTGTCAAGGGCTCTAGGCTGACTGAAAGGAGATGGGTTGCACCTGGAGTCACATTGAAAGAAAAGCTCAAGACAGAGATTGCTGGAGAGTCCTGCTTGATGGCCAAGACACCAGGAGGGGTAATAGGCATAAGTAATAAGTCTACTGTTACTCCACATCCTCTTCCCATGTTCTCTTTTTAGGTCTGACCTTTGAAACAGCTTTAGCTATCGTGCCCGACTATTGTTTTCTTTTTTAAACCAATCGCACATGATATGCATTCAGAGAGAAAAATTTGGTCACTTAGTTTAATTTATTGGTCTCTTACATTGCCATTCACATCTTGCTTCAGCCCACGACAGCAAGGGGCAATAGTTGAGCCTACTTTACCCATAGGACCCTTCACTTTAAGTGACGGCACAAAGCATGTGCACATTGTTCACATCCAACTTGAAAATAGTTGTTTTCTCTTTGTTGACAAAGCTCGTTCAAAATGTCCCTTTTTGTATTCATTGTTTATCTTAACTTAAAGAACCACTATTTATTCTACCTGTGCTTATTTGGTGGTGATTTATTTTCCACCTCTTTTTTTATAGTTGGTATTAAGTGTGTAAATTAAATTATAGGGGCCTGTGATTTAAGTGCTTGGTTAGGCCTATATTTGTTCATACCTCCTTCACAAGCAATACAAGTAATATAAAGCATGGCACAACGCCAGCCTTGTTATTGTTATCACATTTTAACTGAGAGCATATGGCAGTCTCGTTTAGGTGGCAACATTATTTTTTATTTTTATTTTTGTGGCAATAAAAATAATTAAGAATTAACTGTTGGACTTGCCCCTTTTGCGGGGTTATCCCCAAACCTTTTGCTTCTTCCTCCTATTTTTTCTGACCTGTTGTTGTTGACTATATAACTCTGGGCACTTTACCACTGCCCATCAGCGCTAAAGTGCATATGCTCTCTTTGTAAATTGTAAACATGATTGGTTCTCCCTGATTGGCATATTTGATTTACTGATAAGTCCCTAGTACAGTGCACTTAAGTGTGCCAGGGCCTGTAAATCAAATGCTACTAATGGGCCTGCAACACTAATTGTGCCACCCACATGAGTATCCCTGAAACGGTATCTCAGACCTGCTACTGCAGAGTCTGTGCGCAGTTGTTAACTGCCATGTCGACTTGACAAGTCCACCCACTTGTCAAGCCCTAACCTTCCCTTTTCTTACATGTAAGGCACCCCTATGGTAGGCGCCCAAGGTACCCCCTGGGCAGGGTGCCGTGTATGTGAAAGGTAGAAGATGTACTGGTGTGTGTGACGTCCCGATAGTGAAATACTGCCAAATTTGTTTTTCACTATTGAAAGGCTACCTTGCCCATTAGAATAAAATGGGAAATGCTTTGTAACATCTTACTAGTATAATTTCCAATTGGGACAAGAAGGAGAAATAAAGTTTAGGCTCTCTGAAATCAGAATTTAATAACAAATCTTTTAGCAAATATGTTTTTTAAATTGTGTGTTTGAAAATGCTACTTTTAGAAAGTAGGCATTTTCCTGTCTAACCATTCTGTGTGCCTCTACCTGTTTGTGTATGGACGGTCTGGTTTTGGAGTGACAGGGGATGGGGATATACATTCACTTTAGACAGCCACGGGGGGTAGGGGGTTGAGGTGTGCCTGGCCCTTTCTGGATGACTCAGAGCTGGGCTATATAGACCCTGGCTGAATTTGGAGTAGTGGGAGGAGATTTCCTTGCACCTGAATAGGGCCCGTCTCCCTTGCACAATGCTTTCTCCACCCCTGTGGTCGTGCTACACCAGGGAGGACAGAACTTGTTTGGGCTGGGCTCAGAGACCCTTGCACAAAAAGAACAAAGATATTTTGGGGTATAAGTATTAGGCTTAAAACCCCAGAACCTTAGATTACTTCTGGTCTCAAGAGGAGCCTCTGCCAAGGAGAAAAGCTAAAGAGCTGTGAGGAGGAGTACTGCCCCTTTGCTGTGTGCTGTGTGCTGTGTGCGGTGGGCTTGCTGTTGCTTTTTCTGACATGAAGAGGACAAAGACTGGAACTTTGCTTTGAACCTGCTTGAAGAAGATCTCAAAGGGCCTGCGTGTGCTGCCCTCCTGTTATAAAGTCTCAGGGCCACAGACTTCACCTCCAGCTCCCTTGAACTCTATTTCTGAGCATTCTGACCTGCCAGGAGGTGCCTATTCCAGTTTTGGGCTTCTGGAGGTTGTTCCAGCTGTTGGGAGCTGGAAGAAACCTAAGAGAAGATACAAAAACTCGTTTCTGATGCTCTCAGTGACACCACTGTTACGCCGCAACCTGCACTGAGGTCCGGGGCACTGTTTGTGAAGTGAATGAAACACCACCTGGCCTGCACAGCAGCTCCGACCCCCGCGATGGCTGCAGTATTTGGCCCTTCCCAAACCCATTGGTTCCACCCACTCCGTCATCACCAGCACATGCATCCTGTTATCATGGCGCCCATAACCGCTGAGGGTAACTCCATGAAATCGACGATTTTGCATCATCACCGGAACCGCGCCTCACCACCAACACAACCATCTTACCATGTCCTTGACTCGACACGTTGCCTCCTTGTGGACACAACGCTTCATCTTCCCCGTGGCAGGCTGGGAGCCGGCCTTGATCGCAACCTCAGCACTGACGCCTCACCTCCATGATGCCGTGCATCATCATAGACTTTGTTTCCTTGGTACTGTTTGTTTAGGAGTCCATGTGACGTTGTACCGATGCCGCGCTCCTCGCGGTCGGCACCCTACTTTGGATTTATTGCTGTCACAACGTCACAATAGCCCAGGGGGAGCTATTTGTTTTCTACAATCTTTATTTTTGCTTGAAACATTTAAAGTCATATTCTTATTGCTTGTATGTTGAATTTTTGTCGTTTTGGTCTTGTTGAGTTTAGAGAAAGATACTTTATTTCTCTAAATTGGTGTTGTGTCCTTATGTGGTGTTATCAATGAATTACTGTGTGTTTTGAGTACAAGTACTTTACACATTGCTTTTGGGATAAGTCTGTCTGCTTGTGCAAAGCTACCCAGGGGTTGAGGAGGGGTTACCTAAAGTGTGCATCCCCCTTGCCCTAACTAGAAGCAAGGGTCCCTATTTGGACAAAGGTAGCTACCTCTGCCAACTAGAGACCCGTATTTCTAACAATACACATCTTGTTAGCTTGCCAAAGCCAGACATATGCTTGTTTCCCATGATAATCCGGTAGTGTCTCAGATTACTGCCTTGATTCTTCTAAATCTGGCCCACAACCCTATTAAGACTCAAACTCTCTTGTGAGGGGATAGGGATTCTAATTAGGGTGCCCATTGCTCACAGGAAAAATGTTCTACAAAATGCGTGGGCAAATAACACACAACCGGAGCCTGGATACCCTCACCTGTGACAAGTAGCGCTCTACAAAACTACATCTTAAGTTTTCACACATACAAATGGGAACTAACACTTACTATTTGCCTGTTACCATCATTCTTAGGTGCCTAAATGGGAATTGGGTGTAAATTATTCAATCGGTGCTATCTGTATTTAGAAGGTAAGTCATTTTTGCCTTGGATTGTGCATGACCAGGAATGAGGGATTAAGTTTAAAATAATGATAAAGGTACTGCCTTTTGCACAACATCCAGAGCAAGTTAACAGAAGACGTGCAGTCTAAAATCACAATCAATCTACATCAAAACACAGAATAGCATGTTACTTTTAAAACACTTGAATTTTTTCAGTCTATCAACGGTTTGGATGTTTTTTTTTCTAAACTTTTTGGCATTCTATTTGCACCTTTTAAATACTAAAACTAAACTAAAAATAAGTAACCCTCTTCCAAACAAAAGGAAAATCACACACATCCACATTTGACAAGATAAAATAGTAACTACAGGACCTCCTAACACTTACAACAAAGACCGTCAAGTGTGATTTGTGTGGTGCCGAATGCTAGCCTTTCTTGCATTCTCTTCCAGCAGAGCCTTGAATAACACCTGCACAAAGAAAAACCGTACTATCCGCACCAAACTAATGAATGTGTCCCATTCTAGGAGTGAGGGGAGAGCAATATGGAATCCTACATGGAAAGGTATCAACCAGCAGGAAAGCAGCCTCAGAAGAAGCAGGCCGCTTTTCTCAATGCATTTTCTTTTCATGTTGATGTTACTGTTGGTGAGGCGCATGCAGCCTGATATCCCACCGACAGTTCCAGGTGTATCATGGTGCTGGGGAATGCTAGTCCTTACTATGACACTGCGTTTCTAAATTTGGGAAAGGCAAGACTTCCTTTTCTTTATATAACCCTCACACACTCTAGTAGTGTCATGCTTCATCGGCTGGTTTACTTGACTCGTAAAGCTCAGGGTGAGCTCAATTATAAGGGGTGGTTAGGATGTAATGATTCAATCACAAGTCGGGATACGCAGAACCAAATAGGTGAAAATGCAGGGTAGGACCCTTGACAAATGTGTAACTACAGGGCGACCCTTTCCCTCCCGCTCATGAGAAACAAGGCACCTAGAAAAAGTGGGGTGGATTCCAAAGGAAAAGGGCAACTATATACCCTGCCTAAGCATGCACTAGCTTGCATGCATCGCATATACAAAATAGCGTAATGAGCTGAATAAACTGGGGAGGTGAGCTGACGGACGCCCCAGACATACTAAGGCCCTTAGAGTAGGGCCGAAACATGTTGGAAAAGGTCAAAGGACCATTACATCCTACACACACCACTCATAATTTTTAGTTTTAACATCCCCGATTACTGTGCCAATAAAGTGATTACTTGGAACAGTCAAGGGAATTTTAATCTTTAGTTACTCCCACTGGTCTTTTTCTTTTAAGAGCTCCCTGGAAGATGGTGGAGCCCACCCTGACCTTTATCAGTCAGGGTGAACCTGATGATGAAGCATTACACTACTAGAGGGTGTAGCGTTATTTAAAGCAAAGGAAGTCTTTCCTTACCCGCATTTAGAAACGCGGGGTCATAGTGAGGACTATCATTCCCCAGCATACTGGAACTGTAGGTGGGATGCTTGTAAGTTGTATGTATGTCCAGATAGGGAGTACATATTCCCCCTGATTTCCTTTCCAACAGTGAAAAGGCCTCCAGATCTAAGTAGGGGCACCACCCCACCCAGATTATAGTATGTAGCATGCAGCCTGATAGCCTTAAAGGACCGCAAGCTTGCTCTCCTTCAGTTGAGAAATCTGAAAGGGGCACACAATATTTACCCAACTCAAAATGACAGTGGCATAATCAATGTGGTAAACACCGTTTACAAAACATGCGATATAACGACTGCCATTACAATGAAGTCATTACAAAGACAGCATTGTTACATCGCACACCATTACAACGCAAGCCATTACAACGACTTGCTGTAGACGGCAGAAGGTGCTGGATTTACAATCCACACCTTTCCTACGGTTAGAACTCCAGCACCCGCCCTACAGCAAGTCATTGTAATGACTTGTGTTGAAATGGTATGCGTAGTAACAACACAGGCGTTCTAATGTGTCCTATTCAATCCATGTGGTCTTCAAATTGTGTGTGGTCCAGGCACTTTTTTCATCTTTATTGTACTGCTGCACTCTCTCCGTATAATAGTCTCTGCCTGGCTTCGGTCTGTCAGACCTGCTGGATAACAACCACAATCAGTTTGTTGCTGTATTCATTGGTACAGTTCCTTGTCTTGTGTCGGCTCTATTTCAGTCTGTCAAGATCGTGTTGTGCAAACCACCAGCTGACTCGTCATCCTCACCTGCACCTGGACCGCGATCCTCCAGTGGTTCCTCAGTATAGTAATTTTGAAAATGGAAGAAATTTCACCTCAGAAGTCTGGTCAAAAGCCACAGTTATGTTCTAGTGAAATCAGTAGGGCGGAACCAAATAAACTCCACCCACTCCTGCATCAGCAAGAAATCGATTTTTTTTTATAGTTATAGAAAAAATTCAACCAAATCGAAAAACAAAGAACTACAAAAAATTAAATCAGATGAAACTAGTGAGAAACAATACGAATCACCCGAAAAGTTCAAATTACAACTCGAGAACAGACAGATACGTATTAAGCAATAATTACAAACCCTATTCTTTTTGATGATGTTTCTGTAACCATAGTTAAAGCACTATATATCGTTATTAATAGAATGATCTGATCTAATCAATCTAAAATTGTAAATGTAAATGCTTAGATTTTGAGTAAAGTAAATAAATCGCAAAGTCCCACATATTCCCCACATCTCCAATGTCCCTAATGTCCAAACCATCCCCTATTTCCTCAATGTGCTCCCCTATCATCCTATCCTGCTGTGCTCCGAGTCCTAAGCACAAACCACGAAGAAAGGGGGCGTGTTTTGCCCGTATACACTGATAAATGTATGTCCTTTATATCAAATTCACACACATATTTCATAGTGATTTGGTGTTAATGAAACCTTAGAATTCGAACCCATCCACCATGCCTCAAATCTCCTGGTCCGACTCGCAGAAGTTAATCAATGACTTAAATGTATTTAACCGATTTGATTGGCACCACATTACAAACAAAACAGGGAACCGAGGACCCACTGATGCCTGTTACGGCACTATTTTAAATGCTGCAGGGATACATTCCTTTTCTGTTTGCCACTGCTCAAATAGGAAATTAAACTGACAATAAATTGCCATTTGCACAGATTCTTGGAATAGGGCCTGTCAGTGACTCATTTTTTTATAATTTTTTCCTTTTATCTCATGCTGTTCCACACAAAGAGGCATCGGAACATTACATTATAATCAAATACAAGGGGGTGCACACAACCAATGATAAAAGTGTGTTTTGTAGGAAATAATTATAGCATGCACATTTGCTGTATATTTAGTGCCATCAGTTAAAGGCGTGGTATTGCTTCCAGCGTTAGGTTGAAAGCAAACAGGACGCAGTATATTTTTTGAAAGGCAATTGGCCATTAAGAGTTGCTTTCTATCTTGTTTTAAAGAAGCGTGGTCTGGTATAAACATTCTGCTTCACGACTGGTTCCATGATTTCCCCTAAGACGAATAACACTAAACTGACATCACCAATGCTTTGACTTTTGTGTGTTCCAAAATCTGGCCTGAGCTGGAAGTGCACTCTGTGATTTCGTGCCATCAATACCAAGAAATTGAAAGGAATGCCGAAACTAGAAATTAAAATTAAACCCATTCCTACGAGTAACATGGCTCTACCTATCATTTCACTATATCAATCAATCAATCAGGGGTTTGTAAAGTGTGGCCACTCACCCGTTATGGTCCCAAGGCACTTGTGGATGGGGGGCTACAGATCCATCTGAGCGCTGGGTTCATTCAAAGAGCCAGTTCTTGAGGTCCTTCCTGAACTGGGACAACAATGGGGATTGCCTGAGGCTGGGAGGGAGTGCATGGTATTCCAGGTCTTGGTAGCGAGGTAGAAGAAGGATCTTCCTCCGGTGCTGGTCTTGCGAACCTGTGCAACGCTAGCCAGAGACAGTTGGGCAGAGCTGAGGGGTCTGTTGGCTGTGTGGAATGAGAGGCGGTGGAGGGCCTTGTATGCAAGGGTGACGAGCTTGAAGGTTATTCTTCTGTCAACTAGGATCCTGTGGAGTTCACACAGGTGTTGTGTGATGTGGCTGTGGAGGGGCATGCTTAGATCCAGCTTGACTGCAGCATTTTGGACATTCTGGAGCTTCCGAAGGAGTTTCTGTGTGACGCTGGTGTAGAGTGCGTTGCCATAGTCGACTCTGCTGCGAGAGTGACTGTCTTCTTGGATTTGGGGGGATCCAACTGAAGGTTTTTCAGAGCAGGCAGAGCATGCTGAAGCATGATGAGGAGACAGAGTTGATCTGGCGGTTCATTGTGAGCGAGGAGTCCAGTATGATGCTGAGGTTTCATGCGTGGTCCGTGAGTTGTGGGGGGTGTTCCCAGTTCATCGGGCCACGAGGAGTTGTTCCAAGAGGCGTTGGATCCTAAAATGAGGACTTCTATCTTGTCTGAGTTGAGTTTAAGGCAGCTGCGGCCCATGCCATGAAAGCTGTGGGGCCGTGGGTATGGGTGGAGGGGATTTCGACAGACGATGATGAATCCCCCCCTAACCCGACCCCACCGCTTTTACCTGCACGACCGTGGCTGGGCAGCTGTCGCTCATCCAGGTGGCGACGGCTTTCATTCCTTCATGGAAGTTTTTCTTGGGGACTGTAAGTTTGTTGATCAGGGAGAGGTTAAGCTATAAGATCAGTTCAATTATATAATACTGCATAAATATTTATTAGTTACAATCATTTATTTGGTTCAAATACAGACCATTTAACACTTTAGAATAAAAGCAATTCATTATACATTTTGACATTACCAAATGTAAAAACTGGAAATAATGTTCAGGTCTCTGTTCACATCTTACTTAAGATATTCAAAGCTTTCAGAGGTATTTTAGGTTTTACATTTCCCAATGAAACAAATTCATTATTAATTGCTCTGCACTCCAGAATAACGTGATCAGGCGTCTCTTGGCTGAGAGCAAAAGCCAACAACTGCATTCAGCAGACAATATACATTGCCTGCAGTCCACAACATCCACCAGTGGAAATTGCCAAGCCGAAAAAGCATGAAAATAATCTTACCAAATGTAGGTACATTGCGATTCTGCAATATATCCGTGAACGACACTCAAAGACAATACAAATATACCAATGGGCCTGTGTACACATTGAAGGTGTATATAGAGCAATCTATCAGTCTCATAGATTTACATAGGTTGGTGTACCAGTGTTATCACGGTACATAGTACAATACAAAGGACATTCAGTAGTATTAATTGTTGTTCTTTTTTTTATTTCTGAACGGTTGCCCAGCCAACACGGGTTTCGTCTAGGGATTACCCCAAGACTTCTTCAGGGCTGAAAGGATGTACAATAAGACATAATCAGACTCTACAACCCAAGGGTGATAGTTACATTCTTACAAGGCGACCGGTGATATGGTGAATAATAGACCCTGAGGGACTAAACCTGTGTTTACAAGATTCAACGGATCCACTTGCAGAGCGTTCAATCCCTAGTGAAAATGACCTATTAAGATTTCTGTGGAGTGGTACGTGCTCACTTTTCTGCTTAGTCTGTTGGGGGCCCGAGCTTCTAGAAATGATTTTTCCAGCCCTATATGGCCTATTGAGACAATCATGTTATTGGTTTGCTCATGTTGTTGAACTTTAGCCACCAGAAGCATTTAATTCAAGTTTCTTTGCCTCTAAAGGTTGATTCTTTTGTGAAGCCTTATTTTGCTGCTGACTGACAGACCCTTGTCTCTGCCTGGGCTCCTGGCACTATCTACTGCTTGCATACAAAAAAGTGATGGATGGAATGGGTGAATTAATCTCAGCCACTGGTAATTACTTGAGCCTGCATCCCAGTCCTTAATTATTTTACACACTATGGCAGAATACACGCAATTCAAGATCAATCACGTTTACATATACTGCAGTGGGAGGCCCTAAGTGGTACAGGTATGCCCAGACATGGGTTCCATGCACACCGTGCCACAGGAACCAAGCTATACTCCACTGATGAGCATTTATGAGGGAGACAACACTCTTGGGCTGCTTGTGGTATTATTTAGAGAGGATCTGGCCTAGAGCAGGGTAAAGACAGATATGAAAATGCGAGGGTCCAAACTGAGGTGGCATGGTGTGCAACTTAAGGGTGGCCTGAGAAGCGTCCCTGAGTAATTACCAGTGATTGAGATAAATTCTAGCATTTCATCTATCACTTTATTGTATACTTCAGTATAATGCGCTAAGAGACACAGGTATGCCCAGACCTGTTTTCCGGTCACACTGTGCTACTGGAACCAAGCTATACCTGACTGATGAACCCTAATAAGGATGAAACCATTCTTTGGTTGCTTGTGATCTGCTTCAGAGAGGACTTAGCCAGGCAATTCAGGATCATCTGTTCCTATTGGAGCAGAGTCAGGACTGATTTGAATATGGCTGGGTCCGAACTGAGATGGCATGGTGTGCACAATCACAATGGACTGAGATGCGGCCCCAAGTAATTACCAGTGATTGAGATTAATTCAAGCATTCCATCGATCACTTTTTTTCTTACTTCACCTGCATAGGTGTTGCAGCCCAGGTTGTATCTTTTCAACAGTCTCTCCCTTGTGGCGGATTTTTTAATTGGGGTGGAGCATTGTTAAAGCTATGCACCCCTAGCCAATCCTTGGGGGGCACATTATCATTCCACTCCGTCCTAAACCTCCTACATGGCAGTCTGAGGCATCTTCAGTGATCTGCAGAAAGACCTTCCCCAGGAGTGTCACCTCTGCCCCAACTGGCTTAACTGCCTGATCCCTCCCCACTAAAAACGTCCAAATGAAGCCCTTCCTGTGTCTGGCTCCAGTGATCTGTCCTTGCTCATTTGTTTCTGTGGACTTGGGCTTTCCTAGCTCAGGTTCAGTGTGCAGGCAGAATTAATGAGCAAATGCAGATTTAAACCCTACCCATTAATGTCCCAGGTCCTGGGCAAATTACTCTGAATGGCTTACTGTGTTAAGGTCCTTTGATCCTTCTCCTTCCCAGCAGAATAATTAACTTAGCCCAGGGGGACATAGGCCTCAAATCTGATTGTAGCGGAGCCAGAAAAAATACAGAAATTCTCCAAGTGACATAAGGAGTGTAGATATGATGAAAGCAACTGAGGATCTCCCATCGGTATGCATATTTAGTCTAAGATTGGGACCACTCTGCACACTGTAGGCCTAAGAAGGGTGAAAGTGTATTTTGGGGAGATTTTGCCTATAATGTGTAATTTACTTAAGCACCAAAGACTTTCAATAGTAACTACAGACCTACACTATAAATGCACACTCACAATATAAGGCTTACCCAAGGTCAGCACCAATCCTTGAACAATCCATTCTGTGACAGGTACCTGTGTACAGATACCGGAAGTGGACAAGACAGTAGTCTCACACTCACAATCTGCACATGTGAACACATATGTATGCTCAAGTGCTCACGTATAACCACTCTTGGCCTCTTCCCCTAGCTGTAGAGCAGCATCTTTATTTCAAAAGGTGGACATTGCAATTAGCACTCTCAGTATATTTCCAGAGAATTTATTGTGAGTGAGACTCGTTCACAATAGAAGTCCAAACAATGCGTCCTCAAAAGCGATCCAGGGGAATTAAATTGACCCATTTTCAACAAGAATTATATTACGATCGTGAGTAGTGTCTACCATGCCAAGATAGTGGACTTCGCCACAGCTGATGAAAATGTATTGATAATTAATTTGTTCCTTCTCTGTCATTCAATTCATCAGTACTTGATTCAAAAGGCAAAATGATTTTGTGCTGTTTGTACCACTATAATCTGAGAATGCAGAATGTTTCCTGTAAATGTCAGAAAAATTGCTTATGTCCATTCTGATAATTATTTATTTGAAAAGTTTTATAAAGCGCGAAAAAGACAATTACGGGTATCGGAGTGCTGTACAGATGTGGTGAAAATACAAATATAGCACTGTTGCACTTGTCAGACTAACAAATGTCCCTCGCAGTGCACTGCCTTAAATCCAAAAGAAAAAGATTTACTCCAAATTCAACAAAGGTTGCTCCAACATGTCAATTTTATTTCACGCCATGGGTAGTAATACTTTCATTCATTCATGAAATGTCTTTCTCTTGTATATCAATCCATAATAAAAATGCTTCAGAAACACCAAACGTGTTTGTTTAGCCCCAATGCATTAAGGGCAATCTCCTGCCTGTAATGTCCTGCGAGACACGTTCTAGTGTCCTGCAGGAAGTTGTAACGCCAACCACTCCCTCCAGGGCTGGACACACTGCACCCCACACCCATCAATCACTGGTGCCACGAGTGACGTGGCCCCGTCAATAAAAGGGCCCGAGTGCACATGCTTGTGGCCAGTTATTGCACCTCACTACCCTGTGTCTGTGTCATTTAGCGCCGTCATGTGGGCCTGAGGCCCAACACTACACTGGTGAATAGGGGGGCAGTTAACCCAGCGCACCTGCAGCTCGCCACATTCTCATAATTTGTGGGGGAAGGAAAGGAACGTGCCCGAGAAGCGGAACCCCACAGCATGGAACACAGCCCCCAGCGCCTGTAGTGGGGATCTGGCGCAACACCACCATCAGCAGTCATGAAGCAGCGACCGAGTCTCGCTGTGCCACAACCCTGATGTCTAAGGCAGAGGAAGATGACCAAGCGATCCCGGGGAAGGCAAACACCCCGCAACATTGCCCGCTCCTCATCCATACAGCCGGATTCTACCCAGGCGGCAAGCCAGAGCCGGTGGCTGTTCCTGAAAGCAAGTCCCCACGCTGAGACACCAAGCAGCCCGCAGCTGTAAGGCATCCTGCGACCTGAAGGCATCCGTGTGGCAGGCTAGAGAACAAGGCCATCCCTGCAGACAAGCCCCAAGCAGACACTGCATACAGCCCGCGACATCAAGAAATGAAATGAATGAATGAAATGAAAATGAAATGAAATGAAATGAAAATAAATTTGTTAAGCGCGGTTGCTGCCCACGGGCGTCCAAGCGCTGAGTTGAAGCAGAGATGTGGCGGAGCAGGGGAGAAAAGGACCAGGAGGGTTTGGCGAACAGTAGTGTTTTCAGCTTTCTCCGGAATGAGAGCAGGACAGGGTTGGACCGAAGTGAGAGGGGGAGGGCATTCCAGAGCTTGGCGGTGTTCAACGAGAACAACCTACCCCCGGTCCTGGCTCTCTTCACTCTAGGAACAACTGCCAGGAAAGCCTCCGTAGACCGAAGGTTCCTGTTTGGGTGGTAGGGGATAACAAGGTTGTTATTAATTGCTGATCCCGTTTTCCAAAAGGCCCGATGCGCAATACACAGCGCCTTAAATGCCACTCTTTGCCTCACTTAATAAAGAAGAAAGTGCCAGGATTCGATTTTAACAGACCAGAACTGGTTTATTCAGCTGGTGTGTGCCTTCTATTATTTATTTAAAGAAGGTATGCATTTGTCATAAATCTTGCATTTCAAAACAATTTGTAAATTTCAACAATATACAGAGGCTGAAAAATCCCTTTTACTGGGGATACGGTTAAACGTAATATTTCACATTTCAGTACATTTCAAAACAATGTGTGCAAACAAGAATAAATGAGAAATAATTCATAAACAATTACGCTTTCATCATTTTTTTCATAAAACAAGCATTAAATCCTATACACCAAAAATAATTCAGGTACATTCATTGTTATGTCACTATGTTGTGTGCCTGCAGCCAG
Source organism: Lissotriton vulgaris (assembly GCF_964263255.1). Lineage (NCBI taxonomy): Eukaryota > Metazoa > Chordata > Amphibia > Caudata > Salamandridae > Lissotriton > Lissotriton vulgaris. The sequence goes on from NC_141694.1 coordinate 476,129,529, forward strand.
ATGGCCGACGCGTTTCCAAACCCTTCTGTTATTCTAATGGGTTCTTCCTCAGGGCCGGGCTGTGTACCTATGGTGTGAAATTTGAGGACATTTAATTTCTCCTATTTTCCTGTTTTTTTTTTACTTAGCTTCAAATATAGGCTGTGCCTGTAAAATTTTACCTTATGTGACAGGTTTATTGGCTGCTGCTTTCAAGCACGGGTTATCGGTTGGCTTTGACTTTTCACCATTACCTAAACGTGGTTAAGGATGGGTGAATTTAGTAAATGTATTAATTTCCACATTTCTTTATACTAAATGGTATCTGCGTCAGGGCTGCGCTAACACTTACTTGTTTTTATTCAGTTACTCTCTCAAAGTGATGTTGTTATTAGGATGTGTTTCGTGTTCCGCGGTGACTCCGATCTGTGTGTTTAAAGGTTCGGAATCAGTTTCAAAAGTCAAAGGGAAACATTTGCTTGAGTTCAGTGTTTATTCATCAATTTCGCCTACCTGCGTGTAGCGCGGCTGGCGACCCAAGCTCTTCACTTAGTTTAAACGAGCATTCGCGTTCTGGAAAGGAATCAAGCCGATATTAGAGTTTACTTTGGCATTGATTCTATGTTACCACTGCGCTTTTGAAAGGACATTCATGGTGCTTTCTTACCTCCGTTTGCGGGTCTCTCGCTGCGCTGGGGGTTCTGTGAGCCTCTTCTCGCTCTGAGTGCTGCTATTCTGAATTGGGCTGAACACCAAACGGAACACGGTTTCCTGCTTAAGTATGTTGCTAGGGATTGTGGGATTTGTAGTTTTTAAGGGTAAACTGGGATTGATATGTTTGTGTATTAAGCTGCGCGCAGTGTTTGACTCTATACCTTTTAATGGGTCATTCTTACATAGTGGTGGGGTTCACGTTGGACTCAATAATTGGTTCTTTGTAATTCTGACATCTCGTTCAGACCATCCATCACGCAATTAAATTTTAATATTAGATACGCCTCTTTTTTTAGTAGCATGGCATCAATGTTTCCTCCTCTAGGAGGAACCTTCATGGCTTGTAATATTGTCCATTTGAACTCGTTTTCATTGTGGTTCTGTTCGACAAAGTGCTGCACCATGGGTGCGGACAGTACTTTGTTCTTGATCCTAGATCTATGTTGGGATATTCGTTGGTTGGCTTTTTGGGTGGTTTTCCCTATGTACAATTTCGGACACGGGCACATGACAGCATATATTACATTTTGTGTTTTGCAGTTCGAGAATTCTTTGTGTGTCCATTTTGTTGTTTTAAACGAAAATTCTTCACCTTCAATTGTATTAGGGCAAGACGCACACGACCCACATTTGTGGTGGCCTGTTACAGGCGGTAGTTTCCACAATGTGCGTAAGTCAGTTTTGGCTTTGCTGACTCCCAGATCGGCCCTTACAACCCGCTGGGCTATGCTTCTATTTTTCTTTAGGGCAAACAGAGGTTGCTCCATTGGGACTTCTGAATTTTTGATCAGATGCCAATTCTTTAGAATAATCGATTTTAACTTGTTTGTGTATGGTCCAAAAGTGGTGACACATACTGGCCTCTCCAATGGTTTGGTTTCTTTGTTGGTTCTCAATAACTCATCACGGGGAGTGTGCCATGCCCTAGTGGTTGAATGTTTCAGCAGTTTATGGGGGTAACCCCTCCGCTGTAGTTGATCACTCAGTATTTGTGAATGGATCAGAAAGTCTTCCTTTCTAGAGCAATTCCGTCGAATTCTCAGCATTTGTCCGTACGGCAAGTTGGATTTTAAACTTTTAGGGTGGTAACTGGCATAGTGTAAAATTGTATTCTTATCAGTGTCTTTGCGATGTAGGGTAGTGGTCAATTCATTTTCATAAGGGAAAACCACAACATCTAGGAAAGTGAGCGATGTTCTGCTGAATGTCATTGTAAATTTTATATCTGGGTGTCTGGTATTAAGCCACTGATGGAACTGGGTCAGCGTTTCTTCTGACCCCTTCCATTGGCACCAGATATCATCAATGAAACGATACCATTTGGTAATGTTTTGAAGGAATGGATTGTTGCGGTAGATGAAGCGCTCCTCATACAGGGCCATGAAGAGCACTGCCATTTCTGGGGCATAAGGACACCCCATGGCAGTGCCCAGTTCCATCAGTGGCTTAATACCAGACACCCAGATATAAAATTTACAATGACATTCAGCAGAACATCGCTCACTTTCCTAGATGTTGTGGTTTTCCCTTATGAAAATGCATTGACCACTACCCTACATCGCAAAGACACTGATAAGAATACAATTTTACACTATGCCAGTTACCACCCTAAAAGTTTAAAATCCAACTTGCCGTACGGACAAATGCTGAGAATTCGACGGAATTGCTCTAGAAAGGAAGACTTTCTGATCCATTCACAAATACTGAGTGATCAACTACAGCGGAGGGGTTACCCCCATAAACTGCTGAAACATTCAACCACTAGGGCATGGCACACTCCCCGTGATGAGTTATTGAGAACCAACAAAGAAACCAAACCATTGGAGAGGCCAGTATGTGTCACCACTTTTGGACCATACACAAACAAGTTAAAATCGATTATTCTAAAGAATTGGCATCTGATCAAAAATTCAGAAGTCCCAATGGAGCAACCTCTGTTTGCCCTAAAGAAAAATAGAAGCATAGCCCAGCGGGTTGTAAGGGCCGATCTGGGAGTCAGCAAAGCCAAAACTGACTTACGCACATTGTGGAAACTACTGCCTGTAACAGGCCACCACAAATGTGGGTCGTGTGCGTCTTGCCCTAATACAATTGAAGGTGAAGAATTTTCGTTTAAAACAACAAAATGGACACACAAAGAATTCTCGAACTGCAAAACACAAAATGTAATATATGCTGTCATGTGCCCGTGTCCGAAATTGTACATAGGGAAAACCACCCAAAAAGCCAACCAACGAATATCCCAACATAGATCTAGGATCAAGAACAAAGTACTGTCCGCACCCATGGTGCAGCACTTTGTCGAACAGAACCACAATGAAAACGAGTTCAAATGGACAATATTACAAGCCATGAAGGTTCCTCCTAGAGGAGGAAACATTGATGCCATGCTACTAAAAAAAGAGGCGTATCTAATATTAAAATTTAATTGCGTGATGGATGGTCTGAACGAGATGTCAGAATTACAAAGAACCAATTATTGAGTCCAACGTGAACCCCACCACTATGTAAGAATGACCCATTAAAAGGTATAGAGTCAAACACTGCGCGCAGCTTAATACACAAACATATCAATCCCAGTTTACCCTTAAAAACTACAAATCCCACAATCCCTAGCAACATACTTAAGCAGGAAACCGTGTTCCGTTTGGTGTTCAGCCCAATTCAGAATAGCAGCACTCAGAGCGAGAAGAGGCCGCACAGAACCCCCAGCGCAGCGAGAGACCCGCAAACGGAGGTAAGAAAGCACCATGAATGTCCTTTCAAAAGCGCAGTGGTAACATAGAATCAATGCCAAAGTAAACTCTAATATCGGCTTGATTCCTTTCCAGAACGCGAATGCTCGTTTAAACTAAGTGAAGAGCTTGGGTCGCCAGCCGCGCTACACGCAGGTAGGCGAAATTGATGAATAAACACTGAACTCAAGCAAATGTTTTCCTTTGACTTTTGAAACTGATTCCGAACCTTTAAACACACAGATCGGAGTCACCGCGGAACACGAAACACATCCTAATAACAACATCACTTTGAGAGAGTAACTGAATAAAAACAAGTAAGTGTTAGCGCAGCCCTGACGCAGATACCATTTAGTATAAAGAAATGTGGAAATTAATACATTTACTAAATTCACCCATCCTTAACCACGTTTAGGTAATGGTGAAAAGTCAAAGCCAACCGATAACCCGTGCTTGAAAGCAGCAGCCAATAAACCTGTCACATAAGGTAAAATTTTACAGGCACAGCCTATATTTGAAGCTAAGTAAAAAAAAAACAGGAAAATAGGAGAAATTAAATGTCCTCAAATTTCACACCATAGGTACACAGCCCGGCCCTGAGGAAGAACCCATTAGAATAACAGAAGGGTTTGGAAACGCGTCGGCCATCTGGCTGCAGGCACACAACATAGTGACATAACAATGAATGTACCTGAATTATTTTTGGTGTATAGGATTTAATGCTTGTTTTATGAAAAAAATGATGAAAGCGTAATTGTTTATGAATTATTTCTCATTTATTCTTGTTTGCACACATTGTTTTGAAATGTACTGAAATGTGAAATATTACGTTTAACCGTATCCCCAGTAAAAGGGATTTTTCAGCCTCTGTATATTGTTGAAATTTACAAATTGTTTTGAAATGCAAGATTTATGACAAATGCATACCTTCTTTAAATAAATAATAGAAGGCACACACCAGCTGAATAAACCAGTTCTGGTCTGTTAAAATCGAATCCTGGCACTTTCTTCTTTATTAATTGTAATTTGTCCAGCCAGGATCCGTAGGACAAAACCCCTTTATTCCGAAACTCGTTGCCTCACTGGCAGCCAGTGCAGGCTTTTCAGTCCAGGTTTGGCTGACTGGGTTCGCGGAATCTGAAGTAAGGTACGTGCAGCGCAGTTTTGTACCACATGCAGCTTCCGAAGGGTCATCTCGGGGGCCCCTACGTATACAGCATTGTTTGAGTCCAGGCGGGACTGGATGAGGCCTTGTACTGCCACTTTTTTGGCCTCTAGAGGCAGAAGTGGGAGGACCTTCCTCAAGGTTCTCAGAAGGCCAAAACAGGTGGCGGACAACTTGGTAGCCTGGGTGGAGAAGGAGAGCTTTTTGTCTAACCATACTCCCAGGCTCTTAACACTTTCCTTGGGGGTGGGGGGGGGCGCCCAAACCGCAGGGCCACAAGGAAGTGAAAGGTACTGGCGGGGCTGGTCCTAGAAGCATGAGCTCTGTTTTTTCTCCGTTCAATTTGAGGGAGGAGTTGCTCATCCACTCTTTGACATCCTCTAAACATTTCAGCAGGCCTACCGGGGATTGCCTGTTGTTCTCTTGGGCCAGTGAAACCACTAGCTGAGTGTCGTCGGCGTAAGACACGATTTTAATGCCGTACGGTTCGACTACCCCAGCCAGTGGTTTCATGTATACATTAAATAGCACAGGGCTCAGGGAAGAGCCCTGCGGTACTCCGCAGCTGAGAGGTTTGCTGGATGACATAGTATCGCCGTCGAAGATCTGAAAAGATCTATCAGACAGGAAGGAGTTGAACCACCTTAATGCATCACCCGAAACTCCGATGTCATAGAGACGGTTCAGCAAGGTGGCATAGCTGACCGTATCGAAGGCGGCGCTTAGATCAAGGAGGATCACTGCCACTGATCCTCCCTGATCCAGTATCCTTCGAGATTCTTCGGTGACTGCTAATAAGGCGGTTTCAGTCCCATGCTTTGGTCTGAAGCCTGTCTGGGACGTATGTAATAGGGAGTAGTTCTCTAGGAACTGGACCAACTGGGGGTTTATATATTTCTCCAGCACTTTGCTAGCCCAAGGGAGGAGTGAGATGGGGCGGTAGCTGGAGTGATCATCAGGGTCCAGGTTGGGTTTTTTCAACAGCGCCCGCACCATGGCTTGCTTCCAAGCTATGGGGACTGAGCATGCGGAGATTGACGAGTTTAGAAGTTCCAAGATTACAGGCAAGGTAGCTTTGCCTGCCTGCATCAGGACTTCTGGAGGAGCTGGGTCACGTGGAGAGCCCGACTTAACTTGGCGTGCCACTTTGCCAAGGGTGTCAAGGTCCAGAAGGGGGAAGTGGTCAAGAGTAGGCTGGTCTGGGGAGAGAGGGGTTCTAGGGGGGGGGGTAAATCAGTCGCATCCGGGGTTGAGGCTATTGTTGGGAAGGTAGAGTAGATTTTCAACACCTTATTATGAAAGAATTCCGCCAGCTCATTGCATTGGTCCTGAGTCTTGATCGGGGGGGGCAGTGATGACACTGGTGCATTGTTTTATTATGTGGAAGATTTCCTTGGGCTTTGACTTAGCTTCCAGGATTTTGTCAGAGTAGTAAGTTGCCTGGGCCGTCCTAACCCCTTCTCTGTAGGCTTTAATCGCCTCTTTGTAGGATGCCTTTTTTTCCGGGAGAAAGTCTAATCGCCAGGCTCTCTCTCGTTGCCTACAAAGGCGTTTTAGCTCTCTTAGCGAGTCGGAGAACCAGGGGGCTGATTTCTGCATTCTCTTTGAGGAGGATCTGCGAAGAGGGAGGATCTTATCTAGTGAGTTTGTGATCCAACCTACATAGTTTCCGTTTGCCACATTGGGGTCTGGGCAGGGTGGAGTCCAGGTTGTGCATCCAGGATTCCACGGGGAGTTTTGACCAGTTTCTCCTAGTTGTGACTTGAGGAGGTAGCTGGGGGGCTTTGTGGGTAGCCCAGGTAAACGGGACCAGAAAATGGTCCGACCATGGGTGGGGGGTGGGTTGGTCAACAATCAGATCAATGCAGTTGCTAAAAATAGGGTCGAGTAGATTGCCCTTTTCATGAGTCGGGGCTGTGACCAGTTGGGTCAGTTGGAGAGCTCCAAGGTGATCTATTAGCTCCTTAGCAATGTTGTCTGAAGGGGAGTTAAAATGGAGATTGAGGTCTCCTAAAACCGTATAATTGGCAGAGGATAAAATTATTTTCGCTATAATCTCTGGGAGAGACCTATGGAACAATTTTGCAGGCTCGGGGGGGGGCGATAGATCAAAGTGCCGGAGAATGAACTATTTGCGTGGAACTCAATGCAGAATTCCACACTCTCGCACTCAGGGATGGTTTCTGCTGTAGTACGGCAGCGGTACTGGTCCTTAAATATGATGGCCAGACCTCCACCTCTCCCTTCCGGTCTGTCTAATCTGAAGATGTGGTAACCAGCGGGTAAGGCTGAGACTATATCAGGCTCTGATTGAGCCGTGAGCCAGGTTTCTGTCAAGAAAAATCGCGTCTGGCTTGTGCTCCTCGAGCAGCAAGGCAATTTGTGTGCTATGCTTCGGCAATGATCGACAGTTTAACGCATACATGCAATATTTCTGGACTGTGGTCAACGGGGAGGAGTTACGAAAGGAGTGTTGACAGTCCGGGCAGCGGGGGGGAGCTCTGTAGGTGCATAGATATGCATGCACTGGACAGCAGCTGTGCTTCCTATGCTGTGTAAGGCTCTCGAGCTATATGTCCGGCCCTGGAGAGTAGGGGAACCAGGGTTTGTGGCCCCTGGTCCCGTCTGCGCTTCCTAAAGTTACACATTGATATATGTGGGGGTGGAGGGGGGCGTGGCCTAAAGTGGGCGTGGCCAGCCGCCTTGGTGGCGATGAGGGCGGGAGGAAGAATCAGGTGGGTCCCCTAACAGCGCTGAGTCCGCTGTATGGCGCCAAAATTACACAAGGAACAGTAATTTTAAAACCAGTTAGTTTAAAAACAGAGTATAAGTACAATTAGTCCTTCTCCCGGCTTCCGCCTCAGGAGATTCAATCTAAGCGAAGCGCTAGTAGTCAGCGGTTATAAGCTAGGAGGGCGGAGGGAGCCGTGGCCTAGAGTGGGCGTGGCCAGCCGCCTCGGTGGCGATGAGGGCGGGAGGAAGAATCAGGTGGGTCCCCTAACAGCGCTGAGTCCGCTGTATGGCGCCAAAATTACACAAGGAACAGTAATTTTAAAACCAGTTAGTTTAAAAACAGAGTATAAGTACAATTAGTCCTTCTCCCGGCTTCCGCCTCAGAAGATTCAATCTAAGCGAAGCGCTAGTAGTCAGCGGTTATAAAGCTAGGAGGGCGGAGGGGGGCGAGGCCTAGAGTGGGCGTGGCCAGCCGCCTCGGTGGCGATGAGGGCGGGAGGAAGAATCAGGTGGGTCCCCTAACAGCGCTGAGTCCGCTGTATGGCGCCAAAATTACACAAGGAACAGTAATTTTAAAACCAGTTAGTTTAAAAACAGAGTATAAGTACAATTAGTCCTTCTCCCGGCTTCCGCCTCAGGAGATTCCCGCGGCGCCACATCTGCCACACTCCGTGACCCTGCTCACACCCACCTGCTACTCCCTCCACTGCTCGAGGCTCAAGTGGGGCTAGACGGCTGACGGTTGCCTCGCTGGCCCAAGGAGGAGGCATGGTGAGTGGATGCACCTGCCCGCCGAAACAACAGTGCGGCCCACAGTGAATGCGAACGACTGCCGCGGCCGAGAGAGAGCCGCCGATGCAGCGCCACCTGGCGACCGTAAGGCCCGAGCGCATCCAAGTGAAGTAAACCCTACAACAACCTCGTCTAGGACATTCTGTCACAGCCAGCCTCCAAAGCCCTCAGCAGGGGCTGTATGCCTCGGAGGAGCCCCCCCCTGTCTGTCCTCTACTGAGCAATTCCTATCCGTGCTGCATGGAAGGCCGGACTTCCCGGCATAACGCCTTCTTTGATATTACCTTCAGGATGGGCAAGCGCTAACTTGTTCGGAAGAGGTCCCTGAGCAACGCCGCCGCCGACGGGGTGAGGTCTGAAGATGCGGCAACGGCGGGGCAGCGCAGTACACAGGTCCATGCCCTCATACCTGCTCAGGTGCAAGGAAGCTCGCTGCCCACCGCCAGTTGATCCAACCATGATGGGAGTCCCGCCAGTAGTGAGAGCCCTTCACCAGCCCCTTTGAGCGCCCTGAACTCTGCAGCAGGCCAGCCAAGCTACTGCAACCCTCAGGAGACTGCTGTGACCTTTGAAAAGCAGACTCAGGTACAGCGCCACACAGCAGCCGTATGCCTGCACCACACTTGAAAGGCATAGCGCCACCTGGTGGGCACACACCGCACCGACCCGGCATCCCTGCCCAGCGAGAGCACTGCTTGAAGCAGCCCCGGTCCAGAGCTCAGGAGTTCAACCACCCCAGCCCCTCCAGCGGCAATCCAGAGCAATAGGCAGCGTGACTGTGAAGAGAACTGCCTGGCTCACCTGCTCCACACTGTGCAGAGGAATGAGGCAGTGGAACGTAGCCCCACCCACTCAGACCCTCACCTCTTCTGAGCCACAGTTTCCACAGGAGAGAGTGACGCCTATGTTTGCTCACAACTGCCCGGTCTGTCAGCATCAGGGCTGCACACCACGGCTAGCGGAAGTACGGCACCAAATTGGCCCGCAGCCCGATACCAGCACACTCCAGGCAGTGGAGGCCCGCAGTTTCCAGGTAAAGACAGCTGGGGCACTTCAATATAGCACTGCCACCTAGTGGCTGTTGGGGGCAACCCACCCTCCTGCAACTGCGTTAAACAGACCTAACACACCAAACCCTGGTGCAGCACCTCCCGGGTCGGCAGAGACAGGAGAGGCCTAGACAAGAGACCCCCAGCCCAGGTCGCCACTGACAAGGAAGCGGACAAACGCACTAATGCGTCAGAACCTCACCTCCCACACTGCCAAGCACACACTGCTACTGTCACCTAGGAGCGTTAACCATGCACCACACCTACGGGAACACTGCGAGGCCCTGATGAGCATTCCGGTAGGGGAAGAGATGCCGGCAATGGTTCCGCCGAGGTACTAAGACAAGACATTGGGGTATGGAGGACAGTGTCGCCACCCCAACAGCACAAGAAAGCCTGGTGCAGAGCGCGCACCACAAGTGGCTGTCCAACGCCACCAGCAGTGAAGAGGTCGCATCACCCACCCCCACAGGTATACAGACACAACCGCCAGCTACAACCTAGGCACACCAGTGCCAGAAGAGATCGCCCAAGGAGGAGACCGAGCGCACATGGTCTGAAGCGTGCAGAAGATCGCACCAGTGAATCCGACAACACGGGCAAGCACCCAGAAGACAGAGACATCTCCACACAGCAGCACTGGTGAACGCAGGAAGGAGAGCACCCACGTCTCCACCGTCCCAGCGAAGCCCCGCAGTAGGCCGAGGACCACACACAGTGTCTTCCTTCACACTGCCTCAAAACGGAGTCTGCCATGACCCAAGATTGGCAAGAGAGGAGTAGCACACCCCACGTGGCAGGCCGCCACTGCACCATGTTCTCCAACAAACAGCGACACAAGACCGGACGTCACGTCACCCAGCAAGCAAGGAGCACGTCACAAAGTGACCAGTCCAGACAAGCACGCCAGAGCGAAGGCAGAAGCTGGAGCCATGACAGCACCGCCTCGAAGTCCTAGCGCAACACCCGTGAAGAAAAGTAGAGAGTGACAGCCCTGTCACCCCGAAAACCAGATGAACACAGGTGGGCTGAACAAACCAACCCAAGGGAGAAGACCGAGAACTCACAGCAAGCCAAGAGCACCTCCTGACACAGCAGACAGCCACCAAGGCGGACCGACGTCCCTGGATACAGCCTCATGGGTGAACCAAACGTAAGCTGCAGCAAATTCCAACCGCGTCTCATCCTAACGCTTTCCCAGGCGACCGTCCGTCCTGAGCGTCAGCAGTCTAAGTCAAGCAGCATCACTGCTCCTGTCTGCAGATGCCACGGGTGAAATGCCAGAAACCGGTCCCCGGAAGCTTGTCTCCTTTCCGGTGAAGAATTGGCTTGGTAGTTTGGTCTGCCCTGTTCCCATGAGGCACTGGGTCAGACTAATTTGCATATAGCCAGGTTCTGAACTGGGGTGATGCAGTGAGCTAAATAACGGTGATGGATCAAGCCCTGATCTCTTGACTTGGTAAGAGTGGTCTGCTTAATTCAGACACTCTGTTCATCACCACCACCTTTTTGAATCGACGGGTGAAGATCAGCACAGAGTGTCCGTCCTCACACCACCTCAAGATGGAGTCAGCAGTGGCCCCAAGCCAGGCAAGAGAGGATCCCCTCACTCTACGTGTCAAGCCGCCACAGACACACCAGCTCAGCAAGGTGGAGGCACGTGGCTGCCAAGTCCCTCGGAACATCCAACAATCCCAGCAAGTCACCACCACCTGTCATCCCGAGGCACCACATGACTGGCAACCCCCATCATGCCAGGCATCAGCACCTGCGTCAAACAGCACCACTCCCAGAAGACTGGCGGACTGGAGTCCTGCACCGTCACCACACCAGCTGACAAAAGAAACCAGAGGCCACCTGTGAACCTGGCCTACACCGGAACCGCGGCAGCGAGTGCAAGTCCTGGCCAAGGCTCATCTACCCGTGGGAGTTGGGTGTGCATCTAAGTAACGGCTCCTCGGCTGTCCTGCATCTACCCCCAGACGGCACACAAGCAGCCCCCAGCGCAGCCCTCCTCCAGTCCCACAGCAACCCCGACAATGGGCCTCCCCAGGTGGGAGAGCGACAAGAGACATTGCCCCACCGACAGGTTACTGGTCACAGCTCAGCAGTTCAACAGGGACAGTTGGCCAGCAACACCTCTGTGAATATGGCTGAGATACCCGCCACCCCCTCTCAACACAATCCCCAAGGATGGGAAACTGGAAACCGAAATGAAGTTTTTGGAAGACGGGAGGGAGTGACCCTCCCGGCCGTATTTATTAAAATATGAAACAAAATTAAAACATTAAAATAAACAGTTTCATATTATGTACAATTTCATTACCACATTGCGATGTTTGGCTAACCTTAACATATTCTCTAATACAAAGGTTCTCCTAGCCGAACTAACATCCTACAAAACATTTACTTGAAATTTTGAAATTGTACATCCTAACGTTTAAGGGCCAACGGCAAGGTCGTCACCGGTGTCAAGATCCCTAACCCAGAAAAATCCCCCTCACTTGTAAGGGGCGACCGCACAGAGGCATACCTCAAGTGCAACTACCAATTTCCCTTGACTTGACGGGGGCCCCAATAAAACTCGACGCCATTTAAAGGTCGTACGAGGACTCGTGTGAGGTATCTAGAAGGTAGCGTAGACCCCCCCCCAAATCCCACACAACTTACCACATCTGCCGTCGCAGACGTCCTGGCCCCGGGAAATTCCCCAGGAGGGGGCTGTAACCCCTCCTACCCAGGAAGGGGCCTTGACCGCCTTTCCTTTCCTTTCGGCGACCCATCCTTAGAAGGGACCGCCTCCCCGTTGAGGGGCCAATGGCCACCTCCCCCGAGCGCTCCCATCCGTAATGGGTGACGCCCACTCATAGGGATCTTCCAATTAGTGCTCACCGATCATGACCTTACCGCCCGACCAAAATAAATACGACAATGTTTAACTAAATTACTAAATGGCTAAATACTGAAAGACAGTAGCAACACAATTTTATTAAGAGCATGCTTACTAACGCAGAATTCTTTATTTTGAAAACAAAACACAAAATTGACCATTCTTTATTGCATACTCAAAGTCATCACGATAATAACCACAACCTGTAAACGAAAATCAGAGTTATCCATCAAACTTGCTGTCCTCAGGGGCTGGTGGGTGGGTCAAAATTGGCTCTTCGTTCCGTCTCGAGCTCACGTGCAGCGAGGAGGTGCAGCTTCAGAGCACAGGAACAAGAGGATGTCTTCTTGGCTTGTTGCTCCTTTTATCCGTCTTCAGGGCGGGCGTAAACCCGCCCCTGCCTGCCCCGAGGGCGTGGCCGGCCGCGTCAGTGTCTAGACCAACCCACTCTAGGGCGGGAAAAGGCGCGCCCCGGCTACGCCGCTTCGGGCATACCAGCCGAGACTCGCCTCCCGCCCAAGATGGCTTCCCGGGGGGATCGTGGTACTCCGCCATACGTTCGGGGGGACCGAATGGTCGCCCCTTTCCATATGGCTGAGATACCCGCCACCCCCTCTCAACACAATCCCCAAGGATGGGAAACTGGAAACCGATATGAAGTTTTTGGAAGACGGGAGGGAGTGACCCTCCCGGCCGTATTTATTAAAATATGAAACAAAATTAAAACATTAAAATAAACAGTTTCATATTATGTACAATTTCATTACCACATTGCGATGTTTGGCTAACCTTAACATATTCTCTAATACAAAGGTTTTCCTAGCCGAACTAACATCCTACAAAACATTTACTTGAAATTTTGAAATTGTACATCCTAACGTTTAAGGGCCAACGGCAAGGTCGTCACCGGTGTCAAGATCCCTAACCCAGAAAAATCCCCCTCACTTGTGAGGGGCGACCGCACAGAGGCATACCTCAAGTGCAACTACCAATTTCCCTTGACTTGACGGGGGCCCCAATAAAACTCGACGCCATTTAAAGGTCGTACGAGGACTCGTGTGAGGTATCTAGAAGGTAGCGTAGACCCCCCCCCAAATCCCACACAACTTACCACATCTGCCGTCGCAGACGTCCTGGCCCCGGGAAATTCCCCAGGAGGGGGCTGTAACCCCTCCTACCCAGGAAGGGGCCTTGACCGCCTTTCCTTTCCTTTCGGCGACCCATCCTTAGAAGGGACCGCCTCCCCGTTGAGGGGCCAATGGCCACCTCCCCCGAGCGCTCCCATCCGTAATGGGTGACGCCCACTCATAGGGATCTTCCAATTAGTGCTCACCGATCATGACCTTACCGCCACAGGCCGGATAGTTGACCGGCTATCCGGACCCCCCACAACACTCCTACCTAAAGGTCATGTTTTAACGTTTTTAGCCAAGCTATGAAGTCTCCTATGAGTAACTCATTCCCCACCCGAGACAAATGCACACCATCCCCCAAATACATACTGTCATTATTAATACAACCATGCGAAATGGAATGCAGTGTATTGGAACGGAACAACCTACTTACTTTGTTATTAATTTTTCTTACCGAATGATTCAAAGCAGAAACAGAAAAAGCCCCCCGCCACACTTTTCGTGGGATCATATGGGACCACGCAATTGTACACCCTGGAACTCTCCTCGCTAACCAACTTACAGTGGAAAGCATCGCCTCAAGAAGAAGTCGTCTACCAGTGGTGACCAAATCATTGCCCCCAAGATGTACTATGACTACAGACGGCGGTGACCTCGTCCGCCCTAGCAAACCCTCAAAAAATGATTGAAACTGGTCAATACAGAGACCGCCCCTTCCGTAGAAGGACACCCTGTACCCGTATTCCCCAGCCACGTGAATCATGTCACCTGCCTTGAATACGTCCGCGGCACGCCTCACGTATGAGTGGCCCACGACCCACACCTCCTTTTTCACAGCCGGTGATGTCTGACCGCTGGCCCGGTGTTGGGTTGACTGCATAGTTCGCCCCGCCTCGTAAGCTTGCGCAACTGAAAACCAAACAAAGACAAGAAGCGTGAGTATATCATAACAGCTTCACAACATGTGCAACCGCACATACCTTTTATAACAATTGGAGGACCAACGCCCCACACGTTTAACTTGTTCCACATTCAGACCCCTGGCTGTAGCCTCTGTAGCAGCCCCTATCCGAAAGGAATGGGTCCCAAACTCGCCCGGGTTCAAGCCCGCAGCGGTAATCGACATCGCAAGCACCCGCTGAAACTGAAACCTCGTCAGTGGGGTGGCGTCAGCGTGTCTCAACAAGGTCCCCCCCCATGATGCCACCCTTTGTGCTAAATAATCCTCTAAACACTTCACCGGGCACATGGAGGACCCGGGAATCCTGCGTATGAGTATGCCGTCACCCATCCCGCTCTGATCGGTCTTGGACCTGACAAACGAGACAGTCATTGTCTCCCCTCTGATCTGAACGTGTTCTCGGCACAGTCCCCCCGTCACATCCTGCTTGTTCCTTGCCACTAGTTCGCTTACCCGCATAGCCCCATGGAATGCCAGCGTAAAAGCGGCTCGGAATAACACTGTCTCAAACTGAGATGAACATGTTGCAGGGAGTGTGGATAATAACAGGGCCAACCTATCCAAACCTATCGGGCGCCTCTCATCTACTCTGCGACCCTCAAGGCGTTGCCACCCACGTAGCGCTTTTTGTACAACGAAAGACGCTGTCGGGTCCTGGATCCCATGAGCCCTAGCAACAAAGGAAATGGCAGCCCGATGCCTCTGGGCCGTAGCCACCGATTTCCCTGCCAGATGTAAAGACATCAGAAATTTCACTACCCATTCCTCCTGGTCCCAAAACTCCCCTCTAACAGTCCCCAAAAAGGCCAAATAGGAACGGAACGCCCCTTCATATGCCTTCCTCGTCCTGGGTGCTAAACTCTCTCCCACGAGGTTACGAAGTTCGGGGCACCGAGAGACCAGAGAGCTTCGGGAAAGGGTGCCGGCTCCGGGTCCGCTGTGGGCAGAAAACCCCAGAAGGCCTGCATACGAAAACGAGAAAGGGCATCAGCCGCCTGGTTCATCACCCCCGGGACATGTCTTGCTTTGAATAGCACATTCAGTTGCATACACAGTAATACGATTTCCTTGAGTAGTCTCAAAATCCATTTGCATCGTGCTGCCTGGCTATTGATACACTCAACCACGGTCATATTATCAGACCAGAACACCACAGAGTGATCTCTGAACCCCTCGGGCCATGTTCTAAGGGCCACCAGAATGGGAAAAAGTTCCAGGTAAGCAATGTTACTTGTCAATCCATTGTCATGCCACCATGCCGGCCATTTTTGTGCAGACCATCGAGTGCCGAAAATGGCGCCAAAACCTGCGCTCCCCGCCGAATCTGTCCACAGCCCCAGCTCCTCAGAGGACACGGCCGGCTTGCTCCAGACAACTCGACCATTGAAATCCGCCAGAAATGCCAACCAAATGCGCATGTCCTGGCGAACCTCCGCCGAGAGCCTTGTGCGATGATGACCCTCTTTCAGGCCGACCATGGCTTGAGCGATCGAGCGGGAAAAGGGGCGGGCCATTGGTATAACTCTTAGGGCAAAATTCAACTGTCCCACTAACTGCTGTAACTGATGTAGCTTAACCTTAGACTCATTTATACACTTTTGCAGGGATGCCCTGAACCTTAACACTTTGTCACCTGGTAAACGAAAACAACCTTCTCTGGAGTCTAACTCGATCCCCAGAAACTCAAGGCAAGTCGATGGACCCACAGTCTTACCTGGTGCCAATGGCACGCCAAACTGATTCATTAAGACACAAAATGCATCCAAAGCCTGCGCACATTCCGGATCCCCGGCTGCCCCCAGGAACAAGAAGTCATCAAGATAATGCATCACATGTTGAAAACCCGTCTTCTTTGTGAAGACCCATTGCAGGAAAGTACTGAATTTCTCGAAATAAGCACAAGATATAGAGCACCCCATCGGCATACACCTATCCATGTAATAATGTCCTTGAAACATGAAACCCAAGAGACGCTGATCGTCTGGATGTACTGGGAGCAACCGGAACGCTGACTCGATATCAGATTTTGCCATCAGCGCACCGGGCCCCAGGCGATTCAAAATGGCTACGGCCTCATCGAAGGATGCGTACCGCACCGAACACACTTCCGGGTCTATCGCTTCGTTAACGGAAAGACCACGTGGGGCTGATAAATTATGTATCAACCGAAACTCACCCGGGTCCTTCTTGGGGACCACCCCTAGGGGGGAACAAACAAAGCTAGCAACAGGCAGTATACTAAACGGACCGGCGACTCGACCTCGAGTGACCTCCTTCCGGATCTTATCCTGTACTACGGTCGTATGCTGTAAGACCGACATCTGGTTTTTACATTTAGCTACACCCTGAAAGTCCCCCACTGGGATGCGGAAACCATATGAAAACCCGTTCCGCAACACCCCAGCGGAAGCACGATCCGGGTATTCGCTGAGCCAAGGAATCATTGCCAAGGTATCAATCGGAGTAGGTAAAGGCGCCCCTCGGACTATGTTAGACCTGTTTGGCGCCTCCTCTACCCCCGTTATCACCCGTTTTGGCTCTACACGTGGACTCAGGATGGGATGATTGCCCACACCCACTACATTCGTGTTTAAATTTGCATGACCCCTGCGGCCTAGTACATTTTCCCCTGTTAAAGTTCCAACAAACCCCCCTTTTACCTGTGTTGCCGGTAGGCCTCGAGTGATTGTCGGTACTCGTACCTGAACGAAAGGGCGTCCCCGCATATTGGCGGGAGGATTCGCCAACGTTACTCCCTACTAATGGCAATTTCAACATACCAGTATCCTCCATTTTGGACCATGACACAGAATCATAACAATCCCAAGTTAAGTTTTTATCATGTTCTTTCGCTTTTCTGAAAAGATTATCATAGCAGAACCAATGATTGCCTTCGTGTGATACAGAGTACCCCATAATCCGTGACTGATAAATCGGCAATTCGGGAAGCAATTCGGGCCTACGTTCCCCCAAGATGGATGTAAAAATCCCCCACGCCTTACCCCAATTGCCAATGTTTTCGTTTACCTTAAAGGCGGCCATCTTTGCGCGCCAAACACTCGGATGCATGAGGTCTTTCTGGCACTTAACATGCTCCATCTCATAATGGTCAGTAAGCAACGAGAACATGTTTATATATTCCCCTGCCCATATCTTCTCTTTAATCGCTAAAGGGACATGCTGACCCAACTTTTCCCTTCGAGAGGGTGCCGACTCATCCCTCGCAATCGGCAATGGCCGCTTACCTGAACCGGTCGCTGTCTCTGAGGCTGAACCTGTCCCCTGAGGTTTCTCCACTGCCGCAGCCGGCGTAGACGCCTTCGCTGCTTCCCGTGTTTCACGCAGTTGCTTCATCAACACCTGCGCGTCGACAGCCGTGGCGCCCTCGCTATCCTTTCCCAACCACGCTGCTAATTGTGCTGCCAGCTCGGGCGGCATATCTTCCCCGGACACGGGGGTGACCACAACGGGAATCGGATTCCCTTCCGCCGGCACAGGAGTGGGCGCTTCGAGCGGGGTACTGGGACCCGGGATGTCTCCCCCAGCTGCTCCCCTTCTGGGCCTCTTGCCTTTTCCCCCCGGAGCTGCTCCTGCCAAAGGACGTTTCGGTCCCCCTTCTTCGTCCTTATCCGCCATTCGCCTCTTCAGATCGGTCACCTCCTTCATGAGAACTCGCAACATCTGGTCAGTAGTCATTCGCTTTCCCGCCTTCTTCGGCATTCTCCAACAGAGTATCTGGAAAACAAATAAGAACGATTACAACGCTCAAAATTGGCTCTTCGTTCCGTCTCGAGCTCACGTGCAGCGAGGAGGTGCAGCTTCAGAGCACAGGAACAAGAGGATGTCTTCTTGGCTTGTTGCTCCTTTTATCCGTCTTCAGGGCGGGCGTAAACCCGCCCCTGCCTGCCCCGAGGGCGTGGCCGGCCGCGTCAGTGTCTAGGCCAACCCACTCTAGGGCGGGAAAAGGCGCGCCCCGGCTACGCCGCTTCGGGCATACCAGCCGAGACTCGCCTCCCGCCCAAGATGGCTTCCCGGGGGGATCGTGGTACTCCGCCATACGTTCGGGGGGACCGAATGGTCGCCCCTTTCCATTCTCACTTGGGACTCCATCCATGTTCACGACGCAACCCACTAAAAGGAACTGTTAGAACTTATCACAGACCATACCCGATGTCAGCAAGCAGAAGCCATGCAAGACAGAAAGACATGTCATCTTCAGTGAACTGACGGTATGCAGTGGATGTCTCCAAGCCAGCAGTCGTGTCCTGAGCCCTCAGGTTAAACTAAGGGTGCCCGCCGAGAAGGTCCTGCCGCAAGCAAAGTCACCAGCCCAGGTCTGCTGTCTTCCTGCCACCTGACTCTAGAGACTGATGGACCCTGTGGTATCCAGTTAACTGTTTGTTTTATCCCTACAGGTTGGACTAACACTTTGTTTGTTCCTCAATAAAGTTGGGGGGAAATGTAATGTCCTGCGAGACACAATCTAGTGTACCGCAAGAAGTTGTAATGCCAGCCACTCCCTGGAGGGCTGGACACACTGCACCACCACACACATCCATCACGGGTGCCACGAGTTACGTGGCCCCGTCAATAAAAGGGCCCGAGTGCACATGCTCGTGGCCAGTTACTGCACCTCACTACCCTGTGCCTGTGTCATTTAGCGCTGTCATGTGGGCCTGAGGCCCAACACCACATTGCCCTTCCTCAGGGGGTTATCTCTGGAAAGAAATGAATGGCGAAGTGAGGCAACAACATTCTCAATAGAACTATATTTGTGTGTTAATGCGATTTGCTAGTGCTCCGAAAGGTGTCTACAGTGAGCATGCATATGTATACACTTTTGTGACTGACTATCCTGAGTTATCTCTAAACGTGAATGAAATGTCCTCTAACAGAGTGCTAGTAAGTGAACAAAATACGGGATGAAAACACACATTACGAGATGAAACATGCTCAAAAAGTTATGAGATGAAAACATGCTCAAAATGTAAATCATGCAGAGAGCAGCGTATAAAACGTGAAGAGGTTGAACCTTTGCTGTGTCTAAGCCTAAATCTTTGTGTTTGTTTCACCATTTGAAACCACAGAATCCCGACAATTGGAGAGGATGAAATAAGATACGGCAACAAAAGTGAATGAAAATACCTCATGGTGTAAAAGATATGTTCCCTGTGTTGCTCCGAGAAAGCAAATCAAGTAGAATTCACCCGTTAACACAACAATATCCCAACAATCAGAGAGGATAAAATAAGATTCGGCAATAAACGTGAATGAAACGTTCCCCGTGTTGTTCCAAGGACGCAAATCAAGTGCTCGCTACCATAGTGAAGTGCACAACACTTATAGAAAAAAGTCTCATGCAGTGACGTCCGTGTATATGGGGGCCATCTTGGAAAACGTTTAGCGGGAATCGTTAAAAGGTAAACAATGTGCGTTGCAGGCGAATATGGTTGAAAAATATATAATGGCCATTTCAGAAAAGGTGGAAACATGACAGAATAAATAAACATAATTGACTTAGAGTGTCGAGTGTAAATAAAGACTGATAAACAAAATCTACAAAAACATTTGGAAATGTAACTGGACAAGTAGAAACGTGAATCATTTGAAAATGAGATGGAATAGTGTAAAACATTAAGAAAAAGTTAAGAAAAAATGTAATGCTGACATAAATATATATGGAAGCATAGGAACACATTAATCATTAAAAGAAAAACTGAAAATAAAAGATAGACGAGAAACGGAAGAATAGAAAATGAGAAAAAAAGCAAAGATAACAAACAACAAGACATTAAAAACCTAAGTCATTTAGAAATGTGAAAAAATTGCGTGAAAGCAGTGATAACACATGAAAATGTAAATCATTTGGAAAAAAGACGGTGGGTGAAAAGATCACACGTTTATCAGACTCAGAATACAGAAACGAGAAAAAAGCATTGGAAATGAGAAAAAGCTGATAAAAAAAGTACATAGAAACGATATGTGGTAAAGTTAATCACTTAAAAAACGTAGTTGAAAAAACTATAGGTGAACTATAGGTGAAAAGATCACACGTTTATCCGACTCAGAATAAAAGGAAAGAGAAAAAGATGAGGAATAGTGGCACGATACATCAAATATAACAGCTGTTTTCGATGTGATCATTAAGTCCGTGTGGCATCAAAGAGTTCATCTTTGTTATCCAGAGCGTTTCAAGGTGGATTAGAAACTTTCGATTGTCCCTTCCTTCCTTGATCTCAACTGTTTCACAAACTTGAAACCGTTATTGGCTAACGTTATGGTGATGAGTGGAAAAATGAGTGGGTACTACTGACTTCAGGTTGTTGTTTCGGATGTTGCTTTTATGTTCATGTATCCTTGTCTTGATCCTCTAGGTTTTGCCTATGTATATCAGCCCACAGGGGCATTTCAGTAGATGCACAAGATTTTTGGAATTGCAAGTGGCGGTAGTGAAGAGTCGTATTTTGTATCTCTGGGTTGGATGGTTTACTGTGTTCCCTTTAGTAATATTGTTACAGTTGCCGCAATTGTAGCATGAGATCGTACCTTTAAACATTGTATTGTCAGTGTTGGATCACTTGGATCTTAATAGCTCTGCCAGATTTTTGCTCCACTCATATGCAAAAAGAGGTTTATCTGCAAATGAATATTTGAAATCTGGCTCCTGTTGGAGCAACGGCCAGAGTTTAAGAATAATCTTCCTTATTCCTTGACTTTCTGTGGAAAATGTAGTCACCTTAACTCTATTTGTCTTTGTCTTCTTTTTGTGAGTAGTCAAAAGTTGGGTACGAGGGACTTCAGATGTCCGTTTCATTGCTAGGTTTAGAATTTCAGCCGGATATCCTCTGTCGTGAAATCGCTCCACCATATTTGTAAGGTTATCAGGTACCAGGATAGCTACTAGTCGAAAGTGGTCACTAGTATGATGTGGTCAACATGTTTCGTGTCATGTGAACCCAATCTCATGACACCAACCACTGTTTTTTACTTAGTTCCATTTCCTCATAAACATTTTTTAGGTTACCAGAGCCTATTTTAGCAACCTCTCACTCACCAAACTCATTTAACTCCCTCACCTCCATTCATCTTTACGGCATCTCCAGCAGTGGCGGCGCACAGAAGGAGTGCTGCGGGGCAGTGGGGTGAGGCGGGTGAGGGGCAGGGTGAGGGAGTAGTGGAGTCGGACCTACGATGGCCAGGAGTAAAGTAAGTAAATAAATAAATAAAACTATTTTCCTTGGACTTGCTGCATCGCCAACTCGAGCTGCCCCTGATCTCCAGATCAAAAGATCTCCTACAAAGAAGCCCCAAGGCTTGTCGGGCATTGCCGCCCACGATGGCCAGACAAGGAGCACCCAGTGATGAAGCATGACACCCTAACAGGTGTGTAAGGGCACAGAGATCTGATTTTCAGATCTTCCAGTAACACGTACCTTATTCACCTGCTTCAACTCAACTCAACTGGTTGTGTCCACTTGGCACAGGGGGAACTATCTTGCCACAGAGGAGGAGTTAGAAGGTGGTTGCCAGTGGGGGTGGACCATGTCGCCCAGTCTCTCTTGCGTCAGGAAGCCACCAACGGTGGTCTCTGAGACTGGAGGTGCACATCAGTACATTGATTGTTCCCGCAGCTCGCGATGTGCCCGGGCAAGACAGGCTCCTGCAGTGCAGGAGCTAGAAGCTGGTTGCCAGTGGGGGTAGACTACATCCCCCAGTCTCTCTTGTGGCAGGAAGCCACCAACGCTAGTCTCTGAGCCTGGAGGTGCTTATCAGCACATTTATCATTCCCACAGTGCGCACTGCGCCCGGGCACACAAAACAGGGCCAAGAGCTGGCCCGACTGCACCCACCTGCAGCCGATCAAGGTTGTGCTGGGCCACGTCCCTTTCTTCAGCAAAACACATCGGGGGACCTACTAGGGACCCTGCACTGTTGCCCCCTGGAGCAGTGTGTGAAGACTCTGATCAGTGGTGCAACTTTGACTCTCTAGTTTTGGCTTGCCAGCCATACAAGATCTTCATACTCTATTTTCTATTTTTCTTTTTGCCCCAACTGTTTCTTTTGCACAACTTATTAGGGGGTCCCACTGGGTGCCTTGATACCAACTCAGCAATTAAGGTTGAAGCAGGCCTGCCAAGAAAAGTTGCAGACACAGGCACAGACATTAACCTCATCCCTACCTCTAACATCAATTTATAGAATGTTACAGAGGGCTATAGAGGTAGGGCAACTGAAATCGAATACCTGAAAGACAGCTGTCCCTAACCCCTGACTCTCATCGATAGGTTCGGTCCACCCTCAAACTACCACCTGTATCCAGCCTAATCCCTCCCACATTGCAACCACATGAAAATTTAAGAAATTCCCATAGTGCATACACAGATGGGGGGTGGTACTATTGGCCTCTGCAAAATCAACAAAACCAAAAAAAGACACAAAGGGTGGCCAAACGAAGGAAGCAGAATGATGGAACACTTGATAACTCTCCCTGCCCAGATGATTTAGACCCAGCCCTAGTGACAGAACATGAGTGATAATGAATACCCCTCATGAGAAGGTCAACATGCTGATGGAGCTATGGGAGCAGATTAAAACAATTTTGAAGGAAGATCTTTCCCCCCTGGTAGCACACCCAGATAGGGTGTCAGAACTCTGCGAAAAATTGGCTGAAAAGTGTAGCAAAATACCTCTTGGGGTTGCAGCAAGAGGAATTAATGCCATCTGCCAGACAGGCAACCTTAACCATTAAGGAATGGGGTAAGCCAATAGTCAAGGACCTGGGTATATCTAGATATAGAAAAACATTGGTCCTAGACCTATTACTTCATTAAACTGAAGCAATCAGCACATATTCTACTATTCAATCAAATTATAGAGCATATTCCATGATTCCGCTCCAGTGCATAAATGTATTTACTCAAAGGAAGGAAAGAAGCAACAAGCTAAAATTACAAAAGTAGAGGCAATTTTAATTCATTGGATCTAAATCATAGAGCATAACTCCTCTTTAGTCATTCAAAAAGGTGAAGGTTGCCCCAGAAGGCGTGCAAAAGAAAAGGTGATCAAGAATTGTGTTAGGTGAAAAGAGAGTAGAAAAAGATCATTAGGTTTTATTGTCAAAAAATGTGCATCACACCTGAAAGAATTAATTAGGGTGTGATCAAAACAAGAATACAGCTGTACTGGCGATGGTATCAACAAAACTGTACAGAAGTCGTTTACCTGGAGGGAGCAAATTAAATGATTGTAATCGCTCCTCTGTGCTGTATAGTGGGCAAATGTATTTTGCTCCTCTGTATTGCGGATTCCAATTCAATCAAGGGACTGAAATAATAATGGGCAATGGAGTTACCAAAAATACCAAATGGATCAAGGACGTTTCTTTCAATGCCGAGTATGCATATACGGTCAGGCTTACCTTTCCACTAAGATATATCAGCGTATCATTCAACCCGATCTCTCAGGAGTCTAAAAGTTCATAGGGCTGTAAAAGCATCAGCGGATCTATTTATCTTAGTCTTACTGGGATCCAATGTTCAAGTAGTTTAAATAATAAGGAACAACCGATCGGTATACTAGGGCGTTTAGGGAAACCCATATGGAATCCAGAAAAAGAATAAATAGTAGTGAGCTTACCTAGACGGTGCTTGGAGTCAGCGTGTGTGATCAGCGTGTTGCGCGTTACTGCAACTGGAACTAGCAGCAAGACCATGACTCGTCTGCGTTAAAAGCGTAAGAGACGTAACCCAACGTCATACAAATGGAAAGGGGAAGAGTGGCAGAGTTTACCGGTGTCATAGAAACGTTACTCAATTCACGACGTATAAGTCTCCAGGGCATACGGCTCTCTTTAGGAAGATAGGTTTGAGTAAAAACGCTTGTAGAATTAAATCAAAAGACAATTCAAGCGCTGACATTTAACATATAAAAAAATAAATTAGGCATACAAGAAGGCTATAATCAAAAAAATATAACTATTATTTACAACTTTTCACTTATAACAAAAAACATAGATACATTCGCAATTAGGACAATATAACACTGTTTAAACATGAGACCATATACATTCCAAAAATGGATACAGTGGGAATCATCTTGTTTCATGATTACACGTTAATGATACAGGGGAACATACGTATCATTACATTTGGACCAGCTTATAGTTCTATAAGTGCCACCTGTCTGTTTATCTCCTCCTGCTCATTAAGCCCTTTGTTGACTGTGTCTAAGGAATGTATCCATCAACATTCTCTTTTATTAAGAATGTTGCTGAGATCACCTCCTCTAGGGTTAGGTACCACCTTTTCAATGACCCACCATCTAAGACTATTGGCATCATGTTCAAAAGTAGTAAAATGGTCCACCAAAGGGGCACCTTGCGTTTTGCAACGTGAAACCTATTGCCATGAGAACACCTACTTACTTGAGGGACACTATGCACGTCATACAAAGCATTGAGGGCCATAAGACATGCCTTTTAGCAACTGTGGACATTACTGGCATTTTTTGACACTAAGTGATCTCCTCTTATGAAGTGACCGGTCCACACCATAGTTCTCCGGAAGGGTAAGCGCTATTGCCCCTGTCGTTTTTTCGAATTAACACTGAGGAATTATCCCCATACAAAATTATGCAACCGCCTCCTTTTAATCTTCTTTCCCTAGGGCCACTCAGCAGTCCCTGGTTGTCCCCTTGTCTATAGTCCTGATGAAGACTAGCACAGCCAAGGTCTAACTATCCCCAAGGCCTTAAGACAAGTCGAAACGTTGACGGTTTTGTTGTTTTCAACCTGGACCCTGTTTTTTCATTATATTTTCGTGCATTTGTCCAGTTTTGTTTGAATACTTCTGTGAATAGATGCATGACTAATATGCGTTACGGCCAGGTCTATTAGGATGGTGATTAGTCAAATCGATCCCATGTATATATATATATATATATATATATATATATATATATATATATATATATATATATATATATATATATATATATATATATATATATATATATATATATATATATATATATATATATATATATATATATATATATATATATACATATATATATATATAAAATTGTAAAAAGATTTTATGTAAGCATGGGCGGAAAATCCGTTTCGCTCGCGGATTTTGCGGATTTTCGGTAAATTCGCAATCCGCGAGATTCACGAATTTTCCGCAAAATCCGCAAATCCGCGAGCAGCGGATTTTATGGCTTGCTCGCACTGTTCGCGTGAGTTCGCGGCTTCCCAGTTCAACCTCGCGCCCCGAGAATAAGCGCTAAATTGCAGAAATACGATCTTAGCAAAACTGAAACTACTTACCAGGTTCAAAAGTTCAAGCTCATCATTAGTAGCCATTTCCTGTAGTGCTTCCTGAGGGGCCCCTCCAGAGTTCAGTTGCCTACTTGCAACTATTATGTGACCCTGCTCTGACCCTCAGAATAGTTACACAAAGGTCCTGAATTACAGCTAAGGCAGACAAGCAGGAGCCAGGCTGGAAGTTCAAATCCAGTGACACATTAATCAGCCCCTAATTCATTATTGTCAGTTGGGGCAGGGCAGGTGTTGTAGCTAATTTTGCAACAATGAAAGCACTTAGCAAGTGCAAAAGATCACTAATCAGGAAGCACTTAGGAAGCAGGTGCCAGCTAAAAAAATATTCTGTGACACATTAATCAGCCCCAAATTAATTCAGGTCACTTGAGGCAGGGAAGGTGTGCTTTGCTTTGCCGAAAATAATGTACACTGGACAACCAGAGGGTGCGGTGATGAAACAGAGGGTGGCATGGGTGGGCCAGAGGGTGGCATGAGTAGTCAGAGAGTGGCAGTGGTGACAGAGAGTGGCAGTGATGAAGAAGAGTGTCCCAAACAGGCTGGACACGTAGAAACAACAAGTTCGCAAAACTTGCGACCCGACAGGTAAGTTCGCGTTTGCGAAATTGTACAAAACCCTCGCGAACTGGCAGAAACCCGCGCGAACACACAAAAAAAAAATCCGCAAATTCGCGAGAATTCGCGGATTTTGCGGATTGCGAGTTCGCAAATCCGCTAAATTCACGAATGCGAGATTCGCAAAATTCGCCCATGCTTAATTTTATGTCACTAAAACCTAATGATCTTTTTCTACTCTCTTTTCACAGAACACAATTCTTGATCACCTTTTCTCTTGCACGCCTTCTGGGGCAACCTTCACCTTTTTGAATGACTAAAGAGGAGTTATGCTCTATGATTTAGATCCAATGAATTAAAATTGTTTCTACTTTTGTAATTTTGGCTTGGTGCTTCTTTCCTTCCTTTGAGTAAATACATGTATGTACTGGAGCGGAATCATGGAATATGCTCTACAATTTGATTGAATAGTAGAATATGTGCTGATTGATTCAGTTTAATGAAGTAAAAGGTCTAGGACCAATGTTTTTCTATATCTAGACAGGCAACCTTAGTACAATTATAGTACCAGGGAAAGATACAATGCGTGTCCAAGATGAAATCACCAACACTAATAACTGTCGGGGCACGACAGGCCTTCTCCAACAAAGAACGTCTGAGAAACTGCATCCTATCGTGCAATCCTAGGAGCACAAGGGAGGGGGAAGGGAATAAGTCTGGAAGAGGTGATAGGGTTCATAGAGCATGTCGCCCTACTATTAACCTACACCCTGCCTTATCTCCATATGATATCGTACTAACAGGGGTACCAGAGATAAAAACAAACCAGATGGAAACCCAGAATGAACTAACTAACAAATGTTCGTTTTGGCTAGACTGACATAGAAAATTTCCATATGAAAGAGCAGGAGAGATTCTTATGACTCGTAGGGTCAACTGGGTAGGAAACAGACCCAAAGATAGGCAAGGGGACTATGTCCTGATTAATTTTGGAAATCCAATGACTGTTCATAGTTTCTTGCCCATGAATCATCCCAATCAGGATCTGGGCACAGAGATTAGGTCCCTCCCAATTGACTACTTCGATAAGTTACTCCAGGCACCAACAAACAGGGAACAAAACAGGCTTATACTGGGTACCCTGAACCCAATTCAACAACAAGCTGGACCACTGCACCAGATACCTAAACCTTTGTTATTTACACTACCAACAACAAATTGGTTTGGGGTCTTGGAGGAGGTAGACTGACTAACAGAACAGCTTGAGCTAGACCCAAGCAAAACTTTTGAAGGGAGTCCAATGGAGAAGGCAAGCCTCAATTTACTGCTGTGTAGCCCACAGCTTGCCCACCGGCAGTGGGAAGAAAGAATGGAGCTGCAGACAGCCCTCAGAATGAATAAGAGTAAGTCTTGCAATTGTTGCCAACCCATCCCTCTTATCTATAACTTAACGGTGTCAGAACTTGGTAACAGAACAGTAATACTAGCAGGCCCAAGTCCTGAAACTAATATCCCATCCACATCCAACAGAAGTCTCCAGCCAGGGCCAGGGGATTTCTAGAACCTCAGAGGGAGAAACTGCCATCTAACATCACCCCCATCCTAGCAAAATCTGATACACAAGACGCACCGACATCACTGAGGGTACTATCCTGGAATATTGCTGGTCTAAAGACTAAACTTGACTCTACTGATTGGGGGTCTTTTTGTAGACCAAACTGACCTATACCTTCTCCAGGAAACATGGTCTAGAGTGGATGTGTTGCGGGTATGATTTGCAAATTTCTCAGCGGCCGCCATCTGTAGGAGGAAGCTTAGACCGTCCGGTGGTCTCTGTATGTGGGTATGTACACACTTGGTATGTTCGGCTAAGAGAAGGGAGTTTCCATCCAATGATATCCAAGGCATTCTACTCACTTTTGCACCCAAAGTCAAAATAGCATTGGTCACTGTCTACTCTAGACCAGTAAGGACAGGAATAAAATCCTTGACTGTGGCCCAACAGGCCTCTATCATGTCCGCTATCATGAACAGCACCTATATGGTCATAGGGGGCTATTTTAATTGCCAATTTGAGCCCATAGACGAACCCAATGACAGAGCTGTTTGTGAAGAAGATAGGCAATAGAACATTCCTGAGCAGAGTATCCCACTCATTAGGGCTTGGACCCTGCTGTCCCTCCAAATCAAATCCTTTACTTTGAAAAACTCAGTCAGGGCTTACAATGGGCGCACAAAATTGGACTCCCTGTGAAAGCCCACTTTCAATAGGGTGGGTCATTCCTCCCTGATATATTACATCACTGATAACATTATCCACAAAATCACTCACATACCCACTCACACCCCCATATAACCTCTCATACACCTACTCAGATACAATCCCTTATATACCCATTCCAGTACTCACACAACCAATCACTCATTCATAGAGCCGCTCGCACATCTACTCACTCACACAGTAAATCACACACATACCCATAACCTCACACATACAGACACAAATGCACCCACTCACTCACCAATGCAGCCATCACACATCCAATCATACAAACTTACAGACACTTACACAACCACTGTCATAAGACATCTACCTGGATCCCAGTTGATTATAATGGGGCAGTGATGCTAGTTCATGAATTTTACCGACACTTGCCCTCAGTTTACAGGAGGAGACACTGCTCCAGTTGCAAATCCCAGGGGGAAGGGAGTTGGGATGGAGAGAGCGTGTCGAGTCAAAGATGCTGTGGCTCATCTACTCAAAAGCAGCACTGCAGCAGACATTCACACCAGTCTGGTGAATGATACCGGCAAATATGATACCTTTAAACAAGCCAATAATAAGGCTTTAGCCTAGTATTAACTCTATCTCCTACGTTTCACCACATGAAAGGTTTTCAAATCTTAACCAACCTTTAATTTTGTTGTTGTTTTGTTTTAATTCATTTAGATTGTCGGTAGAGGCCCCTTCATTAAAGTTCTCAAAACTTTAGTGCGTATGATTTCAGCATCAAACACGCAAGCAAATTTGAAAGGGGAAGGCTTGATCCAAGACCTCCCTGGCAGAGCCCTGCCAACAGCATGTACAAGTTGAACAAAAACACTGGTTACCTTTGTTTGCAGCAATAGGTTGTAAAATCAAGTCTGTTAATGAGCCTCTCCTTTTCTTGTTCTTTTTTCCACCCAGGTGTGAGACTAATGCAGGATGTTGTTTGCGGTGAAATCAAATGGGGAGGATCAAGGGAGCTGGCAAGACGGAGTCCTGTAAGCTGGAGAGACAGATAAGTGGCAGGTGTAGTGGTTAAGCGAAGGGAAGCGTTGTGGACGGTCTTTAAACAAAACTGCTTTAGAACGTTCATAAAGATCACATTCTAATTGTTTGTGACAAGGAACAGGTGCAGATAATTAACTTGATGAGGCTGCCTTTTACAATGTTCACAAAGGTCGTGTGCAAATTGCTTATAGCAAGGACAGGTGCAGATGATTAATTTGACAAGGCTGTCTTCTACAAGGTATTTTAGAATCTTAAAGGTTTTATATCGCGCATAATGGAATATGCTTCGTCTCACAGTTAGCTCACAACTTACCTGTCTCCTGTGTCTCCTGTGTCCTCCGCCTAGATTCCTCCCATGGCTGGCATTTTCTGCTATGTTCCTCCTGTGGCAAAGAGTCCATTCCGGTTTCCATCTTCTGGACGTCCCCTTTCACTTCCGGCTTCCACAAAGCTGCAACGCTGATCTCCCGGAGCGTAATTCTGGTAAAAGAAGCACAAAGACTCAGCATTAGAAAACCGCGCTGAAAACCTAAGGTAACAAGGTCAGTCACGGACAATCAGTGAGTTTCTGTTTTTTGATTAACCATTTCATGGAACTATTCTGTCTGATTAAAAGGCGGAAAATCATAACTTTCGATACATGGACAATAAGGATGAAAGTGCACATTTGAATTACTGAAAACACTCAAGGTTTAGATAACTACGAGAACTTGCAGGACTGTTCCGTTTTTGAACCAAGGACAAGACATTCTCTTCAATACATGTTTATTGATGTTACTCTTCTAAAGTATTATTTACTAAGATTACTGAGGCAAGTAATCTGGGAAAAGTGGTCAAGGTACATTATGGTTCATGTTTATTGATGCATTAACACCAGAGTGCTTCTAGTCAATAAGAGACTTATTATGCTGTTAACCTTGTATGTTTTTAGGGCATCATATATATATGTATGCATTTATAGATATTAAGCATCGTACTTTTTTGAAAACAGTCTTAAGACTCAGAGGAGTTATCATCTGCCTTCATTAAGGAAGTCTAAAATATCATGCAAACCATGTAGATTACCACCTCAGCAGTTTTGGGTTCTCACCCCTCATCTGCATTAACCATCTGAGGGGCCTGTGGTCGGTCTGAACACGGAAGTGAGTCTCAAACAGGTAGGGCCTCAACTTCTTCAGAGCCCAGACCACAGCAAAAGCTTCTCTCTCAATCGCACTCCACCTCTGTTCCCAGGGGAGTAGCCTCCTACTAATTGAAGCTACCGGCTGGTCTCCTCCCTCCTCAGTGATTTGTGAGAGTATGCTCCCACACCCTGCTCTTAAGCGTCTGTATGTACTATGAACTCACTGGAAAAGTCAGGTGCCTTGAGCACCGGTGCTATGCATATGGCAGACTTCAGGGCATCAAAAGTAGTTTGGCAGGCTTCTGTCCAGTCCACTCTTTTTGGCAACTTCTTAGAAGTGAGTTCTGTCAAGGGGGCGACAATGGTGCCATATCCCTTGACAAACCGTCTGTAATACCCGGTGAGTCCTAAAAAGGCTCTCACCTCTGTCTGTGTCTTGGGGGGCTCCCAAGCCAGAATGGTATCAATCTTTGCCTGGAGGGGCGCCGCCTGGCCGCTCCCCACCTGGTGTCCCAAATACACCACAGATCCCTGCCCAATCTGGCACTTGCTGGCCTTGATAGTGAGGCCTGCCCTTTGCAGAGCCTTCAACACTTCACAGAGGTGTTGCAAGTGTTAATCCCACGTGGAGCTGAACATAGCAATGTCATCCAGGTATGTGGCGCTGAATTCCTGCAGCCCGGACAGAACCTGGTTAACCAGTCTCTGGAAAGTGGCAGGGGCATTCTTCAACCCAAAGGGCATGACTCGGAACTGGAAGTGCCCCTCTGGCGTTGAAAATGCTGACCTCTCTTTGGCCCCATCGGTTAAGGCAATCTGCCAGTACCCAGAAGTCAAATCAAATGTACTGAGGTACTGGGCAGCTCCCAACCGATCCACGAGCTCATCAGCTCTGGGGATGGGGCGTGCCTCAGTCTTCGTGACTGCATTGAGCCCACGGTAGTCCATGCAAAACCTGAGTTCAGGAGTGGCACCTGGGGCAGCAGCTTTTAGTACCAAGACCACTGGGCTAGCCCAGGGGCTGCTGGAGGGCTCAATCACCCCTAGCGCCAACATCTTGGAAACCTCTTCCTTGATGCTGGCCCTGACCTTGTCAACTACCCTGTAAAATGTTTGCTTCACAGGCATACTGTCTCGAGTGTCCACATCATGGACGCACCAGTTGGTGACTCCTGGGATCAGGGAGTACAGGGAGGAGAACTGACCCAACACTTGGCGACAGTCCCTCTGCTGCTCTGGGGTCAGGGTGGGTGAGAGGACCACACCATCCACTGACCCATCTTGCTCCTTAACTGCCAGGAGGTCAGGGAGAGGATCACTATCCTCTTCCATTCCTGCATCTGTAGCCATGAGCATGGTTACTTCAGACCTCTCAAAGTGTGGTTTGAGGCGGTTCACATGCAAGACTCTCAGGGGCTGCCTGGTAGTCCTCAGGTTAACCAGGTAGGTTACCTCACTCTTCCTTTCCACCACCTCATATGGCCCAGTCCACTTGTCTTGGAGCGCACAAGGCTCCACTGGCGCCATCACCCACACGTTCTGCCCAGGTTGAAATATGACCAGAGTGGTATTCTGGTCGTACCATCTTTTCATTTCTTCCTGGCTCGCTTCCAGGTTCGCCTGAGCGAGCTTCCTGAAGCGTTGTGTCTGGTTGCGGATGGCCAGCACATAGCTGAACACATCCTGGGGGGTTTTCCCACTGGACTTTTCCCAACCCTCCTTCACCAGTGAGACAGGTCCTCTAACAGGGTGACAATACAGGAGTTCAAAGGGACTGAACCCTAAGAACTTCCGAGGCACCTCCCTGTAGGCAAACAGCAGGCATGGTAACAAGACATCCCACTTCCGTCTCATGGGCTCCGCTAGGCCCATAATCATACCTTCAGGGTCCGGTTGAACCTTTCATTCAACCAATTTCCTTGAGGGTGGTAAGGAGTGGTGAACTTATAAGTTACCCCACACTCCTTCCTCAAAGAACTTCCCGAACTTAGAAATGAAGTTGGGTCCCCGGTCGAAGACCACCTCTCTGGGGAACCCCACACGGGAAAAGATCCCCATCAATGCACGGCCCACCACGGGTGCTGTGATTGTCCTGAGAGGGACTACTTCCGGGTACCGGGTGGCATGGTCCACCAAGACCAGGATGAACCTGTTGCCTAAAGCTGTCTTGGGGTCCAGGGGCCCTACTATGTCTATACCCACCTGCTCGAAAGGGGTACTCACCACTGGGAAGGGTTTAAGGGGTCCCTTCAACTTCATTCCAGTCTTGCCACTGGCTTGAAAGGTTTGGCAAGATCTGCAAAAGGAACCAACATGCTTTCTCATCTGGGGCCAGTGGAAGTGGGTGACAAGCCGGTTCAGGGTCTTGTCTTGCCCCTGATGTCCTGCAAGAGGCACGTCATGAGCCAGACCCATTAGGAAGTTTCTGAAGCACTCAGGTACCACCAGCACACGGGCTGCACCGGGCTCAGCAAACTTAGGCTTTCTATGTAGTAGGTCATCTTCCCAGTAGATTAAGTGGTCTCTGACTGCTTCATCTGCTGCCTGATCTACAGTCTGTTGTCGCAGACCATCGAGGGAAGGGCATTCCTTCTGCGCCGGGCAGAACTCCTCCCTGGAGGGACCACCTTCCTCCTGCCAATGAGTCAGCTCAGGTAGGTCTCCCAGTTTGGCCACCTGTCCCCCTGTAGGTTCCAGGGCATCCCCCTCAGGTTCTGCTCCTTCCTGGACCGTGGGAACTGTTGGAGCGGGATTCTCGTGCCCCTTGCCTCTTCCACTCCTGGCAGGTCTCTGGGCCACTGTTTCAGGCTCCAGTTCTGCTGAATCATCCCACCGCTGCCACCAATGTTAGAACTGGGGGTCTCTAGATGGCAGAGGTAGGTACCACTGTCCAAATAGGGACCCTTGCTTCTAGTCAGGGCAAGGAGATAACCCTCTGAGATAACCCCTGCTCACCCTCTAGGTAGCTTGGCACGAGCAGTCTAGGCTAACCAGAGGCAATGCGTAAAGTATTTGTACCAACACTCACAGTAACACAGTGAAAACACCACAAACTGACTCCACAAAAGTTTAGAAAAATAAAGGTAGTTAATCTAAACTACATAAGACCAAAACGGCAAAAATCCAACATACACAGTTCAAGAGTACGGTTTCAAAAGAGTTCTTAAGGTTTGCGATAAAATTCTTTAGGTTGCGATAGAATAATCCACAGATGCGTGAAAAGT
This sequence comes from Lissotriton vulgaris, assembly GCF_964263255.1. Classification (NCBI taxonomy): domain Eukaryota; kingdom Metazoa; phylum Chordata; class Amphibia; order Caudata; family Salamandridae; genus Lissotriton; species Lissotriton vulgaris. Next base: position 476,163,197 of record NC_141694.1, read on the forward strand.
TCACAGTTGCGTCACGTTTACTCACAGTACCTTTTAGTTGCAACAAAATTCCAAAAGCAGAAGCTGGTGCGATGGAAAACAAGCGATGCGTTGCTCCTGAGACCCTGGGGAGGCGATGCGACAGCCCCGCTGCAGCAGCGGGCGTGTTGCGGCGATTCTGGTCTGTATGGAGAGGAAGGCCACTTGTATGGATTCCAGTGCGTAGGTTCCGTAGGAAGTTTGTTCTCGCAAAGGCACGATGCGATGATCTCGTAGGGGCTGAGACGATCTCCGGGGCGATGATGCGTGGTCCAGCGGTGATCCTCTCTCTCGCAGCTCCTGGATGCGATGGTTCTGCGATGATGCTCCCAGCGACGTGATGCTCTGCGACGACACTCGCAGCGATGTTCGACTTTCCCGCACCGGTCTGGTGTGTCCCGCGAACGAAGGATGCGACGGCTCTGGCAGCGGCGTCAGGAGCTGCGACGATCTCAACCTTCGTAGCGGCGGGAAACTTCTCGCACTGTCGGGGATGCGCTGCTCAAGCGAGCGATGCAACACTTTTCAATTGCAAAAGTCTCTCAAGTTTAGTTTCAAGCTTCGCAGCACAGGTACAACTTCCAGAGGCCCCACAACTGGATCAAGCACTCTAGGAAGGACAGAACTCTCTCAGCAGAGTTCAGGGAAGTTGGGGGTGAAGTCCTTTTGTTCCTGGGACTTCAGAACAGGGAGACAGCTCTTCTCAGGCCCTTGGAGATACCTTCAAGACAGGGGACACAGCACCACAGCAACGTCCTTCCCCTCTCCTTGGCAGCAAAGCAACAGGTCAGTCCAGCAGAGCAACAGCAGGACAGTCTTCCTTCTTCAGATTCAGCTTTCTCCTTGGCAGAGGTTCCTTCTTGATTCTAGGAGGATCTAATTTTCTGTTGTCAGGGGTCCTGTTCTTATACCCCTAAAAGTGTTTGTTCTCTTTTTTGCAAGTGGGCCCTGAGCCCGGTCTGAACCAGTTCTGTGTGTCTTCTGAGTACTTTGTTTTCCTGGCTGCTCCTTTCCTTTCAGAGTGAGGGGCAGGGTCATTAGCCGCCCAGCAGGAGGTGGAGCCAGCATTGTGGCAGGCAGGCACAGCCCTATTCAGGCCCAGGTGCTAACTCCTCCCACCACTCCAGTTGCAAATGCAGTCATTCAGCCTAGGGCACCGCCATCCATAATATGATGACTGCGGTTGGCCTGCCTTTCCATGGCGGAGACTCCGCCATGGAAAGGCATGCCCAGAATGACTTTTGGTGGCTTGTTAGGGGCCCCCAGGGGGTTGGGTACCCCCTTCATTTCCATGTACAATATATGTGCATGTCAAGTTGTGCATGGCATGCACAACATGCCTCTTTGGCATTGCGGTGGGTGCTCCTTACAGCACCCCCCACCGCAATGTCAAAGATGTGGGATGCGACCGTCGGGGTGGCAGTCGCATCTAATTGGCGGTGCCGGACTGCCGCACCACTGGCCGCTGGTCCCAGCACCGCTAGGGTGGCAGGCGGACTGAAGTCTGCCCGCCATCCTGATGGGGGCCTTAGTCTGGTGGATTTTCTGGATGTTTCCTTGGTGCCTGAAACCTGACCTTGCATATGGATGGTAAAACATTTGTAAAATCTTTTAAGTCTTTTCAAACCAATTGGGGAACAGCAGGTGCAGCTCGCTATTGCCAAAAGTATGTATTATGGTCAAAAGTCAGGGTACAAGGCATTTGTTCATTTATTTGTGTTGGGAGGAATGATAGGAGTCACAGCGGTATATTGTGATAGTCAAGAGAGGTGAGCTGTGGCAAGAATACAGTCTTACAGTTCGTGGTTTGGTGGGGCTGAGGGCATGAAATCTTCTCACCAGACGAGGTGCATGAACCAAGGAGACCTGTACCCAGGAAGGCACTGAATGGTCATAACCATTCCAATCTATAGGGTAATATAGTTTTCCCTGAGATTGTTTAGAATCCAGGACACTGTGAACTTTGTATTCTTGGTGGCCAGTAATCAGAATAGGTGAGGTGAGGTATCTTTTTGTGTGGTGGGTGGTATGCTTGATCAGTGAAACATGAAACACTAGATGGATAGTGTATTCAGGGGGAAGCTGTAGCTTGACGGTGACTGGATTAGTTATCTTGATAATGTTATAAGGACCTATAAACTGTGGTTGTAGTTTCCTTGGGCCTTCTAGTTGTATGTGTTGTGTTGATAACATACTGTGTCTCCTTCACTGTTTATAGGTGCTGGGGTTCTGTACTTGTCAGCTTGTGCCTTCATGACAAATTTGGCTTTTGCTAAAGTTGTCCTAGCGTGTTAGTGAATCTCATTCAGTTGTTCTAATCTTTCTGTGATGGAAGGTAGCGTAGTAGAAACTACTGATATATCAATAAGAAGGGCCTGAGGATGTTGTCCAGACATGAAGAAGAAGGGTGTGTAGTTTGTGGCGGAGTTGGTGCTGTTATTATATGGGAATTCAGCAATGGGAATGGCCTGATCCCATTGTCTTGTATATGTGGATAGTAAGCATTTTAGTGTGGTTTCTAGGGATTGATTGATTTGTTCAGTTTGCCCATTGGTCTATGGGTGGAAGGCAGATCACAAGCCTACCTTTATTCCTAACTTATCACTGTGTTCTCCAGAATATAGATGTGAACTGAACGCCATGATCTGAGATGATTTTAGTTCGGAGACCATGCAGTCTTATGATATGATCGATGAATATTTGACTAAATTCTGCGGCGCTGGGTATCTTTTTGAGGGGGATAAAATGTGCCAATTTTTATAAAAAGTCAACAACTACTGAATTTGTATTGAAGGTATTGCTTGCTGGAGGTTAGTAATACAATCCAGGCTAATACTGTGCCAATCAATCAATCAATCAATCAGGGTTTTATATAGTGCGCTACTCACCCGTGAGTGTCTCAAGGCGCTTGGGGGCGGTGCAGCTCCGGATCAGTTGAAGAGCCATGTCTTATGGCTCTTCCTGAAGGTGTGCCGGGGAGCGTCTGATGTTGACTGGAAGCTCGTTCCAGGTCTTTGCTGTAAAGTAGGAGAATGCTGTTCTACCTGCTCTCGTTCTGCGGATGCATGGGGTCTCTGCCAGGGCGAGGTCAGCGGAACGGAGGTTCCTTTTTTTGAGGTATTTGGGTCCGATGTTGTGGAAGGAGTTGTAATCATGGGTGAGTAGCTTGAAGGTTACTCTCTTCTCAACAGGGAGCCAGTGGAGGTCTCGTACATGCTGAGTTATGTGCTCGTGTGGTGGGGTTCTGATAACGAGTCTGGCTATAGTGTTCTGGATGGTTTGGAGCTTGTATAGCAGGGTTAGGTTGGTTCTGGCATAGAGGGCGAGGCCGTAGTCTAGTCTGCTAGTTATGAGTGCGTGGGTGACGGTCTTTCTGCAGTTGGGGGATCCACTTGAAGGTCTTGCGGAGGAAGTTAAAGCAGGTGGAGGCAACGGAGTTGATCAGGTGGGTCATGGTGAGTGAGGACTCTAGAATGATGCCGAGATTTCGGGCATGGTCTGGTGGAATGGGTGGGTTTCTGAGGGCAGAAAGCCACCAGGTGTTGTCTCAGGCGGTAGAGGAGGGTCCAAGGATGAGGACCTCTGTCTTCTCCGATTTGAGCTTCAGGCAGCTGTTGTTCATCCAGGCTTCAACGTCCTTTATTCCTTCCTGTAAGCAGATTCAGGTGTCTTCGGGATTCTTCGTGAGGGAGAGGATGTGTTTGGTGTCGTCAGCGTAGGATACTAGATTGTATGCTAAGTCCATGCTGTCTGACGATGGCTGTGAAGGGGTCCATTTAGATGTTGAAGAGCGTGGGGCTGAGCCAGGATCCTTGTGGTACTCCACAAATCATCTCTGTGGGTTCGGAGATGAAGGGTGGGAGTCTGATCCTTTGGGTTCTGCCGGAGAGAAAGGAACGGATCCAGTTGAGGGAACTAAGGGTATAGGCACAGGCTGTAATAAACCTGCATGCACATTGTGAGTGTTCTTGTTTTGTGCAAAAGTTGGGCAACTAGATACATATTCTTATATATCCTTCTGCATGTTGTTCCACCAGGAGGTTTATTGACAATTCCTTAGGGTTTTCATTATACCTGGGTGTCATTCTAATGCTGTGTCATGATTCCATTATATAACCTGATGTCTTAATTCTATAGTAGGGATGTACAGTTTCTGAGCATGAAGAAACAGATTGTCTGTTATAGTGTGGTTAGGTGTTTTTATCCATTCTCCTGCCTTTCGTTTTTTATATTCGTCACGTAAGGCTGTGATGAAGGTGTCACTCTTGCTGACTGCGACTATCTTTTCCAAAGAAACTATAATAGGGGAGTCTGATGTGGAATGGGAAGAGCGAGCATACCACAGTCTAGAAGGAACATCAGACTGTAACTGCTCGATCCCTGGGCGATAGGTGATGATGAAATCGAACCCACTAAAGAAATGTAGCCATCACATTTGACGAGGAGCTCTGATGGAGCTAAATAATTGTAAATTTTTATGATTTGAGAATATTGTGTCTGTATGTTTAGCCCCCTGTAGCTAATACCTCTAATCAGTAAACACCAGTCAGAAGTTATTTTTCAGCCACTGTATAGGTTTGTAAAATATAAGGCAATGGGATGCATGTGTCCAGTTCTTTTGAGATAAAATTCCTCCTAGGCTACCTGCAAAGCATCGGCTTCATGGTAATAGGGGTGGTCTGGATTGGGATGCAAAAGAATGGGTGCAGTGGTGAATTTAGTTTTTAACTGTTGCAATGCCTTATTGATTCAGAAAAGGGGGTGGTGATGAACAGAGTGTCTAAATTAAGCAGACCACTCTTACCCAGTCCAAAGATCAGGGCTTGATCCATCACCGTTATTTAGCTCACTGCACCATCCCAGCTCAGAACCTGGCTATATGCAAATCAGTCTGTCCCTGGCCCAGTGCTAAACTACCAAGCCCATTCTTCACAAGAAAGGAGACAAGCTACAGGGGACCGGTTTCTGGCATTTCAGCCGTCGTCGGCCGGGCTTGCTTGAATCCTGATGGTGCAGTGAGCAAGGGACTCATGTCTGAGTATACCCTGCCACACCTATAGTGGCCAAAAACGATTCAGAAAAGGGGGTGGTGATGAACAGAGTGAGCTAAAACACGGTGTGGGATCTAATTTGCATATAGCCAGATTCTGAGCTGGGATGGTGCAGTGAGCTAAAAAACAGTATTGGATCTAGCCCTGATCTCTTGACTGGGTGAGAGTATTCTGCTTAATTCAGAAACTCTGTCCATCACCACCCCTTGTTGTTAAATATTTTGTCCACCCTAAGCGTGGAAGGGTATACTCAGATGTGAGTCCCTTGCTCACTGCACCATCAGGATTCAAGCAAGCCGGGCCGACGACGGCTGAAATGCCAGAAACCGGTCCCCGGAAGCTTGTTTCCTTCCCAGTGTAAGAATTGGCTTGGTAGTTTGGTTTGCCCTGTTCCCATCATGCACTGGGACAGGAACAGACTAATTTGCATATAGCCAGATTCTGAGCTGGGATGGTGCAGTGAGCTAAAAAACGGTGTTGGATCTAGCCCTGATCTCTTGACTGGGTGAGAGTATTCTGCTTAATTCAGAAACTCTGTCCATCACCACCCCTTGTTGTTAAATATTTTGTCCACCCTAAGCGTGGAAGGGTATACTCAGATGTGAGTCCCTTGCTCATTGCACCATCAGGATTCAAGCAAGCCAGGCCGACAATGGCTAAAATGCCAGAAAGCGGTCCCCGGAAGCTTGATTCCTTCCCAGTATAAGAATTGGCTTGGTAGTTTGGTTTGCCCTGTTCCCATCATGCACTGGGACAGGAACAGACTAATTTGCATATAGCCAGATTCTGAGCTGGGATGGTGCAGTGAGCTAAAAAACAGTATTGGATCTAGCCCTGATCTCTTGACTGGGTGAGAGTATTGTGCTTAATTCAGAAACTCTGTCCATCACCACCCCTTGTTGTTAAATATTTTGTCCACCCTAAGCGTGGAAGGGTATACTCAGATGTGAGTCCCTTGCTCATTGCACCATCAGGATTCAAGCAAGCCGGGCCGACGACGGCTGAAATGCCAGAAACCGGTCCCCGGAAGCTTGTTTCCTTCCCAGTGTAAGAATTGGCTTGGTAGTTTGGTTAGCCCTGTTCCCATCATGCACTGGGACAGGAACAGACTAATTTGCATATAGCCAGATTCTGAGCTGGGATGGTGCAGTGAGCTAAAAAAACGGTGTTGGATCTAGCCCTGATCTCTTGACTGGGTGAGAGTATTCTGCTTAATTCAGAAACTCTGTCCATCACCACCCCTTGTTGTTAAATATTTTGTCCACCCTAAGCGTGGAAGGGTATACTCAGATGTGAGTCCCTTGCTCATTGCACCATCAGGATTCAAGCAAGCTGGGCCGACGACGGCTGAAATGCCAGAAACCGGTCCCCGGAAGCTTGTTTCCTTCCCAGTGTAAGAATTGGCTTGGTAGTTTGGTTTGCCCTGTTCCCATCATGCACTGGGACAGGAACAGACTAATTTGCATATAGCCAGATTCTGACCTGGGATGGTGCAGTGAGCTAAAAAACGGTGTTGGAACTAGCCCTGATCTCTTGACTGGGTGAGAGTATTCTGCTTAATTCAGAAACTCTGTCCATCACCACCCCTTGTTGTTAAATATTTTGTCCACTCTAGGCGTGGAAGGGTATACTCAGATGTGAGTCCCTTGCTCATTGCACCATCAGGATTCAAGCAAGCCGGGCCGACGACGGCTGAAATGCCAGAAACCGGTCCCCGGAAGCTTGTTTCCTTCCCAGTGTAAGAATTGGCTTGGTAGTTTGGTTAGCCCTGTTCCCATCATGCACTGGGACAGGAACAGACTAATTTGCATATAGCCAGATTCTGAGCTGGGATGGTGCAGTGAGCTAAAAAAACGGTGTTGGATCTAGCCCTGATCTCTTGACTGGGTGAGAGTATTCTGCTTAATTCAGAAACTCTGTCCATCACCACCCCTTGTTGTTAAATATTTTGTCCACCCTAAGCGTGGAAGGGTATACTCAGATGTGAGTCCCTTGCTCATTGCACCATCAGGATTCAAGCAAGCCGGGCCGATGACGGCTGAAATGCCAGAAACCGGTCCCCGGAAGCTTGTTTCCTTCCCAGTGTAAGAATTGGCTTGGTAGTTTGGTTAGCCCTGTTCCCATCATGCACTGGGACAGGAACAGACTAATTTGCATATAGCCAGATTCTGAGCTGGGATGGTGCAGTGAGCTAAAAAAACGGTGTTGGATCTAGCCCTGATCTCTTGACTGGGTGAGAGTATTCTGCTTAATTCAGAAACTCTGTCCATCACCACCCCTTGTTGTTAAATATTTTGTCCACCCTAAGCGTGGAAGGGTATACTCAGATGTGAGTCCCTTGCTCATTGCACCATCAGGATTCAAGCAAGCTGGGCCGACGACGGCTGAAATGCCAGAAACCGGTCCCCGGAAGCTTGTTTCCTTCCCAGTGTAAGAATTGGCTTGGTAGTTTGGTTTGCCCTGTTCCCATCATGCACTGGGACAGGAACAGACTAATTTGCATATAGCCAGATTCTGACCTGGGATGGTGCAGTGAGCTAAAAAACGGTGTTGGAACTAGCCCTGATCTCTTGACTGGGTGAGAGTATTCTGCTTAATTCAGAAACTCTGTCCATCACCACCCCTTGTTGTTAAATATTTTGTCCACTCTAGGCGTGGAAGGGTATACTCAGATGTGAGTCCCTTGCTCATTGCACCATCAGGATTCAAGCAAGCCGGGCCGACGACGGCTGAAATGCCAGAAACCGGTCCCTGGAAGCTTGTTTCCTTCCCAGTGTAAGAATTGGCTTGGTAGTTTGGTTTGCCCTGTTCCCATCATGCACTGGGAAAGGAACAGACTAATTTGCATATAGCCATATTCTGAGCTGGGATGGTGCAGTGAGCTAAAAAACGGTGTTGGATCTAGCCCTGATCTCTTGACTGGGTGAGAGTATTCTGCTTAATTCAGAAACTCTGTCCATCACTACCCCTTGTTGTTAAATATTTTGTCCACCTTAAGCGTGGAAGGGTATACTCAGATGTGAGTCCCTTGCTCATTGCACCATCAGGATTCAAGCAAGCCGGGCCGACGACGGCTGAAATGCCAGAAACCGGTCCCCGGAAGCTTGTTTCCTTCCAGTGTAAGAATTGGCTTGGTAGTTTGGTTTGCCCTGTTCCCATCATGCACTGGGACAGGAACAAACTAATTTGCATATAGCCAGATTCTGAGCTGGGATGGTGCAGTGAGCTAAAAATCTGTGTTGGATCTAGCCCTGATCTCTTGACTGGGTGAGAGTATTCTGCTTAATTCAGAAACTCTGTCCATCACTACCCCTTGTTGTTAAATATTTTGTCCACCTTAAGCGTGGAAGGGTATACTCAGATGTGAGTCCCTTGCTCATTGCACCATCAGGATTCAAGCAAGCCGGGCCGACGACGGCTGAAATGCCAGAAACCGGTCCCCGGAAGCTTGTTTCCTTCCCAGTGTAAGAATTGGCTTGGTAGTTTGGTTTGCCCTGTTCCCATCATGCACTGGGACAGGAACAAACTAATTTGCATATAGCCAGATTCTGAGCTGGGATGGTGCAGTGAGCTAAAAAACGGTGTTGGATCTAGCCCTGATCTCTTGACTGGGTGAGAGTATTCTGCTTAATTCAGAAACTCTGTCCATCACCACCCCTTGTTGTTAAATATTTTGTCCACCCTAAGCGTGGAAGGGTATACTCAGATGTGAGTCCCTTGCTCATTGCACCATCAGGATTCAAGCAAGCCGGGCCGACGACGGCTGAAATGCCAGAAACCGGTCCCCGGAAGCTTGTTTCCTTCCCAGTGTAAGAATTGGCTTGGTAGTTTGGTTTGCTCTGTTCCCATCATGCACTGGGACAGGAACAGACTAATTTGCATATAGCCAGATTCTGAGCTGGGATGGTGCAGTGAGCTAAAAAATGGTGTTGGATTTAGCCATGATCTCTTGACTGGGTGAGAGTATTTTGCTTAATTCAGAAACTCTGTCCATCACCACCCCTTGTTGTTAAATAATGCAATGCCTTATTGGCTTATGGAAACCACGCAAATGATTGTCCCTTTTTAGCAGCTGCGTTATGGGCACCGCAATCTCTGAAAAGTGCGGGACGAAACAATGGTAAAAATTAATGGAGTCAAGTATCTGTTGAATGTCCTTGACATTTGTTAGAGATGTCAAATTGGTAGTGGCTTCTGCCTATTTGGAGTGTAGGTTAATGTTACATTCTAATTGTTTGTAACTAGGAACAGGTGCAGATAATTAACTTTGTGAGGTTGCTTTCTAGAAGGTTGTTTAGAATGTTAACAAAGTTACATTCTAATTGCTTATAGCAAGTAACAGGTGCAGTGGTTAATTTGATGTGAACTGTCTTCCATAAGGTTCACATTGACATCATCTATGCCTGTTGTTTGATACTTATTATGGTGGATTTTATGGATGTTTTCCGTGGTGCCTGAAACTTGACCTTGCATATGCATGGCAAAATATTTGTAAAAGCTATTAAGCCTTTTCAAACAAACCAGGAAAACCCAACAGCAGCTAGCTATTACCAACAGCATGTAATATGCCAAAATGTCAGGGTACAAGATGTTTGTTTACTCATAAGTGTTATTAGGAGTGATAGGAGTCATGTTGGTATATTATAATAGTCAAGAGAGGTGAGCTGTTGCAAGAATCCAGAAACCCACTCATACATCCTTATAGGTACTCACACACCCACTCAATCACCCATACAGAAACTCATACAGCCACACACACACCCATACAGCCACTCACACTGCTGGATACTCACCAATAGAGCTACTCATGCAGTCACTCACTAACCCATGAAGCCATTGGCACAGCCACTCACATATCTATACAACCACTCATACACCCACTCACTTATCTATACACACACTCCTACAGCTGCTCACTCACCTATGCAGCCACTCACAAACCCACTCACACACCTATTCAGCCACTCACACAGCCACTAACTCACCCATACAACCACACACACATGTACTCGTTCTTTAATGCAGCTGCTCACACACCCACTCACTTATCTATGCACACACTAAAACAGCTGCTCACTCACCTATGCAGCCACTCACACACCCACTCCCTCACCCATACAGCTACTCACAGTCACTCAGTCACCCATACAGCTACTCACACACCCACTCACATATCTATTCACGCACTCACACAGCCACTAACTCACCCATACGACCACTCACACATGTACTAATTCTTTAATGCAGCTGTTCACAAAAGCACTCACTCACCCAAACAACTGCTCATATACTGACTAGCACATCCATAGAGCCACTCACACACCCATACACCCACTCAGACATCCACTCACACACTGATGCAGACAGTCACACAGTCACTCAGTATGACTAATTACCAGTATAGAAGAATGGCAATTTAACCTATGTTTCAGCTTATTATATATCTTTAAGGCTCAGAAACATTTATGAAACACAATCACAATATGATGTCATCAGTAATGTCATCAGTGATGTCATTTGAGATGTCATCATTGATGTCATAAGTGATGTCACTGGGTGTGTCATTAACACCTTGGCTGCTAGCGATATTTTCCTTCTGCGCTGCATTGCCAGAATCCCCATTGTTCATGACGAGCTCAGCTCGTCATCAGCACAGCTCAACTCTGCCTCATGACAAGCTGAGCTCGTCATGAGCATGGAACGGGTTAATGATATAATATGTGAGGTCAGAAGCAGTATCTATTGTGTAGGTCACATAGAACTTTAAAATATAATGTGCAATTCACTGATGCAGGAGCTTCGATTTGACTACAGCAGAAGCAGTTGGAGTTTGTCTCAGCTCGATTCCTTAGCTCTCTACACAAGAATGTTTTTTTGAATCAGCTGAAGACAATAATGTATGGTTTGACTACAAAGGTACCGAATGTGCTTCTCAGAAGCGCAATGTTTGTATTCATCATCAAAGTTCCAATGTGGGTAGAACTAGTACCAATTCTGACATGCACCACATTAAATCTAGTGTACAACAGATTGCTGACTATTCTACTGTTGATAATTTTGTGTTTCAAAAAAGCACTGCCAAGGTACCTAAAAAGTTTGATGATTACATTTTGCAATTTCTTTTTTCTTTCATTCTTTTCTTGAAGGATACATGTGGTAATCGTATCCTACCTTTGTTTTCCTTATAGAATATAGAGTCATTCAAGTGTAATAGCTATTGTTTATGTCACATGCAACTGTAACATGTAATATGCAATTCACTGATGCAGGAGCTCACGCTTGAATACAACAGACGTGGTTCAACTTTGCATCAGCTTAAGGCCCTAGCTCTTGCACCAGTGGGTCAAATTATGGCACTTAAATAAAGATACTTTCTATATAATTTGCAAACTCCATGCCTTTATTACACACAGACACTTTCTTAGATACACCTCATTTCACAATTTTTCTTCTATGGCATTGCAACATTCTACATTATATTCTTCACAATTATTTCTTTATTCCTGCTTCCTAAAACACTTCATACGAGTCTACAGACCGGTAGGGGTGAGTAATTCGCTTCCCACTCCCTGTGTTGTATAAACGCACACTAACACTACTTACACAGGTATGCTACAGCGGCCAGTATCCTACAGCACCCACAGCACATCACTTTACAACAATAAACTCACGACTTACACTCACAGTTTCATTCCTGAGTCTTAAGACGGGTACCAGTGAGTACTTTGCTTCCCACTCCCGCTATACTCTAAAGGCATACTAACACCAACTGTACACATATGCTACAACAGCCAGTATTTTATTTATTTATTTATTTATTTTAGGAGTTTTATATAGCGCTAGCTGGACCCGAGTATATCACAGCGCTTTAAAACATGTACAGTCAAGTGCAGTTATGCAGTACAGATATTATGATAGTCCATGGAGGATCGAGCCGCGTATAGCTCAGATAGGAAAGCGGGCAAGCATGGAGCGGGTAGGGTGTCGATCCTTCTGGACAAGTGTCTAATCAGATTCTATGCCTAACCAGGTCAGGAGACCAAAAGGTTTTCTGGGTCCACGTCAAAGTCCACCGTCAAGAGACTATAGAAAGATGGAGAAACGTTAAAGGAGCATCCTTGGATCTTATCGTTTCGCTCGAAAGCCGTCTAGGAAGAGGACTTTGAGGAGTTTCTTGAATTTAGGGAATAAGGGAATTGTTCTGATGTAGGGGGATGGAGTTCCAGATTTTAGGGGTGTTACCAGCAAAAGATTTGGCTGCGGTATTCTGCTTGCGAGTTTTCAGAGGGATGAGCCATAGAGTGTTGGAGCTCCTGTGGTTCCTGGACTGGCCGGCTCTTTTGAGTTTAGCGGCTAAGTATTCCGGTTTGCCTGAGTGTAGGGCTTTATGCATGAGGCAAGCTGTTCTAAAGCTGGCTCGAAGATCAATTGGAAGCCATTTAAGTTCCCTGAGTGCAGGAGAGATGTGGTCGAATTTCTTAGTTCCTGCGACCATTCTTACTGCAGCATTGAAAGTTGTTTTTAGGGGTGCTAGGTGAAATTTTGCTGTTCCGGTCAGGGCTGCGATCCCATAGTCGATTCTGGAGAGCACCAGTGCTTGTGTGGTTTCTTGGAGATCTTGGTGAGGAAGGAAGGGTTTTATTTTATATAGTAGTTTCAGGTTTAGAAAAGCATTTTTGGCAGATCTCGAAATGTGTTTTTTCAAGTTCAGTTTCGGGTCTAGGGTAAAACCTAGAGATTTTACAGAGTCCGCTGGGGTGAGGGTACCATTGAGGGCATCGATAGCTTTCAGCCATTCTTCAGTTTGGGGGTTTTCATCTCTGTTGGAGATGAGGAGTACTTCCGTTTTCTCTTGGTAGAGTTTTAGGTGATTGATTGTGAGCCAGTGTTGAACCTCCTTGAGCGTGGTATTTAATCTTCGGATGTCGTCGATAGAGGTGGTTTCCCAATAAAGTTGCGTACCATCTGCATATAGGTGGAAAGGGATGTTAGTGTTCCTGAGCAGTGTGGTAAGAGGTTTCATGTAGATGTTGAAAAGCTGGGGGGAGATCACTGACCTTTGGGGGACACCTCTATTAACTGATTGAAGGTCGGACTCAAAGTTTTATATTTTTATTTTTTGTGAGCGGTTGTGAAGAAAAGAGGAGAACCAGTGGAGGACTGTCTCTTCAAGACCAGCTCATTCTTGGAGGATTTTGAGGAGCAGAGAGTGATCGACTGTATCAAACGCGGCCGATATGTCTAGGAGGATGAGAAGGCAGCATTGATCCGAATCCAGTGACTTGTGAAGATTGTCTAGGACATTGATGATTGCCGTTTCGGTGCTGCAGCCTTTTCTGAAGCCAGATTGATGGTGATCTAGATTGATGTTATCCAGGTGATGAGTCGGCTGAGGGAGTACACATCTTTCCAGGATTTCAGATAGAAGGTGACCTACCTGACCTGACCTGGTCAGTCTGGTCGCACCTCTTGCCGCGTGGCCACCCCGAGTGTGCCCGTTCTCCTCCCGCTGCCACCGCCGCCGGTTTTCTCGTGTTGCCCTGTAAACTTGTTAGTTGTAAGCTGTCCCTGACTGTCGCTGTGCCTGCTTGTTGTCACTGACGGTCCCTGTGCCTGCTTGTTTCCCATGTTTATTTCTCTGCCGTTTCTCGTTCTCTCGTGTGTGCCTTGTTCCTTTGCCCATCGTTGTCCCCTGCCCCACCCGCTCCCTGCCGCTGCTCCCCCCCGGCCCCACCCCCGCTCCCTCCAGCATCCTCACACGCTCCCCCCCACTCGCCACCCCTCTCCCACCTCCCAGCTGCTCCTCCCACAAAGGTACTTAAGGAGAGGCTCACGGGGCAAGGAGCTGTGACCTACCTGACCTGACCTGACCTGGTCAGTCCGGTTGCTCCTCTTGCCGCATGGCCACCCCGAGTGTGCCCGTTCTCCTCCCGCTGCCGCCGGTTTTCTCATGTTGCCCTGTAAACTTGTTAGTTGTAACCTGTCCCTGACTGTCCCTGTGCCTGCTTGTTGTCCCTGACTGTCCCTGTGCCTGCTTGTTTCTCGTGTTTATTTCTCTGCCGTTTCTCGTTCTCTCGTGTGTGCCCTGTCCCTTTGCCCATTGTTGTCCCCTGCCCCACCCCGCTCCCTGCCGCTGCTCCCCCGCGGCCCAACCCCCGCTCCCTCCAGCATCCTCGCACACTCCCCCCCACTCGCCACCCCGCTCCCGCCTCCCAGATGCTCCTCCCTCGCCCCACCCCCCCACTCTCTATTATGGCAGAGTCCGGACGTACGCGCAGAGTTCACGCGCAGCGGGCGCGCCCTATGCGTGCCGAAGGCGCACCAAAGGTAAGCCCATCTGCGCCCGTCCGCGCCAGGACCGCGTCCAGTGCCAGACCCCCTGGCCCCTGCAGATTCCATCCCACCTGCTGGACGTACGACACCGCCACCTTCAGCGCACTCAACTCCGGACACCTCCCCGGATGCCACCAAGCCACCCCAGGACGCACCCACGGACCCTTCACCTGCCAATCCTGCGAGTTCACCTGCATCCAGACCCACAACCCACCCGCACCGCCAAACCAAGCACCCACAGCAACCACCTGGAGTGCATCGTCCTCAACACCCGCTCCGTCCACAGACACGCCGCAGAACTATGGAACCTGCTCGACACCACATCCCCGGACGTCGCCTTCCTCACGGAGACCTGGATGAACGCCTCCTCATTGCCCGACATCGCCATTGCCATCCCGGAAGGCTACAATATCATCCGGAGGGACTGCACCAACCAGACTGGAGGAGGCATCGCCATAGTCCACAAAAACACTATCCGCATCTCGTCCAACTCCGAAGACACCCTCACGGCCGCAGAACATCTTCACTTACAGATTCACACCGACCCCAAGATCACACTCAGAGGCACCCTCATCTACAGACCCCGCACACAAGTCAGCGAAGACATCGCAGACTTCATCAGCCCACACGCCCTCCCCTCCGCCGACTACATCCTCCTTGGGTATCTCAACCTCCACCTGGAGAACAACAACGACAACAACACTACCACCCTACTGGACAACCTCGCTAACCTCGGACTCAAGCAACTGGTGAACACCCCCACCCACTACGCCGGACACACGCTTGACCCAGTCTTCACCTCCAACAAGCACATCTCCTTCAGCCACTCAACTGGACTTCACTGGACAGACCACAGCTGCGTCCACTTCAGCTTCAGAAAGAACACTACTTACCACCTCCCGCAACAGGTTCCCCGCAGGAACTGGAACAAGATCACCACCGACCAGCTCACCGCATCACTGAACCAGAACCCTCCCGCCAGATCATCGGACCCCAACCAAGCAGCCCACAACCTCGCACAATGGATCACCAACTGCGCCGACGACCACGCACCCCTGAAAACCCATCCAGCAGGCCCGGAAGCAAGAAAGCCCCGTGGTTCAAAGACGACCTCAAGAACTCCAAGAAGAACTGCCGCACCCTCGAGAAAACCTGGCGAAAGAACCCGACCACAGACAACATGACCTCCCTCAAGAACGCCACCCGCAAACACCACCAGCTGATCCACACCACCAAGAAGACGGCATTCAAGGAACGCTTAGACAACAACGCACACAACAGCAAGGAGCTCTTCAGCATCGGCAAAGAGCTCTCCAACCCCAGCGCCGGAAACATCGACATCACTCCCTCACAAGACCTTGGCGACTCACTGGCCACGTTCTTTCACAACAAGATGGCAGACATACACAACAGCTTCGGCGAACAGACCACGCACCCAACCACAGAACCAACGCTCCCCACCACCACCCTCCGAGACTGGACCCCAGTCAACACCGAAGACACCATCCGGACGATGAACACCATCCACTCCGGATCAGCAACCGACCCATGCCCTCACCACCTCTTCAACAAGGCAGACTCCGTCATCGCACCCCAACTCCGGGACATCATCAACTGCTCCTTCAACACCGCCACCTTCCCGGAGAGCTGGAAGCACGCCGAACTCAGCACCCCTGAAGAAACCATCGGCAGACCCCACCGACCTCAAGAACTACCGCCCCATCTCGCTGCCCCCGTTTCCCGCCAAAGTCATTGGGAAGACCATCAACAGACAGCTGGCCGCCTTCCTCGAGACGAACGGATCCCTTGGCCACTCACAGTCCGGCTTCCGAGCCAATCACAGCACCGTGACCGCCCTCATCGCAGCCACTGACGACATCCAAACCCTGGTCGACAATGGGGAAACAGCGGCCCTCATCCTCCTGGACCTCTCCGCAGCGTTCGATACTGTCTGCCACCGCACCCTAGTTCAACGCCTCGGCAACGTCGGAATCCAAGAGAAGGCACTGGAGTGGATCATCTCGTTCCTCGCCGGAAAAACCCAGAGAGCCGCCTCCCCCCGTTCAGATCTGAGGCCACCGAAGTCATCTGCGGTGTTCCTCAAGGTTCATCACTCAGTCCCACCCTCTTCAACGTGTACATGAGCCCCCTCGCAGCCATCGCACGCCAACACAGCCTCAACATCATCTCCTACGCCGACGACACCCAGCTGATCCTCTCCCTCACCAACGACCTCGCCACCGCCAGAACTAACCTACACGAAGGGATGAAAGAAGTAGGCGAGTGGATAAAGAACAGCCGCCTGTAACTGAACTCAGACAAGACGGAAGTCCTCATCCATGGATCAACACCATCTGCCTGGGAAAACTCCTGGTGGCCCCCGGCCCTAGGCTGCGCACCCAAACCAATGGACCACGCACGCAACCTGGGCTTCATCCTGGACTCCTCCCTGCCGATGACCAGACAGGTCAAAGCCGTCTCATCTTCATGCTTCAACATCCTACGAATGCTCCAAAAGATCTGCAGATGGATCCCAACCGAAACCAAGAAGACGGTCACCCAGGCTCTTGTCACCAGCCGACTCGACTACGGAAACACCCTCTACACCAGAACCACAGCCAAACTGCAGAAAAGAATCCAACGCATCCAGAAATCCTCCGCACAACTCATCCTGGACATCCCCCGCCACAGCCACATCTCCAGACACCTGAGAGGCCTGCATTGGCTCCCCGTCAGCAAAAGAATCACCTTCCGCCTCCTCACCCACGCTCACAAAGCCCTCCACGACCTGGGGCCCAGGTACCTCAACAACCGCATGACCTTCTACACTCCCACCCGCCAACTACGATCGACCAACCACGCCCTCGCCGCCATCCCACGCATCCGAAGAACCACCATGGGAGGAAGATCCTTCTCCTACCTGGCAGCCAAGACCTGAAAGTCCCTCCCCATCCACCTCCTCCTCACCCAAGACCACCTCTCCTTCAGGAAGCAACTGAAGACCTGGCTGTTCGAGCAGTAGCGGACCCCCCCAGCGCCTTGAGACCCTCCGGGTGAGTAGCGCACTATACAAATTTCTTGATTGATTGATTGAAGGGGTAAGTTCGATACAGGTCTAAAGTTGTTCATATCTTCTGTGTTCAGCCCTGGATTTTTCAGTAGTGGAGTGACTTGGACAACTTTGAGGCAGTCTGGTAGGCTACACCGCCCAGAGCACATAAATTTACAGCACTCAGCTCACAGTTTATGTGCACGGTTTCATCCCCGAGTTTAACGGTACCTTACCTCTGCACCATCTCACTCTAGACAAAACAGCACTTTCACACCGGTAACGGTAAATACTTTGGTTCTGCCAGTAAGCTACAGACCACTCAGCTCACAGTTTAGGCATATGCTTTTATCCCCAGGTGTACCAGCCCCTCACATCACCACCATCTCACAGTAGGCAAAACAGCTCCTTCACACCGGTAGGTGTAAGAATTTCAATTTGGCCAGTATGCTACAGCGCCCACAGCACATCAGTTTCAGCACTCATCTCACAGTTTAAGCACACACTTTCATCCCCGACTTTACCGATAACTCACCTCAACACCATCTTACTCTAGGCAAAACAGCACTTTCACACTAGTAAGGGTAAATACTTCGTGTTAGACCTGTCAGCCTTAGGGTGGTCTCGCCTACATTTTTGCCCTTTTTGCCTCCCATTTTGACCTTACATTTTGTTGGACTTAGGACTCTGGGCGCCTCACCACTGCTAAACAGTGCTGAGGTGCGGGTGCTCTCCCCTAAAAACCTTGTGAGGCTGGCATATCTGCCACAAGCCACTGCTACTGCAGTAAGGCTAATCCTCCATAGGCTAATATTGGGAACCTCTCCTTATGGGATAACTTCTGACAGGGACCTAATAAGTCTGTCATGTTTGGTCTTGTTGGACTCGGGGCGGGGAACCCTTTCCAATGATATATAGGGTTTGGGCATTGCTATGCTAGGGATTCCACTTTTATAAAGTGGACCTTTTCCTGCCTACACTTAGATTAGGCTGCAGACTCCCCCCTCCCCTCTGCATACTGATAGCCTGCCTGGGTTGGGAGGTGGGAGTGGTGATTCACACCTTCTTCCCTGGGATGAGCTGTGATGGGCTGCCCACAGTAGCCTTAACGGCCTGTCTCTCGTCACTGTGACAGCTAGGTCAGGGAAGGCAGGGAACATACCAGAACTCCCTGGACTCTTCCAGAAACCCCTGCCCCCAGACCCTTCCAGAGACTTCCACTACTTTCTAGCCCCTAGACTAAAAAGATATATAAGGGAGGGTCCTGGCCTAACATTCTTGTTACACCCTGGACTAAGAAGAAACTCTGCTGGAGTACAGACTGCTGTGCTAGGAGGATTGCCACTCTGCTGGAGCTGACTTTTCCTAGGAACTGCTGCCCTGTGGTGCGTGAGCTGCCCTACTGCCTGCTGATCTGGCCCTGCCAAGAGGAGACTGGAAATAACATCTCAGGAGTGTCTCCACAACATCCAGAAGGACTCCCTCTGCGCTTCTGAACAACCTCTGCACCCTGAACCCTGTCTCTGCAGCACTCGGTGTGGGAGACCACCTCTTACACCCCTAAACCATTGCAGCTGTTGGAAGACGCTGACTGTGTTGCATAGCGCTGTGGGGACTTGAAGCGCTGTGCCTCTGTGACTATCATTGCCGCCTGGGGCCCTTGAGGAACTACAGAAGCGCTGTGTGCCTGTCACCTGCACGTGGTTGGAAGCAGCGCTGTTTATGCCAGCTCGCCGGCAGCGGCCTGAACTGAGGGAATCCTGTGAAGCTGCTCTTCAAATTAACCCCCCCGGAGCCCTGTGCGCGGGTGCATCACTGACGGGACCGCCGCTGCTCTGGGACCTGATTGCGCTGGGAGGGCTTCATTTGTACTGAGTAACGCTGCTGTGGCCAAGAGCACTGTGTGGCCGTGACCCCGGTGCCGTCGAAGGAGGCTCTGTCTTGGTGCTGACCAGGATTGCGGGGATATTTAAATTTGCCTCCTGAAATCACCGCCATGGCCCGGGAGCTTCGGGAGCCCTGGGCGCGTCATCCCCAGCATCAGGAGACGCCGCGCTGGGATTGGGTACCCCCGGGGCGTTGCCCAGCAACGAGGGAGCGTCCCCAGCGAGAGCCGTGCTGTGAATGGTTCCCGCGGCCCAGGAGTCCCGTGGCGTCATCGGTGTACCGCGCGCCTATTGGTCCTGCTCCAAGGGCTTCCCCACGCAGCGGCCGGGGCAGGAAGAAGGAGCCTTCCTCGCTCCTCACCCAGCAGCAGCCAGCGGAGATCGAGTGAGAAGGGCCTGTGCCGCGACCGCCCTCGCAGGTAACACTTCAGGGCTTTTTAGGTTACTGCGAGTGAGCGGGTTGTGGGAGGCTGGTTATCCTCAATTGCGGGCCATCTCTTTAGGCAGGACTGGGTACACTATGTGAGGACGCAGCACTGCCGTGTTTAAGAACGGACTGCCTCAACCTATTCACGGGAGCATTCTATTTGTGCCAGTCATCTGGGGAGATTGCGGGCTGGCACGAGACTGAGTAGGGACCCTTTCATCAGTTTCTTTTTAATGACTGTTGGCCCACACAAAGACCTGCCAGAGAGTGCCATATTGTTCCCCACACTGAGGACACTGGGAGAAAGCCAGTACCAGTAGGAGCCCTTGGCACACATGAGCTTTTGGGTGCATTTGGATTAGTGATTGACCTTGCCAGGGAACAGGAATCGTGATTCTTAATGATTGATCTTGCCTGGGAAGTGGATTTATTTCTATTAATTATTGACTTTGCCCGGAAGTGGGATTTATTTGATGCTTGACATGCTTTATATGCATCTGGAGTCCCCACATTATTGAGTGTGTCATTCTTGGATCTTGCATAATTCTTAGATAAAGATCTTTATATTTTTATATACAAATTGGTGTAGTGTCTTTTTCTTTTGTGCGTGTTTTACTGGGAACTGTTGGTGTGTTGCACAAGTGCTTTACACATTACCTCTGAAGTTACGCCTTTGCTGCTCTGCGCCAAGCTACCAGGTCGGAAGCGGTGGTCCCTACTTGGACTAGGGTACATACCCCTGCCAACTAGAGACCCCGGTTCTAACACTTCGCTTCTGTCAGGATGCTACAGACCACTCAGCACACAGTTTAGGCATATGCTTTCATCCCCAGGTGTACCGGCACCTCACCTCACCACCATCTCACAGTAGGCAAAACAGCTCCTTTGCACCAGTAGGTGTAAAAATGTCAATTCGGCCAGTATGCGACAGTGCCCACAGCACATCAGTTTACAGCGCTTATCTCACAGTTTAAGCACACGCTTTCATCCCCGACTTTACCGATACCTCACCTAAACACCATCTTACTCGAGGCAAAACAGCACTTTAACACTGGTAAGGGTAAATACTTTGCTTCTGCCAGGATGCTACAGAGCACTCAGCTCACAGTTTATGCATCTCACTTCACCTCACGTCACCACCATCTCACAGTAGGCAAAACAGCACTTTCACACTGGTAGGTGTAAATACTTCACTTCGGCCAGTAGCACATCAGTTTACAGCACTCAGCTCACAGTTTAAGCACACGCTTTCATCCCCGACTTTACCTATACCTCACCTCAGCACCATCTCACTCTAGGCAAAACAGCACTTTCACACAGGTAAGGGTAAATGCTTCGCTTCTGCCAGGATGCTACAGAGCACTCAGCTCATAGTTAAGGCACATGCTTGCATCGCCAACCTACAATGCTTACAAAATAATGAAAAGAAAAAGCAAACTATGAGAAAGAATAAGTGTTGACAAAAACTAAATTACAAGACGAGGAAAGAATGTAACAAAGATGGACACACCTCGACCAAGAGACAGAAGCAGTTTATGAAAATCAGAGCCAGGATGTTTCGTAGCAGAGCTGTTGCAAATCTACTGAGAATTATGAAGAAGTATAGAAGAAGGAGAGAGGCACTGAAACAGAAAGAATGAGTTGAGGGAGTAGTTGATAAGACCTTTGCTTTGAAGAAGAAGCATTTCATTCTGATTATAAATAGAATGAAGACTCTTGACAAAATGGTGTTGTACACGAGGAGACAAAACCAGAAGAAAAGATTAGTGAATAGAAGTAACTATTGTACAGGTTTTAGAGGAGAATGGATATATACTTCTACTACAGAGCCTTTCTTTTATGAAGAAAGCTATCTCCGAGATAACACACTAGTTCTTGCTATTGATGAAAAAGGACCATGTTAGGAAATGAAGAATGTCACTCTTATAGCGAAAGAGGTGATGGTACCTAGAAATGTCAGACAAAGTTTTGCAGCAGAGGTACAGGGAAGGAATAGTCAGGCCGTGTATACAAATGGAATTGTAGCAATGTTTGTCGTATTCGACAGCAATCTATTGATATACTAAGAACATTTTTACATATCTTTCAAAGGTGAAGTTTAAAACACAAAATAAATACTTTACAAGGATTGTATCCATGCAAGGTTAAAGCGCATACAAATTTGGAGGGACACTCACTAGCTTGTTTATCAAAGACAGTGTGCCAAATGCACCTTTTATCATTTCAGGATGTAAGCTGTACACCTCTCAACAATACAAACTTTAGTTTGGAGGCTGTACTATGTGGAAACTGCTGCATTATGTTTAGGAGAAATAAATAGAGCACTTTAGCATGACACTGTGGCAAAGGTATAAAAAGTTTGTGATGATGGGCAGTTTTGTTTCTTTGGTCCAGAACAGGACTCTACGGACAATGAAGAGTTGATAATAGGAGAAGTTGCAGAACAGGACACAGGTATTATAGTTAATAGTTTTGAAGAAAAAAATACAACATTTAACACAGTGTCCTCTGAAAAACCAGAGTATGTTTGTGCATGTTGTTGACACACTCACTACAAGATTCAAACACAGACTGTTGACTTGCATTTAAAAAGTGAAAAAGAAAATAATGATTACTGGCAAAATTTGCTGTGTACTTATTTGAAGAGGAATGCTTTGACCTTTCCACACAGCAAGTTATATGTAAGTAATGTTTCAATAAATTAGAAGATTGAAAAATAATGTCAGCTAGAGGTGTGCATAGCAAGTTAGTACTGGTTCCCATTCCAGAACCACTTCAAAGTTTAAATGTTTATGAGTTAATTCTTATCCATAGTATACATCCATTTCAGGCTCTATTCTATATGGAGCCAAAGACAGGCAGGTTACCACCAAAAGAGATGCATAAAGGTCTAAATGATAGAGTAGTGTACTGGATTAGTAGCTTTTTCTTAAAATGTTCACCAGGATGCTCAATCATTTTTAATGGTAATGCTAGGACTTTTAGAGGAAGAGGATGTGACTATCAATGAATGATTACGTTTAACTTAGAAATGAAACCATAACTGTGAGCATTGTGAATGCACCTCTAGTATTAAAATCAATTCCTCTACTTGACATTACCAGATTGTAAAGCTGTGACTTTTGAAAATTTAACCACAAATGCCCATCAAGATATGACATGTCCAAAACTGCACTTCAGAAATTATGTCTACCTTATTACTACAAAAGTATAGAAAATATGTCATAATCATGCTACAATGATGTAGAAAGGATGGTACTAAATTAGAAAGTGAAATTACAAACGTTGTAGCTGGTCAAATTTCCATTTCAAAAATAACTTTCACAACTATAGTAATCATATCCAATGAAGGAGTTATTATAACCTCTGCACACTATCTAATACATTTAAGATGTCAAAGAGGATGGATAGAGTGCAATGTCATAGAAATGACATTCAAATCAAGAGTAGCTAAAAAGTTACCAGACTCATATAAGCTATTTCTAGAACTGAAGTTCTAAGGGCAATTCAGGATAACTAAATATGATATTGTGTTGGCATGTATATGAATTATGTGTTTCTGAGACATTAGTCATACTATTACGGGTATTGTCTAGAGCAAGCTGTTAAAAATGTAAGACTCTTTCTAACTGCAGGAAAGGAATTTATAAACATTAATGGACTACATTATGTTACTACAGATAAAAACTAAATGGAAGTACTATAATACTAGCAGCCTTAAATTGCATCTAAGAAGTCTCTTCACCACTTCACCATTGTATCTTGTTGTGGTTGCCTAATGTTCAAAATGAAATCCTAATACATTATTCTCCATTTATATTTTGACAGTAGTTGAACTGCTGCAATAAAAAAGGAAAAATAATTAACACGTTTGGTTTTCACATTCTGCAAAATTACATCCACAGGTTGCTCCCTGGCTGTTACAATGGTGTTACAGTCCTGCAGAAGGTAGCAAAATGCTTTTGTTCTGGTGGCATTTCCCTGCACCTTCTCTCCAATTCACCTGGAACTTTGCCACCAGGGGCAGGGGCTGGAGGTCTGTGGAATGTTAAGTTGCTTCTTGTGGTATATTTTCTGATGGTTCATTATGCTTGTTGTATCACATGGATATTTTTATTGCTGTGCCCGAGATCATTTTGTCTCACCTCACCTCAACAATTTAGTTGTGGTCTTCAATTTACCAGATGAAATAGTGAACAAAACCCAAGCTATGCTATGATTCTTCATTGGGGGTTCTTCATTAAAAGACTGTGCATGCGCAGCTGAGTCCACCTGATCTTCAACTAGTTGCAGGTCTTCCTCTGGTTCTTTTGATGCAATTTTATTTTTATAGAAACAGCCAAAAATAAGTTTGGGTGGGTGCGTACTTCCTTTCATAAAGGAAACTGAGTAAACCAATTACATTTCTTTTACTTTGTACTCATGTGCTATTCCCGATTTCCGATGCAGAAAGTAATTCTTTGAAACTCTTGTCTTTGACAAATGTGCTGTCAAAATAACGTTAAACCAATATGTTACTAAACACCTAGACTCAAACTTTATGTAAAATATATCTATGTATGTGTTTTACACTTTCTCATTTGTATTCGTGACTACTGACTTCATTGCGACCTCCAGTGTCTATGTGAACAAGGAAAATGCAGTTTTTATTAATTATTTTTGACAAATGAACACAAAGGGGAAAGATAAATTAGTACCTTACTATACAGTTACACTGAAACTTTATGTAAAATATGTCTATGTATATGTTTTACATTTTGTCAAAAACACCCAGTATTCGCGGTGTGTCCCATGGCGATCGTGACATCTTTCAAAAAAATCTAAAATATCACGAAATAAGATGATTAATGTACTCTTTATATAAATAGACAACAAATAGAAATATTAGTAGTGCACCATAGAGATGTAATGTTCAGTATCTAGTTATTGAAAAAAAATACAGGGACGATATAGTTCTGAAATGGAATAGAAAAATGTTAGAAATTCACTGAAATAACAAAGTTATAGGGACATTATAGTTAGGAATTCCCTTTTAAAAAACCTTAGAAATTCACTGAAAAAAAACAAAGGTTACAGAAATGCTATAGTGAGAAAATAAAATTGAAAAAACCTTAGAAATGTACTGACAAAACCAAAGGTTACAAGGATGTTATAGTCATGCTGAGATTTCGCTCCAGAGCAATTTAGCAGTTCTAATTACCTGAGCTAACTATAACTCACACCCCTGCAAAGCACTGCTTATGACCTCACATATTACATCACTCATGACATTTTAAATGACATCACTGATAACAGCTCTGATGACATCTGAAATGACATCACTGATGACATCATCCAGTGATTGCGAGTTTTTTCTAAAGGTTACTGAGTGTTAAACATATATACTAAGGTAACTCACAGTGAAAGAGCCTGTATGGGTAAGTGAGTGTATATATAAGTGGTGTATAGAAGAGTGACTGGGTATATAAGAGACTGTATACATAAGATAGTGGGTGTGTGAGTTTTCGTATAGGTAAGCGAGAGGATGTGTCAGTGTGTATATGAGTAAGTGAGTGGACGTATGCACTAAACAGGCACCTTAAAAATGCCGGACTTGTGTTGCTAATGTGTATTGTACTCAGGAAGGACGGTATAGCCACTTTGCACTTTATTTTGTTACTTTGCACATGTACTAGTAGAGGTATGCACCAAATAAGCACCTTATTAATGTAGGAAATGTGCTGCTCAATGTGAATCGTAGAATTGATAAGGATGGTATAGTTAATTTTGCACTTTATACTGCTAACTTGCACACATATTAGTAGACAAATGTACTAAAAAGCGCTTTAAGATTGCCGGAAATGTGTTGCTAAATGTATACCTTACCCGAGTAAGGTATACCACTGCGCCTCTGGCCTGGTCGCCCCCTCTGCCTCCCTGCTGCCCGCTGCATACCTGATTTCTGTGCCGCTGCCCCAGCCGCCACAGGGCCGCTCTCCTAGCCTCCGCATTTCGGCTTTTCCCGCCGCTGCCCCAGCCGCCGCAGGGCCGCCCACCAAGCCCGACTTCTTTTTCCCGCCGCTGCCAGCCCGCGGCCCCGCCCCCCGCCAGCCGATTGGTCGGCCCGCTCCCGCCTCCCCGCAGACCCTCCCTACCGGCTCCCTTCTTAAGGGGACCCAGACCCTTCTAAGAGAGCGACCACTGCGCCTCTGGCCTGGTCGCCCCCTCTGCCTCCCTGCTGCCCGCTGCATACCTGATTTCTGTGCCGCTGCCCCAGCCGCCGCAGGGCCGCTCTCCTAGCCTCCGCATTTCAGCTTTTCCCGCCGCTGCCCCAGCCGCCGCAGGGCCGCCCATCAAGCCCGACTTCTTTTTCCCGCCCCTGCCAGCCCGCGGCCCGCCCCCCGCCAGCCGATTGGTCGGCCCGCTCCCGCCTCCCCGCAGACCCTCCCTACCGGCTCCCTTCTTATGACGCCCCCGGAGCGACCGCGCAGCGGACGCGCGCAGCGGGAGCACAGATTGAGCGCCGAAGGTGCGCCAAAGGTAAGCCCGTCTGCGCCCGTCCGCGCCCGTCCGCGCCTGGAACGCGCCCAGTGCCAGGACCCCTGGCCCTCGAGGACCCCAGCCCACCCGCCGGACGTACACCGCCGCCACCCTCAACGCGCTCAACACCGGCCGAATCCCGGGATGCTACCGAGCGACCCCGAGACGCACCCACGGACCCTAGAGCTGCCACGCCTGCAAGTTCACCTGCATCCGGACCTGCCTCGCACCAGCACCCGCCAAGCCGAACACCAGCAGCAACCACCTCAAGTGCATCCTGCTCAACACCCGCTCCGTCCACAGACACGCCATCGAACTCTGGAACCTCCTCGACACCACAGCCCCTGACGTTGCCTTCCTCACGGAAACCTGGATGAACGACTCTTCAGCGCCCGACATCGCCATCGCCATCCCAGAGGGCTACAAGATCACCCGGAGGGACCGCACCGCCAACCAGATGGGAGGAGGCATCGCCATCATCCACAGGGACACCAACCGCATCACGACCAACACCGACGACACCCTGACCACCGCCGAACACCGCACTTCCAGATCCACACCGACCCGAAGACCACCCTCAGAGGCACCCTGATCTACCGACCCCCGGGACCACGCACACAATTCAGCAAGGACATCGCCGACTTCATCAGCCCGCACGCCCTCCCCTCCGCTGACTACATCCTCCTGGGGGACCTCAACTTCCACCTAGAGAACAACAGCGACCGCAACACCATCACCCTGCTCGACAACCTCGCCAACCTCGGACTCAAGCAGCTGGTGTCCACCCCCACCCACCTCGCCGGACACACACTCGACGCCGTCTTCTCATCCAGCAAAGACATCGCCTTCAGCCACGCCACAGGACTCCACTGGACGGACCACAGCTGCGTCCACTTCACCTTCAGAAGAACGACGATCCACCACCACCAGCAACAGGTTGCCCGAAGAAGCTGGAACAAGATCACAGCCGACCAGCTCGCCGCTTCCCTGAGCCAGCACCCTCCCACCAGCTCAGCGAACCCCAGCCAGGCCGCCGACAACCTCACGAAGTGGATCAGCAACTGCGCGGACGAACTCGCCCCTCTGAGGACCCCGCCCAGCAGACCCGGCAGCAAGAAAGCCCCATGGTTCACCGACGAACTCAAGAGCTCCAAGAAGAACTGCCGAGCCCTCGAGAAAGTCTGGAGAAGGGAACCAACACCGGACAACATGACCACCCTCAAGCTTGCCACCCGGAAACACCACCAACTGATCCGCGCCACCAAGAAAACTGCATTCAAGGACTGGCTGGACAACAACGCACACAACTGCAAGGAACTCTTCAACATCTTGAAAGAGCTCTCCAACCCCAACGCCGGAAACAAAGACATCACCCCATCGCAAGACCTCTGCAACTCCCTCGCCTCCTACTTCCACAACAAGATCGCGGACATACACAACAGCTTCAGCATTCAACCAACGCACGCCACGACCGCAGCAACGCCGCCCACCACCACCCTCCGCGCCTGGACTCCGATCAGCACCGAAGACACCATCCGCATGATGAACTCCATCCACTCCGGATCTCCGACCGACCCCTGCCCTCACCACGTCTTCAACAAGGCCGACGCTGTCATCGCACCCCACCTGCGGGACATCATCGACACCTCCTTCGACACCGCCACCTTCCCTGAGAGCTGGAAGCACGCCGAACTCAGCGCTCTACTAAAGAAAGCAACGGTGGACCCCACCGAACTCAAGAACTACCGCCCCATCTCGCTCCTCCCGTTTCCAGCCAAAGTCATCGAGAAGACCATCAACAAGCAACTGGCAGCCTTCCTCGAGACGACTGGATCCCTCGACCCATCTCAGTCAGGCTTCCGGGCCAACCACAGCACCGAGACCGCCCTCATCGCTGCCACCGATAACATCCGAGCCCTGATGGACAACGGAGAAACAGCGGCCCTCATCCTCCTAGACCTCTCCGCGGCATTCAACACTGTCTGCCACCGCACCCTAGTGCAGCGCCTCAGCAACGTCGGAATCCAGGAGAAGGCACTGGAATGGATCGTCTCCTTCCTCGACGGAAGAACACAGAGAGTCTGTCTACCACCGTACAAGTCAGAGGTCACTGAAGTCATCTGCGGCGTCCCTCAAGGATCCTCGCTGAGCCCCACCCTCTTCAACGTCTACATAAGCCCCCTCGCGGCCATCGCACGCCAACACAACCTCAACATCATCTCCTATGCCGACGACACCCAGCTGATCCTCTCCCTGCCAACGACCCCGCCGCCGCCAGAGCCAACCTTCATGAAGGGATGAAAGATGTAGCCGAGTGGATGACGACCAGCCGCCTGAAACTGAACTCAGACAAGACGGAAGTCCTCATCCTGGGCTCCTCGCCCTCCGCCTGGGACGACTCCTGGTGGCCCCCCGCCCTGGTCACCGCACCCGAACCGACAGACCACGCACGCAACCTGGGCATCATCCTGGACTCCTCCCTCTCCATGACCAGGCAAGTCAACGCGTCTCCTCGTTGTGCTTCAACATCCTGCGCATGCTACGGAAGATCTTCCGGTGGATCCCCACCGAGACCAGAAAGACGGTCACCCAGGCCCTCGTCACCAGCCGACTGGACTACGGCAACGCCCTCTACGCCGGAACCACCGCCAAGCTCCAGAAGAGACTCCAGCGGATCCAGAACGCCTCAGCCAGACTCATCCTCGACATCCCACGAAACAGCCACATCTCCGGACATCTGAGAGACCTGCATTGGCTCCCCATCAACAAAAGAATCACCTTCCGTCTCCTCACCCACGCACACAAAGCCCTACACGATCAAGGCCCGAGCTACCTTAACAACCGCATCAACTTCTACGCTCCCAAACGCCACCTCCGATCAGCCAGTCACGCCCTCGCCGCCGTCCCCCGCGTCCGAAGAACGACGACAGGAGGAAGGTCCTTCTCCTACCTGGCCGCCAAGACCTGGAACTCCCTCCCAACCGACCTGCGCCTGACCCAAGACCACCTCTCCTTCAGGAAGAAGCTCCAGACCTGGCTGTTCGAGCAGTAGCAGCACCCCCCCCCCCCAAGCGCCTTGAGACCCTCCGGGTAAGTAGTGCGCTCTATAAATGTCTTTGATTGATTGATTGATTGATTGATTGAAGGTATTCGGCAAACCAAAACTGACACAAATGTACGCTGTATCTATTTTTATGTCTGTTGCTATATGGTTGTATTCATACATACCGAATAAAGCATTTTGAAATTGAAATTGAATTAAGAAAGTGAGTGGTTGTATGAGCATCTGTATGGTTGACTAAGTTTTGGGTATCAGTAGTTGTAAATGGTGAATCAGAGGATGCATGAGTGGCTAAATGGCTGCTTGTATGGGCGAGTGAAAGGGTGCACGAATGGCTATCTCGGTGCATCAATGTGTGCATACGTGGATATATGGGTGAGGGAGTGGATGTATAAGTGCCTGTATTTTTGAGCAAATAGGTGTTTAAGTGGTTGTATGGTTGAGTAAGTGAATATGAAAGAGCCAAAATTTTAAAGGTCTTTTATCCAGAAAGATACAAAGGATTTTTTGCGTATCATCGAAGGTACCAGCTGGGACTCGGAAATGCTCCTAATAACTTTGGACATAACGAGCCTTTACACTTCGATAGACCATGAAAAGGGTCTACATTCTATGAGTTCTTTCTGGATAAAAGACCTTTAAAATTTCGTAAACACAACCAGATGTTGATGGATCTCACTAGGTTTTGTCTGTTTAACAACAGTTTTACTTTCTCAGGACAGTTGTATCGACAAAGACAAGGCACCGCGATGGGCACGTGCTTCGCCCCTAGCTACGAGAATGTATTTGTTGGCTGGTGGGAGAAGCACACAGCCTGGGTGGGACAGAATGAACAATGGATGGATAATATTGCCCTATGGGCGGGATACATTGATGATTTATTCATCGTGTGGCAAGGTACAAGGGGTGAGGCTGAAAGATACATAGAACTCCTTAATATAAATGATTTCAACTTGAAGTTTACAGGCTGCATAAGTGCCAAGGAAGTAGTGTATCTGGACCTAAGGGTGTACATAGAAAATGAGAGAGTTGAAACATCATTACATCATTACACCAAAAAGTCACAGCAGGAAATACGATCCTACACGCTGACAGCAGTCACCCCAACAGAGTAGTGAAAAACAGTCCAGTAGGAGAATTTCTGCGAATGAAGCATAACTGCTCTACACCTACAGAATGTAGTAAGGCCATAGCCCAGTCTAAAGAGAGATTCAGGAAAAAGGGATATTGTAGAGGCTTAGTGGATAAAGCTGAAAAAAGATGCAACGAAACAGGAAGATACATCTTACTGAGAGATAGTTAAAAATGAAGACAACAATTTTAGGTTAATTAGCAACTACACAGATAAATCCTCAGAGATCTATCAGATTCTAAGAAGAAATTGGAAGGTGCTTAAGTCTGACAGCATAGTGGGAAGGAAACTATCAGTTAACCGCCTGATAGCACACAGGAGAGGAAACTCATTAAGGGACCAATTGGTTTATAGCCACTACAATCCCAAAAGTAGGAAGGCAAAGGCGATAACAGGATTCTTCCCTTGTATGAAATGCAAGGCGTGTAAGTACAGTAGCAAGATCAAGACCTATGCAGTACCTGGGATGCAGACAAGACTACCTATTACCAAATTACTTAACTGCAACTCAGAGCATGCAGTTTACTGCCTAACGTGCCCGTGTGGGAAACGGTACGTGGGGAGCACAATCAAGCCTGCCAAACTAAGAGTCTTAGAACATCAAAGAGCCATCACAAATAAAGACCAAGTCTATCCGGTGACTACCCATTTTAAGTAAGAGCATGGCAGTAACTGTAGTATCCTAACCTTCTTCTGCTTGGACCAATTGGTCAAATCAGATAGAGGAGGAGACAATGGAAAAAAACTCTGTACACTGGAGTCTAAATACATCATCAAACTGGCAAGAAGGCAAATTTGGGGGGTGCTGGTGTACCCCCTGCAAATCTGCCCGATGGCCCAAGACCCCATCCCTGTGCTCGAAGAGAAGAACGGGACCAGCAGGACCCAGGACCACATCCCTGGGCCCGATGAAAAGACAAGACTGGGGGAGCACCATTGCACCGCCCATCTACATAGGGAAGGGGCCCAAGACCCCATCACTGGGTGCAGATGGCAAAAGTAAAGAGGAGGGAGGACCGTTGCACTCTCCCGGGTGACCTTGAAGGCCACCGCATTATACATGTGTGCCCGCCGGAGCGGGCAGACCAAATTGAAGAGCCGGCTCCTGTGGTAGCATGCAAGGGTGCTGGCTGGGTGGGGAGCCAGAGAGAGCAGCCAGAGATGGGCTTGCCGAGCTGCTCTCCAACATTGTAAAATGTGTGGGGTGCCGCAGAGAAAAAGAATAGCAACACACAAGACCACAAAAGTAAAATAAAGGACACTGACGTGGCTCTCTCCAGTGCAGTAGGAGAGCTGCTGCTCAAAAATGCATGGCGAGGGAAGGAGTGCCCCATAATGCCCTGTGGGGCCTGGCCACATTTCTTTGCTAAAATCACTTTTGTAATTGTGGTGGCCACAGAAGAGTGGGCTCACCAACAAAGGAGCACAAAAGAAGTGGGAGAGCTGGAGAGCAGCACAGTGTCCCCCCTTAGAGCTGTAAAATACCCCATCCTAAGTTGGCCGGGACAATGAAAAGATAACCCCTCAAGAGTTTTGCCTTGTCTTTCAGTACCTTCTTGGATGGAGCTTTTATTCTTCAGTTCGGAAGTATGTGCCCGTTGGGAAGGGAAAAGTTTTTGACTGCAACCAGTTGTGACCTGGAAAGTATAAAATATGAGTTTTTCATGTTGAGAGACACCGTATAGGGGTGAAAGGTAATAATTGTACTTTCATTGTTTTTATCCCAGTGATGTCCTTTAGGGACTTTGCTAATGTCAGTATTGTATACTTAATGTTTTTCTGAATATATGCTGAAGCCAATAATTGCTCAGTATTTTTATTATGGATGTAATTAACTAGTGTTATTCATGACAGTTATGATGAGTACATCGACTCTCAGTCTTGCATAGACATTGATTCTTGCTAATGCTTTATGTGAATAATGAGACTGATAACAACTTGTGATTAAAGTGCCTGCTTTATTGCTAGTTTGAGGTGCTCTCAGTGATGGTTATAAGTAATTATTGCATGATTTCCTATGGTGAAATGCTTGTTGAAATATTGAGGTGGACAGCCCCTCGCTTTGGTGCCAGTATTATGTGCTCTTACTCCAAGTTATGTTCAACCCATGGCCTTCAGGGGCAAGATCATTTTTGAACATGTGAGTTGCGATACTAGACCCCCTTCCTTTGGCAGGTATGAACATGATTTTGCAATGGTCTCCGTAAGTAATTCCATCATCTTGTGTATATTTCAAAATTGTTGCATAGAATTGAGTAGTGTGTGTGTGTGTGTGTGTATAAAATTCACTTTTCTGTTTTATAAAGAAAAGCACAGACTGGACAATCACTTATTTAGTGTTATTATTGTGTATCTGTGAATGGTGATTACCAGCTCACGCCACTTTCCTTAAGTAGGCCTTGCACTGCTCTACAACGCTACCTTATGAGAATCAAGTGCTACAATGAGGTGTTTGGTTCCCAGTGGATGACAATTATGACCCTATTAGTTGTCCAGGCTACATA
Organism: Lissotriton vulgaris; assembly: GCF_964263255.1. Classification (NCBI taxonomy): domain Eukaryota; kingdom Metazoa; phylum Chordata; class Amphibia; order Caudata; family Salamandridae; genus Lissotriton; species Lissotriton vulgaris. The sequence goes on from NC_141694.1 coordinate 476,196,177, forward strand.
ATTATTGACCCGATTTCCAACAGTTAGGTCAGCATTTCTATAGGGAATGCATGTTTTGTGTTGCTAATAGCTTTGTCCACGTTTAACGAATCTTCACAAAACAAAAAAATACTCTTTTTGCCTAGTTTGTGCATGGAAAGTGTCAGGGAAAGTTTTGGGGTGATCCGTCGAGTTACGGCCAAGAAATATGGCAGGAAGCTAAATGTTGGTCAGCAGATTGCGCTTTTTGTCATTTGGTTTAAATTAGTTTAGTAGTTTATGAGACATTCAGGTTTAAAATGAATTATGTATCTTGATGGTTGTGTCCTTGAGAGGCTTCGAAGACTCTCACGGGAGTGCCAATTTAAAAATAGAAGGTTCGAATTGGCCCTGGGAGCTTATTTGCCTTTGGGTCAGAGAGAGTGCTCTGATTGGCTGCCAGTAACATGAGAAAAATGTTGCTGGCCACCATTAAAGGCCTCTGGGACTTAGGGGCCCATTATGATGGCGTTTGGGAAACCACCCCGACCACCATGGTAGAGGAAATCAACCGCCCGCCTGTACCGCAACGAAAAACCGCCCGTAGCGGGTGGTGAAGGCTAAAATCTGTCTGCGGCGGTCGGGTTCACGGCGGAAAATTATCAGACCGCCGCCATACCAGCGGAGACACCGCATAGAAAATTAGGATATCCCGATGTGACCGCGGTACGTTCCGCTGTTTCCAACCGAGGCAGTCGCAAACAGTGATGAATGGGAGAGCCGGTGAAGAGCTGTAGCATAGCCACCACTGCGGACGCTCCGTGACAAATATGGTGGTCGACAGAAAAAATTTATAACAAGGCCACAAAGTGCATACAGTAAACTAGCCATGCCCCCAAAAACACAGAACACACCCCAGTGACGCAACCACATGGCAACTACAAAAATACAAATAGCAGGACAACCCACACAACAAACCTGACAGCAATACCCCATTTGGATACACCCACATAGCTGAGTATAAAACAAGCCCCTTCTCTGACCAGAATCCTTTGCAATACTCCACAACTGAGGGGCCAGCCAGAGCACAAAAGAGAGGCAAATCAACACACCATCACTACTCATACCACACACAGCACCCCCACCACTTCCACACCTGCACCTCTAACCCCTCTGCACCTCACACACCATGCACATCACCCCCCCACTTACACACCTGCACCTCTAACCCCTTTTCACATCACATAGCATGGCACCACTGAAAATGAGGTGACAGTCATGGTAGATGAAATAATCAGAGTAGAACCACAACTATTTGGTAACCTGGTCCAACAGACACCATTAGCCAAAAGAAATCAAATGTGGGTAAGGATAGTTGACAAGGTCAATGCAGTAGGGACCAACCCGCGCAACAGACAGGAAATCATGAAGCGGTGGCATGACCTGAAGAGTGTTGTCAAAAAGAAGAGGAGCAACAACCATGAGCTGGCTCAGAGGACTGGCGGTGGCCCTTCCATTCCACCAAGAACATTCACTGCATGGGAGGAGAGTGTGCTTGAGATACTGCATCCTGAGAGTCTCACAGGAATAGCCGGGAGAGTGTGGGCTGGTAAGTACAAACAAATGTAGACCATCACACAGCTATGTACTGTCCAGCACGACTACATAGCTACATCTCAGAGGCACAAACATTTCCATATGCACCACAATATCCGACACGGATCCCCCAGATGTAACATTCACTCCATATGAATCACCCCAAAGGTAGCCAACATTTACAGGGTTGTATGTGTCCAGGCAAACAGCACTAAAACTCCCACCATGCCCCCTTTCCCACCCCTGAGCAAGATGTAGCACTCCACACCAACCCAGAACCATTTTGCAGCCATTGTATGGTTCACCCTCACCCAACAGGTAGGTATCCATCTTCCCTGGGAGGGCTGTTTGGGGGTGGGAGGCCTGCAATACTGCTCCCACCATGCCCCCTGTCCCACACCTGAGCAGGATAGAGCACTACACACCCACCCAGAATCAGTTGGAAGACATTGTATCACTACAAACAAACTTACAGGTAGGTAGCCATCTTCCCTGGGAGGGCTGTCTGGTGGTGGGAGGCCTGCACCACTACTCCCACCATGCCCCCTTGTTCCCCAGCTCATCAAGATGGAGCACTCCCTCCCACCCGGATGCATGTGGCAGCCACTACATTGTACACTTACAAATAATAGGTAGGTAGCCATCTTCCCTGGGAGGGCTGTTAGGGGGTGGGAGACCTGCACTACTACTCCCCCCAAGCCCCCTGTCTGACACCTCAGCACGATGGAGCACTCCACACCCACCCAGAAGCAGTTGGAAGCCATTATATCACTACAAACAAACATATAGGTAGGTAGCCATTTTCCATGGGAGGGCTGTCTGGGGGTGGGAGGCCTGTACTACTACTCCCACCAAGCCCCCTTGTTCCCCAGCTTATCAAGAAGGAGCACTCCCTCCCACTTATATACATGTGGCAGCCATTGCATTGTAAAATTACAAATAACAGGTAGGTAGCCATCTTCCCAGGGAGGGCTGTCTGGGGGTGGGAGGCCTGCACTACTAGTCCCACCTTGCCCCCTGTCCCACCCTGAGCATGATGGAGCACTCCACACCTATCCAGGATCAGTTGGAAGCCATTGTATCACTACAAACAAACTTACAGGTAGATAGCCATCCTCCCTGGGAGGGCTGTCTGGGGGTGGGGGGGCCTGCACTACTACTATCACCATGCTCCCTTGTTCCCCAGCTCATCAGGATGGAACACTCCCTCCCACCCAGATGCATGTGTCAGCCAATGCATTGCACACTTACAAATAACAGGTAGGTAGCCATCTTTGCAGGGAGGGGCCTTTGGATGTGGGAAGACTGCACTACTACTCCCACCATGCCCCCTGTCCCACACCTGAGCTGGATGGAGCACTCCTCACCCACCCAGATGCAGTTGGAAGCCATTGTATCACTACAAACAAATATATAGGTAGGTAGCCATCTTCCCTGGGAGCTCTGTCTTTGGGTGGGAGGCCTGCACTACTACTCCCACCAGGCCCCCTTGTGCCAGAGCTCAGCATGATGTAGCACTCCCCCACCCACAACTATGTGGCAGATATTGCATTGCCCTCATCAAACTAACAGGTAGGAAGCCATTTTAACAGGGAGGGGTGTCTGGGGGTGGGAGGCCTGCACTACTACTCCCACCATGCCCCCTGTCCAACACCTGAGCACAAAAGAGCACTTCACACCCACCCAGAAGCAGTTGGAAGCCATTGTATCACTATAAACAAGCTTACTTGGTAGCCATCTTCCTTGGGATGGGGCTTTGGGGGTGGGAAGACTGTACAACTACTCCGATCATGCCCCCTTGTTCCCCAGCTCATCAAGATGGAGCACTCCCTCCCACCCAGATGCATGTGGCAGCCATTGCATTGTACCCTTACAAATAACAGGTAGACATTTTATGCTTTGTTGTCACACCCCTGAGCAGGATAAAAGACTCCACCACACACACACACACAGATATATCACAAATCCAAGCTAAATGTGAAAACATAACAGGTAAGTAGCCAGTACATGCACCCAGCCATTCCTCTCAAAAAGCATGGTGCCATATGACAACACCAGCCCTCTCATTGCAAAAATATGCACACCAATACTATTGCCACTCACAGTGTGCAGACAGCAAAGAAAATGCAACTGTCACAGCAACCAAAGTGGGACACACCAATACACATGTAGAAGAAAGTATGTGCACAATCATGCACAGCACTGAATGCCATGTGTAAGTGCCATGGGGCCAGAGCTGCAAGGACCATATGAAAACAAAAAAATCATGGCTGGTGGTACAAATTCAGATATGCACATGACATGACAAAGGCATGCATGAGATGACAAAGGCCAGTTCTTGCTCAGATGTAACGTCTGCCAGGGCAGAGTAATCAACAAAGAAGCTTCACAGAAATTCTTTGTTGCACTACTCCCTAGATGGAAACATGTCCCTGTAATCACAAAATAAGCACGTGGCGCATGGTATGCTTTGACACCTCACACCATGGACAAGTAATGCATATACCTCAACATCATGTCAGGAGGCACAGTAGTGCACATACAAACAATATGATTATCAGTCAACTGTGTGGTGTACAAACAGTGAATAATACACACCTAACACAAAGATTGCGGGGTGCACTGCAATGACCATTTCCCATCTGACCCACAGGTGACCAAGAATAGACTGCAGAGGACAACACCAGCAACCTGCAGAGCCAGTCTCCACCCCCTGAACAAGGACTCTTGGATGTTGACTCCCGGGACCCAGAGGATGAGGAACTTGAAGCCGTTCATCTGGTGTTCAAGGGCGCAACAGGTCCCAGGACCTTATCGTCCCCCCACCACATCTGCTGTAACACCAACCTCTCTGCAGGCCCCTGCTGTTACGGCCTGTGCGTCCTCAACCACCATCACCACCACCAGTGCTGTCTGAAACATTCTTCCTGTCCCAGAGGATAACAATCCCACACCATCAACTGAGCAGGGCAGAAAGAGGATGCAGGGCCCACAGTGGTAAGTGGTTCATGGCAGCAGGGCAGGTGGGAGGGACAGGGTCAGTCACAGACAACCAGAGCCTGGGACCAAAGCCCTTGACAACATAAACAGAGTCCTTGGGACCTATGAACAGGCCCAGGGATGAACAGGCCAGTCAGAAGAAGATTCCTGCGAGCTCCTCCTGCTGATGAGGTCCATGGACACCCCCATGGGCCAAATTGTGGACCTCTTGGGCCAGCTAGTGGCGGTACTGAGGGATAGGCCTGCGACACAAACAACACCTCCCCCTCTCACTGGTGCTCCGCAGGATGAGAGTTCAACATCCTCCCCTGCAGCCACAGAGAGGGGTGAGTCCTCAGACCCCACTGACCCTACAGCAGAGGCCCCCCTGCCAAGCGATGAAGGGGCCATCCCAAGAAATCCCTGGGAGTATCCCGTGGCAAAGCACCTGCCAAACATCAGTCACGGAGCCAGCCATGATGGCAACACTCTCCACTACTGCATTGATTCTTTTGGACTGTCCTTACCCACACTGCCTTGTGAATGGCATCTGTCTGTTGGACTAGGTCAGCACATCAATGTGGTGACTACTCGATTCTCTCGTTTACCATAACTGTCAACTCACTGTTTCACTAATCACCTCAATGTAAATGTTCACCCCCTCACATGTCACCATTGTAATTAAATACTCATTACACACATGCTGTTGTTTCTGCTCTGTGTTTATTCCAGGATGGGCAGTCTCTACCAGGATTGCAATGTACCATGAGTATTGAATGTTTTTAGGCAAGGAGAGGCTGAAGAGACCTAGGAAAACACAACAGAACAATATTCACTATTCTGGGTGTGGCATCACCGATATCATACAACACTGACCATCAAGCAAATCCATCATGCACACATCACAATGAGCAACAGTGCCAACATACACATCCTGTAGATTTACCAAACTACCCTGTCCAAGAAACATTGTTAGCCACCACTGAGTCAACAACTGGCTGCAGTCACAAAGCTCACATACACCCTGATAAAAACAGCAACATCTTCATACAATGGGTCCATTGTACATCGTCACTCACCTTCAAGTGAAGTAGCAGTGGATAAGCTGTCGACACCTTCCTCTTCTACACTATCCTTGTCACTGGACACAGGTTGGTTTGCAGGCAGGGGCCTTGGCTGCTCATCAGCATCCAGGAGTATGGGGATCTCCTTGCGAATGGCCAGGTGGTAGAGCATGCAGCATGCCACCACAATCTGACATACCTTCCTGGGCGAGTACATAAGTGAACCTCCGGTCTTGTCAATGCAGCAACATCGTGAATTCAGGAGACAAAAAGTACCCTCCACCACAGGACGTGTCCTCCCAAGGGGATCATTGTAGCGGACTTCAACTGGTGTCCTGGAATTATGCAGTGGGCTCAGCAACCAAGGACGGTTGGGATATGCAGAATCACCGAGGAGTAAGAAACACAGAAAAACATTGTATTGTTACTGTGGCAGAGGACAGCATGTCACACACACAGCACACTATTTAACTATGCATACTCACCCACAATCCATGCACACTCAGGAAGCAGATTAGCCATCAGCTGTGGTACAATGCTGTTATACATGATGTATAAATCATGGGCTGAGCCTGGAAATGTGGCACACACGTGCAAGATTATATCCGCCTGAAACACCACTTGTACATTTATGGAACAGAAATGTTTAAGATTCATGTAGATGTGCTCACATGCCTGTGGTGGAACAAGCCCAACATGTGTGCAATCAATGGCACCAACAACATGGGGGATGTGTCCAAGGACATAAAAATCTCTTTTCACAGCCGCGAATTGAACCACCCTGGGGAAATGGATATATCTGTCCTTGTAGATCATCATAGCGGACAAGACATCACGCAGCTCATGCTGAACATAGGTTGCGACATCCCACCTGCGCTGGACACCTTGTGCTGGAATGATCCAGTGGCAAAAAAATGCAGGGCCGCCATCACCTTGGACGTGGGGGTGAAAGCAGTTGGATATGTTCTGCGAGGCTGCAGGTGGGGCTTGAACATAGCACATAGGTTTTGTAGTTTGGCTCTATCCAGATGGAATTTCCGGATGACCTCTTTATTTTCCATGTCTGCCAGCACTGTGAAGGGAGGATGCAGATTTGGTCTCCTCCTAGTACAGAACAAAGTGGACACATGTCAATGCAATACACCATGAGATGGGTACAACATCTTAAGTTTTGACTGACACAACGCCAACAATGACTATCATCACATTTGAGTTACAGACCAGCTTACACGTTGAGAGACCTTCAGCTACACTACTCGTACACTTGTCCCCTTTCACACAGCAAGTACCTCTGAAACAACATCTGACTATGTGAATGCACAAGTGGATAAGGCCACATCTAGCATGAGCAGGCCTGGGAGTATTTCATACAGCATATGTGTGAAACTGCGATACTACTGTCTCATACCTAGCTGCTGTACCTGCCACACATTCATGCGTCAGTTGAACATGGCACACATCAACAACACAATGACAACAGGCTGTGTGTAAACAACAAGTGTGTGCATGAGGCAAGAAAAGTAGAACGTCAAATCTGCACATTGGTCACTAAGACATGCATCACTGTGATTTTCCCAACACTTTCACACATTGACATGTGTACCCATTGGAGAGTCCATCACAACACTGTTCTGTGTACATGCCCATCAATATCACAAGTGACTTGTGAGGGAGCACATACCAATGTCCAAAATAACATACACAAACATGGCATGTGTAGTCAGCCATGGGGTAAATGTTAAATTGGCATTGTGTGCACAATGATGGGACATTAATCATGTGGCCACTGTGCACTGCACCGATAACTGCCCATTGGCCATTGACACAGCATGATGTGTCCATAGTTGCTGTCACAGTGCTCCGCCACTCAAATTGCGGTCACTCATATTAATGTATGGCACCCAAATCGCTGTATCCACCATCTGGCACCAGCGGTGTGTCACCACCAATCCCCAAAATGCAAGTGCAGTAGTGATAGGCATATACACATGCTCAAATGAAGATTGGCATGCTCCGCCACCCAAATCGCGGTAGAGCCCGCCTGGCCCCTGCGGTGTGTCACTGCCAGGGACCATGCCCTTACAGCCAATGGGAACTGCAATCGCGGCAGCCCAATGCAATTTTGAAAATCGTGGTAGGCGTGGTCCACCACCGCGTGGCCGGTTATTGGATGCAAATTAAAGATGCACCTCCGAGGTAGCGCCCTACTGGCCCCTGCAAACTGTCACTGTCATGGACAATGCCCTTACAACCAATGGGAACCACAATTTCGGCAGCGCAATGCAATTTGGAAAATCGCTGTAGGCATTCTCCGCCACCGCGCGCCGGTTATTAGATGCAATTGAAAGATGCACCACTGCGGTCACCGCCATGGACCATGCCCTTACAGCCAATGGGAACCACAATCGCAGTAGCCCAATGCAATTTTGAAAATCGCGGTAGGCGTGCTCTGCCACCGCAGTGCTGGTCATTGGATGCATTTGAAAAAGGCTGACCTGGAACACCAATTGCAGCAGCTTAGAACCACTGAAACTAGCCCAGGGGGCTATATATGTGTAGGGAAGAGCCTCACATTTCCACAGATCACAGAGACTGCTGCTTGCCACCCCTCAACAACAACTGCTCTTGTCTCCAGGGACTGCTGCCTGCCACCCTCACCACCAACTGCTGCTGCTGTTGTCTCAAGGGACTGTTGTCTGCCACCCCTCACTACCAGCTGCTACTGCTGCTGTCTCCAGGGACTGCTTCTTGCCACCGCTCACCCCCAATTGCTGCTGCTACCTTCTCCATGGACTGCTGCCTGCCACCCCTCATCACCAACTGCTGCTGTCTCCTGGCCACAGTGATACCAAGGACTGAGAAGGTCCGGGCCAGTGTCTTCACCAGCAAGGGGCAGGAGGTCCTGGTGGACCAGGTGCTCACATAGTATCCAAGCCAACATGGTGCCCCAAATGTTGTGGTAAGTCTTCAACAGTGTGAGTGCAGGGGGGCACACATGAAGTTGAGCTGCTGCAGTATGTGCCTGAGAGTGTGGGGTTATGTCATGCACTGCCTAGCATGCTTTCTCCAGGGGGAAGGGGTGTGTAGCATATTTCACATGTTTCCCTGCATGCACATCAAGATTTGATGGACATGTATTGTCTTGTCAGCCATACAGTGACGCAACAAATTGGAAATGCAGTAGTCAGGACAGTGATTTCTTGTGTGGATGGCTGTGTTGGGGCCCTATTCTCCTTCTCAGTGTGAGCCCACCTAGCCTGCACAGTCACCGCCCAATCTGACAAGGGCACATCACTGAATGTACAGAGTGTTAGATGTGTCTTTTTTTCCTTACTCTCCATCAATCAGTCATCTCAGCCCTGTAGATTGCACATGACAGGCCTGGTGAGAAGGGTGTGGGATTGTGAGTTCATGTACCTCAAGGTGACATCCATGACACAGTGGGCCATTCACAGAGCAAAGACATTGAGGGCTGCACAGTGTTGTACACAGTAAGTCTACCCCCAAACATATACCGAAATGTAATGTATGTCTTGCTCTACCTAAAAATAGACAGTAGATGTGGGCATACTACACAGGTTTTTCTGTGCTGGCATCATGCATGTGTATGAGATGGGCAGGTACTGTGCCCACCCTCACACCTGCATTCACTTATGTGTGGTTCTCACATGCTGATGTGCCATGCAAGATGCATTCTTGTCGCTGTTAGACATATCTGGATTTGGGATGAGTCAGTATCATGCTACTGTACTGTGAGATAGTGGTACATCACACTGTGTCACTGATGTTTCCCCCCTCTTGTCTCTCATGCCTGCAGCTCAAAGCACACCAGCGTAAGGCCATGTGGAGGGCCATTGCATGCAAGGTGCGGGCTCTGGGTGTCTCCAACCAACGGTGCACCCACTGTCACAAGAGGTGGGGTGACATCTGCTGGCTGAGCAAGAACGTGGTGGAGAGGACGCTGGGACTGCTCCCTCGGGCTGGCAGGTTAGCGTGGCGGAGCATGACACCACTAATGGCCCGCATCTTGGCCGTGACACAGCTTGAGCTGAATGCACGTTTAAAGGAGCATCAGCAGCAAGCTAGTGGTGAGCATTCTTGGAAGGGTGACTTTGGCTATGAGTGGCTGCATGTGTACACAGCCTCGGCAAGCGCCGGGCTATGTGATGTTGGTAGTGTGATGCAGTGGCTTGTAAGTGACCTCTGTGCTGGGTGCAGCTGTCATGCATTTGCCCTACATGTACTTCCTAATGTAATTTGAGTACTAGGCATTGACATTGCATTCTGAGTCGTGGGCTTCAGGTATCATCTGCATTGGGGTAGTCTGGGAAATCACATGTAATGGAACGGCAGTGTGCCTAATCTGAGAGTGCTTTCATCAATGCGTGCATTGTCTAACCTCAGATTTGCGAGGCTTAGACATCTGATGCCAATGTGCAACATTAGTTGTGCCCCAAAGTACGACATGGTGGATGGCATGAGCTCATGTCCATTGTGGACTGTTCTGTTGTAGTCTGTATCTGTGTTGTCCCCTTCTGCTCCATCCAGATATGACAGTGGTAACATGTCGTGGGGTTCATCTTTGCCCCCTTCAGGGCCCAAGGTGTTCTGAGAGCTATTTGTGTGTCTGGTTGAACGGAGCCACCTGCGGGATATTATGCTCTGTGGTCAACACATGGCTCACTTAAGCCTGGTTTGCTGGTTGGCACACAATGTTCGAGTTTAAAATTGAGGTTGCACAATGTTATTGCACAGGGTGGTGCAACATGAAGATTCCATTATCTTCCGTGAGGCTTTGCTTCCATATGATTGTTTTGTTGATGTCAATGAACTGACCCTACATCTCTCTCTCTCTCATGCAGCATCTCCCGTGGGCACGGAATGACTGGTGACAGACACCAGTGGTGAGGCATCAAGCACAACAGTTGGACATGAGCACAGTGACACAGATATGACCAGCGCCTCGGAGGGGGACATGAGTCTGCTTAAGGAATCATAGCCAGAGACGCAAACCTCAATGTCATCTGACACCAGCGGTCACGCATCCATGTTGGCAGGCACAAGGAACAGGGACTCTGCCTCCTCTTCCACCACACAGCGTACCGTGCCCACCCTCCCACCTACTTCCATTAGTACTGCCCGTGTTCGCACCAGTAAGAAGGGAAGAGTGTCCTTCACCCCGAGCACCACTGCCCCTGTCCCCCCTGCTGCCATCAGTGCTGAGTCTGTGGACCTTTTGCGCCAGCTGTGTGTGGGCCAGACAGCTCTACTCAATGCCTTTGTAGACCTTGGCAAAAAGTTGGCACAGGTGGTTGCCTTCATAGAGGGAATTAATTCAGACGTGGGGGGGCTACACTGGACTGTCCATTCTTTGTCCTCCATTGTGGCAGCAGCCCTTCCAGCTCCAGTCTCTTTGTCCACCCACTGCCAGTGGCCATAGCTGACAATAGCAACCACACACCACAGACAAGGAGACAGTTTTTGTTGCAGATTCACCCATGACTAACTCCCATCCAAAGCCCTGTGAAGCAGGGAAAGGAAGGCACTGTAGGGGGTATACTTGGTAAACAGGGGATGGAGGGGCAGAGGCAAGGCTAGGCCAGGCGTCCTGCTGGATAAAGCATGTCCCCAGAGGGAGGGCCACCGTCTGCACATGATACAGCTTTAGTGGTGAGTGTGCCTGTTGTGTCCACACCACTTTCCATTAATACAAAGACAGAGAAGCCATTTCAAATTCCCAAGAAGTGGAAAGGAACCCCACAACAATCTCCCACCCACACTGTGTCCCACAGCAGCATGACTCCACCTCCACGTGCCACTACACCACTTGGTCCAAGTAGCCCTCCAGCTTCCAAGGCCACAGTTGCCTCTGCCTCAGCTGGGACTCTCTCTCCCCGGTCCAGTCCTCCAACTACCCCCACAGCCACCTCCCAGTCAGACCGACAACCAAGTCTGAGTGGAAGTCCCCCTCACAAACAGTGCCTGTACTGCCCATTGTTACCACCCTGACTGTGTTGCTGATCATGGCAGGGTACAGTCACACAAATTCCCTGTGCAGGATCTCATGTTACTACTCTGCACCTTCAACTGGCCACTGGCCTTGTTGTTCCCTGCTGTTTGCCCTTTGCCTGTGCAGGATCTCATGTACCTCACCTGCACTTTGTCCTGGCCACTGGCCTTGTTGTTCACTGCTGTTTTGCCCTTGCCTGTGTAGCTTTTCATGTACATACTCTGCACCTTGGACTGGCCACTGGCCTTGTTCACTGCTGTTTGGCCCTTGCATGTGCAGGATCTCATGTAACTACTCTAAACATTGGACTGGCCACTGGCCTTGATGTGTGCCCTTTACCTGTGCAGCTTCTCATGGACATACCCTGCACCTTGAACTGGCCACTGGCCTTGTTGTTCCCTGCTGTTTGCCCCTTACCTGTGCAGGATCTCATGAACATGTATGTCAACTGCACTTTGTCCTGGCCACTGGCCTTGATGTTCACTGTTGTTTGGCCCTTACCTGTGCAAGAGCTCAGGTACCTCAACTGCACTTTGTCTTGGCCACTGGTATTGTTGTTCACTGTTGTTTGGCCCTTGCCTGTGCAGGATCTCATGTACCTCATTTGCACTTTGTCCTGGCCACTGGCGTTGGACTTGTCTACTTTTGGTGCCTATCTGTGTCATATGTGAATAGAAATAGTTACTCCTGTTGTCTACCTTGTCAGTGTCCTAGCTAAATAAAATGTTTTCTTTGTGGGTATGGTTTACTGTGACACATGCACTATATGTCACTTCAACAGTGCCAATGGCTTATTTCCTCTGACCATGTGTTATCCACTTTGGGGTCCCAGACTTGTGCATCTGTGGGTGTTGGGTTAGCTGTATGTGTGTTTGCTGAAGAACTGCTTTACTTCCTGGGTTTGGTGTTATCTGTGTGCTGTTTTGATTGTTGTTGTGGGTGTTCATGGTGTGTCACTCATATCTGTGTGGAACAGGTATGTTTGTTGTGCACACACTGCTTGGTGTGCGTGCAGTGCTGTAAGAGTATGTTGCCTTGTCCTTGCCTGGTGTGCATCCCCTGATGTCCTGCTGTGTTTGCAATGTGATTTCTTGGCATGTGCATTTTTTGTGTGTCTGATGTGGCTGTGTGTAGTGTTTGGGCTGTGTTGTCTCTTGCAGTTAAAAGATGCTCTGTGTGTGGTGTTCTATTTGCATGTCAGTGTGTGTATTTTGTTTGTGTGGTTCATTCAGATGTGTGTTTCCAGTGTGTTGTACCTTACTTGTATGTCTGTGAAATAGGATTCAGGAGTAGACCGTTAACCCAGTGTAGACCGGGTAAGTAATATATCAAAACAACAAAGGGGTCCATTAGGATGGCAAGCTTATCGCCCCTGCCAGGCGGGGGCGACCTGCCCGCCATCCATGCCGGAATGACCCCCCGGCATATTATTATGGCTGGGGGGTCCACGGTGGATGGAAAGACCGTCCACCGCTTTTCCGCCCCGGTCGCCTTCCGACCGAGCGGAAAAGGGTTCTATATGGTGGCGGTGTCTATCAGACACCGCCAGCCATATTAGAAAGGGCATTTTCCAAAGGGATGTGGAGTCTGCTTTTGGGGCCTGTTGCGGGCCCCCAGGGACTCCGGGGGGATGGGGGGATGCGCCCGCCACTGTGGCGGGCGCATCCTAATTGCAGGCACGGGACCCCCGCCCTTATGGAGGGTGGTCACTATATACAATGTGATGGTGGTGGGCGGACAAAGTCTGCCTGTCATCCTAATGGGTCCCAAAGTCTCAACCTGTAATCATTTACAAAGACCGTTAAAGAAAATACATCAGTCTTACGAGGGGGAGGGACAAAAGGAGGGAGACCATGAAGTTGGAAAAAGCAGGTTGTTATTTGCAGGTAGTTATACAGCACTACATTACAAATGGATTGAGGTAACCAAAACAAACAAATGTGCACTGGGCGTGCTAGTGGAAGTGAACGGTGCAGTGACACAAGTGATATAAACAAAGTGGAACGGCGAGGAACAGTGAAAGACAAACAATTGCAGGGGGTCAAAAATATGTACAATTAGGATAAATGGAAATGTAATTTCAATGTTAATCTCAAATGACCACATAGAGGCCACAGATAACACTGTTAAGTTCAAATTGTGATCATCAGGACATTGGTTATGATTTTCTTAAGTAGTGCTGTTTGAGAAGAAAGGGAAAAGAAGAGGGGAGGTAAAAACGCAGAAACCCCAAATTAAAGAGTAGCACAAGGTGAAGAGATCACCCTCCGGGTTGGAGCAATACTAGCTCCCGCAGCACACATGCATTTATATCATAAGTGATGTCATCAATGATGTGATTTAAAATGTCATCACTGATGTCATAACATATTACAAGTTAAAGTTAGCTCTGGGAATTATAGCTTGTGAATTTCTGTGTTTGTTGAGTTCAAAACTGTAATGTAACCACTGTCATAGTCACCTACATATAAAGTTACTGTAACTTTGTTTTTTTTCAATGCATATATATGTATGACTCACAAATCAATACAGAATCCATTGGTGCAGAGATATCCAAACCTTTTAGAACCACAATTCACTTTTTTGAATGAAAACTTTCCCGAAAAACCTACATTTAGTGGATATGAGGGGCAGAGATTTTTTTTAAGTTGATTGTGATCAACCAACACAGACAAAAAAATAACCAAGGTAAGCACACAGAATCGTCCATAAATACTAATTAAGAAAGAAAACAATATCTTAATACACAGAAAAAGTATCCTAGAGTGCAGCAGTGAAAATACAAATGCAAAATGATGAACTTCAAAGAAGCACATTAACCCAAACATTATTCAGATGCGCACGGGCCTTAGGACCTTTACCCTCAGCTGACTTAAGTTTGTAAATCTGTAGAAACAATGACCACCATTCAGAAACCATGGGGGAGAAGGGTGCACTCATACTCTGGCCATGCACAGCCAGGCCACAGTGATAGCAGTGAATACCACTAAGGTTAATCTGAGACTAATATTGTACTTGTGTGCCAAAATGATATCCTTAACTGACCACTTAATATGGTAATCCAGATGAAATGATAATAACTGTGCCATGCCTGACCAAAAAGCTTTGGGTGCAGGGCATTCCGCAAACATATGGATAATATCGGCCACATGTTATCCACATTTAGAACAATAGGTCATATGCTTTGAACTGTATAACATATCAAACACACTGTCCAATATTGCAGCAGCTTTAGACTAATGGAACAAACAGAGCAGTAAATAACATCAAAATATCAACCAAAATATCCTAACCAAGCTTGGTACTCATTTGGCAGTGAGACTAGAGTCCCAGGGGTCTCCAACTAGTAGCTTGGGACCTACTGTAGCTCTCAAGCTACCTCTGAGTAGCTCACTTGTGTGAACCCCAGCTTCTTAAATTTGAAAGCTTTTGATTGGTTGAATTATTATACATATACAAAACTGAAATTATACAACAGTAGCTCTCAATGCATTTCATTGAACATAAGTAGCTGTCAGTACAGAAAAGGTTGGAGAACCCTGGTAGACCTATTATCTGCTCTACCTATGGACATAATCCTTTATGAGCTTTTAATTGATGTCTTGTCGTCTACGGTAAAAAAAGTATGTCAGGATGTCGGTATCCTAGACCCCAGCTTTTAAGTCAGATTGTGTAAAAAAAAAAGAGTCTCAAATTTGTAAGTGCTTAAAAAAGGACTGTTCTAATGATGCCTTTTACAAGACATATAAACATCAACTTCTCCCCATCTTCTAGCTATGTGTACATAGGCCCTGGATGCCTGCCTCCCACATTGCAAGAGGCTGTACTTATGCTACTCCTGAAGCCTTGCAAAGACCCCCGCCTTTGCTCCTCCTACAGGCCACTTTTCCTCAACTTAGATAATATAATTTTTGGCAAAGTTCTTGCCATCTGCTTCTCTTTGTTAATGGAACAAAATATTTCCCCCATTCAGTCCAGTTTTGTCCCCCACAGGTCCACCTCCCTCAATCTGTGGACAATATTCACAGTGCTGAATCGGATATCCCCAACCACTCTCACAGTGATGCACCTACTAGATGCCAAGAAGGTTATCAACTCCGTTGAGTAGGCATTTCTTAGAGCGACATTTGTTTTTGTATTTTGTATTTGTATTTGGTATTTGTTAGTCACATGTTTTACCCGTAGGTCTCGCAGCACCAGCAGATACTCAAAGAACCAGGCAAAATGTCTTGTCAGAGCTGGAAAAGCCAGGTTTTAAGAGTTTTGCGGAACCTCTTATGATCATGTTCCAATCGGAGATGAAGAGACATTGGCTAATATGGGGCAGAGAAAGAATATCGATGGAAAAATATCGTCATGCAGGAATATCAAGGTAAAAATATCCATTGTTTTAAATATCGAGGTAAGTTTTATTGATGTTAAAAATATTGATTTTAATGTTTTTTAGAAGTATTGAATTTGAAAATGTTGATGGTAAAAATATTGATGTAAATAATATCGATTTTATGATTTCTATTTTTTATGTACAATTTTTTTATCTTTAAGTAATTTTGTATTAGTGAATTTATATTGTTGACCTTTTTTATGTTTAAATAATGTGTTTTTGTTTTAATATAAGTTTAGGAGTAGGATGTCGAATTTATAGGAGATAGGGGTGGGTAGTAATTTAACATTTTTGAATAAACATTATTATACACATTAAATTTGTATATATTTTAGGAGTGGGATTTTGGGTTTATACTAGGGCATAATGGTGGGGATAATTTAAAAATGTAGATGAAAAATTTATATAATTTTTAAATGTGTATCTATTTTAGGAGCAGGATGCTGGGTTTATAGGGGAAAAGGGTGGGGAGTAATTTAAAAATACTGCATTGAAAAAGAAAATCTAAATTATAATTTTTGGAAATGTCAAAATTATTTGTGAAGTGTAATATTTTATGTAAATGTTTCGAAACAATTATGATTTTTATAAATTTTTTTACAAACTTTTTTGTTCAGAATATATATTTTTGTTTGAAAGATCAATATAGAGGGGGTTTAATTAGTATTTTCATTTATTAAATTTATATTTGGAGTTGAAATAGTACTTTCCCTGAGTTTAATTGAACTTGGAGTTGGAATAGTAAATTATTATTGTTTACTAGCCATCACTTTACCTAATTTTAATTTGATTTCGAGTTGGAATAGTAAATTATTATGGTTTACTATCCAGCACTTTCCCGGAGTTTAGTTGGATTTGGAGTTGGAATAGTAAATTATTATGGTTTACTATCCAGCACTTTTCCTAGATCTAATTGGATTTGAAGTTGGAATAGTAAATTATTATGGTTTACTATCCATCACTTTCCCTGAGTTTAATTGGATTTAGATATGGAATAGTAAATGATTATGGTTTACTATCCTTTTTTTTAAAAAACAAGGGAGACCCAACAGATAGCTAAGTACCATGGGTATAACAACGTTATAGTGAACAAAACGGTCCTTAGCTTATTTCAAAATCAACAAACCAATGCTGTATAGAAACACAATGGAAAACTATACGTGTTATAAAATTTCCAGACCCAGCCGGGAAAGGAGTTTATTTTATAAAGAAGCAATGTTCAATTCAGTAATACATTCGTAATCACAAGACACAAGCCTGTGTCGTACATGAAAAGAAGGAAACAGAAAGATAGCATAAGGGTGAAAGGGGTGTCTATCAGGCAAAGAACGAGAGCAAAGACAGGGTACTGTTTATAGGTAAAAAATCAATCACAGTATCGCCTGGAGTGGAATATAAACAATCTTATTGATCAATGTTGAAAATATGAACCCACTCATGGGTGTCGACGTTTCGATCCCTATTGCTCAATAAGATACATGGGATCATCATCAGGACATTTGTAATGAACAAGACATGCCTGATTGTAAAAGAAGCCTGTTCAGGAGAGATGAAGAGAAAAAAATTTCAAACAACTTAAGAGTAGTTTGCAGACGCATGCCAACTATGTATCGAAATCGCAGTGTGTGACCAAGTGCATGGTGTATGTGACTTAATCAAACATCAAGTAACAACATTTTCAAGTTCCTCGGAATCGCAGTGGTGTGCGTGAGTGGCTGCGAGAGTTAGCGTGAAATGACGTGATTGTGAACCATTCAAATAATGGTCTACAGGGTATGGGGATTGTTACTAGGAAGTGTCAATGATAGCACAGTAGCGTGGAGTCTTTACTTCGAGTGCGGTGGGCCGTGTGATAACCTCGGGGCCAAAATGCTAGGGACAGAATCAAGTTGGAATGCCCAAGTTTTAAAAGTAGCACAAACCATGATTTAAAAAAATATAATAATGAGGTTACACGCGGACAACGTACCACGCAGAGAAATGACAAGGTGGTTTCTTCAGGAGTCCGGACGCAATAGGTAAGGCAAGGTACTTAAACCGTATTGGTCGTTTCCAGACGCAGAGGTGGCGCTGAAAACAGAGAGGCGCATTTAATAACAGGCTACGGGGGAGGCTGTGTGACTAAGAGCAGCGGCGGTATAGCTTACCTTGAGGTGCTCAAATTGGCAAACAAGCCGGAGTTTATTTTGAACTAAAGAAATAAAATAAAAAATGTGTAGGTATCATGGACCGTACACGTGGGATCCCAACAATGGGGATTTGGACGCTGTAAAGAAAAGAGTAAGGAATGTATCAGTACCTGCCAATGGGCGGGTCATAGCCAAACAATTTGGACGCTCCACAATTACTTACTCAGTCCCGATGAGGACTCGTCTTCCCGTGGCTCCTCGGTCGATGCCGAATGCAAGTCAGTGGACTGCGAGAGCACGCTGAGATAGTGGCACGCCGCGCAGGTCACATGACCTTCAAAACGGGTGCCAAGCCTTAGAGGCGGGCTGTCTACTGCGGGGGCCATTTTGTAATGGCTAAATACGGGGGCAGGGGCGCCAGTGAAAACAAAGTGATAGTGCCAAGGTGACTTTTAGAAACGGTGAATAATTAGTAAAAACACATTACATAACCAGTCGGTAATATCACTTCCAGGAGATCATATTTATATTTACAGTTCGCCATGATGTCATGGAGTATTCATTGTGCAGCATTAAACCAGAGGGTTAGGCCATTACTGTCTTATCTCATGAATTCTTTGTTCACTGTTCAATCAGAGCAACGTAGTCCAGTCCTCACTTCGATTGAGCCCAGTCCGAATAGTATTGAATTGAATGATGGATTTCAATTCCTCACGATTTAGCAGCTGCTGTAGGTTACCGCCCCTCTGTGGTAGTTTGACGGATTTCAGGACTGTCCATTGGAGGTCATCCGCTGTATGCTTCATACTGGCATAGTGTTCAACAAGGGGTGCATTTGGAGTGCCACACCTAATGCGGCTTCGATGCTGACTTATTCTGGTCTTTATTTTTTGAGTAGTTTGGCCCACATACATTCGCGGGCACGGACATAGAATCGCATGAATCAAATTGTGACTATTACAGTTTGTGAAGTCATTTAAATCAACTGTGATGTTATTGTGACTAAATGTGCAACCCTCAAGTGTCAGATTACAAACAATACAATGCCCACATTTCACATGACCCCTAATTGGGGGCAGGCCCCAGCTAGACTCAATTGTCCCTGTCGGGGGTTGCGCAGGTAAGGCTGCTCGTACCAAATGGTCTTTTATATTTCTGCTTTTTTTGAAAGCAAACAGGGGTTTATCAAAGGCCAGTTGCCCTGCATTTAAGGTTGGCCAGTGACGTAGAATTGTTTTACGAATTTTATCAGAGATTGGGGAAAACGTTGTGACACAGGCAATCCTGCCTGCACTGGGCCTGGTTTTTGGCTGGAGGAGAACCTCTCTGGGGCAGTACCATGCACGTTTCGAGGCATTACGCACTAATCTGCTTGGATACCCTCTTGATTTGAGTTTTGAACACAGGATCGCTGCCTCTTTAAAGTAATCAACTATATAGCTATAGCGCAATCACCAGGATTGCAGGGTTTTTCTAAACTCGATTTACCTCGGCACCGAGGTCGACCTTCCTAGTGTCCTTGTACACACACTTGTATGCCTTTGAATTTACCTTTCTTTTCTTGTTTTAGCCTTAGGAGATGTCAGACCATGCCCCTTTGTATTCAATAGACCACATCAAGCACCTATGCACGTTACCGTCACTTTTGTCAGAAACTCCCGATGCTCCGACATCTGCAACATCCAGTCTTCCAGAGCAGTTAGAGAAACTGCAAAAAAAGCAAGTTAGATTAAAACTGATGATATTAATGCTAACTGATTATCTCAAATCCGGAGTAATCCCACTTGGTCTACAAGTACGCAATATCCCTGGGATCTTTACGGATAACCCCAAATACATTACCAACTTCAGCCACATTGGGACCACATGCTCAAGACAGTGGCTGGCGCTTGGCATCGACATTGCGACAGAAACGCTGAAAACCCTTGAGGTCGAGATTGCAGATTTACTTAAAGAAATTAATGATTCTGACCCCACAGCTGAATGTAAGAAATTGCTGGAACAAGTGGAAAAAACAATAGCTGATTACTGTCGTATTGAACAGAACAAAAAAGCTAATAAAGTTAAAAAAGATATCAGAAATTACAGCACTGAGACTAATTATCCATACTTGAATAAAGAGTTTTACACCAACAGGCCATATTTCAATCCTCAGAATAGACCTTGGGGCCGTTTCAATAAAAGACAGAACATAGTTGGGTTCTCAGACACCTCAGAAGACTCATCTGATAATTCAGATCCAGGTGAGGGAGGGAGCAACCGAGGTAGAGGTCGAGGTCGTGGTGGTGCACAAGGCAATTTTTTAGCCAGAGGCCAACCAGGAACCCCCCAGAGGGGGAGGGCCAAGAAACCCAGAATATGGTTCAACGCCCCAGGGGAGCGGAGGACACGCAACAATTTTTATCAGTGGTGATACCCGCAACAGAGAATGTGACTGAAACATTGCCTATTTTTAATTTGTCTAGCCATGTTTTACAGCACTCAGAATTGGAAGTTCTGAAGAAAGGACTCTCCTTTGTCCCCACTGTTCGCCCTAACTTCATGGAGTTGCAAACAGAGTTACTACGTTTTTTTAGACTGGTACGGCTGAAAGCATTCTTTCAATTGCACCCTACTCCTGAAGCAAACCGTAACACCCCTTTTGCCCCCCCCTCTACTTTCCTTCCCACAGCGAGTATGATTCCACCTGAGATCATCACGTTTGAGAAACTCATTCTCAAAGAGCTCGAGTTTTTGGGAAGTAAGAGGATATACATCCCCTACAACATTTCAAAGAACGAGAAGGAGGCAATAGACTCACTCAAAGGCAATACCAACTTAATCATTAAGAGCGCTGATAAGGGCGGTGGCATTGTCCTGCAAAATATTGATGCCTATAAAAACGAGATCATCCGACAATTGAGTAATAGGGAACATTACTTGAGACTTGGCCGGAACCCAACGGCTGAAATTCAAGGCCTGATAAAACAAATCACAGTGGCTGGCAGGGACGAGGGGTTTCTTAGCAAGAAGGAATTCAATTTCCTGAATGTTAAGTGTCCCAGACTCCCAGTCATCTACACACTCCCTAAGGTTCATAAAAATAGTGTGAATCCACCAGGCCGACCTATAGTATCGGCCTGTGGCTCTATTTTGGAACCGTTAGGTTCCTATGTGGACTTCTTTATTAAGGACTTTGTGCCTGAAACGTGCTGTTATGTCCGTGACAGCATGGAAATGATTAATCTTGTGGAACACCTTCCCTATGACCCCAACAACCAAACACTTTGCACGCTTGACGTAGAGTCGCTCTACACTAATATCCCTCAGGGAGCGGCTCTACATGTCATAGAAAGAATACTTGATTCCAGACCTAGACCACACAGGGTACCGACATTGTTTGTCTTGCAATTGCTAGAACTCTGTCTTACCAGAAACTTCTTTATTTTTGACGGGTCATTCTACCAACAGATAAAGGGATGCTCAATGGGAGCGATTTTTGCTCCCCATCTGGCTATTCTTTACATGGATGCGCTTGAGACAAGCACAATCCTAGCCGACACAAATCCATTCAGAACTAGCATTGGTATCTGGCGCCGGTACATAGATGATATTTTTTTGATTTGGAATTCAGAGGGAGAAGGTCTTAACTCATTTTTGCACTGGTTGAACAACAATTGTGACAGTTTGCAGTTTACTCTCTCTAGTCATAAAACAGAGATACCATTCTTGGATCTTTTGATTTATCATGAGGCAGGGGAGCTGCTCACTCGACTCTATAGGAAACCGACCGAGCGGAATACATTACTCAGGTACAATAGTAATCACCCTAAAGCCCTGAAAGACTCACTTCCGTACTCACAGTTCCTTCGGATCAGAAGGAATTGCTCTGCTAAAGTTGATTACTTTAAAGAGGCAGCGATCCTGTGTTCAAAACTCAAATCAAGAGGGTATCCAAGCAGATTAGTGCGTAATGCCTCGAAACGTGCATGGTACTGCCCCAGAGAGGTTCTCCTCCAGCCAAAAACCAGGCCCAGTGCAGGCAGGATTGCCTGTGTCACAACGTTTTCCCCAATCTCTGATAAAATTCGTAAAACAATTCTACGTCACTGGCCAACCTTAAATGCAGGGCAACTGGCCTTTGATAAACCCCTGTTTGCTTTCAAAAAAAGCAGAAATATAAAAGACCATTTGGTACGAGCAGCCTTACCTGCGCAACCCCCGACAGGGACAATTGAGTCTAGCTGGGGCCTGCCCCCAATTAGGGGTCATGTGAAATGTGGGCATTGTATTGTTTGTAATCTGACACTTGAGGGTTGCACATTTAGTCACAATAACATCACAGTTGATTTAAATGACTTCACAAACTGTAATAGTCACAATTTGATTTATGCGATTCTATGTCCGTGCCCGCGAATGTATGTGGGCCAAACTACTCAAAAAATAAAGACCAGAATAAGTCAGCATCGAAGCCGCATTAGGTGTGGCACTCCAAATGCACCCCTTGTTGAACACTATGCCAGTATGAAGCATACAGCGGATGACCTCCAATGGACAGTCCTGAAATCCGTCAAACTACCACAGAGGGGCGGTAACCTACAGCAGCTGCTAAATCGTGAGGAATTGAAATCCATCATTCAATTCAATACTATTCGGACTGGGCTCAATCGAAGTGAGGACTGGACTACGTTGCTCTGATTGAACAGTGAACAAAGAATTCATGAGATAAGACAGTAATGGCCTAACCCTCTGGTTTAATGCTGCACAATGAATACTCCATGACATCATGGCGAACTGTAAATATAAATATGATCTCCTGGAAGTGATATTACCGACTGGTTATGTAATGTGTTTTTACTAATTATTCACCGTTTCTAAAAGTCACCTTGGCACTATCACTTTATTTTCACTGGCGCCCCTGCCCCCGTATTTAGCCATTACAAAATGGCCCCCGCAGTAGACAGCCCGCCTCTAAGGCTTGGCACCCGTTTTGAAGGTCATGTGACCTGCGCGGCGTGCCACTATCTCAGCGTGCTCTCGCAGTCCACTGACTTGCATTCGGCATCGACCGAGGAGCCACGGGAAGACGAGTCCTCATCGGGACTGAGTAAGTAATTGTGGAGCGTCCAAATTGTTTGGCTATGACCCGCCCATTGGCAGGTACTGATACATTCCTTACTCTTTTCTTTACAGCGTCCAAATCCCCATTGTTGGGATCCCACGTGTACGGTCCATGATACCTACACATTTTTTATTTTATTTCTTTAGTTCAAAATAAACTCCGGCTTGTTTGCCAATTTGAGCACCTCAAGGTAAGCTATACCGCCGCTGCTCTTAGTCACACAGCCTCCCCCGTAGCCTGTTATTAAATGCGCCTCTCTGTTTTCAGCGCCACCTCTGCGTCTGGAAACGACCAATACGGTTTAAGTACCTTGCCTTACCTATTGCGTCCGGACTCCTGAAGAAACCACCTTGTCATTTCTCTGCGTGGTACGTTGTCCGCGTGTAACCTCATTATTATATTTTTTTAAATCATGGTTTGTGCTACTTTTAAAACTTGGGCATTCCAACTTGATTCTGTCCCTAGCATTTTGGCCCCGAGGTTATCACACGGCCCACCGCACTCGAAGTAAAGACTCCACGCTACTGTGCTATCATTGACACTTCCTAGTAACAATCCCCATACCCAGTAGACCATTATTTGAATGGTTCACAATCACGTCATTTCACGCTAACTCTCGCAGCCACTCACGCACACCACTGCGATTCCGAGGAACTTGAAAATGTTGTTACTTGATGTTTGATTAAGTCACATACACCATGCACTTGGTCACACACTGCGATTTCGATACATAGTTGGCATGCGTCTGCAAACTACTCTTAAGTTGTTTGAAATTTTTTTCTCTTCATCTCTCCTGAACAGGCTTCTTTTACAATCAGGCATGTCTTGTTCATTACAAATGTCCTGATGATGATCCCATGTATCTTATTGAGCAATAGGGATCGAAACGTCGACACCCATGAGTGGGTTCATATTTTCAACATTGATCAATAAGATTGTTTATATTCCACTCCAGGCGATACTGTGATTGATTTTTTACCTATAAACAGTACCCTGTCTTTGCTCTCGTTCTTTGCCTGATAGACACCCCTTTCACCCTTATGCTATCTTTCTGTTTCCTTCTTTTCATGTACGACACAGGCTTGTGTCTTGTGATTACGAATGTATTACTGAATTGAACATTGCTTCTTTATAAAATAAACTCCTTTCCCGGCTGGGTCTGGAAATTTTATAACACGTATAGTTTTCCATTGTGTTTCTATACAGCATTGGTTTGTTGATTTTGAAATAAGCTAAGGACCGTTTTGTTCACTATAATATGGTTTACTATCCAGCATTTTCCTTCAGTTAGGTTGGATTTGGAGTTGGAATAGTAAATTATTATGGTCTACTATCCAGTAGTTTTGTTTGAGTTTAGATGGATTTGGTGTTGGAATAGTAAATTATTATGGTTTATTATACAGTAGTTTTGTTGAGTATAGTCATTTTTGTTGTTGAGATTATCATTTTTGGGGGCATTATTCTGATCTTTACAGAGCGTATTTTATTTGGAAGTTAGTGATAGGAATTTTCTAATATTTATTATGTAAAAAAAATTGTATAGTTTATATGTATATTGTAATAAGTACATAGATATATGTTAGTTTTTATTTGCAACATTTCTTTATGTAAAAACGTTTATATTTTTATTCACAATTAAATTCTTTGCATTTTTTGGGGTAGACGATGTATAATAATATTAAAAGATACATTTTAAAAGTAGAAGGTTTGAATATTTTACTGCATAACATATTTGTAACATTCATATTTTATGTGTAAATGTTAAACAAATAATATATTTTTTATATATACAATTATTTTTATACAGTTTGCATAATTTTCTAACATTTTCATGAACCATTTTATATAATGTACTTATTTTTGAAAAATTAAATAATATTGTATTATTTGGTATATTGAATATTATTTTTAATAAAATAATATTTAATATGTTAAATAATTTACAATATTTTTAACAGATATGTATTGTACAACATATATATTTTTTATCACATTTTTATATTATTTGCACATTTACATTGCATGAAATAAACATATATTTTAATATACATTAAATATTATACTTTTTTGAATATTACAACAGTTAATGTATATTTTATATATTTTTTAATTTATTATAAACATTGGGAAAAAACATTGAAATACATAAATTTGCATATATTAATGTTAAGATGTTTTTCTATATTTTCAACTGTTTTCTATGAGGAGTTAGTCTTTTTTCATTTGAATCATGCTGTCATTTTTTTCTCTTTTTTTCATTTTCTCTGTTTTGTTTTTAAGTTTTTTTGAAAGACGGAACCTCGCGGTTGGGAGCTGCTTTTCATCCGTTCAGATAAGTTTAATTTGATATAGTTTTAAGTTAGTTGTAGGGTAGGGGTAAGGCAGTAACAGTGTAAATAGATTTGTTAGGGTGTTATTTGATGGTTTTTGGTTTAGTTAGATGTTGTTTTGGTAGTTTAATGTTTTACGTAGTGTTGGATATAATTAGAATGTTATGTACTGATAGTTATGTGTTTATTAAAAGTATTATTGTGTTTTTAATGTTGATGTTAATGCTTGTGGGTTTGTATTTGTGCTGTGGGCGCCTGTTGTTTCCTTTTTTATTTCATTTGGCGGACCCTGCTGACAGACGAACGGGCGACGGACGGTTTTTCAAAATTATAGATGGAGTCCCCACTGGATCCATGAGGGTTGACATCTTACCCGTATAATACCAGCGTCTTCTGAATGATGATATCATATATCTTAACATAGTTTTTTCAAGTGGAGCGAATACCACGCTAATCAATCAATATAATCAGTAAACATAGGAGGACTTATCGTCTACGCATCCATAGACCACTGTCAGAATACTTACCCGACAACTACAAACCAGCAGGTGGACTGATTTCCATATTATACTCCAGTATACAAGCAACCGCTTGTGCTTCATCCGCCAGGAGATATTGGTGCATGAATACAGACTTCCTGAAGAAGGCTCACGCCGAAACGCGTTGAAAAGGAATGCACTTCTGTATTTTTTTACAATCAATTTAATTGTTTATTATCTCACCATTTGCACATGTATTGTCTTTTTTACCTATAATAATTTGTACTTATAATGAATTAAGAAAAACAATTGCTAAGAAAAAAAGATGTTATAAAAATAAAATATCATAATAAATTAACACTAGAGTGTTTCCAGTCATTAGTTAGTTAGTTTTCCTTCGCTTTTCCCACCAGGCACATAACCTGGTGCACTTTTGTTCTGTCCTTACCCCCACATGCTGTTTCCTTGCCAGGGTTCATCCAATTAGGCAGGGGCCCCTTTCTTCCTAAACTAGTTTCCTTTTTTATTTACAGGTTTGGGCTTGGTGAACGGATGCATTTACCAGCGTGTTTTTTTTCCAATTAAAGCAACATGTTAATTCTTGTTTGATAACAAGTTTTTTTGCATTCCTTTTTTTCCCAGGTCGCTGGAGTGTTTTTTTCTAAACTATTTTCAGATTTTTTAGGGTTTCATCATTAAGAGGCTTTTGTACAGGTGTGTTTTTGCATTTATTTGGGCTATGTAATCCAATGGATTCGTATTTAATTGGCTTGCTGTGGATTTTATCGTTTTCGAGGATATTCTACTGATACATAACTTAGGGGCTCATTAGTATGGCGTGCCGACTTTGTCCACCCGCCATAGACCAGGGAAATGGGACCGCCCGCTATGTATGTGGTGGTCCCGCATTAGGCATTAGGATGCCCCCGCCATACTGGCGGGCGAATCCTGCATTCCTGACATTGCGGCGTGCGGTGCTTTCACCAGCATCCTCCGCAATGTCAGAAATGCATTTTGTGAATTTGCATACCACCTTGTGCATGCAAATGGAGGGGAGAACAATAGGTACCCCCATGTGCACCCCCACCCACCCAACACCCCGGGGGCCCGCAACGGGCTCAAAAATAAAAAAACACATGCCTTTCCATGGCGGAGACTGACACATCTCCGCCATTACAGTAATATGGATGGTGGTTCCTGCAAGGCAAATAGAAATGGGCTGCGGGTGGTGACTTTTTGCGAGCAGATCGCCACCTCCATACGGGCGGTGGTGATCCGCCTGCTATAGTAATCACCCCATAGTATATATTTTTTTATACTATGGGAGGGAAATGTATCTCTGTTTTCATTATTTCATTTTTTATTTATTATTTATATTGTTATATAATTGTGTACTATATTTCAAATTTTATGGCATAATATGAATTATTAAGTAAAAAAATGTATGATGCTTATATATTTTATAGTTGGAAGATTTAAATGATGTTTCGTATTTTGTTTAGTTTAAAGAATCGATTTAGCAGTTATGTCTAGGTATTCTAGTCGTTGTGTAGTTGGATACAACTTAGTTTTATGTTGCAGGTATTCGTGCATAGTTTTAGTTTGTTTGCTTAGTTTAGGGCCTATTTCACTTTGTGATTGCTCTAGTCAGGGTTCTTGATAGCTCTGATCTTTTTAATTGCTTCAATTAGTTTGTGTAGTGTTGGTTGTTCTCTTCCTATTGTAGCTTGGAGAAGTGTGGCTCAGGGGTTAGAGGCGGCAGACCCGGAAGCTGAGATCGGTCCTGGACCAGGGTTCAATTCCCCGCCTCGGCGGGTCTTGGGCTAAAAGTTCCCGGGACTCGATAATTCTCGCTCCGGTGCCTTCTCGACTCATGGGTTCACACTCTGCGACTCTGGGCAATAGCTTGCTTAATCTCCACAACGGCCCCTCGCGGCGGGATGCCTGACTTTCACCTTGTGGATACCCGCTGGGGCTATCACACAGGGGAATATCAGGACGGGTTCCCTAAGCAAGCGCCGGGACACCCACTGCGGGTAGCTGTGCGCTATATAAGCTCAACTACATTTACATTATGCCATCCTTCCACTGCGTTTTTTATTTTGGATTATTGAGCCACAGTATTGGCGTACACTTTCCACGAGGGAATCTGAAATGTAGGTTGTCTACGGTGCCCTGACCTATATAACCTTACCACCCAGGTGTTTCTGAATTAGGCTGGGAAGGGACTAAGTGGCCTATTAGGATGGCGGACAGACCTGCCACCCCCGAGGTGGAGGGACCGTCCCCAGGGGCAGCGGCGGTCTCTCCGGTGGAATTATAGCATCCCATATATTTAACATTGCGACGGGTGCTGCTTTAAGCAGCACCCACCGCAAAGTTAAATGTGCATGCTGTGCATTTGCATTCACAAAACGGCAGGCATGCACGGTGCCTGCCGCATTGTGCATGCAAATGCAGGGGGTACCGTAGGTACCCCCCATGTGCAGCCCCATCCCCCCTTCACCCTGGGGGCCCGCAACAGGCCCCCAAAGCAAAGACTGTATGCCTTTCAGTGGTAGCATCGCCGCCACAGAAAGGCATGTCCCAAAGCACATCCTAATATGGCTGGCAGTGTCTGATAGACACCGCCGCCATATTAGAGCTTTTTCGCCACGGTCGGAAGGCGACCGCAGCGGAAAAGCGGCAGACGGTCTTCCCATCCGCCGCTGACCCCCCAGCCATCCTAATGTGGTGGGGGGTCTTTTCAGGTAGGATGGCGAATGGATTTCCTCCGCCGGGCCAGCGGTGGCTACCGCCTGCCCGGCGGAGGTAATCTGTCCGCAATCATTATCGACCCCTTAATTTACATTCATTAGCTTGATAGTAAGGACTTTCTATAAGTACGTTGTAGTGATTGGCTACTTCAGTAGTTGGGACATTGGCCAGGGCTATTCCTTTTTCTATCTGATAAGCAAAGTTGTTCAATAATCTATGCTTAAAGTAGATTTCTGCAGGTGCCTCCGTATGCTCTTATTAAAATGTTAATAGCAACCTTGTATTGCAGTGTGTGGGTATAGTTTGAGGATAGATTGAATCATTGCCTGCACACAAAGTCTATTATGATTCTTTGGGGACAGTCATTTTTCATGAATTGTTTGATTATAGTTAGTAGTTCTACATAAGTGGTGTTTTGTTTATTATGTAATAATGAGTAAATTAAGGGGATATTTGTCTCTTCATATTTTCCGTGTATCGTGTACAGCTGATACAATGGTTTGGGGCAAATTTTAAATGTACTATCCATCATCCACGTTGCACAGTTTTTAATTCTTTGCAAATTTGTATTAGTGGCAAGCATAATAATTCATTATTCATGACATTTGATGTCATTAATAAGCATTTTTTCTTCTTTGTTATGGTCTCTAAAAGTTTGGGGAATAGGTGCAGTTTAAGATGTGGCTCTTTTAGTATTTGATATTAGTCTTTTCAAATTGGGTATAGAAGGTGATTGTCCTATGACATATCTAGCACTCTAGAAAAAAAAAACCTCAGTATTTGGGTGCTTGTTTGGTGGGAACTTGTGCTTACTTCCCTTATTGTCTCTAGGGCATCTCTTACTTCAACTTCACTTGCATTGGGGGGATGGTTGTGTTCTCTAACATTTACAACATTGGTATCTATTGTAGTGGCTCTCCCATAACAAGCATTGGAATAGTATTTGCTACAATTCCAATGTGTTTTATTTTCAATAACTTTGTATAGGGTATAAGTGTAACCCATGTAGCAAAGCATAAGTTTCCCCTTTTGCGATGAAATGAACTTTGCTCCTTCTGACATTTTTGTGGTATATCTGTGAATTTATATATATATATATATTTTGTACTGTAAGCCAGCATACATTTTTCAAATAACAATGTTATGCCTATTCTGTCCTGCTTTCTATTTTGCGTATTTTTCTCATTTGCTATTTTTTACACAAATTGTATATTTGCACATATTATATTGTTCTGTGTGCAATTTTTCTATCAATTAACTTAAAATAGCAATAATTAGCTATATTCTTTATTTGCATTTTTTGCACCATTTTTGCCAAAATGTGCACATTTACTGGGAGCCTTTACAACATTTCAACAAAACTAAGTATATTCAAATGGAGTATAGCAACAAAAGGGTATTTAGTACCAGTTATATACAGACAATATATACATTAACTTGCCTGTGGCAGTATGTAGTGCTTTATTAATGTATATGTATGTAGTACTTCTTTCATGTCTATGCATTCTAAAACCATGTGACATTTAGTGGG
The DNA here is from genome assembly GCF_964263255.1 of Lissotriton vulgaris. Lineage (NCBI taxonomy): Eukaryota > Metazoa > Chordata > Amphibia > Caudata > Salamandridae > Lissotriton > Lissotriton vulgaris. The sequence continues at coordinate 476,226,495 of NC_141694.1, forward strand.
TGTGTATTTTAAGTCAGATCTCGCGTTCATGGGGTAACATGTGATCAAGGCCAGCTTGGCTGGCCGAAACGCGTCATGACAGGTTGTGGGAGCACAGGAAGCAAGCAATAAAGAAATATTGACATCACTGAAATGGGAGTTCGTGTGTTTCTCCATCGCCAACCAGAGGTTGGGGAATCTTAGACTTTATAATATATATACATATATACATATATATATATATATACATATATACATATATATATATATATATATATATATATATATATATATATATATATATATATATATATATATATATATATATATATATATATATATATATATTCACTGAAAAAAACATAGGTTTTAGGCCCTTATATAGTTAGGAATTAGCCTTTAAAAAACCTTGGAAATTCACTGAAAAACCATAGGTTTTAGGCCTTATATAGTTAGGAATTAACATATAAAAAACACTTGAAATTCCTCCTATATAGTTAGTTGGTCTAACTATATATGGCGCACCCGCAATCCACTACTGATGATGTCACATATTACATCATTCATGACATGGTCAGTGACATCACTGATGACATCACTGATGACATCACTGATGACATCTCATTTGACATCACTGATGACATCACTGATGACATCATCCAGTGACTGTCTGTATATTAAGCTGTATGTATATGAGTGGCTATATGGGTTATTGATTGGTTGCCCAAGTATTTGTATGGGAGACTGAGTGTGTGTGTGGCTGGGAGGTGTGTGACTCTGTGCAGATCAGTGTGTACTTGTATCAGTGATTGTATAAGAGAGTAAGTATGTGTTAGTATATGTTTGAATAAGTAAGGTGTTGTGTGTATAACTATGTAGATGAGGAAATGGAAGTGTGATTCATTCTTTCATGACTGACTAGGTGTGTGAGTAACTCCATGGAAGAGTGGCAGTGTGTGAGTGTCTGCATAGGTGTATGAGTACATATGATAGTGTTGCATTGATGAGTGACTATATGTATGAGTGATTGTATGGGTGAATGAGTGGATGTGTGAGTAGACCTAGGAATCAGTGAGTGCCTATGTAGTAAGTGGTATTGGTGTGTCAATAGTTTCAAGAATGGTAGTCTGTATTTAACACTGGGTGTATCAAAGGTTATATTAGAGTGTGAGGAGGTGCATCGTATTATCACATGAATGATGTAATCAGTGATGTCAAATGAGATGTCATCAGTGATGTCATCAGTGCTGTCATCAGTGATGTCATCAGTGATGTCATTTGAGATGTCATCAGTGATGTCACTGACCATGTCATGAATGATGTAATATGTGACATCATCAGCAGTGGATTGCGGGTGCGCCATATATAGTTAGACCAACTAACTATATAGGAGGAATTTCAATGGCTTTTTATATGTTAATTCCTAACTATATAAGGCCGAAAACCTATGGTTTTTTCAGTGAATTTCCAAGGTTTTTTAAAGGTTAATTCCTAACTATATAAGGCCTAAAACCTATGGTTTTTTCAGTGAATTTCAAAGGTTTTTTAAATGCTAATTCCCGGCGGGCACAACGAAGGCTTCCCCCAGGCAGGGGGAAGCGGACGGCGTCTCCTCTTTTCCCGGAGCTCCCTCAGCACACGGGAGCCCTGCACCAGCTGGCATCATTATCCGGTCTCACCCTCAGCACGGGAGACCGGCGGGCGCATGAAAGGCTTCCCCCAGGCAGGGGGAAGCGGAAACCACGTCGTCCCGGCCCCGCCCACAACCAGGCGGCGGCCATCTTGAGGCGGCTCGGGCCGCGGCGGTGATCTCGGGGGTAAAATGAGGGGTGGGCACCCTCGAAATTAAAATAAAACAGATGAAAATAAAAGAGAGAAGCCCCCCAAGCCCTCCCACCCCCCAAAAAAAAAATTCCCAAAAATCGCAGGGTACGCGCACGGTGTGCGCTTATAGATATATAATTTGATTCTCCTTTAATTTTCTCAGGAACTACTGGAGGGATTTACACTATCTAACCAAAAGCGTGATCTGCATACCAGACACTACCATTTTGACAAGTTTGGTGTAATTCCCTTCAGTGGTTCAAGCTGTAGCCGTGTCTAAAGGTCCTATGGAAATTAACATGGGGAAAACACGTTTTGGGGCCCCCCTTTTTTCTCAGCCCCCACTTGACTAATCCCCCCCAAACTTTCAGGGAAGGAGAGGAGCGGAGCGAGCCATCTTCTTTGGGAAATTTTCGAAGATTCATCAACCAGCGCCAAAGTTATTCCCAATAGAATGTTGGTGATTTCCTATGGAAACTAGGCCCTAACTATATATACCTACTGGCTACCGCCAGTAAATGAGTGAAGAGGAATATGCAGCGAAGGAGCTCGAGGCAGTGAAACTGTTCGAAGATTCTGCCCAGTTAAGACCGGAAAAAGCAGGCGCAGCGGCACCTGTAGGCAACCCGGATCTAACAAAGAACTTACAATCTCTAGAGAAGTTGAAGAAGAGAGAAATATCCCGTTGGTGGGAGGTAGCATCATTGAGACGTTATCTGGATGTGAATCGGATTCCGCGGGGACTCCGCATAATGATTTCCCCCTCCTCTGAAAACCCAGACATTGAAATGCTTGAAGAGTGGGCTGAAAACAGTGCTGGAAGCTCAAAGAACATGATGCAAATACTTCTGAAATATGCAGAAAAAGAACCTTTAGAAGTAATAGACAAAATTAAGGAACTGACTGAAATATTGGAGAAACATGATGATAAAACGAGAATTGAAAAGATCAAATCTGATCTGAAGGCTAAACTTGAAAAATATGAGAAACGCATTAAAGATAGGAAGGCCACGAAATTCATAAGAGATCGCATAGACTACGAAACCGGGCGAATATATACTTTTGCGAAAAAATTCGATATAGTGAGGCGACAGAAGATTTTCAGTGGCCAAAACACTCAACAAACGCCAATGCAGAGTGATGCGAGCTCTGGAACAGGCTCAGAGCAGGAGTCAGATGATGGCAACCGAAGAGGACCAAATGATGTACGGTTGCCAGTGGCAGATGAGGTCCATTTTATGATCATGGAGCAACAGTCGGACCATCGCATGGGGAGAGGAAGAGGATGGGGAAGGGGCCGCGGAAAAGAAGACAAAGACGAGGGGGGAAGGTTACAGGAGGAGCATAAGGCTGGCAAACAAAAAGATCTTTGCGTTCGAACAGCAAGAAGCAGTGAATGCTGTGAATGCTGCCAAAAATGACACGACAATTATTAATCTGAGCTCAGTTCAACTAACAAGTGACGATGAGACAATCCTAAAGTTGGGGCTCTCCTACTGTGACACTAATGATTTTAATTATCCCAACAGTAGAATGGACCTCTACAAATATATTAGGAAACTTAAACTTAACAAAATGCATGCAAATAAAAATAGCAATGCTGCACTGAGCCCAGTAATGGAATTAAACACTACACAGCCTTCCCTCACTGTCAACGAATTACCAGCTTTAGCAGATATGATAACGCTAATGGATGACACCTTTGAGGAAGAAAATAATGAAAATTCTGACCATGGAAATGATTTGTTATTTTAAGATCATACGCCATTTAGAGCTACGTCTAAATTTCTACCACAAACAATAAAAGACAATGTAGACCTATTTGGGGAGAATGTAACCAGAGATCTCAAGAGTCTATATTTGCAAGAAAACCAAAAGAAATGCAAGATGAATCTGAAGAAAGCTAACTTTCATAAAACAGTAAAAAAATTACAAATGGAGGATGGACTCCTGGTGAAACCCTCCGATAAAGGAGGGAATGTGGTTCTCTGGGGAAAAGAACAGTACAAAAAGGAAGCTATGGGCCAGTTATCCGACCACAGCTGCTACAAAAGAATAAGTCCTAGGGAATATGAAAACGTTATCAGAGAATTTTATGGAAGACTGGATCACTGGAAAGAGTCTGGTTTACTCAGCTGGGATGAACATAAATATATAAAACAAGATAATCCAGTGATTCCGGTTTTCGATATGTTACCTAAAATCCATAAAAATTCCACTGGTCCACCAGGGAGGCCCATCATCTCATCGTGTGGTAGTCTCTTCGAGAAAGCATCCAGATATATAGACTATTTTCTGAATCCTATTGTCAGAACACTTCCGTCGTACATAAAAGATTCAACCGATTTTTTAAAATGTATTTTTGATATTTGTTGGGACCCTACTTCTATGGTCCTATTGACATTGGACATTTCTACTCTGTATACGAGTATAAGACATACCGATGGTTTGAAAGCTTGTGGGCACTATTTGAATAGAAGACCAATACGCCTTGCATCCCAAAATAGGATGATTCTTGAGATCATGGAATGGTGTTTATCCAAGAATATTTTTCTTTTTGGCAATGATCTCTATATTCAGGAGCGGGGTACCGCGATGGGCACCTGCTTTGCCCCCAGTTATGCCAACTTACATCTCGGCTACTGGGAGGAGCAGGTGCTCAGAGGGAGCCCACTTGATCATTGGTCGGAGCACATTCTTTTGTGGGTACGTTATATCGATGATGTCTTCGTGCTGTGGCAGGGCACGGAGGCATCAATCGGTTTATTCATTGAGGAGATTAATCAAAATTCTTTACATTTGGAATTTGTGGGGAACTTTAGTAAAGTCTCAATTGACTTCCTCGATATTAGAATCACCCCTTTGAACAATAAGTTAGAAACAACTGTGTTCCGTAAACAAACTGCGGGTAATTCAATACTGCACGCTGAAAGTGCCCATCCAACTGCATTAATAAGGAGTATTCCGTTTGGGGAATACTATAGGGCCAGACGTACATGTAGCAGTGATGAACAATTTAACACCATTGAAGAAGAGATGACTCAGAGATTCCTAGAAAGGGGCTATAGCAAGACAGTTCTCAAAGGTGCTTCCAGCAAAGCTAAGAAATTAACTAGACACTCCTTACTTTTTGAGCCCTCGAGATCTCGCAAATCGAATTCAAAACAACAAGATCAAGGCAGCTCAAGATTTATCACTACCTATAACATTAAACACAAGGAAGTTAGATCAATACTTAGAAAACATTGGTACCTAATCAGAAACGATCCAGTGTTGGGTTCCAAGGTGAAGAAAAATCCTGAGATCACCTATAGAAAGTCTAAGTCACTAAAAGATCTAATTGTCCGTAGTGATTTTGTAGATAAGCGTAAGAGTAGTGCTGACTGGTTGAGGCCAAAACCCGGTTTTAAAAAGTGTTTTAAGTGTAAAGCATGCCTACATGGTATGAATCGAACAGAGTTTAAAACAACTTTTAACAAAACCGTTAAAATAAAAAGTACCATCACATGTAAAAGTGAATTTGTTGTGTATCTTTTACAGTGTCCCTGTCCTAAGATCTATATCGGGAGTACAATTTTACCTGTACACCAACGGATTTTGCAGCATAGAAGAGCAATGGTCAACCAGGATAGGTCTTACCCTGTGGCCCGACATTTTGAACTTCACCATCAAAGTAACCCCGAAGGTCTGCTATACTCCTGTATTGCAGAAGTCCCAAAAAAGAAGAGAGGGGGAGATAGAAAAAGTGAGTTGAGGAGATTGGAGACTTACTTTATATTAGAATTTAATTGTAAGGAGCCCCAGGGCCTGAACGTGGATGAAGACCTATATACTTGTTTGAGTTGACATTGTAAATGTAATGAACTGTTTTCTAAACCTCGATAATTCCTGAACTGCATTTTAAGATTTTTTCGTCATTGATTTCTTTTCGATGACAATTTCTTTTTGATTTTAATGGTCTAATTCTGAGCTCCTTCTTTTTACAATTTCGTGTGTAGAGGTGGTTTCTGTCTTCTAAAGACGTTGGCTCAGGGATAGTCCTATTGCAATGAAGAAATGCTGATTTTGTTTTGTGATATGCACTGAAATGTTTACATCTATGAAGTACTGTATTTGGAGTTAAAGCACTTGCACTTTTTACTGAAACTAAGACACTCCCCAATTGATTTATAGAAATATATTATATGGGGATTGTGTACAGTTACAAAGTACTGCGAAAAACATAGGAATACTAGCACTTTATTTGAAACAATAAGCACTGCTCAAGCACTAGCACTTTCTATTTTCTTAGTGCAATATCCAGTCAAATTGTTTACAGTATATAATTGCCTGTTGACCAAAGCACTTGCACTTTATGATTTTAATAAGGTTGAACTGATTGACAGCATTATCATTAGCAAAATTCCCATAAGTTCGAGTGGCATAACTTGATCGTTAGAGCCAGGACAAATTCACATGAAACTGAACTGTGCCAAGTTAAATACACCGAGATGTTTTGACAACATGAGGGGTTAAAGATGAATCTTTCCCGCCTCATAGATAGGGTTCGGCTCCGATGAAATAGGCACTTGCCTCAATTTAATTGCGTACTGTTGTACACATGAGCTAATATGTTTTCTTTAAAATGAACAATGCACTTGAACTTTATAAATTGTAAACTGTTCATTTAAGAGATAATGTTGTAAGTATCTCTTCTATTTAGAACGGTTTTAAACATTCCCTTATAAATGCTTTGATAAGCGGGGATTTGCAATGTGGTATTCATCTTAATATCTTTGTTAAATACATTGGCAAAGTGTTAAAATGGCCGCTGTATTTACATCAACAGTGTGTTTCATTGTGAGTCCTTTTACTGTTTTTATCACCTTGCTCATGTTTGAAAATGAAGGCTCAGACAAACGCAAAAACATCGTGATCAAGGGAGCTTGTCTCCCGAAACGCGTTCATGGTATTGCTTAATAAATAAGCTTTTGAAACTCTGCTCGTGAGTGCCTGGATGTTTTCAGTGAAAAGACTAGTGAAACTGGAATCTCATCTTGAATATATATATATATATATTCACTGAAAAAACCATAGGTTATAGGCCATATATAGTTAGGAATTAGCATTTACAAAACCTTGAAAATTCACTGAAAAAAACATGGGTTATAGACCATATATAGTTAGGAATTAGCATTTACAAAACCTTATTTTACTCACACAAAACCATTGAAATGTCATTTGAGATGTCATCAGTGATGTCATCAGTGATGTCATTTGAGATGTCATCAGTGATGTCATCAGTGATGTCACTGATCATGTCATGAATGATGTAATATGTGACATGATCAGCAGTGGATTGCGGGTGCGCGATATATAGTTAGTGCAACTAACTATATATGAAATTTCAATGGTTTTGTGTGAGTAAAATAAGGTTTTATAAATGCTAATTCCTAACTATATATGGTCTATATCCCATGGTTTTTTCAGTGAATTTTCAAGGTTTTGTAAATGCTAATTCCTAACTATATATGGTCTATAACCTATGTTTTTTTCAGAGAATTTCAATGGTTTTTTAATAGCAAATATCAAAAGCTTTAAAATGTCAAGTACGTGGTAGGTAAAAACATTTTCGTGTTTATGCACGCTGATGTGCTTTGAACGCTGCCCCCCCCTCTTTTCTTTTAGGAGTATTCTCTCTTTGCAGATAGTGAAGGGTAGGTAACGCAGGCCTTTGCCCACGTTGTAATCCGTCGTGCCTGCTTCCCTCTCCATTTGATTGATTGTTATCCTAGCATTTATTGTTTTGGAATTGGTTCCCTTTGGTTCATTCTCTATTTACAAACAAACACAGAGTCGCAATACTCTGTTTAGTCTTTGCAGATAGTGAAAAATCGTTAAAAATACAAAAGGAATCAAGCAAAATCAGTAGGCCACTAATGGGATCTCTTTTTGACCTCGCTAAAATAGAAACATTATGAAGAACCCCTCATGAGAAATACGAAACTAGTGAGAGGAACTGAGCTCGACACCATGATGGCTGCAAGACAGCTCGGCTCCGCCGCCCACCCCACCCAATATAACGACAAACCCTATGCAAATATTATAAATATATACAACACACCAGCAAAGCAACAGGGTAAAACGTTTTATTAAATAACTGTTTACATGGCAGCCTGCTGCAACATCGACCCAAACAAGCCTTTGTATTTGGGGCTCAAAATCAACAAGTAACAGGGTAAAACGTTTTATTAAATAACTATTACGATGGCTTCTGATTTTCAACATACGGTGTGGTGACGCGGACTCAGAGGGGGCGCTTGGCTCCTGCCCCCTCCCCAAGTCTTGTTGCCCTGGTGTGGCCTAAGATCGCCCCCGACATAGGCGGCCGGCTCCCGGGGTCAAGCGGAACTTTTTGCCTTTTGGTGACTCTTCCATTCGGGACCTTGTCCCACAATCCGTTCGACCTGAAGACACGTCCTGCGGTGCCCTAGTCCGACCATCACATATTCCTGCGCCAGGAGATGGCGTGGGGTGCACTAGAAGGGAGAAGTGGCGCGAACGAGCCTCCCCCACCTCCCCAGGTGGAGGTTTCTCAGCTACACCCCAGCGTTTCACGCAACCAGCTGACTTGTGCCCGCTCTTGCGGAACAGTGCCTCCCTCGGCCAGCTGAATTGCGCCTGCTCCACACCTTGTCCCACAATCCGTTTGACCTGAAGACACGTCCTGCGGTACCGTGATCTGACCATCACATATACCTGCGCCAGGAGACGGCGTGGGGTGCACTAGAAGGGAGAGGCGGCACGAACGAGCCTCCCCCACCTCCCCAGGTGGAGGTTTCTCAGCTACACCCCAGCGCTTCACTCGACCAACTGACTTGCACCCGCTCTTGCGACACAGTGCCTCGCTCGGCCAGCAGAATTGCGCCTGCTCTTGCTATTACAGCGTCTCACCCACCATCCAACGGAATTGCACCCAATCTTGCGGTACAGCGACAGGCGGCTGCCACGGAGCTCACGAAATGGCGGTCGGCTCCACAGACTTGGGCCTGGCCTGCAAACTTGGCTCTGGGCAACGCTGGAACTCGGACGCTTGACTGCTAGGGCATGGGCCCCATTCCCAAAAGCTTCCCCTCAGCCTTGAAGATTCTACAAAAGTCACCGGGGCCCCCGACTCCCGCAGACTTCCGGTGGGGAGCGACTGCCATGATTGCTCGCGGAATGGCCACGACGTAGCCACGGGGTGCTCTCATGCTGACGCCAGCTTCAGTCTGAAACATCCAGAAACACTGTAGACTACCAATTCGATCAGTTCCGGTGGAGCCCCAACGTGACCCGGTAGAGAAGAACTTGCCCTCCCCTCTTTGACTGATGGTTCTTGTTGCCTGTCCCTTCTGTTGTCATTTAACAGAACTTTTTGGACTGCTGAAAGGGGTTGTGTTCCGACCGCTGGTTGGTGGAGACATTTTGACTATATTCTGGACCTACGTTGTCGCGTAATGCGTCATATGACGCGCCGCGTTAGCGCACCCGGAAGTGCTCATGTGCACGAGGCGCGAAGCGCAGCTTCCCGGAAGCGATCCGGGGCACGGAGCGCGTAACGTAAGCATAACAGGTCATGTGACTTGTTAATAAAACTTTTCATTGGTTCATTTCACTTTTGGGTTCCTAATTATGTAAGGCTAGGTCATGTGACCTAAAAATAACACTTTTCATTGGTTTAGAACTATTTTTTGTCCCTAATGATGAAAACCCCTCCTTGTTTCCTCACTCTGACATTCATCTTTGTGAGAGGAAGACCTTTTTTCATCACTTAGCAATAGCAAGTGTTGTAGCTTCAACTGGAGCATCCCCACCACCACCTCCTCCTAGGAAGAGAGGACCACCTCCTCAGATCATCCTACAACAAGAGGAGGAAGAAGAGGAAGAGGAGCAAGGGACAGGGAGGTTTTTACCTGAACAGCCAAGGAGGTCCCATGGCAAAGAAAGTGACTGGGAGGGGGCACTTGGCTCCTGCCCCCTCCCCAAGTCTCGCTCGGCCAGCTGAGTTGCGCCCACTCTTGCGGCCTACAACATGGAGAGGCCGGGGCGTTGACTAGGCGGAGCCTCCGGCCGCAACCACAGCGCCAACAATTGCTGCTGACGGAGGGGAGCCTTGCCGGTGAGAGCCACTGATCTGAAGAACCGCTGCCTGCGGTGCCTCCCTGAAGAGCTTGACGGAGGCCCCCGAGAGGTGGGGTGGTGGCGCGGACTGGGAGGGGGCGCTTGGCTCCTGCCCCCTCCCCAAGTCTTGTTGCCCTAGTGTGGCCTGAGATCGCCCCCGACATAGGCGGCCGGCTCCCGGGGTCCGGCGGAACTTTTTGCCTTTTGGTGACTCTTCCATTCTGGACCTTGTCCCACAATCCGTTTGACCTGAAGACACGTCCTGCGGCCTGGTCCCTGAATGTGTGCAAGGGGACGGTATTGATTGAATCAAGATGGCGGCTTCACACAAAGCTGACTCAAGTGTTGCTGCTGATGCTATGCAGACAAAAACTGGTTTTCAGTTTGTACATTCTTCAGAATTTTTCCATCCAAGGCTGGTTGAGAGTTTGTAGAACGATGTCTTCAGATTTTCAACATACGGTGTGGTGACGCGGACTGGGAGGTGGCGCTTGGCTCCTGCCCCCTCCCCAAGTCTTGTTGCCCTGGTGTGGCCTAAGATCGCCCCCGACATAGGCGGCTGGCTCCCGGGGTCTGGCGGAACTTTTTTTCTCTTCCTTTCTGCATCTTGTCCCACAATCCGTTTGACCTGAAGACACGACCAGGTCCCTGAATGTGTGCAGGGGGACGCTAATGATTGAATCAAGATGGTGGCTTCACACAAAGCTGACTCAAGTGTTGCTGCTGATGCTATGCAGACAAAAACTGGTTTTCAGTTTGTACATTCTTCAGGATTTTTCCATCCAAGGCTGGTTGAGAGTTTGTAGAACAAGATCGCCCCCGACATAGGCAGCCGGCTCCCGGGGTCCGGCGGAACTTTTTGCCTTTTGGTGATTCTTCCATTCTGGACCTTGTCCCACAATCCGTTTGACCTGAAGGCACGTCCTGCGGCCTGGTCCCTGAATGTGTGCAAGGGGACGGTATTGATTGAATCAAGATGGCGGCTTCACACAAAGCTGACTCAAGTGTTGCTGCTGATGCTATGCAGACAAAAACTGGTTTTCAGTTTGTACATTCTTCAGAATTTTTCCATCCAAGGCTGGTTGAGAGTTTGTAGAACGATGGCTTCAGATTTTCAACATACGGTGTGGTGACGCGGACTGGGAGGGGGCGCTTGGCTCCTGCCCCCTCCCCAAGTTGTTGCCCAGGTGTGGCCTAAGATCGCCCCCGACATAGGCGGCCGGCTCCCGGGGTCCGGCGGAACTTTTTTCCTCTTCCTTTCTGCATCTTGTCCCACAATCCGTTTGACCTGAAGACACGACCAGGTCCCTGAATGTGTGCAGGGGGACGCTAATGATTGAATCAAGATGGCGGCTTCACACAAAGCTGACTCAAGTGTTGCTGCTGATGCTATGCAGACAAAAACTGATTTTCAGTTTGTACATTCTTCAGGATTTTTCCATCCTAGGCTGGTTGAGAGTTTGTAGAACAATGGCTTCAGATTTTCAACATACTACTCTTCAACATTCTTCATAAATGTAACAATGTGAGACTCACTAGGAGAACGTCCGTTTATCTTTCCTTTCAAAATGCTACCAACAATATTTTCTGAATGGAAGACACCATCTTGTAGCATAAAGAGCTGCGTCAACGGTGGTATTGCCCAGATTGTCTTGTTTTCTAGTGCTCGTAATGACGAAGCCAGAACTGCCGAAAGGGATTCTGGTCCTGCCGCTACTTATTTGAGACATTGAACTATACTCTGGACCTGCCTGGCCTCGACCAAAATGGCGCCAGTATGGGAGCTACTTGCAACTCCTTATGACGTTCTAGTTACTTAGCCTTGACGTTATGGGCGATGTATGCGGTCTTTGTGCACATGGCGGGCGGGGAAGGGTACTGACTGGAAATACGGACAACCCTATTGATGTCGATTTTTCATTATTGTTTATTGTATGAATAAAGCTTCGAATTAATGTTACCCATGATACTTGCCCATGGTGTGCGTATGGACGATTTTATTGTAACTGATCCTGTTATACTTTCAATTAAAAAATCAACCTTCACTGATCCTGCAACCGTTTGTCACGTTTAGTTTTTTCAATTAAATGGCTCGCTTGTTACATACTCCTATACCCCTGGCTTTTGACCCTTTCCTACGCGCGGTCTGTACTAGCCCCCTCAGGCAATCTATGTAATGAACAGACTACCATTGCCGAAACACAAGGGAATGCATCTCAGATGTACAGAAAGGCATCCCTTCAGGCTCGGTCCCACACACCCTTACAGTGAGAATCCCCTCCCCAATTACAATACAGGATCGTTATCAGATAGTAGGAACGCGTGTGGTGTGACGGATCTCATGGAGTGGGGGCCTTGATCTACTGTAACGCCTTTGAAGAGGGGTGATTCTTTACAGTTGGGACAATAAACTACATCCGCAGGGCTAGGTGATAGCCTGTGACCGGCCTGGACAATCGGACACAGAGGAAGAGGAGTGTCAGAGGGTGGGTGCGGTAGTGAATAAGGTGAAAGGGCGGGCACGGGGTGTAATTCTCAGGGAAGAGCAGCGCAGATGGGGGGAGGTTTATGGCCCATGCATGAGAGAGAGAGCGTGGGTGACCAGTGCATGGGGGAGATGCTTGCGAGGGTGGGGAGCTGTGCTGATGATCGGCGACGTGCAGAGAGTGGATCTACTCATGGCATCTAAAATGGCTGCTGTGCACGACAAAAGTGTGGCATTGGAAAAAAGTAAAATATGAATTGGCCAGCAAGGGATTTCATTCATATGAGTTTGCAGCACTACTTTAGGACTTGTTGAAAAACAAACAGAGTACCAAAATCTGAGTTCAATCAGCGGCTGTTCGAAATAAATTTAAAAGTTTCTAACAATGAGAAAACACAGTATGTTACCACACTAACATCATAACTAGAGTTAATGAATAATAAAACATGAAACCAGGATAGTTTTTTTGTCTGAGGAGTTATTATTTTTGGATTCAAAACAAAGAATAGTTCTGTACAAAAAATCAATCAACAGTAACATAAAACAGGGTACATACAAAGATATATATTGGATATTTAAGGTATTGGTTGCTTTTCCTATAGTATATCCAAGAACAATTGTCCAGACTGCTAAACAAGGGGGTGACAACTTGATTTCTACTATCAATCAGGAGAAAATCAATAGTCGGTACAGATCATACATTGCAGAATTGGACTAGGTAGGTCGACGTTTCGGTCTTATCTTGATTATTTACAAGACCATCATCAGGACGGAATATTGATATATACAAGGTTGACCCTCTGTAAGAAAAACAACATAACATTACAATGTATTCTGATACTTATAAATACTTTTAAATTCCTGGTTCGCTAACTTAAAAACTTTTCTAGTTACATCTTTATTCAGCAAATTTAAAGACAATCTAAAACAGTCGGTGTGGCGACTGAAGCAATAGAACATCATTCAGCAATCATAGGATTAACTTATTCCTAAGTCTTATTTGAGTGTATGTTAGTTTACTCACTTATTGTTCAAAGTCACGACACTTATAGACTTAAGTGGCGGCCTCAGCTAATTTCTTTAAGAAGCAGGCAATGTGCAGACTCAGTTATTTGGGGTCACGCACTATTGGGGGAAAGAAGGTACTTTTAGTTTGTATCTATCTCTAATGTGCTAGTACATATTAAGTGTTTATCAGGGGTTTACCTTGTGCATACAGCAGAGTTGTGAAAGACCGATTCTGGTGGTTTGTTCAAATCGCGGTTCTTTTGCCAAGTGTTCACAGTTATCTAGGCGAAAATCAATGTAGTCATTTTTCACGAGATAACATTGATGGATTTGCATAGTTATAGGTACTTTCTAAAGATGTGGGACACCCTGACAAAGGTATCTTATATGTCTTTTTATTTTGACACTAAGCTTCTTATTGACAAAACTTAAAATAGTTATATTGCATATTTTAGTTATTAAAATGCATATATATCAAATGAGTATGAGGGGTCTGTTGTTACAGCCCAAAACATGTACTTGTTTTATGGGGCAGAACAGCGCAGCCAACGTGCTGCTCTAAAAGAGGTTTTTATCGCTCAATGAAAACGCATTGGAAAAAAGGCAAGATGGCGCAGACAATGTTTATCAATACGGATTAATTTATAACAATTATTTTTAACAATATATTTACTCGCAGTGACAAAATGGCGGTCAACACTTCCTGATTTCCTTCGAATCGAACGTTAACAGACGTCACGCAGCAAAAAAAAAAGAAATCCGCTCACGCGCAGCCGCTGGAAGACATGTATCAACATATATGAGCATCCTCAGCCACCCTCAGAAAACATAGGGGGTCAGGATACGTCTCCTGTACCCCCTTATACCCATTTCCCACATTGTTTTTCCTCCATCTTGTAATTTAATTAAAACGAAACACAAAATGGCGAATTCCCGTTTCGCTACCGGTTTGCGAACCGGGAAGCGCTTCTACCGCGAAAAATCTAATTTTTTTTAATTTGCCCCACGGGACCCTTTAATAACCCCAATATCATTCCTAGGGGGTCAAGAGGGGTCTACCTTGCCCCCTTTCATTAAATTCCCCCTTTGTTTTTCTCCTCCTCTTGTCTCTCGATCCTACCGAGAGACAAGATGGCAGCCGTTCCGGACTGTTTAGAATGTTGACAGACACCGGAGAGCCAATCAGCTTCGCTTCGCAAAGTTCCGTTACGCGAAAAGTACGCGAACCGGAGCGCTACCCGGGACGCTGTCACAGATATATCTGTTTTTTTAAAATGTAATTTCTCAAAATCCACTGGAGCACATATATTGAGACCTAGCAAAGGCACATCGGGCTAACAGTCCCTACAATTTTGCCAAGTTTCGTGCAAATCCATTCAGCCGTTCGAGCTAAAAGTGAGGCCAACCGCCCTATGGAAAAATGAATGGGAAAAACGCGTTTTGGGACCCCCCCTTTTTTCTCGGCCCCCCTTGACGACACCCCACCAAATTTTCAGGGGCTGCTCAGAAACAAAATGTGCCATTTTCCTGAACATTGCAGCCGATTCCGTCCACAAACGCCAAAGCTATTAGTCATAGAATTTTCAAAAGTCCCATAGAGAAAAAATCCTAACTGTATATACCTACTGGCGATATATATATATGTTTAATAATTATGCAAAGTAAAATACCATATTGTCCAGCGTATAAGACGACTTTTTAACCCATGAAAATCTTCTCTAAAGTCGGGGGTCGTCTTATACGCCGGGTGTCGTCTCAAGTAACTTAACGTTTGCTTTTGTAATTTTGTGATTTCGTATTTGTGCTCGGACCATGGGACAAATGAGTCAATTATAGGTACAGTTAACAGCGTTTAAAGAGTGTAAATTAGCATAGTGATTAGTACTCCGAACGCTATAATTTTTATTTGGTGTGCGTTGGAAGAGGGTTAGTCTTATACGGCGAGTATAGCCCAAACCCTATATTTTAACAAGAAAAGTAGGGGGTTGTCTTATACGCCCAGTCATCTTATACGTGGGAAAATACGGTATTAAACATGCTAGTATAATTAATATTATGTACATTATACTTACAGTTACTTTACTTTTCTTGATGGTATGTTTTGATGGTTGTTGTTTGTTCATTGTTATATTTTCTGTTGGTACGAAAGCAAAAAGGTTTTTGTTATTAAAAATCTACAAATATTTTTAGTTAAATTGTATTTCTTTGTAGGAAAACAATTAATACTTACTAGATGTAGTTGATGAATTTCATTTTGTGGATGTTTATTGTTGGTGCTGTTTGCAGAAGCTTAAAAGAGAAAATAATGTATTAGTTAAATTTGTTATTTTATTTCATTTATTATTTGATATTTTCTATTTGTTAGTTCCTTTACATACTTATTTTGTTTTATTTTTTTCTTTGATGTAGATTTTGCCGTTTTCTTCGAAGTTGTCTGTTGTAACCTTTTTTGGTGCAGTTTTATTGAAGTGTAAGCTGTCAAGTAAAAGAGACAAGGTTATATTTTTCGTTTATTAGATTATTTACATAATTCATGAACACATGTATGAAGCTAAAGAATTGTGCATCTTTCATAGCCAGGTTTAAGGAAATGCTATTTAAGAGTTGCAATGTTTAATGCACGTAGGAATTGCTAAATAAACTGTTGTTTATACACAATCTGTAATTGGGTGTATAATATTTTGCTAATAATTCCTATGGGTGTAGCGGGACATAGTAGTTAATTGGAAACTGCTTGCAGTTTGATTTTACTTATTTTGCTATTGTTTTTTCAGTTGATGCATTTTAAAAGTACTTTTATTGGTTATAAATTAGGCTTATTTGATAATTAGCTTGTTTTTGACTGTTAGTAATATTGATGCATGTGCTAATTAGATTTTATTTAAAAACAAATTATATACTTACTAATTTCCATTGATGTAGTGTTTTTTGTTGATGTTAATGTTTAGTTTAATTTTGTGGTAGCTGTGAAAAGAAAAGCATTTGTTAGCTATGTTTTGTATTTTTATTACGTTTAATAATCAAATGTATTTAATTTATTTTAGGTTAATTTTCATATTTAGTTAGTTACAATGTTGTTGAGTTAAATATTGTGGGCACTAATATGTTTCTCCTATATGTTCTAGGTGTATTTGTGATGAAGTTAAACCTGTGATATTTAAAGAAAAACATGTAAATATTTTAACTAAATTAAATTAATAAAGTGAAGTATTTATAATTTGTTATACAGTTTTTATTCTTGCCTGTCTACTAGAAAATTCGATATGGTTGTTTATGTAGTTCTTCTCTCTTCTCTGTTCTCTCTCTCACAAAGTAAGACTCTCCCTGATTGTTTGGCCAATATACAGTAACATTGTGTTAATTCATTCCTTGTTTGTATAGTGTTTATTTAATTAGTTAACGTTTACTATTGGTTTGTTTTAGTTTAGTTAAAACATTTTTGTTCGAGATACCTTTTTTGAATTTTTTAGCAGTTACCTTTTAATTAGATTAACATATATATACTGTTTATTTAATGTTTGTATTTATGTTATTTATTGTTGATATTTAATATATTTGTAAATACATGTAATTTACATTATTTATTGTTGATATATAATGTTAGTTTATGTTTGGTGTATTGAATATGTATTTAATGTTGTACAGTTAATGTATTTATTTATTTGTGTTAGTATTATAATAGTATTTGTTTTAAATAATTAAATATTTTGTATATATCTTTTTATAGTTTATTTTAAGTAATAGGGATATGTAATTAAATCTTATTTTAGATGTTGTTTTGTATGTATTTTATTGATATTTGTGTAGCCTGTATTGTTGATATCAATATGTTTGGTGCATATGTTTTATTTTTAATGTTATTGATATTTTAGTTAGCTATATTTATGTTCTCAATATTTTTGTTATCAATATGTTTGTAGACAATATACTTTTATCGATGTTTGTGTCATTTCCTGTTGAGATATAGGGTGTTGATATTTATGATACCGATATTATTTCCTCAATATTTTTATAGGAAGAGGTTTTTGTAGTCTATATTTTATCAGTAATCCACTAAAATAGGCCTCCCTCGCACCTTCATCTCCTCGGTTATGATTCTTTATACCAATCCAGTGGCATGCTTCAGAGCGAATGGATCTCATATTGACCACTTTCCTGTTTCCAGGGGTACCCAACAGAGGGCCCCTCTTCCCTCTCCTGTTCATTTTCCCTATGGACCCCCTGGTTCGCCACCTTCTGGAGAGACACCTTCACTGTGGCCTTCAACTCAAGAATAGCCCTTTCTTACTCTCCTTATATGCTGATGACATATTGTGATTTGTCCGCCATCCCTCTGACAATCTTCCCCCGCTAACACAAGAGATCATATGTTTTGACCCTGTGAATGCTGAATATCATATATCATGGACCACATATTCCACCAAATTGCTGGGCACACAATTACACTCTGAGAAAGATCAGATCCTTTGCCTTAACTATGAATCAACTGTTTAAAAGTTGTCAGCCAGATAGAATGCTAAATACGGCTTGGAAGAAACTCTGTCACTTGCTGGGTTGGGGTACCATTACTCCCCTGCTCTTCCACTGACGGACAATCCCTGGCTCCCCCTCACACATAAGAAGGTAATTCAGCACACGCTGTGGAGTCATGCACTCCATACCATGGGCAATGTGTTCCCAAACGGCCATGTTCTCATGCATACTGAAGATCTGACCCACAGTCCACCCTTTGAGCACTCAGTCATTTACAGCATCTCAGCGTAAACCGCTTTATTCCAATTCTAGTTTTTACGGCCATTGATCTTAAAATAAGGGCATACGCTGATGATGTTGCAATCTACTCTACTGATCCCTGTCTGCTTTGGATCAAATTTCAATGGAGCTGAGTAGTTTGGAGCTGTTTCTGGCTATCAACGTAACCTGTCTAAGACACTAATAATACTGACTTTTCAATCAGTCTCTCAAGTCTCAGGGACAGTCACTGCTGCGACTTACCTCGGGGTCAACATCTGTGTCAATACTGATCATTTGTTTTGTTCAATTATGTACCACTCCTATAGTCTTATACCTCAGAGATGTAGTCTTGGAACCACTTTCCAATCAGCATCCTCAGATGATGAAATATTGTCAAAATTGACATTTTACCCACATTTCTGTATCTTTTTTAGGCAATCCTAATGGGTGTGAGATCTCTTTTTTAAGCGTCTTGAAGTAGAGATAGGCAGCATCATCTGGGTGGTATCGGAGAGCTAGAAGGACTATTTGTCTTTTAAAACCTCCCTTTAGTCAAGGCGGGTCTCTTTTAAATTTCAAGCTGTATTTATGGGAAACAAAATTTCTTTCGTAGTAAGAAAATTCGCCCTCATCATGAGCCTGACTGTTTCCCTCAAGGGTATCAAAGGCCCTGTGGCCTGACTTGAAGTTTTTTTTTAGCAGATGCTCCGGTCTGAATTATTTTAAGCGGGTTCAGTTGAAGATCATCATGGTCATTTTCTGTATTTGGAGGGTAATCTGCGTCCGATATTCTCTTCCATCAATTCACTCGTTTACACCACTGCGGGGCAAACTTTTCTATCTATCTTCCATGACGAGGGGAGATTTTTCAATGTAACTAAAGCATTGTATGGTAGTGCATTGTCATTTACAGAAAGCACATTTTCCATTGAAATGGCTTTTAATTTTGCACAGACATACAGTTTTACAGATAAATCTATATAACACACAAATGATTGGGTGTGGAAATCGAGTTTCTGTGAATAGTTTTAATTTGTACGTCACCAACTAAAGTGTTTTGATTTGTTTTGATCATGTAAATATTTCTGTTTCCAGCACACATCAGAATTATAAAGAATGTGCTTCATTTTGTATTTCCTGACTGCTAAATGTATACAGTTCATTTACAAGTATTTACATTTTGCTGTGTGTTGTAAACAACATTTCTATACACCAGAAGGAGTAGGGAGTGATGAAATATCTCTATATGTAGTGGCACATGCTGTGTGTCCTAATATTGCCCTCACTCACACACTTGTGTGACATGCTTCATCATAGGGTTACTTCAAAACACCCCTGAGCATCCAACACCTGGGGTGGAGCAACAGGGTAGGGGAAGAGACCCTCCGGCCAGGGTTAAAAACGTGATGGTGGTGATTGGGAGATGTTATGGGCTCCTAACACCCCTCCTTACTGCCAATTCGTCAACATATTTCAGCCATAAGTTTGTGCCCCTAGTGCAGGGTCATGCTGGCCTTCTTTAGGACTCTACTGGTCCCGGGATGTATATCATGTCGTTTCCCGAAATAAAGGGGTGTCAGAACGAGTTGTTCTAGCACTGAGGTGTTCCCTAGAAAGTATTTTATTGTTGTATGAGTTTACCCCTAAACAATGTTAAAACTGGTGAGAGACAAGGAGCGACCCCCTGTGGTCACACTTACATCTTTGTGGATGCTCCTCCTCTTAACCTCTTGTCTGTTCTCGCCGTGTAGACAGTCTACAGCCTTTTACTTTCACATTCCTGTGCTCCAGCAAAATTGTTACAAAATGCACTTTAAAACTCCTCTCACTTTGTAGTCAGAGAAAAAAAGTTAACTTCCATATGCATGTTAAAAGAATAAGCAACAATGTGTTAGAAGGCATTGCCTGATAGTTTACCTTTGTATTTGTAGCACCAGCAAATGTGACACAATATATACAGAGGGCCTGATTCAAAAAGATGTACTTACACTTATGGGCAAGTTCATGATTCTCTGCTATTCACTAAAAGATATGCAAGTAGTATCTTTACGAGTGCGGAGTCTCCACACATAAAAAGACTTGCCTTTTTATATACGGAGACTCTGCACCCATAAAGATACTACTCTTAAATACCTTTGTGACTAGCAAACAAGCTTTTTTGGTTACTTTAGCTCTGACCATTAATTCTTTCTGACACTCATTTGGTCCTCCGATGGATCTACTTATGTGCCAATGAGGGGGTGAACATAGAGGATCCGATATCAAGCTATACAATGAAGACCAGGAATTGGATAACCAACTTACAAGCTAGTAATCACATTTATATATGTGACTCTCAACACCAGACTATATCAGAACGAATTATCATTGTCTTTCCGAATCTCCAATAGAAATTCAGTCGGATCATAATCATACAAACTAATAATTCCATTAAGGCAATGCAAAACAATAATATTAGTACCTGGTATTCAGAGATCCAACTATACTGATCTCTTCCTGTCATTAATTAATTATTTAAAATGCACAATCAAGTTAAAGAAACAAATCTGGCAAGACAGAACCTATGATTTAATACCGGTTAATCAATTGTATATATATATATGACTCTCAACACCAGACTATATCTGGAACAAATCACTACTGCCTATCCGAATCTCCTATAGAAATTTGGTCGGATCATAATCATACAAACTAATAATTCCATTAAGGCAATACAATACAATAACATTAGTACCTGGTATTCGGAGATCCATCTATACCGATCACTCCCTGTCATTATTACATTAATTAAAATGCACAATCAAGTTAAAGAAACAAATCATAACAAGATTAGATTTGATCAAGTTATCAAAAAGCAAGAGCATCATTATTAGCTTTTAAGATTTAAAGGTTACAGGACAGTTCTGAGTAGTTTAGGGTTTGCCATAAGGTGATAAAAGCTCTGGAAAGTTCAGGAAGGAGGACATAAACCAAAACAGCTTATGGGAAGTGTCCCATTGAAGTAGGTTCACATATTGCGCACACAGTGTAAGCGTCAGCACAAAAAGGGAAAAGATAGAGCCCAAAAAGTTCCCAATCAAATACATTCTTTCGGGATCAGGTCTAGCTCGATTCTCCCAAAACCGTAAAAGGAAAGATTACCTCCTCCTTCTGGATAATGTATAATATAATCCTTTTGTTCTGGTGGTGACACATCCTTGGTCATCTCATTGTGTCAGACCCCTCAGTCCATTGGTCAGTGCGTATAGGCTGGTTGTCATGAGACATAAAGAAGACAAAATTTGTACAGAGGACATGGTGCTGGTCATGTGATATGTCAGATCATCCGGTATTCGTAAATTCACAGACAATGATCGTTTAGCAGTAGGCACATGAGCGAATTTCAAATGATCAGCTTCCCATAACAAATGTTGACAATGTATCAGCTTTTTTTCAGTCAGTCCTTGCAAACGAGTGGGAACTCTTCTAGTAAGACACAGCTTTACTTCACATTATAAGTTAAGGAAACGTTCTCACAAATAAAAAACAGCTCAAGAAGATGAAAAATGCAGCCCTATTATATTTCTTTCAGAGCGTATGCAGAATATTAAGTAATTGAAATATGCGTTTCCTGAATAAAAAATTAATGCACTAATATTTTTCCAACATATAGGCATTCAGAATACATTATTAAATGTATTGTAAATCTCACATGTAACTATGACATATTACTGTATTTTCAAAGTACAAACATGTAAAATTATTTCAAATTATAAAATATTAATATAATCTCGAGTAGTTTGTATAAGTACACATGTGAAGATCAAATTCGAAAGGTCTGATCTTATCATTCAATATGACTTGGCAGTACCATTTTCTCTTTTCTCATTTGGTGCACAATTTCACATATACAATGATGAATTCAGAATGAACCTTCCAATATTACACGGGGAAAAAAAAGTAGATTGCATTAGATTTTATTAATTCTTTACACCCATTATTATTTTATTGAGTAAGAATAAGAATTTCATGTCATGTGAGTATATATTGTTAGCAATCTTATTCACATTAAAATAGCATACTAAGGCTTGTTTATAACTAAGAACCTATATTATTTAATGAATATCATTTTGTCTAGTCTAGATTTATCTGCATGCTTTTAAGATGCAGTAGCATAATTCCCTCATGTTTATTTTCAGCATCTCTTCAACTTGAAATTGGTGCATTGTTGTTAGTAGATTAATAGGAGTGTCTCCTAATCGGTTTAAGTATCCAACAAAGGATCTAGCTGCTTATCAGCTGCATCTCACAACAGTGAAAGTTTACCTTTGTGAATCTGGCCCAGAGTTTAAAGACATCTTTATTTATCTCTTCTACTTTACCGACCCACAAACAATGCAATACCAAAGGAGATGATGGACGGAGCATTTGAGCAAATCAAACACTCACCCCCAGTCAACTGATCTGGGTTTAATCCATCATCATTCTTTAGCTTACTCCACCACCCCAGCTCAGGCATGGCCATATGCAAATCAGTCTGACCCTGTGCCTCATGAGAACAGTCCAGCCTGAACTGCCTATCCATGTCTTCCCTGGACCGGAAACAAGCATCCTGGGACCGGTTTCGGGTTCATTACCCTCATCAGCCAGGCTATCTTGAATCCAGTGGAAGAGTGAGCAAGGGACCCACGTCTGGGCATACTCTGTCTTCTTAGGGTAAACAAAGCGATACCAAAGGGTAAGATGGACGGAGCATTTGAGCAAATCAAACACTCACCCCCAGTCAACTGATCTGGGTTTAATCCATCATAATTCTTTAGATCACTCCACCACCCTAGTTCAGGCATGGCTATATGCAAATCAGTCTGACCCTGTGCCTCATGGGAACAGTCCAGCGGAACTGCCTAGCCATGTCTTCCCTGGACGGGAAACAAGCATCCTGGGACCGGTTTCGGGTTCAAAACCCTCATCAGCCAGGCTATCTTGAATCCAGTGGCAGAGTGAGCAAGGGACCCAAGTCTGGGCATACCCTGCCAACTTAGGGCGAACAAAGCCATACCAGTCAGTGGGGTGCGACCCACAAATTTGGAAACACAGAGAGAGTAACGTAAGCTGCAACTCTATGTTAAAATATTGTCTGTACGGGCATACGTAAGGAGCTACTCTAATATCATACCGTATAATCAATGTAATCAATGTAAAAGATCATTTTATGAAACACATTCATGCACATAAAATTCAATTTGCATTAAATCAATCCAGAATATCTTCAATGGCCTACGAAAGACAGGTCTCTCATTTCCTCTTCACAGCTAAAAATAATGAGCAGCCGTCTGAAACCCTAAAAGTGATCACTAGCATTTCATAACTTTTGACTGATTTCAAATTATGTACGAACGATAACAATAAGTATAGTGTGGACAGCAACAGTGAAAACACCTGTCATCCTCAGAGTGGGCAAAATAAATGCAAACACAAAGAGGTGCAGTCCAGACAGCAGCAGTGCAAGCACCGATCACCCTCAGAATAGGTAATTCATGTGCAGAAGCAGTGCAAGTTCCCTTTGTACTTGGAACATGAATAGCATGAGCAGCTGTAATGAAAAATAACGAATCAAATAGAAGACGGGTCCATTGCTTAACACAGCAGCGGAATCTCCCCCCCAAAAAGGGAAATCTCACAATCAGCTGGCTTCAAGTATCCATCACGCTCACACGAATTGCAGTATATGCAGCAGCAATGAAGTCATTGTTCACATTCCGCACTACAGCGAGCAATACCACACCTTCAGAAGATGGACGACACAGGCAGTAGCAATGTAAACATCCCTCGCATACACAAAAAGAGCAACATGAAAAGTTACAGTGTAGCACAATAACAAGATACGTATCCATTAACCTTCAAACAATTATAAGCATTATTATAAATAGGTACAACAGCACTGCAAGTTTCCCTAACTCTCAGCACACTTAAATCAACACTTAAATTAACACCAGAGCTTATATTACAGATGAGGTACACTGTCCCTGTTTGCACTAATGCACACTCTTAACTGGGTGCTCTTGGTATCGACCTGCACATTGCGTCCCATTAAACTAAATCGGCTGTTCCCAATGCAGAAATAAACCTACCCAACATTAAAACAAAACAGTACAATGAATTGGTGGTTTATTTTTGTTTGGGTAATGGCCTGAGTATTGGGGTGGACAGACCACATGGACACAGGTATTCTTTTAATCTATCCTTTATTTAAAAGCCATCTCTATTACTGTGTTCTTGTACTTCTGGGGGAGCTTGTCTCCACCGATGTGTTACTGCACTGTCCTACCCTGGAATCCTGTGCTTCTCCCTCACACTTCCTTTCCAGTCCATAGACAGTAAGTGGTGTCTGGTATCCAAGCTATGGTCCTGGGGAGGCTTCAACCCGCAGGATCCTAATGTCCCCAACATCTCCCCCCTCCTTAAAGCTAATGACTTATCTCTGACATAGGATGATAGGGTGATACTGCCGCTGCCCGCGTCCCCCACAGGAGGACATCAGCAGGGCAGTCCCCTTATTCCCATTAGTCGGAGCCCCCCCTCCGTCAGTCCTCGTGGAGGGGGAGGCTCGGGCAGTGTTCCTGCGTTGGGGGCTGGCCGGGTACTTAGGCCCCTGCAGCCCTGCATGCGACCTCTTTGCCGGTCGTCTGATGTGATGACCAGATGACGACAGACGCTGGACACTAGGACCCTGTGGGTCACAGGGTGGTGACCAGGTCACCGGACACCACTTCCTGTCGGGGGACAGGAAAGGACATTATGCAGCAGGACGAGGACGAGGACAGACGTGCCCTGACGGACTGATGAGAAACCGAAATAAAGAATCACATGTGCACCTACCCGATCTGTGTCCCGAGTAATTACTGAGTGCCGCGTACACGACATCTGGCGACGAAGGTGGGAACAGGTCCCTGCGTGCAGGAATCCAGAAATCGCGATTTAAAACCAGGAGCCCACCCTGGATCGCGTTGCGGCCAAGAAGAAGAGGGAAGAGTGAAGCGCCGTCCAGCCATCAGCAGCGACGTGGGAGCCCAACCCGACCTCCGCAAAAGAAAAGAACAACAAAGCCAGTAAGCGCTAGCGCGAAGAGCGCGAAGTTCGAAGAGCTCAACGCCAGCGCGAGCTCTCGCGAGAGTCTCGGCGGCCATATTGGGGCCAGGCGTGGGAGCCAATCAAAACGAAGAATAAGCGCGGCGGCCATCTTGAAGTCAGGCAGCGCACGGATTGGCCAAGAAGTCTCGCGAGAGTCTCGGCGGCCATCTTAAAGTCAGGCGCGAGGGCCAATCAGGAAGCAGGAAAGTTGGGCGGCCATCTTAAAGTCAGGAAAAGATCGAAAACGAAGGAAAAAGTGCCGATTGCAAGGAAAAAGGAAATAAAAGCACAGGCAAAGACAAAGAACAGAAGATAAAGAGTAAACAAAGATAGAAAATAAAAGAAAGACTCAAAGAAATCAAAAAAGGGGGACAAAAGTGTCACCACAAAAGAAGAATAATAAAGAAAGAATAAAGGAGATATCAAGAGAAATAACTAGAAATAAAAGAGTCTAAAGAAAATGCCAGACACAAAATCGCAGAGTGCACAATTCCGCAGACCAGTGCCTTTCGTGGTATCGGAGCCACAAGTGGGCATCCGGTGGGAAAAGTGGATCATAAAATTTGAGCGATACATGAAGGCGACTGACGTGGTAGATGAAAAAAAGTTAGATCTACTCTTAAACTTAGTGGGGGATGAGGTGGAGGACCTCCTCATAACACTACCACAGAGTGAATTAGAAACCTATGACAAATTAAAAAAGTGTCTGACGGCTAAGTTCGACCCGCAAAGAAATGTCGACTTTGAGAGATATTCTTTCCACATGGCATATCAGCAGCCAGAAGAGTCAATGGATGACTTCGCAACGAGGCTGAGAAAGCTAGTAGCATATTGCGAATTTGAAAAGTACGACAACGAACAGGCACTTCGTCTCAAGCTGATAGAAGGCTGCCGAGACACGGAATTTCGCACAAGACTACTAAAAGAACCGATCACTTTGGAGAAAATTGTTGACCTTGCGAGGGCAGAAGCAAGAGCGATGATACAAGTGAAACAGATGGATCGAAAGGGAGAACAAATACATAGAATGACAGACACCGGCAAGAAAGGGAACTGGAAAGGAGGACACAAGGAACAAGCGGCGAAGAAACAAAGTTCCCAATGCTACAGGTGCGGCCTGGAATTCCCTCACAGAGGACCATGCCCAGCATTTGGCCAAACGTGCAGAAAATGCAACAGAAGCAACCATTTTGCTACTATGTGCCGAGGTGGACAATTCAAAAGTGAACGTGGCAGGCCAGGAAAACCAAGAACAACAACAACAAAACATGTAAGGCACATGGACGCGACGGAGAGGAGCTCGTCGGGGGAATCAGAAGAAGAAGAGGAAGAAATAACAAGAAAAGTAGAACGCCTATATCTCATGACCACGGATGAAGGGCATGAAGAAGAACATATCAGGCTAATAGACAGGAAATCAATAAAGAAGACGGATTGGGTGACAATTGAAGTAGGGCCACATCAAACAAAATTTGTACTGGACAGCGGAGCCACGTGCAACATCATGTGTGCCACAGAATATGACAAGATGAAGAAGAAGCCGCCGCTACAACCATCAAGTGTAAGAGTATTTACATGGGGTGCACAAAATCCTGTAACCAACATGGGAAAATTCACGGACACCATGACGCACAAAGGCAAAACTGTCGTAGAAGAAATACATGTGTTACGAGGAGACATTCCAGCACCATGTCTACTAAGCAACGTAACAGCAAAAGTAATGGGACTACTGAAAATGATGTATCACATGTCAGAAAAAGAAAGCATACTACAGGAATTCCCGAAGCTAACGGAAGGACTAGGAAAACTTAAAGGAAAACAAATAACATTACACATAAATGAGGCTGTCAGGCCAGTTGCACAGCACCACCAAAGGGTACCAATACATCTACAACCTCAAGTAGAGGAAGAAATAAAGGCGTTACTGGCCCAGGACATCATTGAGCCTGCAGAAGGACCAACGCCATGGGTGTCCCCAATAGTGGCTGTACCAAAGAAAGACACTACGCAGATAAGGATCTGCGTGGACATGAGAATACCGAACACAGCCATCGAAAGAGAAAGGCACCCAGGGCCACATCTGGACGACATGATAAGCTGCCTGACAGGAATGAGAAAATTTTCCAAACTAGACCTGTGCAAGGGATATCATCAATTGGAGCTAGATGAACAATCCAGATACATAACGACCTTCTCAACGCACCTTGGACTGTTTCGTTACAAAAGGCTGAGTTTTGGAATATCTTCAGCAGCAGAAATATTCCAAGAAACGATCAGGCAGATAATAAGAC
This sequence comes from Lissotriton vulgaris, assembly GCF_964263255.1. Classification (NCBI taxonomy): domain Eukaryota; kingdom Metazoa; phylum Chordata; class Amphibia; order Caudata; family Salamandridae; genus Lissotriton; species Lissotriton vulgaris. The sequence continues at coordinate 476,254,068 of NC_141694.1, forward strand.
CGATAACGAACAGTCTAAACTACAGCGATGACATCCTGGTCTTTGGGAAGTCAGACGGGGAGCATGACAAAGCACTGAGGGAAGTATGCTCATGGCTAGTAATGGTGGGCCTGACAGTAAACGAGAAGAAATGCGAGCTGGGGAGAGAAGAACTAGTGTTTTTTGGACACATATTCTCACGAAAAGGAATGAGGCCTGACAAGAGTAAGATAGACACGCTCGAAAAAGCGAGTGAACCAAAAGACGTCGCCGACGTGCGCTCGTTTCTTGGCCTTGCCAGCTACTGCGCGAGGTACATAAAAGACTTCGCAATGGTGAGCACACCCTTGAGAGAACTGACCAAACAAGGGCACCCATTTGAATGGACCACAGAGTGCACAAAAGCGTTTGAAGAGATAAGAGCATCAGTGACAGCAGTCGACCACCTAACATACTTTGACCCGAACCTATGCACAGAACTAACAGTAGACGCCAGCCCGGTAGGCCTGGGCACAATACTAGCACAACACAAACCTGGGAAAGATTCACCTCGACAAATAGTAGCATACGGAAGCAAAAGCCTGTCCGATGTTGAGAGAGCCTACTCTCAACCAGAAAAGGAGAGCTTGGCGGTGGTATGGGCATGTGAGCACTACCACATGTTCATATATGGAAAGCCGTTCACAATAGTGACAGACCACCAAGCACTAGTGACTATCTATGGCAACCCAAAGGCAAAAATACCACCGAGAATAGAAAGGTGGGGAATAAGGCTGATGGACTATAACTTCAAGATAGTACACAAACCAGGCAAAGATCAAAATCCAGCCGACTACATGTCGCGACACCCGCTCCCGCATCGGAGTAATAGTACCACAATGGCAGAAGAATACCTCAATTTCATCGTGAAACAAAACACTCCAGCGTCAATAACAAGTGAAGAACTGGAGCAAGAGACAAAAAGAGATCCGACAATGAAGACAATAGGAACGATAGTGAGGCTACAGAGATGGAGACACATCAATAGCAACACCGTCACAGAAGAAGGAGTTGACAAAGAAGAACTGCTGGCGTTCAAAAAGATAGGCGAAGAATTGTCGGAGACAGAGAACGGAGTCCTGATGAGAGGTTCAAGGATTGTAATACCACTTCGACTACGAAAAAGAACAGTTAAGATAGCACATGAGTCGCATAGAGGAATAGTAGCGACAAAGAAGATGCTGAGAGAAAGAGTGTGGTTCCCAGGACTAGACAGCATGGTAGAGGAAGAAGTGTCACAATGTCACACCTGTCAAGTAACTGGATCCTCCAGTAAGCCCACACCGCTGAGGATGTCGGAACTGCCATTGGCAGTATGGACTGAACTAGCGGCAGACTTTTATGGGCCACTGGAGACTGGAAAATACCTGCTGGTAGTCATTGACGATTTTTCAAGATTTCCAGTAGTGAGGGAAGTGGCATCGACATCGGCAAACGCCACCTTACCAGTGCTGGACGACATATTTGCTGCCTGGGGCTCACCACAAACACTGAAAACAGACAATGGCCCTCCATTTTCAGGAGAAGAGTTCCGCAGGTTCATGGACTACCTGGGGATCAAACACAGGAAAATAACCCCACTGTGGCCACAAGCCAACGGAATGGCAGAAAGATTTATGGGGACCATCAAAAGGGCCATCCAGCGAGCAAAATTGACACAGATCTCCATTGGACAAGCGCTGTGTCAAGTACTACGAGACTATAGGAACACCCCTCACAGCACCACGGGCAAATGCCCAGCAGAACTAGTGTTAGGAAGAACAAGCAAGACGAGGCTACCACAGAGAGAAGCCACAGCAGACACCAACAGACAAGAGATCGCAGAAAGAGACAACAAAGAGAAAAAGAAAATGAAAGAATATGCTGACAAAAAGAGACATGCAGCTGAACACCAACTAAAGGAAGGAGACATAGTAATAGTGAAGCAAACACAGCAAAGAAAATCCGACAGCCCTTTTTCAAAGGAGCCGCTGGTAGTAACTGGAGTAAACGGGTCAATGGTGACCGCGGTCTCAGACCATCGGAAGATAACAAGAAACAGCTCACATTTCAAGGAGCTCAAAATGGAAGAAGAAGAAAGAGCAATAACAACAGCGGAAGTGGAGGAAAGAGAGCAAGGAACAAACGGAGAAGTGACAACACACAAAGAAGAAGGTGGAGGACCAGAGCAGAGCGGAGAACAAAGACCAAGAAGAGAATTCAAAAAGACAAAGAGACTGCTAGAAGAAATGTAGAGACTCTCTCTCTCTCTCTCTCTCTCTCTCTCTCTCTCTCTCTCTCTCTCTCTCTCTCTCTCTCTCTCTCTCTCTCTCTCTCTCTCTCTCTCTCTCTCTCTCGCACCGTCTCACAGGCGTTCCACAGTGTGGGCAAGGACTTGTGCATGGGGAAAGTATTTGTTGTAACAAGGGGGGAGATGTGATGACCAGATGACGACAGACGCTGGACACTAGGACCCTGTGGGTCACAGGGTGGAGACCAGGTCACCGGACACCACTTCCTGTCGGGGGACAGGAAAGGACATTATGCAGCAGGACGAGGACGAGGACAGACGTGCCCTGACGGACTGATGAGAAACCGAAATAAAGAATCACATGTGCACCTACCCGATCTGTGTACCGAGTAATTACTGAGTGCCCCGTACACGACATCCGCCCTCCCGGCTGCCCCTGTCCGGCCTCGGCCCCTGTCCGGCGTCCGTACCGGTCGTCCTGCGCCTGCCTGCCTCGCTGCACCACCCTGTCGCCGTTTGGGCCCTCTGGTCGCTCGTCCAGAGGCCTGGTCTGGCGTCGGTGTGCTGTTTTCTCTGGGTGAGTCCCCCCCCTTCCTCGGGGAGGGGGTTTTGGTTTCCTTTATCCGCTTTGGTCTTGGCTCCTCGGAGAGGCCGTTGTAGCAGGGTTTCCGTTCTCCCACAGAACTGTGCATAGAGATCTAGAACCTTAGTGAGTTAGGATGATCCAAAAACTCATCTCAGTGTCAGAAATCTCCTTACCTAGCTAGCTACAGTGTCTCATGGATCATTATGGAATAATCCATGTCTTAGACAAACCAGAACATGATCTTTAGAATACCTCAGGAGTCGTGGAACACATGAACACTCTTTCGTTATATAATCATTTCAAACCAAAACTGAGAGTCAAAGAACACAAGTGCAAGTTTGAAATATTTATTATTCAATGCAAAGTTCTCAAACGCAGTATCTTGTATAATACCAAAATGCAGATTATAAAAATCAGAGTCAGCAGCATAGTCACTAATCCATAGTAAGCAAAAGGTGATAGCATGTTATAATGCAATTTCTATAGAAATCTATATCACCTATATTTCGCGCACCCTATCTAGCATATTATATTATATCTAAGAAGGTCTCATTTGGGCTTTAGCAGGGCGGCCCCATACCTCTCAATGTCAGTAGGAGCAGTTCACATCAACAGCTACCAGCTCTCTTCATGCGCAGCACCAAGTGTCTGCGTTCATTCCGTGTAACTCTATCTTAAACCCGCGTAGAGCCCAAAATGTTGGCATCAACATTATTTGTGTTATGTCTAATGTGGTGCGAGGATCAAGCCTCCCAGCAACCTTGTGTTAGGTTAATTTTAGAGTGTGCAGCTCTCAGTGTGCAGACAGTTGTACCAAGTGTACCAGGCAAAGCTGATAGCATAGAAATAACATATTATTCTCAAATGAACCACCTCACCGCTTCTAGGGTGAAGGCGACAACAACCAGTATGTGTCGTGTGCAAAACTGAAGCCGAAGGAAAAAAGGCTGTTTAAACGTGTAATGCACTCATGCTAACTTAACGCAATATATGTAACGAAGTATCCATATGACACCCCCCCATTGGTCCGAGCACCGTCAAACATAAGGGAAAAGGCAATATTAACTCAGATACAAAAATTGAAAGCAAAGTTCAATAACTCAAGCTAAAATAAGCTAAAAATGTGTATGAATGAATATGTATGAATGCCTACAGTGGCCTCAAGTCTAAAAATAAAAACAAAACTTTCGAACCAAAAGTTATTCGCCAGGTCTCAAAATATGAAAGTAGGACCAGGCCGTATCAATCCAAATGTCTGTAAGAGAAAAAACAAGGCACTCATCCGATATCCAAAGTCATGTGCCACAATGACGTAATCCTCAGCGACATCACGTGATTGAATTCTCCATCAGCTGAACACACTCCATCTCTCCAAGTCAGCGAGGGGAAAGTCATATTTCACAACAAAGCACTCCTCCCAGGCATGTCATGAATGGAAAGTATATGCAAAGAAAGTTGCAACAGCCTCCAGCATGAAATCACTGCCATCATCCGAAAACAGTTCTGCAATCCAATTTAGCAACGGGAAAGAACATACGTGCTCCTCCAGCATCGGATCCTCCTGTAACGTCAGAGGACAACTCGGTGGGTTCACCAGATCGCTGTGTGTCAGAAAGGCATCCGCCGCTGCAGAGATCTCCCATTGGCCCAGAACTCCATTTATTGCTGCCAAGGCCATAACTCTCTCGCCAGAACAGATCAACTCATGAGCCACCACGGGACGCATTAGCTGATCAAAATCGACGTCAGGAGCAGTCCTCAAGCATAGGCACAAATCAATGGCCCAATCGAACTCGCAGTTCAGGCAGTGAAACACAGGTTGGACACACGTGAAGTCGGTGAACCGAAATGACAATCTATAGGCCGTGCTTAATGCTGCAAGCGGCAATGTTCCATAGTAATTGAGCATCCGATTACGGCACAGTGATCAGGAGGCGTTGAACGGCGTCTTGCGCAGGATGGGCATCCATGTTTTATGAAGAAAAATACCAACAGAATGCCTGCGGCTACAGCCAGTAACACAGGTAGTCCACCAAACAAACTCGAAAAAATAGTGTGAAAAAACGTGGGAATGATACCAAAAACCTTCTCAAACGTAGTCACGAGGCCACTGCTCTTGAGTTGAGAAGCAAGATGGCGGCCGCTACTGCAGCCGTGTGAGGAGCTGCTCGTGTTCTCTCCGGGGATCTGACCCAGCCTGGCGTGAGCGTGGAGCGTGGCGCCGGCTGCCGCCCATCTGTGAGCCGAGTGTTGGAGGTTACGCAGGAGAAAAGGTCGCTCTGCTCTTTGGTAGCTTTTGTGTGAATCCGGGCTGCTGGTCCGAGTTGCAGGACTGAAGCCGATTCTTTTCCCCGGTTTAACCGTCCGCGGTGCTTTAATTTGCCTTAATCACGGCGTCTCAGTCACAGCTTATCGCAAAACTTCAGTTCTGCTGCAAGGCGAGGCAAGCCGAGTGAATTGCTGTGAGACAGGTGGAGGAGGCAGCGTGGGCATCTGTGCTGACGGTGGAACATTGTAACAAGTCCGCCCTGAAGGATTCTGCCGATGCTTTTTGCTACATTGTTAAGTTCCAAGATCCGAGGAAAGACGTCAGCGGTGCTTGAACAAACTGCTGGCGGTGATATATTGTTGCAATTCCACCCTGAAGGATACTGCCGGCGCTTCAGTTACATTGTTTAAATTTAAGTTTTAAGACGCGATTAAAGGCGTCGTCAGCGGTGTTTGAACAAACAATTGTAACAGCTTTTCCTCTTTCTGCTATAACGCTCGGATAAAGACACCTTGGTGAGTGGGGAAAGATATCTTTTGTTTCCTGAATTTGCAACATTGTGGTGCTTGAAAACTTTCATTGAATATCCAGCAAAGTCAGAAAGTATCGAACTCTCAGAACTCTTAGAGGTGATTTAAGTGACTAGGAAAGATTAGGAAAGACTCCCCCTATTCTTCCAATTCTTTTTTATTTTGGCATACTGTTTGGGATATATCACTATTCATTTAAACATGGCTCCCAAAGGCAGAGTAACCAAAAAAAACACCTCTAACTCAGTTAACTCCACAAATGTTGTGAATTCTGCAAATGCTCCAAACACTAGCACTAGCAATACAGTAGACCCAGAAAACCGCAATTTACAAATAAATGGAGTTTCTAAAGAGCCCACAATACCTGAGTTATTCAAGAAAAAGCCTACAAATATCCTTAATAAAGGCTCTACAACTGAATTGACCCCATCAAAGGTTACAGCACGTTCTAACCCCGATAAAATCAATTCGAACCAATTAGCTAAAAATGATGCTGTTATAGCTCCTGTTGATGAAGATGCTGGTATAAGAGGGGAAGTCAACGACAATGACGCAGTATCTGAGCTTTGCCTTGCTGTAGAGGGAGTTAGAGCTTCACCTAGACCAAACGACCTACAACAACAACAGGATGCAGAATCTGTAGAGTCTGGGGGCCAATTCTTTTCAATGTCTGATCTATCAGTCACATCAGAAGGTGATCTTGAGGAGGAGCTCCTAAATGAGGAGCATCCTCAGGCAAAAGATTGGGCGGAGGAGTGTAATCAAATCACAAAGGAAGATATGCTCGGCCCTGACTTTCTGACTAATGAAGGAGCTTCAAATACAGTCCGTAAGGTCATAGAGGAAAGGGCTAAGGAGAATTTAACAGCAATGAATCAACCTCAATGGGATGGGGCTGATGTAAATAATGAACACAATCATGAAAATTCTGAAATTCCTGAGCTATTAGAAGAGACTGAGGAGATCACTTTAAAGTCCATATACAAGTTACAGGCCTCAATGTATCGTATGATTCTAACTCACAGAGAAGAAACCAAGGCAGAGGGTCTTCGGACTCAGGGAGCAGTACGCAAACTTCAAAATGTTGTTCGACGATTGGCCAAGTCTAGTACGGACACTAATATTAGAGTGCAAGAGACTGAGACACGTATTACAGCGGTTGAGGATGAGTTAACGCTACAAAAGAACTCAATTAAAGACTTGGACAGTACTAGGCAAGATGTGGACTGGAAGCTAACCGATTTGGAGAACCGCGCTCGGCGCAATAATCTGCGCATTTTGGGAGTTGGAGAAAAATCAGAAGGGAAAGATACTCGACGTTTTGTAATAGACTTGTTTGCGGATGCTTTTCAGGATCTCACTGGATGGGACTGGGATAAGGAAATTATAAGAGCCCATCGGTTCCCATTTAACCAAAAAACAGACCAGGAAGGGAGGAACAAACATCCAAGAGCTATTCTCATCTGTGTGCAGAACTATCTTCTCCGTGAGATTCTTTATGATTTGGCAAGACCTTCTAAACCTAGAAAAGGCTTGGGGCACGAATTTTTTGTGAGACCTGATTTCTGTGCTGCAACTGTTCAACAACGTTGGAGACTAAAACAGCTTATGGCACCAATGCAAGCTAAGGGGGGTCAAACCTTCTTACTTAACCCTGCTAAACTCAAAGTTGTGCATAAAGGAAGAACCATATTTTTTGTATCGGAGATAAAAGCGCAACAATACTTAGAGACTATGTAGTAAAATGTTATAGGAACGAGGTTTTGTTCAACATTGCAGTTAGATTGAATAGGCTGACCCCCTTAGCAATATGTCTTGATACTTAACTTGCTGTTTTTTTTATATAGCTCCAGATGCGCTGTATTTTCTTTTTTCTTTTTGCTATTTTTGTCAGGAGGGTCAGACCCGGATGGAACTCACAGCTGATACTCACATTCCATCAATGAGGGCAATAGCCCTTACGCTTCTGGTGGGGGGGTGGTGGGGGAAGGGAGGGGTGGGGGGGTACCAAGGGGTGGGTGGGTGGGAAGAATTTTTTCTTTTGGGGTGCAAGGTCATACAGCTGAAACATGTACTTGTCTTTTGTTTAAGATTCATTTTTGGTAGATATCGAATTTCGGCAGTTGTTGCTCATATGTGTGTGGTTAGTCTAGCTCACTCAAAAATATTTTATAATGGCTAAATTGTCAATATACTCTATCAATGTATGTGGTTTGAATGATAAAAGAAAAAGAGGTATAATGGCCCAGATGCTATCAACTATGCGGGTGGATGTAGTTTGCATTCAAGAGACCCATATTGCTTGGTCCAATAGAGGGACTCTAAGAGATCTTGGGTTGGAAGTGGTAGGATGCTCTCGTCAGGGTGCCACAACACGTGGGGTTGCAATACTCAAGAGGCGTGGAATGAGGGAAGTTAAAAGAGTTAAAGAGGATTTATCTGGACGGTGGGTGATTGCAGAACTTAAAGTTGGAGGTTTGGTAGTTACTATATGTTCCTTGTATGGATCTATATTGGATGATTCTGGTGCACTTGATTTTTTAAGTCTAGAGCTGGCACAATGGTCACCCAATATTATTTTTTGTGGAGATTTTAATCTACATTTGGAAGAAACATTTGATATTCATAGTAGGATTCCATACAAGGGTAGGAAAAAGAAGGTATTTACAGCACTTAAAGGGATCATCGAAGAGTACAGACTAACTGATGTAGGCCATGAGAAGCGAGGAGGTATGTTTGGACACACTTTTTTTTCTGCACCGCACCAAAGATTTTTTAGATTAGATTATTTTTTTGTATATAAGGGATTATATGATGATTTAGCTCAAATAGAATTTGAGGTCCTTCCAAAAGTTATCTCAGACCATAATCCGTTAATACTCAAGTTTGCACTGAATATGGTTAATACTACCCGCTCATGGTCTTTTGACCGCAAATTACTGTTTGACCCAGTTTATGTTGATCGTATGAACGTGTGGATTCCGGAATTCTTTCTTAATAATAAAGGCACTACATTATCAGAAATAGTTTGGGATGCTTTCAAATGCGGGGTTCGGGGTGAAACACTTAGTTATTCTTTGAGTAAACAAAAAGAGACCCGAAACCAGGTAACTTCTGAACTTAAAAATCTTAGATCTTTAGAGGTTCAACTTATGCAGTCATGTAAGCGAGGTTTACCTACGGAAACTATTATAAAGAAATTAGCAGCTCTAAAAAATACGATTTATCAACGATATGCTACGAAACTTGCACAACAAGTCTCTGCATTTAGGACAGAGTTATATGAAGTTGGAGAGAACTCGGGTAAAATTTTGGCAAAGAGGGCAAGGCAGAAAGCAGCTTTTGCTAGTATCAATAAAATAGATAACCATCTAGGGATAACAGTTAGTAAATTGGAAGATATTCTGAGAGTTTTCAGAAATTTCTATTCCCAATTATATACGGATGATGATCGTCCTGATTGTTTAGATCAGATCAATCAGTTTATTCATCCTGTATTGAATACTATTCTATCTACTGAAGAGAAGGAGAAACTAGATCTGCCATTTACATGGGAGGAGATCGAACTCTCCCTAATGTCCCTAGCTTCAGGAAAAGCTGCAGGACCTGACGCCATTCCGTTAGAATTTTATAAACTTTTCAGGAATGTATTGAAAGCAGAACTATTGGATTTATGTTTAAATGCACAGCAAGGTAACTCCCCCCAATCATGGCACGATTCTATTATTACGGTGTTTCTTAAAAAAGGCAAACCTCCTTTATTGCCCTCATCTTTTTGTCCTATTTCACTTATAAATTCTGATAGCAAAATTTTTTCTAAAATTTTAGCGGTTAGACTTTCTAATATTATTTCCCCTCTAGTCTCTAAATACCAACATGGGTTTATCCCAGCTAGAGACACCGCGGATCACATTCGACGTGTGATCTCATTCTTGGATTGGTCCCAAGCAACTCGGTCTAATATTGGACTCGTATTCTTAGACGCTGAAAAAGCTTTTGACCGGGTTGCTTGGGATTATCTTTGGGAAATTCTGCTCAGGAAGGGATTAGGTCAGGGGATCATTAAAGCTTTGAAAACTTTGTATATTACCCCAAAAGCATACATTCGAATCAATGGACAATTATCTTCACCTTTATCAATCTCCAGGGGTACCCGTCAGGGATGTCCCTGTTCTCCTTTACTTTTTGCTTTCTATATTGATCCCTTAATTAATCGTTTTTTTTCAGAAGTTAATATCAAACCCATACATTTAGCCAATATTAACTACCGAGTCCTTGCTTATGCCGACGATATCGTGATTACTACAGCAGATGTTCAAACGGCCTTACCTATTATTGATCAGATTGCTAAACAGTTCGGGCTCTTCTCGGGTTATAAACTTAATTTGGAAAAGACTCAAGTTTTGTGCTCCGGAGAAAACCCACCAGCTAATATCCCCACTACTTTAGAAGTCACTTATTTAGGAATTAAAATCTCGCTACCTATAGAAAAAATACCAGAGCGCAACTTAAACCCTATTATCACCCAAATCAACACTTTATTACAGCGTCTTGATCATTTACGGTTGTCCCTCTATGGCCGAACCAACATCTTAAAAATGCTGGTTCTACCAAAGGTTTTATACTTATTCCGCACAATTCCTCTGGATTTCCAACTACACTCTTTCAAAAATTTAGAAAGAACCATATTTCGCTTTCTTTGGGGCTATAAACGCCATAGAAAAGCTGCTAAAAAAATGATTCTTAGCAAGGAATGTGGCGGATGGAACGTACCGTATTTTCTTTTTTATTACTTTTCTGCTGTCTTACAATACATTGGCCCTCTAATTTTGGGTGAAAGAATTGAACTTGCAGAATGCCAGACCCCATCAATTTACCAAATGATTCTGGGTGAGAAAGTTAAGGGTAGCTTTTTGAGAATAGTAGAACCCAGCTATCACAAAAAAACCAAATATAAGATTTTGAAATCAGCTTTTGGAGTCTGGCAGAAAATTCGAAAGCATATTAAATTAGCGAAATTAAATTTCTATACTCCTCTTATATCAATGGAGCTATTTCCGGAATTTTTTTATGATTTAATTATGTTTAGGTGGCAGCAGAAAGGAATAAAGCATCTGGGTGATTTATTTTGTAATGGGCAAATGATTTCGTTTCAGGATTTAATGATCAATTTTTCTGTGGGAAGAAATGATTTTTTTAAATACCTACAACTTCGTAGCTTCTTACAGGGCCATCCCGCAATTCCACCGATTAAAAATTCTTTATTAGAGCTTTTACAAAGAAAACCTCGAATAGGTGCTATATATTCAAGTCTAATGCAGGAATTTGGGGATGATTTAGGCCAATGCCAGATTAAATGGGCCAACAGTCTAGGCATAGTAGATGTGGATATTTTATTGTCAATAAGAATGGCTGCAGAATGTCTTATAACCGGGATGATGAAATCCCAACACTTCATGTGTATCCACAGCCTTTATTATACTCCTAAAAAAGTAGTTAAATGGAGTACATCGGCAGGCACGAATTGCAGCCGATGCGGATTGTACGCAGCCGATGAATTGCATATGTTCTTTTTTTGTCCTAAATTATCATTGCTGTTTCAACAAATTGAAAATTTTTTGTCTATTATTTTGAAATGTAATATAAAGTTAACTAATGAATTAGTATTGCTTGGTATAGACCACACTACTATTCGGCCTAGACCAATCTCTTATTTTCTATTTTTATGTATGGCCGCAATTAGATCTTGTATCACCAAAGAATGGATTAGTCAGGATCCCCCCACGTTCTTTATGTGGAGGGAAAAATTATTATTTATGTTTAATATGGAATCTGCTATCTATAAGCTCAAGGGGGTTAAAAAAAGAATCATGGGGGAAAAAATATGGGCACCAATTGCCGAGTGGATTTGATTTAATTTTATGTACTCTATAGTTGTTATTCCAAACTGTTTTCTGTTAAAAATGTATCATATAATTTGATTTTCTTTTTTTTGATGACACTCTGCTCTTCTTTTTTTTATATATAGTTTTTTGTGTGTTGTTTATTATAATGTTTTGCTGTATTTCCTTGCAATAAAATAATAAAACTTAAAAAAAAAAAAAAAAAAAAAAAAACGAGGCCACTGCTCACTAACTTGAAAAAATGTGCCAGCCCAGTCGTTGAAGAAGCATTAAAAATCTGGTGTACCAGCTCGCAGAAATGAAACGGCAAATCAGTATTTGTGCGGGTGTTGGCTATGTGAAGGACATAAGTTTCCCGGGCCGAACTCAGGGTCACTTGTTTTTGAGACAAAAGGGCCCTTATTCTGCTTAAACCATTGAATTTTGCTTCCAAGGTTGGAATCCGTGGCCAGATGGAGACATCTGAAGAACCATGCGTGGGTGGGTATAGAACATTCTTGCAGCACACTACACGCTCTGATACAGTTACCACATATGCCACACCAATTAATAAACCACAACATAATTCGTTATTTAAAAGTAAATAACTACCATTAGCTAACAATGTGAATGTGGGAACCACTGCTGGAACTGGCGTGCCTTTTAAAACACATGCTAAATTTGGGCGGTCCTGATTACAAGAACCGTGTAACTGAATGTGTCTGCATATTAATGAATGGTCAGGTGACTGTGTGCATTCCTCACCATTAAGATTCACTTCTTTCCCATCCTTCAGACATCTGTATGTGTATGGTAATGACCATGCCTCATGTAGGAACGCATTGCCTAGTGGTTCATATCGTCCTATGGCAATATATCGCATACAGTTAGTAAATTTATATAAAGGAAATGGTAATGTAATTAAACCATGAATAAGCCATGTGGCAGTAGTGGTTTCAGCAACAGAAAAAGGCAAGGATTCTAGCTTCTCAATATGTAACATAGAAAATGATGCATCACGCATTGAAAGCATGCGCTGTTTTTCAGTAAGATTAAAAGGGGCGAAAAGGGATGAAACGTTCAATGAGGTCCAGGGAACTCGACCAGCCTTAATTGTCTGTAGAGTCCAGGCAAACTGCATTACAGAACGCAATTGATTTTGACCATGGTATAACGTGGACACCTCATCATGTACAATATCAACAACAGAAGAAACAATATTATCCAATGTGTAAATTCTGGAAGAAAGCATGTTAATACTGTTATCGACCACTGCAAGCACTTTTTCCAAATTGGCTTGATCAATAGCCCTCAGGCGTTTAGCTGCTTCGACTTGTGAAAATGTCCAAATTTCATTGTAAACAGCATAAATAAAGCGTTTAGACCTACCCATAGTCGGGCCTTTTATAAAATCATTTAGCTCAATATTCTCATTCAACTGTGACAGATGCAGTTTAACTGCAGCTAAAGAGGAATGTTGTAACCAGTTCTGACACATTTTGCCTACTGAATAAGTTGTAACAGTGTGATCTGTGTCAAACCTGGGATCTGGCCTGATGTGTGTAAAACCCTCAGACAAACCCAAAAAACGACGTTGGCAATTATCAGAGCTTCATTGCCATAAAAGCCACCCATCTGGATAAAAACTGGAAATATTAAAGGAGGAATTCTGCATAAATGCTTGTATCTCACTTATGGACAATGTAGTGAAATTACTCCAACCTGAATATTCTTCCAAATCAGGGATAGTAGGGGTATTTAATTTTTTAGATGTAGCCAATCCAAAACATGTTGTTTGGGAAATAGTCGAATTTAAAAACAACATGTGATTCGGGATGAGACATGCACGATGCAAAGCCTCAGTGCCTTGTACCTGCCAATCTTTGGTACCCCAAACCGATTTAAGGTCAATAGCATCCTTCCATAACTCATAGCCATCCACAGATAACCTTTCTAGAAAGGACTTTGAATACAACAATTTTGTGTCAGTTAGTCTAACTTTAGGCATGAATTTCTGGTTCACTTTAAAATAAAACGACTCAGGATTTGATTGATTAAAATCTGTAAAGTAAGAGTATTTGCCCAGAAACGTACTTGAGCTCCCCTGTAAAGGAGTAGGGCAATGTTCCCACTGAGTGTAATTCACAGGAACCCGCCTGGAACTTGTCTTGTGCAAGAAATGATTTCCATAATGTTGGTAACAAAACAAATCACCATAATTGACAGAATCTAAATATAAATCCTCATCATCAAAGGCCGCATAATATTTCAAATCAGAGAACAATGCTTCTACGGCCTGAAGATCCCAATCATCAGAATGAATATTTTGCTTAATCACATCTCCCATGTTTACTCTAAGCACATTAGGAACATTAATAACCTCTGTGGGGCCATGTATCTGAAACCTAACCGCATCCCACACAATCCCATCAAGGACAGGCCAAGCAGTAATTTGTACTGAATGTAAGTCTCTCTTTAGTCTGTGTGCTGAATGTGAGGAGGAAAGAGGGGCCAATGTTCCATTAAGGTACCGAATTCCTGTTCTTTCTTTCACATAATGGCCATCAATCAGGCGGAAAAAATAAAACACAAAACCAATTGACATAAAAAGATAAAATGAAAATAGTATTTGCCAAATGTATGTCCAAGGTGGAACTAAAAAATGTTTTTTAAACAACGTGGCATATTTTGCAATAGTCGATGGTTTCTTTGAAAGTTCCGAATCAGAGTCAAAAGAGAATCTGGACTGGTTAGCCAAACGAGCATGTAAATCGGACATAGATAAATCAGCAGGATCTGCATAGGTCACCTCATCAATGTCAGTAACAGGAATAGTATTTAATAAAGGACTTGATATGGCAGGCATCTCAAGGGACACCTCCTGATCTGCACCAGATGTAATAGCCAGCACAGAGTGCCTCACCATGGAAGGACAGGATACAGCCGGTGTCATACTATGAAGAATCGGCCACCCTGTGTGTCTTGACATTGTCAATAGAAAAAAATCTGTTTTCTTTACGACCTGGAAGTGGTGGTAAAATGACTGTGCTTGTGCCCTTCACTCCAAGGACTCGAACCGGCGCTCGACATGAGGGACCAAACTCTTTCTTGTTATCGATCTTCTCTCGAACCAGTTCTCCAACTTGGGGTAGCCAGCCAACTACCGGGATCTGCAACGCATCATCCGACGTGGAGGGCAAGTGTTCCTTTGCAAGACTGTCTCTGGTCTTTTGTAGATCCTGTAAAACAGTGCAATGTTCATCTACGTCAAAGGCCGCGGCCTGGGCCTGGCAGTCTGCACCATCAAGGTCAGGGACGTACATCTTGATACCAAAGAGCATTTCGTATGGGGTCCGCCCACCCAGAGACCTTCTAGGGAGATTATTAAGCGCACGCTGCACGCCATAGAGGTGGGTCAGCCAGTTTCTACCAGTGCCTATAACACGGGCTGTCAAAGATTGCTTTAAGTCGCGGTTCATTCTTTCTACTACAGAATTGCCCTCAGGCCTGTAGGGACTTGAAAACTTCACCTGTACTCCCAACGAAACCATAGCATCCTTATACGCCTTAGAGGCGAAAGCCGGACCCTGGTCCGAATGGAAAGCACCACAAGCAAAGATTCCCACAAAGACACGCAAATCCTTAATGACAGTTCGCGAATCAGCGCTTCGATGCGGCCATACCCATACAAAGCGTGTGCATGAGTCAACTGCTACTAAGATGTATTTATACGCAGTATCAGAAGAAAAAGGACCGCAGTGATCCAAATAAACACATCCAAGTGGTTTATTAGAGATGTACAACTGTGTCTGAGGCGGACGCGCAGCAGTAGAAGGCTTGATCTGCTGACAAATGTCACACATAAGGACATAATCGCGCGTCTGTTTGTACAGTCCCCGCCACCAGAACCTCTGTTGTAGCTGAGATACAGTGGCTGAGACGCCCGCATGCGCAGACGCCACACCTTCATGAGCCGCTGTAATCAGAGAAGCTCTGCGATCCGAGTTGGGAACTAGACGCTCTCCAACTTCAGGAATTTTCACATAAGGAACCTTATCGGGACTTAAGTGGTATGTGTACTTCGAAGGGAACCCCGCAGGATATTTACCTCCCTTCGCCGTGGCAGCAACCGCTGCCAAGATGTCATCATCTATTTTGCTTTTGGACCTCGTGACTGCTGCAACTAAGTATTTTGATACCGCTGACTTCGCTGCTTCATCAGCAAGCGAGTTGCCAACAGCGTGGACCCCCACGCGCTGGTGGCCGAGAGTATGAATCACAAACACGAGCGGCAGTTTCTCTTTAAGTTCCGCCACTCGGACCCAGATCATTTTATGTTTTATTGTGCTACCTTTGGAATCACGAAAATCATTCTGAATCCAAAAGAACAAGTTCTCATTGTAAGACTGGACACAGTAGTAAGAATCACTTACGATTAAAGTCGTCACACAAGGATCAGCGTACTCCAATGCAAGCATCAGAGCACGCAGCTCAGCTAATTGTGCGGTGCAGTCCCCAAGCGTCTGCGTGTGCACGACGCTGGACTTGAACTCATCGTTCACCATGGCACCGACCACAATGGCGCAAGCGGAAACGTAGGCATGTTTAGAGCCATGCGCAACCTGCGCCGAACCATCCGTGTAAATGATACAGTGGAAATCCTCCAACGGCCGCATTGCTAAAGGAGCAGGATGAACAAATTCATACTGTAAATACTCCTGCGACCGTAAACGGCGTCAAAAATAAACGTGACATCCTGAGACGTCAAGGATGTAGCCCACTGAATCCACCGAGGGTGCAAAGCTTTAGAATTCGGTACACTGGCTTTCGTGACCGCCTCCAAGGCAGGACACGGGGTAACAACCAACATGCGCTTTCCCTGTGACAGGGCACGTTCTTTAAGAATTGCCATCTGCACAGCCGTTAAAACTTTCTCCACAGTGGAAAAACGCAGTTCAGCCGAAGTGTACAAGTGTGACTTGTAAGCAATAGGTACAGTATCCCCCTCATTAAAAGTCAGGTACGTGAAACCCACCGTCCCAGGGATAATCCTTATCACCAGGTTGGTCTGGTTATCACGGGTCTGTAAGTAGTCAGAAGTGAGCAAATCAGCCTGCAAAGACTGCAGAATGGCTGAATGCTCAGGCAGCCAGCATGATTTGGAAAAAGATGGTTGTACCAAGGCATATAAAGGCTTGATACGCTGGGCATATTCCGGAATGTATGTCCTCCCGAAATTTAAAAAACCCAGTAAAGACTGTAATTTTTTCAGCATTGTCGGAGAGCGCAACTGCGCGCACTTCTCCAGGAAGTGAGGAGCCAATCCCTTTCCTTCATGGTTAAGTTCATAACCTAGAAACAACACTGTGTACTCCGCAATGTGTGATTTTGCAAAGTTAAACTTGTAACCCATGTCTGCAAAGTTACAAATTATGCTGTTTACACGACACAGATGCACCCAAAGTTCGTCGTCTGTGAGATAAATGTCATCCACATAAGAACATGCAACTGGATCGAAACTCTCCAAAAGAGAGACTATGCGGGCGGAAAACACTCCAGGACTATTTTTATATCCCATTGGGAGTCGTTTAAACATTTTTTGTACGCCGCCGCACGTAAAACTGGTCCATTGGGAACTTAGACCATCTAATCTATGTGCATAAAAACCATTGGAAATGTCAAGCGTGGTTTTGAACCGTTTACGCTCAAGACTATTCACTAGGGCAGAGCCGTGAGTATTCTGTACTGCACAGTTACGGCAATGCGAGTTCAAATGCCGGTAATCCAAAACCAGACGATATGATCCGTCCGGCTTGTTAACAGTAAAAAGGGGATTATTCATTGGTGACACACACGTTTCAATTACACCTTGATATTCCAATTGTTCAAGGATAGCCGCGACCGAAGCTTTAGCTTCACGCCGTATGGGATACCGGGGTTGTGGCTGCGGCTGTGACCGTAAAGGAATCTCATGGCTAGGGGACAATTTATCCCAGCCACACTGATTTCGGTACACAGCCGGCGCAAGCGCCAGAGCCCACTCTTCTGCAAAATGCAGCGCTTCCACTCTCGGTACAGTGTGCGCGAAACTGGGGAGGATTACCTCCTCCCCTCGCGGAGCTGCGAGAACAAAAGGTGGGGGCCAGTCAGCCTCTGAAAGCAAAATGTCATACGTATCCGAAAGATTCTCCCAAAATACCCCTTTTACAGTTCGCTGCATGTCACCTTCAATTAACAGGACAATTTCAAAAAGTCTTTCAGGGGGAGCAACATGTGTATCAGCTGTTTCAATCACAATAAAAGTCTCAGTCGCTGTCACCTTCAACAGTGGACGGAGGGCCTCTCTCACTATGGTAATCTCCGCCGCGCTGTCCAGCAAGGTCAGAGCCCACGTCAGATCCCGAAGCCGCGTTCTCACTATCTGGGGCATATCGATGCGCCGTTAAGGCAGCGACTTTCTTCTTGGCAAACTGCGGTCTCTTAGGCGTAGAGTCGTCCCGCTGATCCCCTTCACTTCGCGTGCGGGGCTGGCCACGTCCTTGCTGGCCACCCCTGCCCCTGCCGCCCCCTCCACCACCGGTTGACGGAGCCGATGAGTCCTGAAAGGAAGGAGGAGAGCGTTGGTCAGATGCCTGATATCTGTCAGGCGATTTAATCGTAGCGCGATCGCGCAATTCATAAACGCGCTCTGACTGCGCAGGTTGTGAAGGCGCCGGACTCGAAACCTGTGTCTGTTGTTGTTGTTGCTTACCCTGATTCTGCTTTTTAGGCCAATTTTGTTTTTTGGACTTGGGTTGTCCACCTGTTTCCGAAGACTGTCCCTGGGGCTGCTTCTTTTCTTTTTCAAGAAAAACCTTTGCACCCTTAGAATTGCGGCCAACCGTTTTATAAGCCGCCACAATAATTCTTGCCAGCTGACGGGGTTTCTCGGCATCGGGAATTAACGCCAGACCATTTGCCACCTGAAAGTTCACTGCATCCCCTTTTACATTGGCAAGGATAATACCGCAAACTGTCTCAAATGAACCGTTCAGGCGCATACCCAACTCAACCGCCGACTCAGGTCCGTGATCATCTTGAACACGTTTGAGGATCGCAGACAGGTTCGACACTGACGGTGTGCCAAAGCACCTCGAGTAAACCGCTGCAAAAGTCTTACCCCATGTCTCACAGTCAGCAAGTTCCGGGGCCAAATCTTTCGGTAAACTAAGCGTAAGAATCCGGTGTTTTTCACTCGGAGTCGTATTAGGAAACACAGCCTCCAGCTGGTCGAATTTCTCGGCAAGCCAGTAAGGAAAATCATCCTTATTGTCTGGCTTTCTGCCCATAATGGAATTCACCAAGACAGGACTGATTTTTAAACCAGCCTGTTCCGCCCGAAGCTGCGCACCTGCGGGGGCTGCGCCATGAATATTACGACCAATGTAATGTACAAGCGCTCTAATCACTCCAACCGCGACCTCATGAAGACGCCGCAGGTCAGCTACACTACAAGTGGTGCGATTAGGATGAGGAGTAAATCCACCCAAAGCGGGCCAATTTGTGCCCGGAATGGATAAAGGACCTAACCTCGGAGCCGTTAAAGAATGGGGTAGGGCGCCACCAAACCAAACTCCGTGCTGCCAAGCGTCGATAGGTACTTCCAGTGCCCTGTACGGAGCATAAGCCGCCGGTACATCCGTGGCAGTGTATGAATGGAAGACACCCGAATTAGCGTCCAAAGCCGGAAATGTTACCCAGGAATAAAACAATTCGTACGGGTACGCATGTTCCGCACTCACCACTAGAACCACAGCTAAGCCTTCCGCAGGTACATTATAACCCCGCAAGTGGTCGCGAACCGCGACGCGGCTATGCTGCGCTATGTCCACGGCCATGTTAGCACAGGAAGTGAAAAGAGACAAAGAACAGTTTGTAGCACAACTGGGTAGTAATTCAAAGAAACCGTTTTCAGAAGAATTCAAGCTTGAAAAGACCTATTTCAAAAATAGGTAGGTTTTTCCGACACCACCGTTTACCGGAAACGGGAATGAAGGTGTCAAGGTTTGAATGATATACTACTCGAGTGTCATGAAATACGGCCAACCAATCCGTTGGGCGCCATGTAGCAGGGTTTCCGTTCTCCCACAGTGTAGCAGGGTTTCCGTTCTCCCACAGAACTGTGCATAGAGATCTAGAACCTCAGTGAGTTAGGATGATCCAAAAACTCATCTCAGTGTCAGAAATCTCGTTACCTAGCTAGCTACAGTGTCTCATGGATCATTATGGAATGATCCATGTATTAGACAAACCAGAACATGATCTTTAGAATACCTCAGGAGTCGTGGAACACATGAACACTCTTTCGTTATATAATCATTTCAAACCAAAACTGAGAGTCAAAGAACACAAGTGCAAGTTTGAAATATTTATTATTCAATGCAAAGTTCTCAAACGCAGTATCTTGTATAATACCAAAATGCAGATTATAAAAATCAGAGTCAGCAGCATAGTCACTAATCCATAGTAAGCAAAAGGTGCTAGCATGTTATAATGCAATTTCTATAGAAATCTGTATCACCTATATTTCGCGCACCCTATCTAGCATATTATATTATATCTAAGAAGGTCTCATTCGGGTTTTAGCAGGGCGGCCCCATACCTCTCAATGTCAGTAGGAGCAGTTCACATCAACCGCTACCAGCTCTCTTCATGCGCAGCACCAAGTGTCTACGTTCATTCCGTGTAACTCTATCTTAAACCCGTGTAGAGCCCAAAATGTTGGCATCAACATTATTTGTGTTATGTCTAATGTCTAATGTGGTGCGAGGATCAGACTTCCCAGCAACCTTGTGTTAGGTTAATCTTAGAGTGTGCAGCTCTCAGTGTGCAGACAGTTGTACCAAGTGTACAAGGCAAAGCTGATAGCTTAGGAATAACATATTATTCTCAAATAAAACACCTCACCACTTCTAGGCTGAAAGCTACAACAACAAGTACGTGTCGTGTGCAAAACTGAAGCCTGAAGGCAAAACGGCTGTTTAAACATGTAATACACTCATGCTAACTTAACGCAATATATGTAATGCAGTATCCATATGACACCCCCCCATTGGTCCGAGCACCGCCAATCATAAGGGAAAAGGCAATACTAAATCAGATACACAATTTGAAAGCAAAATTCAATAGTTTTGAGCTAAAATAAGCTAAAAATATGTATGAATGAATATGTATGAATGAATATGTATGAATGCCTATAGTGGCATCAAATCTAAAAAATATCAAAAGTCTTG
Organism: Lissotriton vulgaris; assembly: GCF_964263255.1. Taxonomy (NCBI): domain Eukaryota; kingdom Metazoa; phylum Chordata; class Amphibia; order Caudata; family Salamandridae; genus Lissotriton; species Lissotriton vulgaris. Next base: position 476,274,855 of record NC_141694.1, read on the forward strand.
AACCAAAAGTCTTCCGCCCGGTTCAAAAAATTATGAAATGTATGACCAGTTCGCCTCCATTCAAATGTTTGTAAGAGAAAAACCCAAGGCACTCATCCGATATCCAAAGTCATGTGCCACTTAGACGTTATCTCCAGCAACATCACGTGAGCGAACTCTCCATCAGCTGAACATAGTCCATCCCTCCAATTCAGCGAGGGGAAAGTCATATTTCACAACAAAGCATTCCTTCCAGGCATCTCACGATTGGAAAGTATATGCAAAGAAAGTTGCAACAGCCTCCAGTATGAAATCACTGCCATCATCCGAAAATAGTTCAGCCATCCAATTTAGCAATGGGAAAGAACATACGTGCTCCTCCAGCATCGGATCCTCTTGCAACGTCAGAGGACAACTCGGTGGGTTCACCAGAACGCTGTGTGTCAGAAAGGCATTCGCCGCTGCAGAGATCTCCCATTGGCCCAGAACTCCATTTATCGCTGCCAAGGCCATAACTCTCTCGCCAGAACAGATCAGCTCGTGAGCCACAACTGGACGCATTAGCTGATCAAAATCGACGTCAGGAGCAGTCCTCAAGCATAGGCACAAATCAATGGCCCAATCGAAGTCGCAGTTTAGGCAGTGAAACACAGGTTGGACACACGTGAAGTCGGTGAACCGAAATGACAATCTATAGGCCGTGCTTAATGCTGCAAGCGGCAAAGTTCCATAGTAATTGAGCATCCGATTACGGCACAGTGTCAGGAGGCGTTGAACGGCGTCTTGCGCAGGATGGGCATCCATGTTTTATGAAGAAAAACACCAACAGAAAGCCTGCTGCCACAGCCAGCAACACAGGTATTCCACCAAACAAACTCCCAAAAATAGTGTGGAAAAACGTGGGAATGATACCAAAAACTTTTTCAAACGTAGTCACGAGTCCACTGCTTACTAGTTTAAAAAAATGTGCCAGCCCAGTCGTTGAAGAAGCATTAAAAATCTGGTGTACCAGCTCGCAGAAATGAAATGGCAAATCAGTGTTTAAAAGCGCCTGCACCTCTGTGCGGGTGTTAGCTATGTGAAGGACATAAGTTTCCCGGGCCGAACTCAGGGTCACTTGTTTTTGAGACAAAAGAGCCCTTATTCTGCTTAAACCATTGAATTTCGCTTCCAAGGTTGGGATCCGAGGCCAGATGGAGACATCTGAAGAGCCATGCGTGGGTGGGTATAGAACGTTCTTGCAGCATACTACACGCTCTGATACAGTAACTATATAAGCCACACCAATTAATAAACCACAACATAATTCGTTGTTTAAAAGCAAATAACTACCATTAGCTAATAATGTAAATGTGGGCACTACTGCTGGAACTGGCGTGCCTTTTAAAACACATGCTAAATTTGGGCGGTCCTGATTACAAGAACCGTGTAACTGAATGTGTCTGCATATTAATGAATGGTCAGGTGATTGTGTGCATTCCTCACCATTAAGATTCACTTCTTTTCCATCTTTCAGACATCTGTATGTGTATGGTAATGACCAAGCCTCATGTAGGAATGCATTGCCTAGTGGCTCATATCGTCCTATAGCAATATACCGCATACAGTTAGTAAATTTATATAAGGGAAATGGTAATGTAATTAAACCATGAATAAGCCACGTGGCAGTGGTGGTTTCAGCAACAGAAAAAGGTAAGGATTCTAGCTTCTCAATATGTAACATAGAAAACGATGCATCACGCATTGAAAGCATGCGCTGTTTATCAGTAAGATTAAAAGGGGCAAAAAGTGATGAAACGTTCAATGAGGTCCAGGGAACTCGACCAGCCTTAATTGTCTGTAGAGTCCAGGCAAACTGCATTACAGAACGTAATTGATTTTGACCATGGTATAACGTGGACACTTCATCATGTACAATATCAACAACAGAAGAAACAATATTATCCAATGTGTAAATCCTGGAAGAAAGCGTGTTAATACTATTATCAACCACTGCAAGCACTTTTTCCAAATTGGCTTGATCAATAGCCCTCAGGCGTTTAGCTGCTTCGACTCTTGAAAACTTCCAAATTTCATTGTAAATAGCATAAATAAAGCGTTTAGACCTACCCATAGTTGGGCCTTTTATAAAATCATTTAACTCTATGTTTTCATTCAACTGGGACAAATGCAGTTTAACTGCAGCTAAAGTGGAATGTTGTAACCAGTTCTGACACAATTTGCCTACTGAATAAGTCGTAACCGTGTGATCTTGGTCAAACCTGGGATCTGGCCTGATGTGTGTAAAACCCTCAGACAAACCCAAAAAACGACTTTGGCAAGAATCAGAGCTTCTTTGCCATAAAAGCCACCCATCCGGATCAAAACTGGAAATATTAAAGGAGGAATTTTGCAAAAGTGTTTGTATCTCATTTATGGACAAGGTAGTGAAATTACTCCAACCTGAATATTCTTCCAAATCAGGGATAGTAGGGGTATTTAATTTTTTAGATGTCGCCAATCCAAAACACGTTGTTTGGGAAATAGTCGAATTTAAAAACAACATGTGATTTGGGATGAGACATGCACGATGCAAAGCCTCAGTGCCTTGTACCTGCCAACCTTTGGTACCCCAAACCGATTTAAGGTCAATAACATCCTTCCATAACTCATAGCCATCCACAGATAACCTTTCTAGAAAGGACTTTGAATACAACAATTTTGTGTCAGTCAGTCTAACTTTTGGCATTGATTTCTGTTTCACCTTGAAGTAAAACGACTCAGGATTTGATTGATTAAAATCTGTAAAGTAAGAGTATTTTTCCAAAAAAGTACTTGAGCTCCCCTGTAAAGGAGCAGGGCAATGTTCCCACTGAGTGTAATTCACAGGAACCCGCCTGGAACTTGTCTTATGCAAGAAATGATTTCCATAATGTTGGTAACAAAATAAATCACCATAATTGACAGAATCTAAATATAAATCCTCATCATCAAAGGCCGCATAATATTTCAAATCAGAGAATAGTGCTTCTACTGCCTGAAGATCCCAATCATCAGAACGAATATTTTGCTTAATCACATCTCCCATGTTTACTCTAAGCACATTAGGAACATTAATAACTTCTGTGGGGCCATGTATCTGAAACCTAACCGCATCCCACACAATCCCATCAAGGACAGGCCAAGCAGTAATTTGTACTGAATGTAAGTCTCTCTTTAGTCTGTGTGCTGTATGCGAGGAGGAGTGAGGGGCCAATGTTCCATTAAGGTACCGAATTCCTGTTCTTTCTTTCACATAATGGCCATCAATCAGGCGGAAAAAATAAAACACAAAACCTATTGACATAAAAAGATAAAACGAAAATAATATCAGCCAAACGTATGTCCAAGGCGGAATTAAAAAATGTTTTTTAAACAACGTGGCATATTTTGCAATAGTTGATGGTTTCTTTGAAAGTTCCGAATCAGAGTCAAAAGAGAATCTGGACTGGTTAGCCAAACGTGCATGTAAATCGGACATGGATAAATCAGCAGGATCTGCATAGGTCACCTCATCAATGTTAGTAACAGGAATAGTATTTAATAAAGGACTTGATAGGGCAGGCATCTCGAGGGACACCTCCTGATCTGCACCAGATGTAATAGCTAGCACAGAGTGCCTCACCATGGAAGGACAGGATACAGCCGGTGTCATGCTATGAAGAATCGGCCACCCTGTGTGTCTTGACATTGTCAATAGAAATAAATCTGTTTTCTTTACGACCTGGAAGTGGTGGTAAAATGACTGTTCTTGTGCCCTTCACTCCAAGGACCCGAACTGGCGCTCGATATGAGGGACCAAATTCCTTTTTGTTATCGATCTTCTCTCGAACCAGTTCTCCAACTTGGGGTAGCCAGCCAACTACCGGGATCTGCAACGCATCATCCGACGTGGAGGGCAAGTGTTCCTTTGCAAGACTGTCTCTGGTCTTTTGTAGATCCTGTAAAACATTGCAATGTTCATCTACGTCAAAGGCCGCGGCCTGGGCCTGGCAGTCTGCACCATCAAGGTCAGGGACGTACATCTTGATACCAAAGAGCATTTCGTATGGGGTCCGCCCACCCAGAGACCTTCTAGGGAGATTATTAAGCGCACGCTGCACGCCATAGAGGTGGGTCAGCCAGTTTCTACCAGTGCCTATAACTCGGGCTGTCAAAGATTGCTTTAAGTCGCGGTTCATTCTTTCTACCACAGAATTGCCCTCAGGCCTGTAGGGGCTTGAAAACTTCACCTGTACTCCCAACGAAACCATAGCATCCTTATACGCCTTAGAGGCGAAAGCCGGACCCTGGTCCGAATGGAAAGCACCACAAGCAAAGATTCCCACAAAGACACGCAAATCCTTAATGACAGTCCGTGAATCAGCGCTGCGATGCGGCCATAACCACACAAAGCGTGTGCATGAGTCAACTGCTACTAAGATGTATTTATACGCAGTATCAGAAGAGAAAGGACCGCAGTGATCCAAATAAACACAACCAAGCGGTTTATTAGAAATGTACAACTTTGTCTGAGGCGGACGCGCAGCAGTAGAAGGCTTAATCTGCTGACAAATGTCACACATAAGGACATAATCGCGCGTCTGTTTGTACAGTCCCCGCCACCAGAACCTCTGTTGTAGCTGTGATACAGTGGCTGAGACGCCCGCATGCGCAGACGCCACACCTTCATGAGCCGCTGTAATCAGAGAAGCTCTGCGATCCGAGTTGGGAATCAAACGCTCTCCAACTTCAGGAATTTTCACATAAGGAACCTTATCGGGACTTAAGTGGTATGTGTATTTCGAAGGGAACCCCGCAGGATATTTACCTCCCTTCGCCGTGGCAGCAACAGCCGCCAAGATGTCGTCATCTATTTTGCTCTTGGACCTCGTGACCGCTGCAACTAAGTATTTTGATACCGCAGACTTCGCCGCCTCATCAGCAAGCGAATTGCCAACAGCGTGGACTCCCACGCGCTGGTGGCCGAGAGTATGAATCACAAACACGAGCGGCAGCTTTTCTTTAAGTTCCGCCACTCGGACCCAGATCATTTTATGTTTTATTGTGCTACCTTTGGAATCACGAAAATCATTCTGAATCCAAAAGAACAAGTTCTCATTGTAAGACTGGACACAGTAGTAAGAATCACTTACGATTAAAGTTGTCACACTAGGATCTGCGTACTCCAATGCAAGCATAAGAGCACGGAGCTCTGCTAATTGTGCGGTGCAGTCTCCAAGTGTCTGCGTGTGCACGACACTGGACTTGAACTCATCGTTCACCATGGCACCGACCACAATGGCGCAAGCGGAAACGTAGGCATGTCTAGAGCCATGCGCAACCTGCGCCGAACCATCCGTGTAAATGATACAGTGGAAATCCTCCAACGGCCGCATTGCTAAAGGAGCAGGATGAACAAATTCATACTGTAAATACTCCTGCGACCGTAAAGCGGCGTCAAAAATAAACGTGACATCCTGAGATGTCAAGGAAGTAGCCCACTGAATCCACCGAGGGTGCAAAGCTTTAGAATTAGGTACACTGGCTTTCGTGACCGCCTCCAAGGCAGGACACGGGGTAACAACCAACATGCGCTTTCCCTGCGACAGGGCACGTTCTTTAAGAATTGCCATCTGCACAGCCGTTAACACTTTCTCCACAGTGGAAAAACGCAGTTCAGCCGAAGTGTACAAGTGTGACTTGTAAGCAATAGGTACAGTATCCCCCTCATTAAAAGTCAGGTACGTGAAACCCACCGTCCCAGGGATTATTCTTATCACCAGGTTGGTCCGGTTATCACGGGTCTGTAAGTAGTCAGAAGTGAGCAAATCAGCCTGCAAAGACTGCAGAATGGCTGAATGCTCAGGCAGCCAGCATGATTTGGAAAAAGATGGTTGTACCAAGGCATATAAAGGCTTGATACGCTGGGCATATTCCGGAATGTATGTCCTCCCGAAATTTAAAAAACCCAGTAAAGACTGTAATTTTTTCAGCGTTGTCGGAGAGCGCAACTGCGCGCACTTCTCCAGGAAGTGAGGAGCCAATCCCTTTCCTTCATGGTTAAGTTCATAACCTAGAAACAACACTGTGTACTCCGCAATGTGTGATTTTGCAAAGTTAAACTTGTAACCCATGTCTGCAAAGTTACAAATTATGCTGTTTACTCGACACAGATGCACCCAAAGCTCGTCGTCTGTGAGATAAATGTCATCCACATACGAACATGCAACTGGATCGAAACTCTCCAAAAGAGAGACAATGCGGGCGGAAAACACTCCAGGACTATTTTTATATCCCATTGGGAGTCGTTTAAACTTTTTTTGTACGCCGCCGCATGTAAAACTGGTCCATTGGGAACTTAGACCATCTAATCTATGTGCATAAAAACCATTGGAAATGTCAAGCGTGGTTTTGAACCGTTTACGCTCAAGACTATTCACTAGGGCAGAGCCGTGAGTATTCTGTACTGCACAGTTACGGCAATGCGAGTTCAAATGCCGGTAATCCAAAACTAGACGATATGAGCCGTCCGGCTTGTTAACAGTAAAAAGGGGATTATTCATCGGTGACACACACGTTTCAATTACACCTTGATATTCCAATTGTTCAAGGATAGCCGCGACCGAAGCTTTAGCCTCACGCCGTATGGGGTACTGGGGTTGTGGCTGAGGCTGTGACCGTAATGGAATCTCATGGCTAGGGGACAATTTATCCCAGCCACACTGATTTCGGTACACAGCCGGCGCAAGCGCCAGAGCCCACTCTTCTGCAAAATGCAGCGCTTCCACTCTCGGTACAGTGTGCGCGAAACTGGGGAGGATTACCTCCTCCCCTCGCGGAGCTGCAAGAACAAAAGGTGGGGGCCAGTCAGCCTCCGAAAGCAAAATGTCATATGTATCCGAAAGATTTTCCCAAAATACCCCTTTTACAGTTCGCTGCATGTCACCTTCAATTAACAGGACAATTTCAAAAAGCCTTTCAGGGGGAGCAACATGTGTATCAGCTGTTTCGATTACAACATAAGTGTCAGTCGCTGTCACCTTCAACAGTGGACGGAGGGCCTCTCTCACTATGGTAATCTCCGCCGCGCTGTCCAGCAAGGTCAGAGCCCACGTCAGATTCCGAAGCCGCGTTCTCACTATCTGGGGCATATCGATGCGCCGTTAAGGCAGCGACTTTCTTCTTGGCAAACTGCGGTCTCTTTGGCGTAGAGTCGTCCCGCTTGTCCCCTTCACTTCGCGTGCGGGGCTGGCCACGTCCTTGCTGACCACCCCTGCCCCTGCCGCCCCCTCCACCACCGGTTGACGGAGCCGATGAGTCCTGAAAGGAACGAGGAGAGCGTTGGTCAGTTGCCTGATATCTGTCAGGCGATTTAATCGTAGCGCGATCGCGCAATTCATAAACTCGCTCAGACTGCGCAGGTTGCGAAGGTGTCGGACTAGAGACCTGTGTCTGTTGTTGCTGTTGTTTACCCCTATTCTGCTTTTTCGGCCAAGTTTGTTTTTTGGACTTGGGCTGTCCACCTGTTTCCGAAGACTGCCCCTGGGGTTGCTTCTTTTCTTTTTCCAGAAAAACCTTCGCACCCCTTGAATTGCGGCCAACCGTTTTATAAGCCGCCACAATAATTTTTGCCAGCTGACGGGGTTTCTCGGCATCGGGTACTAACGCCAGACCATTGGCCACTTGAAAGTTCATTGCATCCCCTTTTACATTGGCAAGGATAATACCGCAAACTGTCTCAAATGAACCGTTCAGGCGCATACCCAACTCAACCGCCGACTCAGGTCCGTGATCATCCTGAACACGTTTGAGGATCGCAGACAGGTTCGAAACTGACGGTGTGCCAAAGCACCTTGAGTAAACCGCTGCAAAAGTCTTACCCCATGTCTCACAGTCAGCAAGGTCCGGGGCTATTTCCTTCGGTAAACTAAGCGTAAGAATCCGGTGTTTTTCACTCGGAGTCGTATTAGGAAACACAGCCTCTAACTGGTCGAATTTCTCGGCAAGCCAGTAAGGAAATTCATCCGTACTATCTGGCTTTCTGCCCATAACGGAATTCACCAAGACAGGACTGATTTTCAAACCAGCCTGTTCTGCTCGAAGCTGCGCACCTGCGGGGGCTGCGCCTTGAATATTACGACTAATGTAATGAACAAGCGCCCTAATCACGCCAACCGAGACCTCATGAAGACGCCTCAGGTCACCCACGTTACAAGTGGCGCGATTAGGATGAGGAGTAAATCCACCCAAGGCGGGCCAATTTGTGCCCGGAATGGACAAAGGACCTAACCTCGAAGCGTTCAAAGAATGGGGTAGGGCGCCACCAAACCAAACACCGTGCTGCCAAGCGTCAATAGGTACCTCCAGTGCCCTGTACGGAGCGTAAACCGCCGGTACATCCGTGGCAGTGTATGAATGGAAGACACCTGAATTAGCGTCCACACCCGGAAATGTCACCCAGGAATAAAACAATTCATACGGGTACGCATGTTCCGCACTCACCACTAGAACTACAGCTAAGCCTTCCGCAGGCACATTATATGTCCGCAAATGGTCGCGAACCGCGACACGGCTATGCTGCGCTATTTCCACGGCCATATCAGCACAGGAAGTGAAAAAAGACAAAGAACAGTTTGTAGCACAACTGGGTAGTAATTCAAAGAAACCGTTTTAGAAGAATTCAAGCTTGAAAATACCTATCATATCAATAGGTAGGTTTTTCCGACACCACCGTTTTCCGGAAACGGGAATGAAGGTGTCAAGGTCTGAATGATATACTACTCGAGTGTCATGAAATACGGCCAACCAATCCGTTGGGCGCCATGTAGCAGGGTTTCCGTTCTCCCACAGAACTGTGCATAGAGATCTAGAACCTCAGTGAGTTAGGATGATCCAAAAACTCATCTCAGTGTCAGAAATCTCGTTACCTAGCTAGCTACAGTGTCTCATGGATCATTATGGAATGATCCATGTATTAGACAAACCAGAACATGATCTTTAGAATACCTCAGGAGTCGTGGAACACATGAACACTCTTTCGTTATATAATCATTTCAAACCAAAACTGAGAGTCAAAGAACACAAGTGCAAGTTTGAAATATTTATTATTCAATGCAAAGTTCTCAAACGCAGTATCTTGTATAATACCAAAATGCAGATTATAAAAATCAGAGTCAGCAGCATAGTCACTAATCCATAGTAAGCAAAAGGTGCTAGCATGTTATAATGCAATTTCTATAGAAATCTGTATCACCTATATTTCGCGCACCCTATCTAGCATATTATATTATATCTAAGAAGGTCTCATTCGGGTTTTAGCAGGGCGGCCCCATACCTCTCAATGTCAGTAGGAGCAGTTCACATCAACCGCTACCAGCTCTCTTCATGCGCAGCACCAAGTGTCTACGTTCATTCCGTGTAACTCTATCTTAAACCCGTGTAGAGCCCAAAATGTTGGCATCAACATTATTTGTGTTATGTCTAATGTCTAATGTGGTGCGAGGATCAGACTTCCCAGCAACCTTGTGTTAGGTTAATCTTAGAGTGTGCAGCTCTCAGTGTGCAGACAGTTGTACCAAGTGTACAAGGCAAAGCTGATAGCTTAGGAATAACATATTATTCTCAAATAAAACACCTCACCACTTCTAGGCTGAAAGCTACAACAACAAGTACGTGTCGTGTGCAAAACTGAAGCCTGAAGGCAAAACGGCTGTTTAAACATGTAATACACTCATGCTAACTTAACGCAATATATGTAATGCAGTATCCATATGACAACAGAACTGTGCATAGAGATCTAGAACCTTAGTGAGTTAGGATGATCCAAAAACTCATCTCAGTGTCAGAAATCTCCTTACCTAGCTAGCTACAGTGTCTCATGGATCATTATGGAATAATCCATGTCTTAGACAAACCAGAACATGATCTTTAGAATACCTCAGGAGTCGTGGAACACATGAACACTCTTTCGTTATATAATCATTTCAAACCAAAACTGAGAGTCAAAGAACACAAGTGCAAGTTTGAAATATTTATTATTCAATGCAAAGTTCTCAAACGCAGTATCTTGTATAATACCAAAATGCAGATTATAAAAATCAGAGTCAGCAGCATAGTCACTAATCCATAGTAAGCAAAAGGTGCTAGCATGTTATAATGCAATTTCTATAGAAATCTATATCACCTATATTTCGCGCACCCTATCTAGCATATTATATTATATCTAAGAAGGTCTCATTTGGGCTTTAGCAGGGCGGCCCCATACCTCTCAATGTCAGTAGGAGCATGTCACATCAACAGCTACCAGCTCTCTTCATGCGCAGCACCAAGTGTCTGCGTTCATTCCGTGTAACTCTATCTTAAACCCGCGTAGAGCCCAAAATGTTGGCATCAACATTATTTGTGTTATGTCTAATGTGGTGCGAGGATCAAGCCTCCCAGCAACCTTGTGTTAGGTTAATTTTAGAGTGTGCAGCTCTCAGTGTGCAGACAGTTGTACCAAGTGTACCAGGCAAAGCTGATAGCATAGAAATAACATATTATTCTCAAATGAACCACCTCACCGCTTCTAGGGTGAAGGCGACAACAACCAGTATGTGTCGTGTGCAAAACTGAAGCCGAAGGAAAAAAGGCTGTTTAAACGTGTAATGCACTCATGCTAACTTAACGCAATATATGTAACGAAGTATCCATATGACACCGTAAGCGGAGGGATGTGGCAATGGGCGCCGAGGGTGTGCGAGCCCGAGAGTGTTTTTTGTCTGGCTCCAGCTTGAAAACCAGTGAAGGGTCTTGGCCTTGGCCCCCTTGTGCTCGGGGACGCCCCCAAGCCGGGGCTCCCTTGTGTGCCCTGTTGTAGGTGTTCCTCCTCATTCAGGGCTTGGTGTCCCCTCACACATGCGGGGGGGTAGTGTTTCTTCTCCTTCTGTCTGCCTACCATTGTCCTTTGCCGACGTTTGCTCTTCCTTTCATCCGAGCTGTTGAAAGGTGTGCCTTCTCTCGGATCTTTAGGTGGATTGTCTCAGCCTCTGGGCTTACCGAGTTGTTGGTTGTTTTTCTGGTTCCGGGTGTAATTGGGCTAAGCTGCACAGTGGGTTTCTTTGTCCGTGCTACGCCCTGGTGTACGCCTTTCATCCTGTGCCTCACTTCCATGAAAGCCGTAGACATATAGCACTGCGGGCTTACCGAGTTGTTGGTTGTTTTTCTGGTTCCGGGTGTAATTGGGCTAAGCTGCACAGTGGGTTTCTTTGTCCATGCTATGCCCTGGGGTACGCCTTTCATCCGTGCCTCACTTCCATGAAAGCCGTAGACATATAGCACTGCGGGCTATCACATGCAACGTTTGACCATAGTGCCAAACAGGCTAGGATTCTTTTGCTGAATGCTAAGACGCCAGAAAGTGTTCATCCGGCACGCCGTCCCTTCGCCTGTCTTAGATAAGCCGCAAGTCCGTGACCGCAAACCGCCATCACTCGATAAAACATCATAAGTCTGGTACGGTACTTGATGGTGTGTCATATATAAGCTGTGATTCCACCTACCTCATCTAGCTCGAACCACTACGTCACCGCGCTCATCATCAATTACGAATTGACTTAGACGTATTTCGGACAGCCTACAAACAAAACCCCTATCTGCCGGTTTACGGATAAACACGCAACTCCGAAACATTCCTGGTCTGTTCTGAACAGAGAACCGGTAATCTGAGTAGGAACGCACAAACAACCAGGTGGCCATATCACTATTCTATTTGAAGCCTAATAGACGGTCATCTACCACTACTTAATTCAGCAAAGAACTCACATGGTTCCAAATAGAAGAAAATATGGGAGAACCTAAAAGAATCATATACATAATAGTCAAGTCTTAACAATGAGTCAATGATTTTATCAACAGCGTTTTATGTATGAAATTAAAATGTACTTTATATGCTAAATCAGTTGTATACCATTGTTAATTGTGGTTTGTTTGCCATTTAATCTGCGCCAGTAGTCAGATTGTTTGAACAAACTAGTTAGGTAACAGGGAAGTAGGGCGCACAGCTGAGAGTATGGCTTAAAGTAAAGTCCTCACGTATCTAAATGGATTGCTACTAGGCTGGAAAGGGAGGTTACCTAACCCCCTTAAAACCTCGTGGACACGTCCAAGAATAAAGCTTATAAACACTCCTGCCGAGCAATCAGAATATGAGCGATATTTATAAACAGCAAATATAATGTTAAACAGAATTCATAAAGCAGGTATGAAAGCAAAAGTCCAAAATTTCATCCAATAAGTTTTCCAGACTCCCGGGTCTTGTAATACATTGATCCGTATTTTAATTTCAATTCTCAAAGTTCAATCCAAGCGATGTTCGAGTCAAGATTCAATCCAAGGTTCAAGATACAATGTTCAGAAAATAATCAAAACTCCCAAAGAAAACAATCACTGCAGCCAACACGTGTTTCGTAGGGCATTAATCTCATGCCACATAACTTCCTCAGGGCTGCAAGCCAAAATAATAAAACAATAGTAAATCTTACTGACAATAATCAAATTGAGAGGGTACTCTTAATAAAGTCACCACCTAAGTGAAAGAAAACATAGTACCCTTAATCGAGTGACAGATTCAAAATGCAGTTTTGTGAAAGTCCCGGTGTCAACAGTGTAAGGACAACAAAACATTCCGAAATATTACCAAATTCAAAAGAATATATGAAGATTTACCTTAATCACAAAATATATAATGTTACCAACATTATCAAACTCTTTCTAGAGGATATATGTATATGAAATTACAATTAATGGAACGATATGAAGAGGCTCTTAGTTTTGTCACCTTAGTCCATCACATAATTTCTCTCTATAACAAAGACCCATTATCTGTCTCAATAAGTGCTAATAGTGATTACATGAATAAAATAAGCAGTAGTTCAAAAGTGACGCAAGCCCTTGTCATGAGACATCTTAATGTAAAATACACATGTATAAATCAGTGGAAAATCTCTAAGCTAAATATAACAGCAAATGACATTAATATCTGCAAAAGGACAGTCTGTATTACCTTTTCTTTCCTATTCTTCGTTCCCCACGTTTATTTATATCATTAATCGGTTCCAGGATTTGCAGGAACTATAATAGAGAGCCATATGATTAGACTCATACTTCTAAGAAACATAAGGAAAAGTATCTCTATTCAGTGAATTCCCTTACCAATATCTCAGCGTGAAGGGGTTTGTTGCAATTAACTTCCGATACCCATATTCTTGTTTTTCTACACCATATCTTCTTAACAGGTTCTAAAATACAAGAACCAAAGATCCAAGGACCTGCTGCCAAATAATATCAAGTGTATTCTGGATTACAACAAGTATAACCCTTACCTGTATCCCCCCTCCAAGGACTCCAAGTATCCCTTGTCCGGCTCTATCGAGTGTCGGCGTCTTCTATGGACGCCATATTGTTTAAGTAAACGCTATGACTGCGGAGCGTAATATCGCCGCCATATTGGAATGGGTCACCGCGTCCGTGGACACATGTAAACTATATTGCTAATAGTCACTATTTCAAGTGTGGCTTATTTGGAAAGTAGATAAGCATTCCTGTAGGAAATAAGTAAACTATATCGAGACTCCTCCAATGTAATATGAAAATCGGCGTTTTCTATGGGCGTCATATTGTGAAAGTACCAAATCAAGAAATACTGAAACTGTGGTACATAACGTCGCCGCCATATTTAAATGACTTATCGCCTCCGAGGATAGGGCATATTTGCACAGTCATACATAATTATCAGTCTAATTTTTGTTTAATATATGATTAAGTTGAGAGATTTAAGAAACTCTCTCATAGAACAAATATATACAATGCGTCCAAATACCAGATTTAAGAGAATATATAGTTTCAATATTGGGTCGTGATAGTTAATCGGGGGAGGTGGGGGGCCATGTATCGGGAAAGGCGAAAAAATAAGAGATATGTATTAACGAGTATACTTTGCAACTTAACCATATACATGTATACTGAGTAATCAGCTCTTCCCAATTAATAAAGTTGTTTAACATATATGGTGACATTGCATTGAGTCTCTCATAACTTTCCTATGTGCTTCACTTCACATAAAAATAGAGTATGTCGTGGCATTAGCATTCTAGTTCCTCAGGTATCAACTAAAAAATTTTTTCAAATCAATATAATCAGAATAATCAATTTTTAAGACTAAAAGCCAGATCACAAACATCAGCTGCATCTTTTAACATGTAGAATTACAATATAGCTAATCTCCCAGAAAATACTGTAATTCTGTGTCAATATTGAGCCCTTCTTCTACGGCCCGAAGGACCATAATCCACCGGGCCTCTCTTCGTCTCAATTTTAATAATCTGTCTCCTCCACGTCTGTCCAGAATTACATGTTCAATTCCATGAAAGGAGAATTTATGATTATCAGAGTCATGTCTGTTCTGAATAACATGTGAGGCTATGGGGTACCTTGTATCACCATTCTTGAGTGCCCGGTAGTGTTCTACCATCCGGTCCTTAAGTCTTCTGACCGTACTTCCAACATATATCTTCCCACACAGGCAAACAATAACATAAATAACAAAGGTGGTTTCACAATTAATGAAAGAATCAATATAAAAAGTGCCTGTGTTGTTGTATTCAAATTTCACAACCTTTCTTTTGGCCCACCAACATGAGCTGCAGTTTCCACAGTAGTGGAAACCCTTAGGACGAATTCGCAACCAATCACTTTGTCCAGGATAAGAGATTGGTTTAGGGTAACTAGGGCTTACAATATTGGCAATGGATAATCCCTTCCTAAAAGTAATACTTGGTCTTTCCGTAAGGTAAGGTTTCAGATCTTTATCAGAGTGTAATATATGCCAATATTTCCTCATAATGCTGTAGAGTTTGTTACTTCCAGTGCCAAAATACGTAATCATTCTGATCTTTTGACTCTTACCCCTAGTCTCATTCTTTTTCTTTGATATCAGGGTATCTTCTCGTTTAAGTTTCTGTACCTTTCTAACAGCCTTGGTCACAGTTGTATTTTCATATCCTCTATTTTTAAATCTCATTACCATATCTTTAACATTAGCATTAAAGTCCGTGTCTTTGGAGCAGTTTCTTCTTGCTCTAATCATTTCCCCATATGGGATAGAATTGATCTGGCTCTTAGGGTGGCAACTGTCAGCTCGTAGAAGTGCATTACAGCTTGTCTCTTTCCGAAACATACGGCTATACAGTTTATTTCCCTCAACAAACAATTCTATATCAAGAAAGGTCAATCTCTCCTTATCATACTGTGTTGTGAATGACATGTTTAAATCATTGGTGTTAAGAAAATTAAAAAAAGACTCTAGTTCTTCTGTTGTACCTCTCCAAAATAACAAGCAATCGTCAATGAATCTACCCCAGTAATATATGTGGTCTATCCATCGGCTGCCCCTGGCGCCCCAAATCCACTCCGCCTCCAGTCTCCCCATGAAGAGGTTCGCGAAGGACGGAGCAAATTTGGAACCCATCGCAGTCCCAGTCCTTTGTCTATACCAGGTGGATTCAAAGAGAAAGTAGTTGTTCTCTAGAACCAGTCTCGTCATCTCGAGCAACATAGATGAGTGGTCTAAATATGCAGCTGGTCGGTTATTCAAAAAGCTCTCAATGGCCAAGATACCTTTATCATGATCAATATTGGAATATAACGACACTACATCAAGAGTCGCTAAAATCATGTCATTGTCCCAAGCCACATCATTCATAATATTGAGGACATGTTTAGTGTCCTCAATATGCGAGGGTAAGTTCTGTACAAATGGTCTCAGATATGAGTCCACAAATTGAGACAACCTTTCCGTAGGCCCACCAATGCCCGAAATAATCGGTCTCCCTGGTGGTCTTTCTCTGTCCTTATGTACTTTGGGTAGGCAGTACATGCATGGGGCCTTGGGTGATTGAATTTTAAGAAAGAGATATTCGTCATAGTCAAGTAAGCATTTGTCATACCACTCTTTAAGTTTCTTATTAATTCTGTCTTTAACCATCTCCAAGGGATTAACAGCTACTTTCTCATAATATTTGTCATTACCCAATTGAGATAGAACTTCATTATTGTAATCACTACGATTCATGACGACAACGTTGCCACCCTTATCAGCACTGCGTATTATAAGATTAGGGTGATCGGTCAATTGTCGCAGTGCCTCCCTTTCTTCTATT
Organism: Lissotriton vulgaris; assembly: GCF_964263255.1. Classification (NCBI taxonomy): domain Eukaryota; kingdom Metazoa; phylum Chordata; class Amphibia; order Caudata; family Salamandridae; genus Lissotriton; species Lissotriton vulgaris. The sequence continues at coordinate 476,291,030 of NC_141694.1, forward strand.
TTTAAATTGTCTGGGAATGTTTTTCTGTGATGACGTTCTTTTGTAATCAGATTGTCAATCTCAAGAGTGACAGCTTTGTAGAATGCATCAATAACATTGCCAGTGGACAACTGCGGTGTCCATTTTGACTTGTCTTTGAAACCACTTCCTGGAGCTGCACCTGGATTAATCTCAAGATCTCTTAATAGAGAATTCATAGTTACTGGGTCATCTTCAGATTCAGTAAGGGATAACAACAGTCTTGTATCATGCAGATCTTGAATGGTAATATCAGTGAGTATTGGTTTATTCACAGTATCTACTCTAACATGTTCTTTCTGCGAAAAAAACTTTTTCAACTTTAGTAAACGAACAAATTTATACAAATCAATCTTTGTAACATACCAATCAATATTCTTGGTTGGACAATACCCAAGTCCTTTCTTAAGCACATTGTTCATACTCACAGACAATTCAATAGAAGATAGGTTGATCACATCAATCTCATTAGTTCCTGTATTTATTTCCTCCATGATCTGAGTCTCTCTCTCATCCCTGGGGCCACCTCTCCTGCGTCTGCCACGGCTCCCTCTCCTTGTCTTGTGGTTGGAATATTGCCAAATCTCCCTCCTGTGTCTCGACTCCCTCTTTTGAACCTCTGTACTTCTACTAAAAAGTTATTGTTATTCGCAGCATCTCCACTAGGAACATTGGGAGCATCTGTAGTGCCTCCATCTGTAGATATGCTACTCGATGAGGTATTCACAGCTGAGCTAAGTGGTGTCGTATTCCTCCTATGTCCTTGTCCTGTTTGAAAGAGATAGTCAAATTTACGCGCAAAAGTGAATACCCTGCCAGCTGTATAATCTTGCTCATCCCTTTTCAGTTTACGCGCTTTTCTCCTCTTGATATCTGCTTGAAGATTAGTCAAAATCTCGTCTAACATATTATAGTTTTTCATAGTTGCCTCAGGTAGATTTAGTAATTTAATTTCATCTTCACATGTTTTAATCTCAAATAAAAGTTTCTCAATCTTGCGCTCCGCATTGTCAATTAGTATCCTTATTAAGTTACACGAGCTAGTGGTTAACTCATGCTCCCATTTGTCCAGTAAGTCTGGCTCTAAATCTTCATAAGTTGGCATTATGGTGGATCTCAGACCTCTTGGAATGCGGTTCAAATTAAGATATTGTTTTAGTGTTACCGCATCCCACCATTTATTAAGTTCCGCTCTCTTAAATTTTTCTAATCTGATGAATTTGGCTCTAAGACCTTCCTGTTTTGCTGGTGTCGTAGAGGCTACTGCTACATTAACAGATGAGCCAGTACTCAGATTTCTGAATAAATCCAATGCTTCTTGTTCCCTATTCATTGTTATTACAAAAGCCACTGCGGCAGCCCAACCCAAATAATAAATGAACAAACTAGTTAGGTAACAGGGAAGTAGGGCGCACAGCTGAGAGTATGGCTTAAAGTAAAGTCCTCACGTATCTAAATGGATTGCTACTAGGCTGGAAAGGGAGGTTACCTAACCCCCTTAAAACCTCGTGGACACGTCCAAGAATAAAGCTTATAAACACTCCTATGAAGATTTAGAGCCAGACTTACTGGACAAATGGGAGCATGAGTTAACCACTAGCTCGTGTAACTTAATAAGGATACTAATTGACAATGCGGAGCGCAAGATTGAGAAACTTTTAGTTGAGATTAAAACATGTGAAGATGAAATTAAATTACTAAATCTACCTGAGGCAACTATGAAAAACTATAATATGTTAGACGAGATTTTGACCAATCTTCAAGCAGATATCAAGAGGAGAAAAGCGCGTAAACTGAAAAGGGATGAGCAAGATTATACAGCTGGCAGGGTATTCACTTTTGCGCGTAAATTTGACTATCTCTTTCAAACAGGACAAGGACATAGGAGGAATACGACACCACTTAGCTCAGCTGTGAATACCTCATCGAGTAGCATATCTACAGATGGAGGCACTACAGATGCTCCCAATGTTCCTAGTGGAGATGCTGCGAATAACAATAATTTTTTAGTAGAAGTACAGAGGTTCAAAAGAGGGAGTCGAGACACAGGAGGGAGATTTGGCAATATTCCAACCACAAGACAAGGAGAGGGAGCCGTGGCAGACGCAGGAGAGGTGGCCCCAGGGATGAGAGAGAGACTCAGATCATGGAGGAAATAAATACAGGAACTAATGAGATTGATGTGATCAGCCTATCTTCTATTGAATTGTCTGTGAGTATGAACAATGTGCTTAAGAAAGGACTTGGGTATTGTCCAACCAAGAATATTGATTTGTATGTTACAAAGATTGATTTGTATAAATTTGTTCGTTTACTAAAGTTGAAAAAGTTTTTTTCGCAGAAAGAACATGTTAGAGTGGATACTGTGAATAAACCAATACTCACTGATATTACCATTCAAGATCTGCATGATACAAGACTGTTGTTATCCCTTACTGAATCTGAAGATGACCCAGTAACTATGAATTCTCTATTAAGAGATCTTGAGATTAATCCAGGTGCAGCTCCAGGAAGTGGTTTCAAAGACAAGTCAAAATGGACACCGCAGTTGTCCACTGGCAATGTTATTGATGCATTCTACAAAGCTGTCACTCTTGAGATTGACAATCTGATTACAAAAGAACGTCATCACAGAAAAACATTCCCAGACAATTTAAAAATAGAAGAAAGGGAGGCACTGCGACAATTGACCGATCACCCTAATCTTATAATACGCAGTGCTGATAAGGGTGGCAACGTTGTCGTCATGAATCGTAGTGATTACAATAATGAAGTTCTATCTCAATTGGGTAATGACAAATATTATGAGAAAGTAGCTGTTAATCCCTTGGAGATGGTTAAAGACAGAATTAATAAGAAACTTAAAGAGTGGTATGACAAATGCTTACTTGACTATGACGAATATCTCTTTCTTAAAATTCAATCACCCAAGGCCCCATGCATGTACTGCCTACCCAAAGTACATAAGGACAGAGAAAGACCACCAGGGAGACCGATTATTTCGGGCATTGGTGGGCCTACGGAAAGGTTGTCTCAATTTGTGGACTCATATCTGAGACCATTTGTACAGAACTTACCCTCGCATATTGAGGACACTAAACATGTCCTCAATATTATGAATGATGTGGCTTGGGACAATGACATGATTTTAGCGACTCTTGATGTAGTGTCGTTATATTCCAATATTGATCATGATAAAGGTATCTTGGCCATTGAGAGCTTTTTGAATAACCGACCAGCTGCATATTTAGACCACTCATCTATGTTGCTCGAGATGACGAGACTGGTTCTAGAGAACAACTACTTTCTCTTTGAATCCACCTGGTATAGACAAAGGACTGGGACTGCGATGGGTTCCAAATTTGCTCCGTCCTTCGCGAACCTCTTCATGGGGAGACTGGAGGCGGAGTGGATTTGGGGCGCCAGGGGCAGCCGATGGATAGACCACATATATTACTGGGGTAGATTCATTGACGATTGCTTGTTATTTTGGAGAGGTACAACAGAAGAACTAGAGTCTTTTTTTAATTTTCTTAACACCAATGATTTAAACATGTCATTCACAACACAGTATGATAAGGAGAGATTGACCTTTCTTGATATAGAATTGTTTGTTGAGGGAAATAAACTGTATAGCCGTATGTTTCGGAAAGAGACAAGCTGTAATGCACTTCTACGAGCTGACAGTTGCCACCCTAAGAGCCAGATCAATTCTATCCCATATGGGGAAATGATTAGAGCAAGAAGAAACTGCTCCAAAGACACGGACTTTAATGCTAATGTTAAAGATATGGTAATGAGATTTAAAAATAGAGGATATGAAAATACAACTGTGACCAAGGCTGTTAGAAAGGTACAGAAACTTAAACGAGAAGATACCCTGATATCAAAGAAAAAGAATGAGACTAGGGGTAAGAGTCAAAAGATCAGAATGATTACGTATTTTGGCACTGGAAGTAACAAACTCTACAGCATTATGAGGAAATATTGGCATATATTACACTCTGATAAAGATCTGAAACCTTACCTTACGGAAAGACCAAGTATTACTTTTAGGAAGGGATTATCCATTGCCAATATTGTAAGCCCTAGTTACCCTAAACCAATCTCTTATCCTGGACAAAGTGATTGGTTGCGAATTCGTCCTAAGGGTTTCCACTACTGTGGAAACTGCAGCTCATGTTGGTGGGCCAAAAGAAAGGTTGTGAAATTTGAATACAACAACACAGGCACTTTTTATATTGATTCTTTCATTAATTGTGAAACCACCTTTGTTATTTATGTTATTGTTTGCCTGTGTGGGAAGATATATGTTGGAAGTACGGTCAGAAGACTTAAGGACCGGATGGTAGAACACTACCGGGCACTCAAGAATGGTGATACAAGGTACCCCATAGCCTCACATGTTATTCAGAACAGACATGACTCTGATAATCATAAATTCTCCTTTCATGGAATTGAACATGTAATTCTGGACAGACGTGGAGGAGACAGATTATTAAAATTGAGACGAAGAGAGGCCCGGTGGATTATGGTCCTTCGGGCCGTAGAAGAAGGGCTCAATATTGACACAGAATTACAGTATTTTCTGGGAGATTAGCTATATTGTAATTCTACATGTTAAAAGATGCAGCTGATGTTTGTGATCTGGCTTTTAGTCTTAAAAATTGATTATTCTGATTATATTGATTTGAAAAAAAATTTTAGTTGATACCTGAGGAACTAGAATGCTAATGCCACGACATCCTCTATTTTTATGTGAAGTGAAGCACATAGGAAAGTTATGAGAGACTCAATGCAATGTCACCATATATGTTAAACAACTTTATTAATTGGGAAGAGCTGATTACTCAGTATACATGTATATGGTTAAGTTGCAAAGTATACTCGTTAATACATATCTCTTATTTTTTCGCCTTTCCCGATACATGGCCCCCCACCTCCCCCGATTAACTATCACGACCCAATATTGAAACTATATATTCTCTTAAATCTGGTATTTGGACGCATTGTATATATTTGTTCTATGAGAGAGTTTCTTAAATCTCTCAACTTAATCATATATTAAACAAAAATTAGACTGATAATTATGTATGACTGTGCAAATATGCCCTATCCTCGGAGGCGATAAGTCATTTAAATATGGCGGCGACGTTATGTACCACAGTTTCAGTATTTCTTGATTTGGTACTTTCACAATATGACGCCCATAGAAAACGCCGATTTTCATATTACATTGGAGGAGTCTCGATATAGTTTACTTATTTCCTACAGGAATGCTTATCTACTTTCCAAATAAGCCACACTTGAAATAGTGACTATTAGCAATATAGTTTACATGTGTCCACGGACGCGGTGACCCATTCCAATATGGCGGCGATATTACGCTCCGCAGTCATAGCGTTTACTTAAACAATATGGCGCCCATAGAAGACGCCGACACTCGATAGAGCCGGACAAGGGATACTTGGAGTCCTTGGAGGGGGGATACAGGTAAGGGTTATACTTGTTGTAATCCAGAATACACTTGATATTATTTGGCAGCAGGTCCTTGGATCTTTGGTTCTTGTATTTTAGAACCTGTTAAGAAGATATGGTGTAGAAAAACAAGAATATGGGTATCGGAAGTTAATTGCAACAAACCCCTTCACGCTGAGATATTGGTAAGGGAATTCACTGAATAGAGATACTTTTCCTTATGTTTCTTAGAAGTATGAGTCTAATCATATGGCTCTCTATTATAGTTCCTGCAAATCCTGGAACCGATTAATGATATAAATAAACGTGGGGAACGAAGAATAGGAAAGAAAAGGTAATACAGACTGTCCTTTTGCAGATATTAATGTCATTTGCTGTTATATTTAGCTTAGAGATTTTCCACTGATTTATACATGTGTATTTTACATTAAGATGTCTCATGACAAGGGCTTGCGTCACTTTTGAACTACTGCTTATTTTATTCATGTAATCGCTATTAGCACTTATTGAGACAGATAATGGGTCTTTGTTATAGAGAGAAATTATGTGATGGACTAAGGTGACAAAACTAAGAGCCTCTTCATATCGTTCCATTAATTGTAATTTCATATACATATATCCTCTAGAAAGAGTTTGATAATGTTGGTAACATTATATATTTTGTGATTAAGGTAAATCTTCATATATTCTTTTGAATTTGGTAATATTTCGGAATGTTTTGTTGTCCTTACACTGTTGACACCGGGACTTTCACAAAACTGCATTTTGAATCTGTCACTCGATTAAGGGTACTATGTTTTCTTTCACTTAGGTGGTGACTTTATTAAGAGTACCCTCTCAATTTGATTATTGTCAGTAAGATTTACTATTGTTTTATTATTTTGGCTTGCAGCCCTGAGGAAGTTATGTGGCATGAGATTAATGCCCTACGAAACACGTGTTGGCTGCAGTGATTGTTTTCTTTGGGAGTTTTGATTATTTTCTGAACATTGTATCTTGAACCTTGGATTGAATCTTGACTCGAACATCGCTTGGATTGAACTTTGAGAATTGAAATTAAAATACGGATCAATGTATTACAAGACCCGGGAGTCTGGAAAACGTATTGGATGAAATTTTGGACTTTTGCTTTCATACCTGCTTTATGAATTCTGTTAAACATTATATTTGCTGTTTATAAATATCGCTCATATTCTGATTGCTCGGCAGGAGTGTTTATAGTCAGATTGTTTGCCTGGGTGCGTTACTTTACACACATTGTTTACCCTGACCCAGGAACTTGATCCATATCAGGGGGTCCTTGTTTTTAACACGTTTGACCATAGTGCAACACAGGCTAGTGGTGCAGCTGCGCCATGTGGTGTTGGGGGGCCATCTTGGGGCCCGTCCATGTGCGAGGCCACCATTCCCTCCCCCCTTTATTTCGTTGTGCTGCACCTCATGCTTGTACACGCCCCACCCCCCTGTGTTTTCAACGTGGCCATCCGCACCGTCTTTGCGTGGGTTGGTGTTCACCAGGGGGAAGGTGCAGCCCCTCGGTCCTTTGTTCGGGTTTTTGACTGAGGCAGCAGTCAGAATGCCACGGCGGGTTTCTGCCCACATGTCCCCACCGCCGCAGCGTGTTGCGGAGCTTTTCCTGGTTGCATTCCAGTGGTGCGGCACCCTTCTTACCCCCAGCCCCCAGATACTAGGTGGACGGCGGGCTCATTCCTTAGGGAAGGCAGGGGCGGGCAGTTAGCGACATAGCTGCCTTCGTTTCAGATTGCTTATGTGTGACGTTTTCATCATCTAAGTGTAATTACGAGTGACACTAATGACCATGAGTGACCTTTCTTGTGAGTAAACTCCAGTAGCGAAGGTGAGGGAGCTTATGGCAATGACAGACGTGAACAGGAGTAATGCTCATGCAATCAGCGTGATATTTGGGTCAGGTGGATAGCGCACAAGCAATCAGTGTGTATTTGTTTGTGGAAGAGGAGTAATGCACTTGCAATCAATGTGATGTTTGGTTCAGATGAATAGTGCACAAGCAATCCACGGGTATCTGATTGTTGGAAAGGAGTGAGGAAGTTGCAATCAGTTTGATATTAGGTCAGACGATAGTGCTCAAGCAACCAGTGTATATTTGTTTGGTAAAGAGGAGTAATGCGCTAGCAATCAGCGTGATATTTAGTTCAGATGGATAGTGCGCAAGCAGTCAGTGTATATTTATTTGGTGAAGAGGAGCATTGCACTTACAATGAGTATATATTTGTTTGGTCATGCTGCCTAAACAGAGCCTGATATGAGCGGAGACCGGGTGCGGTTGTTACCGCAGTGTTGTGTTATATATGTACGAATGAAGTCCCGGTGAGAAAGTTCAGCGTCATTGTCGGTATAAAGTCCAGGTGTCCTTCGTAATCGTCCAAGTAACAATGTGTCGCTGCAATAATTGGCGAAACGTGCACCGTCTGAGTGTGCAGTTATAATCCGCTTCGGTTTGAGCGCTGATTCCCGCCCGAAGGGGAGGTGTCATGTAAATACAGTGCTCTGCAAGCGTCCAATTTCTTTTGGCCGAGTTAACGCTGGCCTAGTTTTACCATGATGTGGCAGTAAGGTGTTAGGTCGAACTGGCTTAAATTTCTGTTGGTGTGTTATGACAGTGCCGGCCAATTTAGGGCCTAGGGTCCCCAGGTGGTTAGACCTTCTAACGATAAGATAATATTTATTGTGTTCTAACACATGGCCCAGCTGATCTTTCTGTTTGGTGTGCATTACCTCTGTCTATTCCCGCACATTCATACTGTCCTTTAAAACACTTGCATAACAGTTCAACATTGGTCATCAGTGTTTTCCGACTAATCCTCATCTCCCGCACTTTTATGTTTTTTCGGGCGGTGCTCGTTGGCGCACCATTACGGTCTGGTGGCCACGCCGGCGAGGACTGTGCTTGGGTCCGCATTGGGGGCAGCTCATATTGGAGATTGCATATTTGACGTTTAGCAGAATACATACTGTAAACGGTTTTGGTCCACATGTAGCGCGCTGCCCGCGATAGGGCCAAGTAGAGGTAACGTATGGCAAGACAGGGCAGCATTAAGCACAGGAACTAACGTTACGTAGGCAATGCTGGCAGTTGCCGTGAGGAAACACAATTGTAAGAGGTAGCAAATAATGTTACAAGTTAAAAATGACGGGTGCGTGTTGCGAGAGAGTGCCTAACACATGAAAAGGGTAATACGGCATTAAGTGGCAAACTCTAACCACAGAACACACTTAATAGACACTTCATAGTCAAGGAGTATAGGATTTTCAATATTTTTCCTTCAGCAGAGGGCGTACATTAGCAGTCGGCACTGCTGCTGCTAGCCAGACTGGTTGCCCATCCTCTCCGTTAGTCTTGTGAGGGATAGTCTTATGAGGGATAGAAGTGCTTCACACTTATGTGTGTGAACATGAGTGCCGCTGTAAGCTTGTGGTCGGGTTTTGAGACTTCAGCACGATGGGGCAGGTTGCATTTGTGAAGCCACCGCTTACATGTTGTGCAGAGGGTAGGTGTATGCTTGATTTGTACCCGCTGCCATGTCTGTGGTATTATGTGGCCCTATATGTTTGTGTCCTCACGTTACTTAACTGGTGCTAATTTTGTAGTGCTCTATTACCCTACTCTGATTGGGCCTAAAATAACCTTGATGTTTTCTTAGGTTGCCAGTCGGTGCAGTGTAGGTTGTCAGGTAACTATCCCCAGCAGGCGGTTCTTGCGCCCCTCCTTCACTCAAACAAAATGTTGCGTCTTGTAGTGGGTAGTTCTTTTCTCCAACATACTAGTCACTCTATATATTTAATACGGTGTCAGGAAGGAAGTGTCAAATGCTAGATAATATTTTCACATTCCGGAGTGAACACACCATTCGATGGCGAACATAGATGATTAACGTATAAATTCCATCCTTATGCTTTTATATTCCTGGGACACAGGATACAGCAAAAACTTGTATTTATGTTTACAAAACTCACTTCCTTGAAAAAACTGCTATAAATTGGGCTAACAGGACGCTGCATTACTACAGTCCATGGTGCCACTGCACTGGCTACACTACTGGTAACTGTGCAATGGTACACTATGGCCCGCACAGTGAATGTCCCAGTAATCACAGTTCAGATGCAAACAGGGCATTGTGACTAAATCAGGATTATAAATAGCACAGGGATGTCATACTTCACCCGCAAAACCTGGCAAAATTGGGGGAGAGGGTGTGTGACTGCTATATTCTGAAGCATTATTTTCTTTTCACGTCTCGCCTCTAAAATAGATCTTTCCTTCAGCACCACATAGACCTGCTACATTTGAGTGTAAGTTAGACTGTCCGATAAGTGTGCCTGATGCAAGGTTTTTGTACACATCTTCGCTTGAGGGATTTGCGTGTGTGCGAGTGTGGGTGCATGCATACGTGTGTTTGTGTGTGTGTTTTTCATTTACATAGTCTGTCTCTGGCGGCCTGGCCACTCCTCTGACACCTTGCTGAGACCCCTAACTTGTACACGTCTGGACGTTTAGAATGCAAGCTGTTTTAGCGGCAAAGAGCCTCCATTTCATATATGACACCTTCACCAAATTTCGTCTTTGTGCCAACAGCCACCTTCGTGTTAGAATTTTTAAGCCCAAAGTCACAAAGTTAAAAAGAAAACTACCAGTCCCAAAATGCAATGTGTTGTTGGCTAAAACGTTAATACATGCTACAGGGCCATGACACAGAAGAGCATGAGAGGTGGGTATCTATTCGCCTATTTTAGGCATATGAAGAAAACTTATCTGCATGCATGGTGTAGTTTATTGAATTACACTTTCAGAAGGTGCGTAAAATATGAAATTTTCCTGATATAAACCACACTTACACAAAGAAAAGTCTTAGTTATTTGTGCCATTATTTCGTGCTCTGCCTTAGCGAGTATATTTGGTATTCCTCAACAGCTAGAAACAGCTAATGGAGATTACAAACGAAATATGTTTCCTATCTACATTTTCCCTAGCAACCTTGTAAATCTGAGAATGCCCTTGCGGAAAAGGAGACTTGTAAAATGTTAGCACTGCGGCCCTGCTCCACTTGATCCACAAAGGAAATTCACCGGCGTTTGCAGCATCTAATTTAAAAACCATTAGACCGTTCCGCTTGGTGGACCAGATCTAAATTTTCTTAAAGGGGTGGTTTTAATTTAATCATTATCTTAACAAGCCCCCTTTTAAAACTATGATTGGCCAAATTAAGGGATTTGTTTTGGAATTTGATCCAATAACTGGCTTTGCTCAAAGAAACGCATAGCTGCATCTGAGTTGGTTCAGAACAGGGTGATAATCATGGAATTACTTGCATATTTAATCACTGTGAAAACATGAGAATAAACTACTTTCTAGAGATTGCCTTGACAAGAGCTCCAGGGGTTGCAGCCCGCTAACCCAATACTTTGATTTACAGAGAACTATTTCGAATTTATAGTATGTTCTCCATTTCAAAGAGTTAAAATAAACATCCAGGGGAGAGAGGAAATGTCAGGAGCTGAAGAAATGGGTTCCCAAAAAGTGGTCAGAAACTAAAATCGCACATCGACATCCATTACGTTGTTCATTCACTCAAGGTCATCACGGACGCCCTTTCCAGTCCTGGGTTTATAACAATCTAATGCACTCTGGGCGTAGCAGTCTATATTTGCTATCGTGTTTGCAAAGAAACCCGATAACTAGAGGTGTGCAAAATATGACGGGTTTTTGCGAAATACGCATGACGTTCCCAAAATGAACATATATTACGTGAAATACACTTTGCATTTCGAGCTGCTTTTCTCTTTGTGTGTATAACACACTCAGAAAAATTATTTGGGCATGAGAAAGGTTTGAGGAGTAAATACCTCGCACCAAGAGAAAATGGCTTTCAAATGAGGTGTTTTCTTTTCCACTAACATGAGCCGCAGGTGAGCAAAAATCATGGAATGTTTTGCATTATGTGAAATGACAAACATTCTCCACACTTCACATAATGCGAAATTCTGAAATACAGGCAATACCCAGCATAAAAAACATGAATTGTAAGCCTACAGACAACTATGATTTGAGGTTAAAAGCCAATATCTGTAGCAAAGGACTCGCAACCCCCTAAATACTTATGTGACTTTATATAGAATGAAGCTGACTACAAAGCAGTGGATCAATAGACATTATTAGAAAAGGGGGTGCATTAGAGCCAGTGGCGTAACACAAGCCTTTTGTTTCTCTGGCAGATTTTTACGAGGGGTCCCTGCGAATCATTACCTCAGTGATATTTTAAGGCTTAGGGTGGAAGTGAGGCCCTCTGAAAGCGGTGGGGGGTCCTGCACTGCAGGGGTTGCAGGGCCCTGCACTAGCCCTTGACTCCCCTGGTCGTGTGGAGGAGTCAAGGGGCAGAATGAGAAGCTACCGGATAGCCGGTGGCCAGATGATCCACTATGAGGTTGTGGAGCAGAGTGGGGAGGGGTGGCATCTGGGACATCCTTGATTGCCAGATTATGGAAAAGTCACACATTGGTCAACATTAACCATTGGCTGCTTTTGTGTACTTAGTATGATAAAGGTACTTCCACCTCCTTGCAGTTATGCACGAGAAAAGAGTCAAGTTTACTGATGCAATGTTGCATCCCTACATAGCTTTTTGGAGCGGCGCTTGAAAAACGGTGGGTATTGCACTGGCCCTTATTGTGCCAGAATTACCATTTGCAGTACATTTTTATGGCCCGATGAGTATTACACCCAGGCCACAGTTAAAGTTTGACGATATTGCATATGTTCATTACATCTAAACGTATGGAATTATCACTGGGGGTAAATAAATAAATATACAACCAATAAATGGATCCATTCATGACTTTAGTAGCTAGATGAAGGTTAGGAACATTGACGGGGGGGGCCTTGGCCCTTTACCTTGTCATCAAGCATGGGGGGATAGCAGGCGCTTAGGTGAGGGCTAATAGCAGGGACATGACGGGTCCCCAGTGAATCTTGGAAGGCTAGACATGTGACCCACTATCTAGTAGTCGATACCAGTACTGGTATAAGTAACCAGGGTCATAGGTGTATAACAGGGTCCGGCCATCAGTAGGTTTGCACCCCACGAAATGTGCAACGACTTAGGGGGACACCGTGCATTATTCCTTCATTCCTGTTGTGATCCCATTGTCGGGGCGCCAAGGATAACATGAACATAACTATGAAAGTGTCTGGTAAGGTGGCAAAGTCAGGAAGGATATGTTTCTCCTTGACGTGCGGAAAGCACTAGAAGCTGCGAGATGTAGTAGGGAACTCTGAGGTGGGGGCTCTGTCATCGACGGTAGCCTCCGCCAGAGCTGTGGCGGAGTTACAGGGCGATCTGGAGGCAGACGGGTACAGTAAGGGTACCTCTACCTGGCACAGTAAGGGTGCCTGAGCCAAAGACCTGGAGCCGCAGGGAGGTTCCGGGAAAACCGTAACGGCGCCCCGTTAGTCCTTCGGGCGGTTGGGGGGCCTTACCAACCGGGGGTGTGCCACACCACGCTCTGCCCTGAAAGGAGGGGGCGGAGGTATAAGACTTGATCACGTGATCCGTAAGGGGATCAGCAAAGGCTGCACTGTCCGGGCGTCGACCCGCCGTGCCGGATGGCTCATAAGGCGGGCGGGGCATCGAGGGGCTGCCTGCCCTGGATCGCCCGTAAGATAACCCACAAAAACGTCATACTTTTTGTTGTATGAAAATAAACCTGCAGCAGTTCTTACCCATAACAATGTGTCCTGTGTAATCATTATATGGGCAAGTGTATAAAATGCAGGGGGGAGCGGATGACGGTGTGGGCACTAATTATCTCACCACTCTTTAGAAAAAAATGACACATAACTGACAAGATATATACAAATGACAGTATTCCAACCGGTATTATTTATAGGTGATTAGATAGGATATCTATACAGCATTATCCAAAGAGAGAACAAGGAGACTCAATTTGATTATCATATGTGCTCAAGGCATCATTTATATCAGCATATCAAAACATTTTGGTGTGGGACAAACACAATTACAGTTGGTATCAGCACTGCAATTAATCAATAACAGGTAGCAGCCCAAAATTGTACTAGGTGCACGAGTGCAAAGGTGAGTGGCACTACGGCGACGCAAGTGACAGTGAAGACAGCGTGGACGGCGCAAAGAGTAATGTGAAGAATTATATACAGTGCATAAAAACAATTCAGTTTTCCAATTTCCGTTTTCTGACAGCCACTGAATAGAGGGCGCCTAAATAATCGCTGGGGAGTCGACGGCGTTTCGATCCATAGAAATTAGGATCATCATCAGGACTGTGGGGCTGGAAGCAGTGCGTCTGGCAGCTGGAATACACCCACGGTTCAAGGCTCTGTGGTGTGTATCGGGGGCAATCAGGTTCTGGGGGATAGTAGGGTCCCAGATTACATCTAGTGTTCGATCAATGCCTGAGGCCGGAGGTATGGAAGTGGGTTGAGCTGTCCGTGGGAACGCCGAAATAAATCTTAGCGTGGTAATGCGGACGGAGTAAATCAATCTTCCTGGGTGGACCTGACAAGTGAGTGAAGCGCTGTCCCGGGGTTGCTAGCAGATTTATTTTGGCGTTCCCACGGACAACGCAGCCCACTTCCATACCTCCGGCCTCAGGCATTGATGGAACACTAGAATGAGAATTTTCTCTAGTGAGAGTGGCTTTTTGACGAGAATACATTGCGCAGTTTGTGACAGACAGTCTTTGACAACTTGCAAGCGAATTGCATCTTCTTTCATGAAGGTACTGAAAGCACAGTGTTGTACCAGATGTTCTAGTCTTGCAAGAAAAGCTGTTAGCTGTCACCCACCTGGAACTTTCTCTGCTTTGCAAGAAGTCATTCGGGAGAATGCATTCCTTTTTTTTTTTAATCCCCCACTTGATTGTTCTAAAATGTTGGCATGCATGCGATGAGGTGCTCGGTTAGAAACGCCTGGTGTAGATTTGTCCCTTGGGGAACACTGCTAGTCATTTTGGTCTCTCTTGTTAATAAGAACTGTACAGTGCTAGTTGCTGCAGTGGCTTCTTTTGTGATGCAGAATGTTTGGTTTAAATACTTATTGTTTTGGCTTTCTAATTTCTGCTTACTCTTGGTCATTCTAAACATGCATAGATTGTTTAATGTCGGCGTTGTACTGCTGGCTAATGTGGAATTGGGTTCTTGAGTGTTTCCTAGTCCTTCCTGTACTTATATATTTAATATATTTGCCACAGTTCTCGTTTCAGTTTCTTGTTTATTTGAATTTTGTGGCTGAGTTGGGAAACTTGTGAGGCTTTGTGGCTTTCTCTTTCAAGTTTCACACAGGGCTGAAATCATAGGCTGGTGCTCATAGTTATAGTTGAGCAGGCTGACTCAAGATGGCTGCTCTATTGCTTTCTAAGGCCACCTGGTTTGAAAATGGCTGCTCTGTTCTTTCGAATGGGAATGCCTGACCCCAAAATGGTACCTTTTTTGCCCGCATTCTCATGAGAGGCAGTTCTTTTTCTCAAGTGATGGTGTGTTTTAGAATGCCCACCATCCCTATAGTTTATTTTGAAGCAGTATGCTGACTTTTGTATTTCTGTTTCGTTGCCTGACTCAGTCATAGGAGGCAGCGACGTTGGCCCTCCCCACTGAAACCTGCACTGTAGGTGGTGCTCACCACTGGCCAGGGATCTCCTAATTTTGCCTATTTGTTCCTATAATGCTGCAGCATTGAAAGCATTATTGGGGGAGTGGTGTATTTCTTCAGTAATACTGAGAACCAGAAGTAGTTGACCTTCTGGGTTCAGCTCTCAGATCCCTGAGTTAGTAACTTGGTGCTTTTTTTATTTTTTACATGGACATAATGCTCTGCGCTTCCAAACTCCTCAATCAAGGGAGTTCTGTCTCCTGCCACACCTCCTCCGGTGATGCTGAGTTTCTTAACCATGGAATGTGGAGAGATTTGCTTCACAACACACATGAATAAGTCTCCAGTTTATCTACAGATGTAATGTGCCCAGTATTGGGGTGGGCAGATCACAGGGACTCAGGTATGCTTCTAATCTATCCTTTAAGAAAAAGCCCTCTCTATTACTTTGCTCTTGTACTTTTGGGTAGCTTGTCTCTGCCCATTTTGTTGCTGCACTGTCCTACCCTGGAATCCCATTCTTCTCCCCACACTTCCTGTCCAGTCCATAGGCAGGAAGTAGTGTCCACTGTCCTGGACCTGTGAAGGTTCCAGCTTGCAATGGCCTAATGTTCTCACAACATCTTGCAATTTGTTTTATTGTGCTGTTAAATTGTTGTGTTAGTGTAGTAGTAGTAGTAGTAGTAGTAGTAGTAGTAGTAGTAGTAATGTCTTGTGTGTTGCCATTGTGCTATGTTGTTTTTTGTGTCGTTGCTGTGTTGTGTGGTAGCTTTGTTACACTGAGTTATATTGTCTCCTGTTGTATTTTGCTCTCAAATAATGGTATCTTGTATTTCATGTTGTTGCAATGTGTTTGTGTTCTATTTATAATTTGTGGTTTGTCATTGTTTTCTGTTATTGTGTTGTGGTTTTGTTACAAATCATTGTGTTGCCTTTTAAGGGGCATAGTATTGGTGGTGGCCCTTTTTGATATTGTTATGTATTATTGTGCTTTATAATGAGATGTTTTGTTGTGTAGGTATTATTTCTTTGTGGCAGTTGTGTTATTAATGAGTTTGTTTGCAGGCTATAGTCTTTTGTCATATTGCGTTGAATACTGTCATGATTTTTATTGTCTTATTTTATTTTGTTCTGTTCTGTTATTTGGGTGCTTTGCTGATTTTAATAAATACTGCTCGCTTGCATCAGGAAGGTGTACATTCATTAAAGCTTTGGTGAAAAAATGCTACTGCCAGAGCTTTTAACATACCAATACTACAGTTGTACACCTGGATTTTGGCATGAAGTTGTGTTTCAAGGAGTGTCAAGGTTTGCAGTACAGAGTCCCACCTGTATTGACCAAGAGGGCAAGTGGATAGCAGGAGGAGGAGGACAGGCCATTTTCTCCACACTGGTGCCACAAATGGTCTGCTACTGCACTTTCCAAGGTGGATGTTTAGCTTATGGGCTGATTTTAAAATATCTTGCAGATACTTTGCTGCTCACCTATGTCTGTGTGACACAAAGTGCCCCTGGCACATAACGGAATGTGTGCTAACTTATGTGCCCTGGAGCACTTTGGAATTAAAGAAGGGTTAACAAATACTTATGGAGCCCCTTCTGTATTGCAAACCATGCTGTCACACATAAAGCACCCAACAACTTTGAAGGGGCATTCCCCCATTAGCAAGAAGGCATGGTCCCATGTTCTTGAGAGAACCACCTTCCTTCTACACCCATGCATTTTGGAAATGGGTGAAGAAACAAAGTGAATGTCAGAGGTGGCATACAGTAAGTACACCCCCTGAGGGCGATGCCTGCAAGAGGGGCTCTTATGCAACCCCCAAGAACCCACCTGTAGGCCAGTGAAGTCACTCACTACACTCGCCTGCAGGGGTATTGCAGTGTCCCCCCCAGACTGGGTACACACCAATGACTACGCCACACATGGAGCCTAGTATTACACATCTTTATTTGTCTGCGTGTAACTGCCAACTCAACATTGTAAACCATTCTTCTTTGCATTCTGCCCTCACACTTACATCACAGATTTATTGAGTCCATAAGGAGCCAAGAGTTTCTATCATTTCTAACTCGCAAGACACTACATATCCCCCTCTTTTAACCAAAAAAGTAAATATTTTACAAATATATATAGATAGACATATATAATTAAATCTACTCAATCAATCTTTTTGGCGCTACAATTGTTTAACCTGATCATGTTCTTGTAAACTGGGAACTGCCATCCCCCATGTACAGAATCTGTGTCAACAGTGTAGAGGGAACAACAGTCATTGAGGTTTCAGACCCAGTCTCTCCTTCCACAGTTAGATCTGATGAACAATTAGTTAAGTGCCTAAATTGAGAGGAGTCTCTGGTAATAGACTTCCCAGGGTGCTGCGCAGTCACCACATGTCCTTTGGTAGACACCACTTGAAAAAGTTTTGCATCACATTGTGAATCAGATTTTCTTCTCCGCATCTGTCTTGCGAGCCTGCGATCTCCTTTCCTAAAGACGATGTTCTTCGCATGTCATCATTGGTCAGCATATGTTTTTATCTTTTGTTTGTTAACCAGGTCCTTCTCATGAGTTGCTTTCTCATTTCTCTTTCCCTGATTGATTCATTGAGGTGACGTTCATTGCTCTCCTAAACATCAATGCCACAGGACTTATCGACTGTGGTTAAGTGCGGAGTTGAACGATAGCCTCTCAAGGTAGAATTCAGCACAGTTTTCAAATCGAGCTTCCCAAGAGTAGCACACTGCTTTCTTAAGCGTACTCATAAAACAAAGCTCAACAAGTCCATTGTTCTGTGACCACAGAGGTGAACTCTTCTGATGCTTTATACTCAAATGCTCCAAAAAATCTTTAAACTCTCAACTACTGAAAGGCGGGCAATTGTCAGACTTCACTATGGCTGGAATACCCAATGTCGCAAAGATTCCACTTTGCTTTCAATGGTTCGTTCTTGAGTGGTAGATGAAAGATCTTCAATTAATGGAAATCATGAGCAATAGCTGCTCTCTACCATGCCTGCTTCGGGAGTTCTAACAAGTTCAAGGTGGGTTTTTGAAGAAAGGCAATTGAATAGTTGAAGCTCCTTTAATTCATTTTCAACCCTGTCATCAAGATAAGGAGACTAGACTTGGTCTCGGGGAGCTCGTTTTGAGGCAATGATTCTACAATGTCCTTCTTGTGGTACTTCAATTATTTTTTGCTGCAGACTCTCCTGAATCAGGATTCTCGACCCTCATAGTATATCTCCTTCTTAAGTTATGGACAGTTAATTCTTGACATTTTTGAAGTTTTGATATTCACCATCACTTGTCAGCGGTTGAGTGTGTTGGTGTCATGATCGATGTGTAATTATATCCTTCAGCTTTAACATGTCACTATCATGGCTAGTGGCAGTGATAATCTGGGTTAACGAAATGGCAGCTGGTGTGTTTAATTTTACAAACAAATTAATATAGGCCTCAGCTCACTTGGATGGAGGACCATGACCTTATTTTAGCACTATGGAAAAGTAGTCAGCATTGTTCTGATCCTTCCCTAGACAATACACTGAGGTATAATTGTACTCTTATAAGCGTAGGCCTCATCGCTCACTGCGAGGAGGCATTTTGGCCTTTGGATGCCAAATACAGTCAGTAAAGCGTGATGATCAATCAGCAGTGTAAAAGGTTTTCAATACAGTAATGCATGGAAATGTTCACAAGCCCATACCATGGTTAGGCTTTCTTTTTCAGGTTGTAAGTAAGCATGTTCTGTTTGGGACAAACTTCTACGTGCATGTGTTATATTATGCCTTCAAGCATTCGTGGGCCCGCTGTGATGTGCAAGGATAGAGCCTACCCTGACTGGGCTAGCATCAACCACCTCTGTATGAAGCTTCAGATTGAAGTATGTCATTTCAGAAGCTTTCTCAATGGCTTGTTTGATTTTCTTAAAACCTTTCTCACATTCATGTGACCAATGAAATGAAACATTATTTTTAGTCAAGTCTCTCAATGAAGCACTTACAGTGGCAAAGTCTTGTACATATCTGGAACATTAACTGGCATTGCCAAGAAATTAACACAACATACAAACATCGTGTTGGGGATCAGCATTTGATAGCGCTTGTACTTTAGCAGGATCAGATGTCATACCCCATCAGAAAAGATATGGACAAAGAACTTTAACTTTGTCTTATGGAACTCACACTTGTATGCATTCAAAGTCAAATCTGCTTTGGCATGTAAAGGAAATACTTGTGTAAGAGCTTTACAGTGTTCTTCTCGTATAGCTCAGAAAACCAATATGTCATTGCTCTAATTGAACTCGTTCATGACAGGCTGTATGATATATCAAATGTTGTCTTGAAAGAGTTCTGCAGGAGAGGACAAACCAAATTAATTTTTTTGTATCCAAACAGACCAACAGGTGTAGAAAAGGTTGCAATGTACCTGCAATCTCCTTCAAATTCCAATTGATGATAACCTTTATTTAAATTAAGGCGAGAGAAGACCTTGGCACCAAGTGTGAACCTTGATGCCGTTCTCGTTCAATTGCCTTGTTTGCCTGATGCATGTTCTTCACTGTTCTTTCTAGGCACCACTACTATGGGAGAACCCCGTGGTGTTGGACCAGAAGAACGCTCAATTATATCATCCTTAAGCAAAGAATCAAGCTCTTTTTCAACAGCTTCTTGTAAATGAAAAACAATTAGTCTATGACTTTCAGCAACAGGAAGGACATCCTCATTAAAATGCAACCTATATTTCATAGTCTTAAACTTTCCCAAACCATGAAATAATGAAGGGAACTGGCTTACGAGTCGGTGGTGAGCATTCGTGTTGTAATTCACAGAGATCAGTCCGCTATCAGCGGCTGTGTTGTAACTGAGTAGAAAGGCACATGATGCTGTGCCTTGAAGCATCTGGATGGGTGTTAGCACATTTGTTTTCTTACGTTTCATTGTTGCCACAAATTAACCATGACTTTTAAAGGGTGTTGATGCAGCTCTTGCATACACTTTGGATTTCCATGGCGTAAGTTGTG
Organism: Lissotriton vulgaris; assembly: GCF_964263255.1. NCBI lineage: Eukaryota > Metazoa > Chordata > Amphibia > Caudata > Salamandridae > Lissotriton > Lissotriton vulgaris. The sequence goes on from NC_141694.1 coordinate 476,311,211, forward strand.
GCAATGGCGATAATTCATTTTATTTCTCCTCAGACATAATGGTTATCGATGCACCACAGTGTAATTTTCGGACAATGTTTGAATGACTTTTGTGCTATGACATGTTGATCTTTCTTTCAGTGACATTTTTCTTCACAAGCAGGAAAATCCAACATGTGCATGTTTTTCTGAGGTAAACTGGCACATTCATTTTCATCACTTTCACTTAATATTGATACAGACGAACTGTTTGGCAATGATTTAGATGATGATCTACTTTGTCCAGTGTTAATTTGTCTTACTTGACAATCTGGCAGCATTTTGTCTTCCAGCAGTGACAAACTTACGTTTTCCTTTGCTTTAAAAACAGTCACAAAATGGTTCCCCTTCCCACAGCTTTTACCTATCTATCCATGTGGAAATGAAATTCACATCTAAAACACATCTTTTTACGTGTAGCCATCACTTTGTGGCCCTTAGTCTTTTTTGTTCTGACTTACTTTTCACTCTCATGACAGATACATTCTGGGCACTTCCGGCCTCTATGTCACTAGCTTGTCTATCAGCACGTTCTTCAGTTCTGGCAGCCATCAGCACTTGCTCCAGACTAAGAGTTTCTCTCAGCATGCGTCTTCTGAATACAACTGACAAGCATCCATCAATAACTCTAAGACGCTTAACTTCTTCATTATTAAATTAATTGAACTTACAATATTTGATGAGTGTGTAGAGTCTCTCCGTAAACGCATGAATGGTCTCACTAACTTTCTGGTGTTCTTGGTGTAAAATGTATTGTTCATAATCAACATGTGGCATTGGATTAAGCTTAGGATTTACACACTTCTTTAATCTGACGATATGTGACTTGTTCATCAGTTTGCATCATTTCCTTTAAGAATTCTTTTACACCATCACCAGCAAGATTTTTAAGATAAGTGACAATCTTTTTCAGTCTCTTTAAGTGTATCAATGAAATCATCACATGTCGCTCTCCAAGCAGTCCATCTATTGCCAGTATTTAGATTTTTTGCAGTATTAAACAGTGGTGGTGGTTTCAAGGATGCGACAGTGCTGTAGACATTTATGGGAATGGCTGACATCGAGGGTGGCGCTTTCTCCAGTTCTCTCTGCTTTTCGTCTTGAACCTGTGCATAAGAGCAATCTCTTAGGCCTGGGGATGTGCTGGATTCTGGATCATCCTGGATAACGTTTGGAAAGATGGGTTCCGTCTTTGCCTCCATTTGAAATACAACGTTTTTACTATTCCAAAATGTCTGCAACTATTCTGTTTGTCGCCGACTGCTATGTTCCTGTTCCAACCACCTTCACTGCCCTTTAGTTGGCTTAACAAGATTCACCAGCATTATAAGCATAATCCCTGTGCTCTGCCTGCTTTGAGGTAACTGGCACTGAGGTCGTACCTGCTCACTTTACCCAGGTTCTGGTAAGTAAATAACTGTTTTATCCTTTGGTGTCTCTTTGCACTCTTTTCCTTCACCACTTTCTAGTTGTGACATTATCTTGCAACTTGTGATTATCAATAGTTACTCTTTGAACAACTAGGTGTATTGGCCTTCAGTGTTAACGCTCGATGTTATGTATGACTGTATATTGCGTAGCAGTGCAATACTTTTATTTATGGTGTGACCAGCAGATTCTAGACCACCAATATTTAGATTTCCTTTCACCGCTTTTGTTGTTTTAACTTCTTTTCAGCAGCTGGAGGTGCAGTTTGACTCCACATGCATTAAGCATTGGTTCCGTACTTTGACTGCAACACATGTAGCACATACAAGCAGTTTGGTTGGATCACAACAAACTCTCTGGGAGAACACTGTTGATCTTTGTGTTACTTATTCCCCAACACATTGCAGTTGTAATGTACTCACCAGCCTGGGGATTCACCAGTGACTATGCCACATACAGAGCTTAGTATTACACGTCTTTATTCATCTGTGTGTCACTTCAAATTCAACATTCTGAACCAGCCTTCATTATATTCCGCTCCAACATGTCACAGATCTACGGATTCCATCAGGAGTAAAAAGAGTTCCGTCATTCCTAACTCGCAAGAAACTAAAGGTATTACTGTTCCTCTTTCAAACTCAGTATTGGTGCTGCCCACAATGTGAAATTCATATGAGCTGATTCAAATAGCTAGCTTCTCCATCCTTCACTTATATGCTGTCCCCACTGTAGGTGTATGTTTGAGGCTGCCCTCAGGGCTGAGCTTTATCGGTAAATTGGCACATTGTATTGATTGCACCTGGTGCACCATTTTATAGGTGTGCTGCTGTACCAAACGGGTACATTGCACCTATGGTCCAGTAATGTAAAGCACATATGCTATTTAAATAAGAAAGGCACTGGTGAAAGCTCTAGTTTTTCAGTGCATCTTCCTGAGATAATAAAACATATAAATATGTACGGCAACAAAGAATACACTCTAGGGCTAAATTGGCATTATTTGAATTAGAAATAAGGCATTTATATAGTTAGCTACTGTATGGTCACTCTGTATCTGGAGGCCAGGGCTTCAGTTAACTAGCCGCTGTGGTGGTTTCAAACTTTAGAGAGGCAATGGATATATTCTATTACTTGGCGCTGAATATGACTGATCCCAAGCACGTAATGAGTAAGACAGAAAGACCTTCAAACGGAATTAAGCAGAGACAAAATATCACTGAATATTAAAAGATGGCAGTGTGTTGAATCTGCAAAACCCGACATTTGTAATTTTTGTTGTAAAATGCAGTGCAAAAGAAAGAAGGTATTTCAATTTGCTAGCACAACAATTTTTATGGCATCACCATAGATTAAATAAAATCCCTTGAGCCTGAGCAGAAGAGGCAGGTGGTACCGAGCACGCACGCTCACCTATTAAACCCACATTTATCAACACTGTCTGTTTCCCAGAGTGTCATGGTGTAGGTGCTGACTTGCAAATTGTTTTTTATTTAGCTGGTATGCATCTACTTTGCACCGTTATTTGGCTCTGCTAAAACACAAACAAAATAATAATTCTTACAACGTGAGGAAGCATTATGATACACTGGAAAGTCTATCACCAATTACCACCGAACCAGGTCAGGCAAACACGAGAACGAAAACTGCCATGCAACATATAATTAGGGAGAACCTATATAATAAGATGATATTAAAGACAGAATAGATTAAGCACAGATGCCAATTAAAAAAGAATTGTGGTATACATTCACATTCACACAGCAATGTTCCAGGAAAGTTGTTAAATTAAAAAAAAACAATTTTATGGACATGTATGTTTATTGTACATGTAGGGATATAAACATTTTAGATTTAGAAGAAGCGTTCCTATCGCTATTTACATAATCATCAAATCAACAATGTGTCTTATCACTCACTCTGTAAATTTATGTTTATAAAAATATTTAGCATATAGTAAAAACATAGCTTTCCTTTCCACTCAACATTCATGAATTGTACCGATGTTCTGCAAGTAGAAAAAGCAACGGCAAAGCCAATAGGTCTGGCCTTGGCAAGATTGCAATGGCTCTTCTTTCATCCTTTTTATTCTTCAAATATTTGCAACCTATAAAAAAATAGAAAACAAGTTTACAAATCTAAAAATAAAAGAGTGAACAAGCAGCCCATATGCTCCAGCTCTGGCACAGAAGAGTGCTCCCCTACCGGTGACTGTAAATAAGTAATCAGCAAAATACAGCTACTCAGAGTGCAAGTCACTTGCTGGATATACTTGGCTGACCCATGTTCCCATGCTGTTTGTTGTGGGCGATGGAAAAAATACAAATGCCTGCTGAATGGATCAAAGTATAAAGAAGGATGACAGAAAGTCCCACGATATATATAGGTATGTGTTTGTTTTATAATTTAATTGTAAACTATACTAGGCTGACTAAATTTTTAAAGCTGCCTCTACGCGAGACCTAAAAAAGAATGAAGACAAGGTTTAGTAAGTATAACAGAAATAGGCAATGGTAAAGCCGTTAGGTCTATTGTTGACCACCACCCTTCTATCAATTCTTTTTTTGTTTTGCCGTGGTTTTTTCTACAGCTAAGAACTTTTTCTTTGGTTTAAAAAACACACACACATTACCAAAGTACTCTCTGCCACTCAAGGGAACTACTTTATGTGTGGATGTGTTCTTTGTGAAAGGGTGCAATGCTGTAAGTCATTGTAAAGGTAGCCAATGCCAGAGGTGGGCTTATGCATTGCCTTTTGCTGCATGCCTGAGTGAGTGGAAGAAAAATATGAATTACAGCAACAACCGACTAATGGATGGAGTCTGGCTGAAACCCTTATAAGTAATTATGGATGCACATAATTTCAGTAAAAGAAAAAGGTTGTAGCTTGCACAGACATGAAAAAGTCAATCAGGCTAGCATTGGCTCTTAGCATCTTGCTTTTGAGAAAGAAAGAAAGAAAGAAAGAAAGAAAGAAAGAAAGAAAGAAAGAAAGAAAGAAAGAAAGAAAGAAAGAAAGAAAGAAAGAAAGAAAACAATAGAAAGGGGGAAAGAGAGAAGGAAAGAATGTAGGAAGGCAAGAAAAAGAAGGAAGGAAAGAAATAAAGAAGCCAAGGAAGTGAAAAGGAGAGAAAGAAAGAAAAAGAGAGAGAAAGAATGAAAGAGAGACAAGAAGAGAAAAAAGAAAGAAGGTAAAAAAAATGAAAGAAAGCAAGAAGGAAACAAGTAAAGACAAAGAAAGAAAGATTGAGGGAAAGAAGTAAAGCAGATAAGAAAGAAAGAAGGAGAGAAAAAAAGTTAAAAGAGGATAACCTAATACAGAACACTTTCAGATGGACACAATCTGGTGTGCTGTGAAATGGCAGCAGTCAGATAAACAAAACACTCCAAAAGGAATTTACAGTAGCATTGGTAGGAGATGAGATTGGATAAAGATGGGCAACAATCCAAAAACAATTCAAGGAGATTGTATACTCATCAATTTCAGCAATCCCCTAACCATACAAAATATTGCAAGCCAGTTTGTTAGTATTCATGTACCGCAGTCCATGGTTCATGCCAACACCTTGGACTTTTTCTACCCAGGCAACGACATCATGCCCTGGACTCTAGCATTTAGGGCTCCAACTAACAGATTCCGGCCATTCAAAAATGCTGGTCGACCCCTTAGACCTCTTTATAGTATTCCATTAGCAAATAGATGCGGGCCCCTCAAGGAGGTGGATTGACTGGAAGCATGGAACTCCCTCCCCATTCAGTTGAGGTTAGCCCGATCACATGAAATTTCGAAAAAAACTAAAAACCTGGCTCTTCTAGCCAGCTGAGCCTTCCTATTTCCTGGATCAGTTGGTCATAAGGATCCTGCTACCTGCCAGCGCTCTGAGACCTTCGGGTGATTTATGCGCGATACAAATGAAAAAAAAATGGAAATGGGTTGGAAGGGGGCCTCAACCCCAATACAGAAACAGGGGCCTCAAGAAGGCAGCAGTGGTGAATCTCAGTGGGCCACGGACACAGTACACCTTCAGTAGCGAAGACAATGAATCAGGGGCATAGTTACCCTCAGCTCCTGGAGGAGCCTTTGACTATCATGAGTTAGGCTTAGCCTTGCCCAATGATCCAGCCTCAAATCTTATGGATAATGTAATTCCCAGCCCAGCCCCCACAATGGAGGAAGCCAAAATGATCTTGTTGGCACGGCCAGTTGTCAGTCGTAGCTGTACCAACTTCAGTCAGGATGTCTATGGTAGTATTACCTCCTCTGGCCATAGGCTAAGGATCTTATCTTGGAACATCGCTGGAATCAAAAACAAGCTCAACTGCCATGACAGGGGAAACTTTGTGCACTCCCATGATGTCTGTATGTTTCAGGAGACAGGGGCAAGGGAGGGTGTAGTGAGGGTAGGCTTTACAACCTTCAACGCGCAGGCCACCTCAGGGGGAAGAGGCAGACCCTCTGGGGCTTAAGCACTTGGGTCACCACCCACCTGGATTTGCATGGCAGTCCCGCTAAGTACCGCATCCGATGACTTGCAGTGCATCATACTCACATTCCCCTCCAATCTTAAACTTGCACTTACCAACATCTATTCCTGTCCTGTTAACATTACCCAGGAATTCCCAACCACAGAACTACTCAATTCCTTTATCGAGACAGTCCCCCCAAATGCAAATTGATCCTTTGGGGGGATTTCAACTGCCATTATGAGACCCTGGCTGCCCCCACGGATGCCCCCTCCAGCAAAGAGGATAGCCTCTGGTCAAATCCTGACTCGCAAGTTCCACCGGAAAAGGCTTGGACTCCGCTGGTACTCCAGATAAAAGCAGTAGCCATAACCCACTCCTTGAGGGCCTGTAAAGGCCGTACCAAGTCTGACCAGCCTGGGAAGCTAACCTTTAACAGAACAGGACAATCTTCCCTGCTGGACTATATTTTAGTGGAGACTAGTATATGGCAGTGGGTGGTCGACTTTGCTGTCATAACAAGATTTGACAGCAACCGTAATGCTTTAACACTGGATCTTGAGCCTCTGGAAATTTATAATCCTACTCTACTGGCACCCCCACTTGCACCAATCTAATACTCGCCAACAACAGAAGGAAAATTTGGAGGGGAAAGGTTAAGCAGTCTCCACACAAGGAGGTCGAATTATACTCCAAAATCATCTCACCCTTAATGGAAATGGAGTTGGCTGCTGCAACACTCGACACACCTTCAACCATCCGCAGACTAGAGGCACTCTGTGAAGAACTGTCAACCAACCTGACCAGCATCTTCAACCCTATGATGCGTGCACAGATCCCCACCTTACTCACGTCCCTTGAACTTTTCGGATATATTACAGAAAAGTGATATTAAGCTAAAAAAGGCTAGTATGTGCCTACTTGTCTATTCAAAGGTATCTGCATTGAGAACTTGCTGCCAAAGTCATGGTTGGCACCATGAGCCTTACTTCCCCCAACCGCAGCACTTTTCATCGGAGTCGCGGTTGGGTGAAGTAATTCGCAGGAATTCCCGTGTAGCAGGTGCTTAATAGCACTACAACCCCACCGTTTTGGAGGCTCCTGGTGCCAACCATGACTTTGGCAGCAAGTTCTCAATGCAGATACGTTTGAATAGACAAGTAGGCACATATTAGCCTTTTTCAGCTTAATATCACTTTTCTGTCCGCCACCTCATTTAATTTAGCCACCAGGGCATTGATAAAAAGACAAAACAGAGTGGGAGCCAGCACACACCCCGTCTCACTCCTCTGTTCACTGGAAAGCGGGGGGTCAGTTCTCCAGATTTCCCATGCTTGACTTGGGTGAAGTTTCCTGTATGTAAGCGCATAAACAATGACAACAGGTAGGGTGGAATACCCAGCTGCTCCAAAACCTCCCACAATTTGGCTCGGGGGTCCAGATTGAAGGCAGATTTGAGGTCAACGAATTTCAAACAGAGACTGCCTCCCTCTATTGACACTGTTTTCCAGTGTAGAAGTTGGAGCCTGAAGAGCTGATTGATAGTGGAGATGTTCTTCTTAAATCCAGCCGGATGCCCCGAAGTTGGAGCAAGGCAGGGTGCTAGCAATGATGTTTGCGGATGACACTTTACTCTTCTCCAAATCCCCCATGGGCATCCAAAGGATCCTAGATAGTTTTTCTTTATTCTGTAAAAATAGAGGGCTAGAGATTAACACCACAAAGACCAAATATATAGTTTTTAATCCAGCCAAAATATCTTGCCCAAACCCCTCCTTAAATGGTACCCTCCTAGAGAGGGTGACTGTTTTCGATTACCTTGGCGTCACACTGCCAGAAACATTTAAATGGGGCCCACAACTAGCCAAGTCCGGCTTGAGGCTAGCACAGCTGGTGGGGGGAATTACCACATCCTATAGGAACTTTATATGCAAACCGCCAGTTCCTGTAGTCGAAATATACAAAGTGCAAGTGAGAAGTGCTGCAATGTATGGGGCTGAATTATGGGGCCACCGCCCTTCTGGCGGATTGGCCAAAACAGAAAACCATTTTATGTTAAAGCTCCTGGGCTTACCACTTAGCACTCCCCTCATCCCTCTGCGCCTGGATCTAGGAGTCAAACCAATTGCAGAAGAGATAGGTTTAAGGCCATTGACCTTCTGGCGCAGACTGTGGGCAACTCCAGAACTAGCATCCTACCAAAACGAACTTAAGGGGGTCTTGGGTTTACTGGGGTTGGGAAAATTGCCCTGGTTTAAGCACATTAAAGAAACTCTTGCCAGAATAGGGATGCCCAACCTGTGGACCAATCCAGAGGTAGTGTCCCTAACAATATCACAACTACAACTTGTCAGAGCCTATAGGGCACACAAACTAGTCGATCTGCAGGTGAACACCAAACACGGGCATCTAACGGCTGAATTCCTTAGTATAAAAACTGACTACCTCTCTGAGTCTTTCTTGGATGACATACAGCCTCCTAGGACAAGGAAGCTATACGTCCAAGTTTAGACCAGGGACACTCCCGGTCAATGCTTTTGTGAATAAATAGACAAATGCTCCCTTTGTAGGTTGCCCTCGCTGCAGCAGCCCTGACTAGACCAACATACATGTCCTCTTTTTCTGCCCAGGTTATAAATCTGCCAGACGGCGTTGGCTTATACCATTATCAGGGCTCGAAAAATTCACTCGACCGTTCGCATTTGCGAGTGAGATTGATTAAGGACGAGCTATTTTTAGGTCCTACTCGCCCTTTCTGGCGAGTAGGAATACAAACTTGACACTTGACCTCTGCCTCTGAAAGCAGAGGAAATGTGACAAGATAGCAAGATTTAAAGGCATCTGTATTGCTCACAAAGTAAATGAGCAATAAAAATGCTTTTAAATCTTGTTAACTTGCCACATTTGCTCAGTTTTCAGAGTTTAGGTCAAGATCATTTAGGGTAGGTCGAGGAGATTTTGTAGTTTACTAGACCTGCAGGTCTAGAGCATTTTTTATGGTTTGTCGAGCCCTGATTATGCAGAAACTTGGGATGCTCACAGTGTCTGGAGGCGTACAGAATGTTAAGCTCTGATATGCACCCCCCTATAGTCTTAGCCATGTCTTGCTTCCTCAAATCCATATGGCACAGGCAAAGGGCCTTTTATAACACATTTCAGCAATTGAAAAAAAAACTTTTCTGTACTTTTGTTCTTTCTAGCTGCTAAATTTTTATACTTAGTATCTGTTTTTAACTTGTGTTGTTTTTAACTGGTACAAAGACATTGTACTTATGAAAATGTCTTTCTGGGATGTACTACAATATTTAAACAATGAACTGAAATGCTATATCGTATATGAATTTCTACTTTTTATGGCATTTTATGACCGAAATAAAGTTTGTTGAAATGGAAATGGAATAGGCCTCAGAAGCCTCCAGCTTCACACTAGGCTCTGAACATAAAGTTACAAATTAAAGTAATTACAAAGTAAAAACAACAATGCTCGCACTGTAGGGAACTAGCTTGTGTGCAGATGTGTTCATTGTGAAAGGATAAAATGTAGTCACTCAAAGTAAAGTTTGCCAGTGACTGAAAAAGGCTAACCCATTGCCTCATGGAGTATGCTGTAGATGGTGGAAGAAACAAGTGAATGACAGAACAACAGACCAACGGATGACGAGAGGTGGCTAAAAGCCCTCATATGTAAGTATATCATACATATTTTAGTAAAGTCAAAGGGTCTTAGCTAATGACAGACCTAAAAATTGAGTGTAACAAAAATAACCTTAGTGGGCTTAGTAAAGCAGGACACATTGAGAAATTCTTTCTTCTTTAAGAAGCCCAAAACAAAGGCTATACCCGGGGTCTCCAACCAGTCGATCGCGAGCTACTGGTAGCTCGCCGAGACCCTGCCAGTAGCTCGCGCTGCATTGTGCTAAATGTGCCTTGTCATGTAGCAATTATTCCAAAGCCATTGTAATTACCCCATAAAATGTATTGCCGTTAATATTGTGGATTATAATTATTTACGCAAGACTAAGCGCTTAATTTGCTTGTTGTTTATAACCCCCCCCCCCCCCCGACCGCCCCGAACAGTCCCTGCACGTTTACAGAACCCGCCCTCACCCAAAGCAGCTGCTAAGATTGGCCGGCAGCTTAGCTGGGGTGGGCGGGGTGAAGAGCATGATGACGTTCCCCCTACGTGATTGGGGTCTCGTGACCCTCTGTAAGTGTCCCCTGCCTCTTCCTCGCAGGCACCGCGCTGATCAGTCACCAGTGCGGCACTGCATCAGGCGTGGCAGGGCAAAGCAGCAGGTCACGCAAGCAGTAGATTAGAACTGCTGGGACCCGCACCATCTGCCTTCAGCTCAGCCTGCCGCCTTCTATCAACCGAGCAGCAGGTAGGTCTCTCGGAGGTGTAACTTTTAATTCACATCTAGATCTAGTGATAGCTTTTACTTGTCACACTGGAGGCGGGCACGCGTTGCAGGGTGTGTACCCGCTCCATGAACCCTTCTCTGGCTCAATCCGTCTCTGCGAGCCAACGCATTGTGTGCTGAAATGTGGGCCCCAAATCGATGCCTGCAGAGTCAGCCAGGGTCAGGGGTGCTAATTAATTTCTGTGCAGCTGGTTAGTCATGTAATGAAGTGTTAAGTTGTAAATGAGTGAGTGTTGCACCCCAAAGCTCTGTTCCGGTGGTGCATTTAGGTCGGATATCTGTTCCTGAATACCAAGGCTGGGTGGTGCTGAAATGAATCCACCCTGCCTCAGATCGGCAAGTCGGGTCTTTGGCTGAGGCCAGTTGGTGAGCCGTGTTTTTTTCTGTCTGCTCAATCTGTCCCAGCACGAGGTGTGCCCGCCCTTGGCTCCCTCCAGGTGTGACAGGCCAGAAGGAGCGGATGTAGACAGAGGGTTCTTGTTCAGGCCAGTGATGCTTGAATTGAGTGGAGGGGAAAGACCGTCCTAGAGTGGCATAATTTGTACCTGGGTCAACAGTGATTGTGCAAGACTCAGTTTCCTTTCCTTCAGGTGTGACGTGTGCAAAACAGTGTTTCCATCAGCGGTTTTAATTTCATAAGCCACTTCATCACCGGTAAAAGCTCGGCCCTGAGCAATTCCTTAATTTTTTTCACAACATATCTACAAATGTTTCCCCATTAACAGGCACGGACACGAACCCTCCACCACGTGTACAAAAGCAGAGGGACTCAGAGTAAAAAGGCTAGCTGCCTCTGTGGTGGGCAGATATTGTGGCACAGAGGGCAGAAGGGCACAAAAAACCGAGTGGGACAGAGAGCAGAAGGGCACAAAAAACGAGTGGAACAGAGGGTAAAAGGGGCACAAAGGCAAGGGAAAAACGAGTGGGACAGAGGGCAGAAGGGCACAAAAAACGAGTGGAACAGAAGGCAAAAAGGGGCTAAAAAACGAGGGAAAAACGAGCGGCACAGAAGGTAGACGAGCAGAAAAAACGAGTAGAACAGAAGACAAAGGGGCACAAAGACGAGGGAAAAACGAGTGGCACAGAAGGCAAAAAGGGCACAGAAATACTGGAAAAACGAGTGGCATAGGGGGCAGCGAGGGGAACAGAAGGGAAAACCGGGCAGAGACACTGGGGCAGAGAGGGGTACAGAAGGAAAGACCGGGCAGAGAGAGCACAGGCCAGCGAGGGGAACAGAGGGAAGAAAAAGGGGCACGGAACACGTTGATTTTGAAGCTATTATTGTGAAACATCGTAAAGTGGTTTGACAACACAAATCCAAAGTCAATCCTTTCAGTGTTTCTAGGGAACTTTTAAGTATTGTGTTCAAACCACAGTATGGTGGGCTTAGAAGAAAATAGGTTTTTTAATCTTAACGTCAATGAAACTGGGCGTGGGAGGTTTCTCGGAAAAATGCGCGAGTTGCTTGGGGTTTGGTAGCTCACGACGATTTTCACTGACCAGAAGTAGCTCTCACTACACAAAAGGTTGGAGACCCCTGGGCTATACGTCTGTTCTTGGCAAGCCTGTGATTTTTTTATTTCTTTTTTGGGAAATATATACATAAGGATTAAAAAAAATTAAATTAATAAAAAAGGAAAATGCTTCCATCTAAAGGTGCATGTGTATGTTTCCCAAAAAAGGAAAATGAAAATTAACCATCACAAAAATACATTCCAAAAATGAGCAGCTCTACCAGCTTTAAAAATACAAAACAAGGCACAAACAAAGGTACACCAGAATGAGACGGGGTCATGGAAACCCAGAACAAATACTTTAAATAAATGTATGCAAGCTGTTGAAGCTATTTAGAGGAATAGCGTTTTGGAATAGTAGCCATTTTGACTAAACAGAAATAAGTGTGAACCAGACAGATGTAATTTTAAACAATTATAACTTTACCAGTGCATAGTGCATGCACATTGGCCCAATGTAGTCGCATGTGAGTGACAAGGATTCTCCTAAAAAACATTGACAACAAATATCCTTTATTGTCTATAGTATATCGTTTTTGAATGGCACATGTATAAGGACTTTCAAAGGCTTTTATTTAATAGCAAATTTTCTGACTGGCTGATCCAACTGTGAAATATCCCCTAATGTTTTCCATGTGCATTGGTGTCGACCGGTCGATTTGGCCACATGCCATTTAAAAACTTAGGTTCCAGCAACTTTGAAACCACGTTTGGCAGGAAATGCATGGCATTTATATTTATCAATATGGTTTGTACTCTATGACCGCTTAATGTTCCGTTTTATTATTATTGTGCATATTTTTGTACAAACTGAAATATTGGGCTGCTTGGAAACATTTTGCAGACCTGTTCAAAAGAGCACAATAAACTTATTTTAAAGGCAGCCTTGAGTTTTTCCAGCACACACGAATGTAGCTGATTTCAGAAAGTACCCAGAGACAATGTCAACTAGTTATCTGGAGTAACAGTGCAACCCTGATGGCACAAAAAGAGTTTGAGAATGACTGAAATAGATTAACAACATGAAGAAGTGCAATAAAGGCAAGATTGTAGCTTACAATAACTACAATAAAGTGCATTAGGATACCTTTTTAAGTTCAAATAATTTTATTGAAAAGAAAACAAGATGACCATACAGAGTATATGTTATAGGTAATGTAGCATCACATTCCAATCTTGTTTTTGAGAAGGAAAGAAATGGACTAATAATACATAGGCAAATCATAGAAGGGACCAGTGTACATTGAATGAGACATAAATGCAGTATAGAAAATATGAAAGAAAATAAATAAATAATGGAACTATTAGGGAAGTCAGGGTGGTTTGGGAACATCCTGTTGAGATGGTTTTGGTAAAGAGTATTTCTTGGCACTATCATCAATAAATGTAGTAACTGGGGACCACAAGTCAACACGTTTTTTAGCCATTTGAGGTGGGGTATACAAAGGCGGTGTCTAACCTATGGTTGTGGCAAACAGTGTACCACCAAGCTCTGTATGAAATCTTCAAAAAGTCTTTCCAGTTGGCGGTAATTTGTTGAAATGCAATCGCTAATAGTAAATCAATAATTTTAACATTCAAAGAGACCTCGTTCCAGATAGATGAAAGACTACCCTAAAAAATATGAGTAACAGAAAAAGGGAATGTAGTATTGTATATCAAATTAACTTGTGACCAGACTTGCTTCCAAAAAGTATGTACTAATGGGCACAAGAACAGCATATGAAACAAGTCAGCATTGGGGGAGAAGCAGGTCCAACAGGTATCCGGAGTGGTTAAAAAATGTTTACATAAAATGGTTGGCGTAAATAAAAGTCTATTATAGACAAAAAATAATGTTTGTGTGGTGTTTGCTGCTCTAGAAGTCTTACATATTTTGGACCAGATGCCTTTCCATAGTAAGAGTGGCCAATATATAGCTAAATCTTTTTACCATGCCTCTTACATTTTCGTCTTTTGTCTATCAGTGTCAGTGCCTTGAAGGTGTTTGTAAATAATAGAAGCTATAGGTTTGGCTGTTATCAAAGTATAAAGTCATACAGAGGGTTCTGAGTTTTTAGAAATAGCTGATGAGACAGGAAGATGGGAAGAAGCCTCCAATACAGCTTGTTTAAGTGCATTGTATTTATGGATAAAGGAAGCCGGTAGATTGAATGTCTGCTCAAGCGTGGCAAAAGTCACAAATTGTGAATTGAAGAATAATTGATGGATCCATATTAAACCTCTGTCCCTCCAAGTCCTCCAATAAAAAGGTTTATTATGAATCAATAAATCTGTATTATGCCAAATTGAGGAGTTCAAAAAGGAGTCTTTAGAAGCAAGAGGAGAACGGGTAGTTAGATCAAGAAGTTTGAATGTATGCTTCAAAACAGGAGTAGAAATTAATTGTGGCTTACGTGAGAAAGAAAGGTACTCACGAAAGGAGTAAGGATACATAAATAGGCGTTCCATTGAGGTCCAGAGAGGGCATTCATCTGCAGAATCCAGCAACCACAGAGAGGCCTGACGTTGTAAGAAAGCCCTGTGATAAACCTGGCAATCTAGGAAATTAACTCCACCCTCTGTTTTAGGGCATATCAGTTTTAATAAAGACATAAGGGATTTCCTATTATTCCATAAGAAAGAAGATAAAATGGAGTTAATTATTTTAATAGATTTGGCAGTGATGGGAATTGGGATATTCAAAATGGTGTATAATTCTATGGGTGACAACATCATTTTTATGGTATCCAAGTGGCCCCACCAAGACAAGTAAAGGGGATGCCACCTAGAGGTCAGATCTGAGATCTTTTGAAAGCATTCATTTATTCATAAAGTAACCGTTTCCGACATTGAGGGAGTGAAATGTAAACCAAAATATTTATTATGATTTGGACTCCATCTAAATTGAGAAGCTTGAAATTCCGAACTAAAAGTATGTTTTGTTAATGGTAGAATTTCGCACTTATCATTATTTAATTTGTATCTGGAAATAAGTGAATAAGATTTCACTTCTGCTAAAAAAGCTGGTATTGATTCTTCTTGTTTGAATAAAAATAGGAGAATATCATCAGCATAAGCTGCAAGTTATAAGTGGACATGTAATGTTTGAAAACCATAAATGTTTGGATTTTGACGTAATTTGGATAAAAATGGTTCTAAAGTCAGGTTAAAAAGAAAAGGAGAAAGAGGACAATCTTGATGTACCCCTCTACTTAAGTCAAAGAATGAGGAGATTAAGCCATTAGAACAAATTGCTGCATGGGGATTAGAATAAAGAAGGGACAATACATTTATGAAGTTGGGGCCAAATCCATACAATTTAAGGACATAAAATTGATATTTCCACTCAACACTATCAAAGGCCTTTTCGGCATCTAGTGCAATTGCCGCTAAAGGATGGTTAAGACAAGAGGATTTGGGTAGGACATTGAAAAAAAGCTGTGTGTTATCTGTAATGAGTCAAGACGTTTGACTAAGGCTTTGGGGAAAATTTATAATCAATATTGACCAGCGAAATTTGCCTATAATATTTGCAATATTTGGGGTCTTTAACTTCTTTAGAGATTAGACAAATATGGGCTTCAGAAAATGATCCAGAAGAGTTTTTTGAGGTGGAAAAAAGTTATAAGGGAATGTAGTTTGGGTAACAGAAGCAAAGAAAAGTGGGTGTAAAATTCAACAGTAAAGCCATCCGGGCCCGGTGCTTTGTCTTTTTTGAGAATCTGAAGGGCTTTTAAGAGTTCATGTTGGGATAGGTCCGATTCTAAGGGGGAAAGATCTAAAAGGGTTTGTGAAGGTTTTTGTCTGTTGGAAAAGAATTGTGAAAGTAGATAATCTGTAGGTTGTGTTTCTGAAGAGTATAGAGTAGATTTGTAAGAGTGAAAATTCATGTAAAATGTTGGCCTCCTTGAATTTTTAAAACAGAGTGCTCATCAAAGATAGATTCGATGTTCAGCCTATTTTTTTGTTGTTTTATTTTAAAACTCTTTTTATTAACAGTGCTCAGTCAGATTGACATATCCATCCATAGGTCACATTGCATCGGATAAACAGGCAGTGTAAGGCAAACAGAATAATCACAGTTAGCCAGCATCAAGACAATCACAGTGGAACCAATTACCCTAGGTCTCCTCCCATCACCCTGTATCTTCTCCAAGGCCCCCATATCATCTTCTACTTTTTAGGGCAACCCCTGCTGTTTTGACGGATCATTAAATAAATGGCTAATGTTTCACCTACTTTGTTTTTACCGCCATAAAATTTTGCACTGGATTTTGATAAATAAAGTGAAGCATCTTCTGTCGATTTTTTATTGAACTCCAACTTAGCTTTGACGAGGGCCTTTCAACAGCCTTCTGAGTGTGATGTGTAATATGAATGTTCCAATGCCTTAATATCTTGAAGAAGATCTTCAGTTATCTTGTGAGTGATCTTTCGTTTCTTTGCTTCATAATCTAAAATAAAAACCCTGGCTGATGCCTTAAAGGCGTCCCAAATGATTGCAGGGGAGAGGGAGTCTGAATTATTCCTTTCAAAATATTCCATGGAGAATGAAGCAAAAGCCTTGGTGAATTTGGGATCTAAGAGGAGTGCATTATTTAAACACCATCTTTTAGGAGCAATATTCTTGGGGAGACTATCAAAACCAATGGAAACTGGTGCATGATCTGATAAAAGAATAGGGCCAATTTTTGCGTGAGTAAGGGACTGTGAAATATTATGGGATACAAAACATAGTCAATTCTTGATTGGGTTTGATGGGTGGGGGAGTAAAAGGAATACTCTATAGTAGTTGGATTACATAGGGCCAAGCGTCAAGCAATTTATGCTGCTGTATAGTATGAGTAAAGACTTTGTGTGTTTTGTTGGGGATGAAGGGCACTTTGGAATTCCTATCTAAGAAGGGATCATACACATGGTTACAATCTCCAGCTAAAATAAAATTATCTTCAATACAATGACAAATACGTTTTGCTAAAGCAGACCAAACAGTGGCATCTCCTCCTGTAGGTGCATAAATATTAAGGAGAGAAAGTAGAGTGCCTTTTAGTGACAATTTAACAATAAGCCTTCTTCTCTCATCATCTGACTCTTGCGATAGAAATGTGATTGGTAAAAATTTACGACATAGTATCACCACTCCATTTCGTTTGACATCCCCTGGTGAGAAATGACGCTCACCTACCCAGACCCTTTCAAATTTTAGAGAATCAATATCTGTGAGGTGGGTTTCCTGTAAAAAAACAATGTCAGCATTCAATTTAGCCCAAGTGCGATAAAACTCTTTGTCTCTCGATCGGAGAATTTAGACCCCTAATATTCCATGATACCAACTTAAGTGACATGGGATATAAAGTGGGACGATAAAGACATTAAAATGTAGCAGTCCAATTCGATAAAATGAAAAATACAACAAACAAATGATTCAAACTTACAGCACAAAAATCCAATCCATTGCATAGAAAATTGTATAGTTATGAAAAAAGTGGAAACAAAGAGAAAAAGTAAAAGAACTGTAGGCCAGTAAAAAACAGAGACAGTAAGTTAGTAAAGATAAGAAAGATTGAAGTAAGCAAATACGTAAAAATATAGGCTTAAAACACTAAATCCAATTTGTTGCACAAATATCGGTTAGTATTATGAGAAATGCTAAAGAGAGAAGAAAATTAAATGGATTCATAACGTAGAGAAAGAGAGATAATAGATAAGTAAGTGGAAGGATAAAAAAAGAGATTGGTCAAATGAAGAAAAATGTGTGAAGAGAATAGATGGTAAAAGAACAGGTTAGAAAGGTTTAGTGTACACCCAAATGATAATAAAGTGCTATAACTGTAGATGACGTGTAATCAATAACATATGTGATGATTGGCCTGTGACCTGCCTGACGTTCCACATGGGAATCTGTAAAGTAAAACCCTAATAGAAATATTTAAACAAAAAAAAAGAAAGGTTTACTTTACTACACAGAACAAGAAATGCATGGAAACCATTCATAGTTGTAATGACAGAAATACCTCTAAATATGAACACATGAAAGGGAATGAAAAAAATTGGTTATACCATCATGAGAAAAAATATGTCTACAAAAAATAAGACACAGAACAAAGAGTAAAATAATTACCATATTATTGACAATAGAAGTATAGAAATAGTTAAAACACAAACATGAATAATATGAGAAGACAATCACTAAAGAAGAACTAAATAAGAAAAAGAGTATGGGATTGTAATGCCATATACAGTACAAAAAAAACAAAGAAGAAAACTATAAAAAAGGGGATTGTAGATGGTTAAGAAGATAATGATCAACATAATAGCAATAGAGAAAGAACTGTAAGACAAAGCTAAAAACATAGGACAAAACAAGAAACATACCTACGTTAAGGGAACATGAAAGCAAAGGTAGGTGGAACCACATGGGACAGGCAGAACTTTGGGCAAGGACCGGAACAACCAAGGAAGGAGCAATTCACATCATGAACAACACTGTTTAAGCAAAGGATGAATAAAAAGAAAAGCAAGAGAATAAGTGAACTTAGTAAAGCATGTAACATTAATATATGAGTAAAACACCAAAATCAAACAACATTAAAGGCAAATAACTGCAACCCTGGATCAAAGGCTATATCAAACTCTAGAAGTGCAATAGTCATTCAAACGTTGAGAAAGCTTTAAACAAATTAAGGTAAAGTCAAGGATAAGAGAACAAAAAAAAAGTCCAAGTGCCATGCAAGGAAGAAGGCCTTGAGGAATCCATTTGACTCAACTTATTAGAATTGATGAAGCTATGCAGTCTGACAGGATTCATAAGAGTACGTTCTGGTATTGAATGTGACTTTAAATATGCTGGGGTGGAAGGGACCATATCTGGCTCCCATAGCACGAAGATCTGGTCTCATGTCGAGGAAAGCCTTGTGCCTAGCTGCTGTACCTCTTGAATAATCCTGTGCAAAAAATAATGTAGACCCAGACCATGAAATCCGCTGAGTGACCTTAGCAGCTGCCAAAACTTTCAGCAGATCCGTGTATTCTAGGAAATAGAGAATAACTCCTCTGGGTCTTTGCGAAGGAGAGGAACTGTTAGGAACTCTACCCAGTCTGTGTGCGCGCTGGATATTCAAAGTAGTGTCCTCTGCCATGTGTAAGACTTTGGGAATAAAGGATTTGAAAAAAGAGATAGGGTCTGAACCTTCGACCCCTTAATTCAAACCATAAATATGTAGGTTGTTCCTCCTGTTGCGATTTTCTAAATTCTCAACCTATTTTTGGAGTGTTGAAACTTGCAACTGCATGAAAGAAACAGTTTTGGAGGTTTCGTCCAGGGTTGAGACCTTATGTTCCACAGCTGAGATTCTAGTATCAAGTTGTGACCAACTGTCAGATAGTAATTGCAATTTAGAAATGGTTTCCTCCATAAAGGGCCTACGAGCTCTTATTTTTTGCAACAATAAAACCATGGAAACTGAAGAATCTGCTTTGGGTGGAGAAGGAGGGTCCTGTTTTAGGTGCTTTACATTTGGTTTTCCTGGTGAAGAACGTGTTTGATCCATTATGCTGCTGTCGTCTTCAGACTCCAGGAATCCAGAATTTTCCAACTTTGAGAGTTCTGAGAACAGTGTAGAATTTTTAATAAAGAATCATTTTGGCGTGGGTATGGTAAAAGAAGATCCTTTTGTTCTACCCATCAATTATTAAAATCAGCTAAAAGTCTTGTAACTAATAGAGTCAGACAATGAGGGAACTCAGGAACTGCGTCAGGTGATGAGAAAAAATTGTTTGCTAATTAACAGATACGGGACAGCCTGACATCCTCATGTATCACCAATCATCACAATCACCCTTGTGTACAATTTTGCCGCAGTTGAATCTTAAATTCATCTCATATTGAGTGCAGTAGCAAACCAGTACAATATCTATGCTGGTTACATCAAAAAGATAGGGCATTGCCTTAAGGCACTTTATGTGGAAGATAACATTTCCATATAAATAGGTTTGCTAATATTGCCTTAGTCATTCACTGAGTGGAAATCTTGGTGACATTTAAAATGGCACCCCTAGTCACCTCAAATGAAATATAAAAGGTTACCAAAGAAAGTAGAGTTGCAGTTTAAACACATGTGGAAATGTAGGAAATCAGATTGTCTAAGCTCCTTTTTTGAAATTAGATGGATATTATCAAAATCAGGGCATTTTCATCTTCAAGAAGGACGTCTGAGCGCCGCCGACGAGTAATTCAGAACAAAATAGTGGCTGCGATATCACGAACCCGCCGTTGGGCTGAAATCGTTAAATATTGCAAGTCCTTTATTTATTTATTTTAAAGGTTTTATATAACGCTGGCTAGACCCGGAGGTATCAGAGTGTTTTACATGAGCATCAGATCATAGTTACAGGTTACATCGTTACAAAGGTTACACAGTTATTAGAGCACGGCAACATAGTTACTTGTAAGGTCAAAATAAACAAGCACAAATACGTCAGGGGAAAGGCAGGCAGGGGGAAAGATTCATGGGAGGGGGCACTTTTTCCCCCCATTAAAGCTCTGTGTAAAGTAAGTGTAAAAGTGTGATTCAGGGGAAAATACAGCAATCCAGAAGGGGGGGACACTATAATGTGTAAACAAGTGGTTTACAGTGGGGCCCTAAACCTTGTACCTCAGCCTTCAGTGAAAAAAACTTTCACGGACAGACTGTTTTACCAGTCACTCTCGCACGTAACTAATAAATGAATATATATATATATTTTTTTTAAAGGTAAGCAATTAAATAAGATATTGGCTCACAAGCCCTAGCACCTTTTAGGCAGATCTACACATGTACACAGGCAAAATGCTGTCACTCACAATAAGACTGAAGTGGGCTGACAAACTGTCCAATGCAGTATGCCACAGTGGGCAGAAGAAAAACATCATTAGAACAACACCAAACCAATAGATGAAGAGAGCTGGCTGAGTATGCATGTTATAAATATAAGTTCAGCCAAACTAAAAGGTCTTGGCTAATGCCAGACCCCAAAACGACCAAGCATGAGCCCAGTATGCCAAAGTAGTGAAAAGCGATATGAGACAGTAGAGTATTGTCAACACATACAGTGGATAATTTTTATTGGCTCACTGAAAAAGTAAGGCACAAAAAACGAGACCATAGTAAAAATTATGTTCTACCTGAGAAAGTTATTTTGACATTCAAATGTCAGAACAAAGGCAAAATTAGCTGCTTAGTTACGCAAATGTAGTATAAAAATATTTGCAAGTCTCTGTCCAAATCAAGCCACAGAACAGCACAAGAAAGCAGTACGCAGACATTCAAGCGCTCAGTCTGGAAATGCATTCATAAAGTTACACACCGAGCACCTCTGGGCAAATAAAGGTATCATGATTGGCACCCATGTCTCGTGTCACTCGAAGTTTGTTTCAGAATATCAAACACATAAAAGAATAGAAAGTGTTCGTTGTGTATGGTACAGAAAACCAGCCAGTGTTAAAGACAGGCTCAATGTAGGAAATAAGGTGGACACTAATCTCAACAGGGGCATCATTCAACTAAACACTTTCAGCTAGATGAGATGTAAACATTATAACACAAAATTAAGTAAGTTAAACCAAGGCAACTCATTCTGTTCGGAATATAAAAGCATCATTCTGAGGACACCACCTGCTAAAAACTGTGGGGCATATTATCAAGGGGGTTTATCTCCGCTTTTTTAGCTTTAAAAGCCAAGAAAGCGGAGATAAAATTATCTCCCTATTACCTAGCTGTCGCTAACACCAGTTAGCGACAGCTAGTAGGAGATAGCGACCATCTTGGGCCCCACTTTGCATGTCAGAGAAATTTATCACTAATGACATGCAAAGTGGGCGTGCCAAGATGTTAGCGACTGGAAACAGTCGCTAACATCGCTATCTCCTTACCAACTTTTGGAGATATTCGCGCTAAGCGCGAATATCTCCAAAAGCTAACACTTGCCCTGCGCAGTTCTTAGCCATGTTATCCAATGGGAGGTGGATAACATGGCTAAGATCATTAGCTCAGTAATGCATGAATATCGCTGACTTTTCAGCGATATTCATGCATTGCGGCCGATTTTTATCGCATTTGCGATAAACCTTGGTAATACCAAGGTTTATCTGCGATAAAAATCGCCGCAGGTCGGCGATAAATTTTTGTCTCTAACCATGCAATAGCAATAATTATTGCTATTGCTTGGTAATATGCCCCTGTATGCTGGTGCACTTCCGTTGTAAAGGATGCATCAAAGAAAAAAAGGAGAAGAAACTTTTAAATGTCATTATAATCAAAAGGATTTCTCAATTTCCAAAGCTCTTGAAAGTGAATATATGTTTAAGTGTATGAATGAGTGTGATGTTCTCATTAAAGAATTAGAGGGTTAATGCATAGTATCGGCGCTGTCTGGGTGACCTAATAAGCCTTCCTTAGACTAAGCCCTGGGACAATTAATAAAACCTTCACAAGACTAGAAATTAAGTCAAAACCTTAATTGTTTATTCAAATTAAGATCATCACAGAGAGCAAAAAGATTGTTAGTCAGTTTCAAGTCAGCAATAAATCAAATAATGCAAATTTTAGAGATCAACATAAGTTCTTCCTCCAAAGCAAAGAGACAGAACCAAAGTATAGTTCAGCCAGAGGACAGACGCAGAATCGGCCTCCAAAGAAAGAGCCAAAAAGATTAAGCAAAAGTCAATAAAAAGACTAACGCAGAGTCTGCTCAGACAGAAAGCGAAAAATATGACAAAATATAGCATATTTTAAAGGGTTTCAGGCACAAAAAAACACAATTAACATGGTATGAAATGACATAATAGGGCTGGATTAACAAAGAAGCATGTAAAAGCACCAATCACCAGGGTCGGATTGGTAACGTGGGCACTCGGGCAATGGCCATGGGGCTGGTGTAAAGATCCAGCTGTGAGCTGCTTTTTTTTAGCAGTCTGGGGGCCGATTTGGGTGGTTTCTGTGTTGTTCGGATACCACCAGCATCTCAGTGGGTGCATGGGGGATCTTTTTGGAGCCAGATGGGTGTCCATTACCTCCCTTTTTATCAACGGGCAGAGGTGTTACTCCCTTTCACTCGCTGGGCCGGTCCATGGCCGGTCCATTAATATATGCATATTGAGCGGGGGAAGGGGGCCTGAGCAGAAGTGGCCTCACTTGTTTTGGATAGAGAGCTTCTATTTCACTTAGGTTTCTAAAATGAAAAAGCAAACAAAAACCTGTACCTATAGCAGCTTGTTCATTGTAAAATGAAAGTGCAATTTATTTATGAATAGATGTTCATTGAAGCAGGTTGTGGCCTTGTCTTTGACTGAGGACTACTCAGTGACCTACTCAGTGTTTAATTTGAGCCGGCACTTAATTGTCAACACCGGTACATATGACAGTCTGACTCATGGGGCCCGATTAGGATGCCAGGCAGACCGCCACCAACAGGCCATCGGTGGCAGTCTGTCCAACATCCAGAGTATTGGTCCAACTGCCAGATTACAATGACAGCAGTCTGAGCGATTTCAGCTGGGGGAAAGATCGCCACCCCTGGCAGGTTGAAGAAAGGTCAAGGAGCTCCATCATAGGGCTTAGGATCTCAATTTCCCTTTGCCTTTACATGGCAGTCTGATTGACATGTAAAGGCAGAAGGAAAAGTACTGTGGTGGCCCATAGTAGGGCCTGCATCCCCCATGTGCCTCCACTATGCACTGTGTGCCAGGCACCAAATGGATGCATGCATGTTTGAATGCATCCCTTTTTCTATTGCGGCTTATCCTGCGGCCCTTTTCCAGGCTGCAGCAAAGCCGAAATAGAAAAAGGCATGTTTACAATCATCTGCATGGTGGAAGCATTGTTATGGAGCTGTTGGTACCGCCCACTCTTTGTCAGACAGTCCCATGCCCGAAACGATGGTGTTCGGACGCTCACCCGACCATCATCGTAATGAGGCCCTCAGTGTCTAATTTAAAGATGAGCACAACAACAGATGCTTATTATTAATTATACATCAAAATGACTAATACTTGCCAGCTAAAAGATTCTTCCAGCTTTGGGGGCCTGGTATAGTCTGACTTATCACACTTTTAGGGATGTGATGGTTAATAGTTTTACTTTGGCAGCGCTGAAAGGATAAAAGAGTGGTGCCAACGCTAGTGGACTCCTTACAAGGGCCCGCACTTATTTTATTACAAATCACACACTGGGTCTGCTTAAGCTTACTTAAACACATCTGAATTAAACATTAATTTCAAACTATTAAAAGCACTTCCACAATTTCCCCCCCTGATAGTATCTGAAATTACTATTTTACACTATACTACAAAACATCATTAATCATCATTGGCCTGTAATTCATCATACATTATTACTGTGAGGTCATCAAGGTCGAGTGCCTTCATCTTTTTTCTGTTTGTTTTCTTTTAACAATAGCATTTAACATTTTCCATAAAACAAATAACTTCTAAAACGTTAACATAAGTACTAGGCTCAATATGCTTAAAATTACAACTATTAATAGGGTAAGAAATTGCTTTAGTATACCACTGTTCACATCCCATCACATCCCCCCGTTCCACATTCCACATTAACTTGAAACATAACATTCCTTCATGGCACAAGTCAGACACGAGCTGAGATAAGACTCACGCTCGTGTCTGCTCGCATATAATGTTCCCAACACACCTTCCCCCCTCATGCGGAGTTCCAAATAGAAGTTCGAAACGGAGATAAGGCTGATGGAGGAGCACTTGGAACTCCTGAGCCACTCAAAAAATGCAGCAGGAATGCGGTGGCAAAAGTAAGTCTTTCCCTTTCTTCAATAACAATTAAAACAATCCTTACATCGGTGTGGAATCCTTAAACGCGGTGACACTGAAGAATTGAAGAAACGTGCTGATACATGCTCTTCATCCGATTAGTGATCGAAGGAAAACACATCATTCCATAAGCTTGAAATTGCGGTGAAACTAATCCAATCCTCGTCGCCAGTGCCTCCAATTGTCAGGAAAGGAAGCACACGGAGACGTAGTGAAGAGCAACGAGGTTTAATTGCACGTCTGCTCATAAAGAAGTCTGGTTCATAATAAATCCAACCTCCCATCATATCCCCCCCGTTCCACATTCCACATTAACTTATAAACATAACATTCCTACATGGCACGAGTCAGCCACGAGCTGACTGAGATAAGAGTCACGCTCGTGTCTGCTTGCATATAATGTTCCCAACAACCACCTCCAATTCCAAACTAATCACCCATCTTACTAAGTCCTCACCAGTGTATACTAAACTATCCACCACCAGTCTCCTTAACACCGTTTTCTCCCAAAGATTGAACCTCATTTCAATGTTTGTTACATTATCAATATATTTATTAATAGCCACGTTGTGATCAGGAAAAAACATACAAAAGTGCTGGACTTTAATTTCACAACACAAAACACCTTCTTTCGCCAAAGGCATTTGCAAATCAAGGCCATTTTTGATCATCAGTGCATAAATAGCAATCTTCATTCCATTTTAGGTAATGCACCTGAAAGAATTAGTACCCAAACGCTCCACAAAAGTGGACAATTTTCTAATCTTCACATCATTCAAAGCCACTCCAACAGGAGTATTCAATATACCAAACACATCAGTAAGCACTTGACCAAACCCATATTTCACTCTTTTGTAACTCATATCACTCATTTCAATTAAGCTACTTGAAATTTTACTGTAAGCATTTTACCACAGATATGATAAATACCTCTAAAGATAGGGGGCCAATTTACAAGCCCCTTGCACCACTTTTGCGTCACTTTTAAATGTTGTACGTGACGCAAAAGTGGTGCAAGGGGCTTGTAAATCTGCCCCAAGGTCTTCAACCAATATAATATTTATATCAATTATAATATTTTGACCATACACACTTGCTCCAATCATAGCTGAAGTAAACCATCTATAAAGTCTTGCATGCATCGAACACACAACTCCTTTTTTCTCTTGCGAAATCCTAAGACTAATAAGCACCTGTGAATTCTTTAAGATAGTCTTTTGAATGAAACACTATTCCTTCAACAGCACTCCTACCAAATTGCCCTGTCCTCGCATCATATTCTCCAATAAAATGATACTCTGCATCAGTAAATTTACACACATCACACTTCTCATTTCAGCCATTAATTTCGGATTTTTAGAACTTGATGGGACTATTATATTAGGTAGAAGCTTCTAAACTTACAACGTCTGGAATTCTATCTGTAGAAACATTATAATCCACGTTTTGCTCCTCCATACATTTCTGCTGAATGTAAATCGAAAAATAAACACTGCACAAAGGTCATTGGAGAGAGGTAAAAATAAAAATTAGTTTCTAATAAAAATGGCAACAACTTAAAAAAAAATATATATATATATATAAAATGCATGTGTTGGAAAATGTTGGTAAGAATATTTAAAACGTGAAAAAATATAATAAATATGTAATACTTTATTTGTAAAATATATATATATATATATATTACATTGTATTATAAAATTAATATAATTAACTAATAGTGCAAATGAATATATATTAAAATTGATGTTGTTATAAAAACAATAATAATTGTGTTTTTTAAATGTCTATATTAAAAATCTTAAAGTGTGAGAAACAATATTTAAAACATTAACTATATATGTATGTTTCATTAAAAATCTAACTGAATTAAAGAAACAAATATATAAAATGTACTATATAACAAAGTATGTAAAACAATGATTTTTCCTACTGTGTGTATATAAAATTATAAGTAAAAAATATATTACATCCGTGTATGTAGGTATGGTAAATAATTTTAAAAAGTAGAAATAAAATATATGTTAAATGATACAAGTGTATTATTTATACATGTATTTATTTATTTATTTTTATTTATTTATTTAATTTATATGGCGCGTTATAACCAAAGGGGTCTCTAAGCGCATCAAAGCACAGAAACAATATAAACCAAACAACAGTACAAAACATACGCTAACTCCATCAAATCTAGTTATTTATCCTATCCCCGCTACAACCTATTAAATCAGAGATTAAAAGGTTCAAATATAGCACATCAACTAAAAGAGCATTTTTGGGAATGTGTTGGACAATGAAAGGGTAATATATACTATTTCCACAGCAAACTAAGCTAAACTACACTAGAGAAAGTGTAGAACATTAAAGGGGTCACAATTACTATTCCCATACCAATCTAAATCCCTTTGGGGAATGTGTTGAAAATTGAAGGAGTCAGATTTACTATTCCAACATTCATGTAAACCATTATTGGGACGGTGTGAGACATTAAAGACATCAAATGTACTATTCGCACGACACTCTAAAGCATTTTAGCAAAGCTTCAACCAATTGAAGGGATCATATTTGCTATTCTAATGCCATATAAAACAATAAAAATAGTATTTACTCTACTCATACTAAATTCTTAATAAGATTGCCCTAAATAATATATTAAACACGCAATACAAAATGAAACAATATTAAGTACAAATGTAGTGCTAGAGCCTTAGCATGACCTTTGACTGCCATAATTTTAGGTGACTTTTGGTATTTATTTTACCCTAGCTTGAATGTACATCCTGTGTATGACTTTTTTCCTTGAAGATGTCTTTAATATCTCTCGTAGTTTTAAAGTGGGTGCTGTCACAGAGTAGAACAGCTTACCAAGATCAGAACATGTGGGATGTTCCATTGAAAGCATGAGAGAAAGAGATGTTGAATGTACCTTTTGGTCTCAAAGTGCAGTGTTATGAGTGTTATGAGCAGTGGTGCTCAAATGTGCATTTTGTTGTACATTGGCAGATGAACTTTGTGATGCTAAAGTCAGTGGTGCACAAATGTGCATTGTGTTACACATTGGGAAGTATTATGGAGTTCTTACTATTGGCTTGGACATGCCCTCATCTCATCTTGATTCTTGACTCTGTATTGCTTGAGTTTTTTGCACTCACAGGCAGGCCCCCCAGATTACTTAAGTTGTTTAAGTTATTCACGTTCAAGGTTGCTTTATTTTTGGAGAGGAGATTGTTGAATGTACCACCAGAGGCTTTCGTAAGCTTCGCTGGGATATTGTGTTGTAAGTGGACTTGGTGCCTTTGAGCACAGAGATTTTTGTTCTCAGAGTAATGTGTGAAATATACATCTCTATCTCGGAGTTAAAACACAGGGGCCTGTCCAGCTTCTGTCTTGACCTTTTCACAGACCAGTATGGTGTGCTTAGTTTTTTTAAAGAAGAAAGGGGGTGAGGTTTGTAGAACCTTCGCCTTAGGTTGTGTAAAATGTATTAAAAGTGCGGATCTTGGCAGGCAGATGGGAGCTAACTTGTGGGGCAGATGTGTCATCACAAAAGAAGCTGGGATTTGGGTTCCGATCATGAGTCCTGCCTGGCTGTCAACGGGCTCCTCCAGCTTGAGTTGGCAAGAATGTCAAGTGAACAATCGGTGAGGTGATTCGATTCTGATTGTTGCCATTCTGATGTGTGGCTGTTTGCGTGCATATTCGGTTTCCAGTGGCTATAACAGTCATTGTGATGCGTGACTGTCAGTGTGCACCTTCAGTTTCCAGTGGCTATAATCATCTGAGGTGTTTTCTTTGAGTATTGACTTTGTGATGTCTGGGTGAGTACACATCCGAGTTATTCATCTGATGTATTTATTGTATATAGTCCACGATTTCTTGCAGGAAGTCCAATATAACTTGCCTGTGTGTTATTCTTGTGGTTAATATTTTACATGCATTAACTACTGTATGTTCACGGACATTATAGTTAGAAATGAGCATTTAAAAAACCTTTGAAATTCACTGAAAAAACCATAGGTTTCAAGGACGTTATAGTTAGTTGGGCATGGTGCCTGGCCCAACATAACGTCATATACGTATGGGATCACGCCGGGTACGTGACCCCTGCAAATTTTTTTTATGATTTAAAATTATATGTATATAACTTGAATGTATACAAGAGGGCAAGAGATCTAAACTATTCATAAAAATAATATATTTGTACTTGTACTAAACTTATATTATTGTTACATGACTCCCATCTGACTTTAAAAGAGAGAATTTGATTGGTTCAAAAGGTTTCCTATTCTAACAGTTGAAGGACCCCACCCGTTTTAGTCATTCTCTCTGCAGCTTCACAGGAGAGACACCTTTTGTGTTTTTTCTGATAGTCTGTAAATTTTGGGAGTGTTTTTTGGAAAGATTTGGAAATGGCTTCTTCCAATCCTCAGCAAGAACATACTTCTGTTAAGAAGAGATAGAAGAACCACCTCCCAAAAAGAGACCAGAATCCATTGTGTGGAAATTTCTCACCATCCCAGATGGTGAAAAGAGAATCAACGCAAGGAAGGTCAGTTGTACTTTATGTCCACAGATTTTGTCTAGAGTTGGTGACAAAAAATACTCTTGTGGCACGTTGAGCATGTACAAGCCCCTGCAGGCAATCTACCCCAGACATTTGGCACGGGAGCAGATGCGACGTGCACAACAAAATATGCAACAAGGTTACCAGGGAGCTGGTCCCAGCACTTCAGGAGCGTCAAGTACATCATGGTGAGGGCCGGACATTCGCTCAGAGTTTGGAAACTTAAAACAGCTATGCATAAAATGCAACGCCATCCTATTTTGTGGAAAACAATCTGTGGATGCTGTTTGTTCTGCAGCAAGGAACCATCACTGCTATTTTTTTTATTTTGGGGGGGAATATTTTACATTTCCAAAAGTTAAGACTTTAGTCTGTTGCTTTTTTCAATTTTCCAAAAAAAACAAAAAGATTTACAAAATAGTTAAAAAAAACAAAAAAATACAAACAAAAAAGAAGAAAGAAAAGAGTTCTTTTCAGAACTACATTATCTGGTTTAAAAAGAGAACTAACTGCATGCTAATGTCTGCATGATTGTTGGAGTATGTGTTGAGCATGATTGATTCAAAGAGTGCATGGGTAGCGCATGGTAATTGTATGAGTACATGAGTACTGCCTACATGATTGTACAAGTGTATCTGTAATCTGTGAGTTATTGCATGTGTGGATGGATAATGCGTTGGTCATTGCATTAGTATATAAGTGGTGGTTGAGTGATTGAAAGAGTGTGAATGAGCAGTGTCTATGTGGTTACAGGACTGCATGGATAGTGCACAGAGGATTGTAGCACTGCATATGCTAGTGTGGGTCATTGCATGAGTACATAGGTAGTGACTGGATTATTACAGTGCTACAAAGAGAGTGCATGGTGAATTTATAGGTGCTTGGGTATTGGTGGAGTGATTGGATAAATACAAGGTGCTGGATGGGTGATTGGAGGAGTGCATGGGTACTGACAATGCAATGGCTGCACTGCAAGTGTACTGCTTAAGGGATTGTAGCAGTGCATGAGTAAGTGTGTAGGTCCTTGCATGAGTACATGAGTACTGACTGGATGATTAGACTACTACAAAGAGAGTGCATAATGAATGTATAAGTGCTGAGGTATTGGGGGAGTTATTGGATAAGTAGATGGTGCTGGTGGGTGATTGGAGGAGTACACGGGGAGTGACAGTTGGAATGCTGTACTGCATGGGTACTACCTGTGTAATTGTATGAGTTAATCAGTAGTGTGTAGATGGTTAGAGGGCTGCATGGATAGTGCATGGTGAATTTATAAGTGCGTGGGTATTGGAGTGTTTGGAAAACTACATGGTGCTGGATGGGTGATTGGAGGAGTGCATTGGGAGTGAAAGGGGGATTGCTGGAGTGCACGGGTGCAACCTGGATAATTGGAGGAGTGAATCAGTAGTGTGTATCTTGTTAGAGGTCTGCATGGAAAGTGCACAGAGGATTGTAGCAGTGCATATGTTAGTGCCTGGGTCATTGCATGAGTACCTGGGTAGTGACTTGATGATTACAGTGCTGCAAAGAGAGTGTATGGGGAATTTATAAGTGCTTGGGTATTGGCAGACAGATTGGATAAGTACATGGAGTGAATGGGTGATTGGAGGAGTGCATTGAGATTGTCAGGGGTATTGTTGGACTGCAAGGGTACTACCTGGATAATTGGATGAGTGAATCAGTAGTATGTAGCTGGTTAAAGGTCTGCATTGAAGTGCACAAAGGATTGTCGCAGTGCATACGTTAGTGCCTGGGTCAATGCATGAGTACGTGCATGGTGAATTTATAAGTCCTTGGGTATTGGCAGAGTGATTGAATACGTACATGGTGCTGGATGGGTGATTGGAGGAGTACATGGATCCTGACAGGGCGATGGTTGCACTGTAAGAGTAGTGCTTAGGAGATTGTAGCAGTGCAAGAGTTTGTGGTGCTGCTTTACTATTTTACGACTACTTTTAATGTTACACCTAGCCAAATACACATTTCTCTGGTATAAGTCTCACCATATTCCTAAAACATCTGTGTTCCACAACACTACGGGCACCTTATAAATTCACAGAACAAACTTCAAATTAGAACCAAACACCAAAAATTATGTGGCAAATTTCAAGTGTACGTCTCTAGAGACTTATAAAAACTGGTCTAATCAGAAATACCTTAACTCAATATATGCAAGTAGAGACATATCTCACACTCAACTCCATGCACACCTTTAAACTTGACAGACTGCACTTCCAACTTGAAAACAACACTTACAATTATGTGGTATACTACCAATGTACATGTGATTGGAGAAGTCTAAAGGTAGTGCATGTGCACTGCCAAAGTGAGAGGAGGAGTGCATATATCCTGACAGGGTGATTGCAGGAGTGCAAGGGTAGTGTCTGGGTGATTACATAATTGCATAGGTAGGGCCTACATGATTTTGAAAGTGCATCATCACTGCCTAAATGATTGGAAGAGTGCAAAGATCCTGACAGTGTGATTAGAGCAGTACAAGGATAGTGCCTGAGTGATTGAACCAGTGTATAGCTAATGCATTGATGAATCTATGACTGCAAAAGTATGTCTGGGGGATTACACAAGTACATAGGTGATGCCTAGTGATTCCATGAGTGCTAGGGTAATGTCTGGGAGATTTCAGGAGTATATACAGAGTGCCTGAGTGATAATATCTCTACATACATATCTCAAACCTCACTTTTGTGCTGCTGCTTTACCATTTTACAACTGCTCATAATGTTACACATAGCCAAATAGAAAGCACAAACCGTTCACATATCTCTGCTATAAGTCTCATCATATTCCTGAAAATATGCATGGGTATGTCTATACCTTAACACTATGTACACCTCATAAATTCACAGAACAAACTTCAATTTAAAATCATACATGAAGAATTGTGTGGAATATTTCAACTATACATCTCTGAACACTTTTAAAACGAGTCTAATTACTAATACCTTAACTCAACATAGACACTTCCAACTTGAAAGCAACGGCTAAAATTATGCGATAAACTACAAATGTACATATTCACACACTGTAACAAAGTACCATAATCAGTAATCCATATTCCAAAATACACATAATACTATACAGAATTTATATTAAACAACATTTAAGTACATTACAACAAACTATAATAAACATTTCTACATTCAATAATATAAGTCAAATTTCAAAGTTCATGATTTATATTTTACCTTTAAAAACAAAGCCAACAATAATACACCTCACAAACTTATAACTCACCTTTCAAATTGTTTTGTAGATTATGAAGTATCAGAAACTCAGAAAAGATTTTCTTATGCACACAATCAATATGTATAGCACTTATCTCAGCAAAGCAAAACCAGAAATGGCAAAGTTTCCTCTCTTTCTCCATGTGCACCAAAAGCGATGGCACAGCGAATCCATACGGGAGTTCAAAAATATATTACCAATAATGTTACCACTTTTTTTAATAACACCCCACTTCTAAACACAGCACTGACTTGGGAAATCTCACTGCAATAACATATTACTTTAATATTTATAGCAAATTCACATTTTAATGCCACAGTCAACTTTCAACCCTACCCCCATTCTCCTTAATACCTGTTTCCATAGTTAGAGTTCTTGGAACACAGGATACCTGCAAGCAAATAATAGACAAGGTCACGACAGTTACAGCCAAATGGTGGGAGGGGAAGGTCAGGGATAATTAGCATTGCATACAACAATAGACAAGGTTAAACAAGAAGAAGGGACAAGTGAACAGCATAAGTGTTAAAGATGACTTGTAAAGTTCAAAGTGTATTTCATGAACATGCAGAACTGTTTCATTTCTGTTCATCAGGTTATTTCAGTGCATTGATAGGTATTTTGGCGCTGGTTTTTATGACAACCCTGGTGTTAGTAGCCACACTATAGTGTAGCCAAAGAGTGGTGGGCTCTGGTGCACTGCCTCCTGCTGGACACCAAGGGTGGTCTCCAGAAGTGAAAAGGTGCCACCCACTCACAGCAAGGAGGGGATTGGTATTGCATTATATGCATTCATTTGAAGTGCTGTTATTTTATTGTATATTTTTAGAAACAAAGGTCTTAAGCCTAGAACGTCATTTCAAACCAATGTATTATAGACCACAATCGGAAACTATATACTTTTTTCTTATACCCAGCCGGGCAAAGAATTTATTTAGTAAGATTTGACAAATATTCAAAGTATGAGATACAATATGACAACAAACATTTATCGTTTGAAGTAAGGCACAAGCCTGTGCCGTACTTAGAAATAGAAGAGAGTTATAGGGAAAATAAAGAAAAAAGGAAAGTTTACTTCAGGCAAAAAGAAGTGAGCGAAACTGGGTACTGTTTCACATTCAAATTGACAGTATTTCCCAGAGTAGTACATACAGACAGAGGTGTTCACAAATAAACTGTATGTCTACTAAGCAAAGTCGACGGCATTTCGATCCCTAGCTCAAATTATAATGGGATCATCATCAGGACTTAATGAATTGCCTGGTATTACAAAATTATATGCGCCTGTAGGGAAAAAACAGGAGGAAAACAGAGAAGCAAAAGAGATTTAGATTGCTATTCTGTGGATAGAATTCGAGGTCAACTGAGTCACATTCAATACTCACATGATTCGGAATCGCAATGAGAGTGCTAACACGTGTTTTATTAACTAGGAGGGTCATTATGATTGCGGATTTTCCGCATCCTCGGGGCCGGCGGAAGCCACCGCCGGCCCCGAGGATGAGGAAAATCCGCAGCGGACTGACCAAAGACCCAAAGACCCACCGCCAGATTAGGATGGCTGGTGGGTCCTGGTTTCCGTCCGCAGATTACAACCGCGGCGGAAAAGCTCTAATATGGTGACGGTGTCTTCCAGACACCGTCCACTATATTAGGATGGCCAGTAAAGTATGCTTTTCCGCGGCGGGTTTTCCGCCGCGGAAAAGCATACGGAACTTCACTGCGGGGGCCCGTTGCGGGCCCCCTAGGTGAAGGGGGGGTGGGGGGTGCACATGGGGGGTACCTATGGTACCCCCCTGCATTTGCATGCAGAAAGCGGCAGGCACCGAGCGGTGCCTGCCTCTTTCTGCATGCAAATGCAATGCGTGCATTTTTAACATTGCCGCGGGTGCAGCTTGAAGCTGCACCCACGGCAATGTTAAAAATAGAGGATGTGACCGCCAGGGTGGCGGTCACATCCTAATTGCACAGGAGGGAACTCCGCATGCCATGCGGAGGTTTCCTCCTGCTCTGGGGTCGCGATCCTAATCGACCCCTAGGTGTGCATCCTCGGTGCCCGGGATTGTAAGGGTACTAAGGCTCCGTGTGCGAGCCGTCAGTGATATATGGTTGCTGGCGTGGCGTGGAACAGTGTTGGGCTAAGAGCGGTTCTGAAAGACTGCCATTTCCGTGAGGGTGAGGAGCTGACAGCATGTGGACTTTTCCGATGGGACGGGATTAAGGAGGCAGTGATCAACTGCTTTCGAAGACCAATGGCTGTGGAGAGATCAGTGCTAGACGTAGTTGAACGTCAGTCTGGTGGTAAATTGAAAGTTATACCAGTGACATACCCTCGAGGTCGGAATATTCGGGTTGCACGTTGAGCTACTCGATAGGGCTGAGTGGCCGGTCTCACGAGATGGGGTAGCTGTAACGGAGAGTCAGCATTAGTTAAATGGTTAAAAAAGGGGGGGGGGAGCCGCGCGCCTCTAGAACAGAGACTTACTTAAAGTGGATTTGAAAGGGCGATGCAATTTCAAATGTCGAGGCAGTTCCATGTGGACGCCCCGTTCTGTTATTGATGCAGCGTTCGATAATTTGTTCGATCCGCTGAAAGGAGCTGTGAAGGAGAGTCGGCATTAGTTAATTAGTTAAAAGAGGGGGAGCCGAGCGCCTCTAGAACAGAGACTTACTTAATGTGGAATTGAAAGGGCGATGCAATTTCAATTGTCAGGGCAGTTCCGTGTGGGAGCCCCGTTCTGTTATTGATGCAGCGTTCGATAATTTGTTCGATCCGCTGAAAGAAGAGCAGTAAAGAGTTACAGGTTCTTTCTGTAATATATGAACCTCGTTATTCACTGTGGTGGCTTGCTTACCGCTTAAGTGGATGCTGTCCGTTGAGGTGGTCGGTAAATTACGCGATCCGCTGCGGGAAAGAATAAATGACATTGAGGTATGGGCTCTAGTTAGGTTCCGGGCTCTCGCAGGAGAGGCCGAGCCTCGTTCGTGCTAAAAGGGGCTTCTCACCTCTAAAAGGATACTAGGACGCAGTGCCGGTCCACAGGTCAGTTACGCTGCTTCCTGGTAACTGAGCGCGCTGCCG
The DNA here is from genome assembly GCF_964263255.1 of Lissotriton vulgaris. Lineage (NCBI taxonomy): Eukaryota > Metazoa > Chordata > Amphibia > Caudata > Salamandridae > Lissotriton > Lissotriton vulgaris. The sequence goes on from NC_141694.1 coordinate 476,346,747, forward strand.
GGGGATAAGGCTGAAAGGGCAGGTGACGGGGGTCACGTGATCGCAAGATGACTGAGGACAGTGGCGGCCAACTTGGAGTGGGTGATGGAGCTCTTAAAAACATAGAGAATACCGCGCAAGTGGAGTGAAGTGCAGGATATTATGTAAACATGCCAATAGTGAAAGAGATTACTCAGGGGTTATTTTATTGTATGCATTTATTTGAAGCGCTTTTATTTTTTTGTATGCTGTCTTTGATTGTCAGATCATTCATTGAGATTCTTAGTATTTTGTGACTGACCTTTCATATGCTGATTATATGTCAAATGACTGATTACCAGCCGCCTTACTACAAATGTTACTTTGAAATGTCACAGTACTATGTCGACACAAACCAGCCAGCTGAATGGGGGAGTTCAGGATACCCTGCCCAACACAGATTACACACCAGCATTCACGGCCACAGGGGCACAAGGCACCGAGCTGTCCCATGATGAACAGACCTTTTGCAAATCTCTTGCGCGCACACTCATGAATGGGGCAATAGAATGTTTCAAATATTTCTTCTCTTGTAACAATGGGACAGGAAGCAGCCTATGAGGCTTCCAAGTTCTGGTGAAAGAAAAATGAGCTGTTAAAATTATGCACAGAAAAATAAATACTATACTACGTCTCATTGATAATACATTGAAACAACATTTTGACGATAATTCACTAGATGACACATTTACGGCCAAAACATGGCGAACGCTGGTATGGGACATCTGCATTTAAGCATATCATACAGCCATGATATCATCACACTAGAAAGTACTAAACAATGACGCCTCTAAATGCCATACACTTCTTGGAAAACTGGTAGAGGGACGGCTACAAGTAAACGCCGTCATTACCATTAACTCCAGATCATATAAGGACATAGTGATCTCGCTAGCACATGCAGAATTAATGGGCAAAGGACCTGAGGCTCATTGTGCGTATGAGCTGCAAGCCAGGGCCCTAAGAAAAGACAGTATCCAGGAACACCCACACTCTCAAGATTATAATTGAGATGTAGCAAAATTTAGGTTCCCAGATTTCTTTCCAAGCGCCAAAAAACACCCACATTGATAATGCCCCTGTGAAATGTTTCTCATCCACCTGGGGAGAAGTAATATAAAGTATTATTTATTATTTTATTTTAGAGTGTTCTATAGCGCTGACCAGACCTGAAGGTATCAGAGCACTTTACAACATTTATCATGAAGCTATCAAACACAGCAAATAAGAATAATAACAAATCGATCCAAGACGAATCCAGTTCAGGAAGGGAGGACAAAGGAGAGCGACAAGAGATAGGTGATGTAGACTCCTTCTTATCAAATTGACTATATACTGCAGTGGGCCAGGTTCCCCGTTAAGCGGCAGCTATCCATTCGGAAAAGTTCAGTTGAGGAAGAGGTCTTTGAGCTGGCTTTTGAATTTTATAAAGGAAGGGTTAGTCCTCATATGGACTGGGATGGAGTTCCAAATCTTAGATGCATTTCCAGAGAAAGAGCGTGATAGGGTTTTTTGTTTGTACATATTCTGAGAAAGTAGCATATGTACATGTCCCATGGTCCAGAAAAGATCTCATGTCCTTTACCAAAGACTTTCCAAAATTATGTGAAGTACAAAGAAGAGGGTACACCGAACTAATGAGACAGGAAGGGAGACAAATAGGCAGAATGGAATGCACGCTAACTACACCCATTGTTCCAGGACCACTAGATTTAAATACAGAAGCTATAGTCTCTCAGATAACGAACTTGGAGCTGGCCACATCTGATTTCCAGCTTCTAAGGCACAAAAATACACTGGAAAGTGTGTTTCAGACGGCTCGAAGAGACCTGACCTCTCGTGGGACACTTAGCATCCCTGATAATTTTGTGGACCAAGAAGAGTGAAAAACAATAGTTACTGGGAAATGTTCTGCCCAGCAAGGCCTTTGATATTATGATATATCGAAGGGTTAAAGAAAACGCTTTTGGACTAGCTTTGAAATAATGCTCCTGGCTGGCCACAGACTCTGGGCATTGCGCCTAGATGAAATCACACACTTCAACAGTTTTCTGTGGTATGAACAGAACTGGTTAAAAAAATTGTATTCTTCTAGTGGAGAATGGAAAGAAATGCAAATACTTAATGGAGAAGTATTATTTAGTGTGCCATTTAATATGTTTTTGTGCAACAGTTTGTTTCCTAACATTTTCATTTTCAGATGCAAGAACGTCGGAGAAAATATTTTTGTTTGTCGTACGTGTCTGTTTTATGTCTTGTTTCATGGTATGTCTCTTGTCAATTGACATTGAAAGGGCCAGAGTGGAAATAACTAGAGATATGCTGTTTAGACTCAGATGAATGTAATTTAAAATCTTCTTTAATGGTAAAGTGGGAATTTAAGCCACAACTATGAAAATGCCACTTTTAGGAAGTTGCCATTTTCCTGTCCTTACCATTTCTGCCTTCTGCCCGTGTCCAGGGTCAGATGACTATAAATGGCTCTGAGGATGAGGTTTATATGTTCCTCCCAGATAGTGCCAGCAAAGGGGCTTAAGTGTGGAGAGAATGGTCAATCTTACCAGGATGGCTGGGGACAGAGAGTACCCTGCCCCACTTATATTTCAAAGAGGTATGCCTCCTACACACAAAAGAATATGAGACCAGACCTACCCTGCCTTTTGACACCTTAGACTTAAATCAGATGTAGGGATAGTACAGAGAATCATCCCACTTTAAAGGCTGGCACCAGGTATAAATATCGGACCTACAAAGCTACTCATCAGTCCACTCCTGGACCTGTGGGCATTACAGAAGGAGGACTGCCTTGCCCCCAGAGGACTTTCTTGCTACTATTAGAGGACCGCCGTACTGCCTGAATCCTGATTTGCTTTCTGAGAGGGAAGACTGGACCAACTCCCTTCAACCGAAGATAACCTGAGTGATTTCATAGGTCAGTTGACCGACCTCCTGTCTAAGCCACAGGGACATAACGAGCTGCAGAGGCCTCCCTGGAACTGCCCAGCTGATGTACTGCAACTGGGCCTGCTGCTGGACCTGATTGAACAATGATGGCTTCTGGTAAAGTGAGTTATTGATCCGCTAGAGGTGCCTCCCCAGGTCTATGACCCTTGGCTGGTATCAGAGTGCACTCTTCTTCAAAAATATGAGAAATCCTGAAGTTTTGGGCTCCTTGCGTCTGCAAATGGGCCCATTTGCACTGATACTCTGCCACCGGTAACGACTACCAATGCAAAGCTCCGGTAAACCCAACCCTTCACACGATAGCACTCACCAGCAACGAATGTCAATGCGAGATCTACTCTTCGTACTATGGCAACAACAGCCTCCAGTCCAAAGTTCTAGCAATGCGGTCCACGACACCTGATGAGCTCTTCGTGCTACAGTAATGAAAACCTGTGCTGCCTGGCCTGCTCTTCGAGCTTCAGCAAAGGCCATCCACAATGGGAGACATTGTTTTCACTGCATGTGATACATCGCAAACCATTACAAATGCAAGTTGTTACAACGACTTGCTGTAGGGGGAAAAAGGTGTTGGATTTAAAATCCATCACCTTCCCTACTGTTGCACAACCTGTAGCTTGGAATAGTACATTATACTATACCAACATCCAGTGCCTCCTACAGCAAGTCATTACAACGACTTGCTGTAGGGTGCAGAAGGTGTTGGATTTGAAATCCAACACCTTCCCTACTGTTGCAAAACCTGGAGTTGGAATAGTAAATTATACCATTCCAACATCCAGCGACCCCTACAGCAAGTTGTTGTAATGACTTGCATTGTCATGGTAGGCAATATAACAACGCGGTCGTTGTAACAACCACGCTGTAATGGCATGCGATGTATCGCATGCGTTGTAACGTGGCTGTTAGAAATGGGGGTCTCTAGTTGGCAGAGGTAGGTACCACTGTCCAAATAGGGACCCTTGCTTCTAGTCAGGGTAAGGAGGAAACCCTCTGAGATAACCCCTGCTCACCCTCTAGGTAGCTTGGCACGAGCAGTCAAGGCTAATCAGAAGGCAATGTGTAAAGTATTTGTACCAACACTCACAGTAACACAGTGAAAACACCACAAACTGACTCCACAACAGTTTAGATAAATAAAGGTATTTAATCTAAATAACACAAGACCAAAACGACAAAAATCCAATGTACACAGTTCAAGAATATGGTTTCAAAAAGAGTTCTTAAGGTTGCAATAAAAGTTCTTTAGGTTGCGATAAAATAATCCACAGTTGCGTGAAAAGTTCACAGTTGCGTCACGTTTCAGGCACAGTACCTTTAGTTGCGACAAAGTTTGAAAAGCAGAAGCTGGTGCAGTGGAAAACAAGCGATGCATTGCTCCTGAGACCCTGGGGAGGCTTTTGCGACAGCCCTGCTGCAGCAGCGGGCGTGTTGCGACGAATCTGGTCTGTATGGGGAGGAAGGCCACTAGTATGGATTCCGGTGCGTAGGTTCCTTAGGAAGTTTGTTCTCGCAAAGGCACGATGCGACGATCTTTGGAGTTGCGACAATCTCCGGGGCGACGATGACGCACCGATCGGGTGCGTCCCGCAAACGAAGGATGCGACGGCTCTGACAGCGGCAACAGGCGCAGCGACGATCTCGACTTTTGTAGCAGCGGGAATTTCCTCACACGGGCATGCGCTCCGCAGGGAGCAATGCAATAACTTTTCTGTAGCAAAGTCTCTCAAATCTTAGTTTCCAGCTTCCCAGCACAGGTACAACTTCCAGAGGCACCACACATGGGCCACGCACTCCAGGAAGGACAGAACTCTCTCAGTAGAGCTCAGGGGGAAGCTGGGGGTGAAGTCCTTTTGTTCCTGGGACTTCAGAACAGGGAGCCAGCTCTTCTCAGGCCCTTGGAGATTCCTTCAAGCAAGGGGACACAGCAAGGCAAAGTCCTTCCCCTCTCCTTGGCAGCAAAGCAACAGCAGGGCAATCCAGCAGAGCAACAGCTGGACAATCTTCCTTCTTCAGTTTCAGCTTTCTCATTGGCAGAGGTTCCTCCTTGATTCCAGGATGATCTAATTTTCTGTTGTCAGGGTTCCTGTACTTATACCCCTAAAAGTCTTTTTTCTCTTTGTGCAAGTGGGCCCTGAGCCCGATCTGAACCAGTTCTGGGTGTTTCTTGAGCACTTTGTTTTCCTGGCTTCTCCTTTCCTTTCAGAATAAGGGGCAGGGTCGTCAGCCGCCCAGCAGGAGGTGGATCCAGCATTGTGGAAGGCAGGCACAGCCATATTCAGGCCCAGGTGCTATCTCCTCCCACCACTCAAGTTGCAAATGCAGTCATTCAGCCTAGGGCTGGCTCAGCCAGCCTCCTGGGGAATCCCCAGCCCCTGTCACTCTCAAACCAGACAGTCAATACACAAACAGGCCAACGCACAATGTAGGGTCAGACAAGAGAACAGCAACTTTATAAAAGTGCTGTTCTCAAAAACAGGATTTAAAAACAACCTTTCCTAAAAGATGTGTTATTACATTCTGAGTTCAGGAATACTAGACTCTTATGTCCTATCTTGTTCCTATGGGAAGAAAGGCTGGTAGGCACTGTAGCCAGCATCCCCCATGTTAACCTATGGAGCAAGATAACCTTACAATAGTGAAAAACGAAAATGGCTGTAATTCACTACCAGAGCATGTCACCTGCACCAGTACATGCTCTACCTTTCACATACACTGCACCCTGCCCAGGGGGTACCTGGGGCCTTCCAAAGGGGTGACCAATGTGCACAAAATGGGAAGGGTTAGGCCTGGTCAGTGGGGACACTGACCTGGAGGACATGGCAGTTCACAGACTGCACACAGGCACTGCGGTGGCAGGCCTGAGACTCCATTTTTGGGCTACTCATGTGGGTGGCACAATCAGTGCTGCAGGTCCACTAGTAGCATTTGTCATCATCATTCCTGGCACACCCAGTGCACTTTACTAGGGACTTCATGGTGATTCAAATATGCCAATCATGTACATCCAATCATACTAACAATTTACACAGGGAGCACTTACACTCTGGCACTGATCAGCAGTGGCAGAGTGTCCAAAGCATCTAAACCAGCAAAAACGAAATCCAGCACAACATCAAAGATACAGGAGGTAGAGGCCAAAAAGGCAGGGGAAACCACGCCAAAGATGCCATGTCTAACAGTGGCATATTCATCCACATCGCTCTTCCTGCTCCTTGCACTTTCTACTATCGCTAACATAACTCTTCATATAGGACTTTGAGAAGGTAAATTTTTTCTGCAAGACTAACCTGATCCTGTATCTGACCCGTAGTCCATCGAAGTCTGCCTGAATATTCCCCCCAGTCTAGCACGACCAGATTACCCCGAGTGCCGCATTGTGATTTTAGGTGCTCCATCTACCTAAAACATAAACATGGCATAGCTCTGATTCTACTGATTGTATGTTGTCATTCTGGTATCATTTTATTTATTAAAATTGATTGTATTTTTCTAAATTGATTTGGGGTTTGTCTTGTGTTGTGTTTTTACTTTATTGCTGTTTGTGCTCTGCACAAATACTTTACAGATTGCCTCTATTGCAGGTTAATTTAATGATTGTTTGTGGTTCACCCTGGCAAGGATAGTGGTGGTTGCTTGAGAAGTGTTCACACTCCCTTCAACCAACAATCCATATTCTCACACTCCCACATATAGCTAACAGTTCTTCTCTTCCCCTCTCAAGGCTCTTAGAAGTCTGTGGTGACAAAAGACAGGGCAAGCCTGGTGTCATTTTCCTTTGTGGGTGCAGGAGGTAAAGACTGTTGAAATGTAAGTGCTACAAAGCGCAGATCCACTCCCAGCCATCCTGGTAGGTTGGCCCATCCTGTCCCTACCTAAGCCCTTTTTACGTCACTATCTGACAGGAATACACAAACCCCAGCAGCAGAGCCATTCACAGTCATGCGACCCAGGACATTGGCAGCAGGCACCAGAATATTACAGGAATATGCCAACTATAGAAAAGTGGCATTTTCATGTTCATAGTTGCAACTTAAAATCCGACTTTACAATTCAAGAGAATCTTAAATTACAATTAATTTGAGTCTAAACAGCACATTGTTACCTGCCGTAATCCCAAAGCTTGTACTTATTAAATGAAAGAAAGGTAACTAAATGTTAGTCTATGGGAGTGCAGGCCTTACAGTATGGAAAAACTAATTTTGGAGTTTTTCACTACCAGGACATGTAAAACATAAACCCATGTGGCCTTTTAGGGCCTAACTTAGGGTGATTTATATGTATTAAAAAGGAAGGTTTAGGTTTGCAAAGAGTTTTATTTTTCCAGGTCAAAATGACATTTTAATAATGTATACAGGCTCAAATGGCAGAGGAAACGTAGACAGTACAGTCCATCTTTTTTGTTCTAATCATGTCGGTATATATACAGAGATCAATATCAAACGAATTAAACCTGCTGCTGTTTTTATGTTTGAAATAAAGGAAACTAGGATCAAATGAGACTATAGATCGACATCAACAGCTTTGAATTCCCAGTTACTTGGAAAAACAACAACCCATCCCATACCTCAGGTATAAAAAGCAGAACAATGTATTAAAAAAATCTTTGTGTTTCCCCAAGACTCCTGGAAAAAAGATCACGGACAATTATGTTAAGAAAGCTATTGCCTCAGGTGATTCCAAGGCCCACTCAAGGCCAAAAATGTTCCAAGCTGGTCGTAAGAGTTGATCTGATTTTTATGTCCCCAAGCAAAGCCACTTCCAAATCTAAAGGTCATTGCTCATCTCAAAGCTCTAATATATATCCCTCTCTATTAATACAGTCAATATGATCTCAAATCTTGAGTCATCCTCTTCCCTGACATTTTCTATTCAGGAACTAAGGGGGGTGAGGCCAAGAGAATTTCACATCTAATGAGCATTTGACTTCTCAATACCCAGTTAAAAACACAGTTCTCCTTTCAATGCCAAAACCACTGTTTCCCAACCCAAGAAACCTGTATGGATTCAGATTTCATACTGCAAAGATCAACAAAGTGAACAGAAATATATCGTGCCTTTAAGAAATAACATCTCCAGTGGCCATTTGTAGATGGTCCCAGAGATGTTTGGAAAAACAAATGTATTCTGTTTTTGTGGTTTAGATATTATTGGAATGGGAATGTCTCCTACATGATGTAATGTTGTGTTCCCCTGCCCTGAGTGACTCACTGTGGGTGTCTAGTATCTGGTTCTCAATTATGGCCATTGACTCACACTGATCTAGTGTGTGTGTGCATAGACCTAGGCTTGTTCTTTGCCATGGCTAGGTGTCTACATGAGTGAGTGAGGCCCTGGACCTGTCCTGCAGCCCACCAAGAGTGCCCTCATTTTAATGATAGTAGGCTACTGTCCCTGGCATGGGTGTTTGCATGTTGAGCATTGATGGCAACATACCATGTTTCACAAATATATAGCTGCAACTTGACCTTTAGAAGACTTATCTTGCTTGAAGAAGCTGTTCCTCTGACTTGAAAAACCTAGATGCCAGTCTGCACACGGAGACTGGGAAGGAGCCTGCCAACCCTGCAGGAGGTTAGAAAGTCCAGGGAGCGTCAGAGCAGTAAGTCCTTGGTGCTGAGAGGAACTTCCAGGAGAAGGAAGACTACAGAGAAATATCTGTGATCCCTTTGAGTGGTGGGTGTAGTCTCTCCACATTTGTAGTTCAAAGGAATGATTAATCATTGGCCATTCTCAGTGCTTTGAAAGAAGAATGATTGTGGCTGACCTCGCCGATGTAACCAAGAACTGTGGCCGAGATAGACTTTGCCTTTGTAACAAGAACTGTTCCTGTGACAATCACCACTCCTGCAATCCAGAACTGCATCAGCTGCTGCCAATGTGCCACCTCCCCATGTGTTGGGCCACTTTCTACACATATCAGGTCATCCAAAAGTGAGTGGAATCCTCAGAATGGGTCCCATTGATGCACTGTAGCTGTGTCTGCTGGAGACCTTCAGTCAGCGGTTCTGGCTGTCCAATCGTTCCATGGCCTACCCAAATTCCGGGCTGCTCCTGCAAACTCTCATGTCCCCTTCCAGAAGCAGGAGCAAGGGGAGAAACACATTGCTAGTTTCCCCACTGTCCTCAGGCACAGTTTTATAAATGGCAACCTTGGCAACCATGAAAACATAGATGATACATGGTAGTCCACTTTTTAAAGCCATGCTCCTTCCCATAAAAAAGGACAACTCTATGGGGGGAACTGTCAAAGCGTACTCGCAGGGACGATCGATGGCTGCCCGAGCAAACACTTGGGTAAGATTTCGTAACTTCCCTTGCAGATTGGGGAGGTTAAAAGTTTAGATAGGCATATATATAGGACTTAGCCCACACAAATTCAATCTTATTAAAATTTGCAGAAGGCGGTAAAACTGATGACAACAAATAACAAGGGATAATACTGACACGATTGGGACAGAAAAACTAATGAGGACAAGGTACTATTTTGGGAAAAAGGGACGGAATTACAACCGGTTAAGAGGTAGGAGGATGGCACGCACTGAATGATATAGTATGCTAGTAGGATTTACAAATTATGGCCAGTTGACTGACAAAAACTTCGTTCATAATATATTTCAGATAACAGTACCCATACCGACGAAACAGGCATACTATATGACTTTAGGGGGTCACAAGTCAACAAATATTAGCTTTCATGAAAAGAAAAGCTTAATTGATAGTACTTAGACAAAACCCATAGGCATATAATTGACAAATGAAAAGTAATGTATGAAGAGAATAGAAATGAATTCAAAGATGTTAATACAAATGTCTAAACTAATCCGGCTGTTTGATAAAAATGACAAGATAAAATATTTGAAGATAATATCTACCAAATAACAAGAAAGTTTGCAATAATTAGGATAGTGTATCATTACTGAACTGAGATAATCTGCACATGAGCCTTGATTTGTGCCACACAAACAGTAGAGACAGAGGGGAATCTGCCCAGCCTCACAAGAGGAAGGACACCCAGGTGAAGAAATTGGGTGTGCGATATCACAAGACGCAGGAGTTCAAGCACTGGTGTATTTTATAATGTTGTATTCCATTTTAATAGCATGTATTAAAGTATGTGCTTTTCTAAGTAAAGAACTGGGTTGAGCAACCAGTTATTGAGCTGCTCGGTAGTTGATGGTTTCTGAGCTTGCACACCAAACACAACCTCCCTGAGAAGCCTGTTCTTGACCCAGTTTTCAGAGCTGTGGTAGGATTGACAGACATCAGAAGCAAAATACCCCAAGCTGATGGCTAATTCCTATTTGTCAATCCGTGCCTTGTGTCCCCCAAAACAGGGTCTGACAGAATTATGTTTGCATTTTCTCTATGATTACATGAGTACTGGGGAAATAACAGATAGGGTCATGTTCCCAGCCTTTCTAATGGGATGGTCATTTTAAGGGTTATTATGGTGTTTGTTCACCTATCAAAGCACAGTTCATACCCTTCCCAGGAACTACATTTTTTAAGGTATTTTTGCTTATAGAAATTCTCCCTTCGGCCCCCATCTTACTTTGGCGAAGTTTCCATCATGGAGCCTTATTATTTGTACAAGCAATTCAACTGGCACCCCTAAACATTTCAATGAGTCCCACAACAGGTCCCGGGGTACCAGATCGAATGCTGCCTTTAGATCCAAAAAGGCAATGTACAAACTGCCCTTCCTTATATTCATGTACTTCCAGCATATACACATGAATCTAAAAACGTGGTCAATTGTACTTGTTTTTTTCCTAAACCCAGCTTGGTATCTCAAAAGCAATTTGACCTCTTAAATCTAATCTGTTAATCTACTTAAAATATGCCTAGCAAAAAAGTTTTGTATGGTATCAATCAAACTAATAGGGCGATAGTTAACTGGATCATGCCGATTGCCCTTTTTAAAAATTGCAACGATTTCTACCCCTTTCCATGTTTCAGGTATTGGTGCAAATCCAACTATTGCGTTGTAGAGATGATTTATATATGGTCCCCAGACTCCGATATCATGTTTAGTAGGTCTTCAGGAATTTTGTCAGGTCCTGGAGCTTTCCCTGGTTTGACTGCCTTGATTGCCTGTATTGTTTCTTTTAAACTAAAGTGCAGATTAGCATATTTAGCAGTAATCTCCATATCTTTAGTTAATACAAATTGCACACCACTAGTTTCTGAATAGAGGCAGGAGAAATGTGCAACCCAGGTATTTTCATCGAGGAATTAATCTTTTGGGGTCCTTCCTTTTTTATTCCCTTTAGCTATCAAGATCCAGAAACCTGCCTGATCCTTGGATTTAGCCGCATTAATTAGGCCTGACCAGATATCATCATCCCATAATTTCCAGGGCTCGCTTATGATTATACCTTTTTTCCCTTATTGCAGTTGGACTATTACTTTTAATTGCCTGGATAAGCTCTTTCTTAGCTACCCGGCAATCTTTATTATACCAGGGATTTCCTAAGTCATTTCGGTAGTTGGCTCCTGCATTTCGCTTTTGGGTATATTGCTTAGAACGGGAGTTAGAGCGTCTACCATTGTAGTGTGTAGGTCTAACATTGGCATTTCATCAGCTGGTTGGTTTAAAAAAAAGTGTAATAGTGTCTTCAAAAATGGTATAAATACTTGTCATAGATTGGAGATTCCCTAGGATATACGGCCACTTTAAGGCTCGACGATTGTTTGTTATTATAATATTGTCTTCAATAATACTAGTGTCTTTTTTGCCCACTTGGGTGGAAAAAAAGAACTTTGATGTTAATATCAGCCGTAGAGGGCGAGGATCGCTCTCCATTCTGGGATCAATTTTTAAGTCAAGAACATGTGGCCAAAGCTCTATTGTCACCAGTATATAATCTATATTGCTCCGGGAGTTGCCTCTACAGAATGTGTATGCATTTGGTCTGTCGGAAGGCAGACGGCTGTTGCATGCTCTCAGACTGTGTCCCATTGTAAGTTTCAAAATTTGAGCCACTGCTACAGTACATCTTACCTCCTTATCACTTTCTATGGCAGGAATATTGTTTGCCATGTCTTCGTCCTCAAGGAAATTACCAAAACCCAGTACAGGGTCAAAATTGCGATTAAAATCGCCAACAACTATTACCCTTGGTTTAGGACCCAATGTATCTAAAAAAAAATCAAGCTGTTCTATTACTGGTGATTCTTTATTAGCGGGCTTGGCCTATTATAGATGTTAATTACATATAAAGCATCACCATCCAGCGAAACCAATTTTAAACCCAGCATGTCTTTAGATGGTTTATTTAATGGAATGATGTCAATTTCCAGGGTGATCCTTATCCATATTACCAAACCCCCTGATGGCCTACCTTTTGCTGACGGACTGGCGTCCATGCTAAACGTCGTAAAGCCCACTCTATGGGGTGTTTCCAGTGACAAAGTCTCCTGTAAAAGAGAAATGTCACTCTGCTCTATGTATTCATTCCATGCTATCTCAATCGAGTTCCTTTTTTATCCCACTATATTCCAGGAGATGAGGCGTACTTCCAAATGCCTGTTCAGCTCTATACTCGACAATGACCCTTTCCCTGTGTTTCCATCCGGCAAGATAGACACATGACTTTCTACTGGAATGTCTAAGTGCGCCTCCATGCAGGAAGCTTGTGGACTCTGGGCAGTCCCTACTCCCTCCAGGTTAGAAGGTTAATTTGTCTCAACCGTCAATGGAACACACTGAAGAGCTTCTACTCTGTATACATCTGTGACTAATGGCTGAGCCATAGAGTCATTCGTCTGGGGGGTTGCCACAATATTCGCTCTGGGGAGGGGGGGTTACTTTTGTTGTCAATATAGATCATCTAGGGATGATAGTCCCTTATATCTATTTGAAAGTGAAACTGGAATGTATATACCATTGGCATTATTTCTGGGAGACGGTCTATAGAAATAACCCAATGGAAGGGCACAAACACGAGTATTCCTAAGTGAGGTCTCCTCTTTAATGTATAGTATATCCCGAGCCATCTGAGGGCATCTAAAGTTTATCACCACACGGTCACCATTTATATTTTTTCTGGATTCTCCCACCCACCCTACCCTACGAACCATAAGAATATCTTCGTTTTTTAATGGATTCAATTGTTTACATTTTGTTAGCCAATCAACTGTTTTGTTCCTTAAGTTATGCCATGTCTCTTTCTGGTTTCTTCTTAAAACTGGAACTCCAGCTAAAATTAGCACATAGGGACATGAGGCGGGGGGTAATTGTAGGACATCACTATTCGGTATTAAATCTTTACTTTTTGGGCTGTGTGTCACTTCCCTTCCAGAATGGGTACCTGGTGTGTCTGGGGCTATTTGTGCACATTGGTTGCCAACTGGGCTCCCTCGATTACCAACAGTGCCCCGTGGCCCACCCTCAACGTTATCCACCCTGTTGTTTGCTGAGGAATTAAAATGTGGCATAGGGATGTCCCTAGACACGTTGCACCTAGTACATGCATTGCCTTTATTGAATAGAACCTGACCTTCCGCTTGTGGTAATGATTGTGTGGGTAGATACTGTTGTGTTAATTGGAATTCTCCCTCCTGAGCAGTATCGCAGGTAGAGTTACTACTGTCCTGCAAGTGCCCCATAGCAGTTTTCAACTGCTCTATTTCCCCTTCCAAAGACCTAAATTCTCACTCATGGGCTCCACGATCTGGGTTAGCATGACCTCTTTCACAGATTCAAGGGACATTTTTATTATTCCTTGCATTTCCCTGGTAATTTTCCCTGATTCTAGGGCATTTGGGTCGTAGTTGGCCTCGGTCTGTGTACAAACAGTTTTTTTTGTTACCATTTGAGCATCTTCCTTGGAGTTTAATCTTATGCCTAGGGCTGTCCCCCCTACTTTCTTAGCCTTGGTTTTCCTTGAAACGGGATTGACATTCTTTTTTCCACGTTGATCAACCCCCTTATTCCCCACTATCAGTCTTTGTTTCCGTAGTCTGGGTGCCATTCCCGGACTAGTTATATTGTGTGTTTCATCTTGCCCCACAAGTGAAGAAGCACTAGAAATATTAATTGGGAATGCCTCATTTAGAACTGTTATTTTGGGTCTTAACGGTGATTGTTGCAGGGTATCTATCAATTTTGGAGAACACAATTGCCTATGTGTGGGTAAGTTGGCGAGATAAAGGGATAACCGCCTTTCTGCAATTTCTATTTCTTGGTTTAGTAAAGACTCTGCCCTGATGATAAAAGCATCCAGGGTAGCAGCAGGGCTCTTGCGTTTGCTCATATTTTATCAACAATCAACAGCACAGCATTATGAATAGGATGCATACCTTCTTAATGGTTCACAAAACCCACTTTAAGAGTACACTTTTTGTGCTGGTATCTGAGCTTACCACATGAACTATCGGTGTCCAAATATCAGAGGGATGGCCCAGTCCAGTCTCTGCCGGTCCTTGACGGGCACAGACGGCCCGACCTTGGTCCGGGATTCGTCCGGGCTACGTCCTGCACGCGTCCCACGTCACGGTGGGAGAGGCTGCGCTATGAACGCGTTGGCCCCGCCTCCGCCTCACTCGCAGGTGTGGAGCAGGTGTAAAGAGCAGCGTTGCACTCTGGGGGATGAAGTCCGCCCCAGAGTGTGAAGGCCTAAGGGTGGCACTGGTGGCAGTAGTTGCAGCGACTTGGCACAGCCCCTGGGACCCTCGTCCCACCAAGGGTGATTAGGAGCGGGCAGGAAAAACCACTGCGGGAACCAGAAAACAAGCAGAGAAGCATCTAATCAAATTAGTGCGGTAGGAGCTACATCAAGTGTACTACAAGTGGTCATGATCAAAGTTAAAACAGCCTGAACTGTAGGTGTATTTGCACTATACCAGGGCTTCTTATTTGCAGAGTGAAGTAGCCAAATAGTTGCAGTTGCCAGAATATCACTTCCACATTCTGTCACACAAGATAGAAAGGCACAGAAAGTGCATTAAAAGTATTACATATTGTGAAAGTTTTAGTGTTTTCGTGTATTAGGTGAGGGTTCTCAAAAAATTCTACAAAATGACAAAAATGAAATTTTCCAGAGATATTAGCAAAGCAGAATAGCTTTGCAAACCCTGCAGAAAATATTTTCAGGGTCTGCATTAGTGTAAGAGCACATTTTATTTTATTGTAGTATATTGATTTGTATTCTATTCTGTTAACATTTGTATAAATCAGGTGGCTTGAAAAGCGTGACTACTCACCTGTAAGGGTCTCATGACTCTGGGGGGTGGACTGCTGGTTTCTCAAAGGCGCTGTGGTTCAGTTGAAGAGCCAGTTCTTGAGGTCCTTACTAAATTGAGGCAGTGACAGTGATTGCCTGAGGTGGAAAGTGTAGGAAAGTAGGATCTGCTTATTATGGTTACCCCTACTTTTTGCTTGATGTTATACTGTTTTGACTAGTCTGACTGGGATCCAGCTAATCAGGACCCCAGTCTATCTGCTTTCTCCTTAAAATGTTATGCCATGTACTATGGTACACTCCTGATTGGATACTGAGGTACCCTAAAAAGTCCCTAGTATATGGTACCCATGTACCCAGGGCAGAGGTTCCCCAGAGGACACTCATGGGCTGAAGCATGTATTATGCCACCTATGAGAATCCATGCAAAATGGAACTACAGGTCTGCCAATGCAGCCTGTGTACGCTGGTGCTTGCACCACTTACTTTAGATATAGGTTCACTATATCTATAGGTCACTACACTTAAAACTTATGTCACCCCTATAGCAGGCCTTAACAATCCTGAAGGCAGGGTGCTGGGTTTTACGTGTGAGGGTACTGTGCATGAGCAGAACCCCTCTGAAGCCTTCGGGGACCATTCTTCCGGGATGTCTGTGACTCAGCCAGACATATAGGTAGAGGTGCATTATAACCTTGCAGTAAATGCTATCTCAAAAACGGCTGAAACAAAACATGTTGTGTTTGGTATTAAACACCATGCAATCATACACCCACACCAGTAACCAGTGTGGGAGGTGTTATTCCACCCTTCTGAAGCAAGCTCCGTGGGGTCACTGGTCTTTTCGGTTCCAGCCTTCTCGAACCGGTCTGCACAAAATGGATGCTGCAGATCAGAGACACATTTGTACCCTACTGCTGCTGAGCCAAGCTCGAGCAGAGGAAGGCAGCACAATGGGCATCCTGTCACAGGGAGGTGTGACCTCCTCCCAGACAGGATTTAGTTCATTAGGGCTGGGTGCACTTCCAAAGTGCCTGAAAGTTTTCACCTGGGGCACATTTGGTGTCCCTGTGCATAGTCCAGCTCAAACCAGTTCTGGGAGATGTTGGCTCCCAATATGGCACAAAACTAGACAAAGGACAAGGGAATAACCTCGCCTCTGTCCTGACCCTCCTCTAGGAGGGTTCCATGAATCTATCCAACCCTCTCCCGTAGGTACATAAGGGCTTACCTGGCTGTAAGACTTTATATTTTATGAGGACAAGATTCTGTAACAAAAAACCACTGACCTTCGACCGTATGGACACTTTGGAATACGCTGAACTTTGACTGGGCCGGACTTCGTGTCCCTCTCCGTCCAAAGCTTTGTCTATGCCCTTGCACCATACAGGCTCTGTGCAGGACCTGTGGAGCACTAAGGACAACTGAAGAATCTCCCTTGGGGTGAAGGAGTCACTCACCTGCATTCGCAGGCACTGTAATGCAACTGGCCAGTCTGCTGATCCTGAGCTCCTGCGGACTCTGAAGGCTCCAGCTATACAGGAGGTAAGTTATGAAGTTCCCTGAGGTTGAGCTACCCTCTCACTGAGTTTAAGGGCAGTGTTCCTGGAGGGGACCGTATAATCCGAACCCCTGTGCCCTGTGTACTTTTGCAAGTGCAAATGCCTGTTAACGGTTCCCGAGCTTGTGCATTGGACTCTGTGTAGTCTTGACCCCAAGCAGTATTTCTACCAAAGAACTCCAGCCTCCTCACACCGAGTGCTTCGTGGGCTGGTAATTTGTGATCTTGCTCGAGGTCCCCTTGCGACTCCTGGTCATTAGGCCTGTGGGTTATCTTGAATTCTGTTGGGCTTTCCTGGTTGCACCAGACGTGCCCTGACTCCCCATTGCTTGGTGAGTCCCCTGGACCTTGCTGGTCCGCACTGTTACCTGCTTGACCTTCCTGCGTGGGATGCTGTTGCCAAGGCTTGTTGGTGCTCTAGCGGGACATCGACCCCTCAGTACTCAACATCCTTCATGGGACAGCTCGCATCTGGCAACTGGTCATCGTCGACATCTCCTGGTCCTCGTGGCTGCAGAGTCAAGCATCCCTTCTTCGCACTTGAAGCCCCCAACATCGGTGGGCATTCGTTCACTGAGCCCTTTGTCACCCTGAAGTGACCCAGACTCTGTCCCCTCTGCTTTTAGGTATATTCCATCACAAATTCACACTTGGATTCCGAGGGACACTTTCTTCCTTCCCGGCAGCAGCTCTTCTGTGCAACTCTCCATTGAAAACAAACGCGTTTTTTGACACCACTGTAGACCTATGCACTTGGCTCACCTTGTATAGGTAATTCAGGTAGTCCGGTATCCAGGGGTGGGGTGGCTCTCCAACCTCCTAAGTTCCAAAGGGTTTCCTTGAAGGCCACCAAGAAGGGTCCTTGAACTTTAAAACTATAACCGCGACTAACCCATAGAATTGTATGGAGCACACTGCACCTGTCCTCCCTGGGGTCTTTTTCTTCTCACCGTGGGTGGTTCTTTGGGGTCCCAGCGATTCTACATGTTCTAGACACTATCTCGACTCCAGTCATGACTTTTAAACCACTATTTTAGTATACAGTATAGTCTTCCCCTGGAAGCCACTGTTTACTGTGCTACTTACAACTGTTTCTTTGATAAAGTATTGTGTGCTTTGTGTTGTATCCTCGTGTAGAGGATACTAGAGAGTGTTATATAAATAAATACATATTTTTATTTTATAACTATTGTGTGGTTCTCCTTTCATTTACTTAATACTAAAGGGGATAATCTATTAAAACAAGCTGCTTTACATTCCTTCAAGATTAAGGCTGAAGGCTGCTCTCCACAGCTACCACTAGGATAGCTTTCTAAAGGTTAGACCTCATACATCATAAGAGTTGTATGGACTGGTGCAAGTTGCCCACTTTAATTAGTGTACAGCCTATACCAGGCCAAACTCTCACAGAAAGGGAAGGTGTTCCAGGCCTTTTCTGCAGGGTAGGAGAAGGATCTTCCTCTGGCTGTGGTTTTATGGGTACGTGGGACAGTAGCCAGGGCCAGTTGGGCGGAGCGGAGGTCTGTGATGGGTGCATGGAAAGCAAGACCTTGGTTAAGGTACACAGTTCCCACATCATGTAAGACTTTGTAGGCGTGTTTGAAGTGCTTGAAGGTGTTTCTTTTGTTGACTTGGGAGTCTCAGGCAGCCGATGATATGGCTACTGCGGGGGATGATGAGGATAAGTCTGGAGGTTGTCTTCTGAATATTCTGCAGTGTCTTGAGGAGTTTCAGGGTGATGCCGGCATAGAGTGCACTGCTGTAGTCTGCTGGTAATGAGTGCATGGGTGACCGTCTTTCTGGACTCTGTGAGAACCTACTTGAATATATTTCAGAGCAGGTGTAGCATGTGGAAACAGGATGATCAGATGGTGTTTACCTGACGGCTCATGGCGAGCGAGGTATCCAGGATGCTGCTGAAGTTTCATGCATAATCTGTGAATTTGGGAGGTTCCAAGTGCTGCGTGCCACAAGGAGTCATCCTATGTGGTGGGTGTGGAGCCCATGTTGAGGACATTGGTCTTCTCTGAGTTGAGCTTGAAGCAGCTTGAAGCAGCTGTTCTTCATCCAGGTGGAGACAGCCTTCATCCTGTCGTAAAAGTTATTCTTGTTAACTGTGGGTTTCTTTGGTGAGGGAGAGAATCAGCTGGGTGTCATTGGCAAAGGAGAAAATGTTGAGCCTGTGGTTCCTGGCGATGGCTGCAAGCGGGCCATGTATATTTTGAATAGAGTGGGGCCCTGAGGCACTCTGCAGCTTATCTCTGTGGGTTCAGGGTAGAACAGTGGTAGTCTGACTCTCTGTGTTCAGCCCGTGAGCAAGTAGTGGATCCATTCCAGGGCTTTGTGGATGATGGTGTCATGGAGTCTTGTGCATAGGGTGGGGTGAGAGACTGTATCAAAGGTTGCCGAAAGGAGGGTAGTGTTGGTGCTGTGGTTGCTTCAGAAGACGGATTGGGAGAGGTCCAGGATGTGGTTCACTTTTATGAACCATATCCTGCTCAAGCCGTTGACCTTCACTTGGAAGGAGAGAAGAGAGATTGGTCTGAAGTTCTTGGGGTGCGTCAGGTCGGCAGAGGGTTTCTTCAGCAAGGGGTTGATCTCTTCATGTTTCCAGTCTTCCAGGAAGGTTACAATGTTGATGGAACAGAGTTCGGGGGCAATGGTGGTGCTGACTCGGTTGAAGATGTGGTATGGGCAGGGGCCCAAAAGTGCTCCTGAGTGGATTCTCTTCATGGTCTTGAAGGTGTCATCAGTGGTGAGGGAATCCATCTGAGTAGGGTCTGTTGGGATCTGGTGTTGTTGGGTGCATTGGTTGCGGTGGGGTCCGGGGATTTGGGTATTGAGGCTGTCAAAGCTATTGTATGTCTCCTGAATCTTGTGGTGTAAGAAGCTGCCAAGGTTGTTGCAGAAGTCTTGGGGGGGAGGGATGTCTGCTGTCTCTGTGCTGGGTCTTGCAAATTCTTTGACCACAGTAAATGGTTCTTTACTATTGAGTGTGTTGTTGTTGATCCTTTCTTGTAGGGACACTGTTGGTGTGCAGTGACAGTGGTCTTGTAGGCTGGGTGGATTTCTGAGGTCGTGCTGCTCCTCCATCTCTTCTCAAGACATCTACAGGTGTATCTGGACTCATAAAGGGCAGGAGAGAAACAGCTGTGCTTTCTTGGAGTGTTGTGTATCTGGGTCTTTCTTCAGGAGAGCCAGAGCATCAGTGCAGTTGGAGATCCATTGGTGGAGGTTGCATGCTGAGGTATTAGTGTCCATGGATGTCGGTGGAGGGGTTTTGCTGATGGAGGTGGTGAGCTGTTCTTTTGTGACCTTGATACAAGTTCTGTGGGGGTAGCTGTGGGGGTAGTGGTGTACAGTGGGTTTGGTGATAAAGAAATAGGTGCAGTGATGGTCGGTCCATAGAAGCTTGGTGTTGTGGCTGAAGGTGACATTGTTGCTGGGAGAGAAGATGGGGTGAAGTGTGTGTCCTGCTGAGTGGGTTGGGGAGGTGACCGGTCATTTGAGTCTGATGGTGGCATGGTTCTCCAGCAGTGACATGGTGTTTTTGTCATTGAGGTTGTCCAGGTGAAAGTTGAGATCCCCAAGGTGGATGTAGCCTGTGGAGGTGAGAGCTTGGGGTGCGATGAAGTAAATGATGGAATCTCTGAAAGGTGGGCAGGGTCCAGTAGTCTGTAGATGATGGTGCAGCGAAATGTTGTGTTTGAGTTGGTCTGGACCTGGAAGTGGAGGTGCTCCATGGTGGTTGAGTGGTTGTCCGCGTGGGTGGTGAAACGGAGGGTGCTTTTGTGTACAATGGCGATGCCTCCCCCAGGATTGTTGACACAGTCATTGTGAATGATCTTGTTGCTGTCCGGGATGGCGGTGGTGATGCGCAGGTGGAGTTCATCCAGGTTTCCATGAGGAAGACGATCCCGGAGTTGATTGATTAAAGCAGGTCTCAGATCTCCACAGTGTGTTTGTGGAGGGGATGTGTGTTGAGAAGGATGCAGTTGAGGCGGTCGGTTCAGGTATTTGTCAGTAATGCATTGGGTGGGGCTGGTGTATTGTAGCAGGCGAAGGTAAAGCTGCAGTTCGGGCAGGAAAAAGGGCCCTCTGTGTCATTCGACAATGCCTTGCGGCAGGCAGTGTGGCCTCTAGTGTTGAGGGAGTAGAGGGTGCTAACATAGTATCGGTGGATAATTCGAGGACCGGTGTCCATGGCGCTGGGCCCGCTCCTGGCATGGACGGGTGCAGACAGGCCTGCCTTTGGCATGACTGCGCTAAATAGTGTGGGGGGACTGGACAGCTGGGAGGTGGGAAAGCGGGAAGTAGCACTGGAGGGGGGCAGGGCCACGGGGTATGAGCAACGGCAGAGACATAGACGGATAAAGGTGCAAAAAGTGGCGAGAGAGAAGAAAAAGTGAAAAAAGCAAAGACAAATGAAAGGGGGAAACAAAAAATCAGAAGGCAGAGAGACAGAGGGCAGAGCAGCAGTAGAGCAGAGAACCGCTCCATTTGACCACCAGGGATGAGGCGCAGACAGGGGCCTGCTGGTGGAGGAAGGCCTTGAACTCAGACCAGCAAGAGTCATGGGCAGTAGCTACCTAGGAGGAGCTATGTGGGAAGGGAAGCAGTTCACTGACAAGATCAGCACTTACTATCCCTATGTGGGGTGCTTACCCACACGGATGCCAAACAACACCATGTGGGGTGTGCAGTTGGGAGGCTGTTGTTTTTGTTTTGAGGTTACATGGGACATGCCATGCATTATTGCCACCAAGGTCTGGATATTGTGTTGTGCAAGGTGCAAACAGGGACAGTACATCCTATTACTGATAATGCACTGCTCCCTGGGCAGCCGCAAACTAGTGCCACCCTGTGGGCAGCTCAATAATAAAAAGCAGACCGGATGATTGGATCAGGTTTCAATCCACCAGGACACTTTTCACTAATGCACTGACCAGTGATTGACAGCTCCTGTCTACTGTGGATAGTCAGGGTCAGTCCATGGAACCCATTTCTCTATTCCAGAAGAACTTCCTGAGAGAGCACACTGACTGTGCACAGCCTCTTTATGGCACACAGTAAGTCTGCCTCCTGGCGGCTTTTTCAGCTAAAATCCACATCAATAAAATGGCAAGGGCACAGAGGCAAAGTGTTTCCTTTATTTGCACGGGCCATGATGACTCCATGCAAATGAGAGAATGTCCCTTGAGGATAGAGCCGGTGCTACATATGCTCCAGTGCTATCTGTATAAGAAGGGGTTATATGTGCATCTGAGAATAGTAGCCGGAAAATGTGGAAAACTTACAACTAAATGAGTCCAACATTCAACTTAAAGTGGCATGTACTACCCACAAAGCGCTCCACTACAAAACACCAAGGTACTTAACGTATAAAAAATGTAGCATTCAGGGGGAGTAGATCAGCTAGGAGTGCAAGAGAGCTGTTGCTGAAACCACCCATCTTTCGGAAAAAGAAAACATATGACAGAGCTTTCTCTGGAGCAGCCCCCAGAGTCTGGAACTCACTCCCTCCAAACATTAGAAAAATTCCAAACACAACAAGTTCCTTCCTTAGGCTAGACTGATCATCATCATCAGCAGCATCGTGATTAATACCCAAACGTCGATCGGGAATTGATCGGTTGTAGAACTCACTGAAAGCAAATTGGAACCATTTGTATAGAAATACTGTTACACTTTGTTCTATAATCAGTTCCTAAAAAAAAAGCTAACAAAAAAACAGTTTTTGCTGAAACCGCTAAGAAAAACATGTACCGGAATATTATATATATTAATGCTGCTATACCCGCTGTATTCCAAATGTACCTCATGTAACTGTGAAGCGCTCTGATACCGAAGGGTCAGGTCTGCGCTATTTAAAACTCTATAAATACATTTTTTTTTTAAATGCAGGCTGTCCGACAGCAGAGGTAGTGGGGAAAGACCGTGGCCTCCGACAGGATCCAAGATCCTATCGGGCAGCAGTCAGAATCCTATGTATACCATGAAGGTAGTGCCTGCGCATGCACCGCTGTAGGGATTAGGCTGTCCCTTTCCGACTGCCTTTTTATGGCAGTTGGACCGCCATAAAAAAGGCAGATGGAAATGGACTTTGGGTGCCCCATACAAACACCACATCCCCCATGGGCCACAGATAAGTGGCCCTGGGGCACCACAAATTCATGCACCGTACCGTGTGCCACGTGGTGCATGGTTGTGCACAAAGTGCTTTATTCTACTGCGACTTGTGCTGCATCCCTTCTCCTGGCCTGAAGCACAGGCCACATTGGAAAAAAGTACTTTCTGACTGCCACCACGGTAGTCACATCGTAATTGGTTGGTCGGACCACCGCGTGCCTATTAGTCAGTCTCCTGACCGACATGATGTCGGATCCTGGTTCGATCTCCCGGCACTGTAGAGATACCAATTGTTCTAATGTATATTAATAGTTACCATTAAAATCTTTTTGCAATTTTTTAAAGATAAAAAACCTTTATTCATTTGCCCAATACATTACCCTAGAGAGAGATCTCTGCCCCAGTGGCAGAGCACTCAGTCTACATGTGAAACGTTACTAGCGGTAACTTTACACTTGTAAATCTGGTTTTATTTCAGGAGGTGGAGACATGTACACTGGGAAATGGTGACTAGCAAAACATTTTAAATTTGCTACATAGTGCAAGAGTTAATTTACACGTTTAGATTTACTCCTGTGTTAATATATCTTTATGACTAGGCCCCTTTCTGTATCATTGGAATGTTTCGTTTAGTCCCACTCTGCATCATTTGCTACAAACTCTGTATATTTATCATTTTTCAGCACATAATTGGAGCTTAAGCAATTAAGTCCTTTAAATAGTGGTTTTCTTCAAATGAATCCAAACAAACAAAAAAAAGGATGCCAGGCGCCAAGAAGTTATTATATAGCTTGTATTACAAAACACGAAGAAATGTTTATGCAGTTGACAGAATGTCAAGCAACGCACCTTCTGTCCCATTCCTGATTATTATCAAATAATTGGCTTAAGATGTGAACTTGAGCCATGCATGACAAACCACTAATTGTTCCCAAGAGAGCAGGCAGTGAGCAAGTGAATCTATCTCAACAGATTTCTCAGCAGATATTTTAGTCATGGCAGTAGGGCCTTTATGAAATAAGTTTGAAATACAGAACTTCTTCCCCACCTTCTATGATCATTTTCCGTTCGATAGTTTCCCACCCTAATCGATGTTTCATAACCAGAAAAGAAAGAAGTGCAACACATGTGACAAATGTTCAGGATTCTGAGGAGAAAAGAAAGGTGGAGGAATATGGCAAACTCTGAGATGGAAAATAGATGAGAAACAGTTCATTGATGAATATTTTTAGACAAATGAATAATTATCTGAATTTGGATTGCTTGGCTATCTAGGGTGAGTGGACTTGACTTGACAAAAGTGATTAGAATTTGGATATATTTAGGGAAACCCAACTGGAGGTGGGAGGCAGAGTTACGAATGACCTGAAGTCGTCGTGGGCCTCATTTATGAGGCCGTGTGTCACTTTTACGCCGCCGGTGCCTCACTTGTTGCGACGCATCGGCGGCGTAAAACATGCCTCCTGATGCGCACTATTTACAAAGTGACGCATCTAAGCAGATGCGTTACTTTGTAAACCCCTGCGCTACATTATACCTGCGTCAGGTATAATGTATGCAGAGGGGGCGTTCCCCCGCAAAAAGCCTCGTAATAGTGACGCAGTGAAATCTATGAGATTTCACTGCGTCACTTTTAGGACGCTGTTGCGTCAAAATCTTGCGCCTGCCTCACAGCAGGCGTAAGACTGACGCAAGCCCTTTCACATGGGGCTTTCCCCATGTGAAAGGACGCGTTGCTGGAGTTGCGTCACTTTTGTGACACACTCCAGCAATGCGTCACTTTTGCGCTTACAGATACATCGGAAATATTGACGTATCTGTAATTCCCTGCGCAATGATGCGTCATATTGTAAATATGACGCATCATTGGGGTCGCAAGGAGGTCGCAATGAAAAGTGACGCATTGCTGTTTTCTCGCAGCGATGCATCACTTTTCATAAATGAGGCCCCAGGTCTCTTAAGCAGGCATAACCAAAAAAAAGAGCATTGCCATAATCCAAACCTGATCCTACATTCTCCTGGACTAGAGTAAACTGGCACTGAGCAGCGACAAAATGGAAGTTCTTACTCTGCAGGTGAAGGTAAAAGAAGCAAGAATTGTGTATTGTGTGTTTACAAATTGCTTTTGACCTAGCATCAGCCTGTTCATTGCTATTGATTTATCATGTATTGTGCTATGCTAATAGTCATATAATGGTGTGCTGTTTATGTTGTATATTATTATAATTTGATTTTCATTTATCAAATGTAGAATAGTACCCATTTATCAAGTGTAGTATAATATTTAAAAAGTACATTAATATTCTCTGAAAAACACTAAGTCAAAACCTAAAAAACAAATAAATTCACCAGTTACGGTTTGGTACACTAACTATTACATGCGCTCCAGTCGTGCACATTTTAAGTCCTTACTTAGAATACCCCTTATGACTTGATAAATGACAGCACTGATGAAATTACTGAAGTGTGGTGGGGTTGGTCAAACACAACAGCAGAGCACCAAATTCTAGGATTCAGGATTCTAGCAATAAGATTGGCAAATTCCACAATAAAAATCACTCTTATAATATTAATTTAAATAGGCTCGCCCTGCCCTTTATGCCTGTTTTGTTTTTATTTTTTATTTCAATTTTCCCAACACAGCGCTCAGTGCACTGCATTGGGTAATGGGAACCACATTCACAAATCTGCAATGAATTACAGGGGGAAAAGCTCCATAGACCAATGGTGTGTCTTTATGTTTTTTAAATTTGATTCACAGATTTAATTTGTGAATTAACTGTCACGATTGCTCAAAAATTTAATCTCATCAGGCCCAGAACACTTATGCCAATTACCTAAAAGCTACTGAAAAGCTATCCACCAAGGCAAAGTCTACATTAATGCCAAGATTGGTGTAATTCCATTCAGCCATTATTTCTGTATCAAGGAGCAAAGTATCCAATGGATCTTAATATGGGAAATGTCATTTTTCGGAGGTTCCATGCCTCCCCACCCCCCATTTACTTGGACCCCGCTCAACACATTTGCATGAAACTTTCTAGGAAGAATACAAAGTCAATTTGCTTTCATTTAGAAAGTTTTCTTTAAAATGTGTTGAACAATTGAAAATCCTACTGTGCAATTCCACATGGCGATCCCAGAATGTCTGGAATACTCCCTCAATGGTTGCCGTACTCATAGTAAACAACTACCTCTACACGAATAGAGGTAAAATAGAAAAACCTAACTATATGACCAAGACAGTACAGAGCACTTTTCTCCCCCTGACCACTTGGCCTCAGAAATCCCTCTTTACTTTAACTTCAGTCAGAATTCTTGTTCCACTGTTGAAATCAAATGGCAGAATCACCCTTGTGGTGGCAGCAATCTTCTTACGCATCAACTTCTATAACTGATTGTACAGAGACGTCCTTACAACATCATGGAAAAATCTTTAAAGAGAACATCATTTCTCCACGTGACTCATTCCAGGCCTGGGAATGATTGATCACATCAATCTTCACATTCCTCCATTGACTGGCAAGTATGCAAAACAACATTTAAAACTCTTTTCATCATCCACGAAGTCTGCCACTTTTCTGGTGCATCTTTACAAGCATTATCACCTATGACCCCTGACCAGTTTCTTGAGGCCAGCCTCTCAATGCCTGCATAAATTGCTTCCATTAAGATTAGGGCTCCCAGTTTTATAGTATTTATCTTTTTGACATTTCCGTCTGTATTTATATATATTATGTATTTTTTGCTAATTTTTTTCTGTATTTATCCATTTATATTTTGTGTTTTCTGTATAAATGAAGCAGATGGTAATTTTTCTCAATTATTTAACTGATAAATGTATACTCGCATTTGAATGTCCAAAAGGATTCCGCAGTATACAGTGCAATAGAGTTATCTGAAAACATTTGCATTGCAAAATAGCATAAATAACTGTAGATCTGCACTTACTTAAGATTAATTAGGAATTCTATTGTCTTTCTTAATCTCCCCTACCTCTCAATATGTACACCTACTGACTTTGCACTCATGATTAACAGTAAAAAAAAATATCCAAAGAAGGCATATTCCCCGTATTTTTCTTTATTTAAAAATCAATACAGACAAGAAAATGAATAGTTTTCTGTCTACATGTATCAGTAAAAATCACTAAAAAGCAGCAAAAAGGGAAAACTGGGAGCCCTAATTAAGATACACACATTTAGCAGGAAGTTGGTTTCATTCTCAAGGCCCACGCCTTAGAACACATTTCCTCGTCTTTTTACCTAAAGAGGACCTCAGTTACTTCTGAAAACACACGTTTCCCTACACCCTCCATCTAGAATTTAAATGAGAGTAACTCAAACTCTGTTGCCTCCCTCTGCCCCCGTACAACAACAAATCTGCATTATCACTTGCGAATGTTTACAAAAACATAAATAAATAAAAATACATGACAATTGGTTGTGCTTGCAAGGACTGTTTTATGTCAGTCTCCGAGGGCGTTCCACCAGCACTCCAATCCCTCAAACCCTAATGTGGTGGATGCTTATACTCATCAGAAAGATCTAGGGTTGCAAGAGAGGCACAACAACTTTGGTGCAGTTTTGAGCCTGTGAGTAACTTTCTCTGGTGCACGTGCATCTTGGCGAAGCCCCATTCACAGGCAGCCTCTGGGGACTGTGGGTGGCTGTTGTTTTGCTGATGCTGTTGCGTGCCACGGCCATTGTTCCTCTGCACAACAGTGCCTGGGTAAGTGGTGGTGAGGTGGAGCTGGGAGAGTGTCCAGGATGGAGTGATTCACCCTAAAGGAGGGTTCCGGCTAGAAAGAGAAGGGTTGGGCTAGCAAGGCATGCCCACTATGTTGGGGCCAGCTTCAAGAGAGTCTAAATTAAACCGACCTGGAAATATTTTCATACATCACAAAGGACAACTGACATCGTAACGCAAACTGCCACTTATGGTAAAAAGCATTGGGTATGCTAAATATTCCAGCACTAAAACCCAGTACATTATTCACGCCTCCTAATGCAATAAAAAGGGAAGAAAACATCTGGCAGAGAAAAAAATAATGTAGCTTCAGTGAGCACAATTTAAGCAATCTGGCCTTACATGGTCTTCCCTATGATATGAGATGTGGTTTCTTACGTGAAAATAAATATAGGGCACACAAATTGGCATTCTCTTTCACATATGCCATACCCCGCTTGTCACCTTTTTTGAACGGTTGTACACTGGTGTGAGCGAATTCATCAGCAAAGAAGACTTGGAAACTTGTCAATCAAAATATACTTACTCTATTTTGGAAATGTGATCTTTGTCCAGAGTCCCTAACTTTATTAACGTGGAGTGAAGCATTCAAATGTAGTGTGTGTATTCACTGTAGAAAACTAGAGTTTTATGAACATGTGCACATTAATGTTTAACCTAATCATGAAACTACAAAGTTCTCACATATATTTACTCTCATGTTTTAAGTCCTTTTTGCATTTGTTGAAAGTGCATTGCATATGTAGCAATGAACTCACTTATTTACGTCTGCATTTATTCGTGTCACATTTATTCGAAGCTGTACATGCACATATAATAAAGTGCACATTACAAATGTTTAGCTAGTTTAGCATAGCTAGGCCTATTTCTTAACCTATCGTATATTTTTGTTTGCTCTGCATGCAAAAGAGTATTATGTATTAGAAGTAGTGAGGCCAGAGAAAAGAAATCTTGGAAAGAACAGGACAATATAATAGGCAGAAGAAGCCTCCTATTCATCACATATCAGAAACGGAGGGAAGCGCGAGGTTGCCAAGGCTATTCAAGTTTTGTAGGAAGCGAAAGTTTGGAGAGGTTGCAGCTATACCTGTGGAGTTGAACACCATTGTTCTTTGAAAGGGGGGTGCTAGATATGACTGATGATGGGGTATCTGTGTGTTTTAATTAGCTTTCACACTGTTAACTGTTAAAGCAGATCATTATTGGACTTTGAGAGGTACAGCCCTCTCTGCTTCTCTTTTAGTCCTGCATTTATTTAGTTGCTTTATGCTATCTCTTATTTCCTTGTTTTAGAAGACTTCTAGTGACATTTGCACTATGCTGACACCTTCCTGCATTTCAAAATTCCTCTGAGACCTTTTATTCCAACTATCCTTGTTATTGACTTTGAGCCTGACTAGATGTCCCAAGAATAAATTTATGTTTAGGAAGGAGGAGCAAAGTATCCTGAAAGAACTCTTATTCCAAATCCTTGGCATCTGTATTGTTCTGATTTTTGTTAGTTTACGCTTCATGCTATTGAGTCAGAATTGGCTTCAATGCCTTAATTTGCTTGTCGTAATTCTTCACATTTATAACATGTTATTGATTTTTGCATTTAATGGAATGAGTATAAATTTGTAATAAAC
This sequence comes from Lissotriton vulgaris, assembly GCF_964263255.1. Taxonomy (NCBI): domain Eukaryota; kingdom Metazoa; phylum Chordata; class Amphibia; order Caudata; family Salamandridae; genus Lissotriton; species Lissotriton vulgaris. The sequence continues at coordinate 476,375,984 of NC_141694.1, forward strand.
CCACTGAAGTTAGTTACAGATTTCTGGTCCTTATTGTGTGGCAAATGGATCACATGAACTTTAAATTGTTTATTTGAATGTCGACTTCCTTTTGCCTCTTATTTAACCAGAAATTTCTATCAGATGAGAAATGGTAACCACTTCCCTCACACTCCAGAGACGGTAGAATGTTGGATGTTTGGTTACTAAAGCAAGGGGAGTTAGTGTAGCATATTCTAGACCTTTGGACAGCCTGAGTATCAAAGTCTATGCCTTGCGTCGGAGAACCGGTGGAGTTCCAGCAGTTCCATAGACACTTGTAACAGCAGAGGTGTGAGTATCAATAGGGTGAGTGATGCAATTGCTTTTGTCTAGCGTGCAGTGTTTGTGGAGATTGCATGGTGGGATGCAGTAATGTTTCAAATTATCAGAGTGTGGTGTTTAATGCAGAGAAGTTTAAGTTTTTATCTGGCTCGATATAACCATAAGATTTTGAGATGATATTAGAAAGTTTATAATACACTATATTGTAATTGTCTGCTAAGTTCTGTGTTGCTTGTCATGAGACACCTTCAATAGTACAATTGAGATAGGGACATTAATCTTTGTGTGAGTGTGGTTGGTGTAGCAGATCTTTTGTACGGAAAGAAGCTGCACTTACCCTGTGATTTCCCTGCTGGTCGAGGTTTCATTCAAGTGTGAGTCAGATTAGGTCAGAAAGAGTTAACTTGAGCTGTTTCTTGTGTGATTATATACTTCGATTTCCTTAGTGGAGCAGACACAGTCATTTGTTGACATCGCTTTACTTTTTTTTTGCGTGCTTGGTGCTGAGAAGAATGCATTCATGAAAATTGTAAAGGATGTTACAGTGTGCGGTGCTAGTATTAGTCAGTTGGTGTTGAGTCGCGCTGTTATTGGTTGACTACCTCATAGTGTGTTGCACAGTTATTGGTTATTGACGCTGAAGGAGAATTGTGGGTGAAGAATTATTTCCTGGTTTGAAACAAAGTTAATTGTTAATCCTGATATTATTGTTAGAAAAATGAAATTCTTTAAGGCAATATAAAATGTAATGAGTGGAAATGTGAGAATACCTGTTCAAGAAGGAGAAGAGACACCTCTCAAAAACACAGCAGCTCATTAAATAACCATCAATGTGGGCCTTCACACATGATTTTGGCTTAATCAATGGCATAAGATCACTGAGAAAGAAGGTTAATTGATGTTTCCACACTATGGCACATTTAATTTGAGAATAATTGAACATTTAGGAAGAATTCTGTACAAAATGAAACTTCTACCTGGACTTGCGGATCACTGAAAACAATATCGATAGACCGAATATCGAGTACCCAAAATTCCGACGAAAAATTATCGACTACACAAATATCGATTACCAATACTTAAACAAAAAACGACATAAATATCAAATCAACAATTTTGCACTTAAAAAAATTGACAACATTATCCACCCTAAAAAATATCGCAAAACATATATATCGACTTTCAACACATATAAAGACATAAGCAAAAATATCAAAAAAAAATATATAGACCACTAAAATATCGCTAAATAAAATTATCGACTTTTCTATACATCATAAAAAACAGAATGTATCAAGAAAAAAACATAGTAAATAGAAAGATAAATCACCATACTTATATAAAATTAAAACTACTATAATCAATGAGTAAATAAGCATCAACATTTTTTATCATAAATAACATTTTTATAATACAATAACTTCACATAATATATTCATATAAAACCTTATACATCTCACACTAAAAAACAATATTAAATAAAAATAAATAAACAAAAGCTTCACAATAAAAAATACAATAATTGGCGCCTTCCATACAAACCACATAACTAACCAAAAAATGCAAAATGTCTCAAGCAAGCAATAAAATACACCAAACAATTAAACAAACCAATCAAAACAGCCAACACATTATTGAAACACTATAAAAAGAAAGAAAACACACAATTAGATACCACTGTGTGCCACAAAACGTTAAGAAGGGGAAACGCTGCCAAATTTTTACCAGAACAGAAAGCTGCTACAATCAAACAAAGGATATCCAAAAGAAAAGTAAGTACCACTACCTTATAATAACCACTACACTTAGCACTAAAAACTAAAAATAATAAATTAAACAATAAACTAATCACTTTCTTTCATTCTTACCATGTCTTGCAGATATAGCAAAATTAAAGAAAAAAAGGCCAACATTTACAAGCCTATCAACTCTAAAAACAAAGTAAGTATATAAACTAAAATAACAGAGACAACTCCTAAAAGAAAAGTTAGCAAGAAAACGTCCATATGTAAAGAAATCCAATAATATCAAACAAAATATATACAATAAATCTTTTTTTCTTTACCCAACAGAACCATCCACAAAACAAACAGAGAAGAAAACATTCAAAAACACAGCACAGCCCTCCAAACAGCTAGGAAACAGTTAAATATATTGTGAAAATTTGATGGATGCAAAGGATAAATGTAAAACAATACTAAATTTCTCTATGCAACATTTATTTACTGTAGAAAGAAAACAGAAAAATGACAGAAGGAGCCAAATTTATAACTTCACAGAAAGGCAAAATGCTTCTTAGTTATATGGGCTATACATATACCCAATAAAAACAGCATGAATTGAAAGTTTTTTGGAAATGCAGCAAATATTACAGTACTACATGTTATGGGTGAGCTATAACACAAGAAACAACTGTAACTAATACAACAGAACATAACCCCCCTCCCAACGTGACAGAAATAGAAATTAGACAAATGTTTGACTCACTAAAAGAAGCAAGCACTAGCACAGACCTCCCATCTACAACTATTCTTAAAGAACATTTAAAAACTCTCCCACAACATGCATCAAGCCAACTCCCTTCTATAGAATCTCTAAAAAGGACAATAGCTAGGCAAAAAAGAACAACTGCAGCTACACCACCTGCCCCAAAAACCTTTGAGGAAGTCCAAATTCCACCTGAACTAAAATTAACTCATAATGACGAACCGTTCATCCTATAGGACAATGCATGTAAAGAAAAAAGAATTATAATGTTTGCTACAGCAAACAATATGGTGAAACTACACCAATGCGAAACATGGATGATGGACGGTACATTCTCAGTATGCCCAAAACCTTATTACCAATTATACACCATCCATGGACAGTATAAAAATTGCAATATTCCCTTCATATATACCCTACTACCCAACAAACAGCAAACAACCTATGTTGAGGTACTAAATAAAATAAAAGACCAAACAAATAATTACTTCCCCCAAAAAATTATCATTGGCTTTGAGAAAGCAATGATAAATACAATTATAAAGACCTACCCTCACACAGCAATCCAAGGTTGCTACTACCACTTTAATAAATGTATATGAAAACATATACAAAAATCTGCCCTAAGCACCCAATACTGCATTGACAGCACTTTTGCCTACCAGATAAAAAAACTCATTGCACTGGCCTACGTTCCTGTTACAGATGTAGCAGAACATTACAACATACTAATAGAAAGCCCCTATTATAAAAAAAATGAAACAAAACTAAACCCTCTCTTAGATTACTTTGAGGACACATGGGTAGGTAGACTACACCGATCAGGGCACAGAGGGCAACCAAAATTCCAAATACCCTGGTGGAACGTCTACCTAAGTACACTAAATAAACAGGCTGAAAGCAACAACACTGTCGAAGGATGGCACAATTCTTTCGAAGTAAGTACAGGCAGAGGTTCCCTAACCCTACATAAACTCCTTCAAGCATTACAAAAGGAGCAAAGTTTCCAAGAACTCCGAATGGAGCAATCTGTAAGACTAATTGGCCCTAAACTAACAAAAGAAACCAGAAAAATGTACAATACCTTACAAAGCCAGGTAACCCTATACCCAACTACCAGAGGCCTACCATACCTATCTACCATAGCAAAAACAGTTCTGTAAACATACCTAACAAACTTACACTTTTCAAATATTGAACATAAAATATATATATTAAACACATGTTAGAAACTGTAAAAACATTTTCAAATATATTTAAAACATTTATTTAAATATATCTGAACATTTTCCTTATAATTGCTAAAATATAACGTAAAATAATTTAAAAAATAACGTAACAATCCCACCCAAAAAATAAATACAAATAACTTACTCACTTTGTTGCTGGAGACAAACCTTCGAAACAAAAGAAATCCTTCCATAGTAGTAATCCATCCAAACAATCCAAAGGAACTCATCAAAAAATACCAGGAAATTCAAAGGCGTTCTTCTCCAATACCAACCACTCGAAAATGCTTAAAAACCCGAAAATAGTAACCAAAAGCTGAAAAAATGCTCTAAGGAAACGAACTATAAAAATAAAAAATAAAAACACATCCATAACGAATCTTCTCCATAATCCATCCAAAGATAAAACATAAAAAACCTGAAAATAGTTTACAAAATAAAAAACGCTCCTTGAAAGCGCGAAAATGTTAGAAAGTGTGTCTTAAAAATAATAAATAATATTTGAGACACTTCTTACACACAATAAACGCAATCTTCTCCCAAAAACGACATCCACGCGAAGTACCTGTAAAATAGAAAAAAACATACCCACCCGCACACAATGCACCCCAACATACAATTTGAAACATTATCAAACATTATACAAATCATTTAATTAACAATTCTAACCCTATTCCTACCTCAACATAGTAAGCCCAAAACGAGTAAACCCGAACCAAAACAAAAACCGTAACTACCGCCTAAAAGACACACATCCTACAACTACCGAACACTAAACAACCTACACACACTCCACAAACACTCAAACTAAACATATAAGTTAAATAAAGTACTTTCAGTTAAACTTACCCTTCCACACGCGAAGCAGCCTCCAACCGCGAGCTCTTCCACGTCGAAATGACCCAAAACAACATGATGTGGTTACAAAATAGTCCCCAACAAACAAATAGTCCTATTGATATATATATTTTATTTTTTGTCCTCATTACCCCCATGGTTACCGATGGTGACATGCTGTCACAGTTTATCAAACTGGCAGGGATAAGACGAGGTAAGACCGAACATCCCTCAGCCCTGACGTTTCCCTCCAAAACATGCATCCAGAAAACCAAATTACCAAAAGATAGGTAATATTTGGTGGAATTTACAGCCAGATCGTGCCGGGCTTCGGACGGGACAGAGGCTCTACAACTGGTGTGCACAACACAGTAGCGTAATCATTGGACCCAGGGAAAAAAAAAGCCCTGGGTAACTTAATGCTCCCATGACAGCAAATGCCAAAATTACTTTTTACTTCGGTTACCGGCCCTAGCCAGATCCAATCGTGAGACCTGTAAGAACGGATGCCTGCCAGTCATTGAGGGAGGGTGGAAGAGGGTCTTTCCATTTTTTACAGATCTCCCTTGTGGTCAATAAAATAGAATAGAACACAGATTTTTTGCTGTGGGCTGGACCCCATCACTAGGGAAGCTCCAGAGCTACTTGAAAGCCCAGCGATATTGTGAGAATGTTACTAAACGCATCCCAAAAGATAGCCAGACGCGGGCATTCAAAAAACATGTGGGCATCCGAAGCAGTTACCAAACCACACTTGGCGCAAGCTACCGACTTTCCCTCAGTAAATTTAGAAAGTCTAAGGGGAGAATAATATGCCCTGTGTAGGGTATAGAGATGGTTTCTTCGTAACCATGCAAGCTTCACGATGTTCCATAAAAGGCCAAATGAGGCGGACCACAGCTCTTGTAAGTTATGTCCAGTAAAAGAAGAACCCCACAACTGGTCCGGTAGCTTAAAATCTCTGTCTATTTCTTCCAGTATAAGTGTATACCACAGAGAGATCTCCTTCCTTACTGGAACCATGTCCACTAAACTTGAAATTAGCTGACTGTAACCTCCAAGAGGAAGCTTATTCCCTTGAGCGGGTAAGGAGTTATAGGAATGGGTCCAGCTAACAATTTGCATATATTTAAACCTTGCAAAATTGGGGCCAATTTTATTCATAAGGTGTTCCCATGTTAGCAGGTCCCCATCAAAAAAGAGGTCACCCCACACTATCAGACCAGCTTCTTTTAAAGGGACCGCTAAACTATCTCCTAACCAAGCGGGACTTTCAGGGAGGCCCCATAGAGGCGTCCTATTGCAAATGTACCCCAGCTTTATAGATTTTGTTAATTCTGACCATGATTTGGCCATCCCTTGCAAGACCTTCAGCTTATTTTTTTTTTTGATTTCGGGCTTCCGAATTTAAATAGAAAGCCAGACTGACTGACTCCTTCCCCTTTAAGTAGAGCTGAGAAAATGGTCCCCACCCCGTAGTCTGAAGGCAGGTTTAACTACATACGGGTGTGTTATAGCTGAAACACCCATGCATATAATTTTAGGTCTGAGACAGCCATTCCGCCCTTCTCCCTGCGGTGTCTGAGTTTCTACCAAGCATTTCTTGGAAGCTGCCTGTCCCAGATAAAAGATGAAATTTCCGACTGTAATTTAGAAAAAAAAGATTGGTCAAAATAGAGTGGGATGGTATTAAATAAAAAGGAAACTTTAGGTAAAATCGACATTTTGATCAAGTTTACTCTCCCAATTAATGAAAGCGGAAGATGGGCCCATGCTTGCAACAGCTTACGACAGTCTTTAGCTATTACAGAGAAATTTACTGATGCGATTAAATTAATATCTTTCACAATATTCAGGCCCAGATATCGCATAGCGGAACTGGGCTGTATACTAGTGGCCCTCGCGTCATCATTCCATACAAGCATCTAAGTTTTTGCAGTGCTAATCTCATAACCCGACACATGCCCGAATTCTTGGGCAATTTTTAAAACAGCAGGAAGTGCACTGCAGACATTGGATGTAAGAATAAGGACATTGTCCGCATATAGGGCTACCTTTCTCTCTCGTCCCCTATACACAAAAGGTTTGATGTTAACATCCTCCCTGAGTTGTTGAGCAAAGGGTTCGATATAAAAATCAAATAAAAGAGGGGAGAGAGGGCAGCCCTGCCTTGTCCCCCTTGAGATGGTAAAGGGGTCCGATAGCTCTCTATTGACCAGAAGACGCGCAGATGGAGCCCGATATAGGAGACCAATAGCACGGCGAAAACCCTCACCCACGTTGAACTTGGCCAAAGCCCCTGACAGGTACGCCCTGTTGACCCTGTCGAAGGCCTTGGTTGCGTCCAGCGTAAGAGCAGCTAATGGGAGGGATTCGACCAATGCCATATCAATGGCCCCTATCAGATCGTAAGTTAACTCGTACAATTGGCGCAGTTTCACAAATCTCTTCTGATCTTGATGTAGGACAAAAGGGGCAACCGAGGCCAGCCTATTTGCAAGTACTGTGGCAAAAATCTTATAGTCCACGTTCAAAATTGATATTCGCCTATACGAGCCACATGCATCCGCTGGTTTCCCAGGTTTCAAAATAAGGGTGATTGAAGCACTATCCCAAGATGCTGGCGGCCGCTAACACTCTAGTAAGATTTGATTAAACATGATGGTAAGAAAGGACACCATTTCTTGTTCCAGGGCTCTATAGATTTCACCAAGGAGCCCATCGGGTCCTGCAGCCTTCCCTTTCCTGCCCTTTTTAATAGCTGACCTAACCTCTTCCTCAGAAGTGGTACTATCCAAAAGTAAACACTGCTCAGTGGAAAGAGAAGGGAGGGTGATCTCACTCAGCCAGCCATTAATAGAATCTGGTTCAATTTTATTGTCCTCATGGTAGATTATTTGGAAAAATTCCCTGAAGTCCCGCCTAATATCTTCATCCAAAGAGAAAGTGTTATTATACACTGTAATAGAGGCTATATTATTGCGGACCTGGTCTGTTTTGGTTTTCCAGGCCAATAATATTCCTGCCCCCTCACCATATTCGAAATGGGCTATTTTACTAGCCTCCCATTTCTGTTGGATTCTATGATTTAAAACGGAAGCCAGTTGACTTTTCATCACCAAAAGTTGATCTTGGAGCTGGTTTAACACGGGCTTAGGAGAGATAAGATTAGCATGTATATCTAGTTGTTTTTTAGCTATCTTAGCTTCAATAGAGGGTATTTCCTCTCTATACTGTTTCGTACGATAAGACACTTTCCCCGTGATAAGACCTCTCAAAAAGGCCTTAAAGGAGTACCAAACGACTCCACTGGACGCCGAGCCTATATTAATTCTCATAAAATTATGAGCCTCAGCTTTAAGACAAAAAATGCCATCTGGATGAGAGAGAAGAGAACGATCAAAAGACCAAGCCCGAAGGGAACTTTTAATGGGCTCCACAAGTTCCATAACTACCGCAGAGTGGTCCGAAAGGGGAAACATCCTTTACAACGCAACTTTTACCACGCAGTGCTATTACAACGCAGGTTTTACAATGAAAACCATTACAACGCATTGCGCTGGGGGGCGCTCTAGGATAGGGAATAGATTTAATTTACTATCCAACACCTTCCCTAGTGTCCACTGGGACTGGAGTTGGAATAGTAAATTAAACTATTCACTATCCAGCACCCCAAAGCGCTATGCGTTGTAATGGTATGCGTAGTAAAACCTGCGTTGTAACAGCATGCGTGGTAAAAACATGCGGTGTGACGTCATACATCCATCAGAAAGGTGTAAAGGGAGATAACTAATACTCTTGACAGTATCCACCAATCTCTGGCTGATTAAAATATAGTCTATCCTAGACTGATGATGGTATTTGTAATTTCAAAAGGAGATACCCTGTTGCTGTCCTGACCTTACTCTCCAGAAATCGACATAGCCATATTGTTTTCATGGAACTATGCAGAAGGGACCTAGTTTTAGATAGCACAAGGGGGACGACTGTTAGCAGATTTATCAAGCACTGGGTCTAATACAACATTGAAGTCACCTGCAAAGATGGTAGGTTCAGGAAATGACAACTAATGCGAAAAGATAGACTCTAAGGTTGTGGGGTCATTTTGATTGAGTCCATAATAACCCAAGATTGTAGTTTGTGAACCGGCTATAATGACCAATGCTATGGCCCATCTACCACTGGGGTCAACTGCCTGAGATAGTAGCCTGGCTTTTATCTGTTTCTTAAATATAACTGCCACACCTCTGTTATTCATTGATTGTGATGAAGATACCGCAAAATCAATCCACCTATTTTTCTTAACAAGGGCAAGCATTTCATTCTGTGTTAAGTGGGTCTCCTGGAGCATAATGACCTGCGCATCAGAATCTTGCAGATACTGCATAATTCTGTTAGCTCTTGGCTTGGTGCGCAGGCCATTAACGTTCCAGGATATATACTTTAAGCTACCTATAGCTACCAACTCATACTTGACCAAACTGCCTAAACCCCTTGAAAAAACGAAAAGGGAGAGTACCTAATTGTATCTTTAGGTCGACAACCATTACCTGCCATAAACCTACTCACACAAAACATAATTGGACAATGAGGGCATTTTTAAGTTTTTGCCACCCTCCAACACCTAACTTTTTCCCTGTGCCCTCCCTTCCCATGAAAAACCCTTGCATTATCTAACCGGAACAAGTCCAGTAGATAGCACCCCTCCTCGGGGTCCCGCCAAGCCCCCCCCATCGCACAACCATGAAGCAATGTTTTTGTAATGTGTATAGCCACATATTACAGGGGTAGACACACAAAAAAAAAACAATCAGACCACCCTCAGATGGATGAAATAGTGAGATGATAGAGGATGGGGCAAAGGCCCCAGCAGCTAACAGCAGCCAACAAGAGAAAAGATGAGTTAAGGGAATTATTTTTGAAGGCGACAAAAGATGTTTTCCTTCGCTTTCACCCTCCTATATGTGCCCCCCTTTTTTTTTATTTAGTTTTCCGTTTCCTTCCTCCACCATTTAAAAAAAAAAAAAAATTCTTCACATTAAGTTTACTTTTTCAGATACTCTTACAATAGTGTTCTCAGCGTGATCTCAATGTTTCAACCAACAAAAGAAAGTGTTACCGACCTAAGCAATGCTGAGGAACCCTTATTGCTCTTATTACCCAACTCCAATAATAACTCATCGGCTGCCTGCACAGATCTTATATTAAACATCTTGTTATTGTGCATGATTTTTAGGGCAGGCGGGAACATGAGCTGGGCATTTGCACCCAACTTTCTAAATGCATCCAAGTGCCTCCCAAACTTCCATTGCTTCTCTAAGGTGACTCTGGAAAGGTCAGACCTGATTAAAAAAGTAAACCCCTTCCAGGCCAGTGATTTCTGTTTTAGGGCCAAGGTGAGAATCTGCTCCTTGAGAGTATAAGTGTGGAAGTTTACCAAGATCTTATGTTGTTTAGACATTTGAGGGTTTCGCCTAAAGGGATCCCTATGCACCCGCTGGATATCAATAGCCAACGCCTCAATTGAATGATCTAAGCCTAGGGATTCCTTTAGTAGTGCAGTGATAAACTGTTTAATTTCAGAGCCCTCTGATCATTCCGGGACATTGAGGATGCGTATGTTCCCACGTCTGGCGTTATTTTCCAATGTTTCCATCCTTTCACTAAGCGCCAAGAGTCCCGAGTGAGTTTATCAATGTCTACTTTAGCCTGATCCAAATGCGTCGATAATACTGCCAACGTCTCGTCCAGGACTCGCGTTCTTGAAGTAAGCCTGTCAATCTTATTATCCAGAGACTCACAGTAATTTCTTATCTCAGCTTGATTAGCAGAAGATTCATTAAACCCTTTCCTTATATCAAGGGACAGTGAAGTAAACATAGCCAGTAAGGAAGCAGCCGAAATGGCGGAATCTGCGCCCAAGTTCATGCCCTCGTGCATACCCTCATTCGTGCTACAAACTTCATTCTCTACAATGGTATTGGAACGGATGCCAGAGCCGAGGTGCTGCTCGCCTAATTTCTCCGTATCAACTCCTTCATCAACAACCGAACCGGCCCCAACTCCTGCATCTGATGTATCAGATGTGACCCCCTCCATCTTATTGGAGGAAGCAGCAGAAGAGCCACTAAACGCTTCCAAGGCATCCCAAGCATTATCTGGCCGCAACACGGGATCAACTACTAGCGAATAATTCCGTATTGCTCCCATCTCCAGGGGTTTCTGAGCAACACACTCCGTGGGTTTCTGTGACACCACAACAACTCCCAAATCAGGGGTAGTCAACAACGATGATACAGCTTCAGTCTCATCTTCAGAGATAGGTAAAAGAGATGAAATCTTGGATGCCATCGCAGAGATGGAGTCTAATGGAGTAGCTGTGACCACAACAGAAGACATTGTAAGATCCTCAGAGAGGTCCAACACCTGGGGAAGTACTTTGAAGTATGAACGTAATGACGGAGTGATTTTAGACCCCGAAGTTAATACTGCCTTAAGATTCTTAGTAACCCTGGAGGATATTGTCTGTTTTGATTTTGATTTTACCTCTGCAAACAAAATGAAGAGGGCTTGCCCCTTACCGACAACCCAGGACTCTGCCTCGGAAGGCGCAGACTCGACTACTACCTCTTTCTTTTTCCGGCCTAGTTTATTTTTGCCTTTATTATAATGGGTAGAGGGGGAAGGTAATACACCCGGTGATACAACTGATACTACAGTGGGTAATACAGCAGATACTGTACCAAGTGTTGGAGTGGTGAATGTTAGCAGTGAACAATTAGACTTAATGTCCTTACCGCAAACAGTAGCGCTGATTATCTCTGCCCCCTCCACCGTGGCAATCTGGTCCGCCTGTGCCTGTACCTGTGCCTGTGCCTGTGGCTTGCCCCTGGGTACCTTGCTCCGGTCTTTTGGAAGTACTACAGTGACCGCCAAACCAGCAGCAGAGTGTACAGAGTGTACAAGGCTCCGTACCCTCCTCCCCCTTCTTAGCTCCAGTGCGGCAGACCACAGCCTCAGCCCCAGTCCCTGCGGAGAACTTCAACTCAAGATCGTCCAGGTCATCGGGAGAACTCCAGGCAGGGGCGGCGGGAACCGTGCTATCACCTCCAGCCGCTTCTGAGCATGGGCAGAGAAAGCGGACACCCCGGTGTGGCACCACCAAGTATAAACTCAGGGAATGTCCTGGACACAAAACCCATATAATTTACTATTCCCACTCCACCAAGTACAAAATCAAAGAAGGTGCTGGACACTAAAGTCATATAAATTACTATTCCCACTCCACCAAGTATAAACTCAGGGAAGGTGATGGACAGTCAACCCAAATAATTTACTATTCGCACTCCACCAAGTATAAACTCAGGGAAAGTGCTGGACAGTCCACCCAAATAATTTATTATTCCCACTCCTCCAAGTATAAACTCAAGAAAGGTGCTGGATACAAACCCCATATAATTTACTATTCCCACTCCACCAAGTATAAACTGAAGGAAGGTGCTGGACACTCAACCCATATAATTTACTATTCCCACTCCACCAAGTATAAGCCAGAGAAGGTGCTGGACAGTCAACCCATCTAATTTACTATTCCCAACTCCACTAGTTATATACTCAAAACCAGTTAAAATAATAGCCACATACAAAAAACATACTTAAATAAAACATTCATCTTACACCAAATTATTTTTTTACATATTAAAAATAATCCAAACAATCAATTAAAAATAAATATTAAAAATAATTTATAAATATTCTATCATTATTTTCATACTTTAATTTATTTTTATAAATATTTTAAAAAAATTAAATATTATTTTAAAATGTATAATGGCTTACTTAATTCTAAACAAATTTAAAACAAAATTAAATATAAAATACAAATGTAAATAATTTTAACAAATATTAACCCCTATTTTTTTTTAATTTGCAATTAATAACACAATTCTTAAGAACACAAAACATCATTTACATTAAAATAATGTATATTTCCAAATTTAAAATTTAAAACTTTAAATTTTAAATTTTCTATTTTTCATTTTTACAAATGTATTTGCAATTACTATTAAAAAATACACTATTCACCCAAAAAAACTAAATAACAAAAATAAATAATTTTTTAAAATATTTTACATAATTTTTAAAACATTTTTACTAAAAGATATATAAATTATTAATAAAAATTAATAATTCCACAAATTAAATAAAAAGTATAACTTAAAATTTTTATTTTAACTAATTTTATTTCAAATTTTAAAAAAAACACAACATTAAAACCTAAAAACATAATTATCAAACTAAAACCCAAAACTTTGTACAAATTTTTTATAAATTTAGTTTGAAAAGTTTAAATTGTAATTTACATAATTTAACACACTAACCACCCATTTTCTTTTAATAAAAGCACATAGACAACTCCTATAATTCTGTATATTTTTTTATATTTTTAAACAGTTAATACAAATTTCAATTTCAAATTTAAAAAAAACTCTCCACCCTATTCCCCTAAAAACTCACTTCCCGCTCCAAAAATGTAAAGATTTTAAAAATGAAGTTTCAAATTTCACATTCTTAATACACTCCCCACCCTATTCCCCTAAAAACCCACATCCCACTCCTAAAATGTATTATACATTTTTTTCAAATTAATAAAATATTTTAATTATTTAATAAAAATTATATTAAAAAATATAAATTATTTTTTTTAAATTAACAAACATATTTAACAATCTATATTCCAAATATCGATATTCTTACACTCTATATATTTACATTCGATATTCTAACACTCTATATTTGTGCAGTAAAAAGCGCTCCGATTAGCCGTTCGGAGCATTTTTCCCATACGAATCGTAGCCTGCAATGTCGATCATACGTACGACGAAGTACGATTCGTACCAGGAGCTGGACTCCGTACGAATCGTACAGAGACCGTATGATTCTAATCTCCATACGAGTCTCACTCGGAACCCGCTGTACGCGACATCTGTACGATTCGCGGCTGGTTTATACGACCCAGCAAGTACAATACGTGTCTGGTACGCACCGTACGCCCCTTTTCCTACGGGAGCTGAAAACAGCCATAAAAGCAGAGTTCGCAATGAAACAGGTACGGAACGCCCCCCCGGGTACTGCGCATACCCCCCATGATAGGAGGGGTATGGCGCCTACCCCTGCGATCATGGGGGGTACACACCATACACCCAGCGTACATGGGGTGTGCACCGTACCCCATGTTTGCTGGTTGTAGGGCGCGTACCCCCCGTGATCGCAGGGGTACGCGCCGTACCCCTCTGATAATGGGGGGTACATGCCGTACGGTGTGTATGTGATTGTGCTCTTTTCCGTATGAATCGCCCTTACCTGACGTGGACCGTACGACTTGCGTCCTGATACCCCGGTCCGGATCGTACTCGTCGGGTCATACGGCATTTGTACAAGTCGTACAGTTCACTGTTTCAGCCTTTTAATACATACGGATCGCGACGATTCGGACATATTGACGGAATACAGATCGTACTACGCGAATCGGACGGACAGGTACGAATCGTACGGCGATGGCTCCGGATGAAAATCGGACGGACGTTTTTTTTTCCCATTCGGAATCGACCACTATATATTTTAAGTTTCGATATTTTTTACTAACAAATAAACTAGATATTTTACACACTCGATATTAACTACTCGGTATTTCTACCTTCGATATTTTTTTTTACTTTAAAAATCGATATGCAGCCCCTAGGTTGCCCTGTACAGTCACAGAATGTATAAAGGCCAACAATGCATAATTGTAATGTGCCTCAAACTCCATTGATGCTCGTTCCACATGCCCGATGCCACAGCAAAATACAAATGGTCCTATATTTAATTAAAATGAAGTCTCAAATGCAATTCAGAATCATTTCCAAAATCAAGGTGTGTTCCAACAGTTTCCTATGATTGAAGCATTTGAGGATTACTATTTTGGCCAGTAATTATGATGGTGCCTTTTGAGGAGAATCACTAATTTGTGGTGTGTGATTCAAGAACTCTAAATCTATAAGGCCATGATCTGTTGTTCAAACTGAATTACACCATCTACGGAACCCCAATAGGTGTGGATTTCCGGACACATGATAAAGACGTCGCCTTCAAATGGGCAAGGCATGGTCGGACATTAGATTATACCCCTTGATGACAATGAATTAATTACCACCGGATCTTAAAGATACAGTGAATTTAGATTTCTGGGACTTTTCAGGAAAGGACATAGAACTCATCAAAGGAGTTGAACCTGTCTGCATTAACCCCTTCGCTGCTGATGACGAGCTGATTACACACTCGATATTAACTACTCGGTATTTCTACCTTCGATATTTTTTTTTACTTTAAAAATCGATAAAACTTACCTCGATATTACTGCCATCTCGATATTCCTCATTCGATATTATGTCCAATCGATAAAATTTACTTGATATTTAGACTGCACACCAAACTTGCACAGTACAAAATGCTTAATGCCTGGGAGCAAGCAGATCATGCTAGGCAAAAGGAAAGATATCAAGGAAGAACTAAAAAGGCGGTGCATACTTGTGCTAATGTTAAGTGGGGTGCAGAACTAAGGAAATGGAGAACAGACATTCTAGAGGGAGCTGGACTCTACCCTGCATTAACAAGTGAAGAAACAGAGAAAAGAAAGAAAGAGAAAAGGAAGAAGAAGAAAGGGGGCAAAACAGAAAATGTAGAGATTGAGGGAGGAACCAGTAATAAAGATTCTAGTGATGATTTCTTGGATGTGTTTTTATCAGCTCATCCACCTCCATACAATGAGACGCAGTTGGAGGGAAGTAGCAGTGCAGGAGCTAGTGGAAAGCTGAGAGTAGCTAGTGTACCAGTGAATGTCAATTCTAGGATGATGGGAGAGAGTACAGGAATTAATATCCCTATTAACCCCAACATTTTGATTGCCCTGGATGCATTTACTGTTCCAGTTCCTATTTGCTCCATAATTCCTTTGCATTAACCTGGATTGACAGGAAACACAGCACATACTCTGGCAGTTCCTACTAGAATGGGTGCCTCAGGTTACACTGCTGAAGGCCTAAGAATGGGAGGGTTTGGTCAAGTTCCTTTAATTCCAACTTGGATGAATATCCCTTGTGCTGCTAGTGCAGATCCAACCAAGAACTAGACTGGATTTTCTCGGACCGGAGGGTTTGCCTAATGATTGCCACATTCTTACATGTCTATTTCGAATTCCCTTCCAAGCATTATTCATAGTACTCCCAGAGAAGGGGTAGTGTATAATGCTCCTGTAACTGAGACAGGCCCTAGTGCTAAAGAGTTTGATTACTTAAAAATGTAGTTGAAACCTCAAGAGAAGGTGCAAGCCCAGTATTAAGTAAAAAAGTGATTCAGTCCCCAGTGAGAAAAAACACAGTGGATGTGGCAAGATTAAAGTTAGAATTGGATGAAATGATACCGGCAAACCTTGATTTGTCTCGATTGGAGAGCTATCAAGAGAATTACTGTTCATGTGTAAAGATGTTACCAAGTGCAAGACAAGCTCACAATTTCTTTTTCGGGATTAGCCCAGAAGTATGAGATTGATCTGAACAGGACCAAGTCTCTGCAGAATAGTTACAGTATATGCTTTGATGAAAATGATATCACTAGCATGAAAACATCAGGAATGAAGTTTAAGATTAAAGAACTAATTAGTAACATCTGAAAGTTGACTGAGCTAGATAAGAGGGAAGGCAGATGGATAAAGAAGAAAGAAAAAATTAAGCCTAGAGTAGAATCGCCCCTGTTTACGGTGGAGTGAGAGGGTACCTAGACCTATCCCTTAAGGGAAGTGCCTAGTGCAGACTATGTCTGTGTACTTTGGGGTAAAAGTGTTTTTGCATCATTCACAAATGAGTTCCCTAAGTTGAATGAAAAGCCAGTGGAATGATATACTCAGGTTGAGAGATTTTTGAAGTTTTGCAAGTCTTTTGGGTACATTTGAATAGTCTATTTGACATTGTGGTACCCAGTGATTTGTGGGCAGAATGTAAGGTGGCTGTACTATGGCTGGGAAAGGAGACTCAAAGAAACCCAGTGTCCAATGCACCATCTCCAATATAGATGAAAACATTTTAACAGTTGATTACCTTTTCGAAGGGGAAAATACAAGCTAAAGGCACTCATTAGCTTGAGATTGACAGGACAACGCAAGAGCCTAAAGAGACAGTGCATGCCTTTTATGAGAGATTGTTACAGGTGTGTAAGCAGTACAGTGGGATGGAGACTCTTGAGCCCAAGGATATGCAGCAGTTTGTGTCTAGGTTTGTGACAGGATTGAGACCTGAAATTAGCTATATGATTCAGCAGCACTTGTTTTGTTGAAAGAATAAGTCAACTGATGATATTTTGAGATATTCTAAATATTGTAGTGTTGAATTGGAGATGACACAGAGGAGATTAAAAGAGAAATTGATGGTGGTACAGATGAGGGATGCACAGGGAGGGAATTCGAGCCAGTCTTTAGTAGTGAACATTGGGTCTATGAAAAGAGTATATCAGCTAGCAGCTCCTGTGATGTGAGGTGAAAATGGGTTCCAATAGCAAGGTAGAGGTTGTGGCATTCCGATTGACCCCAATACTGAGGTTAATGTAGCAACTTTGATAAGAACAAATCCTTGTCATTACTGCAATAAATCGGGGCATGGGAAGCAGGAATGTCCTCTTAATCCTAAATACTAGGTTCAAAATACAGGGTTTATGCAGCCCCTAGGTAGCCCTGTACAGTCACAGAATGTATAAAGGCCAAGAATGCATAATTGTAATGTGCCTCAAACTCCATTGATGCTCGTTCCACATGCCCGATGCCACAGCAAAATACAAATGGTCCTATATTTAATTAAAATGAAGTCTCAAATGCAATTCAGAATCATTTCCAAAATCAAGGTGTGTTCCAACAGTTTCCTATGATTGAAGCATTTGAGGATTACTATTTTGACCAGTAATTATGATGGTGCCTTTTGAGGAGAATCACTAATTTGTGGTGTGTGATTCAAGAACTCTAAATCTATAAGGCCATGATCTGTTGTTCAAACTGAATTACACCATCTACTGAACCCCAATAGGTGTGGATTTCCGGACACATGATAAAGACGTCGCCTTCAAATGGGCAAGGCATGGTCAGACATTAGATTATACCCCTTGATGACAATGAATTAATTACCACCGCATCTTAAAGATGCAGTGAATTTAGAAGTCTGGGACTTTTCAGGAAAGGACATAGAACTCATCAAAGGAGTTGAACCTGTCTGCATTAACCCCTTCGCTGCTCATGACGAGCTCAGCTCATCATCAGCCATGGGTGGCGTGTGCTGATGACGAGCTGAGCTCGTCATGTAATGCGGAAAATGGAAAACAGCCGCACAGCGCAATAATCACCGCAGCAGCGAGCGGTTGAGGTAAAACCTAATGCCGAGTACCCAAGAACCCCACATTATAATTTGACTCGACAAACAATTGCTGAGATCACTCCAGTGATTGAATCAATGATGCAGCAAGGCATTCTGAAAGAGATAATGGGGGGTCTATGTAGTTCACACATCATGGGCATGCAGATGCCTAGTGGTAAGTACTGTATAGTCCAAGACAAAAGAAAAATAAACATAATAGTTGTCCCTTGTTGTCCTGTGGTAACAAATCCACTGGTGGTGTTCTTTTAAATTCCATGTGAGGCTTCACTGCCACTGATTTGTGCCAACCCTTCTTTTCCATACGATGGCATGAGGACAGCCAGTTCCTCTTTGCACTTTGGTTCCAAAACTGTGTTTTGGCAAGGTGCTCAGTTTCAGCGCAGTAGATCAATGACCTGCTGGTTGCATCAAACACACAGGGAGCTTGCAAACAAGACACGATTGCCCTGTTGAACCACTTGGCTGAAAACAGAAAAAAAGTATCTATGAGCAAATTTTAGTATTGTCAAAAAGAAGTTCTGTATATCAGACATCATATTGAGAAGGGAACAAGAAAGATGTCACAAGAAAGAATCTCCAATGTTCTAA
This sequence comes from Lissotriton vulgaris, assembly GCF_964263255.1. NCBI lineage: Eukaryota > Metazoa > Chordata > Amphibia > Caudata > Salamandridae > Lissotriton > Lissotriton vulgaris. The sequence goes on from NC_141694.1 coordinate 476,394,882, forward strand.
AGATGAATTCACCAACAACTCAGAAGGAAGTTAGGATGGTTTTTGGCAATAGTGGGCTACCGTAATTGGTGTATTCACAACTTTTCCCAGTGGTCAAGGCTTTAGGGAGACGGACTTTCAGGAGCCTTAAGAGAATTCCTGCTAATCACGCAGTACTGGCCAGTGTGCTACAAGCAGGCTAGGAAAGGGGTGGCCAAAGATTGCCCTGAGCAACGGTTTGAGACTGAGATGACAGCACTGGAAACTCAACATGTCTGCCAGCTCAACCCTTCCTGCTGCACACTAGTTGTTCTCACTCCCTTTTCCCTCCTCAGCCGAAATAGAATGTAGAGCACGAGCTACTAAACAAATGTGCACTTCACCTGAGAAGATTCCTGAGGCGGCACAGCCTTCTGAGTTCTTCATCATGTTAGCTTAGTTAGGGTAGGTGTGTCTTATTTTTTCATTGTATTAGTTCCTGCGGTCACTTGATTCCTAGAGTAGAGTCTTGTCATAGAGCCTGTCAACAAAGACACTTGAGTTTCTGCTGAGAGCGAGTGCTCAGCATTTCTGAATTCTATCGCATTGGGTAGTGTCTTAGGATCAGAGTCTCTGTTTCTTGAAATATCATTATCTCAGAAACCACAGAGTTTTCCCCAAGACTCCCTGAAATTGCTAAATCTTAAATAATAACAGTACACACAAAACAAAGAAGAAAAGAAACAATATTCGTGCTGTTCATTCTGCTTGTCTTTTTAACAGAGATAAAGTCCCCTGAAAAGGAAGATATGGAGAACCCTTAAGACAACCTCAGAAGAAGAAAGAGAGAATACCTACCAAAGTGAACAGTTCCTGCCAGTGGTCTTCATGCTGAGTCTGGTCACACAAGTACTTCCTCTCGAAATACCAGAAAGACATATATGAATATATAAATGTATATTGTAAATTATACATATTTAACCAAGATGATATATCAAGACGGCCGACTAGTAGGAGCTCCCCGAAAGAGCTCCAACCGCTTGGTATTCCCTATTTGGGAATATCCCTGGCAGCCATCATTAGAAACTGACCCCTCAAGAGTAACAGGGTTAATGCTAGCACCATTGGGAACTAATTGAAGATCGAATCACACAAGGCCTCAGCATACCTTGCCGCGGACCCTAGAATGGACGACGTTCTGGCCACCACACAGGAGGTTGACTGACTATCGGCGAGCCAGGGAGATGGCCAGACATTCTTAGGTGCATAGTCTCCCACTACCGTCCACACAGAAAACGAGGCCAGCTGTCTGGGGATACTCGGTACGGTACCGGGCTTCCCGCAGGCTGATACGGCGGGATCCCTCTCTTGCGGCAACGGCTGACTTCCGATATCCAAAGATTCAACGTCAGGTTTCTGAGAACTTCCGAGAACTGGAGCTGCTGTTGGTTTCTCCCCGGTGCTGAGGCTGCTGGCCCCCAAAGACAGTGGGACGAGGTCTACAGGATCTCTCCTTCGGGTTGCCGTAGCAGCAGGCCCCAGAGCAGGGATGCTAGACCTCTGAACTGCGGTCGCAGCCTGCTCCCGGAGGCCTTGGAGCACGACTTCAGGTCCCCTGGGTTGCGGCAGCTGCCAGCCTCCAGATACCATAGAGCGGAGCCTCAAGACTTCGGGAACAAGTCATAGGCGTACCTGGGCTGCGACAGTTGCGGGCCTCCAGAGAGCACAGAGAGGAGCCACAGGGCTTCGGGAACCGGACAGCAGCGTGCCCCCAAAGACCACAATGCGAAGGGCGGATCATCCTGGCCCTCCCCATTCCGCTGTGGCTAGCGGACTTGGTCCCATTGCCTTTCTTAGCTCAACGGGGCTGACGCACACCCCGGTTGTCCCCGGAGGAGGTGGCAAGTTGGTTTCCCGAAGGAGCAGGACCCCCCCCAGCAGCGAGGCCACTGCGCTTGTGGATCACCGGAAGAGTCTGAGTTCCAGGGCCAAATAGGGTGTCCCTTGTCAGCCCTCGGACAGAGGTCGCTGTGCAGCCCCGTCCCCCTCTGGAGCAACACACACAACAATGCGTCTAACGCATTTGTTGTGCTTCATATAACCCCATTCTACAGATTCAGATTGTCTACACAAACAGCGTCCACGAATACATGGAAACAGAACCCTCATGCACCAAAGGAGCATGATGCTGCCAGTAAAACGAGCTAACCAAGCTACACCAGAAACGACTACACCACGTCATCGTGGTAATTGTAAATTTGTTCAATTGACTTTATGATTATTATTTTTATCTTTTTGACCCTCTTCCACATATTCACTAGCAGGCTAGTGGTTCTGGGTTCTCACTTTCCCAAAATGGCTGATAGCTTTTAGTACAAGGGCAAGGGGCCTCCCCCACCCACCCACTGGTCACTTCTCAGCTTTTGTCAACAACATTTCCTGCCGATTCTAATCTCATTGCAACCGAAATAGGACCATAGACCTTTACATGTTCATGGACAGAAAAACAGGACTTCTCTGCTCTCCCACAGCTCCCCTACAGTTTGATGGACACTAAAGCAGGATTACACTGGTTCCCCTTCAGTTAATGGAAACTAACAGAGGACTACATATCTGTTTAAAAAACCTCTATTAAGAAGTCGGCCATCTTAGGCTGTCTTTACCATAGTGACATAGCCTTTAGATACCTTAGCCCTAAGTCGACTAACGACGTCTCCTCCCATTCATTTCAGCTTAGATTGTTTAGACTTTCGTTACAATCGGCCCTCAACTTATCTCCCTCTACTCTATCTCTTTGCCCCGTGCCTTGTTCTTTTCTTTTTCTTTTTCTTTTCTTTCCTCTTATCCTCGGCCTACCCAGCACCGTGCACTCATGGGGCAGTCATCAGGACATCTGCGATCCAACCCTTTGTCTCCCCCTCAGCCCATGATAAATAGGTCACAGCCGCAGTTGTTAATTTCACACTCCCCACCCACCCTCTTTCCCAAACTCTTCTCACAGGACTCCTCGGATCCCTCTTGAGTCCCATACACCCATACACTCTCTGCGCCCTCTTCTCCGCACCTTCTTTTCTGCACATATCATGGAACTCACAGGCACACACACTTACATCATTTATCCCTCCAACCTCACCAAAAAATCAGCCAAACGGTTCAAGCACAATTTTATAAAATCACACCCTGAAACTCTCTTCGCTGATCCCTATTTCTCACTACACAACGGGAACCACTGACATCATCTTCCACACGAAACGGAGAGCCCAATGGAGGAAAGCATTCCGAGCCTCATTTACGATATCTTCCACTAGGAAATCCGCACATGGTCTAGTTATTTCTATTGCCCAATCCCAGCTCTTCCAAGCGACAGCAACTAGCAGCAACTACAATAACAGAACAATCCTCCTTCAATCCACGGACCGTAGTTTAAATCTCCTGGATAACATCTTCCCCATTATTATATCCCCAAGCTCCTACCCAAACTACTCCCACCTCCAGTACTCAAGAGGTTACAACTCCAACCCCCTCTGTCAGCCCCCCCCTACTACCCCGTCCACTATGGGCATTGGAACCATACACTTCTTCAGCCCTGACTACCCCTCAGACCAACACACCTCACTTCACTTCACCGAAACCACGCACGTTTCCTCCACCTAGCATCACCGAGACTACATCCGCACCCTCAATATAAACAGAACCCACTCCGGGTGTGATCATAGCTCCGCCCCTTTAACATAACCCCTTCCTTAATCATCTCTCCCCCTACCTCATCCCTGCTTCACAATAATCCTCCTAGCACGGACTCCCCCCATCCCAGCCAATCCACCACAGGTCAGTTGTTGGCACATAATAGGACACCCCATCACCTTTTCGAAAATATACCACCCTCAGATCACACACCGCTCCCAATCACACCTCCCACACTCGCTCCAGCCAGCCACACCAACTACTCAGCCACCCACATCAACAACTCTCCCACCGACATACGCAACATCGCCTCCAACCCTACTCACTCCTGCACCAGATCACACACCTAACCAGTCCACATCGCAGCCACACACATTGATATCACAGCCACCCGCCCCATTCATAACCGCTCCAGGCACCAGACTGGATGAGATTATGTCCACACTTCACCAAATCAAAGAGTAACTTTTTGTTAACCACAGCTGACACATGGGAGGAGATTAAGAGATTACAGGAAGAAGTGTCAAAGGCAGAGCATTAAAGTTGGGTCAGAACAGGATCTGTCAAAAGGGATGATAAAATTTGGGTTAAAAGAGATGGAAGACCTATAATTCCAGATAGTCTATTGATCCCAGTGATGAGACATTACCATGAGCTGGCTCATATATGGAGGGATTCTGTGGTCAGACAGTTTTGGCAGACATGGTCCACCTCCAGATTCAGGTTAATGGCTGAAGGGTTGTGTCACAGATCTGTTTTGTGTCAACCGATGAACATAGGGAAAAGAATCACAGGGAGACTGAGTCACATCCGGAGATCAGGTGGTCCCTTTAATGGGATGCAGTTGAACTTTATTGAAATGCCTGTTTGCAAAGGGCTGAGACATATCCTAGTGATTGTGTCCATCTTCTAGAGTTGGGTCAAAGCCTTCCTACAAGAAGAAAGTTGCTGAGTGAGCTCATACCACGGTTTGGTTCCCCAACTTCGCTGAAGTTAGATCGAGGAACTTATTTCAATAATGAGGTCCTGGAAATGTTGTATGCAGCATTACAAATCGAGCAAAGACTACATTGTTGTTATCGATCTGAGGCTTTGGGAATCATGGAAAAAGTGAATGGGACACTGAGATGCAGACTAGTTGAAGTGTGTGCTTCGATGTCTTTGAAGTGGCCAGATACTTTGTCCCTAGTGTTGATGAGTCTATGCAGTGTTCCTGATTGGAGGACAGGATTGTTCCTCAATAAATAATCATGGGCAGAGCAATGAGACTGCCAGCTTATTCTGCAAATGTGCTTGTAAACATTACAGATAATATGATTCTTGATTATTGCAAAGGACTGGCTAACATGGTGAATTCGTCATCTCGCATGTTGGAGCTGCCACCACACCACCTCATCAGGAGTAGCGCCATGGCCTCAGTCTCAGGGAATGGGCCTGGGTGAAGAAACGCTTTCAGAAAATGTTCCTGGAACCTCGTTTGCCTGGCCCCTTACCAAGTTATTTTGGTGTTGACGATGGCTATCAAGTGCAGAAGGCTCCCCATCCCATCTATACTCACAGAGTTGAGAGTCCCCTTGATGAAGTGCCAGCAAATGTTCAGCCTGAGGGGGTCGGGATGAATCAACAATTGAAGTAGAGGCTGGAGGGTCTCCTCTTGTGGTGTTGCCTGAACCAGATTCGAACCCTGACGAAGGGCCTAATGCTGTAGTAAAGTAAGTGGGAGTTGAAGAACATTGCCACGAAGGCAAGAGACAGGGAGGGCAAGTTTGCCGAAGGAACATGTGCAGCCAACTATTCCAGAGGAGACTGAGGATTCTGGCATGAGAATGACAGTGAATGGGAAAAGTTACACTCAGGAGATCGAAAAGAGTTAAAGTGCCCTTTCGGAAGTACTCATCCCCTGTATGGACAAACTTTGCCGCAAAAGAAAGGGAAAGAGAGCTTTGGTACCAAGAGGATCAAAGTGCAATTCCAGCGGAATCTCTGTGAATATATACTTGTGGCTCAACTGTGTTTTGACTTTAACTTGCCACGGAACAGGTTGACATGAATTATCATTAGATTGATTTCTAGGTTGAACTTTGAAATGCGCTTTTGGATAGAGACAATTTAATACACTTTGCTGAATGAACTAAGAATATTATAGAGGCCCTAGGCTGCTTAAGGAGCATAAGGTTGTCATTTAGAAAAACACAGAGTAGGGATAAGGAAGACTCGCAAATACTTTGTAAATAATTTAATTTCAAATTGTTTTGCTTTGATTTGCCATTTGCACCGGTGAAAACCGAAAGAAGAAATTTCTGCTGCAGCTATTTTCTACTCAACAGTCTGATTCTAAAGAGGCTATGGAAACTAGCAACCATGGTGGGCATAGGTACATATTAGCAGGCGTTATAGTAGCTGCAATTATAGTACTAGTTGTCTTACTTGCAGGATTATTTTTACCCACATTATTTACTCACATCTTCACGCTTAGTGAAAAGTAAGCCTATAAGTATTCCCACTTCCTGCTGATGGTGGTTTGTATTCACTCTGTGATAAGGAATTGAACGTAAATGCATCTAGATGAGATTTTTTATAAAAAACTTATTTTAAACTGGTTTATGAATATATTGGTACAATGGATGCAAGGGATTGCTGTGTTTGCTCACAATTACCTGCAGCATATACCTTTGACTTATGGTGTCACTTATAGCCTTTGCTGAGCCTTTTTTATGTACAGGGTAATTTCCAGTATAGTTTTTTGAACTATGATTTAGTTTTTTCAGAAGTTCCCATACTTGGGCATTTGAATCGTCGCCCTGGAATTAATGAGCTATGGATAAATGAAAGGCTCTTTAAACTCACCATGACATTAGATATTGCCGATGCTCAGCAAAATAATTTGACATGTATTTTGACTGATTTTGAGAATACATTTCTAAATTTCGTTGAAGACAGGAGGAGAAATATGGAAATTTTGTCAAGAACAGATATGAATTTTAAGGATTAACATAAGTGGACTAGAGAAGAAAGTGCGCATTTTGAGGCCGTAAATCAAGCACCATTACATTGGATTGGAAACATAAAGGAATACTTACATATAAATCTGCGTTTGACACTACATTTATGGGGAAGATTGAATATGATCACACATTTTATGTTAGTGGAAATTGGTAGTTTTTCTTAGCAGGGAAAGATGCTGTTATCCCTGAAGTTTAATATATTTGTGGAGAACATGCATACTTTAGTTGCCCTAAGGATAGTATTCTTTATGTTAGGTTAAGTTTTCCAGGAAATAAATCATATGGAACTTTTTGATGATCCTGTGTAGGAGTCAAATCCCAGACCTAAACGAGGTGCTAGTGCTGGAGAAGTAGTGGGAGACATCTTTGGTGCTCAATGCTGCACCTACATCCCTGAGAAGAGTAAAGACTTGAAGGTGTTTTTCAGAGAACATTTCTGCTCTGAAGGAAGAGTTAGAAGTGATAGGTCCTTGGGGAGCAAGAGGAAATGGATTTGCTGCTGTAGGCAAAGGGTTTGGAAATCTGGGAAGTGGAATATTGGTTCCCATATTGGCTACGCATGTAATAATTGCTCTTTGTGAAATATTTTTGATTGTAGTCTTCAAGGGTCATAAAAGTGTACAAGTAAAGTAACGAGTACAAAGAAAGAGAGAGGATGTGGAATTAGAGAAGAGTCAGAGTAGATAATATCATGACATTAAAAACCTGGAGGAGTCCAGATAAAAATGTTTGAAAACCATGAGGTTTTGACTGGCCCATCTGATAAGGATAAAATCTTGATTGTGATGGCTAGATTTGTCATCAGACGGGGGATTGTAGCAGCGCAATTTAGGCTTCACCCTTACACATTACAGAAGCACAAAATTTACGTTTATTTAACACTAGATACTCTGTGTGCTCTAACTTTATTAACGTGGATTGTATTGCTGAAGTATAGTCACTGAATAAATCGAGGACCATATGTATGAACACATTTTTCCATAGAAACAGAATGGGTGAAACCCTTTGATACATCTGGTACCTAGAGTCTTATAAATGTGTGTACACTAATGTTTAGCCTAGTCATGAAAGCAAGTATTTCTCACGTATATCTACACTCATGTTTTAAGTCATATTGCATTTGTTGAAAGTGCATTGCATATGTAGCCATGCACTCATTTATTTAAGTTTGCTTATTCTTGTTGCATTTATTTGAAGCTGTACGTGCACATATAATCATGCATTCAAAGTGGAAATTACAAATGTTTTGCTAAGTTAGCATAACTAGGCCCATTTCTTAACATGGATTTCATTTTTGTTTGTGCTGCATGCTCTTTACTTTTGCAGGTGTGCTTTCACAATTTCATAGCTAGAGATACAAGAATTATGCATTAGAGATAGTGAGGCCTGTGAAGAGAAATCTTGGCAAGAAACGGATGATTTAATGAACAGAGGAAGCCTTTTATTAATCGTGTACCAGAAACAAATGGGAAATCAAGGTTGCAGAAGCTATCTGAGTCCTATGGGATGGGAAACTTGGGAGATGTTGCAACTGTACCTGTGAAGTCAAACATCATTTGCCTTTGGAGGGGTGGTGGAAGATATGACTGATGATGGGGTATTGTTGTCTTTTAATTGGTGTTCACACTGTTAGCAGCTAGAGTAAATCCTTATGGACATTGAGAGGTACAGGCCTCTCTGCTTCCCATATAGTCACGCATTAGTATGGTTTTATGATAAAATGTCCCTGTTTTAAAAAACTTCTACTGAAATTTGTAACTATGATGACACTTTCCTGATTTCTAAATTCCCTTGAGACCTTATATTCCAAACTATCCTTATTCTAGTCTTTGAGTCTGACTAGCTGACCTTAGAATCTATTCAAGTTTAAGAAAGAGAAGCATTGTATCTTGAAAGAACTCCAATTCCAAATGATTTGCATCTGTATTGATCTGATTGTCTTTATTGTATGCTTCAGGCTATTGATTTGAAATTAGCTTCAATGCCTTAATTTGCTTGTCATAATTCTTTACATTTATGACATGTTCTTGATTTTTGCATTCACCAGAATGATTATTACTTTGTAATAAACCCACTTAACTTTAGCTGCCAATTTCTGGTCCTTATGGTGTGGCCAAATGGGTCACACGATCTTTAAATTATTTATTTGAATGTTGACTCATTCAAACCGCTTACTGCACGCTCCCAGTATTTAAGAATAGAACATTTAAAACTTTAATTATAAACATTGCCTAAAGCTGCCAAAGCTTTTCAGTGACTTCTGACTGTCAAGTCACAGTTGATGGCTCCACTCTGGTGAGGTGTGAACTGCTTTCAGGAGCAAAGAACCTAAATTGGCTAAAATGTCCCATCTGAGCCCGACAGAATATGCAGGGGAGGCATTGACATAAAAGTGTTAGGTCCTCCATGATGCCACATCCTGCTTGACAGGTCAGCTAGGGGTTTTCATGCAACACTTGGGACACATTCCCCTCTCACTGGCAGTATTTAGCTGACACTTTGACAGGGCCCTTCTTATATCTCGTGTTAGAAATGGAGTTTCTGGCTGGCTAGGGTATGCGCCTAAGCCAGGCAGAACACACCACTCAGTCAAGGTAAAGGAGTCACACACCCAAGATAACCTCTGCTCACTTCCTTGGTAGCTTGTTAGAGCAGTCAGGCCTATCCCAGAGTCAACGCGTAAATCGTTAATGCAACACACACACGCCAGTGACACTCTAAGCACAACCCAAAAGGAGACTCCACACGAAATTCTCTAAAAATATCTCATATATTGTACATAAAACACATAGACCACAATCACATAAATCACTTTGCCACTAGGCAATTATCATAACAATACACAGATCATAAATCATTTTACCAACTAGGCTATTGTCATGGCATCATATTTATTGCACTAATGTAAATACTTATATGTTGCACAAGTCATCAAGAAAACATCATCACTGTACATAATCTGTAGTTCCTGCTACAACAGTAGTTGTTATTCTGTGTTTACAGGGATTCAAATTAAATTAATCCTAATATCAGGGCCGATAATGTAGCAGCTCGGTTACCCATGGATCACCAAATAACAAGGTTCCCAAATGACCACTTTGTACCTTAAATACGCACTCACAGTACTTCTGCACGCTTGTACATGGTATAGTGTAATTACAAAGTAGCCTGAGTAGGATCAGGACCTCCGTTGATGATTGCCCCTACATCCTGCTACCAGATTCAACTTATCAGGGCCCTCCCGTGTATCGGCTCACCTGAGGGAGGGGGCCCAGACACTGCAGGTATATGTTGGTGGGCCTCGCTGGGTCCTCCTCGTGTGCCGAAAGTACAGCCGGCAGCTACTGATGAGTTTGATTTGATTTGATTTGATTTTAACATTTCTAGAGCGCTACGATTGCCCGGAGGCATCTTGGTGCTAGGGACTCAGATTTATGTGAAGTTAACATGTGAGTGAGCATTAGAGGTCGGATTGAAACAACCAGGTTTTTACTGCTTTTCTGAATGTTTTCAGATTAGTGCTGTTTTTAATTGCTAGTTGTAGAAGATTCCAGGACTTGGCAGATATTAGTTGTTTAAATCTCGGAATTTGCAGCATTTTTTGGTGGGTAGATCTGAGGTTCCTAGATGGAGCATAATATTTTAAGTGCGTTGTCAAGTAGGAGTGGCCATTCCACTGAAGTGCTTTGAAGGTGATACACAAAGCTTTAAAAACGATTCTTTTATTGACTGGGAGCCAGTGCAGCACATCCAGCTGCTGGGAAATGGACTCATATTTAGGAATATCCAAACTCAATCTGGTTGCTGCATTCTGCAGTTGTTGTATCTTTTTCAAGAATTGACTTTGAATTCCCAAATAAAGGGGCTCATTACGATCGAGGACGGACTTGCGTCCGTCCTTGAGCCCTGAGTAGGAGGGAACGTCCGCATGTGCTGCGGCGTTCCCTCTTGTGCAATTAGGATGTGACCGCCACCCTGGCGATCACATCCTCTATATTTAACATTGCAGCGGGTGCGGCTTCAAGCTGCACCCGCCGCAATGTTAAAAAGGCATGCATTGCATCTACATGCAGAAAGCGGCAGGCACCGTGCGGTGCCTGCCGCTTTCTGCATGTAAATGCAGGGGGGTACCATAGGTAACCCCCATGTGCACCCCCACCCAACCTTCACCCAGGGGTCCCTCAACTGGCCCCCGAAGGGAAGATCCGTATGCTTTTCCACAGCGGAGAATCCGCTGTGGAAAAGCATCTTTTAGAAGCCATCCTAATATGTCTGGCGGTGTCTGAGAGACACCGCCACCATATTAGAGCTTTTCCGCCGCGGTTGTAAGCCGACCGCAGCGGAAAAGCGGCAGACTGAAACCAAGATCCACCAGCCATCCTAATGTGGCGATGGGTCTTTGGTGGGTCCGCAGAGGGTTTCCCGTGTCGTCCGGGCCAGCAGTGGCTTCCGCTGGGCCGGAGGATGCGGGAAAACCGCAATCATAATGGGCTCCAAAGTGTGTTGCCATAGTCTAACCTAGAGATGGCAAGAGCAGTTACCACTGTTTTTAGAGCCTCAGAAGGAATACAGCCACACATCTTCTTAATCATTCTGAGAATAGACCAGAATCTGGAAGAAAGGCAATTGATTTGGCTGTCAAACGTCAGTCTGCAGTCAAAGGTAATCCCAAGGTTTTTGGCCTTTGAGATGGGTGAAGGACAATCACCCATCTCTGAAGGCAACCAGTTCGGAGACCAAGCAATGGGATGGGCACCCAGCAGCAATACTTTGGTCTTACTGCCATTAAGCACGTTAGCCCTCCGATGAAGAGTCTTCACTGGCTCCCAGTAGCCAGACGCTGTCTATTTAAAATGGGCTGTATAATTTTTAAAGACCTCGCGGATCAGGGCCCTGCCTTTATCTCCTCCAGGATTCCCCGATATGTTCCGTCACGTGAACTCCGCTCCTCTCACCTTAATCTCCTTATTGTCTCCACCTTCAAACGCAAAAAACACAGTGGTCTCAGGTTTTCCTTTCTCGCCCCCGTCTCTGGAATTCCCTCCCTACTGAGTTGAAATCAGTAACTGCCTACGCTCAATTCAGAACCCTTCTCAAAACCCTTCTGTTCTCACAAGCCTATGAATAGCTTCTGCAAACTTCCCTGTCGTCGTCCCCCGCTTTCAGCGCCATGAAACCGCCTGGTGTAAGTGCGCTCTATAAATAATTTTAACATAACATAACATAACAAGCTGAAGACAGTAGGATTGCATCCACGAATTAACGTGGCACATGCAATTGTTAAAGCGAGCGCCAATTTCCTCCACATTATTGGTAACTGAGACGACTATCTGCGTGTCGTCGGCGTATGAAACTACCGAGAACCCATGCTGTCTTACCAAGGCTGCTAAAGGTGTCACACAAATGTTGAATAGCGTAGGGCCTAAAGAATAGCCCTGCGGTACTCCACATTGTAGCTTGAAAGTTTGAGAGCTAGATTCATTAAGTTCGACTCTGAAGGATCTTTCCGTAAGATAGGATGTTAAAAGAGTTGTGGTGGAATCTTCCACACCCATTTCAGACAGTCTGGAGTTCAGGATGTTGTGATTGACGGTGTTGAAGTCCGCCGATAGATCTAATAATATTAGGGCGGCCTTCCCGCCTTCATCCAGTGTATTCCTAAGCTCCTCACTAGCGGTGATCAAGGCAGTTTCAGTTCTGTGGCCCCCTCTAAAACCAAATCGTGAATGGTCAAGTAGATTGTTGGTGGAAATATAAGCCGAAAGCTGGATGTTCAATCATTTTTCTAGGATCTTGGAAAAAAACGGGATTCTAGAAATGGGGCGATAATTATTGGGTTCGGCAGGGTCCAAATGGTTTTTTTTTCAGCAGAGGTAGTACAGAAGCTGTCTTCCATGCCACAGGGAACTGCTCCTGTAGTATGATCTCCGAGAACAGCTCAAATAGCTGTTCATTGAGGATATCTGAGAAAAGATGGAAGATTTTAAGGGGACAAGGATCAGATGGTGCCCCTGATTTAGTACCTAATATAATTTCAGTAATATGTTCTCTAGTTGGAGGGGTGAAGGAGAAGCCAGATAGATTTGGTGCAGAATCACTCCTATCAGGTAGTAAATCGTTGGGGAGGTTGGAAAAAGTTCTATATACCAACTCCACCTTGTCCACGAACGCCTGGCCAAGGGTGTTGCAAAAGTCTGGATTATTGTCAGATTTTGTTTTAGACGGTAGTTTTGCTAATTTCCTGCCAGTCGCAAAGAGCTCTTTGCTCGAGTTTTTGGCAGCCAAGATTTTTGTAGTAAAGTAATTACTTTTCTCCTCCATGATCAATTTTTATAGGTGGCTAAAGCCTGTGCGTAGAGCTTTTTCAGATCTTTACTATAGTTATGTCTTCTTCGTTTTTCTATTCTCCTGCAGAGCTGTTTTTGTTTCCTTAGTCTATCAGAAAACCATGGCTCAGAAGGCTTATTCCTTCTTGATGCAGTGGTCTTTAGGGGAGCTACAATGTTAGTACCATTGGTAATCCAGGAAGTTAAATTCTGAACTGCTAGATCAGTTTTAACCTGTAAATTAGGCTTATTAGTTAGTAAAGATGACTGAAGGGAGTCAGCGTCAATATTTGCCCAGGCACGGTAAGTGCGTGTTACTCTTGGAATGTTTCCTGCCTTTGGCGGCATTGTGGCCTTGATGGTAAAGAAAATAGCACTATGATCTGACCACACCACTGGTAGAATCTCCTTAATTTTAATATTAGGATTGGAGGTGAAGAGGCCATCCAATGTGTGTCCAGCAATGTGGGTACTTTCCTTGACTATTTGCTCCATCCCTAAACTTGAAATTGTATCAAAAAGCTCGGCATTTTTGGCATTCAGTATGTTCTCTAAGTGATGGTTAAAATCGCCTAATATGGTGTAGTTTGCATGATTAATACTGGTTTCTAAAGTGACTGCCACTGGAAGATAAGTGGCAAAAGGCAGAATGTTTGGGGATAAACCTGTAAAAAGGGCCAGGTCTAACATCCCGCTATCAAGTCAGACCCCAATCACAGTGCTCTTTTTATATTACAGCACCACAGCCTGTTTGACAAGTCTGCTAGGTTTACATATAACTTTTGTGCACACTTCAAAGGAGAGAAACAGAATGCAAAACATTGTTTGTGTATCCGTTGTCTGATTCCTAAAATATCAGCTTGTTTATTTCAAACCTCTGTCTTTAGTGTTGTTTTGGGTACAGTAACTGCATTAAACTGGATTTTGGGGTTAGATGTGGGAGGACACTGGGATTACCACAGTTCGTACCCCACACAAACACACCCAGCCCTCAGAAAGCAAGTTAAGTGTGGTCAAAGATTTCAGCCATCTTGACAATTCCCAAAGTGTATAGGGCTATACCTGGGAATTTTTATTCCAATGGTTAGGGCTTCGCCACAGAACAGTCCCACCCTCTAGCTCATGCCAGGCAAAAATATGTTATCTCCGGGCACCCACTTCAGACCACCTCTAGTCCTGAGGAAGATCAGAAAAGGATTGTATCTGCTATATGCAACCTCAGAAGAACCCTGGAGGACTGGACCTGCTCTCTTTCTTGTACCCAGGACAAAGAAGTGAACTCCAAGGGTCATAATGCTGACCTCCTGTTAAAACTGAAGGGACACAATAAGCTACAATAGGCCTTTCCCTGCAACAGCTCAGCTGACAAGTGACACCTGCACCTGGAATGAACCCCGCTGTTTGCCTTCTGTCTGCCACCCTGTGAGTCTCTAGTGCCTCTCCTAAGTTCCTGGGGGCTTTAGGGGTGTATTCCTGTGATGGGTTGGGACTTAAAAGACAAACTTAGTAGGTGTGTCTCACCTGCACTCTATTGAATTCAGTGAAAATTGTCACCTTGGTCTTGTTCTACTGCGATCATTGAATATCATTGGTACTTTGTGCTTCTTGGTGTTAGTTCCACTTAAAACTTAACAATTCATATCTCCAGTTCCCCTCATAGGATTTTTGTCATTTTTGTGTCATTTTGTTTATTAAATTGTACTCTAGGTTTCCTAATTTATTTTGGGATTTGTATTCTTTTGCCTTTCTTTATCCTTGTTTTACCACTGCACAAATACTATACACATTTTTTTATGTTAAACCTGTCTGCTGTATGCTGTAGCTATCGCAGGTTTAAGCACAGGCTGATTTAGTGACTTCTGGGGTTTACCCCGACAAGGATTGTGTTCATTACTTTCGGCGGTTACTTACCCCCACCGATCCCACTAATAACCTGTGGGCATATTACCAAGCAATAGCGATAATTATGGCTATTGCTTGGTTGGAGACAAAAATTTACTGCTGAGCTGCGGCGATTATTACCGCAAATAAACCTTGGTATTACCAAGGTTTATCGCAAATGCGATAAAAATCACCGCAATGCATGAATATCGCTGAAAAGTCAGCGATATTCATGCATTACCGAGCTAATGCTCTTAGCCATGTTATCCACCTCCCATTGGATAACATGGCTAAGAACTTCTCAGGGCAGGTGTTAGCTTTTGGAGATATTCGCGCTTAGCGCGAATATCTCCAAAAGTTGGTAATAGGAGATAGCGATGTTAGCGACTGTTTTCAGTCGCTAACATCTTGGCACACCCACTTTGCATGTCATTAGTGATAAATATCACTGACATGCAAAGTGGGGCCCAAGATGGTCGCTATCTCCTACTAGCTGTCGCTAACTGGTGTTAGCGACAGCTAGGTAATAGGGAGATAATTTTATCTCCGCTTTCTTGGCTTTTAAAGCCAAAAAAGTGGAGATAAACCCCCTTGATAATATGCCCCCTGATTACTTCCACTAAACGGTGTTTAATGTTGGACATGCATTTGCTACTGTGTTCACTTAAAGCTGCTTACTAACTAAACGCATGCTGTCTTATTAAGAGATTCCACTCAATGTGCACTTACTTCAAGCCTTTTTAATTCCCTTGGAACTTCTAATCAATGAAATCATTACATACTCCTTCATTTAGTCTTTGACATACATTTATATCACTAGATGCGATGAAGACAGCCTAAGAATGCTTTGAATGATTTTAAATATTCTCATAGAATTAGTACAAATAAAAAAGGGCTATGCTCTCTTTACAATTTCTCTAATAGGTAGTTTGACATTTCAGGCAAATTCACAAGGACATTGATGAGTACTTAAAGTAGTATTTCTATAGAATCACTTTATAAGTGTTAGACTTGGCATCTTTGGTGTGGTTTCCCCTGACTTTTTGCCTCTACCTCCTGTATTTTTGATGCTGTGCTGGATTATTTCGTTTTTGCTCACTTAATTGCTTTGGGCACTTTGCTGCTGCTGATCAGTGTCAAAGTGCAAGTGCTCCCTCAATAAATTGCTGTTACAAATGGTTCACCCTGATTGGCATCTTTGATTTACTGGTAAGCCCCTAGTAAAGTGCACTGAGCTGTGCCAGGGCCTATAAATCAAATTCTACTTGTGTGCCTGCAGCACTGATTGTGCCACCCATATGAGTAGCCCTGAAAGAAGTATCCTAGACCTGCCACTGCAGTGTTGAGTGTAGTTAACTACCATATCAACTTGGCAAGTGCACCCAATTTCCAGGCCCTAACCTTCCCTTTTCTTACATGTAAGGAACCCCTATGGTAGGGCCAAGGTACCCCCCTGGGCAGGGTGCAGTGTAGGGGAAAGGTAGGACATGTACTGGGGTGTGTGACATAACCTGATAGCGAAATACTGGCAATTTTGTTTTTCACTATTGAAAGGCTATCTTGCCCAATCGGATAGAATGGGAAATGCTTTGTAACATCTTACAAGTATAACTTCCCAGTGGAACAAGGTATATAAATAAAGTGTAGGCTCACTAAACTCAGAATTTAATAACACATCTTTTAGTAAAGATGTTTTTTAATTGTGTGTTTTAAAATGCCAGTTTTAGAAAGTATTTACAACAAGGGGTGGTGAGGGACAGAGTCTCTGAATTAAACAGAATACTCTCACCCAGTCAAGAGATCAGGGCTAGATCCAACACCGTTTTTTAGCTCACTGCACCATCCCAGTTTCAGAACCTGGCTGTATGCAAATTAGTCTGTTCCTGTCCCAGTGCATTATGGGAACAGGGCAAACCAAACTACAAAAGCCAATTCTTACACTGGGAAGGAAACAAGCTACCGGGGACCGGTTTCTGGCATTTCAGCCTCTTCGGCCCGGCTTGCTTGAATCCTGATGGTGCAATGAGCAAGGGACTCACATCTGAGTATACCCTTCCACGCTTAGGGTGGACAAAAATATTTACAACAAGGGGTGGTGAGGGACAGAGTCTCTGAATTAAACAGAATACTCTCACCCAGTCAAGAGATCAGGGCTAGATCCAACACCGTTTTTTAGCTCACTGCACCATCCCAGTTTCAGAACCTGGCTGTATGCAAATTAGTCTGTTCCTGTCCCAGTGCATGATGGGAACAGGGCAAACCAAACTACAAAAGCCAATTCTTACACTGGGAAGGAAACAAGCTACCGGGGACCGGTTTCTGGCATTTCAGCCTCTTCGGCCCGGCTTGCTTGAATCCTGATGGTGCAATGAGCAAGGGACTCACATCTGAGTATACCCTTCCACGCTTAGGGTGGACAAAAATATTTACAACAAGGGGTGGTGAGGGACAGAGTCTCTGAATTAAACAGAATACTCTCACCCAGTCAAGAGATCAGGGCTAGATCCAACACCGTTTTTTAGCTCACTGCACCATCCCAGTTTCAGAACCTGGCTGTATGCAAATTAGTCTGTTCCTGTCCCAGTGCATGATGGGAACAGGGCAAACCAAACTACAAAAGCCAATTCTTACACTGGGAAGGAAACAAGCTACCGGGGACCGGTTTCTGGCATTTCAGCCTCTTCGGCCCGGCTTGCTTGAATCCTGATGGTGCAATGAGCAAGGGACTCACATCTGAGTATACCCTTCCACGCTTAGGGTGGACAAAAATATTTACAACAAGGGGTGGTGAGGGACAGAGTCTCTGAATTAAACAGAATACTCTCACCCAGTCAAGAGATCAGGGCTAGATCCAACACCGTTTTTTAGCTCACTGCACCATCCCAGTTTCAGAACCTGGCTGTATGCAAATTAGTCTGTTCCTGTCCCAGTGCATGATGGGAACAGGGCAAACCAAACTACAAAAGCCAATTCTTACACTGGGAAGGAAACAAGCTACCGGGGACCGGTTTCTGGCATTTCAGCCTCTTCGGCCCGGCTTGCTTGAATCCTGATGGTGCAATGAGCAAGGGACTCACATCTGAGTATACCCTTCCACGCTTAGGGTGGACAAAAATATTTACAACAAGGGGTGGTGAGGGACAGAGTCTCTGAATTAAACAGAATACTCTCACCCAGTCAAGAGATCAGGGCTAGATCCAACACCGTTTTTTAGCTCACTGCACCATCCCAGTTTCAGAACCTGGCTGTATGCAAATTAGTCTGTTCCTGTCCCAGTGCATGATGGGAACAGGGCAAACCAAACTACAAAAGCCAATTCTTACACTGGGAAGGAAACAAGCTACCGGGGACCGGTTTCTGGCATTTCAGCCTCTTCGGCCCGGCTTGCTTGAATCCTGATGGTGCAATGAGCAAGGGACTCACATCTGAGTATACCCTTCCACGCTTAGGGTGGACAAAAATATTTACAACAAGGGGTGGTGAGGGACAGAGTCTCTGAATTAAACAGAATACTCTCACCCAGTCAAGAGATCAGGGCTAGATCCAACACCGTTTTTTAGCTCACTGCACCATCCCAGTTTCAGAACCTGGCTGTATGCAAATTAGTCTGTTCCTGTCCCAGTGCATGATGGGAACAGGGCAAACCAAACTACAAAAGCCAATTCTTACACTGGGAAGGAAACAAGCTACCGGGGACCGGTTTCTGGCATTTCAGCCTCTTCGGCCCGGCTTGCTTGAATCCTGATGGTGCAATGAGCAAGGGACTCACATCTGAGTATACCCTTCCACGCTTAGGGTGGACAAAAATATTTACAACAAGGGGTGGTGAGGGACAGAGTCTCTGAATTAAACAGAATACTCTCACCCAGTCAAGAGATCAGGGCTAGATCCAACACCGTTTTTTAGCTCACTGCACCATCCCAGTTTCAGAACCTGGCTGTATGCAAATTAGTCTGTTCCTGTCCCAGTGCATGATGGGAACAGGGCAAACCAAACTACAAAAGCCAATTCTTACACTGGGAAGGAAACAAGCTACCGGGGACCGGTTTCTGGCATTTCAGCCTCTTCGGCCCGGCTTGCTTGAATCCTGATGGTGCAATGAGCAAGGGACTCACATCTGAGTATACCCTTCCACGCTTAGGGTGGACAAAAATATTTACAACAAGGGGTGGTGAGGGACAGAGTCTCTGAATTAAACAGAATACTCTCACCCAGTCAAGAGATCAGGGCTAGATCCAACACCGTTTTTTAGCTCACTGCACCATCCCAGTTTCAGAACCTGGCTGTATGCAAATTAGTCTGTTCCTGTCCCAGTGCATGATGGGAACAGGGCAAACCAAACTACAAAAGCCAATTCTTACACTGGGAAGGAAACAAGCTACCGGGGACCGGTTTCTGGCATTTCAGCCTCTTCGGCCCGGCTTGCTTGAATCCTGATGGTGCAATGAGCAAGGGACTCACATCTGAGTATACCCTTCCACGCTTAGGGTGGACAAAAATATTTACAACAAGGGGTGGTGAGGGACAGAGTCTCTGAATTAAACAGAATACTCTCACCCAGTCAAGAGATCAGGGCTAGATCCAACACCGTTTTTTAGCTCACTGCACCATCCCAGTTTCAGAACCTGGCTGTATGCAAATTAGTCTGTTCCTGTCCCAGTGCATGATGGGAACAGGGCAAACCAAACTACAAAAGCCAATTCTTACACTGGGAAGGAAACAAGCTACCGGGGACCGGTTTCTGGCATTTCAGCCTCTTCGGCCCGGCTTGCTTGAATCCTGATGGTGCAATGAGCAAGGGACTCACATCTGAGTATACCCTTCCACGCTTAGGGTGGACAAAAATATTTACAACAAGGGGTGGTGAGATAAATAACGGTGATGGATCAAGCCCTGATCTTTGGACTGGGTAAGAGTGGTCTGCTCAATTCAGACACTCTGTTCATCACCACCCCCTTTTGTAAATCGATTTTGGCCACTATAGGTGTGGCAGGGTATACTCAGACATGAGTCCCTTTCTCACTGCTCCATCAGGATTCAAGCAAGCCGGGCCGAAGAGGCTGAAATGCCAGAAACCGGTCCCCGGTAGCTTGTCTCCTTTCTGGTAAAGAATTGGCTTGGTAGTTTAGTCTGCCCTGTTCCCATGATGCACTGGGCCAGGGACAGACTGATTTGCATATAGCCAGATTCTGAGCTGGGATGGGGCAGTGAGATAAATAACGGTGATGGATCAAGCCCTGATCTTTGGACTGGGTAAGAGTGGTCTGCTCAATTCAGACACTCTGTTCATCACCACCCCCTTTTGTAAATCGATTTTGGCCACTATAGGTGTGGCAGGGTATACTCAGACATGAGTCCCTTTCTCACTGCTCCATCAGGATTCAAGCAAGCCGGGCCGAAGAGGCTGAAATGCCAGAAACCGGTCCCCGGTAGCTTGTCTCCTTTCTGGTAAAGAATTGGCTTGGTAGTTTAGTCTGCCCTGTTCCCATGATGCACTGGGCCAGGGACAGACTGATATGCATATAGCCAGATTCTGAGCTGGGATGGGGCAGTGAGATAAATAACGGTGATGGATCAAGCCCTGATCTTTGGACTGGGTAAGAGTGGTCTGCTCAATTCAGACACTCTGTTCATCACCACCCCCTTTTGTAAATCGATTTTGGCCACTATAGGTGTGGCAGGGTATACTCAGACATGAGTCCCTTTCTCACTGCTCCATCAGGATTCAAGCAAGCCGGGCCGAAGAGGCTGAAATGCCAGAAACCGGTCCCCGGTAGCTTGTCTCCTTTCTGGTAAAGAATTGGCTTGGTAGTTTAGTCTGCCCTGTTCCCATGATGCACTGGGCCAGGGACAGACTGATTTGCATATAGCCAGATTCTGAGCTGGGATGGGGCAGTGAGATAAATAACGGTGATGGATCAAGCCCTGATCTTTGGACTGGGTAAGAGTGGTCTGCTCAATTCAGACACTCTGTTCATCACCACCCCCTTTTGTAAATCGATTTTGGCCACTATAGGTGTGGCAGGGTATACTCAGACATGAGTCCCTTTCTCACTGCTCCATCAGGATTCAAGCAAGCCGGGCCGAAGAGGCTGAAATGCCAGAAACCGGTCCCCGGTAGCTTGTCTCCTTTCTGGTAAAGAATTGGCTTGGTAGTTTAGTCTGCCCTGTTCCCATGATGCACTGGGCCAGGGACAGACTGATTTGCATATAGCCAGATTCTGAGCTGGGATGGGGCAGTGAGATAAATAACGGTGATGGATCAAGCCCTGATCTTTGGACTGGGTAAGAGTGGTCTGCTCAATTCAGACACTCTGTTCATCACCACCCCCCTTTTGTAAATCGATTTTGGCCACTATAGGTGTGGCAGGGTATACTCAGACATGAGTCCCTTTCTCACTGCTCCATCAGGATTCAAGCAAGCCGGGCCGAAGAGGCTGAAATGCCAGAAACCGGTCCCCGGTAGCTTGTCTCCTTTCTGGTAAAGAATTGGCTTGGTAGTTTAGTCTGCCCTGTTCCCATGATGCACTGGCCAGGGACAGACTGATTTGCATATAGCCAGATTCTGAGCTGGGATGGGGCAGTGAGATAAATAACGGTGATGGATCAAGCCCTGATCTTTGGACTGGGTAAGAGTGGTCTGCTCAATTCAGACACTCTGTTCATCACCACCCCCTTTTGTAAATCGATTTTGGCCACTATAGGTGTGGCAGGGTATACTCAGACATGAGTCCCTTTCTCACTGCTCCATCAGGATTCAAGCAAGCCGGGCCGAAGAGGCTGAAATGCCAGAAACCAGTCCCCGGTAGCTTGTCTCCTTTCTGGTAAAGAATTGGCTTGGTAGTTTAGTCTGCCCTGTTCCCATGATGCACTGGGCCAGGGACAGACTGATTTGCATATAGCCAGATTCTGAGCTGGGATGGGGCAGTGAGATAAATAACGGTGATGGATCAAGCCCTGATCTTTGGACTGGGTAAGAGTGGTCTGCTCAATTCAGACACTCTGTTCATCACCACCCCCTTTTGTAAATCGATTTTGGCCACTATAGGTGTGGCAGGGTATACTCAGACATGAGTCCCTTTCTCACTGCTCCATCAGGATTCAAGCAAGCCGGGCCGAAGAGGCTGAAATGCCAGAAACCGGTCCCCGGTAGCTTGTCTCCTTTCTGGTAAAGAATTGGCTTGGTAGTTTAGTCTGCCCTGTTCCCATGATGCACTGGGCCAGGGACAGACTGATTTGCATATAGCCAGATTCTGAGCTGGGATGGGGCAGTGAGATAAATAACGGTGATGGATCAAGCCCTGATCTTTGGACTGGGTAAGAGTGGTCTGCTCAATTCAGACACTCTGTTCATCACCACCCCCTTTTGTAAATCGATTTTGGCCACTATAGGTGTGGCAGGGTATACTCAGACATGAGTCCCTTTCTCACTGCTCCATCAGGATTCAAGCAAGCCGGGCCGAAGAGGCTGAAATGCCAGAAACCGGTCCCCGGTAGCTTGTCTCCTTTCTGGTAAAGAATTGGCTTGGTAGTTTAGTCTGCCCTGTTCCCATGATGCACTGGGCCAGGGACAGACTGATTTGCATATAGCCAGATTCTGAGCTGGGATGGGGCAGTGAGATAAATAACGGTGATGGATCAAGCCCTGATCTTTGGACTGGGTAAGAGTGGTCTGCTCAATTCAGACACTCTGTTCATCACCACCCCCTTTTGTAAATCGATTTTGGCCACTATAGGTGTGGCAGGGTATACTCAGACATGAGTCCCTTTCTCACTGCTCCATCAGGATTCAAGCAAGCCGGGCCGAAGAGGCTGAAATGCCAGAAACCGGTCCCCGGTAGCTTGTCTCCTTTCTGGTAAAGAATTGGCTTGGTAGTTTAGTCTGCCCTGTTCCCATGATGCACTGGGCCAGGGACAGACTGATTTGCATATAGCCAGATTCTGAGCTGGGATGGGGCAGTGAGATAAATAACGGTGATGGATCAAGCCCTGATCTTTGGACTGGGTAAGAGTGGTCTGCTCAATTCAGACACTCTGTTCATCACCACCCCCTTTTGTAAATCGATTTTGGCCACTATAGGTGTGGCAGGGTATACTCAGACATGAGTCCCTTTCTCACTGCTCCATCAGGATTCAAGCAAGCCGGGCCGAAGAGGCTTAAATGCCAGAAACCGGTCCCCGGTAGCTTGTCTCCTTTCTGGTAAAGAATTGGCTTGGTAGTTTAGTCTGCCCTGTTCCCATGATGCACTGGGCCAGGGACAGACTGATTTGCATATAGCCAGATTCTGAGCTGGGATGGGGCAGTGAGATAAATAACGGTGATGGATCAAGCCCTGATCTTTGGACTGGGTAAGAGTGGTCTGCTCAATTCAGACACTCTGTTCATCACCACCCCCTTTTGTAAATCGATTTTGGCCACTATAGGTGTGGCAGGGTATACTCAGACATGAGTCCCTTTCTCACTGCTCCATCAGGATTCAAGCAAGCCGGGCCGAAGAGGCTGAAATGCCAGAAACCGGTCCCCGGTAGCTTGTCTCCTTTCTGGTAAAGAATTGGCTTGGTAGTTTAGTCTGCCCTGTTCCCATGATGCACTGGGCCAGGGACAGACTGATTTGCATATAGCCAGATTCTGAGCTGGGATGGGGCAGTGAGATAAATAACGGTGATGGATCAAGCCCTGATCTTTGGACTGGGTAAGAGTGGTCTGCTCAATTCAGACACTCTGTTCATCACCACCCCCTTTTGTAAATCGATTTTGGCCACTATAGGTGTGGCAGGGTATACTCAGACATGAGTCCCTTTCTCACTGCTCCATCAGGATTCAAGCAAGCCGGGCCGAAGAGGCTGAAATGCCAGAAACCGGTCCCCGGTAGCTTGTCTCCTTTCTGGTAAAGAATTGGCTTGGTAGTTTAGTCTGCCCTGTTCCCATGATGCACTGGGCCAGGGACAGACTGATTTGCATATAGCCAGATTCTGAGCTGGGATGGGGTAGTGAGATAAATAACGGTGATGGATCAAGCCCTGATCTTTGGACTGGGTAAGAGTGGTCTGCTCAATTCAGACACTCTGTTCATCACCACCCCCTTTTGTAAATCGATTTTGGCCACTATAGGTGTGGCAGGGTATACTCAGACATGAGTCCCTTTCTCACTGCTCCATCAGGATTCAAGCAAGCCGGGCCGAAGAGGCTGAAATGCCAGAAACCGGTCCCCGGTAGCTTGTCTCCTTTCTGGTAAAGAATTGGCTTGGTAGTTTAGTCTGCCCTGTTCCCATGATGCACTGGGCCAGGGACAGACTGATTTGCATATAGCCAGATTCTGAGCTGGGATGGGGCAGTGAGATAAATAACGGTGATGGATCAAGCCCTGATCTTTGGACTGGGTAAGAGTGGTCTGCTCAATTCAGACACTCTGTTCATCACCACCCCCTTTTGTAAATCGAGTTTTAGAAAGTAGGCATTTTCTTGTTTAACCATTCTGTGTGCCTCTGCCTGATTGTGTATTTACTGACTGGTTTTGGAGTGGCCCGGGCTGGGGATGTGCATTCAATGTAGACAGCCACTGGGGGGGTTGAGGTGTGCCTGGCCCTTCCTGAATGACTCAGAGCTGGGCTGAATAGACCCTGGCTGAATTTAGAGTAGTAGGAGGAGATTTCCTTGCACCTGAATAGGGCCCGTCTCCCTTGCACAATGTTGTCTCCACCCCCTGGAATCATGCTGCACCAGTGAGGACAAAACTGGTTTGGACTGGGGTCAAAGAACCTTGCACAAAGAGAACAAAGACATTTGGGAGCATAAGTATTAGACTTAAAACCTTAGAGTTTTAGATTACTTCTGGACTCAAGAGGAACCTTAGCCAAGGATAAAAGCTGAAGAGCAGTAAGGAGGTGCGCTGCCCCTTTGCTGCGTGCTGCGTGGGGTTGGCCTGCATTTGCTGTTTCTACCAAGGAGAGGACAAAGACTGGAACTTTGCTTTGAACTTGCTTGAAGAAGATTTCCAAGGGCCTGAGGTGTGCTGGCCTCCTGTTCTGAAGTCTCAGGGACACAAAGACTTCACCCCCAGCATCCCTGAACTATCTTGCTGAGAGTTCTGACATGCCAGGAGGTACCTATTCAAGTTTTGGGCCACTGGAGGATGTTCCTGATGTTGGGAGCTGGAAGAAACCTAAGAGAAGCAAGAAAACCTCTCTCTGACGCCGTCAGTGATGCTGCTGGGACTCCGTGACCTGCATCGAGGCCCAAGGCACCGGTCATGAAGTGAACGATGCACACTCTGGCCTGCCTTCAGTTCCGAATCCGTTGACACCACCCAACGCCAGTGTTCACACAGATGTCGGCATCGCAAGCGCCTACATCCTGTTATTGTGGCACCGATAACCGCTGAGGGTGACTCCACAAGCGCGCAGATTTTGCTTCGTCACCGGAACCGACGCCTGACTGCCAACGCAACCACCTTCCCCAATCCTGGACTCGACACATCTCCCCCTTGTGAACATGACGCATCGCCTCCCCCATGGCAGCAAGGAATCCGGCCTCGACCTCGGGCCAATGCCTCACCACCACGCCGTGCATCTTCATAGACTTCGTTTCCAAGGTACAGTTTGTTTGGGGGGGGTCCTTGTGACTCCATGACCCACGCCGTGCTCCTTACGGTTGGCGCTGTACTTTGGATTTATTGCTGTCACAATGTCAGAATAGCCCCAGGTAGAGCTATTTGTTTTATACAAGCTTTCTTTTTGCAATAACTGTTCTAAAGTCATATCTTATTACATGTATGTTGATCATTTTATTCTTGTTGAGTTTAGGTAAAGGCACTGGGCCTGATTCACAAATTTAAACTTAGGACAAAAATTTAAGTTTAGACCTGAAGTCTAAGTTTAGATCTAAACTCTAAATTTACTAGTAGTAAAGTAAGACTTTTGGTCTAAGTTTAGATCAAAAGTCTAAAATTAAACCACAAATCTAACTTTATTACTGGCAAAGTTAGACTTTTGGCCTAAGTTTAGACCTTTAGTCTTAACTTAGGCTAAAAGTTTAACTTTACTACAAGTAAAGTTAGACTTTTGGTCTAAGTTTACCTTTGTGAATCAGGCCCTTTATTTTTCTAAACTGGTGTGGTGTCCATTTGTGGTGGTATCACTGTATTACTGTATATTTCAAGTACAAATACTTTACTCGTTGCCTTTTGGATAAGTCTGTCTGCTTAAGGCAAGCTACCCAGGAAATATGCAGTGCTTAACTAAAGTGTGGATCCCCCTCACCCTGACGAGAAGCATGGGGTCTCTATTTGGATAAAGGTACCTACCACTGCCAACTAGAGACCCCCATTTCTAACAATAAGCCTTTGTGATTTGGCCCGATTATGTTTTCTTCCTTCCTGCACACTGTTTATATTTACTGTGCTGCATTGTTTATCTTCTGCTGGGAGCAGGCTGATGTCATTCTGGTTGGTCTGTACATGTTGTACCTTTTCAAAATTATTAGTTATATATTTTTAATCTACAGCTTGATTCTAGAAGAGAACACAACATAATTAAGCACATCTACTTGAAAAATAGAATTCAAACCTGTAATTTCCAGATTCTGGCACTTAGCCTCTGTATTTTACAGAACAAATGGTAGGAAAACAAAAACAGCTTAGAAAGGAAACATGCAGGCCTCAATTCAATCGCACATTACTATTATTTTGTTCATGTTGTTTTAATTTTAGTTTCTACATTCAGTCTGAACTTGGAATTTCCAAAAGTAATTAAAAAGAGACTTTTGCGTTTTTCTTCTACTTTTCCCATCAGTAATGCAAGAATTATCTTCAATTTAGCACTCTGTTAGGATATGCAAGTTAATATTAGTCGTTGTTATTGACTGTGGCATGCTTATAGGACCGGCTTTAGAGCAATGCAATTGATGCGGCCGCACTGGGCGCTGACCTTGGGAGTGGGGGTGGTTGGGGGCACTTCTATCTGGGGGGGCACTGTGTTTAGCAATAACTACGATTTAAAAGCACCTGCTGCAGAGCCCCTTGTCGGTCCAGCTTTTAAGGCAGCAATAAAAATGTCAAGATAACCCTTGTGATTAATGTTCTTGCTGGAGAGAGAGATTTGAGTTTTGTCTAGTGTCAGTTTTGATTCGCCAAAAAGTAGTGCACAG
This sequence comes from Lissotriton vulgaris, assembly GCF_964263255.1. Classification (NCBI taxonomy): domain Eukaryota; kingdom Metazoa; phylum Chordata; class Amphibia; order Caudata; family Salamandridae; genus Lissotriton; species Lissotriton vulgaris. Next base: position 476,421,881 of record NC_141694.1, read on the forward strand.
GGGTAATATGCCTGCTGCAAAGAACATATATGTATTTTATGTTGATAGCTGAGTGGATTAGCAAAGCCAACCTTTACCAGTGCTTTAAAACGAACTAAATGTATGTTAGAAGGGCTATGGAGAGATAAGGGGCACTTTTGTCGGTGGTAGTGAGTAAATCCGAGGAGAAGGTCATGTGGGCAGTGGCGCCAGAAAAGATTGTCGCACCGGGCACCATCCCTTCTGGTGTAAATTACAGCAGATCCAGGGGGCATATTATCAAGGGGGTTTATCTCCGCTTTTTTGGCTTTAAAAGCCAAGAAAGCGGAGATAAAATTATCTCCCTATTACCTAGCTGTCGCTAACACCAGTTAGCGACAGGTAGTAGGAGATAGCGACCATCTTGGGCCCCACTTTTCATGTCAGTGATATTTATCACTAATGACATGCAAAGTGGGCGTGCCAAGATGTTAGCGACTGGAAACAGTGGCTAACATCGCTATCTCCTATTATCAACTTTTGGAGATATTCGCGCTAAGCGCGAATATCTCCAAAAGCTAACACCTGCCCTGAGCAGTTCTTAGCCATGTTATCCAATGGTAGGTGGATAACATGGCTAAGACCATTAGCTCGCTAATGCATGAATATCGCTGACTTTTCAGCGATATTCATGCATAGCGGACGATTTTTATCGCATTTGCGATAAACCTTGGTAATACCAAGGTTTATCTGCGATAAAAAAACGCAGCAGCTCGGCGATAATTTTTTCACGCTAACCAAGCAATAGCGATAATTATTGCTATTGCTTGGTAATATGCCCCTAGGTTTTTTCTCTTCAAAGTACACCACTCTGGCTAAACATTTCAAACTTCACAGGTCTGAAGGAAAAAAAACGAGTTTTCCTTCAAAGAAGAAATACCATTTATCTAAATGTTCAGGATTAGGAAATTCGATAAAATATTATTTTAACTTTTGGGGTTTTGATTTTACTTAAAAATATGTTACTTTACCATGTCTCTCATTGATCAAACAAGGGCAATTTTTGCTCCCTTACACTTTCCGCAGCACTGACATCGGTATCAGTCATGAGTACCTCAGATGTGTTGAAAGTCTGAGAAATGTGTTTACATTTACACTAGGTTGTGAATACTCACTTAGAGAGAACTAATTTTTCTCACTGCATTCCATGCAATTTACCCGACAACCGAACATGGTTCGGAATGTTCACTTGTGTAACTTAAGTTTAAAACTATGAGGCAGATGTACTAAGTTTTCACGTAAAGCAGCACAGCAACAAAAGTTGAACAGATTTTGGATAGCATATGGTTTATTCTTTTCTGGGTCGGTTTGTATATTAACCTGTCTCTAATTAAACCACTCCTGCACCGCCCGCCACAATACTGAAAATGACATGCAGCATTTGCATAACCAAAGGGGCAGACACTGCGCGGTGCCTGCCGCTTTGATCATGTAAATGTCGGGGGTACCACAGGTACCCCCAGTGTGCACCCCCCCCATTCTCCTTCACTCTGGGGGCCCGCAGGGGGGCCTCAGAGTGAAGCCCGCCTGCCTTTCCGGCATGTCAATTTACCCATTGTAATATGGCTGGCAGTGTTTAACAGACACACCACCATATGAAACAATTTCCGCCCCGGCCGCAAGGCGACCGGGGCGCAAAACAGGCGGGTGGTGTTTTACACCGCCGCGGTCCCCCCTGCCATCCTAATATTGCCGGAGGGAATTGGGCAGTGGATGTTGGGCGGATTGCCTCGCCAGGCCGGCGGTGGCTACCGCCAGCCTGGCGGAGGCAATCCGCCCGACATCCTAAAGACCCCCATAGTCTTCAAATATTAAACACATTAAAAACTGCCAAAATTCTTACTGCATTAATATGTTCATCAGTTACTCTAATGTGCAAATTGTACAGCGCTACAACTTCAGGCCCTTTAACATGTGTACTTGCCAAGTGTTTTACAATGCATGCGGCATCGACTTTGGAAGAAAATGATCTAACCAGGCTTTGGAATGCACCGCTAGCTGCGATCAGTCATATAAAAATGTGTGCAGACGGGTCTTTAAGTGGGATGAAAAAAGTAGCGGCTCTCTAAAACGGAACATATAAAATACATTTCTGTGATTCCCATAAAGTGCCACTGACCAGTATTTTGGTTTTTGAGATGTTATTGCATCCAGATATATAACACAACAACTGACATACACCTACAACCTACCAGTACTATTGGCTCAACGGCTGTTATTGTTTAAGATAAATTATTAACAATGATTTTTTATAAATAATTAACATTTGAAATGTTAAAATTCTGAAAATTTGAGGCTGTGAATTAAATATTATTGAGGCCTGTGGAATGGGTATTGGCCTTCAGCTGTTTGTTTTTTGTTAGATATGTATGCCCTTTTTATCTGAACATCTCATATATTTTCACATCTTCATCTCTTTCCTCTTCAGCATTCTCTTTTCAGGCTCCGTCAAATGTACTTCCTCGCATCTCCCTCACTTCACCACCATGAACATGTACTGCACTCGCTCATGTTTAAGCACTATATTTTCTTTTACTTTTGCCTTGTAAATGTTTGATATCTGTATACCCCCTTCACACACGTTTAAAACATTTATTTTATTGATTTTGTCAATGGTACATGATAATGCGGTCAGAAGTAATAAATCATAGAGTCAATCAAAATACATCCCAACTCGGTGAACAGAACCCCCTGCCATGCACTGTACTACTGGTTCAATTGTACATGTTCATTGTTTCATATAATACAGTTACAATCTGAAGTGCTAACATCCTAGAATTGTAATAGACATTACTTGTCCGGGACTGTTATACTACAATGGGTTGGCCGGTATATCACTGGGCATGCGGCCACCAGTATACACACCCATACACTGTTAACTAACGCAGGTGTGCACATCTATGGTGGGGAAATGTACTGTAACGTCCTATCAACTATCTTGAGGGGGGGTGTCTTCTAGAGCTCCGACCCCCTCATGCGTCGCATGGGTTGTATCTGCACCTTCAGTGATATAGAGAAGGTATGTTGTCAGGGGACCCCATATGTCTCTGGGCCTGGAGTTGGGCGGGAGTAGTTCGGCATAACTGACGGATTGCTCCTGCCATGTTGTGAGAGTGTGCAGCCAACCTTTAAATGTGGGGGCCCTGCCTCGCCCCATCTGCATGCTACCTTACGCTTGGCGATTAGGAAACCTAGTGCTAAATACTTTTTATATAGGGTGAGCCCATTTGTACATCCCAATAGGGCCATGACAGGTGATACTTGTAGTGGTGTGCCAATCATTTGTGCCATACGTGCAAACACGTGTTGCCAGTAGTCTAAGATTGCCGGGTACTGCCAGGCCAGGTGGAGAAAGTCTACTCCTTCGCCTTCCCATCTGGCACATCTATCATCCTCCCTAACTTTAAACTTATAGAGCTTGGCCGGGGTGTAGTATAGTCTATGCATGAATTTATAATGGTTAAGCCGCAGTGAACTATTTGCGGTTAATGCCTTTGTCTGCTTGAAGCAGAATTCCCATTGTTCACCTGTCAGTTGCACCCCTAGGTCACTATCCCATTCCAAGCAGGCCATCTGCAATCGGGGTTTTAATACTTTTTATGTGATGGTAGATAAGTGAGGTGAGTTGTCGGGGAGGTTCCACCTGCAGAAGCATGTGAAGCGGTGGTAGTCTGGGTTGCTCTAGGGGGAATGCCGTGTGGCTGCCTTCACGCTTTGTCTGAGCCTTACAAACATGAATAACTCAATGGTGGTGGGAGTGTTTTTGCATAAGAATTGCTCCTTGGACTGGAAGGTACTGTTCGTGTAGAATTCTCCCCACGTGTTGAACTGTACTTTTTCTAACATTGATCAACATTGTCACTTGTATGTGACCTGGAGGGATGGATAAAAGATCCGCAGTATTTTGGGTGAGTATAACATGGTTACATCCAGCTTGGTATCGATTTTAGTCCAAGCTGAGTTAGTGCATGTGAAGGTGTGGGGTCCCGCTCTCGCTCTCTACTGGGGGTGAACAAGAAGCCTGAAGGGGGTGGGAGCCATATACCCTTCCTCTAATGCCAAGTGTGGCATGAAGGGAGGCGGATGGAACCAGTATGTGGCAAATGGTGCCTGGGCACAATAGGAGTAGAGTTCATAGTTAGGCACCTCGTAGCTCCCTTGTGAGAATGGCAGCATCAGAGTGTCCTAGCTAAGTCTTGCTTAGTTGCCCCCCATATCAGCCAATTGTCTGTGTTTTAGCGCACCGAAGAAGCGTTTGACAGGGTTGTATGGTGTATTGGTAAAAAGGTAAAGAAATGTAGGCAATAATATTATTTTTACTAAGGAGATCCTCCCTGCCAGGAAAGGGGCAAGGCCAGCCACCACGTGATAGACTCTGTGACTTTTTCCAGAATTACTCCATAATTAGCCCGCATTAATTCCTCCCTGTTTCTGGCGATCTGAGCCCCCAGATATTTGATTTCCTCTCCTTTCCATGTCAGTGGGTAATCTAAAGCATACAGGGTAGTCACCCCTGTGAGTGGTAAAACTGCTGACTTGGTCCAGTTGATGTTTATGCCTGAGATTACCCCGAATTTAGTGATTATCCTGAGTAAGGGGTTAAGATTGTCTTGTGGATCTTTGAGGTAGAGTGTTACATCATCAGTGCAGAGTGAGATTATGAGCTGTCTGGACGGGTACACTAGTGCCTGCTCCTTAAGGTGCAGCCTAATTTTCACAGCTAGTGACTCTATGGGCAGGGCAAATAGTATGGGGGATAGGGGGGAGCCCTAGCATGTCCACCTGGCGATGCAAAACTGGACGACCGCGCTCCATTGAGGAGGACGGTGGCTGTGGGTTGTTGATACAAGAGTTTCACTCATCTGAGGAAGACTGGGATATCCCCATATACCGCTGTGTACCTAGCAGATAATCCCACTCAACAGAATTAAATGCCTTGGTGACATCAAGGAAAACCGCTGTACTATCGGGTCAATATCCTGTAAGACTACAAGGAGGGTCCAGACGTTGTGGGATGTCGATCGGTTTGGGATGAATCTGGACTGGTCCGGCAGAACTAGCCTATCCATTAACAGGTTTAATCTGTTGGAGAGGACCTTCGCAATAATTGTGGTGTCGTAGTTGATCAGTGAAAGGAGCTGATAAGAGTCACACAGGGTAGGGGGTTTATATGGCTTGAGGAGGGATGTGATCAGGGCCTCTCTCATGGTGGTCAGGAGCCGTCCCTCCTGCATGGCCTCATAGAAAAATATTTTGAATATAGGGATGAGTTGCATCCGGTATGTCTTATAAAATTCAATAGGGAGACCATCTGACCCCGGCACACACCCCGACTTTATTTGCATGATCACCGCCATAATCTCATCCTCCTTCAGCTCCGCTGCAAGAAATTTACATTGTGAATCTCCCAGTCAGCTATTTGGAAAATATTTTGCACCGGGCACATTGCTGGATAATACTAGCAACGCAAATAAACTTCAGACCAAAAAAACAAGATATACCAACAATACAACTAATATGGAAAAATATATTTTGTTTTTATTTTTCTTCTTTTTTTGCTCTGATTATACCAACAGGAGATACAGATGTTTTTCAGGTTATCCATATAATGCAATAATCAGTGGTTCAAAGATGTATAATCACGTCTAGAATTTATGTTTCATGAAAATAATAAATCATCATGTATCAAGTGTATTCATAAATGTTTTTATATCTTGAAATACTTTTAAAAAAATTATAAAAATAAAAACAACATATGTTTCTATATTAGCTGTATTGTTTGTATATCTTGGTTTGTTGGTCTAAAGTGTATTTGCTTTGCTAGTATTAACCAGCACTGTGCCCGGTGCAAAATATTTTCCAAATAGTTGTTTTCCCTCTTAGGGTTGTATCCTTTCTTTCAGGGGCCCCGGTATTTTTCCAGAGTAAGAATCTGCCAGTCAGGTCAGGGCGGTATCTGGGTAATATGTGGGGAGGTCAAGTGGCTGCCTTCTATGCGTTGTGTATATGGTTTTGCAGTATGTCATGACGGTATGTAACTGCTTGAGGAGGTTTTTGTGGATTTCGCCCTCTGAGTCTTGGATTTCCGCTACATAGTTGGAGAATTCGGGTTGTCTGATAAGGCCCGCTAGTACCTTAATGGGGCGGTCCCCTTCACTGTATGTGAGTGCAACATGATATTTACTACTAAATTTGCATTTGTGGTTGGCAGCATCTTTGTATTCCGTCAGTTTGCCCCGTAACTTGGCCCTGAAGGGACCGTCTTCAGTTGTGTCGCTGAGCTCACGTTCCAGTATGTTAATGTCAGCTTCTAACCGGTTGAGGACGTTACGGATATCTTTTAGGATGCCCCCCCTCCCTTGGCCATGCAGGACCCCCTGATGGTAACCTTGAATGCTTGTTTAACCACAAAACCTCAGGGAAGACCTGGGGAAGGGAACTAGAGGCACAGGGTGCTAGAAGTAGGCAGCCTCCAAACTATAATGTTTACCACAAAAGAGCCGCTCCTTGTATGATGACCTAAGTGCTATAGTGTAATAGTGTTAACTTGTGAGTACAGGTATCTCACAAAAAGTGAAAGACTAGTCTTACACACCACCTGGTGTCATGCTTCATCATTGACCAGTCCTCGCCCTCTAAAAACTTGGTTTGACAGAGGGCGGGCATACACCTAAAGAAAGGGATGCACTTCTAAAACTAAATGAGGGCCCTTACAAAAGAAGAGTGAGGTTATAAGGCCATTACAGGTGTCATACTTACTTTAATGTAACTGGCATCTGTATGGTGTTTAAAATAAATGGTCGGTGTGTTGGAGATTCTATTGTCCCCCCACTGTGCTACAAGTGGTGAACATCAGGACCTGTACTGCATAAACAGGCTCCACCATTACCGTGCTATACTGGTGAGGGTTCCACTAGATGGGGGGAACACTTTCACACTCCACCGTGTGTGCGGCTAAGGATAACACCTGTAGGAAAAGAAAACAGAAGTGAAGTATTATAGTGAAGGCAAGGCATTACTGGCGCACATTGCTATGTTAGCATAGGCTTATTATAAGTGGCTTGTTTTTAAGGTTCCTAGACTTACATCTCGACCTTAGTCTGCACAGTGAATGCTGAAGCCTCCAAGGTTATCATAACAATGTTAGGTGTTGTTCGGGCTGATTGGCTCATGCTCTAGACACAACATGCACGCAGCTGCAGCTATCTGTAATCTGGCGTCTTTAATATTGCACTGAATACATGATTTACACACTTGGAGAAAATCAGTTTCCAGAGAGACAGAGAGCTTTTTGCAGATCCTGATGTGATTTACTTTTGCTGATCTTGGAGGTATGGTGTCCCCTATTCAAGTCTATCAGAGACCTTCTATATTTTATAAAACTAGATCCTAGCTAGGAAGGGTGGCATGCAAGGCACTATAGGACCCGTTTCCACCATCATTATAATATGATTTCTCCTTTTGTGTTTTATGGAATTGTAACAATACTTATCGTATTATTTTGAATCATATGCCAGCTTATGTTCGCAAAAATACTGCATCTTAGAGCACGTCGTTAAAATAAACATTTTAAACTTTACAGTGTCTCTTTTTTACCCATGTTATGGACTGGTATGAGAATAACAAACGAAAGAGTGTTCTTGATTCCCACCATTCTTGAGAATCAGATCTGTCCATATCTGGGAACATGGTATTGTTGAAATCGCCACCCCAAAGTAAGTATGTAGAACCCACAAATAACATTTTTCCCCATGGGGGGGGGGGGAGAAGAGTGGATCGTCTACATTGGGACAATAGCAATTGGCAATGGTCATGTCATGTGAGGCCAAGGGCCACCACATTAGACAGTAGTGACCTTGTGGGTCTGTGGATATACTGCCTAGGATGAAATGTGTATTCCGCATAATGAGAGTTGCAACTCCCCTGGAGTAAGTGGAGTAGTGGCGAAGTTGGGTTTAGTGTTCGGGTCTAGGTGAGTCTCCTACAATATGGCAACATGAACTTGGTGTCGCTCGAGATATCCCAGAATCTGTTCTTTTTTACGCAGATTATTTAGTCCCCGGACCTTCCACATTATGCAGTAAAGTCTAGATTGCATTTCAGGGGTTGTAGGTAGTGAAGCTAATAACTGCACATGGTTTAGCTAGTACTACTAGAATGTGTATCTGTTGAACCTGCATGTACATCAAAAACTGTGCTAGGCATACAAACCCATCTGCCTCCCACTCCGACATCCCCAACTTGTCGGGCATACATTCCCTCCCCTGCTTAACTTCCAGAATAGGAAAGTATACGGTGTACAAGAAAAAGGGGTTCGCCCGTGTGGGTAATGCTAGAGGCCCGCAACTCGCTATAACCACCCTATCGTCCCACCCGTTTGCTGCCTCTCCTTGAACGGACTGGTACCGGATGTGAGATGAGGGTGGGTGTCCGGGCTGTAAGAGTCTTCTAGTCTATGCTGAGGAAGTGTTATAGGCTGGAATCGGTGCAAGTCCTATGAACCCAGCCTTAGACATAATAGGTTGGACACTTGACTAAGTGGTCAGGGGGGACTATTGTTAGTCCAACTTCGACAGTAGAGATTTGGATCTTGAGTGAGACCTATTGGAAGTCATGGCAGACTGTGCTCTCTGGTGCCTTTTCAGGTAATCTTCAACCTGCTGGTGGATATGGAACATGTGTTGTTGGTAGTATTGTTCTATCTCGTGCAGCACTGAGTCCATTCTTGAGTTCATAGCGTCGATTTTGCATCTATGGATGTGAGGCTATTTTTCATTGTGACCAGTCGTGGCTTCCAGCCCTCTTCCTGGCTCTCTGGTGTCTCTGTCTCTGGATGCTCGTCTGCTTGGGCCAGAGGCGTTTTGTATGACTCAAATGGGATTTTTGTTTGTTTCCCATCCATTCTGCACATCTTGGCCATGAGGATGAGGATCAACACCCACAGTACGCATATGGAGGGCGGATCCTGGCGCAGTTGGAAAGGAGTGAGTGAGCACCCAACCTCTACCACTAGATGGTAGCCAGCGCTAGGTTCCTGGCGGTTCCCTGTCTTGTCCCCCTAGTGATGGTAACATTTTTAGACAGAACCCCATTAATCAATACTTTGGCACTAGGGTTTACATATAGCTTCTGGACCGCTGTTATGATTCTCTCTCCGATGCCACAGTTTAACATGGCGGCCCACAGGAATTTCCAGGAGAACCTATCGAACACCTTCTCTGCGTTGAGCAGGATAAGCGCCATAGGGTCCCCTGTTGTTCCTGTGTAGTCAAAAAGAGAAATAACTCTTTGTACGTGATTAATTGTAGATCTCCCATGTACAAAACCATGTTGATGGTCGGAGACAATTTTATGTATCATTGGCGCGAGCCGTGTAGCTTAAAGTTTTGAATATAATTTTGAATCCCCATTAATCAGGGTAATAGGTCGATATAAACCCATTTCCTGAGGGTCTATATTTTTCTTAGGAAAAATGATTATTTTGGCTAATGACCATGACACCGGTGGATTCCCTCCCTGAAAGATAAATAGAAACAGTTCTAACATAATAGTCCTGAGTTGAGGTGCACATTTGACATAGAACTCAGTCGGGATCCCATCCATCCCTGCTGCTTTCCCATTGGTTAGGGAGTTCATAGAGAGTAAAATTTCCTCCCATTGGAGGGGACTATCTAGTATTTCCTGATCTTCTGCTCCCAGTCGATCTGTAGTAAGTGGGTCAAGATACGTTTCAGGATCCCTTTGTTCATTATTAGCCTCGTGAAATAGTTTCCGATAAAATCCCTGAAATGCAGCTCTTATATCAGAGGGTTCAGATCTCAAACCAAGTTCTGGGTCCTTGATTTCTTTTACTAGATTGATTGATGTTTCTTCCCGAGTTCGTACCGCCAGCTGGTGTCCCACTTTTTCACCTAATTCATAAGTTTTCTCGCTACGTATATTAGTTTTGGTAGTTACTTTTTCAATTAATATCTCCATAATATAATTTTTGGCGAGTGCTACACTACTCACTTCATTGTCTGTTACCCTTCCCTCCTGTACTGCCTTAATCAGATCTTCCTCAGCTCTACGCAGGTTTTGTTCTAATATTGCCATTATCTGTTTCCCTTCTTTATTATACCTAAAGGAAAATTGCATTGTTTCGCCTCTGACACAGGCCTTCAGAGTATCCCACACCATGTTGATTGTGGTAGAGCCCAGATTCTCCGCCAGAAAGGCCGGAATCCAAGTTCTCATATGCTGGCAATATCTCTCGTTCTTTAATAATGCTCTTTCAAATGTCCATGTTTTTATGGTGGATTTATCTGGACCACATGTTAAGCTTAATTCTAGTGGATTGTGGTCCGAGAGGACTCTAGGTAATTTTTCTATTTGGCAGGTTTTTTTAAAAGGATTAGAAATAAGCATATAATCTAGCCGTACATGCCGTGAATGTGGGTGCGAATAATATGTAAAGCCGGGGTCCCCTGGTTGTTTCAATGTCCATCCGTCAATTAAACCATGTAACCCACACAAATCTTTTAGTGCCTGAAAAACTTTCTGTTTCCTGCCCTGAAATTTAAACTCTGAGCCTATGGACCATTCTCCTGGTAGATGTATGTTCAAGTCCCCACATACTATCAGAGGAAGAGGCCAATGTACCAATTCGTTAGAAACACTGATCAGTACATCTGGGTCATCACTAACATTACCATAGATAGTGCACAGTGTCATCTTACTTTCCCTGTTGTTATAGAAGCATTCAGCAATTGCAAATCGTCCGAATTTGTCAGCAACTGATCTTGTAAATTGTACCCCCCCTCCTTTTGCCAAGATAGCGAGCCCCCTAGTACGAGTCCCTTGTGTTGAGGCTGTTTTGAGTCGATACCCAAGTGTTTTAAGCAGATGTTGCTGTGACCCCTCTATGTGCTTCTCCTGGAGACATATGATGTTCGCCCCAGTCAGCTGTAGTCCCACCGCTACTTTCTGCCTTTTTTTAAATCATTCAGGCCACAAATATTCATTGAGAGTATTTTTAGTTTAGCCATCCTCATATCTGTCAGTCAACGATTGATTTTTGTGTTGTTCTCTAAGCCATTGTGCTACCCGTGTCTTCTTTTCTTGTATTTCTCTGTGCCTTCTACATACCCCCAGTAGATATCTTGGGCCCTGATCCTCCCCCTTGACCTCTCCCCACCCCCCACCGTTTATGAAGCTGCCAGGCTCAATCCTGATCCTGTGTGATAACGTCTGACCGACCTCACCCACTCTCCATACCCCCTCTCTCCCTACATCCTTGTGCAATCCCTGTCTAACCCTAGAAGATTACATTATATCTCGCGAAATGCAATTAGCACTGAGAATAAAGTAAAGAAAAAGAAAGAGAAAGGCAGCTACACAAGAAAACAAAAAGAGATAAGCTAGACATCCCTAAACTGCATTTGCGAGTTACTATGAAGCTAGTACTTTTAGTCCAGTTTAGTCCAGTATATCAGTAGCGACAGGTGCGACAATATTATCAGCTTCCCCCTGCAGCCCCAGTTTTCTCGAGGATGATATCCTTCAGACCCTGCTCCACCTATATTTCTGAGGTGAAAAACATTGTTTTGCCCTGTGAAACCACTTTTAGTTTAGCAGGGTTTTGTAGGAAAGCGGTGGCCCCCGCTTTCTGGAAGGGAGTAATCAGCTGCCGCAGTCGCCAGCGTCGTTCCACCGTCGCATGTGCGAAATCCGGCTTGGCGAAAAAGGAAAAGTTCCCCCAGTTCCGTTTTTTATTTGGCCTTGTAAGGTCATAAACTGCCTGCCTTAAAAAAAAGTTACCAAAAAAAATCAGGATGACTCTAGGAAAGGATTGGCCTTCTCTAGGGTGTTTAGGGGGTGAAAAAGGGAATCTGTGCACCCGCTGAATTTCTTTGTCCCAATCCCCGTGTGTCAGTTCAGGAAATGCGTTCTTGAAGAGATTAATGGTAAATGCCCTGATATCCGTCCCCTCGCTGTTCTCTGGAATACCAAGGATCCTCAGATTATTCCGCCATTGGCGATTTTCTGCCTCTTCCAGCTTCCACATGATATCGGTCACAGCGTACCCTTTTGAGGTCACCTGAGTTTTTAAGGTTTCCACTGTATTCTCCAGTATTTCAGTCCGGTTTTCAACCATGCTCATTCTTTCTGCGCTGTCCATGCAAGTTTTCCCAATTTGTCGTACTGACCCTTGGAGTTTTTCTCTGCAGCTTGAGCAATCTGATTCTCTGACTTGACTTCTCTCTGAAATGAGTTTAGAGATTGTAAGATCATCGCCAGTGTGGGCTCTGTTGCCTTTTTATGATCTTGGATTTTGCCCTGGGATCTCTTTCCTTCAGCTATTGCATTCTGCTCCCCTGTCAGGGCAAGTGGTTGTGTGTCTGAATAATCCCATCTGAGTTCATGCTCTTCCTCAGTATCCTCTTGCTGTTTAGACCTTCGTCCCCCTGAAGCCCTGTTTGATTTCCTTGGCTTCCTTTGGCTACCTTGTTGCCTACCATTACTTTTTGAAGAATCTTCGCATCCCTCGGCGCTGCTTCCACTGAGTAGGTGCATACCTTCTGAGTCCCCTGACTCTTCATTCAAAGAAAAAAAGTTCTCCGTGGGGTCTGGGGACATGTAACCCATTTCTACATTGTCTACATTGTCTACAATGTGATCATGATTATCATTTATTTGCTGATTGACAACCCTTGAATCATTTAATTTGTTTCCCTCTTTCTGTGATGTGTTTCCAGTCTGATTATCAACGCTCAGCACCGTGATCTCAGAGCTTGACCCCATGATTTACGCATTCCATTTTTATCTGAATTGTCCGTAACTCCGCTGCTTTCCTCCTCATTTATCTCTTTATGTTTAGGCATGCTCTCAATAGCCCCCCTCTGATGTAGTGCCGGGCCCCCCACACCAACAGAGTCATTGTTTAAATCCTTGTTTGTTTTACTGGTAAAGAGGCTTGTAATGGCAGTCTGTTTTTTATCTCTTATGGATTTGCTAAAGTAATCTTAGCACTTTTATTCCAAATATTCTTCTTCTTACCAGTGTTTGACGTGGCTTTGCGCTGGTCCGCGCTTATTTTCCCGTCATTGATCTCCTTCGCTTCCTTGGACTCCGGCCGTGAAATTGGGGCTGGAACAGGTACTGTGGAGCGTGACTTGATCCGCGCTCCACCTCGGGCTGCCATCTCACTCCTCGAGGACGTTTCCGCGTTCCCGGTGTTCTGCACCAAGCTTCGGTTGCTAGGCAACCACGGGCTGCTCACGTCAATTTCACCCCGCTCGGGGATGACTGTCAGAAGAAGCCGGGCTAGCGCTTCCCAGCGCCGGCTGTCTCCCGGAGCTCGATGTCGATGACCCCATGGAGCGACGGAGTTGCCTAGTACCCCGATCGGGTCCAGCCAGTAACACCAGCGGTTCCACTGGTTCCAGATCCCAGGGCCAGGGTGCATTTCTCGGATGGCACGCAGGGATCAGAGCGATGGTGTGGAGGTGAGTCAGCAGAGGTCTCACTCAGATGCCATCTTGCTTCAAACCCCAGTCTTGCTTCCCTTGTTCATTGTGCACGTCAGAGGGCTGTTGTGATGTCACCAGCACATCAAAGGCACTTTTGGGCATCAGCACTGGGCCTCTATTCCCCAAAAATCAGACACTACTGGAAGTGTAACTGAAGCTCTGCCAGAAGAACTTTTGTCCTGCTTAAGGGACTCAACTGGACTGCTGATCTGGAAGGCCTGGTTTTCTGCTTGCTGCTCTCTGACTCTGCTGAAGGAAAGCTGGACTTTTCCTTCACTCCAAGGGATTTCCAAGGGCTTCATGGTTTGACTCCAGTTGCTTGAATCTCAAGGATATCAAAGTCTCTACCCCTGTTCCTGTGCCTGGTTCACTGGAAGTGGACCAAGCTACTTGCATCAACGGATTTGACACGATGCAACGTGAAGCCCGGCAAAGCCTCCTCATTCAGCTGACATCTCCTCAGAAGTGATGCCAGATGAACAAAGCCTCTCTTCACTGCTTTTTGGAACCGACACTGGCCAATGCAAAGCCTTGCAAACGTCTGGCCATGTAGATTGTGCCATGGTACTGTGTTCAGTGGGCCAAGTTGGTCCCTGTAGCCTACCTGTGCTCAATTGTGGTCAGCCTGAACTTGTGACTCTGTCCCAGTCCAACACAACTAGATAACCCCTATTGGTGCATATTGCTTGTAAGCGCTAGACTCTTTTTAATTCTTTAATAACTTCTACTCATTAGAATTTTGTAGGTTTGGAGTGGTTTTGTTCAGAATATAATAAACTATTTTTCTAAACCTGTGTGGAGTCTTTTTGTGGTGCACTCACTTTGTTACTCTGAGTGTGTGTGTTGCACAAATACTTTATATACTGCCTCTTTCAATAAGCCTGACTACTTTGTGCCACGGTATCCGAAGGGATGAGAACAGGTTATCTTTTAGAGCTGTAGTTCCTGCCTGGCCTGGGTGCCTACCTCAGCCAACTAGGAGTCAAATTTCAAACACAGGATTAGCTACATTCCTGCTGGGTAGGTGTAGCAGGTTACAATGCATTTCTGAACAGACTTGTCCACACTGAGAAGCCCATTTATTCTCATGTCAATTCATGTGGAAAATTGAAAGGATAGCTTGGTTTGAAGCTCTAAGAAAGATGTAGGTAGTGCTGATGGACTAAACTCTAATGAAGACTTTAAAGCACAGCAGAGCGAATAAGTGATTGAATGCCATACTACCAGAGTAAATGCTAAAGTTTGGGATTGATTACATCATATGTTTTTTATGCTGTGCTATGCTATGTTATGTTATGCTATGCAACACTACATTACTTTATGTTATCCTATGCTATGTGATGTTATGTAATGTAACATTAAATATATATATACAATGATTTTTGAATAAGTAGAATATTTAGAAATGTTTGTATATACAAAAATGTATTAATACAAAGATATTATGAAATTCTTAGAAAATATATTTTTTAAATGTGTTTGTTTTTTGATAAATGTTAAAAGAAATTACATGTACACACATTTTTACAAATTGTATTATTGTTGTGTTTATTTTGTACATTTTTTAAAAGTTTATGAATATTAATATATATGTTTTATGCTGTTTAATTTTTATTAGTAATTAAAATAGTACTTTTATCATTTAAAAATATAACTATGAAGATAAAGGATAAAGGTTTGTAGTGTAAATTAGTGTGTGTTTTTACATAACATTTCTACTGCATTTCAAATGTTAGAAAATGTAGTACTGATTTTCTTTGTAATATTCGTTTTTGTAATATTGTATGTAAAGTGTTTTATTTTGAAGTGGAAAGTGTAATTTTAAAATATTTATTGTCCAACACCTGCCCCTATAGGGTTTAGATTGGAGTGGGAACACAAAATGTAACCCTGTAGTGTCCAACGTCATCAGCATATGGTTTGTATTGGAGGGGGAACAAACACCTTCTTCAATATGGTTTAGATTGGAGTGGGAATAGTAAATGTGACCCTTTTCGTTAACAACACATTCCTCAAATTAGTTTAAATTGAAGCTGGAATTTCAATTGCCCCCCTTTAGTCTTCAACACCTTCTCCAATGTGGTAAGACTGGAATGAGAATAGTATATATGACCTCTTTAGAGTCCAACACCATTCAAAAATGCTGTATAATAAAAGCATGTCACACCTTTTAAAGTTTTTATTCATTTCCATTTTTAATTTCTGTGTAGTTTAACAGTAAGTATTTGATAAACTCTAATAAATAAAATAAAAAATTAAGTAAATTAAACACTTTTTAATTTTTATTTATAATAAAAAATTGGGTAAATTATATTTATATTTGTGTGCTATAGGTTTTCAACTTAAATTTTTTAATCTTAACAATTCTTTACAATGTATTAACTTTTTTTACATATATGTTTTCGACATTATTTTCACATACGTTTTATGAGTATATATCAAAGAATATATTTTATACTATTATTTCATTTATATATTTACATATTTCACAATTTTTTTTAACATTTCTTCAACTGTTCTACAATATTTACCATTCATTTATATTGGGAAATAGTATTTTATTTACTTTTATTTGGCGAGCATTTTTTTTTTACCACTACCTTATTTTTTGTAATCTATTTGTGTAATTTGTAGTCATCCTTCCCAGAACCAGTTTGAGGTAAGGTGCTGCTGTTCATCAGAACAGGTAAGTCCCATTTTAAGGGTTTTGAAAGAAGGGGGATTTTGGTGGGAAGTTTAAATGTTATAGTGTTGTTTGTTGGTTGCTGGTATATTGAAGTCTATTGCTGTTACTACTTTACTCTAGTTTGACAATTGCATTTTTTTTTGTGGTTTTAGCTATATTGTGATGATTCAACAAACAAATCTAAAGATATCTTTTCTGTTTTTAATGAACTGACCAACTTGAAGAACGTCCGTCCTAAAGCCCCCCCCGCATTTTGAAAGAATGCTTCTCCGCCTACCCTACCCCTGTTCTTGCCCTCCTTAATGACTCCCTCTTGTCAGGCATAGTCCCGTCTGCTTTCAAAGAAGCCACGGTCATACCTCTACTAAAAAAACCCGGGGCTGATCCTGCATGCAAACTTCTTGTTGCCTTACTTGGCAAAAATTCTAGAGGCACACGTGGTGAAAATCCTCTCTAACTTTTTGGAGGAGTCCTCCTGCTTTGACCCCCATCAGGCTGGATTTCGGCCTGCACATTCAACGGAGGCAGTGGTCACTGCAGTGTTGGACACACTCCGAGACTGCGCAGACAGACGTTCTACCCAGGCCCTGGTGCTCCTGGACTTGTCGGCCGCGTTCGACACGGTCGACCACAATATCTTGGTCGACCGTGTCGAGCAGGCCGGCATACAGGGCGCGGTGGCCTGCTGGTTGAGGTCCTTCTTGGAGGACCGCTCTCAAGCGGTGCGCCTGGGGAACCTAACCGGTGTTAAACAGCCTATCCCATGCGGAGTGCCACAGGGTTCCTCCTTGTCACCTCATCTCTTTAATATATACATACTCCCCCTTATACAAACCTTGAGGGACAAACAGGTGAGAGTATTTAATTATGCAGATGATCTGCAGTTACTCTTCACCGTTGACAACTCTGAGAAATCCGTCAGTCACTTCCAGTCAACCATGAGGTTTATTAAATCCTGGATGGATCAAAATCAACTAAAACTAAATCCAGGTAAAACCGAATTGGTACTGACTGGGGATAGCGCTAAGTACTGGGGTCCTCAATATTGTCCCTCAGATCTAGGTCAAGCTCCGCAACCATCACCATCGGCTAAAACGCTTGGAGTCATCGTGGACAGCGACCTCTCACTAAAGGCACAAGTGGGCCAGGTGGTCTCCAGTGTTTCTACCAGCTAAAAAAAATCAGGAAGGTCCGGCGACTACTAACACTAGAAGCTATTACACAGGTTGTGATCGCCACAGTTCTGTCCCATCTGGACTACGCGAATGCCATTTACTTGGGTCTCCCAAGCTATCTACTCAAGCGTCTCCAGATGGTACAGAACTATGCTGCTAGGATGATCTTGAAGCAACCAAGGTGGCAGGCAGCGACCCCCCTTCTCATTAAACTACACTGGCTTCCGATCATACAGCGCTGTGCCTTCAAAGCAGGCTGTATGATTTTCAAATCGCTACATGGCAGGAGCCCTAAATTCATTAATCAATTAATCACCAGATATGTTCCCTCCCGCAACCTTCGCTCACTCCACCTAGGCCTTCTTCAGACCCCCCCTTTCAAACTTAAACGCTCTGGTGGACGTAGGTTTGCAACACTTGCACCCTGCTTATGGAACACTTTTCCTCTGGAAATCCGGTTCTGCCAAGATCTTGTACCTTTTCGGAAAGCACTGAAGACCTGGCTCTTCAGACAAGCCTTTAATCTACCTTCTTTTTACCTTTGTTATGTTACTGTCTCAACTTAGCGCCAAGAAACTAATCAGTGTTAGTGCGCTCAATAAATGATTTAATAACATAACATAACATAACATTTACTGTTAGGTATAAGTGCTCTTGGGAATGTAATATGTTTTGCAGGTGGCATTTGTCATTTTCTATTATAGGTTTTAATCAACAAACACCTACTATGGACGTTTCGAGTTGCTGGGTTTTTTAATTAACCACTTGGCTGCTAGGCGTTCCCCCCCCCCCCCCCCCCCCCCCTGTGCTGGAAATTGCCATTTTAGTGGCACCATGACGAGCTCAGTTCGTCATCAGCACACAACACCCGTGGGTGATGACGAGCTGAGCTCGTCATCAGCATCGAAGGGGTTAAAAAAGGACATCAGTTTGGATTGTAATAAACAAATAGTTTTGACTTTGATTTCCCTTTATCGGTCTTCCTGTAGTTGTTCCTTTTTTAATACACGTTTTGGGGGGGGGGGGGGTTATTTTGCATTTCTGGGGGGATTCTTATTTCTGTTACATGGAGTTGTCAGAGAAAGATCTGCAGCTACAGAACTGTAAGCTTTTTTTTATTTATTTTGGGTAGGAAGTGTGATGTTACATTAAATATATGGTGTTATTATGTTATGTGATGGATTGAATTTTCTTTAATCTATTTTGGCTGGTGATAGTACATTTTTAAAAAGAATTTGTATATAATTGTATTATAACAGTCTTTATTAATATTGTTATTTGAAACACCTGTTTGACTGAGCCAATAAAATATTATATTTACTATTTAAAAAATAGATTTGGTATGTTGGTTTACAGATGTAGGTAATTCCCATTTACCGATTCTAAAATACTAAATTTTACCGATTCGGTATTTCAGAATCGATAAATGGGATGTAGATAAAGGTTCGGTACATTTTACCGAATCGGTAATATTCGGTATTATCGATTCGGTAAATACCGAATCGGTATTTACTGATTCAGTATTTACCGAATCAGTAATTCCCATTCATTCCTATGGACCGAATCGGTAATAGGGGGACCATTTCCAAGGGTGGCAGGGTGTCACATTGACACCCTGTTGCACCCCTGAATAGTGCATAGGTGCACATGTGGCACACAAACATGCCCTGAGGGCATGTATGTCTGCCACATGGCACTTTAAAAAAAGCAAATATTTGCTTTTTAAAAGGTATTCGGTATTTATCACCAACTTGTAGTTAGTTGTAAATAACAAATCCTTAAATGACAAATGCACTCACTTGAGTGCTCCCCACATTCAGGATTCGGTAATTTGCCGAATTTGTATTTTAAGAATTCTGTTATTTACCGATTCCTTAAATGACCAATTTGGTAAATTACCGAATCCTTAAATATGGCCCCTACATCTCAGATGCCTAATACCGGTCGGTAACAGACGATTTTCGGTAATTTCGGCAGTTACCGACTGGTATTGGGCTAGCTACATCAGGTCCTTAGTCCTTTGCTATTTATGAAGGGTTTGACTGTAAATTGTAGCATGTTACCCATTCTTTTGGTTTCTTTGCTAAGTTTAGGGCCAATTTGACTTACAGATTGCTCCATTCTTAGTTCATGGTAGCTTTGCTCTTCTTGGAATGCTTTTATCAATTTGTACAGTGTAAGTTGAGTTCAGCCTAGTGTGGATTGGAATGCCTAGTGTCATCCTTCCACTGTGTTGTTTGTTTTGGCTTCCTCTGCTAAGGTGCTGTCATAGAATTTGGGTTGGCATCTGTGTTCAGAGTAATGTAGTCTGCCAACCCATGTGTCTTTGAAAGAGCCTATTAGAGGACCAAGTTTGTCTTCGTTTTGTTGATAGAAAGGGCCTTTTGTAATCACTATTGGAGAGCGAGAGAAAGTAAAATCAATTGCACTCTCCCACTCCTAAACATTTAAATCACATTGGCAACTGAGTGAACAGGGATTGTTTGGAACTGTATCCAATTACCTATTGGGAAGAGGATGTCAGGTGTACCCTCTATTAAATAGGTTACTTCTAATGGGTTAATCAAAGATTTTGGAGTAAACGCCTCACTCACTTCTCGTGACATGCTTCATCATTGGCGTCTATCCAAACCCTGGTAAGATGATTCTATAAGGGGGGACTCAACCATAGTTGGTAATGGGAGTTCTTAGATAAAGCAGAACTGGATATGCAGGGACCAAGATAGGTGATATATTAAAAATACCTCAAGGTATACCCTGATTATTACTTTATTCCGTAGGTACCTGGGGCATGAGTTAAAACCATATATATTGAGGGTTCTTTTTAAAAACTATTGTTAAATTGTACCCTCACTTTTCTGCCAACATGTTTTGGGCCTCTTCAAGAGTCCCATCAGGTCTAGGGTCTTCGTCAGGGCTGTCTTTTCAATGTCCCTGCTTGTTACTCAAGCACGCACTATGTACAAAATGTGAGACCTAGTGCTCCTACCTCTCTTATTGCCTTTTTTTCTTTTTGATTCTGAGGATTTTCTGAAAATTGGAAAAACAAGGCAAGGACAGAAAACAGAGTAGATTTAGTATATATCATCTATACTGACTCTTTTTTTCTTTTTTTCCTTTCCGTGTCAAGACTTTTAACTTGTAGTGGACCACTTGCGTGATGTTAGCTTACGGCATTACTTCTTGTGTTTATGCCTACTGCCTTTCCCTGATTCAAAATGGTGTTGTACTTTTTTTTTAAAGTGCATATTTATCTAGGTGCACCTGACTTTAATTGTTCATGATTATATGTCCAGATATACTGCTCAGGTAGTGGTGTTTTAGAAAGTGATCTAATCTTTAGGTCTAGTTCTAGAAGTGTAGAAACGGTGAAGGTGGCTATTTTTTAGTGAAGTTACCCTTAAAAGTTCTATATCGTGTCACTCATACCATTCGCCAGTATGATTACCCTCTGAGTTATTTCATTTGGGGTCATGCGGTATGTGCGGACTGGTGCCGTCTTATAATCACATGCTATTTTTAATAACAGAGGAGAGGAAATGAAAAAGAAAGGGCACATTGTAAGTATATCCAACTGTTATTGTAGAAGTTCTTAACATCCAAAGCATATGGTCTCATGTTTTTTGTTTTCAATCAATCTGGGGTGGGTGTAACCACGTTGATACAATCTTAATTTCAATTGTGGTACTACTCAAGTGTGCCACTCTTATTCTGGATGGAAGAAAGGTAAAGCATGTTATTCTGTATGCTGACCTACTTTCTCAATGTATGATGGTAGCCCCTCCTTCAAAATAAATACTCATTGGTTACACTCTCTGAGTATACATGGCATTTGCTATGTGTTTTGGAAATGCTCTTTTCTAGCATAAACATAATCTCAAGTTATTGGTATCCTGGGTAGATTGCCTTGGTTTATTGAGCCATATTCTGAACCGAAGCACGGACCCAAATGTCAGCCCACCTCATATATGCAATCTTAATTTGGATTGTGCTCCGCTTGCCAGAGAGTGGGTTGCCCCTCTAAAAGACAGGTCTTTGGACTTAGCGGAGGTTATTTTTTGTGCCCTTTGTCACAATGCTTATGCGCTCTTTTGTCAAAGCATCGTATTGTGGGACATGCGGAGTGCCGGTCATGATTATACCAAGCGATCCCTTCTGGAGTATCTTGACTGGGTGTCACTTCAGTGGTTGGCCTGTTAATAAGCTCACATACTTTCACACTCAAAATAACTTACTTCATCAAAGATCTGGTTCCTCTGTTCTGCCTACGTATTGCCGCTACGTCCACCAACGGTAGAATCACCTGCCATTTTTGCATCCTTTTCAATACAGTTGCTCCCGAGTTCCAATGACATGATTTCCATGGGACCGTGCAACATGATAAGCAGGCTGGAGAATGTAGTCCTGACTACTTTGTTTATGTATATAATTATTATGCCTGGATTCCGAAATTGTAAAACCTAATTCATGTGTGTTTGTTGATTTTGTGCATATTTATATCAGAATAAATAATGGGGGCTTTTATGAACACCCTTTCGCTACACTTGTTGCAGCGTTTTGTGTTTTACCCAGTTTGTCTGTGGCTCCAAGTGTTTTAAATAAACTTTCTGACGAGCATTCAATTCAGGTTCTTTTATTCACCATAATTATGTGTGACATGTAGTTCCTTTTTTTAATAATGATATTTACAGTTGTCAATGGATGATTACCCTTCATTACGGTGTTTCTTTTCTCTCAGGGGACAGGAGGGAAACCTCTCATATTGAGTTATACCTGAGACTTATTTCAATGTAGAGCGCCCTTTTTGTTGGTATGAGCCTCTGTTCTTATTTTGGGCAACATTCTTCTATATTTTTGACTGTGGCCAAAGGGGTTTGAAAAAAGTTGGCTGACGGATGCTTTAATGGGGATTTTTTCTTATGATTGGGGATAACCCAACAGCTATTTCTAGTTTATCTACACCCTCTTCTTGTGTTGAGGTATGTCTGAAAATCAGTTTGCGGTTGAACCCCCATATTATTCATTGTAAACTCTCTTCTTAAATGGACTCAGGTGTGTTTTATTTTCCTTTATTTTTGAAAGGGGGTAGACAGGCATTCGCTTAGTTTGGTCTTTTTTGACCATGGACATGGGTCCAGCATGTGGTCAGGTCAAGATTAGGCAGAAGATGTCGATTGGATCTCCTCATTTAACCCCCACATTGTACTGGAAAGGCGGTAGATCCACTGTTGTTCCAGTTTTAGTAGTTGCTTCTCATTGGAGGTTGAGGGCAGTTTTTCTATTATTGTCCATGTAAAATCATTTTCTGTGTGTCCCGAAGTTTGGAAGTGACGTATCAGTTTGGCGACAGTCTTGTTGCACCTGGATGTGCTCCTGTGTTCATTGATGCATGTTTTTATTTTCCATGTAGCCATGCCCACGTATCTTAGATGGCATTTGCATGTAATCACATATATTATGTTGCTACTATTGCAATTCGTGTGCTTCTTCAGGATCCATGGAGTACGGGGTCCCCGGCAGATATTACAATTGCTGCACAGGTAGTTGCCAGTTACTTCTGGTTGGTTCCACATTGTACGCATTGTTGGGTCTCCGGAGGCTGTAAGTTTTGGTCGTGTATGTAGCAACATATCTTTGAGCAACTTTTCTCTTTTGAAGGCGAACATCGGGCGTTCCAGTCACAGTGAGGCTGAGTTCAGAACCTTCCAATGTTTGAGGATTATTTTCTTCACTCTGTTAGTTTCTGGACCATAGGTGGTGACGCACAATAATCTGTTGTTTGCAGGATTCGGGGGAGTCTCTAACAGTGAATCTCTAGGGTTGTTTGTTGCCCTTTTCATAGCCCTTTTTACTAACCTTTTTGGAGACAATTTATTGGCCAATTTTGTTGCTAACCTTTTTGCATGGTTCTCATATGTTTCTTTTTCTGTGCAGTTTCTCTGTAGTCTTAGGAATTGTCCCACTGGTAAATTGTCTCTAAGGGCCTTCAGGTGGAAACTATCGTAAGGGAGTAGGTTGTTGACATCCGTTGGTTTGTGAAAAACTTCAGTTTTGATCCCATAGTTTTCAGGCCAACGTTTCTGATCCAGGAAAGTCACTGATTCTTTGTTCATGGTCATGGTGAATTTTAGGAATTCATCTATTATATTCAGCTAACTCACATACCCCATGGCTTCTGTTTCTGATCTTCTTCATATTACGAAAATGTTGTTGATATACCTTTTCCAAGTGACCACATAAGATTCATAGAGATTTTTCTTGTTGTGGATGTTCTTCATCTCGAAGTCATGGACATACAGACACGCTAGGCTTGGGGTGAATGCGCTCCCCATAGATGTTCTATGGGTCTGTAGTAAGAAATTGCCTTCAAATTGGAAGACGTTCCTTGTTTGAGAAATGTGTGTGCACTCCAAAATGAAACTCTTAGGTGTAATTGAGTTCCCTTCTTCTTGTCTCAGTAGGGTTTCTATCACAGTCAGGGAAGCTTGCTGTGGTATACTTGCATATAAAGCTTCTACGTCAAGTGTGATGAAGATATCGGTTTGTTGGTTGAATGTAATATCCTTGAGTAATATCAGCATATCTTTTTTGTCCTTCAAGTAATACAGAATCTTTTTTTCCACGGGTCTCCGAAAGTGAACTGTAAAAATTGACCCAATACCAGAGACGATTGGTCTCCCCGTTGGAGGATTCTTGTTCTTATGCATTTTTGGCATGATGTAGAAGTATGGTGTGTGGGTTCCCTTCTTTGAGGAAATACGCTTCTTGTGGGCTAATCCAATCTTTTTCCTTTGCATCATTGACCAGAGTGCGGATGTCTCCAGCAATCTCTGTTGTGGGTTCCCTTTGTAGTATTTTGTATTTGCGGGGGTCATCAAGAAGTTTCCTACATGCTCTGCAATATATTTCAAGTGGCATAACCCAATGCTCCCCCTTTGTCTGCTTCTTTGATTACGATCTCCTTCATGTTGTTGATTTCCTGGATGGCGTATTGCTCAGCTCTGGTAAGGTTATTAAACATATGTCTATTTCCATCTCTTAGTTTGTCCACTTCTAGTGTGACATCTTTTTCAAAAGCCAGTACGGTCGGTGGGATAGTGTGGTTGGATGAGTTGAAGTTTGATTTTCTTCTAAACCCAGTGTTTTGTTGGCTTCAACCTCGGCTGAGGTATCTTTGTCAGAAAATGTCAGTGTTTGATGTGGGGACAAAGTCAATGTAAAGTTGAAGCTACACAAATAAGAATTAAAGTGTAGTTTATTGAAGGAACACAGGAGCAAGGTAGGGAACAGCCTACACAGGACTTCTTCATCAGCAACTACCATAGTTGCTAGGGAGGGGAAACCAGGATACAGTGGAATACATACAGAAACATTCTAAAAGAATTAAAGGGCAACATAACACATCTTCCCCTTTTACAAATGGAGATAAGGAAAAAAAACAAGTTAAAGAAATAAGACAATCAGCAAACAAAATCTTCTAGCCACTTGGGTTTAGAGCAAATGCGTTTCCGGTTTACAAATACATCACTGCTACATGGAAGTTCATTAACAGATGTTGAATTGACATCATGATTCGGTGGAATAGAATCAGAGGTAGCAGGAACACTAGAGGACGGAACTGACCCATCTGAATTGGAAGGAGGGTTTACTACATTTGCACTAGGAGGAACATTACATACATTGGAGGAGGAAGGGTTAGGATTGGAGGAAAGATTTTCAGAAACACTAAAACCACCATGATCCTCACAAGGAGTAGAATTAGGAGTGGAAGTACATGGCAGGTCAGGAGAAATAAAGTAGTCATTTGTTAGACAATTTTTACCTCTGTAGATGGCAATTCTTTTAAGATTCCACACTTTACCATCGCTAAGAAGGACGGCGTTTCGAAGTATCTTCTTGACCATAAGAGGTTCAGAAAATTGGGAATCTCCCTTACGGACTTTCCAGGGTTTTTTTAATTTAACCCACATACCAACATTAACTTCTGCAGTGCTAGAGCAACATTTCTTATCAAAATTTCTCTTATACTCTAGGTGCTTATCAATAACATCAGTTCTGACTTTATTCATGCAAATGTCTAAACAAGATTTTTGGTGTAACCATTTGGGATTGCATTTAGTTCTGGCAACACGACCTCTCATGATCTCAAAGGGAGACATTTTTAAAGCATCATGAATATTGGTCCTATAGGACCAGACAGCTTTGAAGGCTGAGGTTTCCCAATCCTCACCATTTTGTACAGCTATTTGTATAGCATTTTTCAAGACTCTTTTGAACTTCTCGCAAAGTCCATTACCGCTAGGGTTGTAAAGAGAGGTAGTCTTATGGACAATACCTACACGTTCAAAATAGGACTTAGTTAATTTGGACGTGAACTGAACGCCATTATCACTAATGACTTGGTTGGGCAGGCCCTCTTCAATGAAAACTCTGTCAATAAAATTCAAAACAGAAGAAGAATCAACCTTGTCTACAATGGTGATATTGGGCCATCTAGAAAATACATCAATCATAGAGATTATAAATTTATGATCGTCTCCAATTGGTCCCTTAATGTCTATGGCAACAGTATGCCAAGGACCCTCTGGAACCAAGGGTTCACACATGTCGGGTTTGAGCGTGTTGAGAACTTTATCAGAATTGGCACAAGTGACGCATTCACGAACGATTCTTTCAGTAAGGACATCAATACCTGGCCACCAATACCATTGTTTAACATTTTGTTTGGTTTTCACAATACCACAATGATCTTTGTGACACAGGTCAATAATGCCTTTCCTTAAAGAAGAAGGGGGAATGGCTTTTTCACCTCTAAAAATTGTATCATCACAAACAGTTAGTTCATTTCTAACCTCCCAATAGGGTTTAAGATCGGACGATAAATCTTTCTTATCTGTCCAACCTTCCCGAATGAAGGTGATAATAGAAATTAAAATATTATCTTTGAGATAATCATCCTTCCACAACTTTTTATCTATACAAAAAGGATTACTATCAAGAATATAAGCAACGTGAAAGGAATCCCACTCATTCACCTCACATTCTTGTAAATCAGTAGGCATCCGGGAGAGAAAGTCAGCAATAACGTTGCTTTTACCAGGTAGATATTCAATTTTAACAATAAAATCTTGTAGCCGCATGGACATTCTAGCAATTCTAGCAGTAGCATTGTAAAGGCCTTCAGTAGAAAGGAGTTTAGTGAGAGGTTTATGGTCTGATCGCACAATACACTCCCTTCCCCATACAAAACTGCGAAAGTGCTCAAGAGCCCATACTACAGCTAGAGTTTCCTTCTCAATAGCTGAGAATTTACTCTCCGGAACAGAAAGTGCTCTAGACGCAAATGCTACAATGCGTTCTTTACCTGAGCTGTCAATTTGAGATAAAACACTTCCCAAGCCTTTATTACTAGCATCAACTGTGACTACAGAACTTAGATCTAAATCAAAAGGGCATAACACAGGAGCATTAATGATGTCTAATTTGATACTATTGAACTCATCTTCACAAAAAGGAGACCATTCAAATTTAACTTTGCTTTTTAGGAGTTGTCTAATATTGAATACTTTGGATGAGAAATTTTTAACAAATTTAGAATAAAATTCTACCATTACTAGAAATGATCTTACATCATCTCTACTGGCGGGAGGAGGAGCATCTTTTATGGCATCAACTAATTTAGCCTTGGTTGAAACACCATCACAACACAACACGTGTCCAAGATAAGTCACAGATTTGACTGCAAAATGGCATTTAGAATATTCAATGGTTAAACCCTTATTCTCAAGAATGCCTAGAACTTCTTCTAGGATGGTATTATGTTCATTTTTATCTTTACCGTACACTAGAATATCATCCTGAAAGAATTTAACTTTAGGATGTTTCCCAAAAAGTTGGTGCATGATGCGCTGGAAAATGGCAGCGGCAGACGCTAAACCAAATGGCATGCGTTTAAATTGGAAACACCCCATGGGAGTGATGAACGCAGTAAGTTGTCTACTCTCAGTGTCTAGGGAAATCTGATGGTATGCGGAGGATAAATCTATTGTGGAAAAATACATAGCACCATTAACTAGAGACAGCATTTCATTAATTTTGGGTAATGGGAATTTGTCAACGACAATATTCTCATTTAAGTGGCGGAGGTCCACGCAAAGACGGATTTTGCCATTGGCACGCCTTGCGATAACTACTGGAGAAATCCAATTAGAGGACTCAATTGGTTCAATAATGTCCTCTTTGACAAGTTTTTCTAATTCTTTTTCAACATCGCCCCGAACCAGAATAGGAATATTTCTGGCTTTGAAGATTTTAGGGTTAGCATTATCTTTGAGAACAATGTGGTGAGAAAAACCTTGAAAATTTCCTATTTTACCACTAAAAACTTTAGGAAATTTTTTAAGCATGGAATCACCAATCTCAGTTCCCTCATTGATAACTAAAACAGGATCTGGACTGTTAGGGTTTAAAACGATATCTAAATCCCACTGATCTCTCCATCCAAGGACAGAAGGCCCAACCTTGGCAACATATAATTTACAAACAGCTTCTCTTTCTTTGAACTTGAAATTTAGAGGTTTGTAACCAATCACATCAATCTTACCACCAGAAAATCCTTCAGCAGAGATGTCAGGAGAATAAAGTTCATTCCCTAAATAACGACCAAAATTTAGAATTCCAAACATTTTCATTGATGATGGAATATGGAGAACCAGAGTCAGCATATATGTCAATAGGAACTCCACCAATAAGCATGTTACAAATAGGTTTCTTGAGGACATTCCTTTTCCCTGAGTCATTAACATTAAAAATGTAAACTTTCTCAAGAGGTTTAGGTATGCAGATCTCATTCATAGAACAAGGTGTGATACTCTTCACACAGTCATCATCAACATAACAATGCATAACTTTGTTACTTAAAACTTCTTCATCATCAGAAGATGAATCATAAACAATTTTAACTTTTTTGCTTTTTAGTCTGTTGCAAGCCCTTGAATAATGCCCAATTAAACTGCAATTTGAACATTTTTCCTTCAATGCTGGACAAAGCTTGTAATTAGCTAAGTGCGAACTGCTACCACAACGAAAGCATTTTAAATTATCACTCTTTTTAAATTCAGTAGGTTTGTTTTTATATTGAAGCTTTTGCTTATAGTTGGATTTTCCTTGAACCTTTGAAACAGTTTGGTCGCTAGTAGTTTTAGCATCAGAAATAGCTTTTTCTTCATTTTTAATAGCTTTAGCGCTTCGACCAGAAAGTTCTGCCTTTCTGACAATGGCCAATATATCTTTGAGGTCTGAATCTCCGTTTATCCACAGTCTGTCTTGAATGGAAGGATCCGAAGCATGCATAACTACTTGGTCTCTAATAAACTGCTCTTGAAGATGATCGAATTTACAATCTTCAGCTATTTTTTTAAGTTCAGCAATATAAACGTCAATGTTTTCTCCAGGTCTTTGTTTCCTGTGAAAAAACTTGTAACGAGTAATACCTATACAAACCTTAGGCGAAAAATGACTGTCAAAGTCTTTTAGAATATCGTCAAAAACATTAGAATCACCACTTCCACCACTTTTAGGCATTTCTTCATAAACTTTAAGACCACCTGCACCTAATGAGTGTAAAAATAGTTTTTTTCTTTCTTTCTGGTTTCATTTTACCATCCTCATCAATAGTGTCAATAAAGTTCATAAAATACGCTTTCCATTGAAGCCATTTCATACAAGGTTCCAAACCAGTAGGCCAAAAGGGTTGTGGTGATTGAATTGTAAAATTCTGAGAAGTCATTTTGAATAAAGAGAATAATAAAGAATAATAAAATCTTACTTGAAGACTTAGGTTGGTGTAGAAGAATCCCTTGACTGTGCACTTAAAACGAAGAAAATGAAAATAATAATTAAATAATTCACTCTTAAAGTATTTGAAAATAAAATTAAATCCTTTCACAGTTGAGTGCAATATGATGTAAAACGCTCTGAAAACGCGCTCTCAAACGCGTGGAGAAAAGTAAAATAAGGCGAGCGTAATGAAATGGAAATTGTTCTAAACGCGCTCTCAAACGCGCAAGGAAAATAATGTGTTGTCAAGGAGATAGATATGCGTCTATGCGTAGACGGCGCTCTGATTGAGGACGCTCTGTGTTGTAAGGACGCTCTGCGTAGTCATGGAGATGATCCTTGACGCTCGTGCTTGACGCTCGTCAGTGCGTGGAGACGCTCAGTAAGGACGCTCTGCGTAGTCATGGAGATGATCCTTGACGTTCGTGCTTGACGCTGGTCAGTGCGTGGAGACGCTCAGTTAGAAAGAAGAGTTGACGTCACAGCAAGGAGCGAAGAAATGAAGAGCGAGCACAGAACGCGCTGCACGCTGAACGCTGAAGGTAAACGATCACTTTAAACTTTCAAAAGACGCATCCACAAAAATGTAATCAACGTCTCAAAGCTTCATAGTAAAGTCAAAGAATCAGTAGAATTGCACGAAAGGAATAAGTAGTGGTCGCTGAGAGGAGCGGAGTAAACAATTAAAAGGTTACTCACAGAGTTCCTCGAGGTGGCAGTCAGGAAACGTTCATCAAGGATTTTACACGATGAAACTCGACAGAAGGAAGGTCGAAGTTTAATGTTGATAAAAATTATCTTTAGGAGTATCCAAGATGAATTTCCTTGAGGTTTCTCTTTTTTTTAAAAAAAAAATAAGAAGAAAATAGTAGAAGTATGGGTTCTTTAGATTCCTGGTGTTCCTTGTAGCCAAGTCGCCAAAATTGTAAAGTTGAAGCTACACAAATAAGAATTAAAGTGTAGTTTATTGAAGGAACACAGGAGCAAGGTAGGGAACAGCCTACACAGGACTTCTTCATCAGCAACTACCATAGTTGCTAGGGAGGGGAAACCAGGATACAGTGGAATACATACAGAAACATTCTAAAAGAATTAAAGGGCAACATAACAGTCAAGTCTTTTATTGAGTATTTTCAATTGAGTCTCTGTGAAGATTACCGGGCTGAGGGTCTCTACTCCCGAACGTTCCTGCTGCTGCTGGGGCATAGTTCTAGTTCTGGTGTTTCCTGTTGTTGTTTAGGTTTCCACTATACTCATTGTCCTCTCCGTCTCCCTCTTCCTTGGTTCTGGCCTCTCCCTAAAAAAGGAGCCTGGTACGGTTGCCATTGGTAGTCGAATTGTGAGGGTTGGAACTGTGGTTGCATATAGGGTCCTGAACCATATGGTTGTGGATGGAAGGGTGTTGGTGGTTGGTTAAACCCCCTGTGTCTGCGTGGGTGACCTCCTCTTTTCCTCATATTCCAAGTTTGATTTTGTCCATCTCCTGAGGAGTTACTGTGGTATCTTCCTGAGCCTGTGCTGTCAGTATAGGTGACGTCGGACTTATCTGACTCCCTGGAATTATAGTCCGCCTTGGAATAGGGAAAGTTGGCTTCAAAATTAAAGTGTTTCAGGTCTTTCTGAAATGTATTTATCTTCGCTTGTGTCAGGTATTCTTTATGTTTATTGATAGTTTTGTTGTTTTCTTCCAATTTCTTCTTACATATGGCCATGGTATTCTGTGTTTTTAGTCCATTTTCCATGATCTTTATTTCTATCAATAGGGCATCTGAAAGTCTCTTTGCTGTCTGAATGATCAGAACCAGCAGTTCCTAGTGCACTTCCATGCTATAAGGGACCAGCTTAGTGGGGATCGTGGCCAGCCAGCCAACATGGCGGACGTGTCCTGCTAGAGCTCCATCGCCGAGACCCC
Organism: Lissotriton vulgaris; assembly: GCF_964263255.1. Classification (NCBI taxonomy): domain Eukaryota; kingdom Metazoa; phylum Chordata; class Amphibia; order Caudata; family Salamandridae; genus Lissotriton; species Lissotriton vulgaris. The sequence continues at coordinate 476,453,021 of NC_141694.1, forward strand.
TAACAGATCCTGAAAGCCAGCCTTAAGAGCGACTCTATGCCTGCGAACCACTGAGCGAGTGTGGGAGGCGATGTGGAGCCTGGGACGGCCTGGAGCCTTGAAAACGGGACTGCAGCAGTGAAGATCGGGGGAGTGACACAGAGTTGTGGCCTGCCCGGGAAAGGCGCGAAATATCCTCCGGACACCAGGCGACCGCTGGGAGGCCCGGAGCTGCTGAGGTGGTGAGGCGAGGTACTGTTCGCCGCTTTCACCCCGGGTGCCAGCTACTTCTGAAGGCAGAGCTGCGTTAAAGAGACTGGGGAGCCCTGAGTCCTGACACTGCTGGCGGACGCCGGGGGAGCGCAGGGCCCGGAGCGCGGCCTAGTACAGAGCCGGAGATGGGGCGGCAGTGACCGGAGTGGCTGGAATCGGCGTCTGTGTGAGGGCGGACTCGGAGATGTCACCTCTCAGCTCCTGAGACCTGCGGGACCCGGAGGACTCACCCGATCGTGCTGTCGCAGTGGTGGAGAAAGGCAGAAGGCTGCGGCGCGGGACGACATTGTGGACTGGTGAGGAGCGGGAACCAGGGCGGACTAGGGAGGCCCCGAGGCAGCGCTGACATGTGGGCACACAGGCAGTGCTGAGGCGCCTGGAGCGACCGTAACAGAGTCGGGAGGCAGGCAGTGGCAAGGCAGGAGAGGGGGATCGGAGCGCTGTTGGGACCCCGGCCCTGTGAGGAGGAATGCCCTACGAGCCCTGCCCGCAGCAGAACAACTGCAGATAGGCCTGCACACGCAGCGCTCGCACGCAGGCAGGGACATATCAGCACTGGGCCCCTGCATTATGGGAATAGCCTCGCCACCGGCTGGACATGCTTATCACTGACTGTTGAGGTAAGCTAACGGCAATGCACCTGGCAGCACACTGACAAGGAGGCTTTGGCGGCCACAGGAAAGCCGAGAACATAAGCTGGCGAGAGAGTGAAACTGACAAGGGGAACTGAGCCTGAGAAACGCTAGAGCGTCCACTGCAAGCTCAGGCACGAAAGTCGGGATAACGGCCCGGACTTGTGGAGGGCAGAGTGCTACCGGGTGTCTGGGGCCGCCGCTCCCACCCGCACAGCTGCCAACTGACTCATTGGGAGTTTGGGACCTGAACCGGCTCCCCACATCTGAGATCACAGAGCCACATACCACAGAGCTGCTGGCACGGAAAACACACGGCTCCCGGGTGAGGAGACTTACGAGAGGCGGTCACAGGAGCGAGGGCCGTGGGAGCCCCCCACATGATAAGGGGGTGAAGCAGGACTACCGCGAGGGGGGCACCTGTTGCGCTGACAGGCGGCGTCAGACATTTACACCCTGCAAGGCGGCTACCTGGCGTGGATCAGAGATACCGTATTGTGACCGGAACCCCGGAAGAGCGGACAAGGAAGCCTCACTCCTGGCCCTTGCGAGGCGGCCTGCCACATGGAACCAAACCACCAGAGATAGGCGTGGATGCCTACCGCACAACAATTACCAATGGGCAGGCTCAGGGACAAATCCCAGCAACGGCAGCATGCGGATAACGACCCAGACTTGCCTCGTGGGAGCTAGAGCGGAAACATGGGACCGGCCGCGGCCCTGGCTGCCAAGATGGATACCGTGTTGGCGGCAGTGGAACGCATCGGAAGCACCCTGGAACAAACTAAAGCATCAATGGAGGCCCAGATTGACAAGGTCACCTCAGACTTTACCCTACTGCATGCTGATCATCGCAAGCTAACGGGGCCGGTTGCCACGCAGTGTCAGTCACTTCAGGAGCTACAACCGGTAGTGCAAACACATGCCTCAGGGCTTCAGGACATTATGGACAGAATGCATGCGCTAGAAGACCGTATTGAGGATGTGGAAGGGCGCTCCCGGCGCAATAATGTGCGGGTGGTGGGCCTGCCGGAGGGCGAAGAGGGGAAAGACCCGGAGCGATTCACCGAAAGCTGGCTAAGGGAGATCCTACCCCAGGAAGTACTGTCCCCGCACTTCGCAGTCGAAAGGGCGCACAGGGCGCCAACGCAGGCGCCCAAGCCAGGAGCCCGGCCCAGCCCGTTCCTCTTCAAGCTCCTAAACTACCGTGACCGGGATGTGGTACTGCGCGAGACCAAGAAGCTAGAAGACCTCAAAGTGCGCAACAGTCATGTGATGCTCTTCCCGGATTACACCGCAGCGGTGCAGAAGCGGAGAAACACATACATGGCGGTGAAAAGGACACTGAGGGACCTCGAGTTGCCTTACTCCCTGCTATTCCCCTCACGCCTCTGTGTGATCTCGAAAGATGGTGCCCGATTCTTCGATACCCCGTCGGATGTTTGAGACTGGTTAGAAGAGACTGGTCAATCGATGGGGGCACGGCCCGCAGGCACGGAAGACGGCAGATGGCAGAAGCAGCGATCGAGACGACGCCGGAGGAGATGAGGCCGCCGCGGCCCGGGTCCTGCTGCACCAAGCCCGGAGAAACGGAGGATGGAACGGCAAGGCGCTCTTGATGCGGTTGGAAACTTGGGAGTGGTGAATGACACTAGCCGCATAGACTCCCAGATTCGCAGAGAGCTGAATACCAGCGGCTCCTCATCCCCATCCACGGTGATCTCCGAAGAAATGAACATGCCAGTGGTGACACCCCAAACAGCTGACCAACTCATGTGACGGACTAATGGTTTCCAAAGGCCCAATAGGGGCCCCCACCCCTGAGTGCACTGTTCGCTGTATCCTTTATGTACCACTGATATGTCTGGTGTTGTGTCAGAAGGGGGAAGGGGGTTACCCGCAATGTATGCACCTGTGGTTGCGAGTTGTTCATTGCTGAACGTATGTGAGAGCGGCAGCCACCCTGCGCCGGAGAGCAATAGTCCCTTTTACGGCCCCTCAGGCTCTGCCCCCGCTGACCCACACTGGCCCTATGCACTTACCCGCATCAGATCCCTATTGCGCTTCCCTCATTGATCAGGGGTCGGCGATTGGGGTGGGAACTGACTGGGTTACTGGCAACACACTCACCCAGGCAGATCTTGTAGAAGTTTGGATGTATGCCCACCTGGGCCACGTCCTTTTAGTTACCATGTTCTTTTCAATTGTTTCCTGTTTTAAAATGCGGCACATAGATATTTCTCCCTCCCAGATACTACCCGCTGCCTCCCAAGAGGCGCTCCCCCGAAGACGCGAGGGCACGACTTACGCAGACACATGACGCACACTAACATATTGACATGGAATATCCGCGGTATGCACACGCCGTCATGGCGCTATTCTGTCTTCTCCTACCTACAGAGACATGGGGTGGGAATCGCCCATCTCCAGGAGACACACATGACACAGGTCAAGCTTGAAAGACTCCGTAGGCGATGGCGGGGACACATCTATGGGACCACCTTCTCTGCACACGCGCGCGGCACATTGATATGGGTGAGAGCAGGCGTCCCATTCATTTGCAAGGATGTGCAGGTAGATCCAGAGGGTAGGTACTGCCTGCTGCAGGGAAAGTTAAATGGCCAGGAACTCCTGCAGGGGTCGCTTTACACCCCGAACTCAGACCAACCCTCCCTTCTAGCGACACTGAATCAGGTCTTGCACACATCCGCTGGCCTCCCCTAGCTGTTGGGTGGGGACTTCAACATGGTACTGGACGTGGGGCTGGACCGCTCCTTCCCCCCGCTCAGGGCCACGACAGTGATGTCCAATGCGCAGGCGCTTAGGCACTGGCTGACACACTGGGAGCTACAAGATCTATGGAGAGTGAAACACCCTACAGACAGAATATATTCATACTACTCCTCGGTGCATAACCTGCATGTCTGGTTGTACCGGATACTTGGCACCAAATCGCTGCTCCCCTTGCTTGCTGAATCGGAATACTTAGGGAGAACACATTCCGATCATAATCCATTACAGTTCAGTCTCAGCTGGGACGCGGGACGGCCGCCTGTGCCCTCGTGGAGGCTGCAGCCTGTTGCGGTCGAAGACCCCGAGTTCCGATCCTCGCTAGGCACCGCTGTCCTTGACTACTTTGAGGTTAATGAGGGATCCGCGCATAGTGCTGCAATGGAATGGGATGCGCACAAAGTAGCCATTCGGGGACACTGCATGGGAGCCTCATGGAACATACGGAAAACACTGTCCCACCCTTACACGCTTAGAGAATGAGCTAATACAGCATGAGAGGGAGGGTGAAGGGACTGGGAAACACGCACGCACGCTAAGAGACCTGCGCGCAAGCATGCAACTCTCATGGAGCAGCTGAGGATTAATAATTACACGGCGCACACGGCTCATACACATGCCAGGGCGGATAGAGCTGGCCGACTACTGGCCTGGTTGATACAAAGGGAGAGCCGAGGTGCCCCAATAGGAGCCCTTCAAACAGCGGTGGGAGCGGTGGTATACACACAGCTCGAGATCCACCGTGCCTTAGTTGGGCACTACATGCAACTGTATAGGGCTCGTGGAGTCGGTCCCAGGCACGCACTAGGAAACTTTCTTGACTTGGTCATCTTGCCTGTGGTCTCGGAGGAGCATCAGGGCACCCTCAATGCGCCTCTCACATAGGAAGAGGTGGGAGACGCGATCCAGGCTCTGGCAACCGGGAAGACGCCAGGCCCCTATGGGCTGCCTGCCGAATACTATAAGGCCTACAAAGACACCTTAGAGCGCTTACTCCTTCACATGTATAATGAAGCAATAAATGAGGGCTCACTAACTTCGTCCATGAGGGAGGCTTTCTTGGTCTCATTACCTAAGCCGGATAGGGATACAATGCAATTGGGCTCATACAGGCCATTGGCGATGCTCAATGTAGACGACAAAATCCTAGTGAAGCTGCTTGTTGAAAGGCTAGCACCAGTGGTCCCGCATCTTGTGCATACTGACCAAAACGGATTCGTGCTGGCACGGTCCACATCCTTGAACCTTAGAAGGTTCTTTCGGATAGCGGCAGATGTGCCCAGGAGGTGGCCCAAAGCTGGGTGCCTAATACTCGACCTGGAAAAGGCTTTTGACCTTCTAGAGTGGGGGTACTTAGCAGAGGTGTTAATGCGCTTTTGGTTTGACCTGGAGTTCTTCCAAATGGTCGATCTTCTCTACAAAAACCCTGTAGTGCGTGTGCGGCTGGGCCCCTACATCTCCGATGAATCCCCCTGGGGGATGCAACACATCAGGTTTCTCTCTATGCTGATGACCTGCTGGTATTTGTGTGAGACGTGCCCTGCATACCGGAGCAGCTGGCACAACTGCTGAGCCAGTTCACAGAAATCTCAGGGCCCTGGGTAAATGCGGCAAAGTCCTGTTCATACGCGTTCGACGGCGGGGTGGAGGATCCGGAGTACAGCCTGGGGGGCACGAGAGTCCGATGGCAGGCAGACACTTTTAATTATCTGGGGATCCACATCTACCGAAAGCCAGCTGATCTGTTTGATGGAAATATGGGGAGGGCGGTGACTGCGCTCAGGTCTCAGGTAACCTTTTGGTCCATGCTTCCGTTGACAATCACGGGCAGAGTAGCACTTGCCAAAATGGTAATGCTCCCCAGGCTCCTCTACTATTTTATCAACCTCCCACTATTTATCCCGGCCCCCTTCTTTTGAAAACTTAACGCGGTCCTGCGGGACTTCATCTGGGGCGCGTCTCGGCATCGGCCGGCGCTGATGAAACTCTTTCTGTTGACTGACAGTGGAGGACTAGCAGCCCCTTGTTTTGAACACTACTATCTGGCGGCGCAGCTGCAATGGTTTGCCCGCTGGCTGGCAGATAAAGGGAGGGAAGACACGGCTACGATCGAGCCGCGTTACTCTTTGTGCCGTGTCACCAGGCTCTTCCACCCGCTGACGACACCTGGGAAACTCGACCCGCCGCTGCTGGCGGTGGCATACAAATGCTTCCGTAGAGCGCTATTCCTCACCCGAAAAGTGCTGCCATATGCGCCTGCCATACCCTTGGATGGCTCTCCAGGGAGCGGGGGGGCTATCTCACACCCTATGCAAGAGCACTGGAGGGATGCGGACATCCTAACAATGGGCGATCTCTTCAGAGACATAGCATTAGTGGCCTATGAGATAACCTTGAACCCCTTTCCTTGAACGCCTGTGAAATCGCCTATTTTAAACTGGCTTTGCTTCCCACTTTTACTCTCTCTGGGCTATTGGTTTACAGACCACCCGGTCTGGAAATAACCTGGACATCGCAGTTTTCGGACCTAGTTAGCTCCCTTTTGATTGACGCCAGCACCTTTCTGATTGTGGGTGATCTAAACATTCATCTTGACGATCCCCACAATACGGCGGCCAACAGCCTACGTAATGGCCTGGCGGCCATGCACATTATGCTTTATAATCAAGGGGCCACTCATAGAGATGGCCATTTGTTGGACCCCATCTTTGGCAATCTTTCCCAGATCAATTGTCTTCCGGCTCTACCCCTTCAATGGTCGGACCATTTTTTAACTTACTTCTATATCTCTTGTGGGAAATCCCACTCCCCGACCTATCTATCATCCTTTCACGGTCATAGGAACTGGAAGAAACTTGATCTGATCCAATTGAACACAGCATTGGATTCTATCCCACAAGATCTGACTAAGGAGGAAAGTAACATGGAGGCTTTAGCCGCCTCTACGGACAAATGGCTCAGGGGAGCCATTGATGGCTGTCTGCCAATTACTAGCAAGAAAATCAAACCTCATAATATTCCGGCACCATGGTTCAATGAGATACTCAAGAAGGCTAAGTCCAAATGTAAACGTCTTGAACGTCTGTGGAGAAAGGACTACTCCTAGCTTTCAGGAGAAACTTATAAAAAAGAACTTAAACACTACCACAGGGAGTGCACTGCTACTCGTGAAGCCTATATTAGCCATACTGTCACAGCAGCTTCCAATAAATCTAGGACTTTGTTCAACATAGTGAAAGAACTGGCAGGATCCAAAACCACTGCTGATCCCCCTCCCTTGAATAATGTGCAATGTGAAGAGCTAGCTCAGTTTTTCACAAATAAAATTGAAAGTATCCATAAGGGTATTTTTGAACAACAACCAGGTGAAACTGACTATAAGTCCACCACTAACCATCTTCATTCTCCTCATACTCAAGGGCAATTGACTTATCTCACCCTTAACGAGTGGCCTGAGATCACAACCCAAAATCTTCAGGATAGTATTGAGAAATTAAAATCAGGTTCCCCTGCAGATCCTTTCCCTGTATCAATCCTGAAAAAACTTGATGCTAGGCATATATCCGTAATCTGCAGAACCTTAAACCAATCTTTGGGCTCCGCCATTGTTCCTACTGCATGGAAACATGCTAAGGTCACTCCACTGCTAAAAAAAACATCGGCGGACCCCAAAGTTTTGGGTAACTTCCGCCCAATTTCCCTGCTACCTGCTTTCTCCAAACTCCTAGAAAAGCATATTCACATCCACCTGGCCCACTACTTGGAGACTAATAACATCTTTCATCCCTCTCAGTCGGGTTTCAGACCAGGCTACTCTACTGAGACCACCCTTTTGGGGGTCGTAGAACATCTGAGGAGCCTGGTTGATAGGGGTTTCTCTGCTGCACTGATATTGCTTGATCTCAGTGCAGCATTTGATACCATCTCCCACAGTATTTTACTGGACTCCCTCTCTGAAGTGGGCATCAGGGGAACTGCCTTTGCATGGATTAGTTTTTTCCTTAGCGAGCGGTCTTTTCAAATAAAGTCCAATATTGGCACCTCTGGCGTCCATCGCTCTCCCCATGGTGTCCCACAGGGCTCAGTGCTTAGCCCTTTGCTTTTCAACCTATACGTGGCTACGCTTGCTCGTATAGCGGAGGATGAAGGCTTAACCATGTTTAGCTACGCCGACGACTCCCAAATAATCTTCTCATTGACCAGTGCGGATAAAGCTTCACCTTCACCTCTGAAATAAGGCCTTGCAAGGATTGCAGCCTGGATGCAGGCTCACTTGCTAAAACTTAATGGGGAAAAAACCGAGGTGCTTATCCTTGGTCCCAGTCCTGATCTCTGGAATAGCTCCCACTGGCCCTCCATCATGGGCCCTCTTCCCACCCCATGTGTCCAAGCTCGCAATCTTGGCATCATCATTGACAAAGGACTAACGATGCAGCCTCAAGCCAGTAAACTTACAGCCACATGTTTTACTATCTTGAGATGGCTGCGCAAGATTATTTGGATGCTCCCGGAAGACACCAAGAAGTCCGTGGTCAATGCCATAATCACCTCAAGGCTTGACTACGGCAACGTTCTGTACCTTGGGACAACCCAAGCTGTTCTGAACCAACTTCAGCGGGTACAAAATGCTGCGGCCCGTCTTCTACGCAAATGCCATAGAAGAGAACACATGACAGGACATTTTAAAGCGCTGCATTGGTTGAAAGTTGAGAGCAGAATAAAATTTAAAACGCTCTGCTTCATGCATAGGATTAAATTCGGATCTGCCCCGAATTACCTTAAAAATCTGGTGCATATCTATCTACCTACCCGTAACCTTAGATCCTCTTCCCAAGGCCTTTTTAATGTGCCTAAAGTTCGGCTAACTAGAATGGGAGGTAGATCGTTCTCATATCTAGCTCCCAAGTACTGGAATTCACTCCCTTTGGCAATCCGTACTGAAGCCAATTTTGTCACTTTTCGTAGATCCTTGAAAACCTGGCTGTTTGACCAGTAAGCCACGGCCTGTCTCTCTCACTCTAGTCATCATGTCCCTCTGCACTACTTTTTTCTATTCAGCGCCGGGAAACCCTGTTGGGTAGCTGTAGCACTTAACAAGTTAAATAAATAAATAAATAAATAAATGCTAGTGTCTGAGGACGGGCTACCCCCCGGGGGATTTCTGCTACATCGTTCGCTCGTAGCACAAATGGCGGCCAAATGGGGAGACATGACGACAGAGCCTGAACAACATCTAACCATACAATATCTGCACATTATGGGAAGGGGCAGGCACCTGGTCCGTTGGTTTACCGCATCGCTAAGGGCCCACCCAGAGATTGACTTGACCCCGCTTAGAGGCAAATGGGAGATATGGAGCGAGCGCTGACGGATAAGGACTGGGAGAGAGTTCTCAAAAGCCCGACGCGTATTCCCCGAAACATGCGCTTCCGCCAGGGACAACGCTTCATCGTGCATATAGCTTACCTTACACCGGAGTTAATTAATAGGTACTTCCACCATACAGATGCGTCCTGCCCTAGATGGGATGGACTAGACGCAGGCATTATTCATCTCCTATGGAACTGCCCCAGATTGGGTGCTTATTAGAATGCGATAAGTGGAATGCTTGGGGTGTGCACAGGTCGAATCATCCCCTTTACCTGGCCTGAGTACATCCTACACAAATTCAAGAGGCCACCCAAAGATAAGGCATCCTCCCGCTTTTTAGACCTGGGATTGGTGGTGGCGAAGCGCCTCCTCATGAAGAGGTGGAAGGCACGCTGCGCAGGCGTGTGTCTTCTCATTTCAGGCGTGGGCCCGGACAGAATGGATAGCAATACGGAGGGAGGAAACGATAGGGCTCCGAAAGGAACCTATGGCGGAACGTTGGGAAAATATGCTTAATGCCCTACAGCTGCCGGGGGGGACTAGCGATTCAGCTGCTGAAGCGACCTAAGTAGCTAGACGGAGGGACTGGGGCGTACCGTGGGATGTCTTGCTACCCAGATAACCTATCATGCAGTTTTCCAGCCTTTAGGTCCGTAGGCATGTGATGTATATTTATTCGTAAATACCGGTATGCATCTGGGGGGTGCTGAGGGAGGGGCGGGGGGGAAGGGAAGGGAGGGGTGTATAAATACACATGCTTGTATGTGATTTGCCGCTAATGTTTAAATATTGTTAACGTTGTATCTTGTTATATAACGGTTGGATAAATGTCATCTATGGACGCAAGTACATAGTAAAGAGAGCCGCCCTAAGTACATGTTATTGTGCAAGACTGAACTGCCAGACAGAATAGAACGTGTATGGTGGGAGCTGGACTAGGCCCTCCAAGTACCAGTCAAATCTAAGCACATGACCCTCAAATATGTGACATTGTCAGCGCGGCTCGTTTGGATGCCTTTTTTCAAATGAATCCTATGCCCTTGAATATATCCAACACTCCATTTAAACCACCCTATACTTTTCTTCCCACGGCAAGTATGGTACCACCAGAGGTCATCACCTTTGAGAAATTGGTCACTAAGGATCTGAATACACAAAAAGAGAGAAAAAGATTCATTCCCTACAATCTACCTTTAGAAGAAAAGAAAGCTATTAATTCGCTTAAAAATCTTGAAACTCTTGTTATTAAGAGTGCGGATAAGGGCGGTGGAATTGTCTTACAAAATAGAGATGAATACACTGCTGAAATTCTAAGACAACTCTCCAATACGGACCACTATATGAGACTTCCCACTAATCCAACTAAAGAACTACAAACAATAATTCAAAAAATTACTACAGATGCCCTTGAATTAGGGATCATTAACCAAAAAGAGCACCAGTTTCTCAATACAAAATCGCCACGCATGCCGGTTATTTACACCTTACCTAAAATACATAAGAGTATCACCACACCACCAGGACGTCCCATTGTTTCTGGATGTGTTTCGATTCTTGAACCTCTGGGTAAATATGTAAACTTTTTCATCAAGGATTTCGTACCAGACACTCAATGCTATGTCAGAGACAGCATGGCCATGGTAAACTTCATTGAAGAAACTCCCTTTAATGTAGGCCACCAGTTGTTGTGTACAATGGACGTTGAGTCCTTGTATACAAATATTCCCCAAACAGCTGCGTTACTGGTTATACGCGATATCCTTGATACCAGGCCCAGACCGCATTGGGTTCCCACAATTTTCATACTCCAATTGTTGGAAATTTGTTTGACAAAAATTTTTTTCTCCTTTGATCAGCAGTATTTCCAACAAATCAAAGGAACTTCCATGGGGGCAATTGTTGCCCCCAATCTGGCTATACTATTCATGGATCAAATAGAAACTCATTCTATCTTAACACCTTCCAATCCCTTCTCATCAGATATCATCAGTTGGAAACGTTATATCGACGATATTTTCCTGATTTTGAATAGTGATGAAGGTAATCTAAATCTATTTATCCATTGGCTGAACAATAATTGCTGCGGGCTCACGTTTACCAGTTCCATTGACACTGAATCTATCCCATTTTTGGACTTAAACATTTATCACCTTGAGGGTCAATTACACACAAGGTTACACCGCAAACCCACTGAGAGGAACACATTGTTATCCGACAATAGCAACCACCCTAGAGCCCTTAGGGATTCCTTGCCCTATTCGCAGTTCCTCCGCATTAGGCGCAATGGCTACGCCAAGGAAGACTATTTCAGGGAGGCTGCTGTACTGTCTGATAAGCTAAAACGTAGGGGCTACCCCAACAGGCTAGTAAGAACAGCAGTCAAACGTGCTTGGTATTGCCCTAGGGAGGTACGCCTCTGTCCGAAAGATAAACAATCCTACACAAGACTAGCATGTGTAACTACATTTTCACCTGCGTCCAATGACTTGAAGAAAAGTATACTTAGGCATTGGCCTACTCTTAGTGCAGGCAGTCTGCATTATGATCGCCCGTTGTTTGCTTTCAAAAAGAGTTCCAACCTGAAAGATCACTTGGTCCGAGCGACTGTTCCAAATCCACTCATCTTGAGCACAATCAACTCTTTATGGACCCAAACACCATTAGTTGGGCATGCTAAGTGTGGTGCGTGTAATGTATGTGAATTCACCATCGAAGGAAAGTTTTTTGTATTTGATAAAGTCAATATTTCATGTAAAAGCTTCACCAATTGCAATAGTAATGATGTAATTCACCTAATTCAATGCCCATGTAAACTAATATACGTGGGTCAAACGAGACAAAAAGTCAAGACAAGGATCTGCCAACATCGCAGTCGTATTCGCTGTAAAACTCCAAACGCCCCATTGGTGGACCACTTCACGGACAAAGGACACACAGACAATGATTTGAAATGGACTGTCCTGAAATCTGTGAAGTTACCTCCGCGTGGAGGTGACATTGGACTTATGCTCAATAGAGAAGAACTCAAGATGATCCTACTCTTTGACAGTATACGTAGTGGGCTCAACCGTAATGAGGATTGGACCTCACTTTTGTGAATGCCAATCGTCCTGTCTTCAAATTAATGAATGGACCTTGCTTCTGTTAACCCTCCTAATTCTTGAGAATATTGAAATTATGTAATGTTTTATTTGATGTGTCTAACTTTGTAATGCCACCTTCATTGTGTCACATCACCTGCATGCGTCTGGAATTCACCCCAAAAAAACTCCCCTTTGTCACCATTTCAACATGTCAGCCGGCTATTGGGCTGCCCTACCCCACATGGCTGTTCCAATGTGCTTAGTCCCATTCCATCATGGCCGCCGCGGTTTCTACTTCCACTGCACACGCCCACCCCCAGACGTTCCACGGCGCTACTGAGCACCGGGACGATTCTCCGAGTTCCATTGTGAACCAAAGGTAAGCCCTTGACATGTTCCTAGGCTGGGTTTGCCTTTAATTAGGAATTACACTTATACGGGTTCGCGTTATTTCCTCCATAGGAGCCCCATTGCAGCCCGCGCTAATTCTTCCGAATACAGGCTTCGCCGCTCCGCAGTAGGAGCCATTATTGTTTATCGGCAGGTAAGCGGTTGGCTCATTGAGTTGGGATAACACATAACTCCCACTGGCACTTAGCACGGGGTTAATTACTTATTTTATTCGGTCCCAGGTAATTTTATTTACTATCCGACGCTGAACCCTCTCCGGGAACGTGCCTCGTTGCAGCAACCTTGCTCCGCATCTGGAGCCGTTATTATCAGTCCGCAGGTAAGCGGCCCTTCCATTAGGTTCTTACAATTACAGTTAACACACGCTCCACGGGTCACTTATATTCGCTTTACTTGGCCCCAGGTACCTAACTGGCTGCTAGTGGACACCGGAGCGGGTGGCTATATCTTCAGCCTCTCCACCCACGTTGCAGCATTACCTCATCAATCTATGGCAATGCCTAGCCATAATCTATGAGGTTAGTCATTCTGCCCATACACAAGTACCTCGCACCGGTCCAATTCCATGCCCATGTCTTATCTTGGTCCTTATCCCCTAGGCACTACTTGAAATAATTGCTACTTCCGCTCACTGGTCCAAGGTTCCAGTACTACATGCTGGTTCATGCCCCAACTGGGCTTCCTGAGCTCATGTAATTATTCCCACTTATATTAGTTCAAGCACCTAATTGTTGCATGTACACTATCTACGTAGACCCCTTCAGCTCAAACATCTTGCTTTACCAATTGTTGGATGTTCACTAAACGGCTTAGACCTTTCACTATTCTGATAAAAATCACCCAGAGCATGGTATAGGCACCTTGAACACCACTTGTTCACAGCATAGATTCCGAGCATGGCATGGCTTGCCTTCCACTGCGCCTTGTATGGTTGGCACAGGTTGTCTGACACCTGCTCACCTGAATGACCAATTAGCACCTTAAATAACTTGGCATGAGTTTGCGTGAGAAATCCTGTGAGTAACACAGTTGGCTAATGAAATGTTATATGTCCCCTTCCTTCCTGTCAATACAGGCTTTTTTCATTCAGGCAAGCAATGAATGTCCTGATGATGATCCTTTAATGCTAGTAGGATCGAAACGCCGTCGACATGATATGTGGTGTAAACAACAGTGTACTATTATGTGCATAAACTCTTTTGTTTTCCACATATGTGAAGCAAATGCACTTTAAATCTTCTCTTTGCTCCCAATTCTTTTATGCCTGAAATACCCCAAGTATTTGTATTGTTTGATTGTATGTGTAGCATTGTGGATGCAGGATTGTGTCCCACTGTTTAATTGTTGGTGTGTCTAATTTAATATACTCAAACATTGAATAAATTTCAAAGTCCGGCTGGACTTTTTTTCATTATAGTGCTTATTGTGGCCTATAATGATTGGTACGCTGATCTTTCCTGTCAAGGACCGTTGTCTCTAGCTTAATTGTCAGCGCGGCAGCATGATTTCCTTCTGTATAGACCTGAAACAACTGTATGTTGGACCGGCAAGAATGTCATGATAACCTGATCGTTCTTTATACTGTATTTTGAAAACATGAAAAATGCTAATAAACAGATTTGACAATAAAATATAAGGGACCAGCTTAGTCTAAATTCAGGGTCATTTAAGAAGATCAGGGGGGCATTGGAGACCAGGAGACTATTCTGGGCTAAATTGCCCCAAAGATTTTCAGTCATTATTTCTCCATGTAAAAGTGTTTTCAATTGGGTGAGTTTCAGTTTGGTGAGTGACTCCCAATCCCTAGTGTTTGTGTTGGTCTGTGCTAACGCTGATTCAGAAATCAGGGAAGGTGCGGCTAGGATAGACGATACTTAGTCTTCATGAAGACGAGTCCTTTCGCCATTGCTCAATTAGAGTGGGGGTTCTGATACTTATCAGGGCTTCGCTCATAGACCTATATTGTCTTTTTTATTCTCTGGGCTATGGATGTCCCTCCGTACTTGTAATCACTATTCGAGAGCGAGAGAAAGTGAAATCAGTTGCACGCTCCCACTACTGAACATTTTACTCACATAGGCAACTAATTGAACAGGGGTTGATTGGAACTGTATCCAATTCCCTCTTACTAATAGGATGTCAGGTGTACTCTCTATTAAATAGGTTCCTTCTAATGGGGTATCCAAGCCTCACTCACTTATCGTGACATGCTTCATATTTGGGGCCTATCCACAGCCTGGTAAGATGATACTACCAGGGCGGACTCAACCATAGTTGGTAATGGGAGTTCTTAGATAAACCAAACTGGACATGCAGGGGCCCAGATAGGTGATATATTAAAAATAGCTTAAGGTATACCCTGATTATTACTTTATTCCGTGGGTACATGGGGTATGAGTAAAAACCAAATATATTGAGGGTTCTATTGAAAGAACTAATAGTTCAAATGTACCCTCACTTTTCTGCGAACATGTTTGGTCCTCTCCAAGAGCCCAATCCGGTCTGGAGCCTTCGTTAGGGCTGTCTAGTCAATGTAACTTCCTGTTACTCAAGCAGGCGCTATGTGCAAAATATGAGATCTAGTGCTTCCACCTCTCTTGTCTTTCTCGTGTTTTGCCAATTTGCAGAAAATCCTCTGAATCCAAAAGAAAGGCAATAAAAGCGGTAGGAGCACTAGGTCTCACATTTTCCATTTAGCGCATGCTTGAGAAACAGGCAGGGACATTGACTAGACAGCCCTGACGAAGACCCCAGATCCGATTGGGCTCTTGGAGAGGGCCAAACATGTTTTCAGAAAAGTGAGGGTACAATTGAACAATAGTTTTTCAATAGAACCCTCAATGTATTTGGTTATAACTTATACCTAATAATCAGGGTATACCTTGATGTATTTTTAATATATCACCTATCTGGGTCCCTGTATATTCAGTTATATTCAGTTTTGCTTTATCTAAGAACTCCCATTACCAACTATGGTTGAGTCCGCCCTTTTAGTATCATCTTACCAGGGTGTGGATAGGTGCCAATGATGAAGCATACCTCTGTGACAGGGACATATGCTATTGCTATAATTTTTTTTATTTCAAGGGAAAATTGTCTGCTTGTGGAATATTCTACACTTTGGGCCTGATTAAGATGCTGGTTGGACTAACTGTCCAACCGCTATCTATGAAGGACTTTTTAATTGTATTACAATGCAACCGCTGCTACCGTGGCAGTCGCATCTATAGCGGAGCACATATCCCCATATATGTCACTGCAAACTACAGCACAAAATCACAGAAAACATGTGAATTGTACACACATGCATGTCATATGTGGGGCCATGTCTTGTGCACCGTGTACTCCATGGCTGGAGTGTGGAGTAATGTGCACAGTCCAATCAATGGGGATACATACCGCATAAGGACTTAGCTGGATTCCGGAGCCCACAGGATTGTAGTCATCGGGGTACAGCTACTCAGATGTAGGGGAACATGGAGGAAGAGATCCACGGCAGAGTCTGCTGGAGAGAAGCAGATTTGGTAAGTATGCACCCCAAATCCATAATTTCCAACAACTCGAGGCAGTCGGTTGGACTGCCTCAGTTTTGGCGTAGAAACTCACATTGTAATCCAGATGGTGGTCAAGAGATCCCTGTACTGCGCTATGTATGCTGTTTTTCTCCAACCATCGTGTTTAAGTGGCCGGTTGGAGTACAGGATGAAAGCATCTTAATCCGGCGGTCATACCAACCTCTTTCAATGAGACAGATGAGGCAGATGAGACCACGATGGTCTGACCACCGCAATCAGGCCTTTAGTGCAGATTTTTGGAAATGTCTCCATGTACTTAGATTGAAATGATAGTAGCAGCTTTGTATAGCTGTGTATATTTTCAGAATTGTTTGAATCATGGCTTGTTCAAAGTCTATGATACGTTTTTGGTGCTGGTAGTTATTTGTCGGATGTTTTTTATGGTTTAAGAGCTCGTAATAAATGCTACCTCATTTATTTGGTAATAAGGCAATGTAAAAGGGATATTTGTGTTTTGATATTCACCATGTACGGTGTATATTCGAGTAAATTGTTTGGGACACATTTTAAAGGTCCCATCCATCATCCAGATTTGACAGTGGCTAACGATCATTAAGTTGTTTGCGGTAGAGAATATTAGAATTAAGTACTCATTATTTAGGTTGTTATTTATAAAGAAAGGTTCCTCATTATGTGTAATAGTTAATTGTCCAGGTATGTCTAGGTCTTAGTATCTTCTAGGAGCAGGTGGGGTACTGCTTGTGGCTTTTTCAGTTTGTGCAATCAAACTTTTTAAAGTTGGGATAGGTGGTAGCTGCTCTTTTACGTGTTTGGGACTTTAGGTAAAATATCCTTCAGCATTTTGCTTGTGGGTTCCTGGGAGCTAGTGCTTGCCTCTCTTATATCTTGCAATATTTCTCGTACTTCAAGGGGGTGGTTGTGCACTCCCATAGAATTAATTCGATAATATTTAGTACATTTGTAGTTTATACTTTCTGATGATGCACTTTCTTGCCTGTATGTGTAGCCCATGTGGTTTAGTTATTGCTTTCTTTTCTGGGAAGTGATTGATTAAGCGTCCTCTAGGATTGTATCTGTAAGTCTTGTAATAGTATCTTTATATAATATCTTTACACTTTTGCACATTTATAATAATCATGTTTAAAAATGTATTTAGTACTATTTTGTATACTTAGATGTATGTTCTGGAAAGATGTTTCACCCGGTTGTGCAACTATTCCCTTGGAGCTGTTTTAATGTGCAGCAGGTGCTTCTGTTCAGAGGAGAAGTGTGTCTCAATGGTTAGAGGCGGCAGACCCGGAAGCTGAGATCGGCCCGGGACCAGGGTTCGATTCCGAAACGCGGCAGGGTCTTGGGTCAAAATGTCCGCGGGCCTGATAATTCTCGCCTCGGCGCCTACTCTAACCTTGCGTTCCACTCTGCAACTCTGGGCAGTAGCTTGCTTAATCTTCACAACGGCCCCTTCAACGCAGGGGATGCCTGGTCTCACCTTGGGGGTACCCAGAAGGGACCATCTCACAGGGAAAGCCAGGACTGGTTCCCCAGCGGTATACAGCGCCGGGACGCCCGCGGTGCGGGCAGCTGTGCGCTTTACAAGTATACAACATTTACATTTACATTCTGTTGATTGAAAAATAAAAACTTTGTTACATTTTAAATGGTACTTTGTTGCTAGTTTGTAAGGGTTGAGGTACTTAGGATTGTTTTTGGTTGCTATTTGGTTGAGTTTATCATTAGTTATGTATTTTTGTGTACTTCCTTTCCTATTTATTTTGCAGGTATGTGATAGCTGTGTTTGTTTATTGGTTTTCAAGTTACAGAATATTTTCTTTTAGCAAATCTGTGTAAAGTAGATAAAAGTGGGAAATTGTGTTAATATTCATTTGCTATTTTATATTTCTAAGTTTGTTAACAGTTGCGTCTTAGTTTAAATATAAGTGTTACTTATGTACTTATGTGGCTTTTCAGATATATATTTTTCTTCTTTAATGGTTTGTAGAAAGAATCCAGGAGAGTTTCTTCATCTTGCAGCATCTGTCATTTTTGTATTTAGTTCCAATTAGTGTACGTTTTATATTGTTGATTTAATTGTTTAATTATTTTATTGGTGGAAGTGGTTTACAGTTTACTGTTGTTTATTAGTTCTTTGTATTGTTTGAATTTATTTTATCAGTTGAATCCTTCAATGGTAAATTGCTGATCTGTGTTTTATTATTGATGTATAATATATAGTTCCACACTTTTGTTAATAAAACTCTCTCTCTCTCTTTATATATATTAATAGTTAGGTTGGTGTTTACTTGTTTGCTATTGATGGTCATTTTTGGGAGGTTTTATTGTATGTATTTTAGATTTGTAAATTGTTCGGGTTAATGAAAAATAATTTATTATAATACATTTTGTATTTAAATTAAATATGTGTGTAACAAGTTTTGGGTTTATTTAAAGCAATTGTTTTAGGTGGAAAGTGTGTTTTTAATGTTTTATCAATAAATATTTAATTATTTTGGCAATAATATCGTACTTGGTATAGGTGTGGATCGATATTTTTGACATATTCTATGTTTATTTAAAGGTGACAATATTTTTGTTTCTGATATTTTTGTTTTCGATATATGTAAAGATTGATTTGTTTTAACAACAATATTTGTGTTCTCAATATTTGTGGTTTATACAGTTGAGTGTACAAAGTCGATATTTGTGTTATCGATATTTAATTTCTTATTTTTTTGTTTTGATATTTGTTGGATCGATATTATGTCAGTGATCCCTGTGAATAGTTGGCAGTTGGACTTTGTGTATTCCTCTCAGATGTTAGACGTTGGAAGGATTGGCCATCAGAGCTGTTCTCTACCCCACTTACGTTTCAAAGGACTGCCTCCAGCACACTCACAAAATAGCTTGACACCCAGCCTATTGCAACCGTAGACCACTGGAGCCTGCTCATGGGAAGGAAGGACATTTCCAGAAATTTGGAACCTTTTAAGCCACAATTCAAAACACTTCTAAACGTGTAGAAGACCACCGGGAGACTGCCTAGTATTTCAGAAGACTGCTTAAGGGCTGCTTTGTATCTCAGAGGACTCCCTGCTGCTGCCAGAGGACTGCCCTGATGCTTGAAGCTTGCCTAGCTCCATTGACATTGAATCCTGCATCCGACCCAACCAGACCTAGGTCCTTTAAGGTAGTGCTAAAGGTGCTCTTCTAGCAAAAAACCTAAAACTTGGGACAAAAAAAAAAAAATCACCAAAAAGTGGCCTGAAAACCGAAAGGAAACTGAGACCTATTTGCTTTCTGATCCGCCTGCGGTACATCACCAGTTAGCCAGATTGATGTAGATATGACTTTAGGTAGCTACATACTTCTCAACAGGAGCAAACCTTGTTCAGCGGGACCTCTTGGAAAGGATATTTGGCCTTGTGGAGCCCTCGTCAGCAAAGACCTACAACTTCATTCTTTTATACTTCAAAAAGTGTAGAAATCTTTGCTGTGACTCCATCTAGCGGGTACCCGACAACAACGCCTTCACCTCTGACACCACTGACTGCCTTGCCCCGCTGAACTTCACCTTGTAAGGAGCTTTTCTTCTAAGTCCGAAGGTAATTTGAGACCGGACTCAATCCACTTTGTGTATCCGAAGCGTGCTCCATCGCAATTTGCCATTACATTTGACTTTGCCTACAGTTGGCCCTTTGATCTTTTTTATGATCCATTTTCCACTTATAATGTTACAAATTCATAACTTTGGTTCTATTGATTTGATTTAATTTAATTTGTTTTGGTGTCATTTTATTTAACCTCTTCGGTGCTGAGGACATTCTGGGGAGGACGGCTCCAGCATATCCTGAGACCAGAAGGATTTTCTTTTTGCATTTTGAGTCTTAGCTGCTGGGGAATAGCTTTCAAAACAAACTTTTTTTTTCTATACAGACGATCAGCGCACATAGTGTGCTAACATCATTGCACAGAAGTGAAAGTAAAATGAGCCTCATTTACTTTCACTTATGTCAGTGTTTAGGGGTATATCTAAGCCTCGAGAACTGATTAGAACAGGGGAGTTTGTCATCCAGTGGCACCTTTCTCTAGTGGATCTCTGTTTGGGGATTGCCGCAGAAGGGTGAGGGATCCACTATCTAGACACCTGGGAATATTTGTATGGGTGGGAACAGCCCTCTGGCTATGGGTTTATGCCCCCCTTCCCCAAGTCTCAAGTGTTTTTCTGCCCCCGGTGGCAGATTGAAGGAAATGTCCTCCAATCTGCCCCTGGGGCGCAGAAAGATCACTAAAAACCAGGGTGTTTTTGTTTATCATAAAATGGGTGAGGGCAGCATGAACAGTTATCAAGCCTAGCCCCTAACCAAATATTACCCCCAGCAGTCTTTCTTTTCACATCGGGTTAGGAGGTGTTTTCCTCCAATCTACCCCCCGGTGGGGGGGCAGAGAGCATACTAGACCTCAGGGGGTATTGGGATGGGGAGAGCCATCCCATAGCATTGGGCAAATACTACCCCTTTCCCCGATCCCAAACTTCTTTCTGCCACTTCTGGGGGCAGATAAGATGCACCATTCTCCAATCTGCTCCCAGATGGGAGAGAGACCCATTAGACACCAGGGTGTTTTTTCTTATTGGAAAATTGGTGGGGGTAGCCCACCTAGGCATCAGGCCTAGCCCCTGTCAACCAATATTACCTCTGTAGCAGTTTATGACCCCATCTGGGGCAGATATGATGTGTTTTCCTCCAATCTGCCCCCAGTGGGGTGCAGCAAGCCCATTAGACCTCCAGGGAGGTTATTTGGAGAAGAGAGCACACCCCTATGGGAATGGGCTAATGCTCCCTTTCTCTACAGCCCTAAAATTCTTTCTGCCCACGCTGCAGGCAGATTAAAGGCAACTACCTCCAATCTGCCCCCAGAGAGAGACAGAACCACACTAGATAGCAGAGTACTTTTTATTGGAAAATGGGTGGGGTCGCCCACCCAGGCATCAGGCCTAGCCTCCACTAACTCAAATAATACCCAGCAGTGTCTCTGCCCACATAGGGGACAGATAGGAGGTGTTTTCTTCCAATTTGCAACATTCAAAAGAGCCACCAGGGAGCCTATGGCAGAGGAGCAGTACCCACAGCATTGGATTAATACTCCCCCAGCCCCACAAAACTGTCTGTCCCCCTCTGGGGCAGATGGTAAATAGTTGCTTTTAATCTTACCCCAAAAGTCTGCTAGACAGGGAGTTCTTTTTGTTTATAGAGCAAAGGGGTAGAGGCAGCCCGCTCAGACATTGGGCTAAACCCACAACATGACAAATAAGATAAGGTGACAGTCTTTCTGACCCCCCCAGGGCAGATAGGAGGTCATTACCTCCAATCTGCCCTGCTGTGGGGGACAGGGAGTCCACTAGACACCAGGGAGATTATTTGTTGCTGTCCGGGAAGGGGTGGCCTGCTCAGGAATTGTGCCAAACACCCACCCCCTAAACAGCCTTAAAAGCCTTTCTGCTCTCCTGGATAGCAGACAGGAGGTCTTTACTTCCAATATGCCCCCTGGGGGAGAGAGAAAGTCCACTAGACCTCTGTGCCTTATGTAGAAAAGGGGTTGGAGGGTGTTTACCCAAAATCTGCCCAAAGGGTCAGGAAAAATGTTGCCTATTGTGAACTAGGCCCATGGCACAATACGTGGGTGAGATGCTGTAATGGCATAGTTTTTGGCTCTATTTAGCAGTGATATAGATCTTAGTCTTGCTCACATCTAGGATAGGTATTCTTAGCCTGTGTTGGCCCTTTTAAGCCCTTTCTTCCAGACCTAGAAGAGGATAGCTGCTTAATATGATGATAGATCCCTTATTCTTGACTCTAACCTGTCTATTGCCTATTGGCTTTGACATACTAGACACATTGGTATGGTTTATGTAGGTATTCTGACAGAGCTAAGGGGTATTTCATTCCTTTCAGGCCTACAGGCCTAAAACTAGAGGGACTCCATCTTGATGGAGCTGAGAGGCTTTTTAGAGTAAAGGTAAAGTTTATAGTTAAAGCTGTTGTTCGCCCTAAGCGAACCGGAGAGAACCGGCCAGAGCTGAATCTAATCAGGAATTGTTCCCGGGCTTAGGTCTCTAGACGAAACAAGCAGACTGGTCACTGTGGGAGTGTCTAGCGCAAGGAGCCTGGTGCATGGGATTGGTGGGAGGAAGCTGCTGGCTGGAACTTTCCATGAGGAAACAGCATTCTATATCAGTGAAGTGCAGAGGCGGAGTCAGTCAGTCGTGTTGAGGTGGAGGAGTGGTAAGCAGTCGAGTGGAGTTGGCAGAGAGAGAGGGTTCAAGCTGGAGAGAGCTGAGTTGAATAGTGAGCTGGAACTGAAGGAAGCAGTCAGAAGCAGTTACTTATCAGGAGGAGGTGTGAATAGCTGGAGTCTGAAGTAATGCCTTTTAGAAGAGACGGAGGAGAGATCGTGGACTAACCTGTGGGAGCAGCTGGAGTTATTTGGACATTGGCGCAGAGACAGAGTGAACAAGCTAGTGGAATGAAAAGCATTAGAGCGGCAGGAACCATTAGATTGAAGCTGGAAGGTGGAGACAGTTCGTGGGGGAGAGGAGTCCAGTGCAAAGTGATCAGCGCAGAGGTGTATCCAAGAGTGCAGGAGAGAGAGAGAGTCTGAGATGAGCCAAGGCACAGACGAGAGAGGAACCCAGATGACAGCTAGAGCAAGACTTCACACTCCCAAGGTGAATTTGTTCCTTAATCTTGTTCTTATTCCCTAAGCTATTGTATGTTTAATCCTTTTTCTTTCAGCGGTGTGTCAAAGTTACTGCTAGTTATAGAGACCCCATAGTTTTGTATATGTGTACTTTAATATTGTTCTAATAAAACCCCCAGTTTGTAGCAAACTACAATGTGCCTTGTATTCTTGTTCAATCCAGGTAAATGTATCTCCTAGGTGATTATTAGTTATATGAATGGATGAGTAATCCCAATCAGGTAAGTGGTGATCACATAAATAGGGAGCGAGTGGACCTATGATGCCAAGAATAAGAGGTACATTATATTAATTGGCTAACTCCTAATATTGTAGTAGCAAGCCCTTAGTGAATAGGGAGAGAGAGACTTCCCAACATATAACTGAAGGTGTTCATAGGAATGTGGTCGTCGTTGATATACGGCGTTAGTGAGAGCGCTGGGGTGGATGACCAGCGTGGATACCCACAGGATTGTGGCTTGTGTAAGTGAGAGCGCCAGGGGGGATACTGGCGTGTAGGTTTGCCGGATTGTAAACCGTTTGAAAAAGAGAGCATTGGGTTCTGCAGGCCCATGTGTAGACGCACCGGATTGTGTGTCATATCTGCCCTGGGGTAGATCAGTCTGGGTCGGAGTGGCCGCGAGACTAACTGATGTGAATAAGATATCCTTAGTAATCAGTGAGTATTCTTAGTATCCCTATAGATTTAGTGGTGTTTCTAATAATATGAGCTTGTATATTGCGAGTTCCCCATCCTCAGGTAGGTACCCAGGTGCCTGGATAGATGGTCCTGAGGAGGGAGGTGGTTACGTTCTGGCTGGGTTGGAGGGGCCCCTAGGGGCTGATCCCATCTAATCAGAAAACCCGACCATTACAGATGCCCCACCCTCTTTTTTATTTTTTCGGCATATTTTCCCCCCAGTGTCTAGTGGTATTTCTGTCCCCTACTGGAAGAGGTTGGGTAAATGCCCTTAATCCTCCCCAGGGGAACAGAAACACTGATGCACGTATTCAGGGATGGGAGCGTGATGATTGGTGTCCTTTCTGTCCCTATGGGCAAATTTTGGGTAAACACCCCCAATCTACCCCTAGGGATGGTCAGACAGTGATTTACTTACCTATTCTGGGTGGATGCCTGGATGACCAAGAAAAGGGGTGTGGGGTTCAGCTCAGTCAGTTATCATGCCATGCTCCCACCCCAGCATGGGTGCATAGGTTTTTCTCCCATGTGGGGGTGGATAAAATATATTTACCCCAAATCTGCCCCTGCATAAGCATGGGCGAATTTTGCGAATCTCGCGTTCGCGAATTTTGCGGATTTGCGAACTCGCAATCCGCAAAATCCGCGAATTCCCGCGAATTTGCGGATTTTTTTTTTGTGTTCGCGCGTGTTTCTGCCAGTTCGCGAGGGTTTTTACAATTTCGCAATTTGCGAACTTACCTGTCGGGTCGCAAGTTTTGCGAACTTGTTGTTTCTACGTGTCCAGCCTGTTTGGGACACTCTTCTTCATCACTGCCACTCTCTGTCACCACTGCCACTCTCTGACTACTCATGCCACCCTCTGGCCCACCCATGCCACCCTCTGTTTCATCACCACACCCTCTGGTTGTCCAGTGTACATTATTTTCGGCAAAGCAAAGCACACCTTCCCTGCCTCAAGTGACCTGAATTAATTTGGGGCTGATTAATGTGTCACAGAATATTTTTTTAGCTGGCACCTGCTTCCTTAGTGCGCCCTGATTAGTGATCTTTTGCACTTGCTATGTGCTTTCATTGTTGCAAAATTAGTTACAACACCTGCCCTGCCCCAACTGACAATAATGAATTAGGGGCTGATTAATGGATTTTAACTTCCAGCCTGGCTCCTGCTTGTCTCCCTTAGCTGTAATTCAGGACCTTTGTGGCATATGTGTAACTATTCTGAGGTTCAGAGCAGGGTCACATAATAGTTGCAACTGGCAACTGAACTCTGGAGGGGCCCCTCAGGAAGCACTACAGGAAATGGCTACTAATGATGAGCCTGAACTTTTGAACCTGGTAAGTAGTTTCAGTTTTGCTAAGATCGTATTTCTGCAATTTAGCACTTATTCGCGGGGCGCGAAGTTGTACTGGGAAGCCGCGAACTCACGCGAACAGTGCGAGCAGTGCGAGCAAAATCCGCTGCTCGCGGATTTGCGGATTTTGCGGGAGATTCGCGAATCTCGCGGATTGCGAATTTCCCGAAAATCCGCAAAATCCGCGAGCGAAACGGATTTTCCGCCCATGCCTACCCCTGCATGACTGAAAGGCCATGAGACTCCAGGAATTTCAACATGGAACCAAAACAAACAAACAAACCGCTAGAGTGACCTACTCTGGTATTGAGACAATGCTCCTACCTCAGAACAGACAGTAGAGTTGTTCTGCCCCTATGGGGTCTACAGCGTTCCCGTCCATTTTGGCAGGAGAGGAAATATTGATTGCATTAGTAATTTATTTTTTACTTGTGGGTATCAGAGTGGGGTGAATTTCCAATATTATATCCCTTCCTGCACTTGAACATTCTGAAATGGTGCTTTGAAGCTTCTATGTGTTCTGCCTAATGCAGCGTGTTGGTGTTTCCATGTTTCCATGTGTGCTGCACAACACAGCACACTAGTAAACAGCAGAAAATGAGGCGAAATTATGCAAATTACGCATTTCTCCTTGTTTCACCAGGGTAAGACCAGGTTTTCCCTGGTTTTAATATTGGGGCTGCCCCATATTTACACCACTCTTGTAAATATGGGGCAGTGTCCAAATCAATGGGGGTTGCAGTAGAACGCCCACAGCAACACCCATTGCACTTCCTTTTCACGCTAGGTATAGCGTGAAAGTGCGCTTTATTTGTGTGCTGCATAAATATTTTACAATTTGCCTCAAGTTAAGCCTGACTGCTTTTGTGCCAAGCTACCAGAGGGTTGAGGACAGGTTAGTTTACTGACTTTTGTGGTTCACCCTGAGAAAGATTGTGGTTTTTGCTTGAGAAGGGTTTGCACCATCCTCAGCCAAAATTCCAGGGGCTTATTTACAAGCCTCTTGCGCCACCCATCCGTAATTTTTCCCATGTTAAAAATGGGGCAAAAGTTGTGCACTGGCTTGTAAATAAGCCCCCCAATTACTTACATTGGTGTTCAGTGCTAGTATCTAAAACTTGTGTTTGTGCAGTGTCTCAGTGATTTTGTGTAACACTAAAATCCTAACATTAATCTGACATCAAATTTGATTTTTTCCTTAGTTTTTTATTTGACAATTTTTTTTCTGTTTCAAAATTTAAGTTTACCTCACCTCATTTTTGCTGACAGTGGAGATCGAGCTGAACAACATGGATGACCTCAGCAAGGTTGAGCTGCAGAAGCTTTGCAAGGAGAGGAGAATGTAAGAAAGAGGGACAGCAAAGGTGGACCTCCATGTAGCCCTTTAAGCCTTTGAGGAAGTCAAAAGGATGCAGTCCATCCCAGAGGAGTAGGAAGAAAATGATCCTTAAGAGGATGAGGTGGACTTAGAGGAGGAGTAGGGCCTGGCCACAGGCACTAATCTGCAGCACCCGGAAGAGGAAAACAACTAGTTTGCAGGGTTGAAGCCCCCTGCCAGGGCAGGGAGCAGTGTGACCTCCCAAAACCTTATCTATGAGCAGCTGGTAGACAGGAAGGCTAATGGGGACTTTAGGCAACAGCTGGCAAAACCCAGGATGGAGGAGGTAGCTGCCAAGAGAGAGGCAGCCAAGAAGGAGGCAGCTGCCAAGAGGACCTTGGAGAAGAGGAAATTGGCCCTAGAGGAAAAGAACATTCTGCTGGCTTATGAGATGGGTAAACAGGAGCCGGATCTAAGAGCCAAGCAAATCTCATGGTCCAGCACCAATGATGGCAGTAATACCCCAATGCTCAATGTGAGACGGGAGGGTCTATATTCCCAAGGACCTAGAGCCTAACTTTGTTGTGGAGGATGACATTGACAAGTGGTTTGTGGCCTATGAGGCTGCCTTGGCGATGCATGAGGAATATTGGGGCCCCAGTCTCTGGAGGCACAGTTCCAAGTGGAGGGATGGATGCACTGTTAGCCCCAAGAAAGGGGGACAAGATGAGCTATCCAGTTATGAACCAGTAATGATTGACACACTATGAGAAAATATGGTCTCACACCTGAGAAGTAGAAACAGAAGTTTAATTATAGTCAGAACAGAAGTTACCCCAAAAGACTTTGATATATTTTGTGGTTCACTTTTGCAAGGCACTGGATAGTTGGTCCCTCCGGCACCATATTTCCCTTTACTTGAGACAGTTGCACTGGTTTCCGATAGCCAGGAGGATAGAGTTTAAGTCACTGACCCTGGCATTTAGAGCCACTAAGGGCATAGGCCCTTTCTGTCTCAGGCAGAGGTTGAAACTTTGTCATCAGGAACAGGCCCTGAGATCCAACCACCTGCAGCTCTTTCGCATTCCAAGATTTTCTCAAATCCGTCAAGGTCCTCCTTTTCTGTAAGAATAGCAAAAATCTAGAATACTCTGCCGGTCCATCTGCCCCTGATTGAGACAGAACTAGAGTTCAGGAAGGCTTTAAAAACCTACCTCTTTACTCATAGTCTCCTGGTCGATTCTTTCATAGTTTACTGCTAGAGCCTGGACAACTCTACTGAAGAAGCTTTTGCTCTATAAATGTCTATTATATTACATTGCAAGAAGGGCAGCAACGTAGAAGACTACAAGGGGCTGTATAATTTGATTTCCAGGGAACACATGTTCAGACATTGTTTTAGAGAACAGTGACAATACCTAGTGTATAGCAAGTTCTTTGACCCCCTGGGAGCTTGTTAAGGAGGTAGACCAATGGCTTGGCACTAGGGTACACAAGAATTATCTGGGGAGGATCCTCCAAAAGGGTAGGCAGGGTCCCCAACAGAAGAAAGAGGGGTAGACAAAAAATAAAAATAAGTGCTCCAAATGACCCCAAAATAGTTCTCTGAGGAAGAATGCCCAGTCCCAGCCTGGCCACCAAAAAGTGAGTTTACTGACATGAAGTCATGGAAGTTCATCCCCAAGTGCTATGAGTGCTACATGTAATGGCACATGAAGGGTGATGCCAAATGCCCAAGAGGCACAGTCCGTCACTAGCCAGACACCAGGGTTGGCCAGTGCTGGGGGAGAAGGCTGTCCCAGGTTGCATAGGGGATAGAGCAAAGGTTACACTAGTGTCCTTAGATTACAAGGAGATTGTGCCTAAAGCCCACATGCTTTTAAATCCTCCCGAGTACAGGCAGTGGGACACCATCAATGAGCTGATGGTGGAAGCTCTAAGGGACACAGGGGCCAGTATGACTATTGTCAGGTGTCATCTAGCATTCTCAGAATAGTTAATCACTAACACATTCCACAACAAGCCGCTAAATTAACCTATGCTGAAACTTGAGTAGCTTGGCACAAATAGCAGTCAGGAATAAATTAGAGGCAATATATAAAGTATTTACGCAACACATAAACAGTAATAAAGTGAAAACACATCACAATAAATTCCCACACCAATTTAGAACAATAGAATACATTTTAATGAATTATTTGACACCAGAACAACAAAAATCTAATCGCTAGAACTAGAATTTTGAATTTCTAAAGTTTTTGGTAAAAACCAGAACTAAAAGATCAAAACGCTAACTGGACTTTTGATCATGCGAGACTGGGTACGAGTCAAAAATATGGCTAAACGAGTTGGATGCGAAAAGTGGTTTGGGCCCTGTCAGCGCTTACCTTCGGACTTAGGAGATATTCTTGAAGAAATGTTCTGAGAACATAAAGTTCAGCAGGGCATGGCAGCAGGTGGTGTCCGAATAGGAAGCGTTGTTGTGATGAGGCATGAGGTTGTATCCATGAGAATTCCAGGAGGCCGGATTCCCCTTTGGCGAAGAACAGGTGAACATGATTCCCCCAGTACTCATAGCAGTTTGACATTTGGCTATCTGGGCACATTAAGCACCATCTCCAAGTGTCCAAGACTATAGAGGCACCACTTTGGGGTTTAGGACTCCCTCAGTTTGGGTCCAGGTGTTGGTTCAAGATGGTGGGAGCCTGTTATGTCCCTGTGACTATGAACAAGAGGCCAGCCAACTAGCCCTTAGAGTCACTTGAGCCATCCTGGTTTACGGTGAAGAAGCAGAGATCAAACAGCAGGACAGGCCTCTGAGGGTCCAATGCAGGCTCCAGGCTGCGAAGCAGTCCTTCTAGGTGCAGCAAAACAGTCTTGTGGAGTACACAGCAGGACACAGCTGCGGACAGTACTTGGAGCGTCCTTCCACAGGTCGTGAAAGTGAATTGAAGAGTGGGTCTGAAGGTATGATTTTTAGACCTGGTGTCATCTTTGATTTGGCAGACATTCTAGAGGTTTCTCTTTGAAGTGCTTGGAATTTCCTGACTCCCCTCCCCTGGCTCCATGCTTACTACAGAGACAATGCAATTGTGATAAGCGTTTTGGGTAAAGACAGAGCACAGCCTATTCAGTTGTAAATGGGGATGTGCTCAGCTCTGTACCCTATCCTGCCAGCAAATGGTCCATTCAGGCACACCTAATCCCTCTATTGTGAGACTGTCTGGGAGGAATTCATAAAGTCCTAACTGCCACCTACACCTAGTCATGTGACACAGGGGAGGCGGTAGGCACCAAATGGCAGAAAAATTCCAACTTTCTAATAGCAGCATTTTTTTTAAATTGTAATTTAAAGTCCAACTTAACCACTAAAAAGTAACAAATATAAAATGCTCATCTGTCCCCATTCAAAAGGTGGCAGTTAATAAATGTATTAAGGCAACCTAATGTTTTCCTATGTGACAAGTAGGGGGCATGGTAGTGAAAACAGCTTTAGGGGTTTTTCACTACCAGTGCATGTAAAACGTAACAGTACATGTCCAACCTTTTAATTACAATATACCCTACAACATGAGCTACTTAGGGTCTACTTTAGGAATGACATATATGTCATAAAAGGCTTGGCAAGAGGGTTATATTACCAAGTCGAATTGGCTGTTTAAAACTTCACAGGCTTTAATGACAGGTCTGGGACATGTTTAAGGGGCTTCTTAAGTGGGTGGTACAATAAGTGCTGCAGGTCCACCATTAGCATTTAATTTACAGGCCCTGGGTATGCAGTATACCACTCTAAAATGACTTTTAAGTAAGTTAAATATGCTGATCAGGTATAAACCAATTTTACCATGTTTAGAGGAGTGAGCACAAGCACTTTACCACTAGTTAGCAGTAGTCATATGCAAAGAATCCTAAGACTAACAATAATGAATTTCAGCAAAAACTGGAGGGTAAAGGTAAAAGGTTCGGTGGTGACTCTGCAGAGAGGGCCAGGTCCAACATAAGTCATCAACACTGTTGGGCCACTAAACCTTGAGAATGCCTTAGGCAACAGGTTAATCCAGATCTTGACTGACCATGATCTAGATACCCAGAGGTCATGTCTCTGAGGACTGTAGGTGCACCTGCATTGGCTCAGGCTCTGATGGAAATTCTTACTCATGTGGTTTCCCCAAAGAAGTAATGTCTGACAGAGGTACAAACTTCAAGTCTGTCTACATGAAGCCAACAGGGTATGAGCGTGGAGCATCTTACAAGCTCTCCATGGCCTATCATCCTCAGACCAATGTTTTTATTGAAAGTTACTACAAGACACCTTAAAGAGATGATAATGGGTCTATCAGAGTCCATGAAGCAGAAGTGGGATGTTCTCTTGCTGTGTCTTCTTTTTGGCTGCTATGCCCTGCGGTCTGCTGTTGCCTTGCCCTGACTGGAAGACACCGCCCCACCTATTCACTATATTAATAGCATTCCTGACTCCTAACTAGAAACCTCCCTGCCATTTTCTCCACAGTAATTTCATTCAGGAAGGCCTTAGGTATAGCTATTAGATTAAGCCCTGGGGTTAAATTGCTCCCCCTAGCCACTGCACTGATCAGTTCAGATTACAGGAGACTAAGTTGTTGATATAGCTCGTTAATCTGTTCCTAGCTCCGTTTCTGTTTAGCAAGGCTAAACCCCAAGGTTTCCCCTCTTGGGGTAGCCTTGAAAGCATCCCAGACCATTCCAGGAGAAGATCTACTCCTATTAGTATGAAAATATCCCATGATCCAGACCTTCATGGTATCCACATATTCCAGGTCAAACAGAAGTGCCATCTCAAAGGTCCACTTTCTCACCACCTTTTTTAATCCATCCCAAGGGATTTCACATACTACAGGGTTATGGTAAGACATTACTCTGGGGAGTAGCTCAACCTGAGCTCCCTTAAGAAATACTGGTGACACCAAGAAATAATCGAGCCGAGTAAACTTCCCATGGAGGGCTGAATAATAAGTGTATCCTGGGTCAGGGGCTTTCAGGCTGGGCCAGACATCGGTCAATCCAATATCCCTCACAAGATTTTCAAAAGATCTCGAGCATTGCAATTTACGCCCATCTTGGCAAGTTCTGCCATTCCCAGGACCCCCTCTAGACCCATATAGATTTAATCCCTACATAGTATATATCGTGTGGACCAAAAAGGCAGTTCCATGGCTAAGTAATTAAATGCACCGTTGTCATCTAAGACTGGGGCACAGACCAAAAAACACAATATGAAGGAACCATTGTCTACCTTACACTCCATTATTACCCATCTGCCATGTTTATATACTGAGGTTCGACCAGGTGTGACCATGTTCCCTTTGGCTAAGATGGCTACCCCCTTAGTCGTTACGTCCTGGGTTGTATAACATGCGGCCTTCAGCACTATAGAGTTCAATGTGGCACTGTCACTCCGGACTATATGGGTCTCTTGCAGACAGTACACATCTGCTTTTAAAAATGTAAGATACTCTTGCACTCTTCTTCTTTTGGCACTTTAGCTCACAGCTATTAATAGTGGCAATACAGAGCTTAGCCATCCCCCACAAACATTGCTTTGACCGTGAGCATTACCCAACTAAGACTAACATGAACCCGGCATAGATCCCACCTGACTAGGCTAAATTTTGTGAAAATTAGCTTTTAGACGTTCAGTACTACTGAAAAGCCACATATTTAGAATGCCTTCCTGCAATGTAAGTGCTATACCAGCCAACAACTTTCCCCCCACACTTCACCACCTCCACTCCCTCAGCAAAACCCCTCTCATCTTCCCCTCCCGTCAATGAAAGCAGCCAGACCAAACAGGTATACGAGGAAAACAAGATGGCAGTTGTGTGAGCTCATTGCTGCAGAGCTCCTTCCCTAGCATCCTCCATTCTTCCTTACCTGCCTGTTGGTACGCCTTGCCTTTGCTGTTGGTGGCCCAGCGGCTTGGTGGTACTCTCCTGGATTCTGGATCTCGGTGCAGGAGAGCGGATCAGCTGGGGGTTTGCGGTGGCTCTTCTGGTGCGGCATGGTGGCTGAGCCAAGAACGTCGGACTTTCTCAGAGGGCATGGTTGAGCACTGACTGCTATCTTGGAGCTGCTTCCTCGCTCCTGCAGCAGCACTGTGAGCAAGTGGGCGGATCTAACTCCTGGACCTAGTAAAGACAATCATGTCCCGCCTCAACCGGCTATCACTGAATTTTTTAGGCTGAAGGATGTAGTTGAGGACCAACCTTCGCAACAAACCATCATGCAGCCATAAAAATGACAAGCCGGATCAGAGTGCTGCCCGTGTTTAGGACGACCAACCAGGGCTGTCTCTAGTGGTATTTTAAGAGACGGAGGTGGAAGTTGATGGGGATGTTTTTCTTGTGCTTCGGGGCAACCCTCACTAAAGGCGATAGACGAACAGGGTAAAGATGTTAGCATTTCCAAAGAGAAGGCTCAGGGGGCCCTAGGCAAAGACCATAGAGCTATGAATGATTTTCGGTCTGTTGTTCCTGGAGGAGGCATGAGCGAGTTGGTCTATGATATAGAATCGAACGATCTGGCAGTGGCCCACCTTACATCCGATGGGGCGGACACATTTATTTCACTCACAGATGGCTCACGCTCTGAGGACTTCAATTCTGGCCTCAGCGAGGCCAGGGGAAGCTCTTCTACATTGTGATACAGCTCACTTCAAGTGCCTGAGACAGCTCTTAAGCGCCAAAGACAGCAGAAAAGCTCAACTGGTAATACAGACCTGTGAAAGAACAGAGAGAAATGCAGCAACAGCGGTGGCAGGGGATGTCAGAGTCATCATCTGCCCAGACAGTGATCCCTTTGTCTGTGCCGCAGTTTGTCTGGCAGCAACTATAGATCCTGCTCCGATCCAGGATTCAATCTTAGAGCACCACGCTGAGACTCAAGCGGATGGTAAAAAAGTCAGGCAGACCACAAAAAAACTGGAAGGTGCGGTCCGGAAGGTCAGGAAGGCTTGCACTGAGGTGGCGAGTGACTCAACATTATAGAAAAGAGAACCACTGTTGTTGAGACTGAACTGGCAACTGTGAGAGAGCAGACTAAGTCTCATAAGGCCCAACTAACAGATGTCATGTTGAAACTAGTTGATCTGGATAATCGCCAGAATAGGAACAATCTTCGCTTTCTCTGGATTGAGGAAGGCCTAGAAGGAGTTGACATTCTAGATCTTCTCACGGGCACTTTGTCTCAGCTTACAGGACGGAACTGGGAGGCAGAAGTCCAAAGGGTCCATCAGTTCCCACCGACTCGCTATAAGTCCACACAGGCCGACAGAGATCAAGGGCGGCCGAGGACCAATCTGGTCTTTTTTGGCAATTTTCTGCTGCACCAAGCCATATTTGAGAAGGCCCTCCCTGAGGCGAGAAGGAAACATCAAGAGGTCTCCTTTTTTGTCCACCCGACTTCTGCCATATAACGGTAGAGCGCAGGTGGTGCCTACAGCAGGTTATCAAGCCTTATCAGGATGCTGGCTTCGAAGCCTTTCTGCTGGCACCCGCCAGATTGAAAACAATTATCAGAGGGACTGTAAAATTGCTTGCGTCCGAAATACAAGCCAGAGACTATCTTGGACAGACTCTGGCAGGCAGAAGTAATATATAGTGTGTTGGTGTATCTCCTAAAAAGCTTTAAGCTATAGTTAATACAGCTGGTGTTTCTAGTCGAACTGTGAATAATCTGTATTATGGGGAACATGTATAAGAATAAGGGACGCCTCACGGAGAAATGAGAAGGGGGTAGCAAATCACGGCTTCTGGGGGGGACAAGGGTGGTGTGTTTCTTGTCACCTCCTTTTTTGTGTTTTTTTCACTGAATCATTTTTGAAGATTATAATACTGGTAAGTTTGAATGTGGAGGTGGGTGGGGGGAGCTCCCTGTGTCTTACACCATATTTAGTTTTTCACTATTGAAAGGTTATGTGTTCCATAGGAAAGAATGGGAGTTATTTATAAAATCTTATAAATATTACTTGCCATTGATAAGAAGATAGAGTTTAGTATGCCTGAAATCCGAATATAAAAATGCATCTTTTAGTAAAGATGATTTTTATATTGTGTATTTGAAAATACCACTTTTAGAAAGGTTTGTCTAATGACTGTCCGGCTTTGGAGTGACAGGGGCTGGGGATGTGCATTCTCTCAGACGGCCATGGGGGGGTGTTGATGTGAGTCCTGCCTTTCCTGAATGAGTCAGGGTTGGGATGAATAGACATGAGCAGCATTCAGAGTACTGGGTGGAGTTTACACTAGCACCTAAATAGGCCTGGTCTGCATTTAGAATGGTGGGCGGAGAATTCCCTTGCACCTGAATAGGCCCTGTCTGCCTTGAGCAATGCTGTCTCCACCTCCTGCCAGACAGCTGCACCAGAGAGAACAGAACTGGTTTTGGGCTGAGCACAGAGCCTCTCTGCACTAAGAGAACAAAGGAATTAGCTGTATAAATAGTGGGGCACAAACCCCAGTATTTTAGATTAATGCTGAACTAAGGAACCTGCCAGGAAGAAGAACTGGGGAAACTGGAGGGGAAGTACTTCCCCTGTGATCTGTGCTGTTGTGGTTGGCCTGCAGTGGTTGCTTCTGTCTTCGGCAGGGAAAAGACTGGACTGTGCTTTCAATATCCTGCTGTTAGAGTTTTCTCCAAGGGCTCGAAGTAGAACGGGCCTCCTGTTGGAGGTCTCAGGAATGTAAAAGTCTTCAATGATTACTTCTAGATTCAAGAGGAACCTTTGCCAAGGAGAAAAGCTGAAGAGCTGCGAGGAGGAGTACTGCCCCTTTGCAATGTGGAGTTGGCCTGCAGTTGCTGTTTCTGCCAAGGAAAGGACAAATACTAGAACTTTGCTTTGAACCTACTTGAAGAATATATCCAAGGCCTGTCTGTGCTGGCCTCCTGTTCTGAAGTCTCAGGGAAACAAAGACACCACCAGCTCCCCTAGAAGCCTCTTGCTGAGAGTTCTGGCATGCCAGGAGGTGCCTATTCCAGTTTTGGGCCAGTGGAGGGTGTTCCTGCTGTTGGGAGCTAGAAGAAACCAAAGAGAAGCAAGAATACCTGTTTCTCAGGCCGTTAGCGATGCCGCTGTCACGCTGTGGCCTGCACGAGGCACGGGGAACCACTTGTGAAGTGAACGATACATGGCCCAGCCTGCACCGCAGCTCCAGCGCCCTTTGACGTCCACCTATGCCTGCAGTTATCATCCGTGCCCGACGCCAGCGCTCGCACCGACTCAGTCATCACCAGCGCCTGCATCCTTTTATCGCCGGTGTTAAAATCTAGTTTGCCAGAGAACAAAACAGGGTCTTGACTCCTAATCAGCAAGGCTGAGTCAATATAAACTAAATCAACAATGCAAGTGCCAGTACTGAACCAGGTAAATATATAATCATGAACAACGATCTATTATGAATAAAGCATAGCAGTCTAATGTGCCATTTAACACTAATTTAATCAAGTCATTTTTTCAAACGTTTTTCATATTTTTCAAACAGAATTTTTTTGCATATCAGAAATATATACAAAATATACAACTAAATACAGACTATACACAAGTATTTACAAAACAGATAAAAAACAGTTTTATTGTGCAATCATTTGCGGGTTTTAGCTGCTTACCTGTGTATCACGCCGAAACCGGGTAAGCAGCTAAAACCCGCAAAGAGTTTTCTCGCCCCCTAGCAACCGCGCAGTCACATTGACATCACGGATTTTTACTTTTCCCTTTAGGCACTCAAAATCATCATTCACGAGTGTGAAGGTGAGCCCATTCTCCTGATTTAACAAAAACGTCAACTGTAAGTGCCTGGATTGCAATCCAATTTATATGTGATTCCTTTTATGTTTTTTCGTGTAGACTTGTTCACTTCTGACTGCCTTTCCACACAAACAGGAGATTTAAGGTAGGCGATGTGAAGCCGATTGGTGGCTGATATAAACGCAGGTCTTTTGTATAGAGAGGTAACTTGGTGTATTTGTTCTTTATCTTTTTAGAAATCATGTTTGGTCCTGAGGAGAACCCCACAATAAGGGGGTTCGAAACGCGTCGACCTTTATAGGTTCAGTGTCAGTACAAAGTTCAAAATACTGAGCTAGAAATACAAAACGATTTGTTTGGGCAATAAATGCCAGCATTATTCATACCATAATTGACAAATGTACATTGTGTTATATGATTTAATGTAATATAGACACGGACCCATACCTCAGTGGTATTTGCTGTTGTTTGTTTTTTGTATGTGGATTTAGTGACAAAAGTTGTATGCGTGGAGCGTGAAAGTATCAGTGTGATTGCATAATAAAACTGTTTTTTATCTGTTTTGTAAATACTTGTATAGTCTGTATTTAGTTGTATATTTTGTATATATTTCTGGTATGCACAAAAATTCTGTTTGAAAAATATGAAAAACGTTTGAAAAAATGACTTGATTAAATTAGTGTTAAATGGCACATTAGACTGCTATGCTTTATTCATAACAGATCGTTGTTCATGATTATATATTTACCTGGTTCAGTACTGGCACTTGTATTGTTGATTTAGTTAAAATCTAGTTTGCGACATCAACATTATCGGCGCCATCTTGTCCCTTTTCAGGCTCGTATGTGCGCGTAAGTAGCAGCCATTTTTAATGCCATGGCCTCTCTGCCCACTGCCGATAGCCAGCGCGTCTCTCTCTCCCTCTAACCTCGCAAGCATCCCCCCGCACGCTTACAGCCCCCGCCCTCACATGCTTGGGCCATAAACCTCCCCTTCAGTGCAACCCTGCCTCGGATCCACCTCCCGTACCCAGCCAACACCTCCCTCCATCCCTTTCATGATCTCGTGTCCTTTGATAAACCCCCCTTTCCTCTGTGCCCGATTGTCCTGCTCGTTCCCAGGCCGCCACCTGGCCCTGCGGATGCAGTTTATTACCCCCATAAAGTAGGAAGCTTCTCTCATCAAAGGATCCACAATTGATCAAACCCCCACCCCATGAGATCCGATCAGCCACACACATTCCGGGAATCGGCGGAATGTCCAGCTGCGCGACAGTCATCACCTGTTGAGACCGGGGTGGGGACTTCTACTGTAAATGTGTGTGGGAACGGGCATGAAGCGGGGATTCCGAGGATGTCTTTCCGTACATCAAAGTATTTGCTAGAATGTGCCACATGTAATAAACTGCAATAAAGACCATAAACCTGTGTATAAGAGGCCAGGCCTCAGAGATGCGGTTAGAGCACCTCGAGAAGATACCCTGTTGTCTGATTTGATGTGTTCTGCTCCGTTGGAATAAACTCCTGTTTCCTGCCTTCCAGTCTCCAGCGCCTGCCTCTTTGTTTGATAGATTCAAATGGTATGAGAGGCGGTTAACGCCGGGCAATACTTAAAGGTTCTTGGTCGACACTGGCTCTACCTTTTTCTACAATTGGCGCCCAAAACGTGGGGCCCATCAGCGACACGTGGATCCAGTGGGAGAGGTCCTGACGACAGAGTGAACAACTGCAACGATCGGGAGAGCTCCTGCCCGATAGACCCTCGTCTGGCAGCCGATCATCCGAACTTCACCGGTTCCGAGCAGACCTCTCTCGAGTGATCTACGGTCCTGACTGGGAACCATCAGGAGTGCCGCAACAGTTACGGAGAATGGAGGACGATCGGGCGCTGGATGTGGAAGACGAGAAACTGTCCATGCGGTCCGGGTAAGGTCGTGTAACATGACACATTGCGAAGTGATTGTTTGATTGTTTGGAAAATACTAGTATTACTCTTCGATTGTTTGTTCTTTTGAGATATTCTCTGCCTGCAAACGGGGAGGAATAGAAATATTCTCTCTTCCTTTGCAGATAGTGAAGGGTAGGTAACGCAGACCTTTGTCCCCCGTTGTAATCTGTCGTGCCTATTTTTCTCCCCACTGATTGATTGATTGTCCGAACATTGACTGTTCGAAGTTGGTTCTTTTGAGATATTCTCTGTTTGCAAATAACGTAGAATAGAAATATTCTGTCTAGTCTTTGCAAGTAGTGAAGGATAGGTAGTGTTGACCTTTGTCCCCCGTTGTAATCTGTCATGCCTATCTTCTCCCCACTGATTGGTAGTTGGTTCAGCCCGGACCGCTTATTAGAGATGAACCATCCAGCTCCACTGGAAGGCACCCCTAATAAGGACATGTTCATGAAGCATGGACTAATCACTATAGCCTATAGCAAACTATGGCACAAAAATACTAGAAAGGATCAGGGAAGTCAGTGGCCACTGATAGGATCCTTCAATGATGATAAAATGAACGCGCTGGAAACAGCCCTTCGTAACAATAAAACAACGCCCACTATGCTTGATAGTCTCGGCATGTGGCGCAAAGAAACAGAACAACGTAAAAAGAGAAACAAAGTCAGATTGGAGAAAGAACTACGAAAAGCAGCTCACCTAGCTGCCAGAAAATTAGAGAAAGAAATAAAGGAGAGAAAGAAAGCCAAACAGAAGCAAGAGTCCGAAACATCGAGTCAGTGTCCTGTCAGAACATCCTCTATGCTCTACCCCGAGCTACCCTTGAAACAGCGAGCAAACGATGATCTATTACTAGGTCCTCCGATCATCTACATGCCCCCTCCATATGCCCCTTCCCGACCCTTAGTACAACACCCGCCACCCCCAAGCACAGATGAGAATAGTACCAGGGCCTCGGTCCTCATGGCCTCCGCACCGGCCGAACCCCTTGTACTCGATGCAGCACAAGCAGCAGTATTAGACGACCCTGAGGCCCGAAAGAAAGATTCCACTAGAATAAACAGGTTGAGCAAGGATGAGCGAGCAGGGATCTACAAAATAGTAAAGACACTAGTGGAATGGAATGAGAGTGAGGAGTACGTAATGGATATGTACAACTCATATGCTGAGAGCCACAGACAGCACTTTGTTGTGCGATTTTGTTACCATACCCTAAATGCTTATGAAGACCGATACCGAGACAAAGGTCCCGAGAGCCTAACGACTCTATATAGAAAGGTTGACATCGGGGATGAGGGCGAGTGTGACGTGACGGACCTCCTCACACGTACGCGTGAAGTTTTCCGCCACCTCACTGAACAGGGTTTGGAAGCTAAACCTACGGCTCCTGTAGCGACCGAACCTCGAATAGAACAAGCTAGCTCCATGATGCCTATAAGGGAGGCCGCTCCCTACTGGGTCCCCCCACAAGGTCTGGGAATGCACGATGATGTTAACCATCAAGATGCAAAAGGGAGGGTAGTTTATAACTGGGTCTACCAACCATGGGATCGACAAGATATTCTGACGTTCCGAAAATCCCTGCCCGATTTACGGAAAAACCCCATTGCCTTTTATACTGAATTAGGTACAGCCTTAGGTTCAATGATTATGACCCTAGCTGACATCTATTTGTTTTTCGGGTTATGTCTGCCAGCTGATGTGTGGAAGCAAATCCGGAAAGTCGACCACCTTGAGCTGTTCGGACATACCTGGTCACAACTCGATGGCGTGGACAGACAACGAGAGCCTGGACAGAAACCTTTGAAGCCCATTTTAGAACTCCCAGACAAAATCGTGCAGAAACTGAAAACCCTGATCCCAGAAAAGAAGGTGGACTGGTCGATAGTAACGGCCTGCCGCCAGAAACCCCAGGAGGACGTGTCAGAATACTTCTCCCGGTTTGAAACAGTGTTTTCCGATTACAGCGGCCAAGACATGACCACTGCAACCAGACATCATCTGTTTGTTCAGAACTATGGTAAAGGTCTGTCGCAGGAAGTCTCTCAGAAACTACAGGCTAGCGAGAGTAGTTGGGCGGCCTCCAAACCTGCGGCTATCCTCCAGATGGCCCAATATTACGAGCATCAGAAGAACGAGAATGATAGGGCGACTGAGAAAAAGAAAAAGGACCTGAAAGAAAGGGTGATGATCGCGCAGTTGCAAGGGGTGACTACAGGACGAGAACAGTACAAGGGAAATTACCAGTCGAATGCTCCTAGAAACCCACCCCCTAAAGACCGTACACCCGCACCCTATGCTGGACGAAAAGACATCGACGAGAACCAGTGTGCATTTTGCAAAGGATTCGGTATTGGAAATCTCAGTGTCCGGTCCTATTAGAAATGAATAAGAATAGGGACACAAGAGATATAGCGGGTGGGCCAAGAAATAGAGGACAGGGACGAGGGTCCACAAACGACACCAGCAACGACAGGCCAGGCAGACCGAACACATTTGACCGTCCCCGACAGAACCAGTACCAGCAGTCTGACTGCGATGACGCCCACGACTTCGCATAGGACTGCCAGGGGCAAGGGAGGGATCCAGTCCAGCTCTATTTTGACCAGCAAGGTCCTTATGTCAGTCACCGCTAAGGTCCTGGGTACGAAGTCTCCATTTCTGGTAGACACTGGCGCAGCACGTAGTGCGCTATCTAAACGACTGACTCCAAGGGCACCCTTGTCTGGCTCACTCGTAACATCGATAGGTTTCGATGGAACGCCCTCCACCAATCCCTTGTCCACACCGATCTCCTTTGACTTAGAAAATAACACCACTGACACGACGTTTTTGCTCTCATCCAACACCCCTGATGCCATTATGGGACTTGACTTACTGAAGCATTTCCGAGCTACTATTAGGTGTTCGCAAGATAGAGTTCGAGTCTTTCTGTACTATAACCCGACTCTGCTCAGACTTTGTCCCTCCCGACGCATGTTTTCCATCTCTGACGCTGACCCGTCCCTACTTGACACCCTACCTCCATATCTGTGGGCTAAGACTGACTCAGACGTAGGATGCATGATGATCGATCCAGTGCACATAACTGTTCGACAGGACGTAATACTCCCAAAACTTCCACAATATCGGATATCGCCCGAGGGCGAGAAGGCATTGGTAAAGATTATCCAGTTCCTGATAGATGCAGGAGTGGTAGAGGAAGTAGTTAGCAATGTTTGCAATAGCCCTATCCTACCCATTATAAAAAAGCAAGGTGAGGGAGATGAGAAAGCATACCGCTTCATCATCGACCTACGAGAGGTCAACAAAGTAGTTGTACCTCAGTACCCCGTAGTCTCAGACATTACCACTATTCTGACTCTGATTCCTACCACCTTCACTGTCATTGATCTCAAGAACGCTTTCTTCTCTATCCCCATCCACCCAGACAGCCGATACCTTTTCGGCTTCACCCTAAAAGCCCGCTTGTCTAGATTCTGTCGAGCACCCCAAGGCTACACTGAAAGTCCCAGCATCTACAGCCAGGCCCTCAAGAGACAACTGGACGCGGTCCAGTTACCCGATGGAGTGGTGTTGATACAGTACGTTGATGATAACCTTTTGGCAGCCGACACCACTCCACTTGCAGTCGCAGCCACCATCCAACTCCTGCAAAATGGCCACAAGGTCTCCAAGAAGAAGTTGCAATTCTGCCAACCCCAGGTCACTTACCTAGGCCACCTCTTGTCCAAAGATGGGAGAAAGCTTACCCCCAACCGGATTCAGACCATTCTAGAGACCCCTGTCCCAAAAACCCAGAAACAAGTCCGCTCCCTGCTAGGCCTCACTTCCTTCTGCCGACAGTGGTTGCCAAATTTCAGCCTCATCGTGAAACAACTGCTTTCCCTGCTGGCTAAAGATGTCCCCTTCCCGCTCCCTTGGACCCCTGAGTTCCAATCCTCCTTCATAGAACTACAAGACGCCCTCTGCTTGGCCACTGTCCTAGGAACACCCGATTACACGAAACCCTTCTCCCTCTACACTCACAAAAGGGAGGGATGCGCTTTGTCTGTCTTGACCCAGTCCATTGGCCCAAAACAACGCCCATGTGCCTATTTCTCTGCCACTCTTGACCCCGTAGCCAGAGCTTTGCCTGCCTGCCTTCGAGCTGTAGCTGCCGCTGCTATCTCTATCCGACAGAGTGAGGGGATCGTACTCTCGAACTCCCTCACGGTGTTAGTACCCCATGCGGTCGACACCCTCCTGAACCAGACTAAGACGCAACACTTGACTAGTGCACTACTGACTGGGTACGAACTGACTCTGCTTGCCCCCCACATCACCCTGAAAAGATGCACCACGCTGAATCCGGCAACTTTGTTGCCCCTACCTGAGAACGACCCCAATGTGTGCCCTATACATGACTGTGTGACCCTCACGGACAAACAGACTAGGAGTAGGGTTGACCTCAGAGACACAGCCTTCCCAGACCCTGACAGGGAGCTATGGGTGGACGGCTCTTGCATCAAACTCCCCAACGGCACCACCTCAGCTGCTTATGCAGTTACCACAGCCCGAACTGTAGTAGAGACAGCCCGCATCACACAACGATCTGCACAGGCATCAGAACTGATTGCCCTCACACGAGCATGTATTCTAGCTGCAGGAACCACAGCAAACATTTACACCGACAGCCAGTATGCCTTCGGGGTGGTTCATCATTTTGGGCTCCTATGGAAGGAGAGGGAATTCCTGACCTCGCATGGCACACCCATCTTACACGGAGATCTAGTCTCTGCTCTAACTGAAGCGGTCCTCCTTCCCAAGCAACTTGCGGTAATCAAATGCCAGGCACACAAAAAGGTGACAGACATCATTGGGCAGGGGAATGCACTGGCCGACATCACTGCCCGAACCACTGCTGAGAATAGGACAACGACACGCATGTATGTGATCAGGTCACTAGCAGAAAAATAGACGGACGCTAGGGAAACTATTAGAGACATCCAAATGGTCAGCTCACCACACGAATTGACTGAATGGGCACGGTGGGACTGAAAGCCGATGAAGGCTGCTGGCGGACAAAAGACACAAACAAATGGTTGCTTCCCAATTCATACCTGATCCCCATACTGACCATGGCACACTCTCTACTGCACACATAGGATCTGCCCCTATGACCGAACTTGTCTCCAAGGTTTGGCACAATGACAAGATTACAGATTCAGCCAAACGTCTGGTCCAACAATGTCTGATATGCCTGCAACACAACCCTGGGAAAGGAACTGTAGTACCCCGGGGAGGGTTTGGGGTTCCCAATCATCCATTTGAAGTCCTGCAGATGGACTACATCCAACTAGAAAGATGCCAAGGTCTGAAGTATGTGCTTGTTGTCGTGTGCGCATTTAGCAAGTGGGTGGAAGCCTATCCAACTCGCGACAGCACTGCCATTGCCACTGCAAAGGTACTACTGAAAGAATTCTTCCCTCGCTACGGCCTTTGTCGAATTTTGTGGAGCGACAATGGCCCCCACTTCGTAGCCGAAGTTATCCAACTCATCTTGAAGGGGTTGGGTGTAAAACAAAAATTTCATGCAGTCTTCCACCCCCAATCTGCTGGACTCATTGAGCGACATAATGCCACACTGAAGCTCAAACTAGCTAAAATAGTGGCTACCACGGGACTAAAATGGCCAGACGCTCTCCCACTGGAATTGCTATCAATGCGTTCCACCCCCACCAAACACCATTAGACACCTTACGAGGTCGTTTTCGGCCGGCCCATGAGCGTCTGGTCTGCACCAAAACCAACTTCCATTCACGACGTCCCGGACGTCCTAATGTCTGATTATTTGTACAACCTGACTATGACACTGTCTGTTATCCATCAACAGGTGTTGCATGCCATTCCTGATGCTTCCAGGGGCCCCGGACACGACATCCAATCCGGTGACTTTGTGCTAGTCCGAAATTTCCAACGTGCATAGAGTCTGGAACCTCGGTGGACGGGCCCCTGGCAAGTCTTGATCACCACCCGTACAGCTCTTCGAGTGGAAGGCAAGCGGAACTGGCTACATGCACACCATTGTAAAAAGATCTCCTCAACCCTGACAACGACCGAAGACGTGGCCACCCAAGAAGAGCTGCTGGACAAAGATCGACCATCCCTGAGCTGTTACCCTGATGAAGAGACGCTTGAACTAACAGAATATCATGATCCCACTGTGCCATCCAGAGAAGTGTATAACCTGCGATGAAAGGAGGGAGCTTCGGCTAAGCAGACCACTGACTAAGTCACAATTCTCAAGAGTGGTGGCCTAACACTACTAAGGCTGCCAGGAGAGAAACCAAACGAAGTTTGTGGTTCTGCCTGCTACCGAGCCCCTTGAAGATGATGGAAGCGCCCGTTAAGAAGATGATGGAAGCCCCCGGCACGAAGATGATGGAATCAACCGGACATCCGAAGATTCACTACAGAAACCCAAAGACTGACAAAATCCACAGCTCAAAGACTATTGCTCTCTTTATCGCCCTTCTCTTTTGCCTCCTCCTCATGACCACCCTCTGGATCGTGGAAGAGAGCGCACCAGCTCATAAGACATTTTTGACGACTGCACAGCCTACCACAATGAAAGAACATTACCTGGTCTCTCTTTCACCTCAACTCCGAGAAAGACGTAAGGAGTTTTGGAACAACTCCTTCG
The DNA here is from genome assembly GCF_964263255.1 of Lissotriton vulgaris. Lineage (NCBI taxonomy): Eukaryota > Metazoa > Chordata > Amphibia > Caudata > Salamandridae > Lissotriton > Lissotriton vulgaris. The sequence goes on from NC_141694.1 coordinate 476,497,613, forward strand.
TGCAATTGCTGCACCAGCACAATCTTGCCACCAATGCCACCAACTGCTGGATATGTGGGTTGTTACCCCACGCCACTGGACATACCATCCCCTTCATCCCTTCACCTTTCTCCGTTCATGGCTCCTGCCTTGCTTGGCTGATCCTCTTGCAAGAAAGCTACAGGGATAATGCCACTTCCAGCAGAACTATGACACATTTCTTTCATGGGGTCTGGCAGAACAAAACAGGGAGAACTGCTGCACACTTTTGCCCCCTGACATCCAACGACTCTATTCATATGGACATCCCTGTCAAAGAACGGATTGAAATGCAGGTATTCAACAACCCAACCAGACCCACCTTCTCCTACCTCCGGAATCGAACAGCTGCCACCCTGACTGTGGCCCTATCTGTCGTCAATGTCTCAGGTCTTGTGTGCATCGAAGGACTTGGGACACAGCTGGTAGGCCACAGCGCTTGCCGCATCACTAGAACTTTGGACTCAACTGATCCACCCTCTTTTGTCACTTCTCTGAATATGTACTTTGTTTGTGGTACAAAAGCTTACACCTGGCTCCCCAAAGGCTGGGGGGGTACCTGTTACATTGCCTTCATTCTTCCGCTGACCTATGTGGCTCCAGCAAACCATCACCAACAAAGGCGAGCAAAGGACATTGAGCAAGCCGACTCCACCGGAGCACAGTTCCTGGATGCAATGAAGGGACTTGTTCCACTCTGGGGTCCGATGGCGAACTTCCGTGCCATCCGACATTTGAAACAACAATGAACATTACAGCTGCCATCCTCACGAACAATACAGCCGAGCTTCAGGCGGTCTGCCTGGTGGCTCTTCAGAACCGCCTTGTTCTAGATGTGGTTCTAGTGGATCGTGGAGGAGCATGCCGCATTATTGGGTCCAGCTGCTGCACCTACATACCGGACAATTCACCCTCAGTGTACAAAGCCATTGAACACCTCCACAGACTTTCCTCAGAAGTTCACCAGGAACAAGAAGAATGGTCGCTTGGGGGTTGGTTCTGGAGTACCGTGAAGAACTGGGGTGGAGGTTATTTATGATCATACTGATACCGATTGTCATAATATGTGGATTCTGCCTGGGCATTCAATGCTTGCCGCCTCTGTGTTCACTATGTGCAACCTGTATCTGCCCTAAGGCTCTGGACTTCGACAAAGAACGCATGAAAGCATTGTACGATGTCGAGGTTAGGAATATAATGGGGATAGATATCGACTGACAAAGGGGCTAGATATGTTGAAAAGGGAGGACTGTTAAAATCTAGTTTGCGACATCAACATTATCGGCGCCATCTTGTCCCTTTTCAGGCTCGTATGTGCGCGTAAGTAGCAGCCATTTTGAATGCCATAGGCTCTCTGCCCACTGCCGATAGCCAGCGCGTCTCTCTCTCCCTCTAACCTCGCAAGCATCCCCCCCCGCACGCTGACAGCCCCCGCCCTCACATGCTTGGGCCATAAACCTCCCCTTCAGCGCAACCCTGCCTTGGATCCAACTCCCGTACCCAGCCAACACCTCCCTCCATCCCTTTCATGATCTCGTATCCTTTGATAAACCCCCCTTTCCTCTGTGCCCGATTGTCCTGCTCGTTCTCCCAGGCCGCCACCTGGCCCTGCGGATGCAGTTTATTGGCCCCATACAGTAGGAAGCTTCTCTCATCAAAGGATCAACAACTGATCAAAGCCCCCACCCCATGAGATCCGATTAGCCACACACATTCCGGGAATCGGCGGAATGTCCAGCTGCGCGACAGTCATCACCTGTTGAGACCGGGGTGAGGACTTCTACTGTAAATGTGTGTCCGAACGGGCATGAAGCGGGGATTCCGAGGATGTCTTTCCGTACATCAAAGTATTTGCTAGAATGTGCCACATGTAATAAACTGCAATAAATACCATAAACCTGTGTTTAAGAGGCCAGGCCTCAGAGACGCGGTTAGAGCACCTCGAGAAGATACCCTGTTGTCTGATTTGATGTGTTCTGCTCCGTTGGAATAAACTCCTGTTTCCTGCCTTCCAGTCTCCAGCGCCTGCCTCTTTGTTTGATAGATTCGAATGGTATGACAGGCGGTTAACGCCGGGCAATACTTAAAGGTTCTTGGTTGACACCGGCTCTACCTTTTTCTACAACAGCACCGAGAATCAGTGGGTGTTACTCCAGGAACTTGCCGACTTCGCATCATCACTGGAACCGACGCCTCACCACCAACGCAACCGTCTTCTCTTGTCCTGGACATGGCACGTCGCCTCCTCGTGAACACAACACCTCGCCTCCCCTGTGGCAGCCAGAGAGCCGGCCTCGGCACCAAGACCTCATCTCCATGACTCTGTGCATCATCATAGACATAGTTTCCAATGTACTGTTTGTTTGGGGTTTGTGTGACTCCGTGCCCGACGCCGCGCTACCACGGTCTGTGCGGACTTTGGATCTCTTATTGTCACAACATTGCAATAGCATTCAGGTGAAGCTATTTGTTTTCTACAAGCTTTATTTTTGCAAAACCCGTTCTAAAGTCATATCTTTTTCCCTATATGTTGGATTTTTGTCATTTTGGTCTTGTTGAAGTTTAGATAAAGATACTTTATTTTTGGTGTTGTGTCCTTATGCGGTGTCCATATGTGGTGTTTTCACTGTATTACTGTGTGTTTTGGGTGCAAATACTTTACACATTGCCTTTGGGACAAGCCTGTCTGTTTGTGCCAAGCTAACTAGGGGGTGAGCAGAGGTTATCTAAAGTGTGTATTCCCCTTACCCTGACTAGAAGAAAGGGTCCCTATTTGGACAAAGATACCTACCTCTCCCAACTAGAGACCCCCATTTCTAACAAGGAGTTTTCTTTCACAGTTCATAGTCTAGACTATGTGTTCTAGGACCATCCATTGGTAGTCTGTCACTTTATGTTCCATCTCCATCAAGTGAGTGGACATCTTGGTTGTGTTTCTCTCACATATGAGATTACTCTGGGATTCTCCTATCTTTTATACCACACATGAGGCAACGCCACCCAATGATACCAATAATCTCCATAGCCCATCTAATTTCTACCCACTGAATAGAGAGCTTTGTGAGGAGATCAATAATTTTGAAAATGGGATTCTTTCTGAACTTGACCATCTGTTAGAGCAACAAAGATTTTATAAACTCAAAATGTCAAAAGCAGAACATATCACTTTAAAAACACTTTAGATCCTCTATTATTTAGTTATAAACCCTGCAGATAATGGTGGCAGTATTGTTTTGCAAAACAAAACTGATCATTCTAAGGAAATCTATAGAAAACTTGAGTATGGGATACACTACAAAAAAAGGTGTGGCCCTACTCTCACCAATCAAACAGATGATACAGGATATTTACTCACCAACGTCTTGATGAGAGCTGGCTGAGATTAAAAAATATGCACACCTCAAGAAAATCCCTTCAATATATGCCTACCCAAATCCATAAAAATATATTCAATTACCCTGGTTGATCAATAGTTTCAAGTTGTATATATATTTTGCAAGTCCTGGTCTAACAATTTTCTTTTCATAAAACTAAAAATCAATCTTTTGTACAAGACAGTACATCTGCTATTAAAATAGTTAAGGGCTTGCCTTAAAATAACAAGACTGATCTACTTGAAACAATGGCTATCAAGAGCCATTATACTAATATATCACAATCACAGGCCTTGACAATCCTTCTTCAGACTAGAACACATCTCCACAGAGTACGCACCTCTTTTATTTTTTAATGTGACAATCTAGCACTTAGCAAAAAGGATTTCATATTTGACTGTGAAATCTTTAAACAATCTAAAGGAGTAACTATGGCATCATTTTTCACACCCAATATTGCTAATCTTCATGTTGTCAGTGTACAAGATATCTACATTTATCACACAAACAACCCTTACAAATATAATATCATCAAAAGGATACAATCCATAGATAAAGCAAACACAGGGAGATAATGGAGGGAGCGCTGAAACTTTTCAGACACTCACCCCCAGTCACAGATCTGTGATGAATCCATCATCATTCTTTAGCTCACTTCACCACCTCAGTTCAGACCCAGCTATATGCAAATCAGTCTTGACCCTGTGCCTCATGGGAACACTCCAGCCGGAACTGCCAAGCCAGGTCTTCCCTGAACCGGAACCAAGCATCCTGGGACCGGTTTCAGGGTAACACCCCTCATCAGCCAGGCTACCTTGAATCCAGTGGCAAAGTGAGCAAGGGACCCATGTCTGGGCATATCCTGCCAACTTAGGGCAAATAAAGCAAACACAAGGAGATGATGAACGGAGCGTTGAAACTTTTCAGACACTTACCCCCAGTCACATTTCTGTGTTGAATCCATCATTGCTCTTTAGCTCACTTCACCACTTCAGTTCAGACCCAGCTATATGCAAATAAGTCTTGACCCTGTGCCTCATGGGGACAATCCAGCCGGAACTGCCAAGCCAGGTCTTCCCTGAACCGGAACCAAGCATCCTGGGACCGGTTTCAGGGTAACACCCCTCATCAGCCAGGCTAGCTTGAATCCAGTGGCAAAGTGAGCAAGGGACCCATGTCTGGGCATATCCTGCCAATTTAGGGCGAACACAGCAAACACAAGGAGATGATGGAGGAGAGCTGAAACTTTTCAGGCACTCACCGCCAGTCACATATCTAGATTGAATCCATTATCTTTCTTTAGCTCATTTTGCTACTTCAGTTCAGACCCAGCTATATGCAAATCAGTCCTGACTCTGTGCTCCATGGGAACAGTACAGCCCGAACTGCCAAGTCAGGTCTTCCCTAATCCGGAAAAAAGCAGCTTGGGACCTGTTTCGGGGTAACATCACTCAGCAGCCTGAATAGCTTGAATCCAGTGTCAAAGTGAGCAAGGGACCCATGTCTGGGCATATCCTGCCAACTTAGGGCAAACAAAGCAAACACAAGGAGATGATGAACGGAGCGCTGAAACTTTTCAGTTCAGACACTTACCCCCAGTCACATATCTGGGTTGAATCCATCATTGCTCTTTAGCTCACTTCACCACTTCAGTTCAGACCCAGCTATATACAAATCAGTCTTGACCCTGTGCCTCATGGGAGCCGTCCAGCTCGAACTGCCAAGCCAGATCTTTCCTGAACCGGTAAGAAGCATCCTGGGACCGGTTTCGTGGTAACACCCCTCATCAGCCAGGCTAGCTTGAATCCAGTGGCAAAGTGAGCAAGGGACCCACATCTGGGCATACCCTGCCAACTTAGGGCAGACAAAGCAAACACAAGGAGATTATGGTTGTCAGCTGTGGTTGCGGTATATATATTAAAAAAGACTGATTGTATGGGGCATCCTTGAGCAACAAAATCTCTTCTGATAATCTCCCTAAAGAAGGGTTGTGAAAGTAATTGACATTTATATCATCCCAGTAAGTGCTTTTCAACTTTTAGAGGATGGAGTTAAGTCTTCCAGTGCTGTCCAGAAGCTGCCATGACCCAGCTTTCAAACCATTGTAGAATATGCCTAAACCATAAGAAAGTGCTATTCTAGTCCAAGGCTAGCAGTTCCTTCACAACATTTCTATATGACAACAACTCCTTTATTGTCCAAAGCCTCACCCGGTATAAAAGAGGTCCTAGCCTGCCTGGCACAACCCACCCTTTTGAATGTAACATCAAAAAATCTTTGGAAGAAGGGGATACCCTTGGGGAGGTGCAAGAGAGAGCAAACAAACTTATTCTCATAAACGGTCAGTCAGTAGCTCAGAGTTTGCATAACCCCATATTTCAGCACCATGAAGTGTTGCAGTTGATGCCTTTAACTTGTGGATTTCCATGGCAGGAAGTGTGGCTCTTGTGAAAGATGCCTGTTGTCTTTTGAGCAGGACTGAAGCTTGGTGCTGAAGCGCATCCCTTCTCTTTTTAATAAGTGAGGACCACAACACTCTACTATGCAACCTGATGCCTGGATAGCCCTGTCTGAAAACATGATCCAGTTACCCCTTATCCAATGATATGGCACCCCTAAAGGACATGTGAGGTCTAATTACCATGTATTTTGTTTTAGAAACATTACCCTCCAGACCCTCCAGTCCCTTAGATACACAAACACCTTGGAAGTTCTTCAGTAAATGCTGCAGGCCCATGTGTTATCTGTGAATAACAGAGCATGGACACAGGCCCCTGCTAGCTTGGGGGCACCTATGTTGCCTTTAATTAGAGTCCCTATAACATCATTTACAAAGAAGGAGAAGAGGGTGAGGGGTCGAACGAACCCCTGTCTAACCCTTCTGTGGATCGGGATGCGTAGGTCTTATCAACGGAATGAGCAGCGCATCAGGGACCCCCAGACTCTTAGCGAGGCCCATAACAACCCCCTGGGGAACAGGTCAAAAGTAGACCTTAGATCAGCAAGAGTTATATATAAGTGGCTATTTCTCAGTTTAGTATATTTCCAGATGATTAATAGAAGCCTTAGGACTAGGTCTATAGCGCTGGCTTTCGTTCCAAACCCTACCTGAGGGTCATCAGGATCTCTGTGTCGTTAATAAAGTCACAAAGTTTATTAAGTATTTGTCTTGCAAAAACCTTCTGCAGGGTGTCAAGGAAGCTTATTTGTCTGTAATTAGCTGGGTTCGTGTTTTTGTTTTGGGGATTATCTCTGCGCCTTTCCAAGTGTCTGGGATCAGCACGCCCGAGGCTATAGCGTTACAGAGACAGAGACATTTGACATATGGGACCACACTGATAGTTAATGAGACATCAATTTAACCAGCATTTTGTCTAACCCATTTGCCTTTGCCAATTTTACCCCAATTATAGAGGTCTTGGTCCCCGCAAGGGTAAATTGTAAATCTCCTGGGGCATGATCTGGGAACAAGGGGTCATTTGGATCGCTATGCATCCTATCATACAATTTAGTCAAGTGCTCCTTCCAGACTGCCTGGTTTAAGTAACAGTCGATTTGAGGTTCAAAGAGTGCACTCCTGTGGGTTATGATTCTCCAAATTGGTCTGTTGTCACCAGACGTGGCTGCCACTAATAGGTTGCTAGTGCAAACCCTCATGCAAGTGCAACACAACTAGGACAACTGGAGTTGACCTAGATGTGTTATACTTGCATTAGTGTTTTTTTTTAATAGTGAGCTCTAGTAATCGGACCTCAGCTGAATCTTTAGAGTAGAGTGCATTCACAAGAGCTTTCTTAACCTTGCTACAATCTCTATTATACCAGGCATTTGTGCCGGAGGAATGGTTCCCGTTTAAAGGGGACTTCCTTTTTGGGGTTTTGACAAGATAATTTGTAGTGATTCAGCCAGTTTACCATAGACATCAACAATTGGAATCTTGGGGGGCGTGGCTATCAGCCGACAGGAATGGTTGCTGCCTGAGCGAGCTCCCACCTTCCCGTAACATACATTGCCTTATCCTGTGCCATTCACGGCAATTTCCTGCCTCCAGCTGTGCGCTTCTGTCCCTGGACTCCCCGGGTGCTTCACGATCTCCGTTTGAAGCTCATGGAGGATGCTTTCGCCCTAACTGAGTGCCCGGGCGGAATGCGCATGGCGGCCCCTCGGTGATCACGACCGTGTTGGCGATCCGAGAGTGGCGACGGAGGTCGCTTCAGAGGTATGATGGAGCTAAGATGAGGAGGAGCTCTGGTGGAGGGGTCCCCTGCCGCGTCCGGACGCATTGAGGTGGCGTCTGGAGGGGACGCGGCGAGACACGTCTGGCGCGAGGCCCTAGTGCTTAGGAAACTACGCGAGTCCCCGGCTTCTGGGCCTGCTTGAAGGGAGGCGTGGCCAAGGCCTTGGCGGCCTGCGTGAAGAGACAGCGCAGCTACAATGCGGTGAGGAACTAAAGGCAAGTGGCGCATTGGCGAGCCGCTAGAGACTGCTGCGACCAGCCCGGGGCGCCTGTGGCGGCGCTCTGGGAGGTCCGGTTGCGGACTTTTGATCTGTGGCTTTGTGGTGGTGGCCCCGGCCTGGGGGCTCAATGAAGGTGCCAATCTGCCTGCAGTTCACCCGGGACGAGGATCAGTGTGGTGCAGCCCCTGGCATGCCCACCGAAGCACTGAGAAGTAGTGAAGCTTGCTGCCCAAGGAGGGGGGGCTATTGTCTGCCCTTTCCTTGCCCCAGGTGCACGGTGGGGAAGGAGTCAGAGACTGCCATATTGAGAGAGGAGAGCTTGCTGGCCTGCTCCATGCGCCCACTGAGACACTGGTGCTTGGGCCCCTAGCATCTGCAATTGAATCCCTACAGCTTGGAGACAGGCACGTGCCCTCGGCTGAGGGGTCCCTGAAGAGGCTCTAGCAGTGCATTGTGTGGTTCCCGGGCAGAGCTGAGACCTCTTGGAGTTCTGGACTTTTCGGTACCGTCCAGAGGTGTCAGGGACAACACCCGAAGACCCCTGAGTTCTACCTGTCTCGGTGCACAAATAAACAGAAACACGAACTTCTCGATGGTGGCGTCAAAGACCAAAGGTTTATTACTGCAGGGACACAGAAATCACAGAATCTACACACGGGCAGAGTCTAGGAGACTGTTCGAATTGTATTTAGTGGTTGCTCCTTAAATACAGTTTTTTCAGCTTGGGGCAACATTCTCCACATTCTAGTGTGCTTCTCAAACATGATGTCCGAAACAATAAATATTTGGCGTTGCACAAGAATCGTCAACAATATCTGATGTCAAAACATTACAATCAAGCGGTTCCCACTGTTCCATCATAATTTCATGTCATCTCTTCATTCAAGAGCCGGACCGCCTCATCGTAAATTTCGTTACCTCCCCCTAATAAAGGCCCAGAAGGAAAGGAGCAGAGCCAGGTGCAGAAGATAGAAAAACAGGATAAGAGATGTTTGTGGGTCATAAATAGGCAAGGCTACCAGCTTCGGCCACCTAATCACGATCAGGCCAACGAACACGAGAACCAGTATAGCAGGACTGGCCTCGGGCAGAAGAGGCAGCTTCTGCCGAGTCATGCGGCCACAGCATTTTCTGTCCTAAGGTGCAAGTGTCACAAGAGAGGTGAATCGTCGGCTAAAGCCTACGTGTCCTTAATTGAAATCAAATGATCAGAGGTCACTGCGTGTTCATTGACTATGTGAGGGCAAGAAAACAAGATGGATGCCACTATCTAAAATGGATGCCATCGGTGTATCGGAAATGTGTTTATAACAGGAATGCTCTTGCTTGTAGCGTAGCGAAAACACCAGGATATACTAAATGGATCATTTGCGGTTCAACGGTACCAAGATTATGAATTTACGACAATGTTGAAAACACGGGTTCAAATCGTAACGGAACCTCAGACCCTCCTTTTGCCCTTATGTAGGCAATCACTCAATCTATGTCAGAGTCTACCTCGATGTTCATTAGGTCAGTGACATGTTGTTGCATCATCATCCTTTCTCGTACCTTGTCTCCAAATACAGGCGGTTTTCTGAGACAGGTTGCAGCACAGAGGCTACACAAAGCGGGACCACATTGTATAATAAGGCAGCACGAGAATAGGAATACTAAGATAATACCAACAACCATCAGAACCTACCATCCCCACGCTGATAGTAGGGTCCAGAGCCATTCCATTAAGGACCAGTTTCCCTTGTCTACATGAATGGAGTCAGAAATTTTATGAAGCTTAGAGATCGCTTCATAGACTGTCGGAGCATTATTGAGGATAAAAACACAGCAGCTCGATTGGATCATTCTGCATACCCCACCTCGATCTGCAAGTATTACGTCTAGAACCATACGATTCTGCAACGTCATGAGACGATCCGCCTGGAGCTCAGCTGTTAAATTACTAAGGGCACCAGCGGTTTCTGTAATAGTAGATTCAACTACCCGTGTTAGCTGACGTATATTTCTACTATTGGCCATAGGCCCCCAGAACGGAAGGAAACCTTTGAAGAAGTCTCCGGCTTCCTGACCAGCGGTATCTTCCTTGCTGAAAACACCTCTTGCTACTCTGGTCTTGTGATAATCTGAAGAGGCAGTGTATGTCGGAGGCAATAGTCGAGCAATATAGCATGAACCTGAAAAGTCAGCAGGTAACCATGTATACGCCCTATCCTGACAAATGAAGTAGGTACCCCTAGCAGTAAGAAAGGCAGGGGAAGAGTTAGACGGATACACATAAGTCTCAACGCACTCACTCTTCCCTAGCTGAGCTCTTGGATTTCTCCCATTTCCTTGCAAACAGACTTGACCTCGGTGAGGTACGACCCAAATTGGAGTGGAGCTTTTACGCTTGCTTTCACCCAAACTAATGCGATACTCTGTAGAATTCCAACTAAGGTATACTCGTAATTCATCTCTAGGATAAGATGGGGTGTTATTGACGTCTTTAATCATGTCAATGATTCCCTTGACTAAAGCTTTATTGGCAGAGTTATATTTAGCGGAACGTGGTGGACGCGGAGGATAGGTCTCAAGGGCATAGACAAAAATAGTCTGAAAGGCCTGAAATGATCCATTATAGCTAAAAGGCAAAAACAGATAGGGGATGCCTTTATCCATAGTGTGCGGTATCAGACCACATACCCAGCAGTTTGTTGTGTTAACTACCAGTTGGTGTTGATGCAAGAGTTGTACAAAAGTGTTGTTTATGAATTCAGAGCGTCGAGCTTGTTCGTGTTCAGGAAACGGATGGAAAGAATGGTAAGAAGCAATAGTAGAAGAAACAGGATCAAGGGGAGGTACTGTGGTTGTAATCGGTGCAAAAACCAAATGGATACCAAAGACGATTCCACCCACCAACATTATTAAAACAATTAGAAACATAATTGCACATTGTGTCATAAAACATTTGTTGTGAAGAATCTTGTACAGTCTATTTCTGCGAACATAAATTACATTCTCTCGGTGCAGCTCAGGAAGCTCCATCTTCTACAAACCGCTCGCGACCACTGATGGTATGTACGTAGTTGAAAATGCCTCTACCAGCCCTGGGAGTTCCCAGAACCGACAGAAAGACCGACCTTGTGTCTGGCCCCCGCAGATTCAACTAGGCACAAAGCCACGACCCTACGGCTACCCAGACGGCAAGGTATTAAGCACAAATAAAAATAAACAGTGAAATGAAAAATGTTTAGCAAACTTCCTGGCTGGAGGCAATGTATCAGAGCAAAAATGAAAAAGGCAGTTTCCTGCTTTATTTGTCCTTTGATTGAGAACGTAAGTTGTATCTCAGTTTTCCTGGAGTGGTTTGATCCGGAAATAGATTATGTTCAGCAGGAGTAACAATGTTCAGGTTCGCAGATGACAAGTGTTCGTTTGATGTAGAGGGCAAATGTTCAGTGTTCAAAGGAGCAGTTTCAGATGAGGAGTCAGAGTTCGGTGAATCAGTGATTAGTTCTGCATCGCTGAAAGGAATGTACTTGGGGATTTGTTCAGTTTCAGAGGTACCAATTCCTTTCCTCACCCAGTTATCATACGGGAGTGGTAAGGGCACACGCTTGGTGTGCGTCGCGTGGATCCAATTTTTTCTACCGGCCACTCGTACAGCAGTCCTCGTCGCCAAAAGCACCTGGAATGGTCCAACGAATTTTGGTTGAAGATTTCTGGTTCGCCCAAAGTTCTTCACAACGATGAAATCTCCAGGTTTCAGCTGATGGCCTGGACTTTCCGGAGGCTTTGGCAATGCATCGAAAACCTGTTGATGAATGAGACTCAATTTAGCAGTCAAGTCAAAAAGATAATCGATTAACATTGGGTATTCCAGCTGCTTAAACTCCCTAGGTCTTGGTACTCCCCAAATATTAGCAGGGCGACCGAACACTATCTCATAAGGACTAAGCCCTACTCGGGAATGCACAGTCGTTCTTGTGGATAACAAGGCCAAAGGTAAGGCGTCTGGCCAGGCCAAGCCCGTGGAGGCTTGTATCTTAGCCAGTTTCAGTTTGAGGGTGCCATTGTACCCTTCAACTAAACCTGCTGACTGGGGATGATTCGCACTGTGGAACTTTTGCTTTATGCCTAAGCCTGCACACACACTCTGCATAACTTTCCCTACGAACTCACTTCCATTATCTGACCATACAATCCGTGGCATTCCAAACCTAGGGAAATATTCCTTGAGGAGAATTTTTGCAGTCGACAAAGCAGTATTGTCTTTAAGTGGATAAGCTTCAATCCATCTTGAAAAAGCACAGACTACCACTAATACGTACTTAAGATTATTACATCGGTCCATGTGAATGAAATCTAACTGAATCACTTCAAAGGGACAGGAAGGTGGAGCAAAATGACCAGCAGGTGTGGGTGTTCCCTTGCCAGGATTATGCATCAGGCATACCATGCAATTTCTCACCACTCTTTCTGCACACTTATTAATTCCATCATTCTTCCAGACTGGAGCTAACATCTTACAAATCCCTTTAGAACTGATGTGCGCTGCTCCATGCGCCATTGTTACTACTGCAAGCACATACGCATCAGGCAACATCCAACGCTGTTGTTCCGTCAAATCAATCCAACATCCATTCGAGTCCAATTTACCCGTTTCCTTCCATGCAAGTTTTTCCTCCTCAGTCGCTTCTTCTTGAATCGTTCTCACACTTTCCATTGTATCTTCACACATTCCCGAATCAGTAACCCATCTTGCAGACTTTGCAACATACATTCTACTCATCAGATTCCTAGCTGTCTGTTTTGCTGTCTCATCAGCAAAGGCATTTCCTCGACCAACATCATTCGTGATTGCTCGATGAGCACTGCACTTCACAATCGCAACTTTCATTGGTAAGGTTAGAGATTCCAACAAGTCATTAACTAACTGACCATGTTGTATCTTAGTCCCATGGGACGTAATAAAACCTCTTTCCTTCCACAATCGTCCAAAGCTATGGGCTACGCCAAATGCGTACTGACTATCTGTGAACACATTCACTCTCTTTCCCTCAGCTAAAACACACGCTCTAGTCAACGCAATCAATTCTGCAGCTTGGGCAGAATTCTGACTCACTCTTGCAGTCTCCACAATCGTGCTTAAAGTCGTTACTGCATAGGCAGCTGTCACATCGCCATTTTCCAATTTAAAACACGGCCCATCAACATACAACGTGCCATCTGGATCTGACAACGGAGTGTCTTTTAAATCAATTCGTCCTTTTGTCTCTTCCTCTGTTCTAAAACAACAGTCATGTGGTTCGGAATCACTCGACTCTTGACTAGTCGGCAACAATGTTGCTGGATTCAATACATTGCATCTTTTGATCTGAATATGACTCGCTAACAGTGTCAGCTCATAGCCTGATAATCTAGCACTGGTAAGATGCTGCGTCTTTGTTCGATTCATGAGTGTATCCACGGCATGTGGAACCATGACCACTAGCATGTTGTTCATAACCAAACCAGCAGATTGTCGAATGGACGCTGCGACTGCCGCTGTGGCTCTCAAGCAACTAGGCAACGCTCTGGCTACCGGATCTAATGTTGATGAAAAATACGCACAAGGGCGTTGTTTATCACCAAATTGCTGTGTCAGAACACTCAACGCGCAACCTTCTCTCTCGTGGACATAGAGTGTAAATGGCTTACTGTAGTCAGGTTTTCCCAATACAGGAGCTGAACATAGTGCATTTCGTAACTCAGAAAAGCTCTGCTGACATTCGTCAGACCATGGCACTGGATTCGGAACACCTTTCCCAGTCAAAGCCACCAATGGCTTTGCCAAAAGAGAAAAATTTGGGATCCATTGCCTGCAGTATGAAGTAATACCCAAAAACGCACGCACTTCTCTCTGTGTGCTAGGAGCATTCATCTGCGTAATTGCTTTTATTCTCTCTGGGGTCAACCTTCTTCCCTCCTTTGACAAGAGATGACCTAGGTAGGTCACTTCTTGGCAACAGTATTGCATTTTGGAAGGAGATACCTTGTGGTTCAAATCAGACAAATGATGCAATAAAGAAATTGTAGCTGCTTTGCAAGTTTCCCTGTCATCGGCAGCCACTAGAAGATCATCGACATATTGCACTAAGGCAGAACCAGGAGGAAGTACAAAAGAATCTAACTGACTTTTTAATGCCTGACTGTAAATAGATGGGCTTTCACAATAGCCTTGTGGAGCACGTTTAAACCTGAAGCTTCGTCCTCCTAGAGAGAAGCCAAAAATATCTCTGCTTTCCTCGGCTATCGGAATGCTGAAAAAGGCATTTTTCAAATCGATCACAGAGAACCACGTGGCTGTAGCGGGGATCAACGTTAACAATGCAGTAATGTCCGGAATCACAGGAAACTGTGGAATCACAATTTTATTAACCTCTCTAAGATCAATTACAAATCTATAGACCGGAGGTTTTGTTGGGTCAGTTCGTTTCAGAATAGGCAATACAGGACTATTACAGACATTTCCTCTAGTTTCCTCTATTACGTCCTTCTTGATCAAATCTTGCACTTTCAATAGGAGCGCACGCTCACCTTCACTAGAAATTTTGTATTGTGGTATTCGTGGAAATTTAACATTTGCTTTCAAAGTCACTACATATGGCGGGATTTCCAAAAGACCTACATCATTAGGACCAGTCGCCCAAAGAGTATCAGGGAGAGAACGCAGCTCCAGTGGGAGCGCATCCATTGACAAATACATCGGGGAGGTGATTCTCTTACCTAATGTAAGCTGTACTCCAGAAGGAGAACAGTACAATGTCGCATATAGGCGTTTTAACAAGTCTAAACCAAGCAGATTTTCATTACAACCAGTCGTCAAAATCAGGGGTGCTTTTAATTGACGAGGTCCAACAGAAATAGACAAAGGACCAGAAACAGGGTTGTGAACAGGGGCGCCTGAAAAACCTACAGAAACATTTGTTAAGCCGGACAAAGGTGCGCCAGGGAGTTTTGCATGTATGATAGAACTTTTTGCTGCACCAGTATCGAACAGAAACGGTTCGACTACACCTGATGTGGCTACTGCGACATAAGACCCACTCTGGTCTACTGGAACTGACACTACTCCCTCTCTTTGTCCATGGCTGTCCTAGTACTCATTTTGCTGAAATTCCTCACCAACTTCACAATAATCTTCAACATGATACTGTTGAGATCTAGCTGGCTGTGTAGACTGATTATTTCGTTGATCAAAATAATTAGAAGGGCGATCATTCGTTTGCGGAGGCATAGCACCTCGTCCTCGACCTCTAGAATTTTGCATAGAACCACCACGACCTCTCTGAGCTGTTGCAGCATTATTCTGTGCCAGTACCGGACACTCATTCTTGTAATGACCTTCCTTTTTGCAATACGCACATTGATTCCATTGGTATTGCGGTCTCTGTGAACCATAGTCATTCCTCTGATATGACCCTTGCTGCATATTCGTTTGATTCGTGCGAGGCGGATACGCTTGTTGCAAAAGGACCTTAGTTTTTAAATCTTTCGTCTTTTTATCTGATTTTTCCTTCTCTTCTTTATCCCTATTTTCATAGTATTGGGCAGTTGCAAGTATCTGTGCAGTCGTAGAGACAGCCCACGCACTTTCAGAATTCTTTAATTTATTACTAAGTTCTGGCGACAGATTGTGCACAAACTTATCAACAAATAATCTCTGACCTCCTTCTGTGCTCATATCCTGACCACTGTGATCTACGAAAGTCTCTTCGAATCTGGTGAAAAAGTCAGAGACACTTTCGTCTTTCTTCTGTCTGCATGCGGACAACTTGTCCCAGTTAACACACAATGCCGGCATCAGAGTTTTCATCAAATCAATTATTCTACCGGGCAAATTAGCAATTAAAGGCTCAGGTTTAGAACCCCCAATTTGTTGACCATCTGCCGCAATAATAGCTGCCCAGTCACCACCTAGAGCAACTGGATGATTTTCTCTACGAATTTTAGCCCAAATTGGTTGCGGTACTACATTACCAAATAGCATATCAATGTCCGCTAAATTCATTACACAAGCTTCAACCGTCTGAGCCAATTCCTTGTAATACCCAGCAGGATTTTTACGCGGATCTGGCAAGGCCTGTTTCACTGCTAACACTTCAGCTCGCTTCCACGGAATGTGTATTCACACTCTCTGGAATTGTGCTGGAGCGGCTGCAATACCATTCACTGCATCAGCTTGCACAGCATCGCGCCATATCGGCGGAACCTCTCTCATGGGGTATTGACGATTTTTATTTGCACTACCACCTCTGTTTGAACGGAGAGAATGATCAACCCTAAAATCTAAAATTAGTTCCATTGCTTCTTTTATCTCTTTACCTACTATCATTCCTGCGGCAAATTTTTGTTGAATATGAATTAATTCGTCTGGAACTTGTTCGGAATCATTCTCATCCCATTCCTCACGCAACAGAGAACACATGACATCAAACACATAGCGTTGTGTCGGTTCGTTCCATTGCATGAATGTATCTAATACATCTCGTACACTATACCTTCCAGTTTTCGAAACCCATCTAAGAGCAGTGGAATCTAATATTCCTCGTTCCTCGATACTAGGAAGCTGACTACGTCTCTGAACAGACTCAGAGGCAGGACTCTTAATCAAAGTTTTGTATAAAGTAGAGAGAATATTAGTGACAGAATCGGTGATTCTCCGACGAACAGAAAGCGGAGTCATGTAGCTAGAGGAAGTTTGAAGTAGAGTAGTAGTCGGGACAGAAGAAACAGAACCAGTAGGTGTAAGAGGCATAGTAGCTTGCGAAGTAACAGGTATTAACGGTACAGGTATAGGCAAAGGAGCAGGAGCTGGCAACCCTGGAAGAGGAGGTGCCGGAGGAACATTGATAACCACAGGGACGACAGGAGCTTGATTCAGGGGAGCAGGAGCAGGTATACCAGGCTGTCCAGCAACCGGTAACACAACATTCGGCAGAGGTGGAGCCGTAGCACCCTGTGCATACGGTGGAGGAGACCTCAACAAATAAGATAACAGAGGATCATTTTCGGAATCCTCCAATATCTTAGTTGTACTAGATGGCAAAGCAGGATAGCACTTGTCTATTGCTAAATTACGCTCTCTATCGGCTACCTCTATCGCTTTCTCAGATTCATTAAGTTGCAGCTGCTTAGCAGACTGTTCTAGAGTCAACTCCTGTTCTTTCTGTTCTTTCTTCAACTTTTTAATCTCTCTCTGTTTGGATTCTTTTCGCCAACAACGGAAAGAATCAAACATTGCCGGCCGGGCTTTCTTTTTAAACAATCTTATTTCTAGATTATCAAGAATTTCAGGTTCGAAACTACCATGTAGTGGCCAACTAAGGACACCATCTTTCTCCGTATAGCGGATCCATACCTCGTTATAAGAAATAGGACCCACACCGAACTTGCAATAAAGATCATAAATAGGAGTTCCAATCGGAGGAACCGAACACGAGTCCTCCAACCGGGAATCGCTGTTGCAACCAAAACATGAAAACACGGAATTTTTCCGACTTACCATTTTAGAAACCGGAACACAGAACAAACACAAATAACAGTGCGCACTCGAACTTAGGCCTACCAAAGAGAACAAATGTATCGATACCCAGACTAAACCAAAAGATTATCGTAACCAGAACAACCAGTGATAATCTTACGAAACCAAACCAAACTAAGGAACTAAAAAGGATTATCTAAACCCTTACGAAGTAACCAAACAACTCGCAACCACTAAATACTTAACTGAGGTACTGAAGATGTAACCAAGGAGAAACCCGTCACGTCTCGCTGTACTAAGGTCTGCACCTCGGGTCCAAGACAGGGCGACGGTCAAGGCAACGGACCACTGCAGCCGTCTAAACGGGAACCCTCGTGGAAGAGAACGTCAGGCCACTTTTGCGATATGCCGGGATCGATGAAGTGGGGCGCCTCCCTCCGGAATCTTCACACGAAGCTTCTCGAACTCTTCAGGCTTTTGGACCGGAACCAAATGACGTCGCCGCACGTTGGGCGCCAATTGGAGTTCTGGACTTTTCGGTACCGTCCAGAGGTGTCAGGGACAACACCCGCAGACCCCTGAGTTCTACCTGTCTCGGTGCACAAATAAACAGAAACACGGGCTTCTCGATGGTGGCGTCAAAGACCAAAGGTTTATTACTGCAGGGACACAGAAATCACAGAATCTACACACGGGCAGAGTCTAGGAGACTGTTCGAATTGTATTTAGTGGTTGCTCCTTAAATACAGTTTTTTCAGCTTGGGGCAACATTCTCCACATTCTAGTGTGCTTCTCAAACATGATGTCCGAAACAATAAATATTTGGCGTTGCACAAGAATCGTCAACAATATCTGATGTCAAAACATTACAATCAAGCGGTTCCCTCTGTTCCATCATAATTTCATGTCATCTCTTCATTCAAGAGCCGGACCGCCTCATCGTAAATTTCGTTACCTCCCCCTAATAAAGGCCCAGAAGGAAAGGAGCAGAGCCAGGTGCAGAAGATAGAAAAACAGGATAAGAGATGTTTGTGGGTCATAAATGGGCAAGGCTACCAGCTTCGGCCACCTAATCACGATCAGGCCAACGAACACGAGAACCAGTATAGCAGGACTGGCCTCGGGCAGAAGAGGCAGCTTCTGCCGAGTCATGCGGCCAAAGCATTTTCTGTCCTAAGGTGCACGTGTCACAAGAGAGGTGAATCGTCGGCTAAAGCCTACGTGTCCTTAATTGAAATCAAATGATCAGAGGTCACTGCGTGTTCATTGACTATGTGAGGGCAAGAAAACAAGATGGATGCCACGATCTAAAATGGATGCCATCGGTGTATCGGAAATGTGTTTATAACAGGAGTGCTCTTGCTTGTAGCGTAGCGAAAACACCAGGATATACTAAATGGATCATTTGCGGTTCAACGGTACCAAGATTATGAATTTACGACAATGTTGAAA
This sequence comes from Lissotriton vulgaris, assembly GCF_964263255.1. Lineage (NCBI taxonomy): Eukaryota > Metazoa > Chordata > Amphibia > Caudata > Salamandridae > Lissotriton > Lissotriton vulgaris. The sequence continues at coordinate 476,516,417 of NC_141694.1, forward strand.
ACACGGGTTCAAATCGTAACGGAACCTCACTCTAACAACTAAAGGGGAAACGCATGCGACCCCCCGGAAAATTGACTGCGTGGTAGTGGTGGGTCAGTGCTCCAAGTCTGGGGCTACCGATAGGATTGAGAAGAGGGGACAGGATCCAGGACTCGCGATCATCCACCCTGCTTGCGCTGCTGGGCGGTGCAGTGGTTGTGGCAGCTCCCACTGCTGATGGCTTAGGACAAGGGTGAAGAAACGGCATAGGGAGGAGTATACACTGTATTGCCCCTGTGACTGCCCTCACCCCGGGCAGGGATTGACTGCACTCAGACATGGCGACGGGAGGAAAGGGCCTCAGGGGCAGAAACAGCAAGCAAAATTCGCATGGTCTAAGTCCGGAGAAAAGGGTGACTCCCCGAAATCAGATAAGGATGGTGGCGCAGTGGCACCATGCAGGGCCAGGAGCCCACCCTGCACGACGTCATGGTGGCCATCAATGGGGTGCGTACATCAGCCGATTCAGTTAACATAGAGGTCTCACTTATCAGAGCTGACTTCCGCAAGATGGATGAGAAGGTCAAGGAACTCAAAATAGTCACAAGCGTCCTGCAGACGGACACATCTGAATTGCAATCCCAAATGCTTGAGATGCAGAAGAAGCAGGAGAGGATGTTACAACAACTCGATGTATACGAAGGCTGGGCCCACCACAACAACATTCGTCTCTTGGGGATTCCGGATAAAAAAAGAGGGGCAGCTACGGACCTATATGTTGAAGATCTTATCACAAAACACCTCAAACCCAAGACTCTACCCAGCTATTTTACTATCGAAAGAGCTCACAGGGTGCCGGGGTGTAGGCCGAAACCTGGGGCATCCCCCAAGGCCCATTATTGCGCGAGTTTTCAACTAAAGGGATAGAGACATCATCTTACAGACGGCATGCTGCAATCACCCCTGAAGATTGACAACTATGAAGTGGCCTTTTTTCCTGACTTCACTGCCAAGGTTCAGGCTCAGGGGCGCAGCTTTCAAGCTGTGAAAAAGGAATTGAGAGACAGGGAGGTCAAGTACGCGATGCTCTTTCCCGCCAGGTTGAGAGTCAAAACCGACAGCAAGTCCTGGTTTTTTGACTCCTCAGAGGCGGTCTGGGAGTCAATGGACTGCTGGAGCACGGTGAGGGGTAGAAGGAGAGACTGATTGGGCAAACCAGGCCAGCGTTGAGAAGTCCGAGCGGACGAAGATCGTGAAGGCCCAGTAGAAAGGGACAGTCGGCTCGAGGAGAGGACTGATGGACATGGACGATAAGTCTGACAAGCCCACAAGCAGGGGATAGTCCAAATAGTGGGACTGAGGGGAGGGGAGAGTTATACCTAATGTTGCGATATTGACCGGCAGGCTGTTTCTAAAATTATGACATAATATGTTTAATTTTCAGCTTTATGATTGGGAGGGACTCCAATGAATCAATGTGGATGGCAAAGTTTCCAGTTATTGTGATCTGAATGGACGGGAGGGGGGATCACTTTACGCCGAGTAGTTTCAGAATCTTTGGGGGAAGAGAAGCATTCTGCCAAGTTTGGGGTGGATAGTTTTGAATCCATGGGCAGGGGGACAGGGAGAGGAGGTGGAGGGGGGAGGGGAAGAGAGATGTTTCAAGGGTAATTTGTTTATTGATATGATGCTTGGGTCAAGGATCCTTGTTAGTGCCTTAGACATGAGAAATCTCATCAAAATGTGAAGTGTTGCCAGGTATACATGATGTAATGTAGCTATGCTGAACGATGGATGACAAACGTGGGGGAAAGATATGTATGTTCTCTCTTACGCAGCTATGATCTGAATATGGAAATGAGAAGTGTTACACAAGTATGGGGCAGGATAGTAAAAGATCCCTGACTGTAATGTCCTGGAACTTTACTTGGATGGGAGATAAGATAAAGAGGGGGATAGTGCATCAATACCTGAAGAAGCACTCACCTGATGTGGTCCTCCTGCAGGAAACACATTTGGTAGGTCAAAAGTCCAAGGCCCTTACTAGGTGGGGATACAAACTCCTGGTACACGTAGACTACACCACGGGCTCAAGGAGTACAGCTATATTAGTGAAAAAAAACAACACCCTTAATTGTTCAGAAAGTGTGGGCTGACACGGGGTCTGGTTCGCTGGATTTAAGGCTCAGTGGGATGGAAGAGGTATTATTCTGATATCTGTTTATCTACTGCCCGCTACGGGCAAGACAGCACTGAAAGACCTGGGTACTACGTTGAGGGGACTTCAGGAAGGCACATTGATCATGGGGGGACTACAATATGACTCTGGATGATACCTTGTTTCGCCACCCTCCATAGTCAAAAGACACATCTAATGACCTCATGGCTGACTTCGCGCAAGCGTTTGGTCTGGTAGACGTGGGTCACATACTCCATCCAACCGATAAATTGTTTCCTTTCTTTTCAGGCGCCTCTCGCTCATTAACTACTTTCTTACACATATTTCCGATATAGGCAATTTCGCCCAATATAGGGTCTTGCTGGGGTATACGCTTTGGGAATGCCAACCTCGCTCCACTATAGTCATTAACCCATGGCTGCTGCACATCCCAGATATAAGGGTTGAACTCCGCACTCACACAGAAAATTATTTGACTGAAAACGTGGGCTTGGTCGACTCCACACAAACACTTTGGGAAGCATTCAAAGTGGTGCTCAAGGGTCAAGCCCTGCCGTTAAATACGGGTTATATCACGAAAAAATGAGAACTCCTGACCAAATAAGAATCTGACCTTCTCGAGCTAGAACACAAACACTCACAGGATCCCTCGCCTGCCCTAAGTCATAAGCTTTTCATAAAACAAGATGAGTATAAGATAAAAACCAGGGAACAGATGGTGGCTAAGCAGCGTGCAACTCAACATAGAATATATGAGCTTGGGGACCGAGCGGGCAAGATGCTGGCATGGCTGGAGAGGCGGGAGCAGGGCTCCAGATGGGTGCATAATCTGACAACACCGGAGGGTGAAACGGTGATACACCCGAGGGGTATAGCGGAAAAATGTGCTGAATACTATGAAAGGGTGTACTCCCCCTCTACAGCTGAAGACTCTCGCCAGCTCCTCATGGACAGCGATGTGCCTAGCCTCTCGGAGGCCGACAGAGATGCCTTGGAGCAAGAGCTAACAAATGAAGAAATAGGTAGGGCCCTGGGTCAGCTGAAATCAAGAAAGGCGATGGAGCCAAACGGCATCCCAGTGGAATTTTTGAAGGCCACCGCCTCCCTGACCATACTGCATTTAAAAGGCATGTATGAAGAGGGGTTAGAAGGGGGCATGCTACCACTGGACCAATGGGTGGCTACCATTGTAGTTATTCACTAAAAAGGTAAGCCTCCAGAGAGTTGCAGCTCCTATAGGCCAATCTTGTTGATCAATGTAGAGACTAAGATGTTGGCAAAAGTCCAGGCTAATAGATTGGTGACAGTTATCTCCTCATTGGTCAACCCAGACAAACCCGGCTTTATGCCAGGGAGCAACACAGCCCTCAATCTGCGCCGTCTACACAACGTGATGGCACGTAGACAATACATTGAAGAAGACGCAGCGGTGCTATCCCTTGACGCCTCTATGGCGTTTCATTCCATAGAATGACCATACTTATTTGAAGTGCTAAGCAGGATGGGGCTATGGCCTAAATATGTAGCCTGGGTAAAGCTGCTATGTACCGGAGTGCTGGGACAGGTAAGAGTAAATGGGTTCACGTCCAGAACATTCGAGTTGCGCAGAGGAACGAGGCAGGGATGCCCGCTATCCCCGCAGATTTTTGCCCTCGTACTGGAGCCACTGGCGGCCTGAGTATGTAGGGACGTGAGGGCGCATTGAAGTATTTCGGGGTTCCCAAGGCCTACACGCTCCAGAGATTACCCACTTACACACAAGAACTGTTGGCACGGAAACTGTAAAAGGCAAAGAACAAGTTTATTAAGACCCCATGGGGTGGTGGTACACTCAAACAGCACCCTTCGGTAATGCAAGAGGTATCACACCGAACACCGGTGTGACCCCGGTTATATACAATTTTGGGGCAATAAAAGATAGGCGGCACAAGTAAAGACACAGTTTTAGAGACATATATGGTCATCTTTTGGAATACTGCCAGCTCATTGGAGGGTTTCAAACCCACTGGTCAGTTAGCGGCACATTCCTGAAGGTTTACGGGTCAGTGGGAACTGCGCATGTCTGGCTTGACCAGGGCTAAAAATAGCCTGTTGCTGGGCAGACAAGAGAGGTCAGTGGAACGGACAAAGGACTAAAGGGCACGTCGGCCACGAGGCCGCTCATGGTCTAAGATGGCCGCTGCAACATTCAAAATGGCGTTATCGTATATAGCCAGGTTAAGGAGGACAACGTGTAGGTTCAGCTAATCGCTAATCCGAACGGGCCAATTACGACAGACGACCCTTTTAGCGTTTAGCTGAATCTACCTCATAATGAACATAGTCTGGATGTTCGTCCTCGATGTCTATTAACATAATTTGTGTCACCTCTTTGTGTAGCATTATTTGGTCATGGGCAAGAGTCCGCCTCGATGGCAAGCAAGCTGATAGACACATTGAACATAAGGCAGGGCCACATTGAATACACAAGCATATAAAGAACATTGCTCCCACAAGTATACAGAGAATTGTCAACAGTTTCCAGCCCCAAGTTGCAATCATGGACCAGAACCATCCAGAAAGTGTCCAAGTTCCATTGTCCGGGTGTATTTTGGCAGCTATTTTATGCAGCTTGGAAATAGCATCATACACAGAGGGAGAATTGTCCGGGACATAAACACAACAGCTGCTTCCGATAATTCTACATGCTCCCCCACGATCTGCCAAAACCACGTCCAAAACCATCCGATTTTGGAGGGTAACAATTCTAGAAATCTGTAGTTCCTCAGTAATATTACATTCGCTTTTCCCCACCGCAATCGTGCCCTTGTTTCTAATGCATAAATCGGCTTTTGTGGCAATGACATTTATGACATGAGCACTGGATACATTCACATTTCGCTGATTGCTATATACACGTGGAGCAGATACATTGTCAGGCCTATATTCTTCCCATTCGAAACGTGTGCCCTCAGCCCGGGGAAACCCATCCTTGTCATGAGAACATACTTTATTCAAACGGAAAAGCACCCCCCCTTTAGTTGGCCATCTCAGAGTAAAGAGGAGGGTGTACCAGGCATTGCATGACCCATTGTGTGAAAACGGGAGTGGAATAAGTGGGGTGCCCCCTCTCTTCTGGTGCCCAGGCAACATTCCACACACCCAGCAATTAGAGGTATTGGTCATATTATGCGTGTGGTGAAGAATCTGAATGAAGCTGTTATTTAAGTACGTTTGGCGATGGCGCTCTTCATGGAAAGGCAATGTAAAATGAAAGTGTTCAGACGGTGTCGGGGTAGTCGGCAGCAAATGTTCACGTACAGGCACCACAAGTTCGACTACCCAGGCCATAACAGCTATCACCACAATAGTTAGAACAAAGAGAAAGGCACCCAATATTTTCTTATCACGGGATGCCGTGATGCCATAGTTCAAGAAAGTTTGTGCAAAGTCTCAAGTGGCACAAATTGTTCACAAATTGTTCACAGATTGTCTCAGATACACGTGCGTGTATACCTAAAAAAAAGGTCGCTACTCTGGCAGAACTGATCCCCCCCCTTGGAATTCCCGGTTTCCGTTTCACAAACCTGGAGCGGTAACCAACCAGTCATTAACAAAAAGAATAAAAATCTTCCTATCGTGGACGCAGATCGTAGCGCTCTCTTCCGGTAGCAGATTGGTCCGGGAAGGCTTCCTCCACTTCGGCCGACGTCACAGCTGGGCTCTTTTCTTTCTCCAAGATCTCCTTATAGTCAGTCAACACAGCAGGAGTCACCAGATCCGGAGAGACACGGCGACAATGTGTCGAATGCACCCACCGCTTCCTGTTCGTCACTCGTACTGCGGTGCGGGTTGCCAGGAGGACCTGCTCAGGGCCCTTCCACCTGGGCTCCAAACTGCTTGCTCTTTCAAACGAACGGACCATTACATGGTCCCCAGGACGAAGATCGTGGCCCTCTCCAGCGGAGTTATCAGGGAGCGCTTCTCGAACCTGTTGATGAATAGAGAGCAAATCATTTGTTAATCGTGCCAAATAATCATTCATCATAACACAAGGCACATCATGTATTAATCGCGGCTTGGGCACCCCCCAGATATTCATAGGGCGGCCAAACACCACCTCATAGGGCGTAAGGCCGGTTCGTGAGTGGGGTACTGATCTGAGAGATAGTAGTGCTAGCGGCAACGCATCTGGCCACTTCAACGATGTAGACGCCACAATTTTGGCCAGCTTAAGCTTCAACGTGGCATTGTACCGCTCGACCAAACCTGCTGACTGAGGGTGGAATACAGCGTGGAACTTTTGCTGAATCCCTAACCCCTTCAGTACATATTCCACAATCTTTCCAACAAAATGGGGCCCATTATCGCTCCACAAAAACTTGCAAACTCCAAAGCGAGGAAAGAATTCCTTAAGCAACACCTTAGCTGTTGTCAAAGCCGTATTGTCTTTCGTGGGGTAGGCCTCAACCCATTTGCTAAAAGCACACACCACCACTAGGACGTACTTCAGGTTATTGCAGCGCTCGAGTTGGATGTAATCCATTTGAAGCATTTCAAACGGTGCAGAAGGTGGAACGAACCCTCCTTTCGGAGTATGGGTCCCCTTCCCAGGATTGTGTTGCAAACACACCAGGCAGGTCTGCACTACTCTCTTTGCAGTATTTGCAATCTCCGGATGTTCCCAAACTCGTGTTAAAAGACGAGTGATTGCAAGGGCTCCGACATGGGCCAGTCCATGAGTCATCTGGACCATCGCCTGTAAGTAAGCCGCAGACAATTTCCACTTCTCCATGTCTTTGCTTCTCCAACAACCTTCGTCATCTAGTACCCCATCTGCTGCCCAAGCCGCAAGTTCAGATTCTGTAGCTGATTTTTGAATATCCCGTATCTCTGCTCTAGCGTCACTCCATCTCTCAGCCTGTGATTGTACCACGTACATAGGGGAGCTAGTTCGGGACATAGCCGTCTGCCTTGCTATGCTGTCTGCAAAGGCATTTCCTTGACCCACTTTATCCGTAATCTTCTTATGGGCACTGCACTTCACTATCGCTACTTTTTTAGGGCTGAGCAACGCATTCAGGAGATCACGCACTAGCTCTCCGTGCATAATGTGCTCCCCGTGTGACGTCAAGAACCCGCGTTCCCTCCAGAGAAGCCCGAAGTCATGGGCCACTCCAAAGGCATACCGGCTGTCCGTGTATATGTTCACACATAGGCCAGCACTCAATTCGCAGGCTCTTGTTAAAGCTATCAGCTCTGCTGCCTGAGCCGATTTTTGTGGTATTCTAGCTGTTTCAACCACCGTCTTAAGAGTCGTGATCGCATATGCTGCGGAAGTCGTACCATGTGGCAGCCTCAAACACGATCCATCAACCCACAGTTCCCCATCCACATCAGGAAGTGGCACATCCTGTAAGTCAACACGACCCTTTGTCTGTTCCTCAGTCAGGAAAACACAGTCGTGATGTTTTTCTTCCTGACCCTCCTCGGCCGGATAGGGCAATAAAGTCGCGGGGTTCAAAGTAGCGCATCTTTTCAATGTTATGTGTGGCGCTAAGAGTGTCAGCTCGTATCCTGTAAGTCGTGCACTCGTGAGGTATTGGGTCTTTGTTTGGTTTAACAGGGCATCTACTGCATGAGGAACTAACACCAACAATTTGTGTGATAACACTATGCCCTCACTCTGTCGTATGGCTACTGCTGTTGCCGCTACTGCTCGAAAACACCCAGGCAGCCCTCGTGCTACAGGATCCAAAATGGCAGAGAAGTATGCACATGGTCTCTGCTTATCCCCGTGTAACTGCACTAGCACTGACAACGCACACCCATCATTCTCGTGCACGTATAATGTGAAAAGTTTCGTGTAGTCTGGTGTTCCTAACACGGGTGCGGAACAAAGGGCCTGTCTCAACTGTTCAAAAGCTTTCTGACATTCATCTGTCCACTCAAGCGGCATCGGTGTAGCTTTGGACAGTAATGCTAGCAAAGGTTTTATGATATGTGAAAAACCCATGATCCATTGTCTACAAAAGGATGTCAACCCTATAAAGGCACGCACATCTCTCTGCGTGCGGGGGACTGGTGTATCTAAAATTGCTTGAATTCGATCAGATGTTAATGCCCGCCCCTCCTTAGACAACAGATGACCGAGGTAGGTCACCTGGGGTCTACAGTATTGAAGCTTTTTCTTGGAAACCTTGTGATTATGTTGTGCCAAAAAGGAAAGTAATGCAAGTGTACTCTGTTCACATTGTGCATAGGAGTCGGCGGCAAGCAAAAGGTCATCCACGTACTGGATGAGAGCAACGCCAGACTGTAATTTAAACGAATCTAGCTGCCTTTTCAAAGCCTGGCTGTAGATGCTAGGGCTTTCAGTATATCCTTGGGGAACACGACAAAATCTATACGATTTATTATTGAGCGTAAAACCAAACAGATATCTACTATCTGGGTGAACAGGGATCGAAAAGAACGCATTCTTTAAGTCAATAACGCTAAAAGTGGTGGCCGTCGGTGGAACCAAAGTAAGTAAAGTCGTAATATCGGACACCACTGGATATTGGGGAATGACAATTTTGTTTATTTCACGCAAATCAATAATAAATCGGTAGATCTTGCCATCTGAGTCTCTTTTAAGAATCGGTAGAATAGGGCTGTTACAAACATTATAAGGGACCTCCTCCACTACCCCTGCAGAAATCAAATCCTGAACAATATGTGTCAGTGCAATTTCACCTTCCTTCGAGATCTTATACTGTGGCACTCGTGGTAGAGGGGCCCCCTCCTTAACAGTAATGTGTATTGGTGGAATGCGCATCTCTCCCACATCCGTGTCTGATGTCGCCCACAACGTGTGCGGCAGAGAGGCCAAAGCAGGAATATCGAAAATGGCATAAAATCTGTCAGGGTCAGGGCAATCATCAGGGTCAGGGTAGTTGTCGTTCAGGATAACCCGCACTCCCTCTGGAGCGCAGCGTATCGTCGCTCGGAAATATTTAAGCAAATCAATGCCCAGGATATTGTCTGGGGTATGAGGTGATAACAAAAATTGCCCAAAACTAAAGTATTTGTCAATGCATAGTGCAAGGGGCTTGGACAATGGGCTGGGGGAGGGTGTGCCATCAAACCCTACACACGTAATCATTTCGCCAGACAGGGGAGCCCTCGGAACCAAGTTTTTCGACAGCGCGCTACGAGTAGCTCCGGTGTCGACTAGAAATTGATCAGTAGAACCCAAAATACCCGCTGTTACATATGGACCTTGCTGATCTACTGGCACTTCAACTGATTCCTTACCCCATCCTACGCAATCCTATGCATGCACATAATCCTGATGTTCCACATTCTCTCCTTCCGAAATCTGATATTGATTCCGTCTATCAAACGTATTTCGTTCGTCCTGGCCACGGCCCCTCTCCTCAACCTGTCTACGATCACCTCCGCCACCTCTCATTCCAGTATAACCTCCTCTTGACCTTCCACTGCCTCGACCACGCTGACTACGCTGTTCACGAAGTACCGGACAATCTTCGGCCCAATGCCCAAACTCCTTACAATAGGCACACTGATCCTCCGCAATATCCGTACGACCATACGATGCGTTTCCTCCACCTCGTCTACCTCTATCATTCCCTCTACCCTGTGTTCCCCGAACCTGTGCCAACATCACCTTCGTTTTCAATTCCTTCGTCTTCTTCTCTACACTTTCTTTAGCCTCCACTTCCTGCCGCTCATAATACTGAGCCATAGTTAACAAGGACGCAGGGGTCGCCGTGGCCCAGGAACTTTCACTCGACTTCAATCGCTTTGCAATCTCTGGTAGGAGATTAGCCACATACTTATCTACAAACAAATGCCGACCCGTATCGTCTGTCAAAGATTGACCACTGTAATCATGAAAGGCCTCCTCGAAGCGCGTAAAGAAATCTGAAACCGTTTCATCGGGTTTCTGTTTGCACGACGTTAACATGGTCCAATCAATCTTTTTGGAGGGAACAAGCGTTTTTAATTTATGCAAGATAGCTGCTGGGAGATCTAGTATTAGCTGACAAGGCTTACATGCTGGTTCCCTATCTAAGTCTGCAGCATTTATTTATTTCCATGTCCCCCCCAAAATCGTTTCATCATTAGTTTTACGAATTTGCCTCCACATATCGGGTGGTAGAATTAGCCCAAAAAACAAATCTATGTCTACAAGAGTCATCACACAAGACGATATAGCCCCCTCCACCCCTTCATAAAATGCCGCTGGATTCTTCCGAAGATCAGGTAAAGAATTTTTCAATGCCATGACATCTGCTCTATTCCATGGCGTATATACCCAATTATACACAAAATACCCTTTCGCATCCTTCGACAACTTATCATCATCCGTACCTTCCCCTTTTGGTGGAACATACAAAGGCGCAGCTTCACGCATAGGCATAACATGCAACGCAGAACTCTTATCTGAACCACGGAGAGAACACTCTTTAGCCTGCCCATTATTCTCCAATTCGGACTCCTTTTGCCTCCTTTTCCGTTCCTGTCGCAAATGGGTTGTCTCATCCCGCAGCTTGATCAATTGCTTGAACAGGTCATCAACATTTGAAAGATCAAAATCACCTTTAGCTAAATTCTCACGATACACCGACAACACTTTAGGCTCAAGCGTATCAGAAAGTTCACGATATGCGTTCACAACTTCATCCGCCAGACTGGACAGAAAATACATTAATTCAAGATCCGACCACCCTTTCTTTTCCGTTAACAACTGCTCCTGAGTAACACAATGCTTATTCACTTTACGAGCCCAACTGCGTAAATGAGCGGACCTATCCGCAGTAAACCTGAGAGCCGATACCCCCTTCTGGCTCGACTGATCCTGTCCATCATCCTCAAGGTCCGCAGCCGGAGCCGTCGGCGAAACGTACGGGGGCGGTGACCGATCTAACAGAGAAAAATCATCGATTTCATTATTAAGGACAGGATAAAGTGGTCGGCGAATAGGAAACTGACCAGTCGTTTGCAAATTACGTTCCCTTTCCTCCCTTTCTTTCTTCTCCTGAGCCTCCTTTTCCTCAAGCTGTAAAGCCTTATCCCGAGCAGCCTTGCGCTGCTCTTTGTCCGCCAAGGCAACCTCACGCTTCATTCGCTCACGCGCCGCTTTCTCCCACATTCGCACGCAATCAAACATGTTTTGTCTAGACCTGCGTTGAAACATACATTGCTCTACAAATTGGATTTTACTCAAATCGTACGACCCGTGTAGGGGCCATTGCAATTCAGGATCGGCCTTGGTGTACTTATGCCATATTTTACTGTACATAATAGGTGGAAGGCCGAATTTGATATACATGTCCCTATTTGGTGTTCCCTCTGGGGGAGCCGGCTGTGATTCCGCTAACCTAATTGAGGTACCTTCTCCAAAACAACACATTCCTCGGAGTGTGCTGAAAACAGGCATGTTCAAAAAGTATCACGAAAGCGTGACACCAGACAAAAATGGCACTTACAGTTCTCCACACGATTGTGCCGCTCAAAGGAAAAAAAACAAAGTTAGAGAAACATCTCTACATGCCTGCCTATGTGAAGTGCACTACACATATAAGTTCAAAGATCACAAATTCACAATGTTAGCTAACTCAAATCAAAGTTCCTAGAACTCGGCAAGCGTCCAAAGACTACCTCACCGATCACAAATCACAAAATTTCAGTAAGCGTCCGAAGACTACCTTACCGAACACAAATCGCAGAACTTCAGTAAGCGTCCGAAGACTACCTTACCGAACACAAAGCTTACCAAATTCTCAAATGTCCAGGTTCCAACTGCCAAGGTCTTATAAGCCAAATCAGCCAAACGGCACTTTCGCAGCGATGCAGACACTTCAAAGACTCAGTCGGAGACCGGCGCCACCTGGAAGGTCAGATCGGAAGGAAAGGAAAAACACCGTGGCAGCCAAGACTCGGGTCACTCGTGGCAGCGCGCGCCCATGGCGGGTTTCCAAGCCTTCGTCACGACCTCTCCTTCGGGCATCCGAGTCGCCGATGAGTCCCTTCGTGGTCGCCAATTGAAGTATTTCGGGGTTCCCAAGGCCTACACGCTCCAGAGATTACCCACTTACACACAAGAACTGTTGGCACGGAAACTGTAAAAGGCAAAGAACAAGTTTATTAAGACCCCATGGGGTGGTGGTACACTCAAACAGCACCCTTCGGTAATGCAAGAGGTATCACACCGAACACCGGTGTGACCCCGGTTATATACAATTTTGGGGCAATAAAAGATAGGCGGCACAAGTAAAGACACAGTTTTAGAGACATATATGGTCATCTTTTGGAATACTGCCAGCTCATTGGAGGGTTTCAAACCCACTGGTCAGTTAGCGGCACATTCCTGAAGGTTTACGGGTCAGTGGGAACTGCGCATGTCTGGCTTGACCAGGGCTAAAAATAGCCTGTTGCTGGGCAGACAAGAGAGGTCAGTGGAACGGACAAAGGACTAAAGGGCACGTCGGCCACGAGGCCGCTCATGGTCTAAGATGGCCGCTGCAACATTCAAAATGGCGTTATCGGAGATAGCCAGGTTAAGGAGGACAACGTGTAGGTTCAGCTAATCGCTAATCCGAACGGGCCAATTACGACAGAATGGAATGCGCTGGGCAACAGGGGTTGAAGACTGCATATCATTATATGCAGACGACATTCTGCTCTATCTAGCATCCCCATACAGATCGATCAGGGTGGTTCTGGATATTTTTACGAATTTTGGTAAATACTTGGGGTATGCAATTAATTGGCACAAGTCAGTGTTGTTTATGCTGAGAGGTGATGTGCCCCGTCTCCCAACGGACTGTGCGATAACAGTCGCCAAGGAAGGTTTTCGCTACCTGGGAATTTTTATCACTTCCGATCCAGCCTGTTTCTATAGTTCCAACCTGGGCCCACACTTGGCTAAACTGCGAGCTGACGTGAAGCACTGGGGGACCTTGCCCCTGACACTAGTTGGAAGGGCCGCACTCTTCAAGATGCTGGCTCTTCCTTGCTTTCTCTATGTGCTACAAATCTGCCCTCACAGAGTCCCGGATTCGTACTTCACAGCGGTTAATGGAGAGGTCTGTACCTTGCTGTGGGATGGTTGGGCCCCTAGGTTTGCACAGCAGAAACTGACGAAAAGCTGGTACGATGGGGGCATCGCCCTCCCTGATATACAGCTATACTACTGGGCGGCACAACTGGTGACAGTCAATCACTGGATTTACCACCCCCAGATGACCTGGCTTATTCTCTCGATAGGTACCAAACTGACCGCTCTGGATACCTTGGGGCCTTGTACGCCACAGGCAGGAAGTATAAGGGGAAGTTCTATGGCCCGACCAAACACACATTAGAAATCTGGTGAATAGTTACCTCTCGGTTGGGTTGGACAGGCACTCTCTCACTGGCCACACCACTATGGTTTACTCCACAACTGGGTCTGCTGGGCTACTAACCCGGGTTTGATAAATGGGATTTGATCGGGGTGTCTACAGTGAGAGATTTGGTTAAAAATGGGGCGATACTGACCTTTAATGAGCTCCAGAACCAGTATCAGCTGACACAGGGGGAATTGTACAGATCCATGCAAATTAGACATGAGCTGCAGACAGCGTTCCCATCTCCAAAAGACATACCAGAGTCGTCACCCCTAGAGGACCGTTTGCTCGATGGACCGCTCGACTCAAAGGCTATATCTTTGACATACAAGAAACTGAGTAAGAACCTGCCAGAAGATTTACCGAAGCTTAGGGAGAGGTGGCAAAGTGACATAGGACCCATAGATGATGAAGACTGGCAGGCAGCGCTAATGTCCCCACGCGCAGCGGCAATTACCCAAAGATTTAAATTGATTCAGCTTAGGATACTCCACCGATCATACATGGCAGGGACGGTTCTAACTAGGATAGGGTCTAGGCCCGATGATCGCTGTATAAGAGGTTGTGACCAAAAAGCCACATTCTACCACACACTGTGGCCCTGCCCCATGGTACGTCCCTCGTGGGAGGGAGCCACAACTCGTATGTGCACAGCCCTGGGGAAAGCTATTGTACTGACCCCACAGTTGAGAATCTTAAATATCTGGGAGGCCTCTGACCTTACTGAAGCTGAGCAACAATTCACTATGTTGGGATATACGCTAGCAAAGAGAGAACTGGCCAAGGGATGGGGGAGTGTAATCCAACCCTGTGGGTTACAGAAGTGGACAGATGTATGCTGGCGGAGACAGAGGTATACAAGGCTCGGAGATGCCCCAAGAAATGGGACATGAAGTGGTCAAAGAGGAATAAGTACAGGGGAGATCTTTGTGTGTCACCAACTGTTGAAATGGAGATGCGTCGACAGGAGAGACTTGTGGAAGAAATGTAAGGTGCACTTGTGAATAATGTTTTCTTATATGAATCTCCCATTTCATGCCTGTAGTCCATTTGAGATGGCAAAACAGGCAAGCTGAAAGGCTGCTGTTGTGCGCAGGAAATATGAGATAGAGCTAACGGAGGGTATGCTCCAACTCCTGTGTTCTTCTTCAGTGACCAAGTCAAGTCTATATATGGGGTCCAAAGTGATGTTCATGTCTCCCCCAATAAGGATACTGCATTAAGATTTGATTGACTTAAATTAATGCCACCGAGCAGATAAGATATGGGATTCCAAATGTGTGGATCTAGGCTTAAGATAAACATTAAAACAATACAGATGAACTCCCTCTGTGAGTTTAATTGTTATACCTAGTAAATCAGTTGAATTGATACTCAATTGTTCTATGCAAAGATTAGATCGATTTTAACCCATGTCAATAAACCCCCAGAAGCCTTGCCACATGCAGATGGGATGGCATTGAAATAAAAAGTCATGTAACCAGATTTAAATATTGGCTGAGTTAACCACTTTAAATGAAACATGCAAAGGTTGAATTGAGTAGCGTACTCCAGCCTGTCAGGGCCACTACTTTGGGATTTTATCCAGAAATGTTCTATGATTAAATGATAAAATAAACAGGAACATTGGCTTGCGTTTTCCCTCAAAGGAGACACCCTGTGTGTGGTTCAGGCGGGTTGAAACCCTTGTTTGCCAATTAGATAAATTTTTTGTGAGCAGAGCCATGAAGTTTAGTGAGGTCTGAGGTGGGGTTGATGACCAATGCCTCTAATGGCTTGTCCTGCTGCTCTACAACCTTCAGCAATTTTCCTGTGGCAATGATTATAGAGTTCAAGCACTGTCGATCTTGACTATCCAGGCGAATGAGCACTTTGAAAGGGTTCTGGGTGGGAATATCGAACAGCTGCTAGCCAGAATTATAAGTTGGACCAGGAATTTTAATAATTTTCACATACATGGCCACATGTCTATTGGAAAGGCGTGGTGGCCTGTAGAACTTCCCCAGGTGAAGAGCTTTAATTTGGCTTGATAGTGAGAATATTTTGTTTAGGCACTGTCATAGTTGCTCAGTGATCACTGGAGTTTTAAAATTACCAAGCACACAGTCCCCCTGTGAATCCTTAGGATAGATGCCTATCCATGGGCCCTCCTGATTGATAAGACTTTCTGAGATAAATCCTGTGTCCATCCTGAGTTGTCTCTGAGCCAATAGGAGGATTGTTTTTTCAGGGTCAAGGGATCTTCCTTGGCCTGGGATCGGAAAACTTACACATCTTTAAGGACTATTAGGTTAGATGGGCATTCTGGGGTAGTTGTGGATAGTGATTGTTCAGCCTGCTGGTTTGGCCAATTGGAGACAGACTGCTGTGATCTTCTACCACACGGCCTCTCATGTGGTTAAGGAATTGCAGCTCACAGTTTACAGCATTGGGCTGGTTATGCAGAATTTCTAAGGCACAGCGTGGTTGAGAGTGAGGCAGAAGTGTGATTCTAGGTGTGGCTTTGGGTCACTCAATTGTGCTGCTACTGTGGAAAGAGATGTGCAACTCACTACTGTTAGAAGCAACAAATCTTTTTGTAAACTCTCTAGTTATTGTTCCGCTAGTTCAAGATGGGCATGTTAGGGAGCAAGTTCTGCTTTTAAAATATGTCTGAACTTCTCCAGATAACAACCCATGGTGTTAGCCATACACTCAAAGCTATGAGGAGGGGAACCCACATCCCCCTTGAGTGGTGGTGGCAAATTTTATTGATCATCGCACTGCACATGCCTCTCCTGTGTTTTGCACAAAGAATGAGATCTCAGAGGTCTTTGTTAATTTGGCAGATGGCTTCGAGCAGGTATCCCTTTTAGGTTCTGAATTTTGGTTACTGAGAGGGCTGGAGATCAAAGATGGAGCATTTGGAGGAGAAGTGAGTATAAGGATGCAAACCTAAAGCAGGCTAGGGTCAGGGCTAGTTGGTGGTATGCCCACCAGTGCTGGATGCGAAGCCGGAATGGAAGGGCTTTTGTTCAGAGATAGCTTTCTCTATGAGAGGGCTATTTCTGTGCTCACTATCCGTATTGCCCTTTCCAGCATTTGGTCTATGGACATACACTTAGGGGCCCATGGTTGGACAGCCTCTCCTTGTAAAATCATTTTCCCCATCATATAAAAGGAAGGGACACCACTCTAGAGATACTCATTGCAGTCTTGTTACAATAAGTGAAGCGATGAAGCAATGAGATAATGGACCCCAAAGGCCGGAGGATGTGAACAGAGCAACATTGTCAGTAGAAAATGTGATATGAGGAGCTAACACAGCGCAGCAACAACTGGAACTACAACTTACCTCCTCCCATTATGTTAGTGATTTCAGCCACCTCCACCCACATACAAGAAAAGCAGCACAGAGTGGGCTGTAGAAGCGCTGTAGAGAGCACCTGCGTAGCATCGGCTCAGGTCTCCAAGCCATTCCAGTGTCCATTTGTGTCCATCAATAGGTCTTGCTCCCAAAGTGCTCAGGGGTAGAGTGCACTTCACCACAGGCACACAGAGAGATCTTCGCTGGATTTGCTACATATTTACAACTCCACTTGTCAGGTTCCAGCACTGACTCTAAGCCCAACGGCTAGCCCAACAGCTACCCACATCCTCAGCCTGCCCCTGGTTGCAAACAAACACCAACTGCCCTGTCATACCAGTATTTACCCAGTGCCCCATGTGAATCAGGCACAGTGGCATTGACGGTATCGGCAGAGTCAGGTGTTCGAAAGTTGTTAGGTCTTCAAGTCAGCTACTTGAGACTGCAGGCGGATATATGGGGTTTTTCGTCGGCTGGTATGCCACCTGAGCCTGCCAACACAATTCCAAATGGTGAGTTACTTCATCTTTTGAGGAGTCAGAAACTGGTCAATTATCAGCAATCAGAATTGCTGTCACAAATCATATTGAATCACATTCTGGAAGGAACCCCCCTCTCATGCCTCTTTCAAATTGTGATTCAGTCACAATCATAAATCCCATTGAATTTGTGGATCACATTGTTTGTTTTTGCAAAATCCTTTAATACATCTGGCTCTATTTCTTTTTTCTTAAAAGAATCAAACTGCTTGCACAACACATTTATCACAAGAGAAGCATGTGCTCAATGACTTATGTGTTCAAGGCCACAACAACTTTCAAGAGTGAGCTCTGATTGTTGACCCCAAAAGTCAAACCCAAAGGGAAGATACTGGCCAGTTCAGTGTGCTCAAAGTAGTATCTGATTCCAGCATTTCCCTGAAAAATAATTATACTTGTCAAATAAATTGCCTAATTACCCAGAAGTCACGCATACCCAGAAGACCCAGCTTGACACAAATCTTGGCAGCACATGGAATGTGGAGCACCATAGACAGTTCTGTCATAGTTCTCACATGTAATACTGTCGGAGGACATTTTTCTTAGGTTTCCATATATATCTAACATGGCCAGGATGCAACAGGAGACTCCAAATCTATTATTGTTTTTCTCCGTTGTATTAATTTTTTACCTGCGTTTGAGCAGAGGACGGTCACCCACAAAGAAAAAGCCCCAGGCCAGACCTGAAAAATAAAATGCCAATAACATTTATTTATTACCGTTTTATTTTACAGTAGCCAACCTGTCCCGAACTGAGTGTCAGGACAGGGTGGGCCATTGCTGCTGAGTGACAGCGAGAGCTGCATGCTCAAGTTTAAAATGTGCATGTGTCTTTTGACAGCCAACTTGAGACGGCCAGCCAGACATACACATTTTAAACCTCTCTAACCCAGCTGTCAAAAGACGGCTGGGTTAGAGAAAGCAAAGGCCTCCAGTGCTCTTGTGAGAAATGATAGTGCGACTCCCACCAATCCTGGCGCTGTTTTCATGATGAGAGCAGCGCCAGGATTGACATGGGAGTTTGGAGCCTGCCTGCCTCGACTTGAGAAGACCATCGAGCAGGACGTTGCACTCGCAGGTAATTACCTTTAATTAAAAAACAAAATGTAATGTCCCACCACCCTCGGGACATGTTAGCCACCATTGGGTAATTTTGTGGTGACCCTGATTGTTGAAAGCAATAGTTTTAACAGTAGTGTATCTATCCTGTAGTTGCAGAATTTGATTATAGAGAAAGGGATCAGTGTAATCCAGTGGCGGCCAGCACAGCATGCAGGTGGCAGGGTTTGGGGGGTGCCTAGGTGGGCGCATGGGGTAGGGAGGCGCACAGGTCACAACAATTGTTTTATAAACCACTTACCTTCCCACTGTCTCCCACGTATCTCTGCTCCTGCTCTCATGTACCAGGAACAGAAAGCAGACAGCCTGGCTCTCTCCCCTGACCAATCACAACGCTGCTTTGCAGCGTTGTGAATGGTCTGAGGGCAATGACACAGCGCTCAGCCAGGGGCTGTAGGGGTGGGTATGTGCCCCCTGCAGTCTGTAATGCAGCCTGCATGGTGAACAGAGAAAAAGCACACAACTGTTTTGGGCAGCCTGAGAGGTCGACCAAACAGTCATTGCGCACTAAGGAGGTTTGTACCCTCCTCCCCTCCTCTTAAGCCCCGCCCCACCCCTCATGCAAGCTACTGCAGGAGGAAAAAATTAAATGATAATAACATTACATTATTATCATTTTATTTTCTCCTTTAATTTCCAGCTTGAAGTCAGTGGAGCATTGCTCCTCTGCCTTAGCAGTAGCAGTGCACGCAGCAGTACTACACGTACTACATGTAGCAGTAATGTGACCACCCGGCCTCACTTACTAACCCTATTGTGTCGTCTCCCTCGCTGTCATTTTGGGAGTCTGCCCTGAATTCTGGTTCTAAATGCCTCACAATAAATTTCAAATATAAATGGCTCGACCAATCTCAGCGTTCCAAGCCATGGGCTATGTGTGAGTACTGCAACAGCCAAAACGTGTTTTACATATAACTGTGTCTTTCCTGCCAAAGTAAACATTTAGCTTTCTGAATAAATAATAAATGTGAAGCAAATCACTACATGAGAAAAATGTACACCTCATGAACATTATGTCCACATTTATGATACCTCTTCATTTGAAGTCTAATTTTGTTTTGACGTTACTTTCCATTAAGACATTAAGAATGTTCGTAGAGTGATGTGAGAATTGTTTACAGATGGTTGGCGATTATCTTGCATGCTGATCATAACTTATAATTTTCCAGATTCATTGAATAAATATACTAAATTATATACACATCGTTGAACCTAAGCAGTCTCCCAAAATTAGTTGTGGTGATTTGCTAATTAAGCTGAGAATTCTCTCTTCTTTGTTTTGTTGCACTTCTCTTTTTTCAAACAAAAGTGAAATTGGTCTGTGATCCACACTGTATTTTCCAAGAAATGCACAGCCATGCTATTACAATTAGCTCTAAGATGTCTGACGGGCTTGCTAGTTTCTGCACTGTAGTATTGTAATGTTTTTTTTTCAAACAAAATGAATATTCTTTTTAGCTCGGGATAAAAAAAGAACTTTAAGAAGCTTGGCTGAGAGAAGGTTTTAGGGGATAAGGCTCCGCCGACGTGTTTATTCTCCTTTCTGCAAGCTTTCGATTATGTTGTGCTTCTACTAAAGAAGTTTTTGTATTGTACTTTTTGCCTTTTGGTAGTGTTGAATTGATTAGAAGACAAGTCTATTAAGGCTGGTCTTTTTATTGTACAACGGTATGAAAAAAAGCAGTAAACCCAAATTATTTATCATGAACAGCATATGTTAAAGGCAATAGGTACTTAAGGTTGTGTTGGGTCAAAATTGGGCTAACTCCATGAACAGGTATTTCATGACATGGAAACTCACAGTTTACTGTTTTAGGCACGGGTGTATAGTGTTGGTTACCCCATGAAAAACTGAAGGTGTAGAACATGTGGCAGGGATGCCCGCCCCCCCCTCCCAACACCAATTCCCCAATGGGAGGAGACAGACACAGGTTAGAGCTTTTGGAAGGCGGGGGGTAGTTACCCCCCCGGCCGTATTTATTAATATATGAAACAAAATTTAAAACATAAAATTAATAACGTTTCATGAATTATGTACAATTTTACTTTTATTACATTTGGATGAAGACATGTTCTTTGGCTAACCTTAACAGATCTCTAATACGAAGGTTTCCTAGCCGAGTCTAGCATCCTGCAAATGCATACATTCTAAATTAAAATTGTACATCCTAGCATTAAGGGCCAACGGCAAGGTCTTAACCGGTGTCAGATCCCTACTACCAAACTCCCGCCCTCACGGTGTGAGTGGCGCATGCGCAGAGGACTTTACCCTCGTTGCCAACTGTAACTTCCCTTGTCGTGGGGGCCCCCTTTCACTCGACGCCATCTTAAAGGTCGTCCAGTTCCCGTGTGAGGTATTTGTAAGAAGGACAGCGTGGACTCCCCCCCTTTCCCACACTCTCTTCCGCCGGAGCGGATATCCGGCCCCCGGGAAATTCGTAGGAGGGGCATCTAGCCGTCTCCACCCTGGGAGGGGCCTATGGCCGTCTCCCCCTAGGCGACCCATCTGTAGTGGGTGCCGCCTCCCCGTGGGAGGGGCCAATGGCCACCACCCCCCGGGCGCTCCCATCCATTCTGGGTGGCGCCCGCCCTAGGGACCTTGAAATTACTGCTCACCGATCATGACCTATGACTATCCGGCCCCCCCATACCTCCTAAAGGTCATGCCTCCTCAATCCCCTTAGCCATGCTATGAAGTCTCCTATGAGTAAATCATTCCCCGCCCTGGACAGGTGAACCCCATCATTCAAATAAAAGTGATCACCCCGAATACACCCATGGGGAATGCTATGCAAATGCGCGGAGCGAAACAATTTCCCAATTTTATTGTTGACCCTCTTTACCGAGTGGTTCAACACTGACACAGAGAAACCCCCCAGCCAAACTCTCCTGGGGATCATGTGGGACCAGGCGATTGTGCACCCCGGGAGCTTCTTAGCCAACCAGCTGACTGCCAACAAAATGTGTTCCACTAACACTCGTCCTCCCAGTCTCACCAAGTCATTTCCCCCCAAGTGTACTATGATTATAGATGGCGGTGACCTTTGCCGGCCTAAGAGACCCTCCACAAACGATTGAAATTGGTCAAAACAGAGACCTCCCTTCCCATGGAAGGTCACTCTAAACCCGTATTCCCCAGATGCGTGAGTCGCGTCACCTGCCTTGAATACGTCCCCGGCGCGCCTCACGTATGAGTGGCCCACGACCCATACCACTTGCTCTCCAGTCGGTGATCCTCGACCGCTGGTCCCCTGGTGATGGGTTGATCCCAAATTCCGCCCCGCGTCACAGGCTCGCGAAACTGTAATTCAAACAAAAGACAACAAGCGTGAGTGCATTTCATCAGTCTTTTTACAACATGTGCAATCGCACATACCTCTTGAAGCAGTTCGAGGACCAACGGCCTAGCTGTTTCACTTCTTCCGCACCCAGACCCCGAGCCGTAGCCTCAGTAGTGGCACCTATTCTGAATGAGTGGGTCCCAAAATCGCACGGGTCCATGCCCCCGGCCGCGATTGTAAGTGCTAGCACCCTCTGAAACTGAAATCTTGTCAGAGGGGTGCCATCCTTGTGCCTAAGCAGGCTCCCTCCCCATGTTGCCGGCCTCTGTGCCAAGTATTCCTCTAAACACTTCATCGGACAAGTGGGGCTCCCTCGAGCGCGCTGCACGTCAAGTCAAGTCAAGTCAGAAAATTTATATAGCGCGCTACATACCCAGAGGGTCTCAAGGCGCTTGAGGAGGGGAAGGGAGTTACTTGTCGAATAACCAGGTTTTAAGTTGCTTTCTGAATGCTAGGTGGTTCTGAGTGAGACGTAGGTGGATGGGGAGTGAGTTCCAGGTTTTAGCTGCGAGGTAGGAGAAGGATCTACCTCCCATGGTGGTTTTATTGATGCGGGGAATGGTAGCAAGGGCTTGGTTGGAAGATCGTAGCTGGCGAGGGGGGGTGTAGAAGGAAAGTCGTGTGTTGAGGCATTCGGGTCCAAGTTCGTAGAGTGCTTTGTGAGCGTGGGTTAGGAGTCGGAAAGTAATCCTCTTATTGACGGGGAGCCAGTGGAGGTTTTTCAGGTGGCTAGAGATATGGTCTTTGCGTGGGATGTCTAGTATGAGTCTGGCTGATGCGTTGGAGTTTTTTCTGGAGTTTTGCGGTGATACCGGCGTATAGGGTGTTTCCGTAGTCCAGGCGACTTGTAACCAGTGCGTGGGTGACTGTCTTTCTGGTTTCGGTGGGGATCCAGCGAAATGTTTTTTTGAGCATGCGGAGGATGTTGAAGCATGAAGATGAGACTGCGTTGACTTGTCTGTTCATCGAGAGAGAGGAGTCCAGGATGATGCCCAGGTTTCGTGCGTGGTCCGTCGGGATGGGTGCTTTTCCAAGGGCCTCTGGCCACCAAGAGTCGTCCCAAGCGGAGGGGGAGGTGCCTAGATAAGGACTTCTGTTTTGTCTGAGTTCAGTTTCAGACGGCTGTGCTTCATCCACTCTGCTATTTCTTTCATGCCTTCATGTAGGTTGGTTTTGGCGGTGTTGGGGTCTTTGGTGAGTGATAGGATCAGTTGGGTGTCGTCTGCATAGGAGATGATGTTGAGGTTGTGTTGGCGAGCGATGGTCGCGAGGGGGCTCATGTATACGTTGAAGAGGGTTGGGCTGAGTGAGGAGCCTTGGGGTACGCCGCAGATGACTTCAGTGGCCTCGGACTTGAATGGTGGGAGGCGGACTCTCTGGGTTCTTCCGGTGAGGAATGAGGTGATCCATTCCAGAGCTTTTCCTTGGATCCCGGTGTTATTGAGGCGCTGTAGGAGAGTGCTATGGCAGACTGTGTCGAAGGCTGCGGAGAGGTCGAGGAGGATGAGGGCGACTGTGTCTCCGTTGTCTAGTAGAGTTCGAATGCCGTCTGTTGCTGCGATGAGAGCGGTCTCCGTGCTGTGTTTGGCTCGGAAGCCGGACTGTGAAGAGTCGAGGGATTTGTTGCTTTCGAGGAAGGCGGCGAGCTGGTTGTTGACGGCTTTTTCGATGACTTGGGCCGGGAATGGTACGAGCGAGATGGGGCGGTAGTTTTTGAGTTCGGTGGGGTCCGCTGTGGGTTTTTTCAGAAGGGCGCTGAGTTCGGCGTGTTTCCAGCTTTCCGGGAAGGTGGCGGAGTTGAGGGAGCAGTTGATGATGTCTCGGAGGTGTGGTGCTATGATGGAGTCTGCTTTGTTGAAAATGTGGTGAGGACATGGGTCTGTGGGGGATCCTGAGTGGATGGAGTTCATCAGGCGGATGGTGCCCTCGGTGGAGATTGGGTTCCAGTTATTAAGGATGTTCGAGGGGGGTGCAGGTATGGCAGAAGATTGGGTGGGATGGTCTCCGGGTTGGATGTCGAAGCTGTTGTGGATGTCTGCAATTTTGTTGTGGAAGAATGAGGCTAGGGAGTCGCAGAGGGCTTGAGAGGGGGTGATGTCGTTGGAGTTGGCTGAGGGGTTGGTGAATTCTTTGACGATGTTGAATAGTTCCTTGCTGTTGTGGGCGTTGTTGTCTAGTCGGTCTTTGAATGCGGCTTTCTTGGCAGTCCGGATCAGTTGGTGGTGTATGCGGGTGGCGTTTTTGAAGGCGTCCCTGGTGCTGGTGTTTGGGTCTTTTTTCCAGGCCTTCTCCAGGGAGCGACAGAGTTTCTTGGATTTCTTAAGATCATCATTGAACCAGGAGGCGTTTTTGCTGCCAAGTTTGATTTGACGTTTTTTCGGCGGTGCTAGGATGTCGGCGCTGTTGGATAGCCATTGGGTGAGGTTAAGCGCTGCTTGGTCGGGGTTTGAGGAGTGGGCAGGTGGGTTTTGAAGAAGCGATGAGGAGATCTGGTCGATGGTGATTTTGTTCCAGTTTCTTCGTAGGGTGTGTTGAGGTCGGTTGTGAGTGGTGGTTTTATTGTAGAAAAATTGTACGCAGCTGTGGTCCGTCCACTGGAGGATAGTGGTGTGACTGAAGGAGACATGTTTGCTGGAGGTGAAGATGGGGTCGAGTGTGTGACCTGCGATGTGGGTGGGCGTAGAGACAAGTTGTTTGAGTCCGAGGTTGGCGAGGTTGTCCCGAAGGGAGGTGGTGTTGCTGTCGTTGCTCTTTTCCAGGTGAAAGTTGAGGTCTCCCAGTAGGATGTATTCCTCGGAGGGGAGGGCGTGTGGGGTGATGAAGTCGGTGATAACGTCGCTGAATTTTGCACGGGGTCCTGGAGGCCTGTAGAGGAGAGTGATCTGGACGATAGCGATGCCTCCTCCTGTTTGGTCGATGCGATCCTTACGGATGATCTTGTATCCTTCCGGGATGGCAATGGTGGTGTCAGGGGCTGATGAGGCGTTCATCCATGTTTCTGTCAGGAAGGCGGCGTCGGGAGAGATGGTGTCTAGTAGATTCCAAAGTTCGATGGCGTGTCTGTGGACCGAGCGGGTGTTGAGCAGGATGCATTTTAGGTGGTTGGTGTCAGGTCTCTGCTTGGTGTCGGTGGATGAGGAGTTGGTTTTGGTGCCGTCGAACTTGCAGGAGTTGCATGAGAAGGTCTGTCTTGGACCTGACTATAGAGATCAGCATCGAATCACCCCGTATTTGTACGTGATCCCTGCATAAGCCTCCCTCCATATCTTTCTTGTTCCTCGCCACGAGTTCGCTTACCCGCATGGCCCCATGAAATGCCAAGGCGAAAGCTGCCCGGAACAGAACTGCTTCGGAAGGGGAGGAGCATGTCTCATCCAGCTTTGCTAAAAGCCGAGACAATCTCTCTAAACCAATCGGGCGCCTCGTATCTTGTCTGCGACCCTCCAGGCGTTGCCAGCCGCGGAGCGCCTTCCTCACTAAAAAGGAACCCGTCGGGTCCCTTATGCCGTGGAGCTGTGCCATGAATGATATGGCCGCTCTATGTCTGTTGGCAGTTGCGGCTGATAGCCCTTCTCTATGCAGCGCTACCAAGAACCCCAGGAAGGATTCCTCCTGCCCCCAGCTCTGTCTCCCTGCCGGGCCTAAAAAGGTGCAGTAAGAACGAAACGCTCCCTCATAAGCCTTCCTCGTCCTGGGCGCTAAGCTGGCAGCCACGAGGTCTTGTAATCCGTGGCACCGATCAGCCATAGTGCATCGGGGAACGGTGCCGCCACTAGATCCGCTGTGGGTAGATAGCCCCTGAAAGCCTGCATGTGTGAACAAGAGAGTGCATCAGCTGCATTATTCAGTACACCCGGCACATGTTTTGCCCTGAACTGTACATTCAATCTCATGCAACGTAAAACAATTTCTTTCAACAGTCTCAAGATCCACTTGCAGCGTGCTGCCTGCTGATTAATGCACTCGACCACTGTCATATTGTCCGACCAAAACACTACTGAGCGTTCCCTAAAATCGTCTGGCCATGCCAACAGAGCCACCCAAATGGGAAACAGCTCCAAGAACCCAATGTTACCTGTTAGGCCACTGGAGTGCCACCATGTCGGCCATACTTGTGCAGACCATCGCTTGCCAAAGATGGCGCCAAATCCCACGCTCCCAGCTGAGTCAGTCCACAAACCCAGTTCGTCAGACGATGCTGGGGGCTTGTTCCACGCCACTCGACCGTTGAAGTCCGCCAGGAATGCCAACCAGATGCGCATATCCTGGCGAACCTCTGCCGACAGTCTTGTGCGGTGGTGTCCCTCCTTGAGGCCGACCATAGCTTGTGCAATGGAGCGTGAGAAGGGGCGAGCCATCGGTATTACTCTCAAGGCAAAGTTAAGCTGGCCCACTGTTTGTTGTAACTGGTGCAGGGTCACTTTTTCCTTGCCCAGGCATTGTATCAAGGAAGCCCTGAACTTGGCCACTTTCTCCATTGGCAGACGGAAGCATCCCTCCACTGAATCGAGCTCAATCCCCAGAAACTCCAGTGAAGTAGATGGCCCCACTGTCTTACCTGGTGCTAATGGGACTCCAAATTCCTGCATGAGAATGCAGAAGTCCTGCAGCGCCTGTGCACATTCCGCAGTGCCGGCCGGTCCTAAGAACAGGAAGTCGTCTAAATAGTGCATCACTTGTCTATGCCCTGTGGCCTCGGTGAATGCCCATTCTAAAAAACAGCTGAACATCTCAAAATAAGCACAAGAAATTGAGCAGCCCATGGGCATGCATCTATCCATGTAATACTTCCCCTGGAACGTAAATCCTAGCAAGCGCTGGTCCCGCGGGTGTACCGGGAGCAACCTGAATGCTGATTCGATGTCTGATTTCGCCAACAGAGCACCGGGGCCCAGGTGATTCAGTAGGGCAACGGCATCGTCAAACGATGCGTACCGAACTGAACAGACCTCCGGGTAAATGGCTTCATTCACCGAGGCGCCCCTCGGGGCCGACAGATTGTGAATGAGTCTATACTCCCCTGGGTCTTTCTTCGGAACCACACCTAGAGGTGAACACACGAAATCTGCCACTGGCGGGCATTGAAAAGGTCCTGCTACCCGCCCCAAGCTGACCTCTTTGGTAATATTCTTGGCCGCCACTGCCGGGTTGTGCTGAATGGATTGCTTATTTTTACAAAAGGGGCTCCCCCGAAAATTCCCCGCCGGGATGTTGAAGCCATATAGGAAACCATCCCTCAAAATCCCGGCGGATACATGATCAGGGTATCTGTTCAGCCAGGGGGTCAAAGCCATGACATCAATGGGTGAAGACGATTGCCTCCCAAGCATCACTTCAATCCTGCTTGGATCCCCCCTTTCCTCCCGAACCACCATTCTTGGACCTACAGCTGCTTTCCGGGTGTGAGGAGTTCCCACAGCCCGCACAAGCATGCCGGAACCTACATGTTCCCTGGGGCCTGTTACAGTTACCTCTGTTGAAGCCCCAACAAACCCCGCGCTTGCCCCCATTTCCGCCGGTCTTGGGCTGTGATTCCCCACCGGCGCTTGCTCGAAAGGGCTGCGTCGGCCTTTGTTGAACTGTCCCAGACCCGCTCACGCCCGGCGAGGACGTACCTGCCGATCCAGGCAAGAGCTGTTTGTGCCACGATACTGTGTCGAGGCAATCCCATGTCAAAGTTACATCAAACTCTTTTGACTTTCGAAAGTGCACATCATAAACTTTCCACTCATTCCCCCCATACATGGTATAAAAATCCATGATCCTGTTCTGGTAACAGGATAGATCGGGCAACACTTCAGGTTTACGTTCCCCCATTACCGCCGTAAATATAGAGAAGGCCTTCACCCAGTTCGCTACGGTCTGGTCGACCCTAAATTCAGCCATCTTGGCTCGCCACACGCTGGGGTGCCATAAATCTTTCTGGGTCTTTGCGTACTCTATCTCACGATGGTCGGTTAATAATGAAAACATATTAACATATTTGTCCCCCCATATCATTTCCTTCGTGGCCGCTGGGATGTGCTGGGCCACCCTTTCGCGCCTCGAAGGCACTGAACTCTCCCCCACCATTGGCAATGGGTTCTTACCGGGTTCAACCGCCGTGTCTGCTGTCTTTTCTCGGCCAACTGTTGTCGTTCCCGGTGCGACCTGTGGGGGAATAGAAGGAACATTCGCCGTCCCGGCTTCTCTTGCCTGCCGTAACTGCTCGATTATTAATCTGGCTTCCTCGGCCGGATCCCCCGCAGCCACAGCCCCCCCCGATTTCTTCTTAAGCCAGGGCAATACTGCCGCTAACTGAAGGGCCAGTTCTGGGGGCATCTGATCATCATTATACAAAAAAATTTTAAGGAGGGTCCAAGGGCAAGTTTAATGACCCCAACTAAGTACGTGCTCCACTTTGAATTACCATTTACACATAGAGTACCTAGAAGTCAACAGAAAAACATGAAACTCCACTGCGGCAACAAGAACTTACATTATATCACAGAAAGTGTGTGGAACAGAGATGAGGAGTGAAAATACAAATTATAAATTTAAGCACTCCACGGGCTAGAAAAAATTCCCATCAGATAGCCACTCTGTACCGCCCTTATTTACATCATTTGGGTACTCCTTGCCCAGGAGATGGAAAAGGAAGAGGTCAATAAATGTTATTATGACCTATTGTGATGTAAAGAGTTATGTGTTAATGAAGGGGTGCAGGAGTAAGTTTAACTCGAAAGTTCTGTGGCTACTGAAAAATAGCAGTGTCCAAGAAAAGAGTGATCGTGGTGAAGATAAAATTGGATATACTAGATGAAAATAAGTTTAATTGTGTCACCTAGTCTCCCAAGGTTAAAAAAGTGCAGATACAGATTTAACAAAATATCTGTAATAAATGGTCAACATGTTTCAGCATGTAAGTGGAATACTTCCAATGCTTTCGTCAGGACCAAAGAGGTGGAATAACTACTGCTTCATGAAATGTGAAAAAGTGACACCTCTGTATTTAAGGTGTAGACATACAACCACATACTTTTACCGTATAATGTTTGGAACCACAGGAGTCGCAGGAGTGACATGTAAGACAAAACACACAGACCGTAAGTGACTAAACATATCAAATACAGGTTAAAGATGTCATCAGTATTGTATCACATCCATATAATTTTTATATTTCAAAATGAGAATCATTTCATAGACCACTCACCCATTTGTTGTGGTTATAGCGCTTCACCCCACCTGGCAAGCAGCTCAGGTAAATGAGGAGCACCGCTCTAAATTAAATAATCGAAAATACGTAGCATTATGACACGTGAGGTATTTAAAAACAGCATGACCAAAAACATTCGTAATTTGTTAAACTCCAGTGCATGTGGACTTTGCAGTCTGTAGACTGTCCCGCGCACTGGTTGATGGCTACTGATCTCAGTAAGACAGCCTACAGCTCCCCACATGCTTTGTTGCATGTAGTTTATATATGGACTTGTGATCATGGCAACGCAAACACGAACCCAGGCTTGTACCACCTCGCTTGAGTTCAACATGCCAAAATTAAAAGCACACAGGGGCAATATAACCAAGCTCGTCCGAGCTTGCAATCATCCTGGACATCTTGTCACTGTTCATTCCTTTTCCATCTCCTGGGCAAGGAGTACCCAAGTGATGTAAATAAGGGCGGTAGAGAGTGGCTATCTGATGGGAATTTTTTCTAGCCCGTGGAGTGCTTAAATTTATAATTTGTATTTTCACTCCTCATCTCTGTTCCACACACTTTCTGTGATATAATGTGAGTTCTTGTTGCCGCAGTGGAGTTTCATGTTTTTCTGTTGACCTGTAGGTACTCTATGTGTAAATGGCATCTGATCATCATCAACCGGAGTTATTACAACAGGGATCGGCAAACCCACGTCTGGACCTGGTACCGGGGTGTCCACCGGTGCTACGGGGGCTGCTGGGGGTACCTCCGGGACCGGGCCCTCCCTGGAAATCACCCTCTTCTTAATACGCCTCCCCCTACCCTCAGGGACGACTCCCGGCAAGGCCGGACCTATCACCTTCTTAGGACGGCCCGCGAGGTTGTTCTGGGCTGCTATCTGCTTTTTTACCTCTGCCAAGCCCCAACCAATCGAATCTACTTTACCCAGTTTTCTGTCCATGACCGCCATTCGGTTCGAC
This sequence comes from Lissotriton vulgaris, assembly GCF_964263255.1. Classification (NCBI taxonomy): domain Eukaryota; kingdom Metazoa; phylum Chordata; class Amphibia; order Caudata; family Salamandridae; genus Lissotriton; species Lissotriton vulgaris. The sequence goes on from NC_141694.1 coordinate 476,546,455, forward strand.
AAAGTGCGCAGTATCTTCTCCAAATCGGAGCTCTTTCCCGCTTTTTTGCCGGCCATGGCTTCGTTTACTCCGTTCGAGTTGCTCGACAAGGTCCTGGATCCTTCACACGACTGAAGCTGAAAAAGAAAGAACAAAGATTACCAGTTCTCAAAATTGCCGCTTGTTCTGTCGAGGGCTCACGAGCAACGAGTGGTGCAGCCTTCAGAGCACTGGAACAAGAGGACGCTTCTTTGGATTCCTGCTCTATTTATCCGTCTGCGGGAGTGCGGGGACCCTCCTCAGGTACGCCCCCCGGGCGCGGTCTTCCGGGCGGGTGTCTAGGACAACCCCTTCTGGGCGGGAAGGGCGTGCTCCGGCTACGCCGCTTTGGGCATACCAGCCAAACCACGCCCCCCGCCCAAATTGGTTTCCCGGGGGGATCGGAGCACCCATCCATACGTTCGGGGGGACCGAGTGGTCTTCCCTTTCCATGTGTACACTAATCAACCTTGGTAATATCGTATATTGATTGCCAACTGCGAATTTTTTACACACTTGTAATTTTATGACTGTATGCTTAATGGTTCTGAAGGAGAGTAGAAGTTAAATGACGTTTACCTCTATCAGTTCTCTCTATCAAAAGAGATTTTCAATAATATTTTTGATGAAAACATGAACAACTGGCTAAGTTGAAAAACATGAGATTTCATACTGCATCGTAAAAGCATGCAGAAGGGTTTTGAAACATGTAAATATGAAAATGTAAACAAAAGAGAGAAACATTCAATATTTTCTGTTGCATGTAATCACGTATTTTGAGAAACTACGCCTAACTAACATATAAAGTGTGGTCATGATAACTTCTAAAATGTGTCAGAATAAAATAACGTCTGAATAATAAAGCACCTGAAATTCTTAAAATGCTTAATTCAGAAATAATCGGTAGTAGCCTGCAGCTTATTCAAAAGCTATGTGATAAAAGCGTGAACTTCAGAATGATGCGTTAAAATATGCTTTGAAAATGATAAACCTGCAAATGATTTTTTTAGTTGTGCCTGTTATTGACATATAACCTTTGAAATATAATAGTGATTGAATTAATCAAGAAAAGTCTAAAACAAGTGTTAATGTGTGAAATATAATGTGAAAATGATCCTGCAGATTTTTATGCTGGCCCCAGATGTTTTTTCTTTCGTGCTCAAAAGGCAGAATTTAGCTGAAGTAGTCACTTTCAGATCAGGGTTCTCCATCATTTTCTGTAATAAGAGCTACTTATGTTGAATTGAACTCATCAATAGCTATCAATATTGTTAGTGTTGTAATACTAACTACATCAAAAAAGATTACATTAGTTGGCACCATATGCAAGATTACTACCAGCAATTACCTCAATGCATCAGACATGGTTGCAAACAGTAATGAAAAAAAGGCTTTGTCAATAGGGAAGACCGCTACATGGGTAGTTCATAACAACCATAGATGGGATGACTAGCCCCAATGTAATAAGACTGGGAAAGGGTCTTCCAAATGCTACATTATTTATCACTCAAATATCAACTTTAAATATATTTTGGAAATTCGGCCATTTTTCTCCAAATATCAGCTTATGAGTTCTGAAAATACAAACATTTTTGTCTGAACTATATACTCTACATTTTGGTATACGAATGTTAATTCAACCAAGTAAATTCTTCTAATTTAGTTGTCTGGGTTGCACAGAGGAGAGCTAAATACAGGTACCTGGAGATCTACCAGTAGCTCACGGGATACTCATTGGAGAAGCCTGCTTTAGATGCCATGAGAACTTTTTGTGAAGTTTATTTTTCTGTACTGTAACACAATGGGCTCACTTTTGATTTAGCAACATATTTGAAAGAAATGTATCAATACTGTTGCAAACCCAGAGAGAGTGCTTGGGAACTGACGGACTATGGCTAAAATGAAGTTCTGTTACTTCCGAGGAAAGGATGGAAATATAATACAATTGGAATTAATGAATTTGGAAAGGTTTGCTTAAGGTTTCCGGATTTCTTAGTGAGGTGTTAATCACACCAGGAGCAACCCACTGTGAACAAACAATGGAAACTAAATGAGGTGATGGGAATTATACTTTGTGTGTGTAAACCGTGAACCTTTGGAAGTATAATTGCCCCTTGGAGGAGGAGGAGGTGCTGGCTATCATTTTTCATTTTCCCTGCCTGGCATGCTGTCAGACTGACCTCTGATTTTTCCCTTTCTGCCAAACTTTCGTACTGAACTTTACTGAATATTCTGGAACCTGCACTTTGCCGACTGTTAAAGTTAAGCAGGGATTAACCTTTTGGCTGAATGGTTAACTGACTCCTTTTTGTGGCACGCTATGTTTCAGTACTAACTTATTCAGATCCCTATCAAAGACGGACAATATCATAATCATATTTGGTTTGTATGATCTAAATGCTGAGTGCAGAATTTCTCACGTTAATACTCTCTTCCTAGGCAACCAGCAAATGTTCTTATTTGAATCTGCATTGTATTGTGTGGCTATTTGTACTAATTAAATGATATTAAATCTGATTATGACATGTGATTTCACGTTCTGACCATTCAAATGGAGGCTTATATAAAGGGTTCTCATGAACAATCATTTTTGTATGTGTGTTATTATTGGGGTTAAACGAATTTGATCTAAGGTATGTGCATTGTTGAAATGGTGAATTGTTGAGGAAATCGGCATTCATTGGCATTTCTTTTTTCCAGGTTCTAATTAGGAAATTGCCTCACGTTCTCTAAATATCCAAGTCCCCATTAGCTCAACAAAAACACCCATTGGAGGACCAAGGTTATGATAATTAGGATGGTAGAGTAGGAGAAGTGATATCATTATGGGCCCGTAGTTGATGGTAATGTGAAATGTTATAGAGATATAACATTTGGTAAGCATTTCTGCTGCATCAGATCCATTGTAGGAAAGTGTATACCCGGTACTTTTTTGGGAGTTGGTGATGGTGAAAAAAAGAACTGATAAAGGCGATAGGTCTGACTGGTTCATTTGGACAAGAATATGCAGGTGCCATAGGTCTAATTTGTTTATTTTGAAAAAGTGCAATGGCAGCAGATTTGACTTCTTTACTGCGAAAATCACATGCTGAATGCAAAAGGCCTTAATGGGTGGTTTGTTATTGCACTGTATGAAAGTCAGTAGATTGGTATTGAATTACATGGAATCTAACAGATTACTGTATTATTAAGGATATTAGTAATAGTTACCAAACCATGGGGGTAACAGGTTTGCACTGCGATAATCCTCTGTAAGCTCATTTAGGAGGGACTTTTTATTATTTTGACAAACATCATTTTATATAATCGGTAACTGTCTAGCAGCAAATTATGTGCTCTCTATTGTAGTCCTGAGTGGGTTACACTAACAAGCAAGTAATAAAGGTTAATGGTCTGATTGGTTCATTGGGAAAAGGTATGTCAGGTTCCCTAGATCTGGTGAGTTTATTGTGGACAGTTATGAACATGGCAGTAGGAGTGACTTTTTGTACAAGGCATATGTTAAATACCTTCGACCTTTAAGGATGGATTGTTTTGTATTGTGTTAAAGTTCGTAGACAGATATTATATTGTAAGGAATCCCATAAAATATCATACTAGGTAAGGGTTTTGGCGTTATCCACTCCTCAGACAAACATGGAGTTAGAATATTTGCACTGTAATAGGCTTGGGAGGCCCTCTTAAGAGATGGTGTCTATTTTTTTGCCAACTTTAGTTTGCACATATTCATAATTTTCTGATTGTATGCCTGGCAGCTACTGGTGGCAAAGTCTATACAAAGTAACGTAGGCTTGAGCTGGTTATGATGACAAGTTAATTAGAATAGGGCGGACTTTTTCTATTACGCTCGCGTAATTGAAGGAATTTGGCAACTCTGCATTACTCTTTTGACGGGGAGTTCTGGCAAATTCTGTCAATCGCTGTGTGGTGGATTTTTTTTCCTATCCGTGTAACACTATGAGAACAAGAACAATGTGAGTCTCCAGCAAGTGAGCGAGATTTGGCATACTGTAAAGCGATTTCTGGTCACCAGGAAACCTTCTGGCGCCTTTTTCTAGCACGTGCGGTTGTGACCAGTTGGATTCAAAAAGCCTGCTTTTCAAGTCGATTTCCACCCGAAAAGCAGCAAAATCAACTCAAAAATAGTTTTGGGAGTAGGTATTCTACCCTAAAAGAGGTTCAGGTCGTTTTTTGTAGCTCAAAAAACATAATTTTATTTTACTTTTATATCAACAGGAAAGAAGTGAACCAGAGACTCCAGATTTCTCCTCCTGTCCAGAAGGCTCTTTCCTTGGTCCTTTTTCATTCGGATTTGGAGGGGAAAGGATCACTTTATTTGTTTGCATCCTTGCTGCATATACCAAAGGATTACCCTTTTTGTTTGCATCCCTTCTGCATATACCATTGGATTTTAATAATTATTTATGTGAGAAACAAAGTTTGTTGTTTGATGGAAGACATATTTTGAAATCTTTTTCCTTTGGTCTTAAATTTGTAATTTGGCTGTGGGTGGCCTGGAGTAGCTTGTTGGGCCTATATTGCACTCACTTTTTTATAAGGTGAAACGTTTGCAAATTGTGGGATGGCTGGGGCCTGGTTTTAAAGTACTTAGGGTTAGATTCATCAATGCACGTTTTGTGATTTCTAATTGTTAATCATTGCGATTCGCAATTAGGAAATCGCAAAAGGACATGCATGAAAGTGTGTTGAACACTTTCTGCGATTCCTAGGGGATTGCAAATGACCTACCTCATGAATATTAATCAGGTAGGTCAAGATTTGCGACCTCCTAGGAATCGCAAAAATCACAGGTATGGTCGCCTGCTGGGGAGAGCAGACCACCATCTCAATGATTGCTTTTAAATAAAGCAATCTTTTTTTTTTTTTAAAGCAGCCCATTTTCCTTAAAGGAAAACAGGATGCTGTACAATTATAAAAATGGAAAGTTTTACTTTCAATTTTTAGGAGCAGGCAGTGGTCTGTGGAACCACTGCCTGCTCTTAAAAAATGCTTTCACAAACATTCACAAAGCAGAAGAAGTCTCTTGGGGACCCGTTCCCATTTGCAAATGGGTTATTACCTATTTGAAGTAGGTGGTAAAATGCTAAAGTTTTGCGACCGCGTTTTGGTCACAAAACATTCCTACATACTGAAACGATTCAGTATTAGGAAGGGACGCCCTAGACACGCCCCTTCCTAATACCGAATCGCAAAGCCATTTCGCGATTCGGTAACAGGCTACTGAATTGCAAAATAGGGTTTTTTATATTGGGAAAATATTTTTTGTGTTTGCAAATGGCCCGACTCTCAGAATCAATCCATCCATTCAATCAATCAATCAATCGTCCATTTAGTGTAGCCAGTGTGCTTTTGCCATAGGCCTCCATATGCTCTTTTTTGTCCATGCATTCTTTCTTGTTATTCTGAAAATGTGGCCACTTACTGCCCAGGTGGCCCACAGACACTTTATGCAGTCAGTGTGCTTTGCTTTAGCCATAGGCCTGCATGTGCTCTTTGTTGCCCATGCCTTCACTCTTGGTGGCCATGTGTCTGAGCGGCTATTTTTTTAGCGCCAGTGTGCTTTGATTTTCCCATAGGCCTGTATGTGTTCCATGCCTTCTTGCTTGTTGTTCTGAACATGTGGTCAGCTGCCATATTGTGTTGCCAGTGTGTAAATCCTTTTCTTCCACATTACAAAGCCAGTTTCTAGGGACATTGATAGCAGAGGCCTATGCCTTTATGTTTTTTGTTCATTATTTTTTTTTTCCCTGACATGCGTTTAATGTGCTTGAAGATTATTGCAGTACAGCGTTTTTACTTTTGTATGCTTATTTTCCTTTCTACCCTGCACCTCCTTGCCTCCTATAGGATTTTTCGTAGTCCCTAGGAAGACAGTAGCAATTAGTATTTTTTCAAATATTTGATTTTCTTCTATTCCCGCTGCCTGCCATATGTGTGTCATAGACCATAGAGGCACATCAGCAATAACTTATTTAAGGATTTTTCCATTTTCTCCTGCACCCCGCCAGTTGTAGGTGTATCATAGGTGCACATCAGCAACACTTTTTGAGGGATTATTCTATTTTCTCCTGCCCCCCCCCTGCCTGCCATAAGTTCCTAGTTTCACAGGCCATAGATGCACACAAATTGTTCAATTATCCACTGCCATATGCGTCTCATAAACCATGGATGCACACCAACAATAATTCTTTTAAGAATGTTTCCATTTTCCCACTCATGCCTGCCACAGGCATCTCATAAGCCTTAGAGGCAGAAAAAGTGACCTTTTCAATCTGTACATTATTGAAAAATTATGATTATGCATTTGGAATGGATACACTGTTGGTATTGATTTGTGAAGACATCACTTAATTATATTGTCTGTAGATTCAAACTGCAAATGCCACATTTCTCAGAATTTGTTTCTTGTTTACTTGTTTTTAGGTGCACAACAAGAGACATCACAAATAGCACTGCCAGAGGAAGACTGGCAGTAGCACCATCTGAGTCCTCCTCTGAAAGAGGTTATGGTTCCTGATGAGAAATAAGTTCCCCTTCGACCATTGGCTTTATGATCTCTAGCAAGAAAAATAAAGGGTTCTCCACCATCTTCTCCATGTCCTCCTTCTGATAATCTGGACATGGAGTATGCCCTAGCCAAGTCCAAGACCTGCCCAAAGAGAGAAAGGAAAAGGAAAGTTCCAGAAAGTCTTATAATTATGGAAAGTGAATGTAATGATGACAAGACAGTGATTTACAGTGTGGAGGGCAGCTCAGAGGAAACAAAGAGGATCGGTCCCATTCAGCCTGCTCAGAGTTCCCTATTTGTAAGACTCCTGCTAAGACCTGCATCCACCACTACCACAGTCGAATTACAACCTACAGGGAGGCAAACAACACACCTACCTACCTCCAGGAGTCTCCAACCAGTAGCTCGGTGGCTACTATAGCTCTCCAGCTACCTCTGAGTAGCTCGCCTGTGTACAGCCCGGCTTATTAAATTAAAAAGCCTTTGCTTGCTTGTATTAATATAAATACAACAGAATTGAGATGATCCAACACTAATAATATTAGTAACTCTCAATGTGTTTTATTCAACATAAGTAGCTCTCAGTACAGAAAAGGTTGGAGACCTGGGAGTCCAGTTCTTAAGGCATTAACAGTGGCACTCTAAAATAAAGTTGTCCTCCCCAGTTTGGGACGTCTTTACGATTAGCAAGCAGGAGGAAAACTTTGCAATATACTCCATTTGTGGTGCAAGTATTTGTAGAGGTAAGCCAGGTTCACAGTAAGGTGCTGGAGGCCAACTGTCCCATCTGAAAAAAGATCATGCTATCAGGTGGGATGAGCATCATACAAAGATGGCTGGTGGTGATGACAGAGAGGAAGCAGCTCAGCTCACAGCGATAGAAGAAGAAGGTAGTCCTGAGGAAGAAGAGGATGGCAGTATTACACAAAGCAGCCCAGTCCCATCTAGCGTGCCACCTTCACCTTCATCAGCAACCTCAATGTGGCACAAGACTCAGATGCAGACAGTGCCACACATATTGAGTCTACATCTTCCTGGTTCTCTCTGGTGGTTGCCTGTGCCAGTGGCAATACAAAAGAAAAAAGTCAAAAACACTATCACAGGCATCTTTAGGCAGGTGGGTCCCTATGAACGCAACCACCCAATGGCATATCTGTACAATCAGAATGTGTCTAAAATGTTCGTGCTGGACCTCCTCCCTTTGTCTTTTGTGGAAGCAGTAGGATTTTTAGAATTTGTGGTGGCCATCTGTCTGAAATAGAAGGTTCCCAGCTTGACCTATTTTTGCCAGAGTTGCGGTTTCAGCACTCCTTCATGATGTGCTGCAATTGGTTGGCCAATCTATGCAGAAGGGCACTGTTCACACTATCCACCTGATGACGGACATGTGGGCTAGTTGGAAAGCAACTGATTACATTTGTATCACTGTACACTGGATCTCTTTTGTTGTGGTTAGACATCAGCTATCAGCAGGTCTCAGCTCTACAAAACGTTTTAAGGGCATTCGGTGGCATGCAACAGTAGTGATGTTCGCCATGGAGAAACCCATACAGCTGTAAACATATTAGAAGAGATTAACAGCAAGGTGTTTGAATGGCTTCAACCCAGAGGTCTCAGAATTGGACTTGTTGCCAGGAACAGTTGCAGTTATACAGTCAAAACCAACAAGATGATGGACGGAACGCTTGAATTAATCTCAGCCACTTGCAATCACCGGCGCCACATCCCAATCTGTCATTTTCACCCAACATGCCATCTCAGTCTAGACCCATCCATATGCAAATCAGTCTTGACCCTGCTCCTCATGGTAACAGTTACATGAAAACTCCATGAGATTCCAAGGAGTTCCATCAATGGGCAGAGATTATGCATGTTGCAGTTCTCGAGCTGCAATTTAGTGTTGGTAATGCAAGCAGGGTTGAAAAATCAATGTGAACAGCACCATGCGGTTTCAGGAGCACGTAGCCATTTGAGTTGAGTTTGATATAGCTTGCGTAGAAAATTTACTCGAGCAGAAGCAAATCTACTCGAGAAGCAGCCCTCCGACCAGGACCATCCATGTTAGACAGTCACGCTAGAGGATGCCAAATCTCCCTCTTGAATTAATCTGGAGCATAGAAGCGAAAAAAATCCCCCACAAAGCAATTGGGACAATTTGCCCAGAACTCCACTGTACAAGAGTAATGAGGAGTCAATAAATTCCACCAATTCCGCAGGAAGAATGAAACATTCTGCCCAAGTGTAGGACTGGTTTCGCCCTGGTTAAGGATCTTCAGCCAGAAATAGCTTGGTTCCAGTGGTACAGTGAGCCCGATACTCACATCGGGAGATACCTGGTGCACTTAAGGCATCAGATGCAAAAACAACAAGGTGATGGATGAAATGCTTTAATTAACTCCAGCCACTGGCAATCGCACCATGCCACCTCATTCTGTACCCACCCATAGGCAAATCAGTCTAGACTATGTTTCTCATTGGAACAGTCCAGCCCAAACTGCCAGGTCAGGTCCTCCCTGAGCTGCAATACAAGCAACCTAGGACCAGTTTTACCCTAGTTAGGGCTTTTCATCCATATATAGCTGGTATCCAGTGGCACAGTGAGCCTGGGGGCCACGTCTGGGCAAACCCAGCACACTTTGGTTGTCAAATGGAAAAGAAACAATGTGAAGGATGTAAGGCTTGAATTAATCTAAGTCACCTTCAATCACCCCGGGCGCATCCCAATCCAGCAGTTTGCACCCCCCATGCCTCCTCAGTCTGGACACAGCCATATGCAAATCAGTCTGAATTTTGATCCTCTTGGGAATAAGTTTGCTTACAATACCACTATATCAGAACCCCTTTAACACTCAAGGGCTAAGTTCAGCACGCAGGATGTTGATATTTGTTTTTGGCCGCTCGGCAACAGAGCTATCACAATAGAATAAACAATAGCTGCCCGACTGGGGCTTCAGCATGATAACATGGAGATTGTTGTTATATTGTGTGTATATATATATATATATATATATATATATATATATATATATATATATATATATATATATATATATATATTCACTGAAAAAACCATGGGTTATAGACCATATATAGTTAGGGATTAGCATTTACTAAACCTTATTTTACTCACACAAAACCATTGAAATTCGCGTATATAGTTAGTTGCACTAACTATATATCGCGCACCCGCAATCCACTGCTGTTGATGTCACATATTACATCATTCATGACATGGTCAGTGACATCACTGATGACATCACTGATGACATCTCAAATGACATCACTGATGACATCACTGGTGACAACATCCAGTGACTGTATGTTTCTGTAAAGTTAAAATATGTCTTACATATTGAAGAATGAGTGGATGTATAAGTGTCTGGATGAAGGATTTAGTAGGTGCATGACTGACTGTATGAGAGAGTGATTAAATGAGTCTCACTGAGTGCATGGGTTAGTGACTAAACTGTCTTAATTTGTGCATCATTATATCTGTTCTGTAAACTGCTGCATGTGTTGATCAGTAGCTATATGAGTAACTATATGGGTTATTGATTGGTTGCCCAAGTATTTGTATGGGAGAGTGTGTGTGTGTGGGGGTGGCTGGGAGGTGTGTGACTCTGTGCATAGATGTGTCAACAGTTGATTCACTAGATGTATGGATTCAAAACTGCATGTGGAAACAACTGTATGGGTTGTTGACTGTGTGCATGGGTGTATTGGTGAGTGAATGTATATCTCAGTGCTACATGTCAAAGTAAGTACATATGTAAAACACAGTACATGTGACAGTTGTCATATATAAATTACTGTGCATATGAGCCAGTGAATGTGTGAGTGGCTGTATGGATCATTGTAAACTTGTATCAGGGATTGTATAAGAGAGTAAATATGTGTTAGTATATGTTTGAATAAGTAAGGTGTGTATAACTGTATAGTTGAGGAAATGGAGGTGTGATTGATTTTCTGCATGAGTGACTAGGTGTGTGAGTAACTCCATGGATGAGTGACAGTCTGTGAGTGTCTGTTTACACTGATTGTATCTAAGGTTATATTAGAATCTGAAGAGGTTCATCGTATTATCACATAAATGATATCATCAGTAATGTGATGAGTAATGTCAAATGAGATGTCATCAGTGATGTCATTTGAGATGTCATCAGTGATGTCATCAGTGGTGTCACTGACCATGTCATGAATGATGTAATATGTGACATCATCAGCAGTGGATTGCTGGTGCGCGATATATAGTTAGTACAACTAACTATATATGTGAATTTCAATGGTTTTGTGTGAGTAAAATAAGGTTTAATAAATGCTAATCCCTAACTATATATGGTCTATAACCCATGGTTTTTTCAGTGAATTTTCAAGGTTTTGTAAATGCTAATTCCTAACTATATATGGTCTATAACCTATGGTTTTTTCAGTGAATTTCAATGGTTTTTTAATAGCAAATATCAAAATCTTTAAAATGTGAAGTGCGTGGTAGGTAAAAACATTTTCGTGTTTATGCACGCTGATGTGCTTTGAACACTGCCCCCCCTCCTCTTTTCTTTTAGGAGTATTCTCTCTTTGCAGATAGTGAAGGGTAGGTAACGTAGGCCTTTGCCCCCGTTGTAATCCATCGTGCCTGCTTCCCTCTCCATTTGATTGATTGTTATCCTAGCATTTATTGTTTTGGAATTGGTTCTCTTTGGTTCATTCTCTATTGACAAACAAGCACAGAGTCGCAATACTCTGTTTAGTCTTTGCAGATAGTGAAAAATCGTTTAAAAAACAAAAGGAATCAAGCAAAATCAGTAGGCCACTAATGGGATCTCTTTTTGACCTCGCTAAAATAGAAACATTATGAACAACCTCTCATGAGAAATACGAAACTAGTGAGAGGAACTGAGCTCGACACCATGATGGCTGCAAGACAGCTCGGCTCCGCCGCCCACCCCACCCAAAATAACGACAAACCCTATGCAAATATTATAAATATATACAACACACCAGCAAAGTAACAGGGTAAAACGTTTTATTAAATAACTATTTACATGGCAGCCTGCTGCAACATCGATCCAAACAAGCCTTTGTATTTGGGGCTCAAAATCAACAAGTAACAAGGTAAAACGTTTTATTAAATAACTATTTACATGGCAGCCTGCTGCAACATCGATCCAAACGAGCCTTTTTATTTGGGGCTCAAAATCAACCATCAATAGTAAGATTTTCATAGGTGAGTGTAGGTTCATGGTTTTCCATCCACAGACTAAAAGCCTGGAGTGGGAGTGAAAGAACAATAACTAGGTAAGAAGGAAGGCAGAGGCTGTGGGAAGGACTCTAGATATGGTATGTTGCTTGGTCCCTGAGATGCTTCGATGTCACTGCCTTGCACAAATGGCATAAGTCCTGGATGTTGGGTGCCATAGTTGAGGGTTCCGAGCAGCGCTTGTAACACTGTCTGAAGCTTATTTGCACCTGCTGCAGCTTCACTATTCTCAAAGTAAGTGGGGGCTGTTTGTGGACCTGACTGCATTGGAAAACAATGTGATGCAGTGCCTCCCTGAACCGCTTGACGGAGGCCCCCGAGGGGCGGTGTGATGGTGCGGACTCGGAGGGGGCGCTTGGCTCCTGCCCCCTCCCCAAGTCTTGTTGCCCTGGTGTGACCTAAGATCGCCCCCGACATAGGCGGCCGGCTCCCGGGGTCAGGCGGAACTTTTTACCTTTTAGTGACTCTTCCATTCTGGACCTTGTCCCACAATCCGTTTGACCTGAAGACACGTCCTGCGGTGCGGTGCCCTAGTCCGACCATCACATATTCCTGCGCCAGGAGACGGCGTGGGGTGCACTAGAAGGGAGAGGCGGCACGAACGAGCCTCCCCCACCTCCCCAGGTGGAGGTTTCTCAGCTACACCCCAGCGCTTCACGCAACCAGATGACTTGCGCCCGCTCTTCCGGAACAGTGCCTCCCTTGGCCAGCTGAATTGCGCCTGCTCCACACCTTGTCCCACAATCCGTTTGACACGTCCTGCGGTGCCCTGGTACGACCATCACATATACCTGCGCCAGGAGACGGCGTGGGGTGATCTAGAAGGGAGAGGCGGCGCGAACGAGCCTCCTTCACCTCCCCAGGGGGAGGTTTCTCAGCTACACCCCAGCGCTTCACTCGACCAGCTGACTTGCGCCCGCTCTTGCGACACAGTGTCTCGCTCGGCCAGCTGAATTGCGCCTGCTCTTGCTATTACAATGTCTCATCTGCCATCCAACTGAATTGCACCCAATCTTGCGGTACAGCGGCAGACGGCTGCTACGGAGCTCACGAAATGGCGGTCGGCTCCACAGACTTGGGCCTGGCCTGCAAGGATGGCTCTGGGCAACCGTGGAACTCGGACGCTTGACTGCTAGGGCATGGGCCCCATTCCCAAAAGAGTCCCCTCAGCCTTGAAGATTCTACAACAGTCACCGGGACCCCCGACTCCCGCAGACTTCCGGTGGGGAGCGACTGCCATGATTGCTCACGGAATGGCCACGACGTAGCCCCGGGGTGCTCTCATGCTGACGCCAGCTTCAGTCTGAAACATCCAGAAACACTGTAGACTACCAATTCGATCAGTTCCGGTGGAGCCCCAACGTGACCCGGTAGAGAAGAACTTGCCCTCCCCTCTTTGACTGATGGTTCTTGTTGCCTGTCCCTTCTGTTGTCATTTAACAGAACTTTTTGGACTGCTGAAAGGGGTTGTGTTCCGACCGCTGGTTGGTGGAGACATTTTGACTATATTCTGGACCTGTGTTGTCGCGTAATGCGTCATATGACGCGCCGCGTTAGCGCACCCGGAAGTGCTCCGGTGCGCGAGGCGCAGCTTCCCGGAAGCGATCCAGGGCGCGGCGCACAGCGCGTGACGTAAGCATAACAGGTCATGTGACTTGTTAATAAAACTTTTCATTGGTTCATTTTACTTTTGTTTTTCTAATGATGGAAGGCTTGATCATATGACCTAAAAATAACACTTTTCATTGGTTTAGAACATTTTTTTTCCCAAATGATGAAAGCCCCACCTTTTTTTTTCTCACTCTGACTTGTAAAGAAAAGGACCCAGATGCATTTACAGTTTATCACTAACAATGTTCCAGGCTAATGTATTTTCCCGGGAAATTTACAACTGTCCTGCAAGTAAAATATTCCTATTTCGAGAAAAAGGGCGTTTCTTCGTCCCATGAGGGAGCCGTTGAACAAAAGAGGCTCGACCTGCTGTCTTAGTCGCTGATAGGCATGAATATCGGATTCTTATCGATCACTTTATGTTGCAGGAGTGGAAAACACAACAGCCCTTGACCATTTATCTTTACTGCTTTCCTGCGTATAATACCTTTTAACCGTCATGTAATCGGGCTGCTTTATTTCACTTGCCTTTTACTGATTCGAAAACAGTGGCTATTATTCAAAACTTTACCAATCTAGGTACTACTACCATGTTTTGTTTTAAAAACCTTTATTGTGAAAATGTCAGTATACAAATACGGGCCTATAACCACGTAGGCCGGCCATGGAGCAAACTGTAATCATATATGATGAGGGGACATTTACACTGTAGAAGAACGTAACGGGCGGGCCATTAGGTTGCAAGAACTAAGGTGTCTAACAGTTGCGGAATCGGTGGACGTACATTTTATAATTAAAGTACGACAGGGCCAGTTACAATAAAATTATCTAGATATACATTTGCGGGCAAGTACCATGGGTGACGTTAATTCTAACTTTCAATAGTACAGTAATCAATAACACATCAGAACTTAATATCATTAGGGATGTCCAAATGTTCAATCAGTACTCGTCCCCGCCCGCTTGTGCTTCAAAACTGCATACGTATCTCGTGATATCAAGGCTGGGCAACCAGAACACAACAAGGAGTTACGAGTCCCATTTATACCGGCGCCTTTTTGGGCGAGGCCGGGCAGGTCCAGGATATAGTCAAAATGTTTCCACCAACCAGCGGTCGGACCAGAACCCCTTTCGGCACTCCAAAAATGTTCCGTTAAATGACAACAGAAGAGATAGGCAACAAGAACCATCAGTCAAAAGAGGCGACGCTTTCGGGAATGGGGCCCATGCCCTAGCAGGCAAGCGTCCGAGTTCCAAGGTGTCCCAGGGCCATTTAAGTGGACCAGGCCCAAATCCAAAGAGCCGGCCGCCATTTTGAGAGTCCTGTTGCAGCCGCCTATCGCTGCACCGCAAGAGTGGGTGCAATTCAGCTGGATGGTGGGCGAGACGCTGTAGCCGCAAGAGCGGGCGCAACTCAGCTGGATGGCGGGTGAGGCACTGTGCCGCAAGAGCGGGCGCAATTCAGCTGGATGGTGGGTGAGGCACTGTGCCGCAAGAGCGGGCGGAACTCAGCTGGATGGAGGGTGAGGCACTGTGCCGCGAGAGCGGGCGGAACTCAGCTGGATGGCGGGTGAGGCACTGTGCCGCAAGAGCGGGCGGAACTCAGCTGGATGGCGGGTGAGGTACTGTAGCCACAAGTGCGGGCGCAACTCAGCTGGATAGCGAGTGAAACGCCAAGGGGCGCCCCACTGCAGCTGAGGAGCCTCCACCTGGGGAAGCGGGAGAGGCCCGTTCGCGCCGCCTCCCCCCCCCCCCCGGGGCACCCCACACCGTCTTTCGGCGCAGCATTGTAGGATGGCCACACCAGTGCAACTTGCTGGACACCACCTCAGTGCCATCCGGATCTCGGCGCGTTGTGCTGCCTTCGGCCTATTCGCACATCGGTCCGCTACTGACGCCGCCTCACAGGCCAACGGATTTTGTAGGCTTTTTATAGCCCAAAGCCGCATAACAGGTCATGTGACTTGTTTATAAAACTTTTCATTGGTTCATTTTACTTTTGGTTTCCAAATGATGGAAGGCTTGATCATATGACCTAAAAATAACACTTTTCATTGGATTGGAACATTTTTTTTCCCAAATGAGGAAAGCCCCACCTTTTTTTTTCTCACTCGGCAGTCCAAAAAGGTTCCGTTAGATGACAACAGAGGGGACAGGCAACAAGAACCATCAGTCAAAAGAGGGGAGGGCAAGTTCTTCCCTACTGGGTCACGTTGGGGCTCCACCGGAAGTCATCGAATTGGTAGTCTACAGTGTTTCTGGATGTTTCAGACTGAAGCTGGCATCAGCATGAGAGCACCACCATCTCGTGGCTCCGTCGTGGCCATTCCGCAAGCAATCATGGCAGCCGATCCCCACCGGAAGCCTGCGGGAGTCGGGGGCCCGATGACTTTTGTAGAATCTTCAAGGCTGAGGGGACGCTTTCGGGAATGGGGCCCATGCCCTAGCAGGCAAGCGTCCGAGTTCCAAGGTGTCCCAGGGCCATTTTAGTGGACCAGGCCCAAATCCAAAGAGCCGGCCGCCATTTTGAGAGTCCTGTTGCAGCCGCCTATCGCTGCACCGCAAGAGTGGGCGCAATTCAGCTGGATGGTGGGCGAGACGCTGTAGCCGCAAGAGCGGGCGCAACTCAGCTGGATGGCGGGTTAGGCGCTGTGCCGCAAGAGCAGGCGGAACTCAGCTGGATGGAGGGTGAGATGCCAAAAGTCCAGCACTTAAGCTTAAACAGTTAAACAGTGCTCTTTTGCATGGATCTGAAGTGGATGTGAAAACTATTTGTGAAGAAATTGAGTTTTGTTATTTTGGGAACAAAGAGGACAGTGTAGAAATGGATATAGTAATGGATGGTAATGTGGAAGACAATGGACAGATTTCAAGTACAGAAATGTTTGACGAGGAAATTACCAAGTTTAAGGTGAAATCAAGTGAAAGACCTAATTTAACTTGTGTGTGTTGTCGACTGACTCATTATAAGATTCAGACTAGGTTAGTTGATTTATATGCAAAATGTGAATTGGAAAATAATAGTGAATGGAAGGATTTTGTAAGTTATGTGTTGGTGGAGAATTCTTTTGATTTGAGTTTTGATCAGCGTATTTGTAATTATTGTTTGAAAAAATTAAATGAAAATAGAATGCCTGCTAGAGCAGTTCATAATAATCTTCATTTGATAGATATTCCTTCTGAATTGATGGATTTAAATACTTATGAATCAATTTTGATTCAATGTGTCCATCCTTTTCAAGCTATTGTTCGCATGGAGCCTAAGATAGGGAAATTACCTCCTACAGATTTACAAAGAGGATTAAAGGGAAGAGTTGTTTATTTGCCTCTAGATGTCAAGAAAAATATTGATACAATTGGTGTAGAAAGAGTAGAAGAGGATCCTCTAGTTATTCTAGTTAAGATTTAGTGGATGTTAGGAAAGTCAAAAAGGCAACGTTGTATTTGGTCAAAAACAATGAGTACTATAAAGATGTAAGTGTTGGAGCAGAGGAAACAGCTACAGAAGAAGACAGTGATTGTTCAGTTGGCCAAATTGAAAAAGTTGATGTGTCTAGAAGTAAAGAAATATATGAACATTATACTGTTCATCCTTTGCATTCCAAAGAAGTAATGGGGAATGCAATTGACTTGTTTCAAATGAAAGCAGCAAAAGGAAGTCCCATTAGTGTATGGGAAGAAAGTTTAGAAGCTCGTTGTTTTCCACAGTTATTTCCAACAGGTCATGGTGGACGATATGATGATCGACCAGTTCAAATTCCTGCAGCTGAATACCGGATTTTAAGATTATATGCTGAAGATTCAAGGTTTCGGCAATGCATTCCGTATTTGTTTCATCTACTGTATGAAAGTGATTTGTCTGGTCTTTCTTATGCAGTTAATCATATATTGAAAAGTGGAGCTCATCTGCAAAATGTTTCTGCAAGGGGCTTTATGGAGAAAGTAAATCTGGAAGATAGTATTTTGGAATCTCAGCTAATCAATCTCATGGCATGTCAGCGTGGAACCAATGAGTATTGGTTCCGTCGTCATGGAGAATTGAAATGTATGCTAAGAAACTTAGGAACTCCTACATGGTTCCTCACTCTTAGCTGTGCTGAGTATGCATGGGACGACTTACTTCAATTTGTACGAGAGGCAAATGGAAACATACAAAATATAGAATTGAAAACACCTGGAGAACTGTGTTCTTTGGATCCAGTGAATGTCTGCAGATATTTTAATCATAGATTTGAAGCTATGATGTCTTTTATTACCAACAAAAAAATCCTCCCCTTGGAGAGGTTTTGGATTTCTTTTGGAGGAAGGAATATCAAGCGAGAGGTGCTCCTCATATACATATGTTGTTATGGATTAAAGATGCACCCAAATTTGGATCAGATTCGGATGAAACAGTGATGAGTTTCATTGAAGAGTATTCAACATGTGCTGTTCCAAAAACTACTGAAGAAAACAGTTTAAGGCAACAAGTTTTACGTTTTCAATCTCATCGTTATGGAAAGTACTGTCGTCGAAAATTTAAAAACAAAGAAAAGTACTACACGAAATGTCGTTTTGCGTTTCCACGACCAGTGATTTCTAAGGGAAGAGTAAATAATTTGATGTCATCTCTACGACATACTGTGACGAGGAAATCTTCCAAAAATACATACAATTTAAAAAGAAACGAAGAGTCTAAGTACATCAACGATTACAACCCAGTGATTTTGTCCATGTGGAATGCTAACATGGATATTCAGTTCGTTGCTGACAACTCTATTGCTGTGGCTTGATATGTGACATCTTACATCACAAAAAAAGAAAAGACAGAACTGAAGGAAATGTGGGAGGACATTTCACATGAAAAGAGTCTAAGCAAGAAATTATACAGTTTCAGTTTGAAGATGTTGTTGCATCGAGAAATTGGAGCATATGAATGTTCTGATCGGTTATCATCAGTAAGTCTCTATGCCAAATCAAGAACAATCATTTGGGTGAGTCTAGGTCTTGCTGCAACACGATACCGAGTTTTGAAATCTGTACAAGAAATTGAATATTTGTCGGAGAAAGAACCAAACAGTACAGATATTTTGAAGACAAATATGTTGGATACATACTATCCAAATAGAAGTACTCACCTTGAGAACACTTGTTTGTATGAAGTTCTGCAAAACTACATTTATGAGAGGAACATCACAGAAGATATCAATGAAGGAAAATATGCAGTCATTGGCTATGAAGGATGTCTAGTGAAGCAGAAAAAAGGCCATTTGATTAATCATCGAAAATTGAGTTGCGAAGCTCCAGACAAAAGAGAATTTTACTATTTAGCTCTTTTGCAACTCTTTAAGCCATGGCGTACAGAAGAGGAACTACTTGGAGATGTTTTCTGTTATGAAGACTCTTTTAATGCAACTAAGGATACCATAGAATGTCCTATTTTTCTAAATTATCTGCAAATGTTGAACGAAGAAATAGAGCAAGAAACCACAATTGCTGAAGAGATTGCTAGAGACAGTTCTCAAGAGAGTCAGAGTTCTGCTTCATTGAGTCAGGATCCACAAGGAGGACCTATTATCCAAAATGAAGCTGCCACTGCCATGGATGAGGTGGAAAGAGCTATGGAACAAGCTCAAGAGGATGGAGTTAACTTAGAAAATTTGGTAAAGCAACTAAACGTTGAGCAGAAAAAGATATATGTGAAGTCACAGAACAGATTGAACATGGATTTAGACATGAGAAAAAAGAGTGCTCATGTACATCATTTGAGCCTGTCCGACTGTACGTATGTGGAGAAGCGGGGACAGGAAAAAGTTTTCTAATTAAAGCCATTGCAAGTTATCTGCAGAAAAGGACTGATTCACCGCTGTCTTGTGTTGTAACTGCTCCAACTGGTCTGGCAGCACATAACATTAAAGGGATTACTCTACATTGTTTACTGATGCTGCCAGTTGAGCATGATAATAAATTGCATTACAACAAGTTATCTGGAGATGCGTGTTCTGAAGTTTCAAGAGTCTTGAAGAAAATGAAACTTCTTATCATTGATGAAGTAAGCATGGTCTCAAATCTAATGCTTGCTTTTGTGCATTTGAGAATGCAAGAAATTCTTAGAACAGAGTATGATGTGTTATTTGGAGGAAAACACATTATTGTTTTTGGAGATCTATTGCAGTTGACTCCAGTAAAAGGACAACCAGTGTTTAAAATGCTCACGCATGAAGATACCAAGAAGTCCCTTGGAAGCATTGGAAACGTTAATATATGGTTACATTTTAAATATGCTGAACTGCTTCAAAATATGCGACAGGCAAAGGATGAAGATTATAAAAATATTCTACAAGATGTACGAATTGGAAAAGTAAGTGAGCTTGGGAAAGAAGCTTTACATGCTCGATTAATTTCAAATTTGTATCCAAATGAAAACATTCTTCCAGAGAATATTTTTTTAAAAATGTCTGAGAAGAAATCTGGGATATGTTTGATGCCAACTCTGCAAGAATGTTCCATCTTCAACAACAAAATGTTAGAGTTAGAAAATGAAGAGATTGTGAAACTGGAAGCAATAGATAAAATAGAGCATATGGGTGCAACAATTGTTTTGTCCGAAAATTTGAAAACCAAATTGGATTCATTAGAGAAAAGTATTTCTAAAACAGCTGGTTTTGAAAAGACTCTGAATGTGTGTTTAAATTGTCGTATCATTTTGAGAAGGAATTTAAATGTTGAAAGAGGTCTCGTAAATGGAGCAATGGGTTATGTTGTTGATTTTGTGAATTATAGAAATAGAGATGGAATTGAATTTTTAAAAATAAAATTTGATGGTATTGAGCAAGTACAACAAATCAGTCGTTGTTCTGCTAGATTTTTACTTGTAAAAGACTTATATGTTCACCGAAAACAGTTTCCTGTTTGTTTGGCATATGCAGTAACAATTCATAAATCTCTAGGTTTAAGTGTAGATAATGCTTTAGTGAACATTGGAAGATCTGTGTTTAAAGAGGGTATGGCATATGTGGCATTATCCCGAGTCAGAACTTTATCAGGATTGTACTTGATTGAGTGTGATGAGACAAACATTTGTGCAGATCTAGATTGTGTTAAAGAATAAAATAGGTTAAGAAGAGAGTATGCTCCACATTTGCCTCAATATCCTCTGTTTGAAAAACCTGTGGTAGGCCGAAAAAGAAGAAATGAGGATAATTGCAGTGAGGTAGTAGCAAAAAGACAAAAAGTAGATGAAACTGTAATTCAAAACAGAAAGAAAAGGGATTGTGATGAAAATGTTGTTGGATTTCAGTTTGAAAATAGTTCTGGTGTCAACTGCTATGCTAATGTAGTGGTTAATGTTTTTTTTTTCTTCAAACTTTACAAGAACAGATTGTTGAAAATCGGGATCAAAGATTGTGTGGTTTATTGAATTCTGTGTTTGAGAAATGTAGCAGTGATAAAGCAAAAATAGAAAGTGTAACAGAAATTCAAAATATTTTAGATATGTGTTCTGGTCAAGATAAATTTTCACAGAACATTCAGCAGGATTGTCAGGAATTTTTAATGTATATGTTTGGTGTTTTGGAAGATGAAGGTGTAGATGTAGATAATCTTTTCAGCCTTTCTTATCAATGGCAGCATGACTGCCACAATTGTAGTTCATCAAGTAATACTAGAATAGACACTGAAAGATTTATATATTTGTCTTTACCAGACTGTAAATCAGTGTCATTTAAAAATCTAGTTAAAGCAGCAGATCATAATATGGTGTGTACCCAATGTAACTGTCCAATGCTATCCACATTATTTATACAAAGTTATGGTCAGTATATCATTTTAGTTTTCCAACGATGTAGACCTGGAACTAAATTGACAACTTCTATCAAAAATGTTGTGGCTTCTCAGTTATCAATTTCAGGAAGAACCTTTACAACTGAAGCTATTATTTATCATGACGGTCCTTCGACAACTTCAGGAAATTATACATGCTACTTAAAATGTGAAAAAAGATGGAGTTACTGCAATGATTCTCATTTGACTTATAAACAACGTTTGACTTATGACTCTAAAAATTCTTACCTAGTGTTTTTAAAACCAATGTTTAAGTAAAGGGAATTGGCCTTTGAAGACGGGAATAGATAATAAAAGTTAGTTAGTTAGTTAGTTAATCTAATGTTTAAAATTATTTATCTCATATAGGTACTGTAAGTGGATCGCAAAGTAAAAAATACTAATATATCAGACAAGATTTGGCCGTAAGGAAACTGTAAGGTATGATGTTCTTAAATTTTTTTTCATAGGAAGTCGATGAAATGGAAGTTATAGAGAACAGCAGACTTTTTTTTCCACCAAAAGGACCTTCACTATCTTCTATTTGGCCTCACAGAAAAGTAAGTGAATTAAAGATTAGTGTACTTATATGAGTTGTAAGTTTTTATGGTTTTGTTTTAAGCACAATCTTTTAGATTGTGTTTTTTTTCCCCGCTGTTATATGATGAAGAGTTTGAACTCACTAATTTAAGTGAAATTCAATATATTCTGAGAACAGCAAAAAAAACTATGTAACATGTTGTATAAATTATTCTATAGTTTGCATTGTGTAATTTATATTGTATTCCCATTGTCTCACACTCATTTTCCTTTTTCCACCCTTATTTAGCTCTCTTTATTCACTTGCATTGCCTTTCTTTCACTTTGTTTCATCACTGTTCCTTTACTCCACTTCATTCACAACTCCTCAATCCAATTTCAACTGTCTGCATTTCCTCTCTCCCTTCCACCACTTTTCATCTTTCTCACATTCTCTCAGTACCACTGCTTTAGTTCTCTTCCCCTCTATTTCCTTCGTTTGCTCCTTTACTCTTTTTGCAATCTTCACTCATTGTACTGCAGTTCACTCAGTCCTTCTCTTTGTCTTTCTGTGTACTTACTTCCTCACTCCTTTTTCCTCTATCGTTCTATTTTAACCTCATTCCTTTCATCCCTTCACTCTGTGACTCCCCTTCACTCACTCTCAGTCACCTTCCATTCCTGTTTATTATTAATGGATCATCATTTAGACTCCTTTCCCTTTCCCTCATTTTCCTTTTACTTACTTCTCTTTCCTGATTTCGTTTTGATATCTCACATTCTTTTAGTATTTCACTTATCTTCAGTAATTTGTTCTCCTTCTATTTCTTTTCCCTCTTTTTTGTCTTTCTACATTACTGCATTTCTGTTTGTGTATCCTTCACTCTTGCTTTATTTCTTAGTATACTTTTTTTGTTTTTTTTCCTCTTGACCTGTTTCTTCTATTTTAAAATATATATTGTACTAATTATAACTTTTTTTTTCTTTTGTCTTTCACAGATACAAAGTGTAGTTTTAACATGGAGTAAAGTTTTCAATAATTATATGGTAAGTGTGATTAAAAAAAGTAGTTTATCATCACCCTTTGCTTTAACTTCACTACTTTTATCTCACCCTACTTCACCCTTAATTCCTTACTGTGCTTCCCTCACTTATTCTTATCCTCCATGTTTACTTCTCTTTTCCTTAATTTCCAACCACAATCAACTTCTTTCAGTGTCCCTGCTCATTTGAACTCCTTCACTTATCTTTTTTTTCTGATTCACTTAGTCACTTTCTGACACTCCTTCCTTTACTCTCTCTGTTCTTTCTCTCTATCACTCCCCATGTCTTACCCTTATTCACTTTTATCCATCCTCTTTCACTCCTCTTTACTTACACTCACTGCTATTTTGTTTCCCTCTGTCACTGCTGTTCTTTTTCTCTAGTTCTGTCACTACCTATCATTCCCCATCCTTTACTCTCCTTCCTTTTACTTTCATCATCCATTCACATTCTCCCAGAACTTCAACTTTAGTCTTCTTCCTCTTTCTTCTCTTCTTTTGCTCCCTTATTCATTTTCCTTTTCTCATTATTTTTTTTCTTTTTTTTTTTAAAAGTGTGCTGACGGTACGCGCACCGGGGCGCTCACCGGTACGCGCACCGGAAGCGCACCAAAGTGAAATTTAAAAAAAAAAGGAATATACTGACATAAAACCAATGAAATTCCCACGTTATAGTTAGTTGGACTCACTATAACTTGCGCGTGTAATGCACTGCTGATGACATCACATATTACATCACTCATGACATGGTCAGCCCATGATGAAGTGCTAGGAAGCACGAAGTGCGTCTGGCTTTCTTTGAACTTTTGCAGTGCTGACCGCATCTCCATGGCTCATGCCATTACCTCCATTAAATTATTAGCAATAATTCTCCTGTGTGGTCCTCTTCATTAGCAGGCTACCTGTCATTGGATGTATTGCAGCCATGCCTGAAGCCACGGAGAGAGCCCCGCTTTGAAGAAAGTAACCCTGCTGTTGCAAAGAAACGTGTGGCAGCGCGAGCGACAGGAGACCGTGAATGGAGGTTTTTATATTTTGGTGTGAAGTCGGACTGTGTCACACTACCCACTTGGAATGATATTTTAATTCTTGGTATAAGTTTGGAGCATGGCATCTCACTTGAGAAATATTAGAACTGCAACTACCATCACGCCACAGTGTTGGCTAAGCCCACTGAGGTGGGGACTGATGACCTTTTATTAATTGCTGTTTCCGCCTTACGGAGGAAGTCACAAGCCCATGATGAAGTGCTAGGAAGCACGAAACGCGTCAGGCTTTCTTTGAACTTTTGCAGTGCCGACAGCATCTCCGTGGCTCATGCCATTACCTACAATACATTTTGGGCAATAATTCTCCTATGTGGACCTCCTCATTAGCAGGCTACTTCTCGTTGGATGTATTGCGGCCATGCCTGAGGCAGCGGAGAGAGCCCCGCTTTGAGGATAGTAACCCTGCTGTTGCAGAGAAACGTGTGGCAGTGCGAGGGACAGAAGACCGTGAATGGAGGTATTTATATGTTGGTGTGAGGTCGGACTGTGTCACACTACCCACTTGGAATGAAATGTTAATCCTTCGTATAAGTTTGGGGCACGACATCTCACTTGAGAAATATTAGAGCTGCAACTACCATCACGCCACAGTGTTGGCTACGTCCACTGATGAGGGGACTGATGAAGTTTTATTAATTGCTGTTGCCGCCTTACGGAGGAAGTCACAAGCCCATGATGAAGTGCTAGGAAGCACGAAACGCGTTGGGCTTTCTTTGAACTTTTGCAGTGCCAACAGCATCTCCATCGCTCATGCCATTACCTCCATTAAATTATTGGCAATAATTCTCCTGTGTGAGCCTCTTCATTAGCAGGCTACCTGTCGTTGGATGTATTGAGGCCATGCCTCAGGCCGCGGAGAGAGCCCCGCTTTGAGGAAAGTAACCCTGCTTTTGCAAACAAATGTGTGGCAACGCGAGGGACAGGAGATCGTGAATGGAGGTATTTATATGTTGGTGTGAGGTCGAACTGTGTCACACTACCCACTTGCAGTGCTGACAGCATCTCCGTGGCTCATGCCATTACCTCCATTAAATTATTGGCAATAATTCTCCTGTGTGGGCCTCTTCATTAGCAGGCTACCTGTTGTTGGATATATATATATATATATATATATATATATATATATATATATATATATATATATATATATGTCAGTCACCTCGTAACAGATTATACCACGCTCTCAGGCACTCAATAATCGCCAGACATCAGCAAGTTCCAAGGGTGTTTAATGACCCCTTACAACATGTTTCGGCTTACGAGAAGCCTTGTTCACGTAAGTTTGTGCAACGCGTTGTGCAGTGTAAATACTGAGACAGTAACAACATAGACAAAGGACACAGGTCGCAGGTCACAGACCAAACATTTGATTCGGCCATGTTGGAATGGTTAACTATGTTGTTAATACATCTTAACACTCACAGTAAATGCGCATAGAGTAAACATACTTCAAGGGTCAGAATTATGACACATGACAGGCATCTGAAAGTCAACACATTATGACAAGACACGAGCGGTTAGAGTTAGCGCTCACGTGTGGTGACCAGATAAGATCATGGAGACATCAACATGTATGATATTGAAGACAGTCACTAGGTGAAATACCAGGGGTCCACATGTTGGAATGGTTACACTGTGTAGTTAATACATCTTAACAGTCACAGTGATTGCGCATTAAGTTCAAAAAATTCAAACAGATCATATGACAAGCATCTCAAAGTCTATACATTATGAAAAGACACGAGCGGAAAGAGTGAGCGCTCACATGTGAAGGCCAGGCTAATTCATATGGAAATCAATATGCATGATATTAAAAAAACATGGTCCAATAGTAATGGCAAGGACAGTCACTAGGTGAAATACCAGGAGTCGTATCGTGCCTACAGTGTGGAACAGTAGGAAATGATTGCCATAAGATAGTCAGGCGACCTGATCAAAGTCTATATTAGAAAGTGAAGCCAGTGACGGCGTGCTCTTATCTTATAACAGGAACGTGTTGGGAAGATAGCCGGTGCAGGTGCAATGAAGGGTCTCATTCTCAGTGATGTTCCTGTGAATTAAAAAGACAGATGTTACAATCTAACATGAAAAACAGCGTATGCAAATTGTCAAAAAACTGATGGTAGGCGCTAGGAAGAGGGGATGAAAGTAAACAGGGTATACACACACAGGTTATAAATAATCATCTTTAAGATGAACTGCAAGCTCTTCATCATGGTTGAGCCCTCCCGGGGTCTTGGTTTGGAAGTTGATTATATGTCTAGATTCCCTCTGTCTCATTTTTAGGACACGATTCCCCCCCCTCGGATTTCTCTCTATTTGTTCTAGAATGAAAAATCTCAGACGAGTGGGGTCAGCGAAATGAAATTCACTGAAATGTCGAGCCACTGGGTATTTCGCATCCTTGTGGATGATAGCACGATAGTGCTCTAGAATGCGTTTCTTGGCATGGGCGGTGGTGCTGCCAATATACCAGAGATCGCATGGACAGACAATAACATAGATGACAAACATGGTGGTACACGTCAAGAATTGGGTAATCTCTTTCTTTATGCCATTGTATTCCACTCCTTTGACCAAGGTACTGTTTTTACAGGCTTTACAGTGGCCACATGGGAAAAATCCCTTGAGGTCAATGCCCTGATTTTTGGAGTAGTTAGTAATGTCACTGCGGACACAGATGTCTTTAAGATTTTGACTCTTTCTGTAAGTGATGCTGGGCCTATCTGGAATCAGATTACCAATTACGCTATCACTTTGCAGAATGTGCCAGTTTTTATTGAATATTTTTTGGATCTGCTTAGATTCCTTATTGTAGGTAAGAATAAGGCGTGTGACACTGTCCGTGGATGTACTGTCATCCTTAACGGTGGTGTTAAGAGTATCACAATGTTTTATGCTGTCAGCTTTCTGTTTGGCTTTTTTGAGTACCCAGGCCGGGTAGTCACGCTGCTTGAATCTATCTAGCATGTCCTTAGCCACTTGTTGGTAACTGGCATCAGTGTTGCAGTTTCTCCTTGCCCTCAGCAGTTCCCCGTAGGGAATACTCCATTTCAGAGGTTCCGGGTGACTGCTCAGGGCATGGAGAATGCTGTTGCCTGCAGTTTCCTTTCTGAAAAGTGATGTTTGAATCTGATTGCTGACAATGTCAATTCTGACATCCAGATATTCTGCCTTCTCTTTGCTTATATTGCTCGTCAATCTGATGTTTTTATCGTTGAGATTGAGACGGTCAATAAAGCCGGAGGCTTGTTCCTCAGTGCCATGCCATACCAGGAAGAGATCGTCAATGTATCTCCACCAGGTAATGACATGGCTGATTTCCTCACTATATGATGGGTCCGCAAATATCTCTTGTTCCCATTGGCCCATAAAGAGATTCGCGAAGCTCGGCGCAAAGCTGGAACCCATCGCCGTCCCCGTCTCCTGCCTGTAGATCTTACCATCAAACAGGAAGAAATTATTTGCAAGACAAAATGTCAGCATTTCAAGGAGCATTTTGTTGTGCTCCTTGAAGCGCAGGGGACGGTTCTTGAGGAAATGATCACAGGCCTCTATACCTTGTTGATGGTTAATAATGGTGTAGAGGGCCTGGACATCCATGGTAATGAGCAAAAAGTCTTCATTCCATGTAAGAGTTTTAAGTTTAGTCAAAAAATCTTTGGTGTCTTTGACATGGCTGTTGAGACTGCACACCCACTCTTGTAGATAATGGTCGATGTATTTCGACACGTGTTCTGTCACACTGCCCCTGGAAGAGACAATGGGTCTCCCGGGAGGGTTCTCTCTACATTTATGAACTTTGGGAAGGAGATACAGTACAGGCAGGGTAGGGTTGTTGTTTCTCAGAAATCTGTACTCTTCCCATTCAATTATACCCTTGTCCCTCCAGCGTTCCAACATTTCCCACATTGAAGTTATACTGATATTATATGCTACGTAGTTGCTGGAAGCATAATAATTAACATCAGATAGTTGTCTGTGGGCTTCCCTCGTGTATTGTTCTCTGTCTAAGATCACAATGTTGCCCCCCTTGTCCGCGGGGCGTATAACGATGGACTGGTCATCTGTCAGAGAGCTGAGAGCTTTTCTTTGGTCTTTAGATAAATTGTCTTGTCTCCAGAACTGTTTTTTGTTCTTGGATTTGTGAGAGCTAAGCTGCTTGCTGACACACTCATGAAATGTGTCAATGGCGTCATGTGCCATGATAGGAATAAAAGTCGATTTAGGTTTAAATGCAGAGGCTGAGCAGCTGTCGATCGTAAAACCTGCTTCACATAGGAGCTGTGTGTTAGTTATCTCAGGTCTAGATAGTTCTTCTGCGTTGGACTCATTGATATTAGACGCATGGCTATGATCTAATTCAGCTATGTTGACAATGGCATCAATATCACTTATGAGGAAGGTATCCATGTCCCTTCTGTCATCTGTGTTGCCATTGTTTTGAGGACGCTGTCTCAATTTGTGCCATTTTTTTAATTTTAACTTGCGAATGTATCTGAATAGATCTATTCTTGTTTCACAGAAATTGAAAGAGTTGGAGGGGCAAAAAGATAAGCCAAGACCTAGCACAGTTTTTTCATTGTCAGTTATGGCTCTCTTAGAAAGATTAATGATAGTTTTATTTACCATTGTGGCTTCCATCATAGTCCTCTTCCAGAGCGGGTTTTCATGTGTCCCACGTTGCCCTTTGTGTTGCCTCTTCTTCCACCTCTGGAAGAGCCTCTTCCCCCGGTTCCTGCGCCTCCTCGTCCTCGTGGGCGACCTCTTCCCCTGGTTGGGCTCATCGGTGTTGCCGGAGTCTCCTGGCTCGTCCGCCCGCTCCGGCGCAGGTGGCGGTACTCCTCTAAAAAATTCGTTTTGCGTGTTGGTTTCTTTGCCTTGTTGGTTTCTTCAATAGAGATGTTGGAGACATCTGATTCTGGTTCACTTAATGCTAGAGAATTTTCTTCTCCTCCTTGTGCTGTGGGTTGTGCGGCAGACTCATCCGTCTCATAAAGATGGTCATATTTTCGGCTGAAAGTGAGGATGCGGCCTGTATCGTAGTCTTTGTAGTCGCGGTCTAGCTTCCTCTCTTTGCGGGCCTTGATGTCCTCCTCATATTTCTTGAGGCGATCTTTCATTTCATCAACCAGTTTGGCTATGGTATTGTCATCTGCGTGTTTCTTGATATCTTCCATCAGTTCAGTTATTTGTTTTAATAACACATCCCTGTCTATCCAGGCGTATTTGATCAATATTTCTAACATACGTCTGGAACTGCTTGCCGAGTTCTCCGACCATTCTGCAAGCATCTCAGGGTTGGGGGCTTCATAGGTGGGGGTTGTGAAGATTCTTAATCCCCTGGGGACCATCTCTTGGTCGACGTAATTCTGCAGTGAGATTGCCTCCCACCATTTCGATATCTCTCCCCTCTTTAATTTTTCAAGCTTGGCAATTTTCTCTTTAATTGTCTGGGGAGGGTCAGCTTTAGTTGTGGTTGACACGCTCGTACCAGCCTTCTTCCTTTTGAACAAGAGTTGAGCAGCCGCTCTCCTCTCATCTTCCTCTTCCATTGTTTTGCGCCCCCTTGGAGTTCAAATACGCCTGCTGCTGAGCGAGAGTTGAGTGCCCCTTCTCTGGAATGAGACGTTCTTCCTGCCGGTAGACGCTGGAGTGCCGAGTATATGACTCGAGCCGGGGAGAGACGACCGCGGTGCAACCTGGCACACAATGCGGGTAACTACGTTGGGGGCAAGTGATCAGCAGTCCGAAATGCGCATGCAGGTGGCGCTATGCCGTTAACCCCCTAGAGCGGGCAAATCGCGTAAGCGAAGCCACCCGACCAGCCCGCCCCAAAAGGACGGACACAGGACGCCGCTGCAGCGCACTTACCCCATTAAATGATCCATGGTGTTCTCAATCCCCTCTCCGAAGGTTCTCTCCATGAAAGTCCGTGTTGCGTCGCTGGCCGGGCCGTGTGCAACCTGATAAGTATTCACACTCCTTGATTGCTCCAAAAGGTAGCGGTCGGCCCCGCGGGAAGTGGCGTGGGCGCCGGTAGAGCTTGCCGGTAAATTCGAATGTCAGTCACCTCGTAACAGATTATACCACGCTCTCAGGCACTCAATAATCGCCAGACATCATATATATATTTTACCAAGCACACTTCCTTACGATGAAGGACAGCACCGACTCCGTGAGTTTACTCAAGATTGAAGTTTATTTTTCAAAGCTGCTGAAAAAGACGCGTTTCGGCGGAAGCCTCCGCCTTGCTCACTTCACCTACTCAAATGTGCTAACAAAACATATATACCTCTTGACAAACACAGTTGCCTCACTGTGATTGGTATCTAGTTACTCTGGTAACGCATTGTATGGTCATGTGATAAGGCAACAGACATAGAAAAGTTCCTATTGAGTAAATGTACATTTTTAGATAAGGAAATACCATCTGCCATAACAATTTTAAAGCATAAACTTTCTTGGCATTGCATATCAAATAAACAGAATAATTGCATGTATGTCTATTTACGAAAATTAAAGTGTTGGCTTTGCAGATACATGGCATTGTCCGTAAACAACAAACCGGGTGAAGACCAACAAGGAGTCATGGATGTACCATGTTACAACGCATACCGTTACAACTACCTACTATTACAACGCGACCATTACAACGCATACCATTACAACGCATAGCGCTTTGAGGTGCTGGATAGTGGCAAGTATAATTTACTATACTAACTCCAGTCCCCGTGGACACTATGGAAGGTGTTGGATAGTAAATTATACTTATTCCCTATCCTAGAGCGCCCCCAGCGCAATGCGTTGTAATGGTATGCGTTGTAAAAGATTCGTTGTAATAGTAGGTAGTTGTAAAAGATGCGTTGTAACGGGTGTATACCGGAGTCATATCACAATTAATACAATGACCGACCGGAAATTCAGGGCACTCTATATTATACCCTGTAAATGTAATCAAACATAGTTCTGGTTTCACTGCTTCTAGACCATGTAGGTAATTCACTCACTATAACAATGATAATTTATGCAAATGAAAATGGGTCAGTACCTAAATGATAGAAATATTCTCTTTCACCATCATGAGTTCCATTAACCATGTTTAAGGAAAAACCCCAAAGGTTGCTACACAAACATCGTCTCCAAGTGGATTAATATATGTGTGTCTTACATGAAGTATGAACCATGATCATACGCATATTTGGAATTAGCATCCTACCATGCCTAGATGTGTACATCTATTTAAAGGACCCCAAATTTTCACCCGGATTGTTTAAGACGTGACGTTACCAAACTAGATAGGTGCCAAATTGCTTAAAATAATTGAACACAAGTTACAGAGGAAACAAAAGTATTTACACAAGTGATGGTGTAGGTGTATCACTAGCGGGAAGAGGAAAACTGCGAGAGTATGCTGCACTAGTTTATAAATGTACTGTTAATGCTTCATCGGCATTAAGCCCATTCGGAATCTTAGAATCCAACAAGATGATGTATCTTGATTCCAGACGTCTAAGGGCAAGTCTGCGATTCCCCCCTCTGATACTTTTTGCAACGTTGTCGATGACAAAGTATTTAATGTCAGAACTGTTGCCAGCATGTGTCTTGTGTATATGCCTAGCCACAGGATAGGTTTCATCATTGTTCGTTATTGCTCGCAGGTGCTGCAATATACGAACATGTGCTGGATGGATGGTACTGCCAACATACCGTTTGCCGCATTTGCAAACAAGGACATAGACTGCGTACTCTGTTTTACATGAGTAGCAGCCTCTGATGGTGTATGGTTTGTTTCTAAAAGGAACAGGGACCTCTTTGGTGTTGATGCCTTGTTTGCATGCTTTGCATTTTGTGCATTTGATGAAACCTCTTTGGTTGTTTAACCAGATGGGTGGCTTGGTGATAGTCGGTGCACTGACTACAAGCTGGTTGCGCATCGATTTGGCCCTCCTGAAGGTAATTGAAGGACTTCTGTCACACCATTGCCCTATTACTGGGTCATTTTGTATCAGAGGCCAATGTCTCTGCAAGATCTTTCTAACGTGATTATGATAGGCATTATATCCCGTGATAAATCTTGGCATGTTGGGGACAGTATTTTTCTCTTGAGTGCTCTTTTTCTTTTCTGAGAATAGAAGATCCCTTCTATTCACATTGCGGCATTTGTTTTCTGCTCGTGACAAAGTTTGAGCACTGTATCCTCTCTTGCTAAGTCTGTCAAATAAATTTGCCTTGGCTTCACTCACTCCTTCCTGTGTACTACAATTTCTTGTCATTCGTAGACACTCTGCGTATGGAATGGACTCTTTGAGTTTAACTGGGTGAAAACTCTGCACTTGTAAAATCGCAATATATATATATATATATATATATATATATATATTACCTACTGGCGGTCGCCAGTAGGTAGTTATTGTTAGGACCTATTTTCCATAGCAAATCCACAACATTCTATTTTGGAAGAACTTTGGCGCCGGTTGATGAATCTTCGCTACATTTTCTAAACTAATTATCAGCTCTAGGTCCGCTCCTATCCTGAAAGTTTCAGGATGATTCGTGTAGAGGGGGCCAAGAAAAAAGGGGCTCCCAAACGTGTTTTCCGTAGGACCTTTTGGCGTAGCTACATCCCAAACTTCTGAACGGATTTACACCAAATTTGGCAAATAGGTAATCCTCAGTTCAGACTCGTGCCTTTTTCTGAAATGATGTCAATCTGTTCAGTAGTTCCTGAGAAAATGACAGTTAAAATCATTTATATATCGATGGCCGCGGTGGATCCGTGCACCATGAGCGCACCATGAGCACACCATGAGCGCACCATAAGCGCACCCTTCCAATCACGCGCTGAATGCTAATTGGCTGTCAAGTGGTTGTCAACATTCAAAACCAGGAACTGTTGGCAGCCATTTTGTGCCTCGGTAGAAGCGAGGCTCAAGAAGTCAGTGGAACAAGTGTGCAAAATGTATAAAGGGGGCGGGGTGGAAATATCCTGATCCTCTAGACCTGTTTAGGGAACCCCCAGGGCTCAAAATTCAAATGTTGTCTTTTTTTTTAAAGACCCGGCAGGTGCGCGCAGTGTGCGCGGATTCTGCCATACACAATATAAATATATATTTAACAGGGCTTCTTTCATAATTAGCCCCGGGGGCAAATTTTACAAATTTATGGAGGACCCAGAGGGCCCCCTAGCCCCCTAGCCCCGGGGACCGCCACCCCCGGGACTATAAAATAAATGGTTGGGGGGGCTCCAAGGCCCCCCCAGCAAAATTAGTGGTTGGGGGCCTCAATGGCAACCCAAGCTCCGGGGACCACCACCCCCGGGGCTTTCTGTATTGTGGGAGGGGGACTGCGTGGCCCCCCTCCTGGAGCTCTTGAGGGCTCTGGGGACCGCCACCCCCCAGGGCCGGCTTCTGCAGTGTCCCGGGGTCACTGCTGTTTGCTATGAGAGGGTGGGAGTCTTGCGGCTCCTGCCCTCCTTGAGCAAACTTGGTTTGGATTTTGAAAGAGAGAGCAGGGAAATCTGTTTTCTCTTTCAAAATCCAAACCAGATTGCTTTTCCACATGGGGAGCTGCATGTTAGCAGCTCCACATGTGGAAAAGCAATGCCGGTTCCCAAACGTGTAGAAGTTGTGCACCAAACGCGCTGGAGTCGCGCACCCTACAGATTATGAGTAGTGCCTCCAACGCATGCACACCAGGGGGCCGCACTGAGCGCCGCGCTGGAAGCGTGACTTCTAATTTTACTGTAAAAAAATAGCCCCTACCAGTAATTTCTAATATCCTCGGGACCCCATCCCCTGGGGCTTATAAAAAATGTTGGGGACAGTGGGGGTGCCCCAATGCCCCCATGCAGCTCCCCGTGTGGAAAAGCAAAATCCAAACCAAGTTTGCTATGGGAGGGCGGGAGCCACGAGACTCCCACCCTCTCATAGCAAACAGCAGTGTACCGGGGGTAGGCATCCCAGGACACTGCAGGAGCTGGCCCTGGGGGTGGTGGTCGCCAGGGCCCTTGAGGGCTCCAGGAGGGGGCCATGCAGCCCCCCACCCACAATACAGAAATCCCCGGGGGTGGCGATTCCTGGGGCGTGGGGGATTCGTTGAGCCCCTCACCTCTAATTTTGCAAAGGGGGGCCTTGGAGCCCCCCCAACCATTTATTATATTGCCCCGGGGGTGGCTTTCACTCTTGCGTAGCAAACAGCAATGTGGAAAAAATCTTCCGGTAAGATAACAAAGGATTTTGAAGTCTATTTTTGATGTTTTTGTTGTAGTTTGCTGC
Organism: Lissotriton vulgaris; assembly: GCF_964263255.1. Classification (NCBI taxonomy): domain Eukaryota; kingdom Metazoa; phylum Chordata; class Amphibia; order Caudata; family Salamandridae; genus Lissotriton; species Lissotriton vulgaris. The sequence continues at coordinate 476,580,558 of NC_141694.1, forward strand.
CATTAAAGCTGCAACAATTTTAACGCCGTCTTTGTAAATATGCCCCTAAGTTTTGTAATGTCGACAATCCTGTCTCCCATTTAAATAGGCACAAAGTATTTATTGAAGTGCATTGTGAATCGTGAAGCAACACTGTTTAATTGTGATCGATAAAGAATTGAAAGAGTTTTGTACTTCTTTTGCTCGTAATGTGCATAGGGGCAGATTTACAAGTTCATTGCGTTACTATTGCATCACTTTTAAGATGGGAAAAGTGACGCAAAAGTGGTGCAAGGGGCTTGTAAATCTGCTACATAGTGTTCTGTCTTCCTTTGCTTTCCGTTCTGTAATGTAGAGGATCCTGGGTAAATATAACGGTACTGTCAGTACCTTTAAACCCTACCCCCAAACTGCTTACTACCTGTTACCATAGTAACAGTTCATGAAACACATAAGTGAGCACAGAGGTTAGAAGTTCACCATACAATGTTGCTAATCGAAACAGTTACTGTGCTGGAGTTTTAAAAGTTTTCCATAGGAACCATTAGTGGTAGCAATAGATTTTGGTAAAGTGCTGGTAAAGAGTTAGCCTCAGTATTATAGTTCTAGTTCTAAATATCATTTCTATTTTTAAATATTTCCTAAGTATATGAATATCACACTAAATAATAGTGAAATGTTGTCAGAAAAAGAATACGTATATACTTTTTTAATTAACTTTTATTAAAAAAATAATAAATAACTAAAAACATAACTTTAAGATAATATAATAAATAACTATAAACATAACTTTAACAAAACAATATAATAAACAAAATGTGATATGGACTCCAATAGAAGTAGGGTAGGTAATCTGCAAATGAAAAATGAAAATAAGTGTTTAAAATTAGATCGATGTGACTGAAGGAGCTCAAAGATTACAAGTTAAGGTTATACTTGGCAATATTTGTTAATTTACACGTTTGCAGTGTGCCTGATACATTCCACCCATCTTATAGGCCCGCGTTCAAGAGGTGTTTGTAAGGGAGTGCATACTGCATCAGATTTACATTATGGATCAACAGGTCTTAAAAATGATTCAGAGATGAAATAGAATTAGGTGAGAGATCAAGTCATTATGCAAGACAATATTATTTTGGACTTATTTACAAGCCCCTTGCGCCACTTTTGCTTTACTTTTCCCATCTTGAAAATGACGCAAAAGTGGCGCAAGGGGCTTGTAAATAAGCCCCTTTATTTCTAACACATTTAATCGGAGGCATTGTGTATCTAGGCCGCTCTGCTTACCTTCTGTAAACACTGTGGCGAACAGAGTGCACATCTTGAACTCAGCTTTGGTTGTACACTGCAGACTTTATTACATTCAGCCTTGATTTTTTTATCGGTAGAGTGGACAGGAGCGTCCATAACTTTAAAAGAGAAAGAGAAACGATGTGAGAGAGAGAGTGAGAGAAAGGAAGAGAGAGACATTAAAACTGTGAGAGAGAGAAAGTTATGGATGGAGCAGTTAATACTGGAGAAAATATTCGTAGCTCACCTTTTTGCCTCCTTTGTGTGTCCAAGCACGTGCCGGTCCATAGTACACCCTCTAGTTTAGTGATCTGAAAGATAGTATAGAGTTAGTAATAGCAGAGTATATACAACTGCACAAGTATATATTTATTTATGTCTTTGTAAAGACAGGATACTGTATTTCATCAACTTCCACTGTAAGGACGTATCTGTGCGCTGTTTTCCTTCCAAAGTACTATACACCATGCACTCCCACTGCATAGCAGTGAGTTCTCAATACTGCGTACCCAGACTGTTGAACCCAATTGACTCCCAGAGTCTGGAGGTGAGTGCTTTTTCTTGAGCATAGATATGGATGAATGATTTTTGTCTCTTATTTTAACAAAAGCTGAACACATACAGTACAGTTGTCTGCATTAAATAAATCAAGGGTGCATTCCCTACAGTCCGTAGTTTAGATGCAAAGTTGAATTCAAGTTGTGAACCCTGCTGTCCGCAGTGTAGATCGAAGTCAGTACTCGACACAAACATCGATAAATGCTTTTTTGTCACAGTACAATTGTCTCTGCCTTAAATAAATCGAGAATTAATTTAATGTTGTCTGCAGTGCTGATGCGCTTCTGCTATCAAGTAGTAAAGTCTGTTGATCGTAGTGTACATTTGAAGGCAGTACTCAGTACAGACATTGAGGAATGTTTTTTGTTGTATCATTTAACAAAATTGTCTCTGCCTTACATAAATCAAGGCTAACTTCAATGCGGTCCGTAGTGTAGATGCAAAGCTGAATTCAAGTTGTGAACCCTGCTGTCCGCAGTGTAGATCGAAGGCAGTAGTTGACATAGACATCGAGGAATGCTTTTTTGTCGCATACTTTAATAAAATCTGAGGACATAGTATAATTTTCTGTACCTTAAATAAATCGAGACTGAATTCAATGTTGTCTGTAGTGCTTATCCGAAACTGGTATCAAGTTGTAAAGTCTACTGACTGCATTGTAGATCGAAGGTAGTAGTCAGCACAGATATCGACGAAGAATTTCTGGCACTTATTTTAACAAAGTCTGAGGACATAACGTACAATTGTCTCTGCCTTACATAAATCAAGGCTAACTTCAATGCTGTCCGTAGTGTAGATCCAAAGCTGAATTTAAGTTGTGAACCTTGCTGTCTGCACTGTAGAGGGAAGGCAGTAGTCGATACAAACATAGGTCTGCGGTGGTGTGGCGCTGAGTTCGCAATGGGCCTGTATCGAGGAGGCACGTGGTCATGGCGGCAGCCACGTGACAGGGTGAGGATCTTGGCTGTGGTGGAGTCTCTTCTCTTTGCAGAAGTGAACTACGCCCAAAGCATAGCCTAATTATTTATAGTCTTACGCTGACGTTGTGTACGTTGGACCAGCCCAATCAGCTTCTGTTTCAAAGGGGGGTGGACACAGATACATGACCGAAATATTTCCCAGTGTGTGAGATAATATGGTTGCGTCCACTGTGCAGTACACTACACGTATCAATGGTATATCTACACACGGAAAAGTTTTTGCTTTGTATAGTGAATTGTGTATAGCATTTCACCGGTAGTCTTGGCGTTGTGTACATTATTGTTGATGTGCGAGTTCTTTCCCTTATACATAGTTGATTGCCACATCTCTGAACATTGAGCTAGTGTGCTGTTGAGGAGATATATTATTTTGGGAAGGTTCGTTGTCCTGTTTTGTGCTGCCTGTGAAGTAGTAGAGGGGGAGGGGTTAGGAGGGGTGGTTGTAGTGGCTGTGGCGCTGGGTATTGTGATTTTGTTTGGTGTCGAAAGTGTATAGCTAGAACCTCTATCACATATTGCTCTTTAAATATGGGTCTGAGTTGGATGTAATTCATGCAGTACATGGTTGACGTCCTTACATTAGTTAAATGTTGATGTCAATTTGTTAGTGGTAAGTGGAACTATTGCCTATTTTTTAGGTAACATTGCAGATTTGATTTCTTGTTGAAAATATGGGGAAGTGGTCAACATTATAATTAGGAATTGTCTAAAAAACCTTGGAAATTCACTGAAAAAACCATAGGTTTCAGGCAGGTATAGTTAGGAATTATCATTTAAAAAACCTTAGAAATTCATTGAAAAACCATAGGCTTCAGGGGTGTTATAGTTAACTGGACATTTCACTCATACAAAACCATTGAAATTCCTCCGTTATAGTTAGTTGTACTAACTGTAACTCTCGCTCCCACATTTCACCGGTGATGATGTCACATATTACATCATTCAAGACATGGTCAGTGACATCACTGATGACATCACTGATGACATCTCAAATGACCTCACTGATTACATCACATTTGACTGAAATATTTTGCCATCGCACAAGCGAATAATGGCCTGGCATCTGATTTCAGGATCCTCAGTGCAATCCGATAATTATCTGTTCCAAATATCTTACAAATTGACGTAAGCCAATTTTTCCTCGGCGTTATGGAAAGTGGACAGGTAACCATTACAAGGGGTAGTGTTTCATGATGGTTTTTGCAACCAGGGAAACTGAGGGTAGCTTTGTTCCCACAAATCCAATTACTAGTAAAAACATTCAGGAGCATTGTACTAAATCTGAACTAAGTATAAAGGGGCAGAATTAGAAGCCACTTGTGACACTTTGTGCCGCCGTTGCATCATTTTTGTGATGCAGTGGCAGCATAAACAATGTGGCCCTGCGTCACATTATACCTGCACCAGGTATAATGTATGCAGGATGGGCGTTCCCACGAAGGAAAGCCTGGTAAAAGTGACGCAGTGAAATCTACAAGATTTCACTGCACCTCTTCTAGGACTCCACTGTGTCAAAACCTTACGCCTGCTTGAAGCAGGCATAAGGAGTGACAAAGCACACGAGCATTGCTGGAGTTGCGTCGTGCGTGCGACACAACTCCAGCAATGCGTGACTTTTGAGCCGACAAATGTGTCAGAATTTCTGATGGATCTGTCAATCCTTGTGGCATTGTGTGCTGTGTTCTATGAAATTAATATATCCTTCCAGGGAACGATTTAATTTATGAGCCATTAAATCTAGTGTAAGCTTCCCTGGGCCCTGCTCTGTTCCTCCTAGAGCACCCACCCCCAGTAGGCGTTCTTCATGTCACATTTCTTGGGGAGTAAGGTGGAATCATTAACTTCCAATACCTCACCAATCCCAATAGCTATAAGCAAATTCTTAAGCCCTTTTAGCCAGCTGATTTTATTGGCTGGATCCCTACGTTTTACATCTTCCAGAGTACGAGCATACAGCAATAATTCGGGAGTTGTCTTGATCTTAAGCCAAAATAACAAAGGGTTTAATCTTACTATGGAGATAAGGGGGTGTCTGCCCAGATCTATAATGAGGGGAAGAAGGGGGGTGCTCTGGGGTATCAATCATAGGTCTCTTAAGTACTTAAAATCTAAAGTGCTAAGCTCATCAATACGTTCCAGGCCCCATAGCTCTGCACCATACATCACAGAGCTGGCCACTTAGGCGTCATATACCTGAAGTGCAGGACTAATCGGTTTACTATGAGACAACCGGTGTTCTCTCCCTAGGACCCCAGACAGCTGCTTGTGCTTCAAAACCATCTTGCCAATATGGAATTTCCAAGACAGGTTTTCTGCTATTTTCAGTCCTAAATAATCAAAGACACTAACCCTTTCAAGTTGAATACCTCCAAGCCTCGGGCAGCCCTGAAAGGATTTATGAGAGTTCAAGACCATGAATTTGCTTTTGGCTGTTTTAATCATTAAGCCTTTAGTACTGAGGAATTCTTGGAATGTATCTAGCAACTGTTGTAGCCCTCCAAGTGTTTTATATACCAGCAGGGTATTGTCTGCAAAAAGGAGGGAGACTACCTTGTCTACGCCTAGCGTAGGAGCATCTTTTGGTTTTACACTGAGAAATTGTACCACACTGTTAATCAACAGCGAAAAAAGTGTTGGGGCCAAAACGTAACCTTGGCGAACACCTTTGGTGACAGAGATTGGGCCAGTAAGTTGACCTTGTGAGCCCCACCACGCCCTGGCAGAATTTCCTTTGCGCAAGCGAGTGAGCAAAACTACAATTTCCTCCAACAGGCCCAGATCTCTAACGGTTTGCCACAATTTCTGCCTAGACACGCGACAAACAGGCTACATTTCCCAGTTAACACTGTTTTCCAGCAGAGAAGAAGAAAACAGAACACATGGTCTACAGTCTCTGAATCCTGCTTGATATGGGGATAACATGTTATTGTCAGTGGCCCATATCTGGATTTTATTCATGAGCACACTACTGAAAGCCTTCATTGAGGGTGATTGACCTATAGTTACTGGGAGATGACCTATCGCCTTTTTTAAATATTGGTACAACTTCTGTAACTTTCCCGGAATCTGGAATAGGGTTGCCTTTAGCAATCACATTGAATAGTGTGTACATATATTGTGACCAGCCAGGGATCTCCCAGAGGAAGAGGTTGCCCGGCATCCCATCAGGACCTGGTGCCTTAGACGGGACTATAGTACTGATTACAGACAAAATATCTTTCATAGAAAAAAGGGCCCCATTAGTTGTAGGGTACCCTCTCGGTTGCACAGTCAGTTGATTGGGTGCTTCTTGTATGTCCTTATATAGAATAGAAATATGAGTGTGCCAGATTTCAGGCGAGATATGGTTTTCTAAGTCAATTTGCCCTAGATCGACACCCCAAGCCAGCAATTGATAGAATGTTTTGCTGTCTCTGACTTGACATGCTTTCTTAAGGCACTGCCATCTAGCTTCCTCCCAGTCCCGCTTTGCTTTCCACAATTCCAGCTTATAGGCCTTCCTTGCATTTCTTATCCCCTCTAAGCCCCCTGTTTTAACTGCTTGCACTAGTAATGCTCTTGAGTTCCTACAAGCCATATTATACCAGGACTTCATCTTGTTCTTATTAGACCGCATATGCTTGGAATGATTATTAACTAAAAAATACTGGCTAAGCTGCGTGAAAAAGCGAACATGGAGCCTTGTTGCTGCAAACCACCCTTCCTCTTATATCTTCAATGTCGCAACATCGGCTGTGGCAATCGCTAGATCACTCAGAAAGCTCTTTAATTTATCCTTATCAGTAGCCAAATTATGCCACTTAAGGCAGCACCTATTGTTAGTAGGACAAACATCTTTTGTGACCAGCCCCTGAGTCTTTGGCAAAGCATCTGAAGCACCCCAAAGCAGTAGCATAGTAAAACAAAGGGGGTTATGGTCACTGCCTACTGTATCGCCAACTACCATATCTTTTACCAAATACCACAACCTCAGGTCCAACAAGATATAATTGTTGCAGTTTCTCCCCCCTATTCCATTAGATGTGTTGGCTCCAACCCTATCTGATTTGGTCGTCCATTAACTGCCCTAAGGCCAAACTCCAGTGCCATATCTTTACCTTGCAACACTATTTGGGTCCACTTTTTAACAGTCTGCAAGTCCAGCCTTTGGACCCAGCCATTAATTTTCTTCTTCCAGCACTTCCAGTATCTCATCCCCATCTAGAGGTTCAAAAGTTATGTTTAAAATCCCCTGCTATTACTAGGGGTGGGGAGGGATTTCTCGAGCTCAGATAGTCCTCCAGTATAGTGATAGTAGCCGAAGGTCTACCCCTCTGGTCCCTCTAACGTAGACATTGAAAATGTCAATAGTAGTATTCGTGCAACCCTTAAGGTTAATTCATCTGGGTTATTCACTGTTAGATGTTTCTACAGAGGCCAAGCTTAACCCACATTAGGAGACCCCCGCAGGGTGTCCCATTTTGTTTTTAATTGCAGGTACAAAAAAGCTAGCAAATCCTACCTTGTATACTCAAGTGATACTTCAGGTCTTTTGGAAATACATATGTGAAATTTGTCCATGAACTCAATCCAGTGCGGGCGCAACAGCTTGTTCTTAATGCCCACCACATTCCATGAGATCATCGAAAACAGTGGGGGTGTTTCTTCACTCATCTGGTTATTTAGCCATAATATCACACAGTTATAGTTGGTACTACCTATGGGGGACTGACCGCTAGTGAATTTATTCATATATGGGGTCTCTAGAGGGATATCCAGTGGATCCAATGGTGCCTCCTTATCCTCTAAGCCCACTGGACAGCTAGCTACACATAGGAGCTCTATAGTGTCCGAAGTAGCCAATAATAACATGGGGTCTCTACATTGGCAGGGAGCTCAACCATCCTGCCACTTTGCCTTGAAGGGGTCATTAAGTCAGTCAACATCCCTCAGGGGCGACTTGGTTAATGACCCCTTGTAGTGGTCATTAACTATGGGAGGGTGATCTGCATGCAGTGGGCTACATTTAAACTGATTAGTAGAAGTGACAGGTGTACATGTTCTAAACTCCAGGGAAATTAAATCTTCTGCCAGTTTTCTATTAACCAAGATCAGCTCCAAACAATGAATGCCAGAATGAGGGATCACATGCCTTCTAACCCTAACAATGTCTTCCCTAGATAGGGATCTGCACCCTCTCACTTGTCGTATCCAGTGAGTCGCCTTGTTCTTCAGGGAATCTTCATTCAGGAAGCCTGTTTGGGGAGCAAGGAGAAAGGATTATTAGTTGTTTGACGCCAAAGGGAAGGGGGTCTTGGCTTAATACTTACACTACTGGATAGCACAATCTCACATGATCTAGAAAAATGCTCTGGGCCTGCAGCCTGCCCTTCCATATTGCTTATATGTTCTAGCAAATATCTTTCCCTGACCTCTCTACTGTACCATGTCCCTCTAATGCATTATCTTGATGGATGGATGTCAGTACAACGCAATCTTTTAGATCGCGGTACTTGACATCGCGGGCATTACAACGCAAGTCGTTCCAATGACTTGCGTTGGAGGGCGCGGATTTTGGAATATTATAATTTTATATTCCAACACCAGTCCATGTAACAGTAGGGAAGGTGTTGGAATATAAAACTGCAACATTCCTTGTCCATCATCGCCATCCAGCGCAAGTGGTAGTAACGACTTGTGTTGTAATGGCATCGTTGTAAAGGCACTGCGGTGTAAACACCGTGTTGTAAACGATACTCCCCATCTTGATTTGGAACAGGGTACGAAGTTGAATGTCTAATGCCCACATGTGATAAGTGAATATCCCTAGCAACAGGTCGATTCATTTTTACCCCATGGCATGGAGGAACCAATTTGTTAATAGAAAAGGTAGTGAGGCATACTTGTATAAACTGCAAGGTAAATCATATGTCAATGTGTTTAAACTTCTTGGGTGCACACAAGGTATCCCCCTCTTGCCTGAAGGAGGTGGAGTACACAATGAAAAGAAGCACTAAGTGTAAATACTTAGTGTCCCTCGGTGGCACACCGTGTGGGTTAGAATAACATTATTTCCAATTGAACAAAAAATTCCGAAATAAATTCATAGAGTATCCAGTCGGAAAAAATTGTATTTAATACTCATCTGTAGATCATCATGAATGATACTTCTCAAATATGATAATTCAACAATCGTGTGTTTTCTTAATAATGCAACATTGTTAGACCATTCCAATGCATTTCGGGTCGGAGGCCCTTCATCAGGGGACTTGTAGTCCTGAACTCAAGTGAAGCAGAAAACCCGCTATGGGTGAGACAGTGATCGAAGTCTTGGTAGTCGTGGTCTGCCGTTCTCAGTGTTTTGCTTTTCGGAGCTTGGCTGCCCCGATAGCATTCGACATTTCAAAGGACTTTATAAATCCAATAACGTACCAGGTATGGACTGACCACAGGTTTTAAACATTATCAAAGTAAACATTAGAGCACGCGCACAAACAAGGGTGCACATGCACATGCCAACGCCACTTCAAGAAATACAAACTGTTGTACACGGATGTGAAAAGGCGTGCTTTCACACCCGCACCTATGAGCATACAGCACGTGTGCACACACTCACAAACATCACAGATGTACACGCAGGAACAAATAGATTCTCATGCACAAACAAACAAACATTTGAGAATCAAGCATACTACCCCTCCTTCACATACACGGAGGAAAATTCAGACACGTACATGCACGTGGCCACATACCAAAATGCAGACACACACACACGTTTAAACAAGTAGACACACATATTTACAGACACTACCCCGTACACACACAATTAGGAGGTGGATTAAGGCTTGTAGGTCTGAAACCGTTGATTTCGTGTGTATTGACACATTTATTTGCAGAAAATAACTTTCTTCCGTCGCTTTTGCTCAGCAATGTATTATGCATTCCTCCAGGTCTCTAAATGTACGTAGTGGTAGAACAACAATATTGCTATTGGGGTAATCAGGTTGTCAATATATGAAATGTATTTTGAAGATACGAGGGGCCAGCGAAGGGAATTTCAGGTCTAGAAGAATAACAATTACAGTATTTTCCTTGCCTGTGCTGGATCATTTTTATTTTTCACGTTTCATGCCTCCGGAATGAATGACTTGGGCCCAACCTTCTCTGTAGAGTTTAACTAGGTTTGAATAATCGGAACATGGAGCTGGAATTCAGGGAAAGTTGCACAAATTAGCAGGTGAACTCACCAAGCCTGAATTTATTCCGACTGCTGCTGAGAAATATTGTACCCTTATTTTGCTGTGGTCTGTCAGCGGTGTCTCTGTATTTCCGGTTTCCGTCAAAGTGACGGTAGAAAGAACAGGAAGGAGCTCTTTGGTTTAGGTGACATGGTTTGTTGTGGGCAAGTGGCTCCTTCCAATGAAGTCTTCCACCAAAATTATCATCATGCCATTGAAAAAAATACTTTGTAGGAATCTGATGTCTAATAGCAAGTGTTTCAGCAATCACACGACTCGTCCAATGTTTATATTGGCTGTTTTTGCTCTGTAAACCCAGTCTTTGGCTATCAAAACAAGTGCAACACACTCACATAGGAGAACGAATAGACTTGCATACAAACACAAAGACAATTTTACAAGACTAGACTGACGTGTACACGGACACATACATATACACAAGAACAAATAGGTATGCCCACAGACACAAGATGCACACAAGAACAGACATGCACACTCATACAATAAAAAGACATGCACACTGACACACATACAAGAAAATATACACATGCACACATACACATATTAGAACAAGTAGACATGCACACATACAAGAACCATTGGTCATGCACACAAACACTTATACAAGAACAAATAGACACACACACACACACATACATATACACACACACAAGAACAATGGGACACACACACACCCTTTAATAAGAACAAATACGCACAACACGTGGTTTTGCCACTACACAAAGCTCTCGTACAAGGGCGGTGGAAAGTTCATTCTTGCTTGGTGGTAGCCTTGACACTGTCGGTTGTGACACTGCTGTTATTTATTTTTCTCAGCCGCAGCTCTGGAAGCCTTGAGTTGACAGAGTGGTTTTGTAGAATAGAAACATTATAGACTGTTACTGTCAGAGTGTTAAATCTGATGAATAGAGAAACGGAGGAGAAGGAGGGAACCCAATACCCGCCATGTCTGAGCCAGGGTGCTCATGGGAAAATAAACCATCTGGATGTAAAACAAGCATTGGCATAGCCAATAGGTCTCTCCTGTGGGACCGTATAAGTGGTTAGTCCTGCAGTACATTATCCTGGGTGCTGTCCCGCCATGGATTGAAGCATTATCAGGCTTATCTGCACCACTTTTACCTTTGCTATATTATGAGGCAGATATCTGATGCACTTCAGGTTTGAAATTACGTTTTAGCTTGCTAGCTCAGCTTGGACATTTGGTCCTAAAACTAAGCCAGACCTCTGGCTCTGCTATTCACATGAATTCTATGGTTTTTACAACTCTGTCAGAATTACATTTGATGTGTGTAAAGGATGAGGTTCCTGTCATCATAACATACCAACATTCCTCTATTAATACCACCTTCAGGGATTAAATTAGGCCGAGTCCATCCAGGTCTGGACCTGGTACTAAATAAAAATGAACCTCGTGTAGGTCTGCAAATAGCAGAATTGTAATTGTATTTATGTAGCGTTTCCTACCCCTGACTAGTCGTTTAAGCGCTGCAAAACTAAATGCACATCTCAACTTCTTTTAGGAACGCCAGATGTAGGAACGCGTAGATTGGGCCCTAGGCGGAATAGCCACTGGTGCATCTGCCAGGACACCACGCGGAGAGGGGAGCCAGATCTTTTTTTTCCTTCTTTCATACTCTGTTTATTATTTCACATTTCTGTAGTTGTCTCCCCAGCTGCCCCCATTTCCCAGGAGAGGACCTTGTCTCTTTCCATGATCTAACACCCCTACTACCGCCGTACTACAGCTTTACCTACACTACAACAGGTAGGTACAAATATTTCATTAAAAAGGCACTTTGCAAATTAATACTTATAAAAACTTCATACACAGCAAAACGACTTACAGCTACCAAAGGCGAGACCTATTGGCTATGCCAATGCTTGTTATTTCTGGGCTTCGAGAACATCTTGGGTATAGTTTGATTTAGGCCATGATTAGTAGTATTAGAGGATCCATTACGGTCACTTGAACCCCCCATTTGCATCTGAGATGTCTTCACAGTCAGTCAAGCGGGTGTTGATACAATCAAGGACACAATTGCTTCCTGCATGATTAGCTAATTTCTTCGCTTTCTTGGATTTCACTGCGCTTTGCCCGCCCCCACCCTTTGTCATCTTCCTTTTGGCCATAGAACTAGAAGAACATGAAGTAACAAGTGGTTACAAATAATAACCTTTACCTTGCCAAACTGCCGCAGTGACATTTAACAGTTAATTAATCTTAGGGATAATGTGCCTTCACTGCTTTTATAAACCTTCCAAAATGGAACATACAGACAAATTGGAATGTTCAACAAAGGTGGTACCTTAAAGTCCAAACAAAGCAAAACTTAGGGGGTGGCCCAACCCAGCTTCCTCGGGGCTCTGAATGGCGCGCCCGCGCACGTCCCATGCTGCGGGAAAGTTCCTTTATGGTGCATCGGGAGCTTGGGCCTGCGATTCCAGTGGTCGGGTTGCGCTGGCGGACCAAGTCTCATCCCAGCAAGGTGGAAGCGAGGAGGAAGAGAGGAGAAAGCAAGAAGCAGCGGAGTGCTGCAATGAAACCCTTGCAGCAGGTAAGTTGGAGCCTCCTCTGGCCCTGACAAGCGTCCTGTGCTGCGGAAGAGTTCTGGTGCTTTTAAGGCGCGTCAGGAGCTTGGGCCCACCACATTCCGATGCACATATTTCGCTGGGGGACTGAGTCCCACCCCATTGAGGAAGAAGCCAGGAGAAAGCAAGGAGCAGCGGTGAGCTGCAATGAAACCCAAGCAGCAGGTAATTTGGAGCCTCCTCTGGCCCCGATAAGCGTCCCGCACTGTGGGATCATTCTGGCACCTTTATGGCGCATCAGGAGCTTCCAGTGGTCGCGTTGCGCTGGGGGACCAAGTCTCTCCCCAGCGAGCAGGAAGCAAGGAGAAAGCAAGGAGCAGTGGAAAGCTGCATTGAAACCCACGCAACAGGTACGTTGAAGCCTCCTAAGGCCAAACAAGCATCCCCTCTTAGTCCCCACCTGCAGGGGAGGCTTCTTTTGGTCAGTCCTGAATCCTAGATCCTCAGGGAAGGCATCTGGGCGCCAGCTTTCTCTAGCAGCCAGACCTCATGCATGGTCTAGTCCTTTAGTCAGCTTGGCCTTCTTGGAGTCAGGGGTCATTCTGATTTTGTGCCTCTGCATTGGGTAACCACTTGGCCCTTGGAGTGCAGTTTCAGCTATGTGATGTCACCAGGATACAGGAGTCCTTGAGTCCTTATGTGAGCCCTATTCCTCCAGCAGCCGTCAGAAGTCATGATATTTCTTCCAGTAGAGCTGCTGTCTTCAGATGGAGTGTTCCCTAATCCAAGAAGGTTTTGAGTATGTGATGGTTGAGGTACCAGATGTATCTTGTGCACTAGCCAGTGATTGAAAATAATCTATCACCAAACCTGACCTATTTTCTCGTAGTTGCCAATCTCCTTTTGCAGCACTTCCTATTTGCTTTACTGTAAAATTACAGAGGATCCTGTGTTTCAACAAGGCAGGACCGGCTGCCGACAGGTCAGTCTTCAGCTTGCTGGCCACTCTCCTGCCAGAGTGGATCAAAACTGGTTTTCCCTCCTACACTGACTGGTGGCTGACTTTGCGTAAAGGCCCTGGAGATGACTAGGAGAATCCCTCTCTGGCACCTCCAAGTCAAATGAGGCAGTGCGAAAAATGACTAACAGTTTCTGTCTACTCTCAGATAGCTATTCCCTGCCAGTCAAGCTGGAACTAGAACTAGCGGTGCGGGGTGGGGTGGGAGGGTAGGTCTGAAGCACCCACTCATTTCATGGAGAATATGAACGCAAACCAGCTGGAAGTTTAACAATAATCCCGCCTTTGTTTTGCAGCTTTGTTGTTCAAACATGTATCATGTGAAGCCATTTGTTCGGTGAAAATAAACTGCATTCAATACAACGTTGCCTAACAAAAAATGCTATTTTTTATTGGGCAGATCTATATTTATGATTGTCAGAACGCAAAAGGCAGCATTTGTTACTATCACCCGTTCCACAAGAGAGGAAGGAGTGAAAGAAAGGAGAAAATGACTTCGGAATCTCTACAAAATTGAAATGTGAATACCATTCACTTCTAACTTTTTTAGGTGTACGGCTATTTTAAAAGCATGACCCTCACTAGAATTACAAAGGCATTTTACCTACTAATATTAAAGTGTTATGAGAAGAAAATATTTTTAGTAATACTGAAAGGAAACAATATAAATACGTGTACTTTGTGGGATGCATATCAGTTTAGAACCCCGCAACATTTAGTTTTTCTCTTTTATATGCATTTCCTTTTTCAGGTGAAATTTACACCAATGCAAATTAACAAATCAGTGCATTTTGCGGCAAGATATTTGCGCAATCGTAGCAGATTAAACATATTAATGGCATACAGTATAGTTCTCGGTTGCAGTTGTTTGGGAATATTGGAAACAATATTACTTACCACATGATGTGCTTTTTCCCTGAGTTTTGTCGGGTGGAATTTTGTTGTTACTGAATTGTAAAACTTTATACATGTCCATGTCTTAAGCAGAAAAGTTGCAACGGCATCTTGGTTGTCCATCGCAGGTTTGCTTTGACAGGTATTGCCTGGCAAAAAGAGTATGGAGAAAAATATACATTGCATTTGCGTGAATTTGTTTGGGACAAGCAATGACAAATTGAGCATAAATAACTATTTGCACTTAATTTTACATTTTCTTAAGGACTCTTGATGCAACCCTACATGTTATTTTAGTATATTATACTTTGTAGGGGCCAGTTCACAAAATTGCTTGGTATTTGGAAAGCCAGTGTGCGTGACTTTGTGAATCTAAAGCAATGGTTTGCAATTCCATCAAGTTCTCTCTAGTTTTTCTGCACAGTAATTTGCAAGGTAATGCACAAATGATTTTCAACCTCTAGGTTGAAAGGTTATAGACTGCCCTGACCAGTAACATAGGAAGAACTTAACTGGCCATTGCTGCCAACTTGCACTCTGTGCGGCCTAGTCACAAACTGCATTTTGTGATTTGTTTAGTAGTATTACACTTGTATTACTCAAGCACTAGAAAAATGCTATTCACAAATCTCCATGCAAAGGTCTCGGTTTCTCTTTTCTTTTTATACGTGGAGATCTCTGCCCCAAATACATACGTTTTGTAGTAAATCTAGGAGGGATGAGGGGGAGGGGCAGTAAATTGGGCAATGCTACCTACTAAATGAGATGGGTTAAGGGACAATTAGGAAGGGGTTAGGGAGTTCTCGGTAAGGGTTTGGGGAGGGACAAAGACCATCCAGTAAAGAGCAAGGCCCTTGCTATTCACAAACTGCACTTCTAAAGTTACTATAGCCAAAAAGGACCCAAAAACAGTAGTTCATGTGCTCCAAATTAGCTATCGAGTAAGTCAAGCTCCACACAAGGCCAACCACGGGTAGGGCAGCTCACTCCCATAGAACTAATGAAAGCCAACAAATAACTATATAAATATTTAGGAAAATAAAGGAACCATTTTATTTTCTGATTTTTAAATATCCATATTAGTGGAATTTTAAATCCTGTAAAATTAATATTATTTTTTTCATTATGTTTATCATTTTTAAAGCAACTCCTCTATAATTTTATATAAAGTCTTTTCAAAATATGTTTTCTTAAAGAATCATGTTTAGTGTTAGAACAAGAGTAACTTAGTCTTTAATGTTATTTTTTCTTTATAAACAAGTGCTGTAGACGTATATAGCAAGGATTACCACATCGGCAGCACGCCTGGTAATAAAAAGAGTGATTGTTCTCAACTCCACCACCAATCTCCAGCTGAAGCACATTTCAACACTGACCAATCAGAGTCTTGCTGACCACTTAAGAAATGAAACCACATAATAAATAATTGTTGTTCCCTTCATTATGACGGTGAACATGTTTGTTAGTAGGCCCTTCCTTTTCAGGAATAATTATTTGAGGAGGAGAGAGAGTGCTTACAGGCAAAAGATCAACATTCTCTGATGTGATCCTTGATATGGTTGCAGATTGGGAGCTGAATCCCAATTCACCTACAGCCCATTCCCAGGCTATCCCTGCCTATGTCAAAACGTGGCTTCGCTCTATTTCATGTTCACTGGATCTTTCAGAGGGGCAGCTGTGAGAGCAGTGGCATATAAAAAGCAAGCTAGTCATGATACTTTCATCAGGTACAGAAGAGTGCCCCAGTTTATCACCATGTCACAGTCACTGGTAGAAAGGCAAAGGGTGGCAA
Source organism: Lissotriton vulgaris (assembly GCF_964263255.1). Classification (NCBI taxonomy): domain Eukaryota; kingdom Metazoa; phylum Chordata; class Amphibia; order Caudata; family Salamandridae; genus Lissotriton; species Lissotriton vulgaris. The sequence continues at coordinate 476,596,839 of NC_141694.1, forward strand.
GGGAATTCTATGCCTTTGCCCACTTCCTTCACTTGGTAGATGCCACTGCCTTCAGCCATGGGATACTTCAGTCACCTCACCACATACCACAGCATCATAACGTTTCTGCCATAGACACCGTTGGCACTCCATCAACATGCAAGCTGCGATTCCAGGGGTTGCTCACTGATGTTTGCACTTGCATTACTAGAAGCACACACAATTGCTGTACATTCCAAGAGTCACCACTTGCACATTGCTTGGTTGCTTTTGATTTCAGAGACATGTGGCTCATTGGCATATAACGACACCTCGCATTGTATCATCTGAGGTTAGCATATCTAACATGTTCAAATTCACTACAATACAATACACACATTACCCTCTCATTAACTAGACGTTTGTAGGCAATATGTATTTCATTTAGAATAGAGGCTCTTTTGTAAACAGTTCACATGCTTTTGTAGCAGGTGATGCAGGTACCCTACCGCATACAATAGTTCATACATATGTACACAAGCCATCATAGAACACACATTTTGGATCCTCTAGGCACGATTCAGGTGTTTTGACAACCGTACCATGGTTGGTAGTGCCATACATCCTGATGCTACGGGGGTTATATATAGATCTTGTCCCTGATCTAAGCCCACCTCCAGGCACTCGGGGTGGGGTACATAATAGATGTTATAGTCTTCAGGTGTAGGCTATGTATTTCATTTTTTTCTTAAGCTGCTAGCTTGGCTGCAACATTTATGTTATAAGATAGTCTTTTGTCTAAGATGAATGGTGGACTACTACAACACTGTCTATGTATACCATCCTGAGGCAACTCTGTTTTTCCCATAATGTCATCTGCTAAGATGCTATGCTCTAGTGAGAAATACGTTAACTCTACATTTACAATACCATTCAAACACATCATAAACAACATATAAGCCCAGACTCTCGCATTTTAGGGCAAACATACTAAAACCCTTAATTAACATACATACAACAGGTACACAAATAATTCCTGATTTTGTTTTCGATCCACTTTTTAGTGGTATTGGTACATGCAGGGGTTTCCCTCAGCATGCAGAGGTATTCTCACTGCATGAAGAGGGTTGACTCCCTCATGAGGAGTCTTGCACCCTCCTGTATTTCTGAGTTTGTTTTATTGTCATTAGGACTTTGCCACTTCTGATCAGTGTTAACGTGCTTGTCCTCACTTTCTAAAACATGGTACAAATGGCCTTACAAAACATTGAATTTACTTTTAAGTCATTAGTATGTGGTACTACATATACCCAGGGCCTGTAAGTGAATGCTAATAGTGGGCCTGCAGCACTCATTGTGGCCAACACTAAGGTAGCACTTTACAACACTTCACAGGCCTGTCGTTGTAGTCTGTAGTGCAGTTTTAAACTGCCAATTTAACCTGGCAAAATAAACCTTTCTCCAAGCCTAAACTTTACTTGTTTAATACATATAACTCACCCTTAAAGTAGACCCTAAATAGCCCCTAGGGCTGGGTGCACTGCACTTAAAAAGTAGGATATGTGCTTTTAAGTTTTACATGTCCTGTTAGTGAAAAACTCCTAAATTGGTTTTTATCTACTGTAAGACCTATTTTTCCACAGGATAACATTGGGTTACCTTATTACATTTAATACGCGCTTAAGTTTGATTGGGAACAGGTAGAAATGTTCTTTTTGGACTCAAATGAATCGTAATTTAAAGTCCTCTTTAATGGAAAAGTCGGCATTAAGTCATAATTCCGAAATTGCTACTTTTAGAAAGTTTACATATTCTTGTCCTAAACACATGGTGCATGATACCAGTGTCCTAGGTCACATTACGGTAAATAGCTTAGATGTTGGACTTTGTGTATTCCTCCCATACTGTGAGACAATAGGGCTTAGGTGTGGGAAAGACAAACCATCCTCACAAGATGGGTGGAGTTGGAGCTGTTCCCTGCCCCACTTGTACTTCAAAAGGGGGTTCCTCTGATAGAGAGCGCAGGTCACCCGATCCTTATTCACCAAATATATACGCTAATTGGGCCCATCAATAAATTTTTTCAGGAATCAGGTAACCTTCACAGCGCTACCAGCAATTCGGGATTCTGACTCTCTATATATTTCATGTGTACCTGACTTACCAATCCTCGAGAACAGGTACCTCTGACCACAATGGATCAGGGGCTAAAATTAAGCTCTAGGCAGATAACACTAATACCATATACATTTATTATTTGTATATCCTTATAATAACCACAAACACAGGAAGTTTTAAAAATGTTATCTAAATCATAAAAGGTTTGTATATGCCATGAGAATAAGGTTTACATTAATGAGAACATCTATAACCAAGGTAAAAAACATGATATAACTATGAATCAGGGTGAAAATCATTAATTTTCAGAAGGATACTATGAGAAGGAACATGCTATTTCATCACTAAAGGATAAGTAAGAACAAGGGAACATACTACTGCTAAATGCTAATTGGAATAAACTGAGAGGGTTTGTGCTTCAGAATAAGTGCAACTTCTATAGTAAGGGTAACAGTGGAACATATTAAATATGCAAACAATTCAGCATTTGAGTAAGGGTAGGGAAGAGATAAGGAACATGCTAGAAAGAATACTTCCGTCAGAATTTAAAGGTCAGAGATAAATCACAGGCAAGATTGCTTTATTAAGAAAAATAGGAGAGAAAGATTCAGATGGACGAACACCCACACATATTTTATATTTACCTAGGACAGAATGAGAACTAACCCTGGCCACGGGTCAGTTAGGAAAGGCAAAGCGGCCATTTTAGCAATACTGCGCATGAGCGAAAAATCCCTCCAGAAATACGAGTGCGTCACATCACATGGGTATGACCAACGCATGCGCAGACTGGAATCCCGCATAGCAGCGACCATGTCAGCTTGCAAGCGTAGTTATGATTAATAAACACATAAGCAAGCGTCTCTGGGACACCCACATGTAGTGTAAAAGTGCAAAATTAATAAACGAAACAGATTGATTAGTATTTTAAATGTTAAGCGAGGGGTTTGAATTCAAGCAAGTCGCGTAACGTGCGAATCCTTGCTCCATCAACTCCACCACACACAAAACCCTAACATAAGACTTTTGTGACCCTAGACTTCTAGGAGCCTTGATAGGGGAATGAAAGAACCTTCCAGAACCAGATGTGGGGGTAGCCTAGAAGATTCCCCCCACTTCAAAGACTGCACCATCTTTAAATATTGGACCCTCAGACAGCCTTCTCAATACACTCCTGGACATGTGAACATTAAATAAGAAGAAGGACTGCCTTGTTTCCCAGAGAAGTGCCCTGCTGCTTGAGGCATGCCTTGTTCCTCAGAGCACTGCCCTTTGATTGAGGATTCCCGTGTTTCTTGGAGGAATGCCCTGCTGCTAATAGAGGACTGGCCTGCTGCTTGAAGCCTGCGTTGTTCCCCAAAGAAATGCCCTGCTGCTGAAGGTCTGTCTTAGTTCCTAGAGGCTGTCCTGCTGCTTGAGGCCGTCCCTACTCTGTGAGAAGGAAGACTGAACCTGCTCCCTTCATCCCAGGGTACACCAGTGACTCCAACAGTCAATTAGCTGACTTCTTGGTCTGAGTTACAGGGACACAACAAGCTCCTGCTGGAACTGATGGCTGCTGCCTTCTGATGGAGTGAATTCCTGATCCCAAAGAGGTGCATCCCCAGGTCCTGGACCCTTGACTGGCATCAGTGGAGCACCTCCTGTGAAGAAGGGAGACATCCTGAAGATTCAGGCTCTTTGTGTCCATGAACAGGCCTGTTCACAAGCTGAGATGCTGTCGCCCACTGTGACTATCAACGTGAAACTCCAATGAGCCTGACTATTTGAACTACAGCGATTGCTCACTGCCGACCAGCAATGCGAGATCTGGACTCCACACTACAGCAGCCACAGCCCGCCATGACTGCCAACTTGAAGCTCCAGCAACATCCATCTTTGACGCCCAACCTCCTCTTCGTGTTACAGTGACGACCTTCCACAACACCCTCCCTGCTCCTAGCAGCCTCCTCCACTGAAAACGGGATTCTTCTAATCAAACTTTGAGAAGGTTACTTTTTCAGCAGGACTAACCTAGCTCCTGTATCCAGCGTGCTTATCAGCACAGGGTCCTAGACTTGTGACTTTCCATAGGTCTAGCACAGTCATATGACTGTGAGTGGTGCTCTGTTTTCTTAGGTGCTCTGCTCACCCAAAACTTTGAAATTCAACATCTTTTGGTCTGCTGATTGGATCTTTGGGGTATTGGTCTCATTTTATTAATTAAAATGTATGCTATTTTTCTAAATTGGTTTGGGGTTTTTTTGTGTTGTGTTTTCACTTTAATACTGTTTGTGTACTCAATAAATACTTTACACATTGCCTCTAAGTTAAGCCTGAATGTTTCGTGGCAAGCTACCAGAGGGTAAGCGCAGGTTAATTTAGCAACTTTGTGGTTCACTCTGACAAAGATAGTGGTTGTTGCTTGAGGAGGATATTTTAACCCCACAACCAATAACTCAATGTATTACGCTCAGCTTTATGGGGGACCAGAGACCCAGCTGAGTAATGTAGTATAGACCCAAATCTAGTGCGACACCTCAATGCACTCTAGTGTGATGGGTGTCCTTACCAAGTGGAGGCAGTTCTGGTGTAAGTGCTGAGAGGACCTCTATTGCTGAGCCAGAAAAGAAAAAAAGAACATTATATGCTTCTCCTTCCATTCAAATGCTCAGAACACCCACATAACATTATTGTACAGGAGGGTCCTGAGAATGATCAGGCTGACCCTCAGCACTAAGATGGGAGAGTTGAGCAGCAGAGAGAGAGTAAGTATATTTCTGGAATAGTCACTTAAATGCACACATGTCCTGAGAGAATGGCATCCTGTGATGTGTTCACTTTGAACTTTTTTTAATCTCCCATGTTACATTTGATGTTATTTGTGTGTTATGAAGGATTTAAACTTGTAACATTGCTAATATGCATGTATAATAGTAGTTTTGTTTTGAATGACTAACCATTGGCACAATAGAATTAAACCCACCTTTCATATTAGTGATCACTTACATTTCCATTTTGACAAATTTAAATTATGTGATGCTGGCATTGTGTACCTTAACCTGGCTTTCCTAACCACCAGGTATGTTTTGCCCATTCCTGTACCAATTCACAAAATTAATTCTTAATGTGTGACATTTTTGATAAATATTCAATAAGGTAAAATCCTTTATAATGCTTTATTGCCCTGTACAAATACACTCTCAGCTCAGGTGAACAATATGTGGAGATGCTGAAAACCATATTTCTTTACTGTTAGTATATGAGTAGTCAAATAAATAAGCTCTTATCACAACCCTTTCACCTTCTTTGAATGTCTCATTCATAATATAGTTTGGCAAATATCATTTCTAAGTATTAAAAGGGTACAAATATTAGTATTACATTTTAGGATAACAACACGTTTGTTAAACTTTCCGATGCCATCCAACGTCACGGTGGGCGTCGGACGGCCGGGGGCCGTCGGATCTGTGCATGCTTCAGATCCGGTCCGGTCCTCGGATGCTTGATTCCGTTCTGGGAAGGACATGGCTTTTGTAGTTCGGACTGGACTGTTCCCATGGGGCAACAGGGTCAGAGCTGATTTGCATATCGCCATTGTCTAACCCAGGGTGGTGTGGAGTGCAAAAAAACGATGGATTTGGGCCCAGATCTTTTGACGGGGGGAGTGTGTGACATTGATCCACATTCAGTCCATCACTTGTTGTTTTTGCAATTGCCGCCCTAGGTGCGCTGGGGATGCCCAGACGTGGGTCCCAGGCACTCCACACCACTGGAGTCAAGCTAGCCGGGCTGATGAGAGGTGTTACCTCGAAACCGGTCCGGTCCTCGGATGCTTGATTCCGTTCTGGGAAGGACATGGCTTTTGTAGTTCGGACTGGACTGTTCCCATGGGGCAACAGGGTCAGAGCTGATTTGCATATCGCCATTGTCTAACCCAGGGTGGTGTGGAGTGCAAAAAAACGATGGATTTGGGCCCAGATCTTTTGACTGGGGGAGTGTGTGACATTGATCCACATTCAGTCCATCACTTGTTGTTTTTGCAATTGCCGCCCTAGGTGCGCTGGGGATGCCCAGACGTGGGTCCCAGGCACTCCACACCACTGGAGTCAAGCTAGCCGGGCTGATGAGAGGTGTTACCTCGAAACCGGTCCGGTCCTCGGATGCTTGATTCCGTTCTGGGAAGGACATGGCTTTTGTAGTTCGGACTGGACTGTTCCCATGGGGCAACAGGGTCAGAGCTGATTTGCATATCGCCATTGTCTAACCCAGGGTGGTGTGGAGTGCAAAAAAACGATGGATTTGGGCCCAGATCTTTTGACTGGGGGAGTGTGTGACATTGATCCACATTCAGTCCATCACTTGTTGTTTTTTCAGATTCGGCAGCACCCCGGCGAAATGTCTGCCGCAGCGAAGCAGCTAAAGAGTCCACAATGTCAGTCCTTCTGTTTATGAATAAATTATCCTTATATCTAATGTTATGTTAATATGGGTAATTGAAAATTAGAAAGGTTGTGCTCAGTATGAACTAGAGCAAGAAAGAGATCCTCGTCTACAAAAGAGCATATTTACAAAGGTAAAACTACATGCTCTTACACTTTTAAGTAACTTTACTGTTTTGGGATAATCGCAAAATCCAAGATTAACGGTATTCAAAACAGTAGACTTACATATCCCCTCTCCCCTGAAATGGGGTGTCATCAGTAAAAACTTTATCGACCGCATATTTACCACCAGTAGTGAATTTGCAACCATATTTGACATTCCACGCACTTTGCAGGACCTCTGCAATCAGGGCAGAGCTCTCCCTGTGAAAAAGCGTAAGAATGTTTTTTCGTTTATTAAAGCTAATAAAAGATAAATAAATCAATTATGTCAAGGGGGTCGTTCTGCAATCGAAAACGGGCTGAGGAGGGGAGCAGGCAGACACACTTTCCCTCATCTGCTGCTGGGGCCCTGACAATGCTTGTTCCCCCTGCCGCCGTTGTTTCCAGCTTCACGGCTGCAGTTGGGGGGAACTAAAGCTCCCAGCAAGCCCTGGGACAACATCCGGCTCCGCCCATGCATCTCGAGGACTAGCGCGCCCAGAGGCGCTTATATTGAGGAAGCTTCCACTAAGGAGCGGGGTCGTTCCGCAATCGAAAACGGGCTGAGGAGGGGAGCAGACAGACACACTTTCCCTCACCTGCTGCTGGGGCCCTGACGCTGCTTGTTCCCCCTGCCGCCGTTGTTTCCAGCTTCACGGCCGCAGTTGGGGGGAACTACAGCTCCCAGCAAGCCCTGGGACAACATCCTGCTCTGCCCACGCATCTCGAGGACTAGCGCGCCCGGAGGCGCTTAAATTGAGGAGGCTCCCTCCGCGTCGCGGACGCGCGCGGACGCCGGGCGAAGCCCGGGCAAAGGGCGGGCCGTCTGTGGCCGTCCGGGGACGACGAGGGACAGGACAGGCCATCCCTCTAACACTCACGATCCAGCATCATGGGTAAGCGTAAACTGCATTCTCCTACTGCCGGTGGGGCTCTAAAGGCTAAAGTCCCTCGCAACTCTGAGCGTTTTATATCGTACCTGACCAATGCAGTGGGAGTGCTTAGTACAGAAATTGCTAACACTGAACGAGAACTTGGGTTAGAGGCCTCTAAAGATAAAACTGAGGGTGAAGCTACATCGAGGTGATCTACAGCCCAAATACCCCTGGAACCCAGGATTATAATTGAGCATCCTAAGGCTCCCACTCCAGTTAACCCTACAAGTCAAGACGTCCCAGGTCCGGGAATCTTAGAGTCCTTAACTCCAGTGATCAACTCCCAAGGGGTTGGGCCAAACCACAATACAAAACAAGGAAAGAGACAATACAAAAGAGGGAAGATCCAAAAAACTGACCAGGGGATTAAAGGAACATTGAGTCCACTGGAGTCTACGATTAGGGACATGGTGGAGAATATTCTTACAGAAAAAGTGGAATCCACACTGACATCAATTGCTAAGGACATAATCGATGTATTAAATGAATGTGTTGCTGGGATTTTAAAAAAATGTGAACAATTGAACACATACTTAGCCACTAAAGAGCTACCATCCCCTGAGTCTAGAGGCGATATCCTGATAGCCCAGGGTTTTGAGAAAAAACGTTTATAAGCGGGAGGAAAGGGAAATCTAAGCAATTGGCCAGTAAGGTAACGGAATTGACTGTACTTCCAATTTGTCCGGTCCAACAACAGGATGATTCTAACACACAGGATCGAGGGATGACATCTCCTCCCTTTGACCTAGATACAGACAATAGGAAGGACCTCACAAAAGTTAAATTCATCCACCAGCCAATTATTAACCTCCCCCCGGAGGCTGCTCCCTTTGTTGCTATTATAGCTAATGTCCCTCAGTTAAGGGTAGGAGAGAGGGAATCACCACAGTCACTATTAACCAACATTAAAACTTGGTGTAATGAAAATTGTACAGGGGAGAAAGATATAGTTTCCAGAATCCTAACAGGTAGACGGGTGGGGTGGCTGGGTCGAACAAAAATATCCATGAAAGGGGATTGTGTGATCGTAAATTTTGACAACCCGAAGGAGGCTTCTCGACTCTTCTGGGATGCATCGTGCCTGGATAGAGCTGACCAAGGAATCTGTGCACTCCCACTAGGATTCTTCTATCCTCCCTTTCATCCTCCCCCTCTAGAAGATAGGGGTACACTTTCTAGAAAAGACTCTAGCTAGAGGGACTTTTTACGTACTTCATTACCCAACACAAAACAGGAGCTGGTTTAAAGTTGGACCACGATTAATACAGCTTTACGCCCGAAACCATGCTTAGATCCCGGTACTAAAAAGAGGGAGGCTTTGTCTCTACAAAATAGATTTTCACCATTGTCACAACTGGGTGAGACGGATTGACTTATAGATTCACCAGGGGAACCCCAAATACCTCTACAAATTGAAGAACCCAATTCTGATACACTTAATAGAAAGGTGAAATTAATGAGCTGGAATATTGCGGGGTTACGCTCCAAAAGAGATGATAACATCTGGCTAAGTTATATTTAGCAATCCGACATCATAGCGATCCAAGAGACATGGGACAGTGGGTCCGATTTTTGGGTTTCGGGTTATTCATCATTCTTCATCCCAGCAAGTGGCACGGTAGCAGGAAGAGATAAAGGGGGCCTTATGCTCTTGGTAACTGTAAACATAGCGGGCTTAGCCAAGCAGATCGCTTCTCCTTTTTTAAACCTGCTAATAGTGGAAATTAGTTTGACGAACGATACCAAATTATTAATCATTAATTTTTATAATTCCATGTTAGACGGCTCGCATAATGAGCACCTCTGCACTCTTGAAAATTTTCTTCTGAAATACAAGGAGAAGCAATCCTCTTTTGTACACTTCATTTTGATGGGGGATTTTAATACTCACTTATGTAATTTAAATTGTCAATTCAAAGATAGGCACGGACCAGCAAATGCAGTTCATCAACACTTTGAACATAGCCCCAAAGGAGAAGCTTCGGAGGCCCTTCTTTCAAGTGCTGATCTTTATGAACCTGGGTTCCAGGATAGGAATGACCGAGTTGTGACCTACAGTGCCAGGAACTCAGAATCAATAATTGATTACATATTCATGTCGCCAGGTTTGCTTGGTTTTGTGATCATCTATAATGCAGTGGTATCTGCCTTTAGTGATCACAACCCGGTAATCCTTGAACTGGATAATACCATTAAATTCGTAAATAGTCAGGCTAACCCAGTGGCAGAAACTGCTATATTAGCGAAAGACCAAGGGAGGAGGTTAAAGTGGAGCAAAGTAACCCCACCGGATTTTTTTAATACTCTAAACATGATAGCTAGCCATGAACTAGACATTTGTATGGATTCCTCCAGGTGGGGTTGGAAATGATTACGTCATTTGAAAAAATCTGTACCCTCGTGGCAAAAGAATTAACTGTTAACACTCGGAAAAAAAACTGCCTAGCTAGGGGATGGTTTGATAACAAGTGCTCCAGAGCCCATAATAACCTTTTGAGGGCCCTTAAAAAGTCCCCCAGGGATAAAAATGAAGTTACAACCCTTAGGAGGGAATATAAAGTTACGTTGCAGACGCGCAAAAGTGTTTTAAAAAAGGATGCTTGTTCAGCCCTAATGGACAAGGCGACATTGAGGGACAGTTCTAGTTTCTGGGCTATCGTCAACAATCCCTTGTTCACAGGTATTGAGAATGATACCCTAGAAGTCAACATAAGCGAGAAAGATTGGTTGACCCATTTTAAAGATATTTACAGGAGTAACATGGAACTAGAACCCTTTGTACCATTAGAATTAGATACTGGCTGCCCGGCACGTCTCTTTTCGCTAGAAGAAGTTAGGAAGGCAATTGATAATACAGCAGGAAAAAAAGCCCCAGGGCCCGACGGTGTCCCAGCGGACATGTATAAGGCCGATGTTAGTTTCTGGGCTAAATTATTAACAAATGTTTTTAACGCCTCCATAACATCAGGGCTCCCAGAATCATGGTCCCGTTCAACTATTATACCTGTATTCAAGAAGGGTCAAAGAGGAGATCCAAGGTGCTACAGGCCCATATCGCTCCTATATTCATCTGTCAAAATACTAGGGAAGGTGATTTTAGCTAGAATAGACGACTGGGCTGGGAAAAATAACATCCTTTCAAATACCCAATATGGGTTTAGAGCAGGTAGAGGGACGGAAGATCAGTGTCTCAACCTGCACCTAATCTTGAATAAATATACGGTGGCATCAAGGGGTTCGGTCTACCTTGGGTTCATGGACCTGTCCACAGCCTTTGATCTTGTAAACCGGACCAGGCTGTGGACTATGCTCCTGGACCTAGGGCTAGACCGACCCCTGGTGTACTTTTTGGCTGAGGTACACCGGGATTTACATGCTTCAATAAGAATGACACAAGAGGGTGTTTGTACTACAAAGTTCAAGTCTGGTAGAGGGGTACGCCAAGGGTGTATTTTAGCCCCAATGCCATTTACACTTTATATAAATAACTTGGAAGAGTCTTTGGGCAAGGCTACTCTAGACGTACCGCGTTTTGGAGGAATTTCAACACCAGTACTCCTCTACGCGGATGATGCCGTTTTACTGGCACGAACTCCCTTAGGCTTACAAAGACTATTGACCTCTTTTGGTGCTTTTATGTCTTCACTTGATCTTTTGATAAACACTGGAAAGTCGCATGTTATGGTAGTGGGTGGATGGAAAAATAATGTCAACACCTTTTACTGTAATGAGTCAGTAATTTCGAGAGTTAAGGTCTTCACCTACTTAGGGGTGGTATTTGATGATAGAGGTACGCGGGCCCCCCAACTTTTGGCAAAGGCTAACGCGATGAAAATATCTTCAGCAGCTATATTGGGCTTTGCTAAACGTTTAGGGGGGAAACCAACTGAAGCCATCTTATCCATATATAGAGCCAAAACAGTCTCAATTGCAAGATATGGGGCCACCATATGGGGATACAAACACTCTGAAGCTATTCAAAGACAGGAGAACAAATTCCTATGTGCACTCTTAGGCTTACCCCAATCGGCAGCTACTTTCGTCACCCATCAGGAGATTGGGATGGGTTACATCAGAGACATTATAAATATGGCCCCTATCCTACTGTGGATAAAAACCTCTCTCTTAATCATGCGATTTTAAAGGATTGTATGAATTTGGAGAATATGAAAAGTATCCAGTGGATGTCCTATATTAAAAATACCTCTAGGGAACTGGGGCGCCCAGAAATCTTCACTAACCCAGAGGGACTGGTAAAAGCAGATCTGGGTTGGGTCAAAACCAACTTTATTAAGATCAGAGAATTGGAGCGGGAGGCGATTCAACTAAGGAAGCCATCGGTAAGGGAACACTATTTATTAATTTCATCCTTTTTATCCAACCGTACCTCACTGTTGTGACGGTCCCGTTCCATTGTTGGGTTTTGACCAAATTCAGAGTCAATCAAATCCATTTGCTGCTAAATTATTGATTACAAGTGAGGGTGCAAGCATTGTTTAATAAGGTGATTCCCTACTTTTTCAGTGTATTAATCCTGGCAACTGTTTGTCTCTTTTGATTGCTATGCAACTGATGTATTTACAAACTTTTTCTGACAAGTGAATATAAGGGTTGAAAGTTTTGTCTCAGTTTTGGGCACATTATATAGGAGCAACATTGTTTATAGTGACATGAAAGTGTTCTTTTTATCATGGTGTGTATCTTATGCTATGTATTATATATTTTTTGTTTCAGATATTACTATATGATTTGTGGGAATTGAATTTTTAATCCTGAAGAAGGTGTTGGCTTTAAAAACGATTGCCAAACCGAAACGCGTCGATGCACTTTGAGCTATGACACATTACGTTTTTGTGAATACAACTACTCAAACTTCAATATGAACATATGATTTGGAGTGTGACCAGATTCTTTGACTACTGTTGTTATCTCAATTTTAATTGGAACCATTTTCCTCATTAATTTTCCCACTGTATGTTTATGATTCTATGTATATTTTTAGTGATAAAACACTGTGTATTAGAATTTTTAATTGAAATAAATTGTGCACTTTTTTAATTTGTTGTTATTGTTATTAATTTGCTCCATATTTGTTGCTCAAACTAATGTTGTGTGAAAGGATGTGTACATAAGCATTGGCTAGTGTGAGTTCACCCAAAGGGGAAACTTTTTTTGACAAAATGGTTAAAGTCAAGTACAGCGCTAAGCTAAAAAGGTCCTGCAGCAAAGGGCTGGAGCAAAACAGCTCCCAGCAAAGGAGAGTCCTCCAGGTTCCCCAGGCAAGGCAGAAGGGACCAGCAACACAGTCCATCAGGCATCCAGGGGCTGGGCAGGATCCAGGGAGGCAAGCCTTCCCCTGGGCCCCAGCAGCAGCACGCCCCTGGCAGATTCTAATCAGGAAACAAGAACATTCTCATGGGGTCACAGCCCCCTTTTTATACAGCAAAATCCTTTGTTGTAGAAGGTGCAGGCAAGGGGCGAACCAGATGCAACTGGTTCCTGAGCACTTTGTTTTGCTCAGCCCCTCTCTCTATTCACAGGCTACGCTAGGGTCATCATTCGCACCACAGGGGGCGGAGCCAGCATTGTGTGGGGAAAGCCCAGCCCTATTCAGGTCCCAGGTGCACTCCTCCCCAGCCATCAACATGCAGATCTCTCCACTCACCACCGGGGCAGACCCATCCTGTCTCCTGGAGCCAGGCACACCAGCCAGCTCCAGCCAATCACAAGCCAGCACATTCACTGCACAGACACACCAAGTTCTAGAAGTGGCACTTCCACACTAGACACATTTATGCCGCACACATCATCGCGCAGCATTAAATCTCACGAGCTCGCACATACCAAACTCGACCCTGCACACCCCACACATCAGGAACTACCATGGTCACACATATTCCCCATGCATTCCTATGGGAGGGCAGGTCACGCTCACCAAACATACATAGAGAGCGCACGCACTTCACAATGGACCACCGTGAAAATGTGAGCAGAGGCCTAAAATCACCAACACCAGGTTACAGAAATAGGCTAGGAAAAAGCAAAAAGTTTCGGGGTGAACCTGCCAAAAGGGCCGGGTCCAACAGGGGCGATGCAAATGCACTGGTTAGCAGTGGTAAAGTGCTCAGAGTCCCAAGGACAACAAAAAGAATCAGCAAAACCTGGAGATAAACGGCAAAACATTTAGGGGAAGACCTCCCTAAGGATGACAAGTCTAACAAAAAGCATGTCCTAGCTGTGCTCCGTGTAAGGTATCTGAAACTAAATGTGCTTAATGTAAATTAAAAATGCACATCTGTCAGTGTTCTTTTATATACAGCCTTCTATTGATTGCCAAAGCTAGATGTGTCAATTACATATCACCCCCATTAAATGGAAACATTAAAAACTGTAATAGCATTACACACTGAAGTAGCCTAGGTTAATGTTTTATTTAAAAGACAAGTGTGTAAATACTGGAAAAAATGGAACATGTAGGTATCAATTCTAAACGATATTTCCTACGGTTGAAGCCATCTTCACAAATGTCATACATCTCCCCTCTACCAAAGGAAAACATTTACAAAAGATTGACAAAACATGCAGTGGGCAATAGGAGCAAGCATGCGACAGAAATAAGTATTTGTATTAGAAATAACTGCTTTCCTGTTAGGCAGTTGTGCTCTGTAAGCTGAGCAACATATGTACAATTACTTTTAGATTCAGAATCTTACGCACCAAGTAAAGAACATGAAGTAATTCTTAATCAACATCATTAGTGTATGTTTGTACATTTGGCTAGGCTTTCATAAGGTCTACAGCCAGTCACAAATCCTAGCTGTTCTGGAAGGCAATCTTTAATTCTGATTTTTGTAATGCATGTGGCTCATGCATTTGCTTAGCCCGTTTCTAAAAGACAGGCCGCGTTCCGACTGCTAATTAGCTGGAGTGCCTGCGCACATACTGAAGGAGCTGGGTTCTAGGTTCTAGATTTGCCTAGAACCTTGAGCCGATTGTACTTTTTCTCAGAATGAAAGTGTGGGGGGGAGAAATCATTAGCTGATCAATCATTTCAGTGCCAATTTACTATGACTCTTAAGAATCACAGACTACCGATTAAGATTAATTAGTTGGAGTGCCTGGGCGCATACTGAAGGGCCCCGGTTTCATGTTCTCTATTCGCTCTGAAACCTCGAGTCGATTATACTTTTTCTCAGCATGAAAGCATGGGGGAGAGAGAAATTGTTAGCAGATCAATCAGTTCAGTTCCAATTTACCATGACTCTTTAGAATCACAAACTACCAATTAAGATTATTTAGTTTATTACAAAGCCAAGAATAACTGGATGTACAGGATTCTCAAAGTGAGGGTGTAGAGATACATTGTAACTAATACAATGCCAAATCTATGGATGAAGTTATTAGGATACAAATGATTAAGGAGCAGGTATCCAGGTTCCCCTTCATCTGAAGTCTGTGGCTGTAAATAATTAATCTGTCCCTGCACTAGCACTAACGTTACATCCCGACATAGCATTTACCAAGGCAAGACCAGTTAAGGTGTCCACCTGTGAAGCCTTCCTAAGATGTCACCCCAAATTAGTCGGGTCAAGCAGCATAGAGCTACTAAGACAGAGCTCATTCTAAGATTCCCCCTCCCTCAAAGCAAGGCAGAAGTCACCGGACACTTTCCCTAATCTCGATACATCAATATCACAGGTAGTATCCCAGGATCCCTTGCGACTTACGTCATCTGTTCAGGCCACCTCCTCATAGGTAAGTGTCCAGCAGGAAGCAATGCTCCCAAGCTTGGCGAGATGACCTTGATTCCAAGGCTCCCTCCAATGAGAAAGTACAACAGTTCTCCACTATCTGTATCAACACTAAATGTATCCTCTTCTCCCTAAGTCTAACTCTTAAAACAAAGACATTATTCTAACTAACAAGGATTATTCTTCCACCTGAAGCAGAAACAAGATAAAGAACAAATCCAAAATGCAAATGAAATTCAACTATTAAAACTAATGTGAGAGCTTCTAGGGAAATTGCATTTCGGTCCAACAGAAATCGGCCAACATAAGAAAATGGCACAAAGGCATTATGAAATTACATATAAAATGAACACTCCTTTGTGAACACTTCTAGATTAACACATTGCATAAGCAATTCAAATACGTGAATAATTTTCAGCAGCATGTACAATTTCTACACGTTAATGTCTACAGCTAATCACATATGGTTTTAACATTAATCTGTTTGCGTTTACATTAAAATGCCCTTACCACCACAATTCATGTTATTAGTTATTACAGTTCACGTTCTACTGTCTCATGTTAATACAACAAGGGATTATATGCAGGTTCGAACTGCTTGTGATTGTGAAGCCCCCCTACAAAATGAGAAGTACATTTTGCATTACATCAAATACTAAATAATATTTCCTACAGTTGAAACCATATTCACAAATGAAGGGCATATATTTCACCTCTACCGAAAAAATAACTTTTAGAAAAGATCGACAAAACATGCATGAAATGGGTGCAAGCACTCGACAGAAATACCTATTTGTATTTGAAATAACTGCTTTCCCGTTAGTCAGTTGTGCTCTGTCAGCTGAGCTACATATGTACAATTACTTTTAGATTTAGCTCCTAACACACCAAGTAAAGAACATGAAGTAATCCATAGTCCGCATCATTAGGGTATGTTTGTACACTTGGCCAGGCTTTCATAAGGTCTACAGCCAGTCACCAATTCTGGCTGTCCTGGAATGCAGCCTTTAATTCAGATTTTGTAATGTATGTGGCTCGTGGTTCTAAAAGACAGGCCGCGTTCTGACTGCTAATTAGCGGGAGTGCCTGGGCACATACTGCATTTGATTGCTGGCTCTGAGCTCGTTCTTTTAGGGAGAAAAGTAATCAGCTCTGTTGACATTGCGCATGTGGGAAGGTCACTGGAGGCTTCTCACAGACCTTTCTGAAGACTCTGGAAGAGTTCAAATCTAATGGCAGAAAAAAACAGAAATGGCCCAGCTCTATAAACAGACTAACATTATTATTTTTGGATGGTTAGAGATAAAGCTTTTACCACTTAGTTTTCTTGTTTTTGTGCAGGCTTCTGGTCAAATGCATTTGGTCTCTGTAGAGTGAAATTAACAGCTGTAGCCTGAACTGAACAGTAAAGTTTTTAGATTTCACCTGAATTGGGGGTGTCTCTTCCATAAAGGGAGGTAAAACAAAAGCCATAGGATCTGCTCCAGGGCCTTTACTGACTGCACCGGGAGCTTTTTAATAAGTGAAATGCTATTTTGTTTGAAGCACTGAAAATCCTTGCACCTTTCCTATGTGAACTTCAGCTCTTCAACTGACTGTGGTGGTCATATAAGCTGGAGATTTCTTCCTTCTTGCTGAAGGTCTTTTAAATCTGGACCTCTGTGGGCCCTACTCCTGTTGGTGACTGCAAACTATGAAGCTCAGTAATGTTTACTTCCTCTTGGCTGAGAGCGCTCCTGAACACACTGCTGGAGCTCTGCTGGCTTGCCCTGCATCTAAAACGTTAAGCCAACCCAAGGCGTCCAGACATGTAGACACAGTTCACAGAAGCCATCTTTGCTCTCACCAAAGAACAATGAATGGTTTGCTCGAGAAGGTGCTTCTACAAGTTCAGGTGATCTGAGCAGTGAGTGGTGGGCTGACTCTCTCCCTCTTTGCATCTATTTTCAGATTCATTTGACACAGCAGCAGTTCAGCACACGGTTTAGCTTGCCAGCTATTCGAATCAAGAGAAGATGTTGTGGCCTGAAAGGAGCCCGTTATGCCTTTGGACTTGTCTGTTTATGTGATCAGGCAGTAGATGGACCCTAAAGTTATTGAGGATGGTCCCCACTGAGCAAAGAGCTACTGACACGATGCCTCTTTAACTGCTACATGCTAAAATAGCCCCATTTTGTATTACCATCACTAAACCCAAGAAGTACACAAACTTTCCGGAACAAATAAATGCAATTTATAGACTCTGAGACACTATCCTCTTCCCTTGCATTTCACCAGGTACATTCTCAATTATTTTTCATCATGTTTGCTTTGTTCTTGCCTCGATTTGGAAGTGCATTTTACCACCCATTAATAAAGAACCCAAGCATAATTATTGTGAATTCATCATTTTGTCAGCTAGTGATTTGGGACTTCTTTTGCTTGTGAGCACTCTTTAAACCCTTCAACAATTCCCTAACTGCATTGTTGTGGTATTGAACTTTTCATTCGAAGATTGTGCCAACTTTCAAAATATTCTAGTGATCGGTAACATTATACAGCATGTTTAGGTATAATCCCTCTATGTACCGAATTATCAATTTAGACCAATATTTCATTGTGTAAATTGTTGATTATGTGGTGTATGTTCTTCGATATGACATACCTATTATTTTGTAAATATATTTATATATTGAGAAGTTATTATTAAGTGCTGTGTAACCAAAGTTGTGGATTGAAAATGGCATATCACAACTATGACAGTTGTAATAATGTATGTAGACCACGTCCCTTGAGCTAGGGTTTGAGAGCTCACTCACATTTGCCTGGAGAATCATCCTGTATATCAGTCCCCACTTCCTCCCTGAATTACTGCCGAAAACGTAGGAGATAACTTCACTCCATATCATTATGGAAACAGCTTTCAGCCCTATATTTTTAATGTACCAATCAATGCTATCAGGTGTGTTAGGCTGATTAGTTCATGGAAAGCAAACTAAGACAACAATGCCCAGAATGCAATAGGTTGTTAGAGAGAAATACAGCACTAGAAACAGTGCCCTTGACAACGTGGAGTGCGGGGGCCACCCTATCCCAAATTCTTTTAAGATCTGGTTTGCTTATCAATAGTTATATGGTACGGTTACATGAACTAGTGTTTGACGTCGTATAGGGCCGTATGTCAGAACATTGATATAAATATCATATGTCATAAATGGTGTGGTCTAAATGTCGTTTGCAAATTTATGGCCCAATTGGGCGTGTGTTTTTTTTTTATAAACGGTAATAGAGCAATTTGTTCCCAAATGATATTTCGGACACAATATTTTTGCCACGTATTATGTAGGCCACAATATGTTGTTACCATTACGTTGTACAGTACAATGGATCTGTTTAAGAACAAAATTTCCTGTTCTTATGCTTTGTAAGATGCTTGGTGAGCATTCCGAGAAATACTGCAGTGGCATATAAAGAACGTAGAAATTAAATGTTTTATGTGCTTTAATTCTTCTACCGAGATTAAATTCAGGGCATGCCAAGTCGTCTAATGTGCAGGTAGGTGACCTGCTTTAACAACCTCATCAACCTCTCTGGAATTGGCAAAGCATATGATAGAATGAAGGTCTTCCTAGAGGAAAATGTGAAATACATTTCCAAAGTCCTTGGGACATATGTCTTCCTCATAGACACCCTCTTTACTTTTATGCCGTCGTTAGTGTCCAATGCACTCTGAGCGAAATGCCAAACTCACTTTAGAGTGTGGTGTCATGTGCAGGTGTTAGTGTCTGCTATTGCCTTCACCCTGCGCCTGTTGAAATTGAGTAACCCATCACATCCCGACATGAACACTGTGTGGTAGTTTTACTGAACTTGGTTCAAGCAAAATTAGCTATTTTCCTCGTTTAACTGAATTGATAGGATGGCTTTAGAAGGCATACTAATATAAGAGAATTTTGAGGAAGTATATTTGGGGACATGTCACGGAACATTAACATCCCATATCTTTCCATCATAGTCCTTGTTTATGAAGACGGGTCATCAGTCTGGAGACATACAACTAACCCCGCGCGGAGCTGGCGTAGCGGGACTACTCGGAGGTCCATGAAGTTGGGAACAAACTCCACTCTGCTCCGCCACCCGCCTATTAAAAAATTAATAATACTTCATTAAAACCCCAAAAATAAACACTTACCTGTACTGCTGGCGTCCCCGGGCTGCCCTCCTCCTCTTCCTCGCCGTGTCCAACTTGGGTCAATCATCTTGCAAAAACTGCACATGCATCATATTAACTGTTATGCGCATCATGTCTCAAGGAATGACAGATAAGTCAGTATTACTGACGTATCTGTCGGCGCAAAACTGACGCATTGATGGAGTTGTGTCAGAAGCGTGATGCAACTCCAGCAATGCAGGGGAGAGGGCTATGAATATAGTACTGCGTCACCCTTACGCCTGCTATCAGGCAGGCGTAATGATTTGACGCAATGGCGTCCTAGAAGTGGCGCACTGAAATCTTAAAGCTTTCAATGCGCCACCTCTATGAGGCTGGGATGCAGTGAAATGCCCACCCTGCATGCATTATACCTGACGCAGGTATAATGTAGCCCAGGGTTTACAAAGAGACACATCTGCCTAGATGCATCACTTTGTAAATAGGGCGCAACATGGTGCATTTTTTACAGCGCTGGTGTGTCACAAAAAGTGACGTGCAAGTGGCGCAAGGGCTCAAAAATGAGCTCTCAGAAGCAATGCACAATTACGCTGAGCTGGTAGCCTTTTTACCAAGTTGCTGGCCTGCTATCATAAAACATGGGAGTTATGTTGTAGCTCTCAATGGGGTGTTGAGTGGACAGTATGCTTCATTTCACTGTTTCTCAAAGTCCAGTGCTGCAAAAAATGATTGCAAATAAAGGTACACTGAAAACATGCTAGGGAATATTTAATGGCTGAAAAGCATCTGTTTCCTCTTATTACAATCTGACTATGGTGGCCTCTCTTGTGACCAGTCCAGGGAAGCCCCTTTTGGGGCAGCGGTGCATTTTGGAAATCATGTTAGCATAACATAACATAAGAAATCAGCAAGCTGAGGCTGACTGGAGATTGGACGTCAGCGACTGCAGCTTTGATGGTGATCCTGGTCTCTGTCTGTTCCCAAAGTAAAATGTTGCCAAAAAATGTTCAAAGTCACACTTCTTCTACTTTGAGAATGGGGGGATACACTCTAACACTAACCATTGGTCCAAGACCTGGGGATAAAACTTAGGGTTATGACTCAGTTCAATAGAGGCTAGCAGCCCAGGGCAGGTGAAGTTGGGCAGGTCCAGTTGAAATTGGTCAGCTGCACAGGGTCAGGGTGAGAGGCAGAACCTTTCTTCCACTGGTCAGATATCCCTGGACCCACCCAGAGGTGTGGCTATCATAATAGACTAGCCATCCCCTTGTGGCCATTCCAAACCAGTTCTGTAGCATCTCCTCCCCCCACCAGGATAGAAGTCAAGTTGTCTAGGAAGACAAAAGGGAGTCAGGTCTAGGTGTGAGCCACCGCTGCCAGTGTCAGCCTAGGATTCTTTAGAAGCTCAGGAAGGAGCTGAGCACATCCCGAGGCTATACTGCTCAAGGAAGAATAACATCTCTCTTTTGTCCCCTTTCTGGAAAGAATCTACATCTCACCACAGGGGAGCATTCAGCAGCCATGTGACACTGAACCCCAGCAGAAAGACCATTTTGGCTTTAGGCAGCAAAATGACAACTTTCTTACGTTATGTTGATACAGCATAACCTAATGTTTTCCTAAGGGAGTGCCAGCCTTGCCACAGAGAAAATTACCTTAGATGTCTTTCACTGCCAGAACATATAAAATAATAAATGTACAATCCCTACTTTTAAAATATCATGCACTCTGCTGTACAGGCAATTAACATCTACATTTATGGGTGTCTTATGAGTATTGAAAAGGAGGGCTCAGGCCTGATAAAAGGTTTGTTTTGCCAGGTTAAAATGCCATTTTAAAGCGGCACACCCAGACTGCAGTGCCATGCCTGCAGACATTTTTACAGTGCTATTTTAGTGGGTGGCACATCGAGTGCAGCAGCCTCCTAGCAGCATTTAATTTACAGACCCTGGGTACATATGGTCCATTTATTAGGCACTTACAAGTAAATGTATCATGCCAATTAGGGTATGCCAAAACTAACATGTTTAGAGAGGAGAGCACAAACACTTTAACATTGATTAGCAGGAGTAAAGTGTGCAGCGTCCTATGGCCAGCAAAAAAGAGGTTCAGCAAATGAAGGAAAAAGTCTGGGGTAGCAGCTCGCAAAAGATGGTCATTTTCAACACTTAGCATAGTGGCACTGCATTTCAGGCGCTCAGTGTCTTGTTTTGGGGATGCTTTATTTAGTGTCTAAGCAGTATAACATTTCTAATCAGGTCTTAGGGTCAGCAAAAAGCTGCCTAACACCTAGGAGTCAGTCCTAGATGTTTTCTTAATTAATTGAAAGCAAGCACTTGCTTGTGGGGTTGGTGTTTCTCTCTGTGTGTATGTTTAGATATACCTCTTTTGTCCATAGACTACTTTTTCAGGCTAAGTGGACCAAGTTGAGACCTCATTTGACTCATCTTTTCTCCCCGACATAGGTGTGAAGAAATCCACGTTGTATTGTTTCCAAGTCCATCAATTTTAATGACAAAAACATAGCCCAACTGCAGTAGCTAGAGTCATTTGACAAATAAGTTAGAGCCACCTATCACTGTGTTGCACGGTGGTGGCAGGTCCGCATGTCAGCACTGTTTTACTCAAATGGTTGATATGGAATTTAACTGTCACCCAGAAGCGATCCAGTTCTAATACATGGTAACCCCTATCTCTCATAGGGGCATAATTACAGGGAAAGTGCCAAAGCATGTTGTTAAGCCCAGAAGTCTAACAACACGCTCTGTCACTTTAGAAACGGAGGTCTGAACGATATTTGCAGGAATAGGGTCCAGTCCTACGTTTTCCCCTGATAAGTGCTAAATTTAGAGCTGCCTAGCTCCAACGCAGACACCCATGCACCATAGTGCAAAGGTCCTGCGTTGAGGGGAGTGACTGTTTATGTGCAGGAAGGTGTCCCTTGCAGCACATGAACAATCTTTGAATGGCGTTTTGTAACGTCTATGTGTGCTGCTTAATGCTTAATGCAGCACACATAGAAATTGCAAAACTTAATTTTTTTAAAGGGACACCTTCCTGCACATAAACAATTATTTGTGTTATGCTGGGTCCATGTGTGCTGCACAATGCAGCACACATGGAAACAGCAAAAAATAGGAGAAATTAAACATTTCTCGTTGCGCATGGGTAAGACTAGGTTTGTCCTGGTCTTAATTTTGACGCTGCCCCATATTTAAGTTGCCCTTGTAAATATGAGGCAGCATCCAAATAAATAGGTGTAACAGTGTCAGTCAGTCAGTCAAAGCATTTTATTTCGATTATTAAAAATCATAAAAAGACAATCATGAACATATATACATAACTACAAATATACAATATATACACATACTTAAATACAGTGTAAGTAGGATGTACATAGATCACAATACGTTCAGATGTCCGTTTACTTAAAAACACACTTTCATTAAAAAACAAACTAAAAACATTATTTACACTACAGATAATTCCTAAGGACATAATATACATTTCATCACTTAAAACAACTGGGGAGCCTACTCTTGTCATATTTATATCCAAAGTGCTAAGTGCCAGGAAAACAAGGGAAGACTAAAGATTTCTTTTTCCGAACAGCAGCCACCAGAAAGCTCGCAACACAGAACATGACCCGAGGACAGCTTAACATTTGTAAGTATAAGAGAGCCGGTCTGACTTGTATAAAGCCAGCCTCTTTCAACAATGGTAACAAGTATTTGTCTCTCATTTCTTTGTAAAAGTCACAAAACATGACAAAATGTAGCGATTCCTAATTTGAAAAGTTGTCACATTTACAAGGGTTACAGGCTTCCGGCTTGCCCCAAGATGGAAAATCACCCAGAGTTAAATATATCATATCAAAACGAAACCTCGTTAGGAGCTGTCTATGAAAGGGGCGATTCACAATAATCAGATAAGGTTCAGTTGATGGCGATGTTGATAGTAAAAAATTTGCCCTTACAGAAACTTTCTTAAGCTCCTGCTCCTCTCTTTCCATACTGAGCATGTTCAGGAAGTGTACCTTTATCCACCCAACGTCCTCTTTAGTAATACAGTTGGGGGTGCTATAGATCTCAGGCCGTCCTAGTTGCGTAAACATTGTTTTAAGATACGACAACCAAGGGATAGAAATAGCCCTGTCTAGTGCAATACAATCCGTCAGGATTTGGTGGTTTAATGATAATTCCTGATTAAGCCAGGTCTTAGCCCAGCAAATGAGAGGTGCCAAACTGAGCTGGTCCGTCACATATCCTACTCCCAGCTCAGTATGCACTGAGTAAGTAGGAGAGGAATGTGGAA
This sequence comes from Lissotriton vulgaris, assembly GCF_964263255.1. NCBI lineage: Eukaryota > Metazoa > Chordata > Amphibia > Caudata > Salamandridae > Lissotriton > Lissotriton vulgaris. The sequence goes on from NC_141694.1 coordinate 476,620,630, forward strand.
GACCCAGCAATGATCTTAAGAACTTATTTTCACATGATTGAATTTTACTGTGGGCAGTGTATCCCCAAATACAAGAGCCATATGACGCTATAGCAAGACATTTGGATTTGTAGATGTTAAGAAGAGCCTTAATTTGTTCCGCTCCTAATTTTTTTGCAAATGCCAACACAGCAGAGGATGACCTAGTGAGCGCATTACTTTTTTGGAGCTGTTGAGGTCTCCATGACCCCCTTTGGTCAAATAAAACCCCTAGGTATGTAAACATTGGGACCCTGGAAATAGCCTTATTATTACAGAAAAAGATTTTCTTTGTTCGCGGTCCACAATGTTTACCCACCACCATAACATGTGATTTTTTGACGTTGACTTTTAAATCCAGGGACTCCATGAACTCACCAAAGGAGTCCAATAGTCTTTGCAGACCATTTCCCGTCCTTGCAAGAAGGACTGCGTCGTCCGCATAGAGGAGGACCGGTATCAAAGAGTCCCCTATATGCGGCACATCCTTGGTTACTTGTATAAGGCACCCCCCCAAAGCATTAATATATAGGGTAAATAGTAGGGGGGCCAGAATACAACCCTGTCTCACGCCCCTCCTAGAGCTAAAATGGCTTGTGACCCTTCCTTCTTGATTAACTCTAACTGTTGCGGACAGATCAGAGTGAAGAACCGCTAGAAAGTTTACTAATGCTGGATCAACACCAATTTCTATTAAGATGTTCCACAGTTTTGACCGATTGACTAAGTCAAATGCAGAGGAGAGGTCCATAAATCCCAGAAATAAGGACCCCTCCTTGGCTACCGTGTACTTGCCAATCAGGAGCTGGAGATTTAAGCACTGATCCAGAGTACTTCTGTTACTCCTAAAACCATATTGGAAATCAGACAGGACCCCCCTGCCGTCTAACCACTCCCTAGGTCTCCCTAACACGACCCTCCCCAAGATTTTCACGGATGAGTCTATCAGGGAGATGGGGCGGTAACAGGTGGGGTCCCCTCTGTCCCCCTTTTTGAACACCGGCACAATAACTGAGGTCAGCCAAGAACCAGGGACCCTTCCAACAATTCTAGCATTAAATACGTTACATAAAATACCAGCCCAAAATTGGGGAAAATGGCCATAAAAGTCAGCTGGCACCCCGTCAGGACCCGTGGAATGCCCACAGCAACACCCATTGTCCTCCCCTTTCACAGTAAGTATAGCGTGCAAGGGTGCCTTATTTACAAGGCATCGTTAAGCCACATTAAGTGGCTCAACCCTGCCTTGTAAATAAGGTGCAGCCCATATCGCCACCGGAACATCACTAAAAGTGGCATTGCTGTGGCGAAAGGGGTCTTTAAATATGGCCCATAGTGTCTGTCAGGTCATTATGAGCATGCAGTTATCACGCTCATATTTATTGTTTTCACTAATAATAATTAGGCTCCTGGTTGTGGGGTATTTATTTTTTGTATTTCCATCTGTATTTATTTATAGTCATGATATCACAAAATATCTATAAATCACGTATCACAAATCAAATATCATGAAATCTCAAAAACACATTTTTTTGTGAGAATTGCAGAACACCGACAGTAGTTCTTGTTTTAGCAATTAGCTAAAGAGAAGAATGCGTTGCTGAGGGGATACTCTGGAGGACGAATGTGCGATTGGCTTAGGAACTTGGACTGCTGACAAATTGAAGGCTGCACAAAATCCACATATCCTCAGACTGGCAGACAGCAATGGAAGTTTCTGTTAAGCTGATTTTACAAAGTTGGGTAATTTCTTGGGATTCGATTTTTAATATTCACTTTTGGTAATCTTTACCAGTGCAATAATTGCTAACAATCCGTATATAAAAGGTTAACCTATAATTTAAGTGTTATACAACGTGCATGTGTTCACTGACTTCTTACAACCAAGTAGGGGATTCCACCTAAAACAACATTGTTAAGGTCTCTAGCAGGTCTCATGCAATATCGAGATGAGCCCGTCCTCATTAAATAGACCACAAGTGTGCCACTGAGACCGCAGTCTGTTTTCTCAAAACCCCAAGTTACGTTCACGAGGCATAACGAGGCACAGGTTGTGGAAATTTACTAAGTGAATTATATCCTTGGGGGCAATAAAAACATATAAATTATAATTTCTGCATTTTTCCAATAAAAAAAACAAAAACAGATTGCGAAAACAATTACTTTCAGTTTGTATTTCTGAGACCTGTCAACCGTAGGGTGGTTTTCCTCCATATTTTTTGCCTCACCTCCTCCATTTATGGTGACCATATTTTTGGGGGTCTTAGGACTATAAACACTTTACCACTGCTATCCAGTGCTAAAGTGCTTGTGCTCACTCCCCTAAAACATGGCTAAATTAACTTATACCTAATTGCCATATTTAATTTACTTATAAATCAATTGTAAAGTGGTGCTACATGTACCCAGGGCCTGTAAATGAAATGCTACTAGTAGGCCTGCAGCACTGATTGTGCCATCCACTTAAGTATCGCCTTAAAACATGTCCACGCCATTGCGGCCTGAATGCAGTTTTAAACTGCCATGTCAACTTAGAATTAAAACTCCATATGTAAATCTTAAACTCGCCTTTTATTAGGTCATCCCTTTGGTAGGCGCTAGGTAGTCCATAGGGCATAGTGGTGAGCAATTAAACCGGTGGACATGTACATTTAAGTTTTATATGTTGTGGTAGTGAAAAACCCCTATATTTGTGTTTCATTACTGTGAGGTCTACAGCTCCCATAGGATAACAGTAAAAATTCCTTATTAGATGTAATAAGCTATAATTTCCTATTGGGAACTGGTAGCTAATTTATGTTTGATGTCTTTGAAATTGTGATGTGGTAAAGTCATGTTTTGGATTAGTTATAAAAATGTCACTTTTAGAAATTTGCAGAGGCAACAAATGAGGAATGGATTGCTGAATAAATCAAACATTCACTCGAGTCAAGAGATCTGTGTTAAATCCATTGTTCTTTTGTTCACTATACCACCCCAGTTTGGACAGAGACATATGCAAATCAGTCTTGACCCTGAACCTCATTTTAACAGTACAGCCCGAACTGCCAGGCCAGGTCCTGCCTGGACCACAAACATGCCCCCTTGGACCAGTTTTGGGGATTCACCCCTCATCAGTCAGGTTAGCTTGAATCCAGTAGCACAATGAGTAAGTGATCCATGTCTGGGCATACCCTTGGCCACTTAGGGCGTAAATCGCAAACACAACAAGTTGATGGACAGAGTGATTAAACTTTTCAACCACTCACACCCAGTCACAGATCTGGGTTTAATTCATCTTTTGCTCACTGTGCCACCCCAGTTTGTACCCAGCCATATGAAAATCAGTCTTGACCCTGATCCTCATGGGAACTGTCCAGTCCAAACATCCAGGCCAGCTCCTCCCTGGACCGGAAACAAGCATCCTAGGACCTGTTTCAGGGTAACACCCCTCTTCAGCCAGATTAGCTTGAATCTTTTGGCACAGCGAGCAAGGGACCCATGTCTGGGCATACCTATCCCACTTAGAGCAAAAAATGTTGTGGCAACAAATGATGGACGGAATGCTGATTGAATCAAAAATTCACCCCAGTCAAGACATCTGGGTTAAATCCATCATTCCTCGGCTCTCTGTGCACCCCAGTTTGGACCCAGCCATATGCAAATCAGACTAGACCCTGCTCCTCATGGGAGCAGTCCAGCCAGAACTGCAAGGCCAGGTCCTCACTGGATCAGAAACAAGGATTTTAGGTTCTGTTTCAGGATATCACCTCTCATCAGCCAGACTAGTTTGAACACAGTGACACAGTGAGAGAGGGGCCCAAATCTGGCATACCCATCCCACTTAGGGCAAAAAATGATGTGGCAAGAAATGATGGACCGAATGCTGAATAAATCAAACATTCACCCCAAGTCAAGAGATCTGAGTTAAATCCATCATTCTTTTGCGCACTATGCCACCCCAGTTTGGATCCAGCCACATGCACATCAGCGGTAACCCAGATAACTTGACTGGGGGTGAATTTTTGATTTAGTCAGCATTCCGTACATCATTTCCTGCCTTAGCACTTTTAGAAAGTTGGCATTTTCCTGCCCTTATCCCTTTTCTGCCAGTAGCCTGTCTTGGGCTGTTATAATCGATATAGGTTTCCTGATATAGGCCCAGGTAACTTCATAACCCTTCATCTATATGTTTCCCTACATTACATTTTTAACGGTTTACAGGAACTGACCTTTTACCTAGATACAACACTGCATTCAGAACGCAGGTTTTCCCTAGTTCGAAATCTCATACATTATGCCTGAGGATTCATGGAAGCACAGCAAGACTACCATCTCTTGTATAATATCTATGTTCATGCCTGATGTCATCTTTAGTCCGACACAGTAATAGAGCGAGGTAGGACCCCTGTGGAGACCTAGGGGTATATAGACATCACATCTTACTAAGATAGACAGAGGAGAACAGGACTTCCCAGCTGACACACTGGCCAAAGACGCAGAGATTCCTGCATGTAGACACTCCAGCTAGCAGTGGTCTAAACACATCCCTCGCCGGGTGTCCAACTCAAGATCAGGATGGGGTACCACAGTCTCTCTCCTTCAGGTAATAGGGTTGACTTTAACCTAGAGGATTCTTGGCTTAACACTTACAGACATGCTGGGTACACTTAGGTACAGCTAGTTAGGAGGCATTGTAGGAGTACGCATCCTTTTATTATCATGTATTTTTTATACTTGTATGTGTTCATGATTACTGCAAGATGGTAGAGTTTTACCATCCATTTACTTTCATAGTGTTTCTTATCCTATATATCTGCTACTGTCTAAAGGTTGATGCAGCTCATCTATTTTACACCAGAATAACAACTGTTTAATAAATACTTATTGAAAACGCCCAGCCTGTTTATTCTGTGTATCTCTCTAAGGCAGACTAAGTAAGCACGAGTGACTGAGCGAAAAGTAGTATATTGTTTCCACAATCCTGAGGGATCAGGGTTGTCATTTTCAATGTTTGCCAAGACCTATTCACACCTTGGTAAGAGGAGATTCTAGTGGCACTGTGTTAGACCTGGCACCATTTGCGTGGGTCTCCCTTCCATTTTTGCTGTGCCTCATGTGTTTTTGCTGGTGTTAGATGCTTTGGGCACTGTGCCACTGCTGCAGTGCCACAGTGCGAGTGCTCCCTACTGTAAATTGATGTATTGATTAGCGGTTCCCTGATTGGATATTTGGTTTACTTGTCAGACCCTACTACAGTGCACTGAGTGTGCCCAGGGCGTGTAAATCCAAATGCTGCTAGTGGGCTTGCAGCACTGATTGTGCCACCTCCAGAAGCTGCCTGGTAAAATGTGTCTAAGGTCTGCCATTGCAGAGCCTACGTGCAGTCTGGTACTGTCATGCTGACTGGGCAAGTGCACCCACTTGCCAGTCCCAAAACCTTCCCTTTTCTTCGTATTAGTCACCCCTATGGTAGGCCCAAGGGCAGGGTGCATTGTAAGTATAAGGTAGGACAAGCCCGGATGTGTGTGGCCTGTCCTAATAGTGAATAACAGCCATTTTCGTTTTTCACTATTGCAAGACTACCTGTTCTCCATAGGCCAGAATGGGCTGCTGGATTGTTATATGTTCATAAGGATCACTGACATAACCTCGACTGACCGAATATCGACTAGACAAAATATCGGTGACAAATTATCGACCACAAAAATATCGACTCCCAATACTTAACCAAGAAAACACAAAAATATCGAAACCACAATATCGTTAATAAAAAATATCGACTACAACATTATCGACCAACAATATTATTGTATGTAAAAACCTCGATTTTCACATCTTAACGTGAAACGTAGCCAAAATATCGAATACAAAAATATAGAATACCAACATATCGTCATTTAAACATTATCGACTTTAGAAATAACATAAGTGATACACTTTGTAATGAAATATAACTATTACATTCTTCACAAATAAACATAAATTCTTTTATAAAATATATACAACATACAATAAATATTGCTAAATGTAAAAAATAAACATTCATATCAAAGAAACATTTTAAAACACATAAACAAACTTTGCTAATTATAAAACATTGCTTACCGCACATTATAAAGAATATTGCACTTTAAATAAATAAAATGGCCTTACCTATAGAAAAAAAGTCTGTTTCACTTAAAAAAAATAGTAATTGGCGTCACCCATATAAGAAAACTAATTAGCATACATTTAAAAAAAATTATAATTCACAAATCAGAATAAGCTATCAATTTAAACAACCAATAAACTTTCAGAAACAATTAAACTAATGCTATAAAAACAAGAATTAAACCTGCTAAAATTGCTGCCAATACCTCCAAACAAAAGGAAGGAGAAACTCTGCAGGATTGCTAAAAGAAAACTGATTGACTTCAACTGAAAACCAGCTAAACCTATCTAAAGTAAGTACTACCACCTTGATATATATCCAAAACCTAACTCTAACTCCTCAAACATTTATTTAGAAAACAAATATCTTAAACATGTCTTTTATTTCTGCTCTATTTTCTATAGAAGTAAAGAAAATACAGAATACCTACACAACATCTGCACTTCATTGAAAAAAGATATAAAGTATATATTTAGAAAAATGACCTAAAGCCTTAATAGATAGGTAGCAAAGTACAAATTAGCTAGCAGAGCACAACCAAATAAACATAACTGCTTTAAAAAGATTGTAACACATTTTCTCAATATTCACAGGTACAAAAGAAATACACAGTAAAGAACAGTTTGAATAAAAGCAACACATGAAAAGACCAGTTTAAAGAAAAGCAACACCTGAAATCAACATACAAATATACAGGTAAATAATAAATGTGCAAAATTGTGTAATTAGAATACAACATGCATATTTTAAATACGTTTCTACTATTTAAATTTTAATTTCTCCTAGCACCAAAAAGCAAGCATGACTGAAGGAGCTAAATTTATTTATTCTCAAAAAGGGAAAATGCTTCTTTGTTATATGGGATATGTTTACACTCAAGAGAAACAGAAAGATATGAACGTTTTTTGGAAGTGTACAAAATATTATTCTAGCAAATGTTATGGTAGAGCTATCACTCAGGAGACTACTGTTACTTATACTAAGGAACATATTCATCCACCCAATGTAACTGAAATAGAGATCAGAAAAATGCTAGATTCCCTCAAAGAAGCCAGTACTAGTACTTATAAACCATCAACTACTATTTTGAAAGAACATTTAAGAGTACTGCCCCAACATGCTTCCAGCCAACTACCATCTATAGAATCCCTTAAAAGAACTATAGCTAGACAAAAAAGCGCTACATCAACTACTCCTCCCACACCTACAACTTTTGAAGAAATGCAAATTCCCCCTGAACTCTCTGTAACGCACAATAAAGACCCATTTATACTATATGACAACAACTCTAATGATAAAAGAGTGATACTGTTTGCCACAGCAAACAACATGACTAAACTAAAGCTATGCCAAACTTGGATAATGGACTGTACTTTTTCAGTTTGCCCTAAACCTTTTTACCAATTGTACACTATACACGGTCATTTCCAAAATGCAAATATTCCCTTCCTATATGCCCTCCTACCAAACAAACAACAAGCTACCTACCAGGAATTACTAACCCAACTCAAACATACTAATGACTATTTTCCACAAAAAATAATCATTGACTTTGAAAAAGCAATGATAAACAGCATCCTTAAAACATACCCACATTCAGCAATACAAGGTTGCTACTATCATTGCAATCAGTGTATATGGCGACACTTGCAAACATTAACATTAAGGGCCCGATTAGGATGGCGGGTGGGCTTTGCCCGCCCGCCATCCTATCGGAAATCGGGACCGCCCGCCCTAAGGGCGGGGGTCCCGCACGCACCATTAGGATGTGCCCGCCACTGTGGCGGGTACATCCTGTATTTTTAGTATTGTGGCGGGCGGAGCTCTGTGCTCCGCCCGCCACAATACTAAAAATGCTTTGCAGCCTTTACATAATCAAAGCGGCAGGCACCGCGCGCCTACCGCTTTGATTATGTAAATGCAGGGGGGTACCACAGGTACCCCCGTGTGCCACCCCCCTTTGGCCTTCACTCTGGGGGCCCACAGGGGGCCCCCAGAGTGAACACCGCATGCCTTTCCAAAGGCATTGAAAAATGCCCATTGTAATATTGCGGGCGGTGTCTGACAGACACCGCCTGCATGTTACTCGTTTTCTGCCCCGGCCGCAAGGCGACCGGTGCGGAAAAGTGGCGGGCGGTGTTTTGCTCTGCCATGGTCCCCCCGTCATTCTAATATGGCGGGGGGGAATACAGGGAAGGATGGCGGGCAGATTGCCCCCGCCAGGCTGGCGGTGGCTACCGCCAGCCTGGCGGGGGCAATCCGCCCGCCATCCTAATGGGCCCCTAAGTGTCCAATACGCCAGAGACAGCACTTGTGCTTATCAAATAAAAAACTAATTTCCCTAGCCTATGTACCTGTGACAGATGTTGCTGAACACTATAACTTATTAATAGACAGGCCCTACTATAAAAGAAATGAAGAAAGACTAAGCCCTAAGCTTGACTACTTCGAGGATACATGGGTAGGCAGGCTACACCGATCTGGCCATAGAAGACAACCAAAATATCAAATAGCCTGGTGGAATGTCTACATTAGCACACTAAACAAAGAAGCGAAAACAAACAACGCAGTTGAAGGATGGAATAATGGCTTCCTATCAACTACAGGCAGAGGGACACCTGCCCTTTATAAATTACTACAATCCTTACAAATAGAGCAGAGTTACCAAGAGCTCAGAATGGAGCAATCAGTAACCCTGATTGGACCAAAATTAAGCAAAGGAACCAAAAAAATGTATAACACACTCCAAAGCCAAGCTACCCTCTATCCAACTAGCAAAGGACTGGAACATCTGTCAATGATCGCTAAAACTCTTCTATAAAATATAACATAAATATACATGCAACATTAGCCACTTTGAAATATAAAAATTCCTACCATTGTTTTATGTAACAAATAGTAATTAAATTATCAAATACATTGTAAAAACATATATTAAATGTATTATGATAATTTATTTACAAAATGTTACATATATCATAACAATATAACAAATAAATACAGTTTTCCCACCCAAAACCAATTTTTTTTAATACTTACATATCCTTCGCTGCTTGAGAAGAAATCCAATGTCAAACAATCCATACGAAAGAGTTCAAAATGTCCATATATTCCAAGTAAGCCCAAAAAAAAAAAAAAAATGAAAAAATACAAGCAAATCCATGGCGACTCCTCTCCAATGTAATCCACAGGATGTACCCTTCAAAACCCGAAAATAGTACTTTAAAAAAATTAACACTCCTGGAAAACCCGAAAATAAAAGTATGTGTGTAAAAATAAGAGTATATAATACGCGTCACACAACTTTTTTAAAAAAACGACCTCCTCCTAAACCTCAAACCGCGACAATAACCTGAAAAATAGAGAAATACATACCCACCCACACAAATACACCCATACAGATATAAAAACACATAATTATACCCTAAACATATCCATTTAAAAACATTTAAACATATTAGCATACCTCACGCACCTAGAACTGAAACGCGGTAAAAACCAAATATCGTACACTCTAACTAATACCTAAAACACAATCTAGGATCGATAATACCATTTAACTAGCCTAAACACACCACACATACACTTAAAATAACTTCATTAAGTTATAAAATATAATGAAAACAAACTTACCCTCTCCAACGTGAAGCAGCATCCAACCGCGAGCTGTTGAAGCACCAAATGAGCCAAAGTAACATTATGCGGTTAAAAAATAGTCCCTGTAAATATGACAAGGCTATTTAATTTCTATTTTTCAACAATGCCCTTTGTTTAAAAAAATTATTTCCACTATTATTTAACTAACTGTTAAAAAGAAACTATTATCTATACGTACACTTTGTAATGAATTTAAATGTAAAAATGTATTCTATATGCAACTTTGTGTTAAACATAATGTTTATAAATATGTTAATGTTATTTTCACAATTACCTATGTATTTTAATACCTTTTGTATTATTTACCTATGTAAAAATTAATATTATTAATATTTTCAATATTAATTTTATTAATTTCTAAATTAACCTATTGCCATTTTGTAAACCAAAAACATTTTTGTCTTGTAAAATCTTTATAACAATGTATCTATCAATAATCTGTACATTAAAAACTAAAAAAAATGTATGTACAACAAATATAACAATAATTTGCAACATGTTTATTATTAAAACATTTCTAATTTGTATGTGATTTAAATAATTGTTATTAAATAAATAGTACACTATGGTATTATGTTTGTTAGTAAAATGTTCTTTTAAAATGAATGTGAATCAACATAAACATTACTTAAATATAATTTTTAAATATATTAATAAATGTATATATTGACTTGCTATATTTTTTGTGATAATAAACACTATCTACTTATTAATTTATACTGCTAATAAAATTATTTACTCTACTTCCCATTTGTTTTTCAATCTCAATAAACTGTATTTCAGTTGTTCCATTTAACCCTCTGTGTGTTTAATTTTTTGTTATTAAAAAAATATTATATAAATATTATAGTTAATATTTTGAGATATGTTTTTAATTTCATAATTATTAGTATTTATGTATCAATTTATCAATAAAATAACATTAATTCGAATTTCTACTATAATTTGTATATTTTAAACAAATAAATCTTGTAGTATTCTAGCAACCAAAAATTTATTTTCTACAAATGTTTTGCTATTCCCAGTCCACCAAGTATAAACTTAGGGAAGGTGCTGAACACTAAACCCATATAAACTACTATTCCCACTCCACCAAGTATAAAATCTGGGAAGGTGCTGGACACTAAACCCATATAAATTACTATTCCCACTCCACCAAGTATAAACTCAGAGAAGGTGCTGGACACTAAACCCATATAAATTACTATTCCCACACCACCAAGTATAAACTCAGGGAAGGTGCTGGACACTAAACCCATATAATTAACTATTCCCGCTCCACCAAGTATAAACTCAGGGAAGGTGCTGGATATTATAAGAATAGAAATTACTATTCCCACACCACCAAGTATAAACTCAGGGAGGGTGCTAGACACTAAACCCACATAAATTACTATTCCCACTCCACCAAGTATAAACTCTGGGAAGTTGCTGGACACTAAACCCATATAAATTACTATACCCACTCCACCAAGTATAAACTCAGGGAAGGTGCTGGACACTAAACCCATATAAATTACTATTCCCACACGACTAAGTATAAACTCAGGGAAGGTGCTAGATACTATAACAAAAGAAATTACTATTCCCACACCACCAAGTATATAATCAGGGAAGGTGCTGGACAATAAACCCATATAAATTACTATTCCCACTCCACCAAGTATAAACTCTGAAAAGTTGCTGGACACTAAACCCATATAAATTACTATTCCCACTCCACCAAGTATAAACTCAGGGAAGGTGTTGGACACTAAACCCATATAAATTACTATTCCCACACCACCAAGTATAAACTCTGGGAAGGTGTTAGACACTAAACCCATATAAATTACTATTCCCACTCCACCAAGTATAAACTCTGGGAAGCTGCTGGACAATAAACCCATATAATTTACTATTCCCACTCCACCAAATATAAACTCTGGGAAGGTGCTGGACACTAAACCCATATACATTACTACTCCCACTCCACCAAGTATAAACTCAGGGAAGGTGCTGGACACTAAACCCATTTAAATAACTATTCCCACACCACCAAGGATAAACCCTGGGAAGGTACTGGACACTAAACTCATATAAATTACTATTCCCCCTCCCCCAAGTATAAACTCAGGGAAGGTGCTGGACACTTAACCCATATAATTTACTATTCCCACTCCACTAAGTATAAACTCAGGGAAGGTGCTGGATACTATAATAATATAAATTACTATTCCCACACCACCAAGGATAAACCCTGGGAAGGAGCTGGACACTAAACGCATACACATTACTATTCCCCCTCCACCAAGTATAAACTCTGGGAAGGTGCTGGACACTAAACCCATATAAATTACTATTCCCACTCCACCAAGTATAAACTCTGGGAAGGTGCTGAACACTAAACCCATATAAATTACTATTCCCACACCACCAAGTATAAACTCTGGGAAGGTGCTGGACACTAAACTCATATAAATTACTATTCCCACTCCACCAAGTATAAACTCTGGGAAGGTGCTGGACACTAAACCCATATACATTTTTTATTCCCACTCCAACAAGTATAAACTCAGGGAAGGTGCTCGACACTAAACCTATATAAATTACTATTCCCACACCACCAAGTATAAACTCTGGGAAGGTGCTGGACACTAACCCCATATAAATTACTATTCCCACACCACCAAGTATAAACTCAGGGAAGGTGCTGGACACTAAACCCATATAAATGATCATTCCCACACCACCAAGTATAAACTCGGGGATGTTGCTGGACACTAAACCCATATAATTTACTGTTCCCACTCCACCAATTATCAACTAATAATACATGTTACCATTTAAATCCTTTTTAGAATTTCTAAATATTTGCCAATATTAAATACAAAAATTTAATTTTTATATTCTTTTAAATGTAATTAATTAATAAAAAATTCCCCACATATTTCTCTATAATCCAAAAAATTAGATTATTATAAACAATACATACACAAATTAAAATGTATAATTGATATTTTTAAATTTAGTTTTTTAACAATAGCAAATTTGTTACCATACCCTAATATTTTAAAGATAAATCTGTGGAATGTGAATTTAAAAATAATTGGATTTTTTTTTTTTTTTAATTTACAAATTTTAAAGAATTTAATTTTTACATTCAAATTTAACATTCTTTTTATTTATTAAATGTATATACTTTAGCAAATGTATTGCCATACCCAATATTGTTTGTAGAATTTTGATAGAATTTTAAATTGAAATTAATTTGGAAATGTATTTTAGCAAATTTATTACGATACCCAAAATGTTGTATATATTTTTTCAAAAAATGTATTTTGAAATTAATTTGGAGTAATTTTTTTTTATTTTATAATATTAAAATTTTTCTATTTAAATTTATTTAGCAATATTTCATTTTACTAATTTTAAAACACTTCCCACCCTATTCCCCTAAAAACCCACAACCCGCTTCTAAAAATTATTATAAATTTTTAGCTACATTACATTTTTACCTACAATTTTTGTACAATATTAGGTAAATTTAACTAATTTTTAGGTTTTAAATAAAAATGTTACTATATATTTTAAAACCCTTCCCACCCTATTCCCTAAAAAACCACAACCCGCTCCTAAACATTATTATACATTTTTAAATATATTTTTCAAATATAAAAAACTAAATGTATATATTTAATAACACTAAATTAACTACATTTATAAACATTGAAAAGAACAAAATAACTATTACAACATTATAAACAGTCTACATTTAAAATTTCGATATTATGACAGTCGATCTTATGACAGTCGATATTCTGACATTCTATATTTTGACTTTCAATATTTTTTTATCAATACAAAGATACAATATTATTTACAGTCGATATTAATTACTCGATATTTGTAACTTCGATATTTTTAACAAAACTTAAAAATCGATATAAATGACATCGATATTACTTACCTCGATATTACTGCCATCTCGATATTCTGTATTCGATATTCTGTCTAGTCGAAATAAAAAACTCAATATTATGACTGCACACCGTTTATAATCCTAGCAGACTCAAAGAACATGGTAGAAATTCGAGTTTAGTATGCCTGAACTCAGAAAAATGAAATACATCTTTTAGTGATGTTTATTTTAATATTCTGTGTGTGCAAATACCATTTTTAGACAGTAGGTATTTGCTTGCCTAACCAGTTGAGCCTGTCTCTGCGAGGTGTTGTATTCCTTTGTCTGGTTTTGTCAGTGACAGGGCTGGGGGATTCCAAGAGACAGGCTGGGGCAGCCCAGTGGTGAATAGGAAGATCTGCATCTCGATGGGAGGGAGGAGTTGCACCAGTGACCTTAATAGGACTGGGACTTCCCTCTACAGTGGGGCGTCTGATGTGCCTGCCCTGCGCTGTGAAAGGAAAGGAGAAGTCTGGTAAACAGAGTGCTTCAGAACTGGCTTGAACTGGGCACAGGCCCCTCTCCCCTCAGAGAACAAAGGACTTTGGGGTAAAAGTATTGGGACCCTGATCCCATGAAATTAGATCACTTCTGGACTTACAAGACGAAACCTCTGCTGAGGAGAAGGAACCTGAAGAAACTGAGGAGAGACTATTCCCAAGCTGAAGTGCTGCTTGGGGGATTGGCCTGCAGTGGTTGCCTGACTTCCAAAGAGAGGAGAAAGAACTTTGTGGACTTTTCTTTCAACGTATGCAAAAGATCTCCAAGGGCTTGGAAGAGAGCTTGCCCCCTGACCGAAGTCCCAGGACCAGTGGACTTCACCAGCCTTTGTGAATTGCTGCTGGAAACAATGGCTACAGAGGCAGGGAACTGTGACCAACTCTTACGACCGGCCAGGTGTCCTGTAGGCACTGCATCAAGCAACGTCCACCTTGAACAATGCAAGCTCTGCGTTCACCGGCTCCGTCCTGATGCCGACAGCCGAGCCGTAGCCTGCACCGCGACTGGAAGGACACCGTGACGTGCAACGCCTCACAACACCGAATCAAACTGGTCTGACTGACGTGGTCACTGCTGGTGACCTCGAGTCCTATGACCGCACCGGAGTTGGGCACCACCTTGCAAGCTTTGCGACGCACCGCCCGACTCACACCGCTGTCCGGACTGATCGGCGCCAGCTCCCAAACTCCGGCTCGTTCGCTGCACCACAAGCTGCAAGCACCGCATCGAAGCACCGTCTTGTACTGCAACGCAGCCTTAGATCCACGGACTGTCAATGGGCCGCTGCCTGCACCGCATCGAGGGACAACACGTCCTGCAACGCTTCCTTTCTGCACTGCGATGATCACCGGAACCGGCTCGCACATCCGTGCCGGCCGCCCCAAGTAAAAGGTACTGTGACTGAGTCTCTGAATCTATTGATATTTGAGTGGGCCTGTACCCATGCAGTCCGCTGGATTTGCTAGACTTTTCAACGACGCTGTAGTCGTCACGGGCTACCGACTTGCACAGAACCTTGATTTAAGCCTTTTTAACAAGAACTCTTGAAAGCTAATAGTACCGTGGATTCTTTTTGTCGTTTATTGGTCTTGTGGTAACTCTATATAAGTATAACTTATTTTTGATATCAAGCCTGTGTGGTGTCCATTTGTAGTGTTGTCACTGGGTTACTGTATGTGGTCATAAATGCTTAACTTACACCGCCTCAGAAATAAGCCTTGACAGCTTGTGCCGCGCCACCTAGAGGGTGAGCAGGGGTTATTTTAGGAGTGTAATCCCCCTTACTCTGACTAGAGGAAAGGGTCCCTATTTGTCACCTATTTGTACCTGTGCCAACTAGAGACCACCAATTCTAAAATTGGTAGTCAGAGGAAGGGATTCCGAATTTGCATTTGTGACTCATGTACAGTGATTGGTGAACACTACTTAGTGAGTGCAGACCATAATGCAACCACGTACTTCTGATACTTGTTTTTGCCAGAGATCTCCATTTTTTAAAATCATGCCTGATTCAGTCATTGTGGAGCAGACAACCTCAGTTGCATCTGTTGACTGTGATTGGGAGGAAGAGAAAATAGAAAGCTACACCAACAAGCAGCTCAAAAGCTTCTGCAAAATGTTTAAAATTCCTCTGACAGGAATGTCCAGAAAGGAGCACTATCACAAGGCGCTGAGGGCCTGGGTGGCAGCAGAGGAGCAGCTTGGTGGGCCACTGGGTCCCAAGAGGAGGGGTGCGCCCTCCCCAGTGGGTAGCAGTGTTTCTGCCTGAGGTCTGTCACCAGAAGAGTTGGAAGATAGAAAAGAAAACAGGATGCATGAAATGGAGATGGCCAAGCTCAAATGGAATGGGCAACTGGAGATAGAAAGCAAGAAGATGGCTTTAGAGGAAAAGAGATTACAGTTGGAGCATGACAAAGTTTTAAGGGAGTTGGATCTGAAAACCAGGAGCCTAGAGATTACTCCCTCTGGAAGCAGCACACCGTCAGCATCTGGGGAAGTAGAGTGTACTTTCCCAAAGATGTGGTAAAGGAGTTTTTTAAGAATGATGATATTGGGCAGTGGTTCAGAGCCTATGAGGTAGCCATGTCTTCCACCCGGTTCCTTAGAGAGATTGGGGAGCGCGGTTGTGGGGAAGGTTCCTTATTGAGGGGCAGGACACACTGTTGGACTTGCGTTCTGAAGTCCATAACTCCTTTAGTCACATGAAAGAGGCACTCATCACTAGGTATGGTTTGACTCCTGAACTCTATAGGCAGAGGTTCAGGAAGTGCAAAAAGATAGAAAACAGTATTTGGGTAGAGTATGTCACTTTCTGTTGAAGAGCATTGGATGGTTAGGTAAAAGGCAGCAAAGTTAATGATTTTCAAGGTCTCTTGCATTTGATGGCATGGGAGCACTTGTCTGATAACTGTTTTCTAGAGCTGTGCCAGCACCCGATTTATAGCAAGCTGACCAACCCTAGGAAGCTTGCTGAGGAGGCGGACAGCTATGTCAGTACCAGGGTCCACAAGGGTCACGTGGGAAACTCAGCCAAAGGTGGGCAGGGTCCCCAGCAGAAGAGTGGGGGGACAGGGGTAAACAGAGGGAGTTCCGCAGAGGGCCCCAAAGTAATTCCCAAGGGAACCAAGGGAAAGGTTCCCAGCCTGCCCCTGAGAAAAAGCCAGTGGTCCCGACAGGTAATCCTGTTCCACAGGGACCCCTGAAATGTTACAGATGTGGGGACCTGGCTCATAGGGCGAATGATCCCAGGTGCCGCCTGTTTGGCAAACCAGCACCCAACGCCCCGGCAGATGGCTAGTGTAGCCTTTGGGGAGGAGGTAGTGTCATATGGATACTTCGTTACATATATTGCGTTAAGTTAGCATGAGTGCATTACACGTTTAAACAGCCTTTTTTCCTTCGGCTTCAGTTTTGCACACGACACATACTGGTTGTTGTCGCCTTCACCCTAGAAGCGGTGAGGTGGTTTATTTGAGAATAATATGTTATTTCTATGCTATCAGCTTTGCCTGGTACACTTGGTATAACTGTCTGCACACTGAGAGCTGCACACTCTAAAATTAACCTAACACAAGGTTGCTGGGAGGCTTGATCCTCGCACCACATTAGACATAACACAAATAATGTTGATGCCAACATTTTGGGCTCTACGCGGGTTTAAGATAGAGTTACACGGAATGAATATAGACACTTGGTGCTACGCATGAAGAGAGCTGGTAGCTGTTGATGTGAACTGCTCCTACTGACATTGAGAGGTATGGGGCCGCCCTGCTAAAGCCCAAATGAGACCTTCCTAGATATAATATAATATGCTAAGATAGGGTGCGCGAAATATAGGTGATATAGATTTCTATAGAAATTGCATTATAACATGCTAGCACCTTTTGCTTACTATGGATTAGTGACTATGCTGCTGACTCTGATTTTTATAATCTGCATTTTGGTATTATACAAGATACTGCGTTTGAGAACTTTGCATTGAATAATAAATATTTCAAACTTGCACTTGTGTTCTTTGACTCTCAGTTTTGGTTTGAAATGATTATATAACGAAAGAGTGTTCATGTGTTCCACGACTCCTGAGGTATTCTAAAGATCATGTTCTGGTTTGTCTAAGACATGGATCATTCCATAATGATCCATGAGACACTGTAGCTAGCTAGGTAAGGAGATTTCTGACACTGAGATGAGTTTTTGGATCATCCTAACTCACTGAGGGTCTAGATCTCTATGCACAGTTCTGTGGGAGAACGGAAACCCTGCTACATGGCGCCCAACGGATTGGTTGGCCGTATTTCATGACACTCGAGTAGTATATCATTCAAACCTAAACGCCTTCATTCCCGTTTCCGGTAAACGGTGGTGTCGGAAAAACCTACCTATTTTTGAAATAGGTCTTTTCAAGCTTGAATTCTTCTGAAAACGGTTTCTTTGAATTACTACCCAGTTGTGCTACAAACTGTTCTTTGTCTCTTTTGACTTCCTGTGCTAACATGGCCGTGGAGATTGCGCAGCATAGCCGAGTCGCGGTTCGCGACCACTTGCGGGCATATAATGTACCTGCGGAAGGCTTGGCTGTGGTTCTAGTGGTGAGTGCGGAACATGCGTACCCGTACGAATTGTTTTATTCCTGGGTAACATTTCCGGGTGTGGACGCTAATTCGGGTGTCTTCCATTCATACACTGCCACGGATGTACCGGCGGCTTATGCTCCGTACAGGGCACTGGAAGTACCTATAGACGCTTGGCAGCACGGAGTTTGGTTTGGTGGCGCCCTACCCCATTCTTTAACGGCTCCGAGGTTAGGTCCTTTGTCCATTCCGGGCACGAATTGGCCCGCTTTGGGTGGATTTACTCCTCATCCTAATCGCGCCACTTGCAACGTGGGTGACCTGCGGCGTCTTCATGAGGTCGCGGTTGGAGTGATTAGAGCGCTTGTTCATTACATTGGTCGTAATATTCATGGCGCAGCCCCCGCAGGTGCGCAGCTTCGGGCAGAACAGGCTGGTTTGAAAATCAGTCCTGTCTTGGTGAATTCCGTTATGGGCAGAAAGCCAGACAATAAGGATGATTTTCCTTACTGGCTTGCCGAGAAATTCGACCAGCTGGAGGCTGTGTTTCCTAATACGACTCCGAGTGAAAAACACCGGATTCTTACGCTTAGTTTACCGAAAGATTTAGCCCCGGAACTTGCTGACTGTGAGACATGGGGTAAGACTTTTGCAGCGGTTTACTCGAGGTGCTTTGGCACACCGTCAGTGTCGAACCTGTCTGCGATCCTCAAACGTGTTCAGGATGATCACGGACCTGAGTCGGCGGTTGAGTTGGGTATGCGCCTGAACGGTTCATTTGAGACAGTTTGCGGTATTATCCTTGCCAATGTAAAAGGGGATGCAGTGAACTTTCAGGTGGCCAATGGTCTGGCGTTAATTCCCGATGCCGAGAAACCCCGTCAGCTGGCAAGAATTATTGTGGCGGCTTATAAAACGGTTGGCCGCAATTCTAAGGGTGCAAAGGTTTTTCTTGAAAAAGAAAAGAAGCAGCCCCAGGGACAGTCTTCGGAAACAGGTGGACAGCCCAAGTCCAAAAAACAAAATTGGCCTAAAAAGCAGAATCAGGGTAAGCAACAACAACAACAGACACAGGTTTCGAGTCCGGCGCCTTCACAACCTGCGCAGTCAGAGCGAGTTTATGAATTGCGCGATCGCGCTACGATTAAATCGCCTGACAGATATCAGGCATCTGACCAACGCTCTCCTCGTTCCTTTCAGGACTCATCGGCTCCATCAACCGGTGGTGGAGGGGGCGGCAGGGGCAGGGGTGGTCAGCAAGGACGTGGCCAGCCCCGCACGCGAAGTGAAGGGGATCAGCGGGACGACTCTACGCCAAAGAGACCGCAGTTTGCCAAGAAGAAAGTCGCAGCCTTGACGGCGCATCGATATGCCCCAGATAGTGAGAACGCGGCTTCGGAATCTGACGTGGGCTCTGACCTTGCTGGACAGCGCGGCAGAGATTACCATAGTGAGAGAGGCCCTCCGTCCACTGTTGAAGGTGACAGCGACTGACACTTATGTTGTAATCGAAACAGCTGATACGCATGTTGCTCCCCCTGAAAGACTTTTTGAAATTGTCCTGTTGATTGAAGGTGACATGCAGCGAACTGTAAAAGGGGTATTTTGGGAGAATCTTTCGGATACGTATGACATTTTGCTTTCGGAGGCTGACTGGCCCCCACCTTTTGTTCTCGCAGCTCCGCGAGGGGAGGAGGTAATCCTCCCCAGTTTTGCGCACACTGTGCCGAGAGTGGAAGCGCTGCATTTTGCAGAAGAGTGGGCTCTGGCGCTTGCGCCGGCTGTGTACCGAAATCAGTGTGGCTGGGATAAATTGTCCCCTAGCCATGAGATTCCGTTACGGTCACAGCCGCAGCCACAACCCCAGTATCCCATACGGCGTGAAGCTAAAGCTTCGGTCGCGGCTATCCTTGAACAATTGGAATATCAAGGTGTAATTGAAACGTGTGTGTCACCAATGAATAATCCCCTTTTTACTGTTAACAAGCCGGACGGCTCATATCGTCTGGTTTTGGATTACCGGCATTTGAACTCGCATTGCCGTAACTGTGCAGTACAGAATACTCACGGCTCTGCCCTAGTGAATAGTCTTGAGCGTAAACGGTTCAAAACCACGCTTGACATTTCCAATGGTTTTTATGCACATAGATTAGATGGTCTAAGTTCCCAATGGACCAGTTTTACGTGCGGCGGCGTACAAAAAATGTTTAAACGACTCCCAATGGGATATAAAAATAGTCCTGGAGTGTTTTCCGCCCGCATAGTCTCTCTTTTGGAGAGTTTCGATCCAGTTGCATGTTCGTATGTGGATGACATTTATCTCACAGACGACGAACTTTGGGTGCATCTGTGTCGTGTAAACAGCATAATTTGTAACTTTGCAGACATGGGTTACAAGTTTAACTTTGCAAAATCACACATTGCGGAGTACACAGTGTTGTTTCTAGGTTATGAACTTAACCATGAAGGAAAGGGATTGGCTCCTCACTTCCTGGAGAAGTGCGCGCAGTTGCGCTCTCCGACAACGCTGAAAAAATTACAGTCTTTACTGGGTTTTTTAAATTTCGGGAGGACATACATTCCGGAATATGCCCAGCGTATCAAGCCTTTATATGCCTTGGTACAACCATCTTTTTCCAAATCATGCTGGCTGCCTGAGCATTCAGCCATTCTGCAGTCTTTGCAGGCTGATTTGCTCACATCTGACTACTTACAGACCCGTGATAACCAGACCAACCTGGTGATAAGAATTATCCCTGGGACGGTGGGTTTCACGTACCTGACTTTTAATGAGGGGGATAGTGTACCTATTGCTTACAAGTCACACTTGTACACTTCGGCTGAACTGCGTTTTTCCACTGTGGAGAAAGTTTTAACGGCTGTGCAGATGGCGATTCTTAAGGAACGTGCCCTGTCGCAGGGAAAGCGCATGTTGGTTGTTACCCCGTGTCCTGCCTTGGAGGCGGTCACGAAAGCCAGTGTACCGAATTCTAAAGCTTTGCACCCTCGGTGGATTCAGTGGGCTACATCCTTGACATCTCAGGATGTCACGTTTATTTTTGACGCCGCTTTACGGTCGCAGGAGTATTTACAGTATGAATTTGTTCATCCTGCTCCTTTAGCAATGCGGCCGTTGGAGGATTTCCACTGTATCATTTACACGGATGGTTCGGCGCAGGTTGCGCATGGCTCTAAACATGCCTGCGTTTCCGCTTGCGCCATTGTGGTCGGTGCCATGGTGAACGATGAGTTCAAGTCCAGTGTCGTGCACACGCAAACACTAGGAGACTGCACCGCACAATTAGCCGAGCTCCGTGCTCTTATGCTCGCATTGGAGTACGCAGATCCTAGTGTGACGACTTTAATCGTAAGTGATTCTTACTACTGTGTCCAGTCTTACAATGAGAACTTGTTCTTTTGGATTCAGAATGATTTTCGTGATTCCAAGGGTAGCACAATAAAACATAAAATGATCTGGGTCCGAGTGGCGGAACTTAAAGAGAAACTGCCGCTCGTGTTTGTGATTCATACTCTCGGCCACCAGCGCGTGGGAGTCCACGCTGTTGGCAACTCGCTTGCTGATGAAGCAGCGAAGTCAGCGGTATCAAAATACTTAGTTGCAGCAGTCACAAGGTCCAAAAGCAAAATAGATGATGACATCTTGGCGGCTGTTGCTGCCACGGCGAAGGGAGGTAAATATCCTGCGGGGTTCCCTTCGAAGTACACATACCACTTAAGTCCCGATAAGGTTCCTTATGTGAAAATTCCTGAAGTTGGAGAGCGTCTAGTTCCCAACTCGGATCGCAGAGCTTCTCTGATTACAGCGGCTCATGAAGGTGTGGCGTCTGCGCATGCGGGCGTCTCAGCCACTGTATCTCAGCTACAACAGAGGTTCTGGTGGCGGGGACTGTACAAACAGACGCGCGATTATGTCCTTATGTGTGACATTTGTCAGCAGATCAAGCCTTCTACTGCTGCGCGTCCGCCTCAGACACAGTTGTACATCTCTAATAAACCACTTGGATGTGTTTATTTGGATCACTGCGGTCCTTTTTCTTCTGATACTGCGTATAAATACATCTTAGTAGCAGTTGACTCATGCACACGCTTTGTATGGGTATGGCCGCATCGAAGCGCTGATTCGCGAACTGTCATTAAGGATTTGCGTGTCTTTGTGGGAATCTTTGCTTGTGGTGCTTTCCATTCGGACCAGGGTCCGGCTTTCGCCTCTAAGGCGTATAAGGATGCTATGGTTTCGTTGGGAGTACAGGTGAAGTTTTCAAGTCCCTACAGGCCTGAGGGCAATTCTGTAGTAGAAAGAATGAACCGCGACTTAAAGCAATCTTTGACAGCCCGTGTTATAGGCACTGGTAGAAACTGGCTGACCCACCTCTATGGCGTGCAGCGTGCGCTTAATAATCTCCCTAGAAGGTCTCTGGGTGGGCGGACCCCATACGAAATGCTCTTTGGTATCAAGATGTACGTCCCTGACCTTGATGGTGCAGACTGCCAGGCCCAGGCCACGGCCTTTGACGTAGATGAACATTGCAATGTTTTACAGAATCTACAAAAGACCAGAGACAGTCTTGCAAAGGAACACTTGCCCTCCACGTCGGATGATGCGTTGCAGATCCCGGTAGTTGGCTGGCTACCCCAAGTTGGAGAACTGGTTCGAGAGAAGATCGATAACAAGAAAGAGTTTGGTCCCTCATATCGAGCGCCGGTTCGAGTCCTTGGAGTGAAGGGCACAAGAACAGTCATTTTACCACCACTTCCAGGTCGTAAAGAAAACAGATTTATTTCTATTGACAATGTCAAGACACACAGGGTGGCCGATTCTTCATAGCATGACACCGGCTGTATCCTGTCCTTCCATGGTGAGGCACTCTGTGCTGGCTATTACATCTGGTGCAGATCAGGAGGTGTCCCTCGAGATGCCTGCCATATCCAGTCCTTTATTAAATACTATTCCTGTTACTAACATTGATGAGGTGACCTATGCAGATCCTGCTGATTTATCTATGTCCGATTTACATGCTCGTTTGGCTAATCAGTCCAGATTCTCTTTTGACTCTGATTCGGAACTTTCAAAGAAACCATCGACTCTTGCAAAATATGCCACGTTGTTTAAAAAACATTTTTTAGTTCCACCTTGGACATACATTTGGCTGATACTATTTTCATTTTATCTTTTTATGTCAATTGGTTTTGTGTTTTATTTTTTCCGCCTGATTGATGGCCATTATGTGAAAGAAAGAACAGGAATTCGGTACCTTAATGGAACATTGGCCCCTCTTTCCTCCTCACACTCAGCACACAGACTAAAGAGAGACTTACATTCAGTAGAGATTACTGCTTGGCCTGTCCTTGATGGGATTGTGTGGGATGCGGTTAGGTTTCAGATACATGGCCCCACAGAGGTTATTAATGTTCCTAATGTGCTTAGAGTAAACATGGGAGATGTGATTAAGCAAAATATTCATTCTGATGATTGGGATCTTCAGGCCGTGGAAGCATTGTTCTCTGATTTGAAATATTATGCGGCCTTTGATGATGAGGATTTATATTTAGATTCTGTCAATTATGGTGATTTGTTTTGTTACCAACATTATGGAAATCATTTCTTGCACAAGACAAGTTCCAGGCGAGTTCCTGTGAATTACACTCAGTGGGAACATTGCCCTACTCCTTTACAGGGGAGCTCAAGTACGTTTCTGGGAAAATACTCTTACTTTACAGATTTTAATCATTCAAATCCTGAGTCGTTTTATTTTAAAGTGAACCAGAAATTCATGCCCAAAGTTAGGCTAACTGACACAAAATTGTTGTATTCAAAATCCTTTCTAGAAAGGTTATCTGTGGATGGCTATGAGTTATGGAAGGATGCTATTGACCTTAAATCGGTTTGGGGTACCAAAGATTGGCAGGTACAAGGCACTGAGGCTTTGCATCGTGCATGTCTCATCCCGAATCACATGTTGTTTTTAAATTCGACTGTTTCCCAAACAACATGTTTTGGATTGGCTACATCTAAAAAATTAAATACCCCTACTATCCCTGATTTGGAAGAATATTCAGGTTGGAGTAATTTCACTACATTATCCATAAGTGAGATACAAGCACTTATGCAGAATTCCTCCTTTAATATTTCCAGTTTTGATCCAAATGGGTGGCTTTTATGGCAAAGAAGCTCTGATTCTTGCCAACGTCGTTTTTTGGGTTTGTCTGAAGGTTTTACACACATCAGGCCAGATCCCAGGTTTGACACAGATCACACGGTTACAACTTATTCCGTAGGCAAATTGTGTCAGAACTGGTTACAACATTCCACTTTAGCTGCAGTTAAACTGCATCTGTCCCAGTTGAATGAGAATATAGAGCTAAATGATTTTATAAAAGGCCCGACTATGGGTAGGTCTAAACGCTTTATTTATGCTGTTTACAATGAAATCTGGAAATTTTCACAAGTCGAAGCAGCTAAACGCCTGAGGGCTATTGATCAAGCCAATTTGGAAAAAGTGCTTGCAGTGGTCGATAACAGTATTAACACGCTTTCTTCCAGAATTTACACATTGGATAATATTGTTTCTTCTGTTGTTGATATTGTACATGATGAGGTGTCCACGTTATACCATGGTCAAAATCAATTGCGTTCTGTAATGCAGTTTGCCTGGACTCTACAGACAATTAAGGCTGGTCGAGTTCCCTGGACCTCATTGAACGTTTCATCCCTTTTCGCCCCTTTTAATCTTACTGAAAAACAGCGCATGCTTTCAATGCGTGATGCATCATTTTCTATGTTACATATTGAGAAGCTAGAATCCTTGCCTTTTTCTGTTGCTGAAACCACTACTGCCACATGGCTTATTCATGGTTTAATTACATTACCATTTCCTTTATATAAATTTACTAACTGTATGCGGTATATTGCTATAGGACGATATGAACCACTAGGCAATGCATTCCTACATGAGGCATGGTCATTACCATACACATACAGATGTCTGAAGGATGGGAAAGAAGTGAATCTTAATGGTGAGGAATGCACACAGTCACCTGACCATTCATTAATATGCAGACACATTCAGTTACACGGTTCTTGTAATCAGGACCGCCCAAATTTAGCATGTGTCTTAAAAGGCACGCCAGTTCCAGCAGTGGTTCCCACATTCACATTGTTAGCTAATGGTAGTTATTTACTTTTAAACAACGAATTATGTTGTGGTTTATTAATTGGTGTGGCATATGTGGTAACTGTATCAGAGCGTGTAGTGTGCTGCAAGAATGTTCTATACCCACCCACGCATGGTTCTTCAGATGTCTCCATCTGGCCACGGATTCCAACCTTGGAAGCAAAATTCAATGGTTTAAGCAGAATAAGGGCCCTTTTGTCTCAAAAACAAGTGACCCTGAGTTCGGCCCGGGAAACTTATGTCCTTCACATAGCCAACACCCGCACAGAGGTGCAGGCGCTTTTAAATACTGATTTGCCGTTTCATTTCTGCGAGCTGGTACACCAGATATTTAATGCTTCCTCAACGACTGGGCTGGCACATTTTTTCAAGTTAGTCAGCAGTGGCCTCGTGACTACGTTTGAGAAGGTTTTTGGTATCATTCCCACGTTTTTCCACACTATTTTTTCGAGTTTGTTTGGTGGACTACCTGTGTTACTGGCTGTAGCCGCAGGCATTCTGTTGGTGTTTTTCTTCATAAAACATGGATGCCCATCCTGCGCAAGACGCCGTTCAACGCCTCCTGACACTGTGCCGTAATCGGATGCTCAATTACTATGGAACATTGCCGCTTGCAGCATTAAGCACGGCCTATAGATTGTCATTTCGGTTCACCGACTTCACGTGTGTCCAACCTGTGTTTCACTGCCTGAGCTGCGAGTTCGATTGGGCCATTGATTTGTGCCTATGCTTGAGGACTGCTCCTGACGTCGATTTTGATCAGCTAATGCGTCCCGTGGTGGCTCATGAGTTGATCTGTTCTGGCGAGAGAGTTATGGCCTTGGCAGCAATAAATGGAGTTCTGGGCCAATGGGAGATCTCTGCAGCGGCGGATGCCTTTCTGACACACAGCGATCTGGTGAACCCACCGAGTTGTCCTCTGACGTTACAGGAGGATCCGATGCTGGAGGAGCACGTATGTTCTTTCCCGTTGCTAAATTGGATGGCAGAACTGTTTTCGGATGATGGCAGTGATTTCATGCTGGAGGCTGTTGCAACTTTCTTTGCATATACTTTCCATTCATGACATGCCTGGGAGGAGTGCTTTGTTGTGAAATATGACTTTCCCCTCGCTGACTTGGAGAGATGGAGTGTGTTCAGCTAATGGAGAGTTCAATCACGTGATGTCGCTGAGGATTACGTCATTGTGGCACATGACTTTGGATATCGGATGAGTGCCTTGTTTTTTCTCTTACAGACATTTGGATTGATGCGGCCTGGTCCTACTTTCATATTTTGAGACCTGGCGAATAACTTTTGGTTCGAAAGTTTTGTTTTTATTTTTAGACTTGAGGCCACTGTAGGCATTCATACATATTCATTCATACATATTTTTAGCTTATTTTAGCTTGAGATTATTGAACTTTGCTTTCAATTTTTGTATCTGATTTAATATTGCCTTTTCCCTTATGTTTGACGGTGCTCGGACCAATGGGGGGGTGTCATATGGATACTTCGTTACATATATTGCGTTAAGTTAGCATGAGTGCATTACACGTTTAAACAGCCTTTTTTCCTTCGGCTTCAGTTTTGCACACGACACATACTGGTTGTTGTCGCCTTCACCCTAGAAGCGGTGAGGTGGTTTATTTGAGAATAATATGTTATTTCTATGCTATCAGCTTTGCCTGGTACACTTGGTACAACTGTCTGCACACTGAGAGCTGCACACTCTAAAATTAACCTAACACAAGGTTGCTGGGAGGCTTGATCCTCGCACCACATTAGACATAACACAAATAATGTTGATGCCAACATTTTGGGCTCTACGCGGGTTTAAGATAGAGTTACACGGAATGAATATAGACACTTGGTGCTACGCATGAAGAGAGCTGGTAGCTGTTGATGTGAACTGCTCCTACTGACATTGAGAGGTATGGGGCCGCCCTGCTAAAGCCCAAATGAGACCTTCCTAGATATAATATAATATGCTAAGATAGGGTGCGCGAAATATAGGTGATATAGATTTCTATAGAAATTGCATTATAACATGCTAGCACCTTTTGCTTACTATGGATTAGTGACTATGCTGCTGACTCTGATTTTTATAATCTGCATTTTGGTATTATACAAGATACTGCGTTTGAGAACTTTGCATTGAATAATAAATATTTCAAACTTGCACTTGTGTTCTTTGACTCTCAGTTTTGGTTTGAAATGATTATATAACGAAAGAGTGTTCATGTGTTCCACGACTCCTGAGGTATTCTAAAGATCATGTTCTGGTTTGTCTAAGACATGGATCATTCCATAATGATCCATGAGACACTGTACCTAGCTAGGTAAGGAGATTTCTGACACTGAGATGAGTTTTTGGATCATCCTAACTCACTGAGGTTCTAGATCTCTATGCACAGTTCTGTGGGAGAACGGAAACCCTGCTACAGTAGAAGTCCAAGATGGGTGAGGTCCCGTAGAGATGTCCCTTGTCTCTTTAGGAGACTGTGAGGTGGTCCCAGAGAACCAACTGCCCACCAACACTAAGAAATATGAACAGTGGGTGACCATCAATGGCCAAAAGGTGGAGGCTCTTAGAGGCACAGAAGCCAGTGTGACAGCTATCAGGTGTCACCTGGTGACTCAAGAGCAGGCTGTCGCACATGCATTCTGCTGAGTTGTTAACGCCGACGACACAGAGAGTCATTGTCCAATAGCTCAGGTTTCCTTTGAGTGGGGGGGTCTCTGGAACTCTTCAGGTAGTTGTGAGGCCCACCATGTCTGTTAACTGTTTGTTGGGGAACGATTTGGAGAGCTCACCACGGGAGAAGGTGGAGAAGAGTACTCACCTGAAGATGGTGGGTCTGCCTGACTTGGCTTGTGTGACCAGTCAGTAGGAGTCCTCAAGAGGACCTGGAGTCTGAAAGGGATGCCCAGGAACCTGCCTTAGAGAGAAGAGGCAGGGGGTGTGGAAAACTGGCCCCCGAAGTTTCCACAGCCCAGGAGGAAGTAGACCCTGAGGGGGGTGCCCTGGTGCCTACAGGGGAACAGGTAGCTGAACTGGGGAACCTGCCTGAGCTGACCCATTAGCAGCAAGAAGGAGGCATCTCCAGGGAAGAATTCAGCAGGGAGCAGAGAGAATGCCCTTCACTTGTTGGCTTGCAGCAGCAGGCTGCAAGCCAGGCAGCAGGTGATCAGTCTGGGTCACACTAGATCTAATGGGAGAATGGTCTCCTGTATGGTGAGCCTAAGGTTGCTGAGCCTGGGTCAGCCCGTGTGCTAGTGGTACCCCAGAGCTTCAGAACCTTCCTACTGGGGCTGGCTCATGATGTGCCATTGGCAGGACATTTGGGGCAGGACAAGACCTTTGAGAGGCTTGTAACCCACTTTCATTAGCCCCAAATGCGCAGGAGTTCAGACACTCATTACAGGACCTGTAAGACTTGCCAGGCAAGTGGAAAGAGTGGGAGGAAGCAGAAGGCTCCTCTCCAGTGATTCCCTGTGGTCAGTACCTCATTTGAGCGGAAGGGGATTGACATTGTGGGGCCACTGGACACCAAGACAACCATGGGCAACAGGTACATCCTGATCTTGGTGGACCATGCCACCCGGTACCCGGAAGCCATACCTCTGAGGACAGTGACGGCCCCCGTGGTAGGACGAGCACTGATGGGAATTTTCTCACCAGTAGGATTCACTCGAGAGGTTGTGTCTGACCGGGGCACCAACTTAATTTCTAAGTACATGAAGTCCCTGTGGCAGGAGTGTGGGTAACTTACAAGTTCACCACTCCTTAGCACCCCCAAGGAAGTGGGTTGGTTGAAAGGCTCAACCAAACCCTGAAGGGCATGATTATGGGTCTTGAGGAACCCATGAGGCGTAAGTGGGACATCCTCTTACCATGCCTGTTGTTTGCATACTGGAAGGTGCCACAGAAATCTCTAGGGTTCAGTTCCTATGAGCTTCTCTATGGGCACCCGGTCAGAGGACCTCTGAGTCTGGTCAAGGAAGGCTGGGAGCAATCTCCCAGGAAACCTCCCCAGGATGTATATAGCTACATGCTGGCCTTCAGGAACCAGACTAGGCGTTTACGGCAACTCGCTGAGGCGAATCTGGAAGCCAGCCAGGAGGAGATGAAGCGGTGGTACGACCAGAATGCCACTCTGGTCGAGCTTCAACCTGGTCAGAAAGCGTGGGTCATGGCCCCAGTGGAGCCCTGTGTACTTCAGGATAAGTGGACCGGATCATTTGAGGTTCTGGAGCGCAAAAGTCCAGTTACCTACTTGGTGGACTTGCGGTCTCCCAAGAACCCCTTGAGGGTCCTGCTTGTCAACCATCTTAAGTCCCACTTAGAGAGGTCAGAAGTGGGCATGCTCTTGGTGACAGATGCTGGAATGGAAGAGGAGACTGAGCCTCTTCCTGACCTCCTGGCGGCCACAGAGCAAGATGGGTCAGTGGATGGTGTTAACCTCTCTTCCACCCTGACCCCTGAGCAACAGAATGACTACCGCCAATTGCTGGGACAGTTTTCTGATCTGTTATCCCTGGTTCTTAGTATCACAGATTGGTGTGTCCATGATGTGGATACAGGGGACAGCTTACCTGTGAAGCACAAGTCTTACAGGGTAACTGACAAAGTAAGGGCTTGCATCAAAGAGGAGGTCTCTAAAATGCTTGCCCTAGGGGTGATTGAGTCCTCCAGCAGCCCTTGGGCCAGACCAGTGGTCTTGGTCCCGAAGGCTGCGGCGCCGGGTGCCATACCTGAACTCTGGTTCTGTGTGGACTACCGAGGGCTCAATGCAGTCAAAAAGACCGATGCACACCCCATCCCCAGAGCTGATGAGCTCATTGATCGGTTAGGGTCGCCCGGTACCTCAGCACTTTTGACTTAACGTCTGGGTATTGGCAGATCTCCTTGACTGATGGGGCAAAGGAGAGGTCAGCATTTTCCGCACCAAATGGGCATTTCCAGTTCTGTGTTATGCCCTTTGGGATGAATATTGCCCCTGCCACCTTTCAGAGGTTGGTCAACCAGGTGTTGGTTGGACTGGATGAGTTCAGTGCTGCCTACCTGGATGACATCGCAGTGTTCAGTGTCACCTGGGAGGAACATCTGGGCCACCTCTGGGAAGTGTTGTTGGCACTGCGGAAGGCAGGCCTCACGATCAAGGCGAGTAAGTGCCAGATCGGGCAGGGTTCTGTGGTGTATTAGGACACCAAGATGGGAGCGGCCAGATGGCGCCACTACAACCCAAGATTGAAACCATCCTGGCTTGGGAACCCCTCAAAGCGCAGACAGAGGTGAGGGCCTTCTTAGGACTCACAGGGTACTACAGGAGGTTTTTCAAGGGGTATGGCAACATGGTTGCACCCTTGACAGAGCTGACTTACAAGCAGCAGCCCAAGAAAGTGATTCGGACTGACACCTGTCAGAAAGCTTTTGAGGCCCTGAAAGCTGCCATGTGCACGGCGCCCGTGCTCCTGGCACCCAACTTCTCCAAAGAGTTCATCGTTCAAACAGACGCTTCAGAGCATGGTGTGGGCGCTGTTTTGTCACAGATGAATGAAGAGGGCCTAGATCAACCTGTCCCCTTCATCAGTAGGAGGTTACTTCCACGGGAACAGAGGTGGAGTGCTATTGAGCGTGAGGCATTTGCTGGGGTCTGGGCACTGAAGAAGCTGAGACCATATCTGTTTGGGACTCACTTCCAGGTTCAGACAGGCCACAGGCCCCTCAGATGGTAGATGTAGATGAGGGTTGAGAATCCAAAGCTGTTGAGGTGGTCCATTTCCCTACAGGGTACGGACTTTACGGTGGAACACCGCCCTGGTACAGAACACGCCAACGCTGATGGTCTGTCCAGATTTTTCCGCCTTAGTGATGAGAACTCCCAGGAGGTAGGGTAGTTCTCCCCACATTTCAGCTGGAGAGGACACGTTTAGACCTGGCACCATTGGTGTGGGTCTCCCTTCCATTTTTGCTGTGCCTCATGTGTTTTTCTGGTGTTAGATGCTTTGGGCACTGTGCCACTGCTGTCCAGTGCCACAGTGCCAGTGCTCCCTACTGTAAAGTGGTGTATTGATTTGTGGTTCCCTGATTGGATATTTGGTTTACTTGTCAGACCCTAGTACAGTGCACTGAGTGTGCCCAGGGCGTGTAAATCCAAATGCTAATGGGCTTGCAGCACTGATTGTGCCACCTCCAGAAGTGGCCTTGTAAAATATGTCTAAGGTCTGCCATTGCGGGGGGCGTGGCTAGCCGCGTAGCAAAATGGCCGCTTCTTAAGCGAGCTCCACCGGCCGAGATTATAATCCTGCACTTTATCCTTGTTTCCTGAAGTGCACCCGCATAAAAACGGTGGATACCTGCGACAAAAGCTGAAACGCACGATCGGACTGAGCTACAAGACCTGGGCTGATACGAGAGCTTCACGGCGCCCACTAGAAGAACTACCGGCGGACTACTGCAGAAGAGGCCGTGGGGCGCGGAGCACGAGCTGGGCGGGGGCGTCTACTTGAGCCCGTGGTTGCGGCGGCCCAACAACATATGACCACGCGGACTGCGGCTAACGTGGTTTGTGGCGCACAACATTTGTGATCGTGGAAGAGGGCTGATATCCTGCTGGAACGCGTTGGCCTACGGGTCCGAGGCTAAAAGTTGATGACATGCGACAGGGTGACTTTGCCACACTGTGCAAGCTGTGCAACGTGGATACCATAGATACCGGAGGCTGAGGCTGGGTGAATTTGGCCAGCACACAGCATGATGCGGAATGTAATCTGAGCACGTGAGGACATATATGTGCAGGCTGGACAGAGGCAACACCTGAACGGGCAATACCTCGGGAACAGAGGCCGAGTCCCCCTCTCCCTCCCTCTGTGGGCAAACACGAGGGAGCTGCGAGGACGCCGCACGGGGGTCTAATTTGTGAACTGCGCCCCATCATCAGCCCATTAAGAGCCGAAGGTAAAGGTCGACGGCCTGTTGTGTGTGTGCCTGAGATATGTGAGGGCATTTGAGAGGTGCACTGCCACACGCACGGTGTCACAGGGGAACTTTCAAGTCGAAGCCGCAGCTGATACTCTGGGGACTGCGAGAGGTCCTAAATATTTAAAATCCTAAAGTCACCTATATTAGAAACAGCTGCAAGGTGCCCACCTGATACCCAGCTCCAGATAAACACAGGTTTCTAACGAGGCATAAGCGACGCTCAAAACTTACTTGGGACGCCATTTTGTGCAGCTTCACTGAAGCGCGGAGGCAGTGTTCCGGCCGATTCCACACCATAAATGCAGGGCAAGAGTCAAGTGAGATACAAGACTGTGGAGAAGACATGGGCAAAATGGAAAACCGCCAATCTAAGCTAACCTTTGAACACAAACGGCAGCCAAGGCAGGGGGACCCAAACCATGACAAAGACGCTAGTGGAGCGCTGGGACCCGGCCAGGATATAGACGCTCGGTCACTCATGCTGGAGGTGCGCTCAAGTCTAAAGAGTATTGACACGAAGTTAGACAACCTGACAACCCAGCTTGAGTTGGTGCGATCGCAGGTCGCAACTCATGAAACGCGACTAGATAGCCTGGGAAACCAACAAGTGGAATACAGAGAATTCCAGCAGGAGACGTAAGAACACTTATCTGCCATGAATGCACAACTGGAAGCTCTACGTGCAAAAGCTGATGATTTGGAAGCTCGCTCCCGCCAGAGTAATATTCGCATTACCGGAATTCCGGAGACGACGGCCATTGTGAAAATGGAACTCTTTGTGTCTGACCTGTTGCACAAACTCTTTGACCCAAATCTATCCCCGGTTTTTACAGTTGAGCTGGCTCACA
The DNA here is from genome assembly GCF_964263255.1 of Lissotriton vulgaris. Taxonomy (NCBI): domain Eukaryota; kingdom Metazoa; phylum Chordata; class Amphibia; order Caudata; family Salamandridae; genus Lissotriton; species Lissotriton vulgaris. The sequence goes on from NC_141694.1 coordinate 476,653,957, forward strand.
GAGCGTTCGGCCCGGAAACCGCCACTGGGGGGTACCCCAAGACCCATACTGGCGAAGCTGCTAAACTATCAAGACAGAGACCTGATATTGAAATTGGCAAGAGAAAAAGGCCACACCACACAAAAGGGGAACTCGATATCATTTTATCCGGATTTTACACCGCTTGTCCAAGCAGCACGCAAGGAGTTCCTGCCAGCTAAACGTCTCCTTCTTCAGGCTGAGATCCCGTATGCTTTGCTTTACCCGGCAAAGCTAAAGGTGTTACATGATGGCACCTCCCATTACTTTACGGACGCCGCATCTGCTCTCAAGTTTGCCAAGCATGTTTACGGACCCAGGGCAAAGAGGAAGGGAGCCGTGAGTGGTAATACTGAAGGGCACATGAGTGATAACGACTGACATGGTGATGTGCATTAATATGTTATTAGTCATAAGAGATGGAGGCATGGTAGATGCCAGTGTTATCTACCCACTGATGGTCACTCTGAATGCACTAGCAATAGATATATAGCTCATATACCAACTCAGCCAGATACCTTATTGCATAAAATGTGTCGCTGATGTAAGATTAATAACAGTTGTGATTTACGTAACTGTTAATTGACTGGTGTTCATGGATGTAAAATACCAGCCCTCGGCCACCCTGTGCAAACGGGGTGTACGCGCGTGCAGCCACGCCTCCGAGGGGTATATCCCATTGTTTAGTGTTTTTCAATTAACTTCCACGCTATGCAGAAGTTGAGGGGGATCTTGACACAAACTAATTGGGGGGTTGGTGTGGGTGGGGGTGGTTGGTGACAGTTGTGGGTTTGGTAAACGGTCGGCACTTAAATAACGTGAATGCAGTAATTGAACAATATTGCTATACTGGAAGCTGGGGCGAACATGTGAACATGGGAATAAATGGTTTGATATGGAGGTAACTAGAATCCTAACGTGGAACATTCGTGGATTAAACAATAGCAGGAAGGCAAGGTTGGTGCACAAATACTTACAAATACACAACATAGATATTTGCTTCCTGCAAGAAATTCACATTAACTACTCACCGTCCACCAAACTGAAGCATAGCAGATGGGGGACCACGTACTCTGCCGTATATTCCAATTATGCACGGGGGTGGCAATATTGATTAGGAGGGGGGTAGATTGGACGGAGCACAAAACAAACATAGATCCAGAAGGATGATTTGTGGTTGCGAATGGGACGCTGAATGGTAAACAGGTGGTCCTGGCAGCTATATATGGTCCAAACACAGATGACCCTGACTTTTTTAGGATGATCTGGACTCAGATTGTGCAGATGGACTGCGCCACCATAATCTGGGGGAGGGGGGACTTTAATGTGGTTCTAGATGACTCACTGGATCGAAGAGGAGCAGCTAGGCCTCTGCACCCCCAGGCAAACCAAGCTTTACAAGACATCATGCTAGAGGGGGGTTTGACAGACATATGGAGAGAGAGACACCCCACTGCGCGCGAAGGCACATGCATTTCTAGTCACCACGCTGCCTGGTCAAGAATAGACTTCTGGCTGACATTACAGGACGCAGCCACTTGGACAACACATGTCCAGGGACTAGCCCGCTCACTCTCAGATCATGCCCCGTGCCTGTTGGAGTTGAGAATGCCAGATGCTCCATCACAGGCATTCAGCTGGCGACTCCCCACGCATGCACTCCTAGATGCAGCCTCCAAAGAAGAAATTAGGCAAGACATCATAAATTATTTTGACAATAATACAGGCTCAGTGTCCACTGAATCGGTGTTGTGGGGTGCATTTAAAGTAGTTATAAGGGGACAATGCATCGCAAGGCAAGCGGGGGTCCTAAAGGCCATCAGAAACACCATCGCCACACTAGAAGGGGAGATAAAAATTTTAGAAGATGCATTTTGTGCAGACTCGGGGCCTGGTCTGGCAACGAAACTAAAAGCTAAATTACTAGATTATGCAGAGGAGGCGCAGCGCGAGTTGAAAATTCTAGGAAAACACGCCGAAGCCTGATGCTATGGTGAGGGTGATAGGCCGGGCCGAACCCTGGCGAGACTCCTAAGCACGATCACACCACACACACACATACATACAATAGAAAACCCTATGGGCAACACCGTTATAGGTCAACGTGAGATCTTGCAGGAATTTTGAAATTTCTATGCTGATCTATATACATCTCGACACACTGACACTCCGGCACACCTTGAAGAATACCTACAGTCCATTGCGGTGGTCTGGTTCAATGATGTGCACAGAAAATACATGGACCTCCCGGTAACGGTTGAAGACATCGCGAAAACGATTAAAGGGTTACCATTAAATAAAGCCCCGGGCCCAGATGGCCTTACAACCGCATTCTATAAAACGTATGTGGAAGAGCTCGGGCCAAAATTACACACTGTGTTTGTTTGCAGAGTCATTAGAATTGGGAATCCTACCAGCATCAATGAGGGAAGTGCTCATTGTCACATTATAGAAACCAGATAAAGACGGTAAACTGTTAGATTCGTAAAGACCCCTTTCGTTAATAAACGTGGACGTAAAAATATACTCGAAAATTATAGCAGACCGCATGCAACCCCTGCTCCCTATGGTGGCCCTCCCAGACCAGTCAGGATTCATGCCTGGATTCTTCACATCACACAATTTGAGGACCATCTTCTCTGTCTTACATTACCTGCACCCAACAGTACATGCGGCTGCGGTCTTCTTAGATGCCACAAAGGCATTTGACTCCCTCGAATGGAGCTATTTATTTTGTATACTAGGAAAAATGGGTTTCAGCCCATTATTCATTAACCTAGTGAAACTCCTCTATACCAAACCAACAGCCCGAGTGAAAGTAAATGGCATGATTTCTGACCCATTTGACATAACCAGAGGAACGAGACAAGGGTGCCCCCTATCCGCTCTCCTGTTCGCCACTGCTATGGAGCCCCTAGCGGCTAGAATACGGCAGCACCACACAGCACGTGGAATTGGCTTTAGTTCACTCAGCCTATTGATCTCATTATAAGCAGACAACGTCACACTATATGTCTTAAATCCAGCGGTGAACTTGGATCCCCTACTGCGGGAATTTGTAAAATTTGGTGGCTTGACTGGTATTACCATAAACTGGTCCAAATCAGTAATCTTCCCCCTGACGGTTAACACCCCAGAGACGAAATCAGAATTCCCACTGCGTTGGGAGGCAGAGGAGGTCAAGTACCTTGGCGTGTGGATTAGCCGCAGCCTTCAGAGCATCTGGTCCTTAAACTATGGAAGGGCTGTGAATTGGCTGGAGGGGAAAGTAGCCATCTGGTCGAAACTGCCAATTTCTATTGCAGGAAAGGTGGCAATAGCGAAAATGGTGATATTACCCACATTTTTATATTTATTCACGAATATCCCAATCCCACTCACAAAACAATTTTCCACCACCCTGAGGTCTCACCTCTTGACTTTGGTGTGGGCGGGCTCACAAGCTAGAATCTCTTGGGCATTGTTGACATTGCCGCTTAGTCAGGGGGGTATGGGAGCCCCGGACATGCACTTATACGCCCTATCAATCAATCAATCAAAGACATTTATAGAGCGCACTACTTACCCGGAGGGTCTCAAGGCGCTTGGGGGGGGGGATAGGGGGGGGTGCTGCTACTGCTCGAACAGCCAGGTCTTGAGCTTCTTCCTGAAGGAGAGGTGGTCTTGGGTCAGGCGCAGGTCGGTCAGGAGGGAGTTCCAGGTCTTGGCGGCCAGGTAAGAGAAGGACCTTCCTCCTGTTGTCGTTCTTCGGATGCGGGGGACGGCGGCGAGGGCGTGACTGGTTGATCGGAGATGGCGTTTGGGAGCGTAGAAGTTGATGCGGTTGTTGAGGTAGCTCGGGCCTTGATCGAGTAGGGCTTTGTGTGCGTGGGTGAGGAGACGGAAGGTGATTCTCTTGTTGACGGGGAGCCAATGCAGGTCTCTCAGATGTCCGGAGATGTGGCTGTATAGTGGGATGTCGAGGATGAGTCTGGCTGAGGTGTTCTGGATCCGCTGGAGTCTCTTCTGGAGCTTGGTGGTGGTTCCGGCGTAGAGGGCGTTGCCGTAGTCCAGTTGGCTGGTGACGAGGGCCTGGGTGACCGTCTTCCTGGTCTCGGTGGGGATCCACCGGAAGATCTTCCGTAGCATGCGCAGGATGTTGAAGCACGACGAGGAGACGGCGTTGACTTGTCTGGTCATGGAGAGGGAGGAGTCCAGGATGAAGCCCAGGTTGCGTGCGTGGTCTGTCGGTTTGGGTGCGGTGCCCAGGGCGGGGGGCCACCAGGAGTCATCCCAGGCGGAGGGCGAGGAGCCCAGGATGAGGGCTTCCGTCTTGTCTGGGTTCAGTTTCAGGCGGCTGGTCGTCATCCACTCGGCTACGTCTTTCATCCCTTCGTGAAGGTTGGCTCTGGCGGCGGCGGGGTCGTTGGTCAGGGAGAGGATCAGCTGGGTGTCGTCAGCATAGGAGATGATGTTGAGGTTGTGTTGGTGTGCGATGGCCGCGAGGGGGCTCATGTAGACGTTGAAGAGGGTGGGGCTCAGCGAGGATCCTTGAGGGACGCCGCAGATGACTTTGGTGGCCTCTGACTTGTACGGTGGTAGGCGGACTCTCTGTGTTCTTCCGTCGAGGAAGGAGATGATCCATTCCACTGCCTTCTCCTGGATTCCGACGTTGCTGAGGCGCTGCACTAGGGTGCGGTGGCAGACAGTGTCGAATGCCGCGGAGAGGTCTAGGAGGATGAGGGCCGCTGTTTCTCCGTTGTCCATCAGGGCTCGGATGTCATCGGTGGCAGCGATGAGGGCGGTCTCGGTGCTGTGGTTGGCTCGGAAGCCAGACTGTGAGGGGTCAAGGGATCCATTTGTCTCGAGGAAGGCGGCCAGCTGTTTGTTGACGGTCTTCTCGATGACTTTGGCTGGAAACGGGAGGAGCGAGATGGGGCGGTAATTCTTGAGTTCGGTGGGGTCCGCTGTTGGTTTCTTTAGTAGAGCGCTGAGTTCGGCGTGCTTCCAGCTCTCCGGGAAGGTGGCGGTGTCGAAGGAGGTGTTGATGATGTCCCGCAGGTGGGGTGCGATGACAGCGTCGGCCTTGTTGAAGACGTGGTGAGGGCAGGGGTCGGTCGGAGATCCGGAGTGGATGGAGTTCATCGTGCGGACGGTGTCTTCGGTGCTGATCGGAGTCCAGGCGCAGAGGGTGGTGGTGGGGGGCGGTGGTTCGGTCGTGGCGTGCGTCGGTTGAGTGCTGAAGCTGTTGTGTATGTCCGCGATCTTGTTGTGGAAGTAGGAGGCGAGGGAGTTGCAGAGGTCTTGCGATGGGGTGATGTCGTTGTTTCCGGCGTTGGGGTTGGAGAGCTCTTTCACGATGTTGAAGAGTTCCTTGCAGTTGTGTGCGTTGTTGTCCAGCCAGTCCTTGAATGCAGTTTTCTTGGTGGCGCGGATCAGTTGGTGGTGCTTCCGGGTGGCGAACTTGAGGGTGGTCATGTTGTCCGGTGTTGGTTCCCTTCTCCAGGCTTTCTCGAGGGCTCGGCAGTTCTTCTTGGAGCTCTTGAGTTCGTCGGTGAACCATGGGGCCTTCTTGCTGCTGGGTCTGCTGGGCGGGGTCCTCAGTGGGGCGAGTTCGTCCGCGCAGTTGCTGATCCACTTCGTGAGGTTGTCGGCGGCCTGGCTGGGGTTTGCTGAGCTGGCGGGAGGGTGCTGGCTCAGGGAAGCGGCGAGCTGGTCGGCTGTGATCTTGTTCCAGCTTCTTCGAGCAACCTGTTGTTGGTGGTGGTGGATCGTCGTTCTTCTGAAGGTGAAGTGGACGCAGCTGTGGTCCGTCCAGTGGAGTCCAGTGGCTTGGCTGAAGGCGATGTCTTTGCTGGATGAGAAGACGGCGTCGAGTGTGTGTCTGGCGAGGTGGGTGGGGGTGGACACCAGCATCTTGAGTCCGAGGTTGGCGAGGTTGTCGAGCAGGGTGGTGGTGTTGCGGTCGTTGTTGTTCTCCAGGTGGAAGTTGATGTCCCCCAGGAGGATGTAGTCAGCGGAGGGGAGGGCGTGCGTGCTGACGAAGTCGGCGATGTCCTCGCTGAATTGTGTGCGTGGTCCCGGGGGTCGGTAGATCAGGGTGCCTCTGAGGGTGGTCTTCGGGTCGGTGTGGATCTGGAAGTGTAGGTGTTCGGCGGTAGTCAGGGTGTCGTCGGTGTTGGTTGTGATGCGGATGGTGTCCCTGTGGATGATGGCGATGCCTCCTCCAGTCTGGATGTCGCAATCTCTCCGGGTGATCTTGTATCCCTCTGGGATGGCGATGGTGATGTCGGGCGCTGAGGAGTCGTTCATCCAGGTTTCCGTGAGGAAGTCAACGTCAGGAGCTGTGGTGTCGAGGAGGTTCCAGAGTTCGATGGCGTGTCTGTGGACAGAGCGGGTGTTGAGCAGGATGCACTTGAGGTGGTTGCTGCTGGTGTTCGGCTTGGCGGGTGCTGGTGCGGGGCAGGTCCGGATGCAGGTGAACTTGCAGGCGGGGCAGCTGAAGGGTCCGTGGGTGCGTCTCGGGGTGGCTCAGTAGCATACCGGGACTCGGCCGGTGTTGAGCGCGTTGAGGGTGGTGGCGGTGTACGTCCGGTGGGTGGGCTGGGGTCCTCGGGGGCCAGGGGTTCGAGCGCTGGGCGCGGTCCAGGCGTGGACGGGCGCAGACGGGCTTACCTTTGGCGCACCTTTGGCACGCTTAGGGCGCGCCCGCTGCGCGTGCACGCTGCACGTTGGCCACTCTGCCTTATGAGGAGAGTGGGGGGGGCGGAGCGAGGGAGGGGCCGCTGGGAGGGGGAGCGGGGTGGCGAATGGGGATGGCGAGCGAGGGACGGGGGCAGGGCCGCAGGGGGGCAGCGGCGAGGAAGTGGCGGGAAACGCAGCCGGGGCTGGGCGAGGAGGGGGGAGCACCGGGGGCTAGGGAAAAAACGGCGGGGAAGAAAACAAAACGGCGGCGAAGCAAGCAGGTGGCAGGGGGCACAGGAGATCCGCGGACTAAGCGGATCCGGCGGTCGGGCCCAGCCGAGGGCACAGCTGGTGGCAGGAGGCACTGGAGATCTGTAGAAAGCGGATCTGGCTGAGGGCACAGCTCAGGGCAGAGGCGGCACCAGGGGACGGGCTCACTCACGGGGAGTGTGCTCGGGGGTTGACCTGCCCGGAGGGACAGAGGTCTATGTGCACAGGCTCAATTTTTGCATTTCTGGGTGCAACCGACACCATATCAGCCGCATCTAGCAGTAGAACTGGACTCTGTGGCCCCGGTGCCTCTATACATGGCGCTTTTCCACAAAGACCCGAGGCCCACTGTAGATGTGGACTCGGCTAATACCTTACGCTGGGCATGGCGCGAGTTACAATAACGTGCTCACCTCCCACTGCTTTATGCACCAGCTATCCCATTGAAACAAAACCCAATGATCCCTTGCCTGGCGGAAAGCGGAGGAGAGATTTCCTATGTGGGCACAACACTATGTACATTTGCAGACATATACCCGGAGGGGGTGTTCCGAACGCCAAGAACAGAGGGTGACGGCGAGCCGGTAGCCTTTCAAGACGCCTTTACCTATCATAAATTGAAATCCGCATGCAGGGCATTCTGTGAAGACTTCCCAAGTGAGCCACCCACACTGCACGCACTCCAGGATGTGCTGGCTCGAGCCTCCTCAAAAAAGTAAGTCACTCGCATATACACTACCATCCAAGACCAGGCCCCGATAATAACGCCAAATTCTTTGCAACTTTGGAACACAGAGCTAGTCACGGCATTACAAGACACACACTGGGCATTCTGTTGCAAACAGCTCCTATATCTCTCACCAAATTACAAATTGTGACTGGTGCATTTCAAATTTTTACACAGATACTATTGCACCCCAATTAGCCTATATCGCATGGGGATTAGAGAGGATGACAGATGCTGGAGGTGTGGCATGGACGAGGCTAATTTCCTACATGTGGCCTGGAACTGCCCACACTTGCAAAAATATTGGAACGCAGTGTTCGATGCAATCAATCACATAGTCAGAAGGTCAGACGACCCCACACACCACCTTGGCCTGCTGGGCTTGGTGTCAGACACTGAACCGGCTAGACGTAAACTTCAAGGCCTCCTATTACTATACGCCAAGCGCCAGGTAGCACTTAGATGGGGCCGTAAGATTCTGCCCACGTTTGAGGCTTGGTTATCAGATGTCACATATGGGCACACACAACTCGGGACGTACTGGGACTTAATGCCAACAGCATCTAGACCTCGGGACATATGGGAACCATTCCTAGAATGGACTCGAGCCAGAGCAGTTTCCCCTTCAATGACAGAAGATGCACGCAAGTCTCATAGACGAGGTAGTCAGTCAGGCGCAAGGGACTCTGAGCAAGAAACGGGGGTGGCCTTAACGCAGGAGAATGCCGACGAGTATACACTAAATATTGACACATTGGTCTAAACATCAACCTCCACAGACAGCCTTACCTAATCGAACCTGATTTATTATATGTCAAAATAGATATAAGATAGACATGTGAAACTTACTTAGTTCCCCCTTCGACTTTCAGATAGCTGTGTTAATCATGTGTTCTCTTTCTCATCTGTAAGAAATGTATGGACTATGAGTACCGACTGATACCTGTATTGTTGTTTTTTTTTGTTTTGTTGTACTAGCACTTCCACTTTACACAAATACTTTTGCAAAGCATAGATGTACATCAGTTATATGTAACCAGACTTCCTAATATGTACACGCTTTTCAAGTATGCACTGTATGTACTGGAAATATGTGAGAAAACTTTAAATAAATAAATCCCCCCCCCCAAAAAAAGGTCTGTTATTGCAGAGCCTGCGTGCAGTCTGGCACTGAAATGCTGACTGGGCAAGTGCACCCACTTGCCAGTCCCTAAACCTTCCCTTTTCTTCATATTAGTCACCCCTATGGTAGGCCCAAGAGCAGGGTGCATTGTAAGTATAAGGTAGGACAAGCCCGGATGTGTGTGGCCTGTCCTAATAGTGAATTACAGCCATTTTCGTTTTTCACTGTTGCAAGGCTACCTGTTCTCCATAGGCCAGAATGGGCTGCTGGATTGTTATATGTTTATAATCCTAGCAGACTCAGAGATCATGGTAGAAATTCGAGTTTAGTATGCCTGGACTCAGAATAATAAAATACATCTTTTAGTGACGTTTATTTTAATATTCTGTGTTTGCAAATACCACTTTTAGAAAGTAGGTATTTGCTTGCCTAACCATTTGAGCCTGCCTCTGCGAGGTAGTGTATTCCTTTGTCTGGTTTTGTGAGTGACAGGGCTGGGGGGAAACATCCTTTACGATGCAACTTTTACCACGCAGCACCTTTACAACGCAGGTTTTTCAACGCAAGTCATTACAACGACTTGCACTGGGGTGCGCTCTAGGATAGGTAATAGTTTAATTTACTATCCAACACCTTCCCTACTATCCACGGGGACTGGAGTTGTAATAGTAAATTAAACTATTCACTATCGAGCACCCCCCAATGCAAGTCGTTGAAAAACCTGCGTTGTAAAGGCATGCATGGTAAAAGCATGCGTTGTAACAACGTACATCCGGGCTGGGGGATTCCAAGAGACAGGCTGGGGCAGCCCGTTGGTGAATAGGGAGATCTGCATCTAGATGGGAGGGAGGAGTTGCACCTGGAACCTGAATAGGGCTGGGCCTTCCCTCTACAATGCTGGCTCCACCCCCTGTGGTGCGTCTGATGTCTCTCCCCTGCACACTGAAAGAAGAGAAGGAAGACTGTCAACAAAGTGCTCCAGGACTGTACTTGCCTTCCACAATGCTGGCTCCACCTCCTGTGTGGTGTCTGAGGTGCCTGCCCTGTGCTGTGAAAGGAAAGGAGAAGTCTGGTAAACAGAGTGCATCAGAACTGGCTCGAACTGGGCACAAGCCCCTCTCCCCTCAGAGAACAAAGGATTTTGGGGTATAAGTATTGGGACCCTGATCCCATGAAATTAGATCACTTCTGGACTTACAAGACGAAACCTCTGCTGAGGAGAAGAAACCTGAAGAAACTGAGGAGAGACTATTCCCAAGCTGAAGTGCTGCTTGGGGGATTGGCCTGCAGTGGTTGCCTGACTACCAAAGAAAGGAGAAATAACTTTGTGGACTTTTCTTTCAACTTGTGCAAAAGATCTCCAAGGGCTTAGAAGAGAGCTTGCCCCCTGACCGAAGTCCCAGGACCAGTGGACTTCACCAGCATTTGTGAATTGCGGCTGGAAACAAGTGGCTACAGAGGCAGGGAGCTGTGACCAACTCTTATGACCGGCCCGGTGTCCTGTAGGCACCACATCAAGAAACGTCCGCCTCGAACAACGCAAGCTCTGCGCTCACTGACTCCGTCCTGACGCCGTCACCAAGCCGTAGCCTGCACAGTGACTGGAAGGACACCACGACGTGCAACGCCTCGCTACTCCGAATCGAACTGATCTGACCGACGCGGTCACTGCTGCTAACTTCGAGTCCTGTGACCGCACTGGAGTTGGGCACCGCCTCGCACGCTTTTTGACTCACCGCCCGTCTCGCACTGTTATCCGGACTGATCAACGCCAGCTCCCGAACTCCGGCTCGTTCGCCGCACCGCAAGCTGCAAGCACCGCATCGAAGCACCGTCTCGCCCTGCAAAGCAGCCTTGGATCCACCGACTCTGGCATCGAGGTTCAACCCGTCCTGCAATGCTTCCTTCCTGCACCGCGACGATCACCGGAACCAGCTCGCACATCCGTGTTGGTCGCCCCAAGTAAAAGGTACTGTGACTGAGTCTGTCGACATTTGAGTGGGCTCGTACCGACGTGGTCCGCTGGATTTGCTAGACTCTGTTATTTTCAACTACACTGTAGTTCGCCCTGGCTACCAACTCGCACAGAACCTTGATTTAAGCCTTTTTAACAAGAACTCTTGAAAGCTAATAGTACTGTGGATTCTTTTTGTCATGTATTGGTCTTGTGGTAACTCTATTTAAAGTATAACTTATTTATGATATAAAGCCTGTGTGGTGTCCATTTGTAGTGTTGTCACTGGGTTACTGTATGTGGTCATAAATGCTTAACTTAGACCGCCTCTGAAATAAGCCTGGACTGCTTGCGCCACGCCACCTAGAGGGTGAGCAGGGGTTATTTTAAGAGTGTAATCCCCCTTACTCTGACTAGAGGAGAGGGTCCCTATTTGTCACAAATACCTACCTCTGCCAACTAGAGACCCTGAATTCTAACACATTGTGAGCTAGCTGGTACAAAAGGCCAACATACCCATGGGGGTATTCAGAATTAGTATGACAGCAATCCTACAGTGTATGCTATCTGAAAGTTCAGATCCTGTATCGGTTTTATAGGAACTATACGACATGGCACCGCCAACGTTGGTTGGGTACTTATCTAACAGTAGAATCTGTAGTTCAGTCGTGCCTGTCTCAGAGACCACTACTCACAATTGCCCCAAGACGTCTGGAGTGGGAGGGCACAAACTCCGCAACAGATGAGCAGGCAAAAATCCAATGTATCAAGCTTGAAGGAAACATTGTTCCTAAATTGTGCCAAACACCTTATCTTAGTTGCCTTGAAAAGCTCTTCTTTTTTAAAACAATGACTAAGGATAGAGTTGTGCATGAACTGCATCTCCCAGCAGACGAAGAAGATGCAAACACAATACATATTGCAGAAAAAGTTAGAAATGCTGCCACCCTAAAACTAGGTGCCCGTGGTTTAACAGCCAGGGGTGTAAGGGTAGCATTTGTGATAGAGGCGCACAAATCACATAGAACAGAGGTATTCTATTCATGGGTTACATTCCCGGTTGCGAATGCAAGGACAAAAACATTTCATTACTACACAGAAGATGAAATAGCGGACGAATATTATCCCTATGAGGATATTAAAGTTCCGCTCACATACCAGGAACATTTATACTAGTTTAAAGGCACCCTCACCCATACAAGAAATAAAGTAAGACTCAGCCTGTTCGGAAGAGAAGGAGTGACATGGCCAGTATTAGTGGCCTACATACCACATCCTGACATTGAAACAATGACATTTGGAGACTTACTCATACTTCACAAACAATTGAGAAAACTTCACAGAAACATGACACAGTTCGTGAGGAGGACACTTATGGTCCAGCCAGCAATGGTTACAACAAATACACATACAGTTCAAAATATAGCAATTAAAATCACACCACAAACTTTACACGCATTAATGGGTAAAATGCCTACAAAACGTGAACAAATTCCATTCTGGGTAGCTAAAAAAATAACACAGCTAGAAGCAGAATATAGAATAGAATACTGACAATTTGTTTGCCCATGGGGATAACACCACAGTTAGAGGATTGTACCTCTTGGGGTACAGTTTTCGTTGCCATATATACCAGAACACATGGTATCCCGACATTAGCAGTAATACCAGATGTATTAAGACAAATACAAAATGATTACAGAGAAGAACCTGCTCTGAACTTAGGGATGAAATTACTAGGAAATTATGCCCAGATATCAGCTTTAATATTAGCAAATATTAAAGGGGAAGCAGCATCAGTGGCAATCTGTCAACGCCTAAGGGAGTTCAGTCCTTTACAAAAGGAACATGAATTACCTAAAATAATTGAGACTGCGTATGAAGAGTTAGGCAGAGACAGTTTGGGTGGGAAAGCATTAAAACCCAGTAATTGTTTGTGTAATTACTGGGACAGACTAACACATCTGACATTCCTACACACATGCATATCACTTATATAAAAGGACTGAACAAAGTCAAAAGCATTCCTGCCTCTTAAGAACCTGTGATAAGCTGTGTGCCTTTGTTTCGCCTTCATTTAATTTGGATGTGAGGCTTCTGATAGCTCGCAGCCAGGATACTCCAACAAAAGGAAGCCTGATGGCCCCTTAACTTCGACCTTTGTTATAGGCCCTGCTGGAATGTGATAAGCCCCTTCCCCGCCTGTACGTTGCTGCTTGGAACAAAAGCAAACAATGCACAGGCCCTGCTGAATGTGTCCCAGTGTCTAAAAATTGCACAGAGACAAGTTTACCATATTTCTGTGGGGCCCAATCTCTTGGCAGGGTAAACTGCGATCACCCTGTGAAAGAGTGGATAGACGCAGTTTACCCTCAACTTGTGCCCTGTCTACTACATAGTGCCAAAAGATGCATGTGCTTCTCTTGGCGCAATGTAGCAGCTATTGCTCATTTTAGTAATGATGAAGTTCACCTGTGTGCCCTAATAATGAAAAGCGGGGGCAAGAGTTCTTTGCAGTGTGAGTTATTGCATAGGTACATAGTACATTTCCTTTACAACAAACCATGAAGCGGTGTTTAGGGAAATTAATAATATGCTAGTTAAAACAGGTGCATTTAGAAAACTTGATGTAAATAATTAATTTACTCTCTTAATTTCTATGCAGGTAAGTACTTAATCAATAATAACTCAATCGGAAAGAAGGAAAACAGAGTCCGTGGTGTAAGAGTTTCTAAGGGTTTTATTCCTCATAAAGGAATCAGGATATCATGTTCTGACCACCACACAGGATGTCAGAAGGGATAGATGAGCGCGCCGTCGTTTATTGACAATACATAGCTTATATACTTGATTTACATCATAATGTTCAATGTAAGAGGCGTAACAGCTGAGAGAAGACAAGATAACAGTATACACGTGGTGCTAGTACATCATCAAGAGGCGTAAACTAGGCGTGTGTGCTAGAAACGTCACTGATAGGTGACGCAAGTGGGTGGCACCAAGGGGTGGTGCTAACAGAATGTTGCAATGTCAGCGGAAATCGGAAGCTTGGATGCGCGCGCAGCTGCATGACGTGTGATAGACGGGGTGCAGGGGACTTGACATTTACACTGACGGAAAGAGACAGAAGTCTGGCATGTCAGATCAACTTGTGCTTCTATCATATCTGATATCTGATGTTTAGGAACTGAGCTATCTGGGCAGAAAGGTCTCTAGAGCAGAAGCTATTCTATACTTGCTGTGAGTGCGTGTATAAGCGCCTGAGTGTCTGTATGAGAAGCGTGGGGCATGGGGCCTTCCATGGAAGCATGGCAACAGAGGCTATGAATTACTTGCATAAAGACAGGTCGGCCCTTTAGCCCTGTAGCTGAGGAAGGATGTTTACTGAAGCTAGCAGGCCGGAATGTATCTTCGGGGAGGAAAACAGATAACTCGAAGGTTATAGTCAATCTTGGCAGGCAGCAGGCTGAGCTGAGCACGGAGGGCCGCGCTAGAAGTAAGTCAGAGTTCACGGGTACGGGGGCTGCTTGGGCAGAGGCCCTCGCAGTCAGAAGCCAGAAAAGAGGCTCGGTGGCAGAGATTCAGGGCCTACTTTCAGCCAGGCTGAAAAACGTAGGAGTACACTTCAAAAAGACGTTGGCATAGCATACTTAGGAACGGACCATCAAACCCATTCATGGTGGGTCTGAAAGAGGACAAGTTAACGTTGGACGCAAATGTATTTGCGTCTTCATAGCTGGTACAGGAGGGAAGTTACATGCACTTTTAACTCGTACATGGAGTCGGTGGGGTACTCGCTAGGGAACACAACATGACCATAAAATTTATATTACCTCATTCCCTCCTTGTTCCCTACGGACCCTTCATGATATATCGATCCTCATAAATCGATCAGTTTGTTCTTGTAACATTATATGTTCGTCTTTCTTTCTTTGACTGTTTGAGAGGCAACTGGAATGCTCAATGCAGGATGTGGCACACAGTCCACATATCGCTGGCCCACACTGCAGGCACAGGCAACAACTGAATACTATAACAAGGCCAATGCCTAGGAACGATAAGATCTTCCATCCCCAAGCTGTCAACGTAGTCCAGAACCAACCGGACCAAGTCCAGGTGCCTGGATTCTGATGTATCTGATTTGCAATTTTATGTAAACGGGTGATAGCTTGATAGACAGATGGTGCATTTTGTGGAATGAAAACACAGCAACTTGACCCGATGACCTTACAAGCTCCACCTCTATCTGCCAAGATGACGTCAATCACAAGACGATTTTGAAGGACAACAGTCCGTATAGCAGACTGCTCCTCTGTTAAGTTACCTAGAGCGGAGGCAGTTTCGTTCACTACTGCTTCAAGTGTTCTCGTTAATCTGCGTATTAATTTACTGTTTTGGACAGGTCCTAGGAAGAAAAAGAATCCTTTATTGAAATCAGTGTACTGTTCCCATGCCGTTTCTGTGTAGTCGACAAGGGGAATATCTCTTTTGGGTCTATTCGGTGCTAGATTCGTATTTCTATGGTAATCAGGAGGAGCTAGGAAAACAGGTGGCAGAAGGAATGCAATGTAACAGGTACCATCCCAATCTGGAGGCAAACGTATGTATGCGGTATGACCACAAACAAAGTAGGAATGACTGATAGCTTTAAAGGACGATTTACCATGGTCACTGAACTCGACCATAGTAGTGCATTTACTATGACCTACGTGTACTGAACCTTTCTTGCTAACACATAATTCACCTGTGACTGGTAGTACTAACATATGGGGCAGAACTGGAGCAGTTTCAGATTCAACAGTGAGGATCATAAGGCTAATTGTGTAATTACCTAATCCATATACTTCATTTTCTAGATCAGTTCCTATTCGAGTGGGAAGTCCTTCTTGATCAGGATAACAGACGTTGAGCAGGACTAAGTTCAAGTTTCCCCAAACCCAGCCCCCATCGAAAACAGCAATATCAGGATCTAAAGAATTAATTATTTTAAACCATGCTCCACAGGAGCCATTGTGAGTGAATGGGTACGGAAAGAGAGGCAGAGCTCCCTTGTAATTCTGGTAGGGAGGGAGTCGGCCACATATCCAACAGTCTGTAGCATTATTTGTCTGATGGGAATGGTGTAACATACTAATGAATGTATTGTTGCGCAGCGCAAGTCTGTAAGATAGTTCATGTGCGGGAAGTTCACTAAAAGTGTGTTCAGCAGAGACATTGTAAGCAGATTGTTCACGCCTGAAAATAGGCCAGTACATAGGAAGCAGAATGCTGGCAATAATAATTAGAATACTCAGAATAAACATGATTATTAGTGTCACTATGCAGTGACTACGAAGTGATTTGCAATATGTTCTTCTCTTTTCCTCTCTCTCTCTAACTCGATCTAGGGGATACATGTCAGAAACTATTTAACCGATTCACCTAAGGGAGGACTTAAACAATTAAACTGTCTGACTTGCTAGATCGAAGCTTCATTCGGTAAAGTTCTTGAGGAGTCTTTTCTCTTTTAGGCACAGTAACGTCTTGTGCTTCAACACAGTCTTTGGTGGGGGTGGACGAGTCAGAGTCCTGTTTCAGTCCGTTTTTTAGTTCATTGCATAGTTTGATGTGACTCGTGTGGACCCACCCCTTTCTCCCCTCGATTTTCACGGCGGTCCTGGTGGTAAGCAGAACGGTCTTTGGAGACTTCCAGCGGGGCTCCAGCGGACTTTTCCGGTCGAAATTCCGGACGACTACCAGGTCACCTGGGCGGACCTCATGCGCCTTTACATCGGTGTTGTCAGGGAAGGCTGCGGCAACCTGTGAACGACATGATTGGAGTGCAGACATCAAGGAGGCAAGGTAATCTGTCAACATGTTACAATCAATATCAGTGATCTTTTTCGGAACGGGCGTCCCCCACATATTCGGCGGTCTGCCAAAGACCACTTCGTACGGGGATAGCCCTGATCTCGAGTGGGCGACCATCCTCATGTAGAATAGTGCCACGGGCAGGGCGACTATCCAGTCGACCCCTTTTTCCTGACAGATCTTGGCAAGACGGATTTTTAGTGTCTGATTATGCCTTTCTACAAGGCCAGCTGCTTCGGGATGTCGGACACAGTGGAACCTCCACTGATATCCTAGCAAGAGGGAAACTTGTCTCATCAACTCGGACGAGAACGGCTGTCCGTTATCTGAGTACACGACACGGGGCAAACCGTACCGTGGGAGGAATTCACGAACCAACTGTCTGGCAGTGGTCGGAGCAGTGTAGTCTGGGACTGGGTATGCTTCGGTCCAGCGGGACAGAGCACAAACAATTACAAGGACATACTTAAATCCTCTACAGCTATTCATCTGGATATAATCCATCTGGAGGACTTCAAAAGGGTGATCGGGAGGATGAAATCCACCTTGCTCAACAGGGACGCTTTTACCTGGATTGAACTGACAACAGATCATGCAAGTACGCACTTTCTGTTTTGCTGCTGCTCGTAAGTGTTTGTTGTACCAGAGATTCTGTAAACTGTCTAACATGGCTTTCTCTCCAAGATGGGCAGGACTATGTGCTGTATTTATCATGACTTGAACCATTGAGTCGGGGAGAAACCATATAGATTTTCCCTTCGTCACCCAACCTTGATCTGTCTGGATCCCTCCTAGTTCAGTCCATTTCTTTATCTCCTCTGGAGTAGCATGTGTCTGGATATCAATTACATCTAGGGCGGGATCTCTAACTGCCATACACTGGGTCTGGACTATTGTCTTTGTCACATCAGTAGTCTGGGTGTAAGTCAATGCTGTATGTTTTGCTGTCTGGTCTGCCAGGTCGTTACCCTGGGAAACAGAATCTGTGACTTTAGTATGTGCTTTACACTTCATGACTGATATGCCCGAGGGCAAATGTATTGCTTCTAACAGTGCTTGAATGAGGGGGCCATGTTGTATCTTGGCCCCATGGGAAGTCAGAAAACCTCGTTCTTGCCAGAGGACTCCGAAGTCGTGTACAACTCCGAAGGCATAGCGGGAATCTGTGTATATGTTAACATTTCTGTTCTTGGCTAGAATACAGGCTCGAGTCAGAGCGATGAGCTCTGCTGCTTGAGCAGACAGGGTGTCAATACGATGTGTTTCTTTAATTTCAGTTTCAGTGGTCACGGCGTACGCGGCCACTAATTCTCCTGTACTTGTTCTCATGCATGAACCGTCCACATAAAGTGTCAGGTCTGGATTTGTCAATGGGACATCTGTTAAGTCTCGTCTAGGCTTAGTTACTGCATTAATTATTTCTATACAATCATGCGGAGCTGGATCTGTCATAACTGTAGGTAACAGTGTTGCGGGGTTCAGGATGCTGCAACGTCTGATTTCTATGTGTGGCTGGAATAGTGTTAATTCATAACCTGTCAGTCGTGCTATAGTTAAGTGTTGAGTCTGGGTTCTGTTTAACAAAACCTCTACAGAATGTGGTACTTGAACTGTTAACTGATGACCTAAAACAATTGAATCACTTTGTCTTATTGCTAACGCTGTTGCTGCTACTGACTTTAAGCACGCAGGGAGTGCTTGAGCTACTGAATCCAATGTACTAGAAAAATAAGCACAAGGCTTATGTGAACCTGCTTGGTCTTGAGTGAGGACAGACAACGCTGTGCCATCACGTTCTGTAACAAAAAGTGTAAACGGTTTGCTGTAACATGGTGTCGCTAAAACTGGTGCTTGGCATAAAACTTTCTTTAATTCTTCAAAAGCTTGTGTGTGTTCCTGAGTCCAAGGGAGGACAGTCGAAGTCGCTGCCTCCTGTGTCGTTAACTGGATGAGTGGTTTAGCTAGAAATGCATACTGGGGAATCCATTGTCTGCAGTACGAGGTGAGGCCTATGAAGGCCCGCACTTCCTTTTGTGTCTTGGGTTGCGGCATGTTCACAATTAACTGAATGCGATCGGGAGTGAGCTGTCTCCCCACTTTGGACAGTAAGTGACCCAAGTACACAACTTGCTGAGCGCAGAATTGTAGCTTCGAAGGAGACACCTTGTGTCCCTTGTCAGCCAGGAAATGTAAAACTGTCAGTGATGCTTTTTCGCATTCGGGCTCACTTCGTGCGGTGATCAGCAGATCATCGACGTATTGTAGTAAAGCGGTGTTAACTGGCATTTGAATACAATCTAGTTGTCTTTTCAGTGCTTGACTATAGATGCTGGGGCTTTCTGTGAATCCTTGAGGTGCGCGCGAAAATTTGAAACTGCGTCCATTTAAACAGAATCCGAAGAGATATTGGCTCTCTGGATCAATAGGCACGCTGAAGAAGGCGTTCTTGAGATCAATTACAGTAAAGAACGTTGCTTCTGAATCAATAGCAGTCAAGAGAGATGATATATCGGGGACCACAGGATACTGTGGGATAATGCATTTATTCAATTCTCGAAGATCAATCACCAGCCGATATACTGGCGGTGCATTGGGATCAGTACGTTTAAGAATCGGAATGATGGGTGAATTTACAGATATTGGAGTCGGTCTCGACGACCACTCCTTGGGCAATGAGCTCTTCAATGATTTTCAGTAAAGCCGCTACAGCATCGGGTGGTAACTTGTATTGTCTGATTCTGGGTAATACAACACCTGCCTTGAGGGTAACGCGGTATGGTGTAATGTGCATACATCCTACATCAGTTGGGCCTTTTGCCCACAAGTAATCAGGTACATTTTTCAATCTGACGTCAAACTCACGAAGGACGTAATGACCCTTGAAATCCCGCAGAAAGAGTCTAACTCCCTCCGGGGAGCAGCATATTATAGCCCCTAGAGCCTTCAGTGTTTTAATTCCTAACAGATTTTCCGGACATGATTTTGTTAGTAACAGGTCTGTAACGCGTGATAATGGACCCACAGCCAGGGGAACTGGTTCTGAGACTTCATTTACAATAGGTTGTCCTGAAAAACCAAGGGAAACATTTTGTGAGCCTGAGAGGGGTGCCCCTGGAACTTCGTCATGACTTATTGTAGTGCGACTTGCCCCTGTGTCAATTAAAAACTTTCTATCTTTCCCCAATACTTGACTGTGTACATAAGGACCTTCTTGATCTACAGGAATCTCGATAAGAGGCAAGCCACCTTCCCTCTCTAGGCTGTTTCATGTATATCGGGAATATTCGGGGTAAGCAGACTGGGCATACTGGTACATCTGTTGTGAGACTTGCTGAGTTGCAGCAATGGGCTGTGGCTGTGGTACTGCTACGGTCTGTGCTGTCTGTGCGGATGCATGCATGGGCTGTGTATTCTGTGTAGACTGATGCTGGTTATGGTCTTGTCTAGGCGGATGCGGTCTCTCTTTAGTTTTACCTGTCGCTATGTTATGTTTCAGAACTGCACATTCGTGTACGTAGTGACCTGGCTGCTTGCAATAATTGCATGTCCCTTTAACAGGAGCTGCAGCGTGACTTGTCTGGGTCGTACCTTTCCTGTGACTGTCGGATGGGACCGTCTGGGCTACTAACATTTTCATTTTCGTGTCTTTCATGCGCTTCTGTTCCTGATCTTGTTCTTCCCTAATTCTATTCTGGTGATATTGTAACATTTGTAACATCTGGGATGGCGTATTTGCTTGCCATGTACTCTCGACTTTATACACTCTATTTTTAACTAACGGTAGGGAATTCTCGACTAACTTTGATACAAAAAGATGTGGGTACGACTCGCTACTTGGCTGGAGGCCACTATTGATAATAAAACATTTCTCGAATCTTGAATAAAAGTCGCTAGTATCTTCATCATGTTTCTGTTTACAGGACGAGATTGCATCCCAATCCTCCTTTCTAGTTGTCAATAATCTGGGCAGGACCTGTACTATTAAACCTGGTAATGCTTTAGTTTTGTCCCCAAGGCCTAACCCTGGAACCCGTTTCTTTTCTTCATCCTCTATTTCTGCCCAGGCAATCTTTGCGTCTCCCACCTCCCAGTCCTTTTCCTTTAATTTCTCGAATATACCCGTAGGCAATAATACTTTCAACATTTTCATGATATCATCATATGTGTAGTCCCCCATCAGTAACATGTCTTTGAGCTCTCTATGAAAACCTGCAGGGTCTTTATCGTGGCACGGTACTAATTTCTTCATTTCTAACAGTTCTAATTTAGTCAGAGGCGTGTGTACATACACGCGTTTCAAAATTTTATCCTCACCCATAACAGGGTGCACTTCTCGCAAGGGGTTCTGACTTTCAATACCACCCCCGCACTGCATATGGTACATTTTCCTTTCTGGAGGTAGGGCGGGAACATATTCAGGACTTACAAAGGTGTCATATCTGCGTCGTTGTTCTAGAATTATTTGAACTAATTTAGTGCTTAGGCCTCTCCATCTATCCATCAGTAGTGCTTCTAGTGTCTCATGTAAGGGACCTGGATCGGAATAATGTTTTCTGTACTTAATGAGAAGGTGCTGAATCATATATATACCTGCTAATTTCTGTTCGTCGGGGGAGGGGTTCAGAAATGTCTGTGCTACGGTGTCATCATTATATATGTCTGCATTTTCGGCCCATGATACCGCTGATCGGGCTAATTCTTGTTCATCCATAGAATTGAGTACATGGTACCCAACTCGATCTCGAAGCCGTTTATCAGTTTCCTGGAACTGATGTTCAGCAGAATTCGGATTCGTTAAGGCAGAGAAGAAAACTCTCTTGCTTTCTGGACGGATACCCTTCCTAAGATAAGTTCCCTTACCTACATATGCTATAGTGCCTGTAGTCGGTTCTAGTTCTTCAGATTCTTCTTCCTCCTCGGAGGGAGCCTTTTCTTTCTCTTTCTCGTGTACTGCTATCACTGCTTTCTTAATCTTTTTATACATGGCCTCTATGCAATTTTGTCTGTCATGTTTTCCATCGGCTATATTTTGACCCCACTTGTTCAATGCATCCAATTCACTCTGCTCTGTTCCGGGCCTGTCTCGTTCTCTTATTAGACAATTTATGAAAAATCGTAGTATCAGTGCTTGCATGTTAACTTTCTGTTTCTCCAGGGCATCCTTAATACTGTCGGGGTCCTTTCCCGTTTGAACGAACTCATATATTCTATCTAGGTGCTCCTTCATTCCTGCATAACATAACAAACTATCAGTAGCAGATCTTAACCGTAAAGACGCTAATATCATTAAGTCGTCCTGTCCAGGTTCTGGATCATATCTACAAACTGACATATTTTCTTTTAGTGCATCAAGACGGGATGAATTAGAAGAACGGGGGGATCTGTGCGTAAAAGGACTCTGCATACCTCTGAGATTTAATCTGTGAGTCGGTGGCGGGGTCTGGAGACCCGCGGTCGCACCTCCTGAAGCGGAAACTTGGGCATTATCTCTGTGTGTAGTCAGTATCTGAACTTGTCTTTTAGTAGGATCTGATTGAAGTGGTTTCGGCAGATCAGTTTTAGGTGAGGGAAGTGGCGGAGCTGGCGGAACGGGACTAGTCTTTTTCGGTGTCGGCTGAGAGTGATCTTGGGGGGCAGTACCACCCCCGGCCCTGTCAGTAGGCAGGGCACGAACAGGCAGATTGGTGTAAGCTGGCGCTACATCTTCGAGATATGAATTTAGGAATATGTCTTTAGTAGTCTTATGCATTACTTTAGTTGGAACTAATGGTGACGGCAAATTTTTCGGTATTTCTGAAATGGCGTCAGGGGTACCATCGGCCAAAAGATACATGTTGTTCACTTTGCCATTTAGGATACGATCTATTTGTTCTACTTTTACTCGAATTCCCTCAGTAACTAATTCGTTTTCTTGGGCCTTTTCTGATTCTTTAAGCCTGTCTTCTCTACGGAGTGCTCTATCAGCACGCTTACGTGATTCCTTACGCCAAAATTCTATGGCGTCTTTCTGAGATTGTCTAGCTTTCTTTTTCCGTAATATTTCTTCTACCTTTATGATGCACTCGGCATCCCATGTTCCGTTAACTGGCCATCGGTATCTTTCCTCTAGGTGCTTGGTATAATCTGTCCATAACTCTAGATACAAGATGGCGTCTATGCCATGCTTATTATACATGAAATTACCTGGAGTGTCCCTAGGGGGGATTGGAATCTCTTCCTCTAACATCCCTTTCCTAGTTCCTATCTGCTTTAATTTGTTAAAAAACGGCATTGTGCCTACTTGATACTGAAATGCTTGATCCTTAATACTTAATTTCGCCTGTAACTATTTAAACAAAAAAACACAATAATACACAAGAACAATCACATTCATACCACGACATTAATCACATGAAACATTTAAAGACATAGCTAACTTCCCCCTACTCTGAATGTACCGCTCAACGATACAGATACACTGCTGTAACAGTGCAGAAATTCGGAATACTTTATATACTGCTAAACAGTACAGATACACTGCCTAAAAACAGTGCAGACCGGACTTGCGTACCCAAACCCGTCTAGATACGACCCAGCAATGGTACTCACCGGGAAGCACGGAAAACAGAAGGCCTCGGAAAACTCGACTGGACTCGACTCGGAACTTCGGAAAACTTCGGAAAACTTCGGAAAGCTTCGGAAAACTTCGGAAAACTGGTGGGCCTCTTCACACCTCGGACCTTGCTTCCTTCGGCTGGGCTCTGGTCGGGATCCTCCGCACTCCTCACCGCCTCGTCTGGGCACTGATCGCAGTCTTCGTCACCTCCGTGTGTCAGAGGGGGATGCAGGAAATCCTGCCAGTACACGTGTTGTCCGTCTAACTGATGGCAGGGGACACGGATTGCAACGCACCTTCCGGCGCGTGAGGTGGGGGAGGGGTCCCTATTCGGGCGCCAAAATGATGTAAATAATTAATTTACTCTCTTAATTTCTATGCAGGTAAGTACTTAATCAATAATAACTCAATCGGAAAGAAGGAAAACAGAGTCCGTGGTGTAAGAGTTTCTAAGGGTTTTATTCCTCATAAAGGAATCAGGATATCATGTTCTGACCACCACACAGGATGTCAGAAGGGATAGATGAGCGCGCCGTCGTTTATTGACAATACATAGCTTATATACTTGATTTACATCATAATGTTCAA
Organism: Lissotriton vulgaris; assembly: GCF_964263255.1. Classification (NCBI taxonomy): domain Eukaryota; kingdom Metazoa; phylum Chordata; class Amphibia; order Caudata; family Salamandridae; genus Lissotriton; species Lissotriton vulgaris. The sequence continues at coordinate 476,677,745 of NC_141694.1, forward strand.
TGTAAGAGGCGTAACAGCTGAGAGAAGACAAGATAACAGTATACACGTGGTGCTAGTACATCATCAAGAGGCGTAAACTAGGCGTGTGTGCTAGAAACGTCACTGATAGGTGACGCAAGTGGGTGGCACCAAGGGGTGGTGCTAACAGAATGTTGCAATGTCAGCGGAAATCGGAAGCTTGGATGCGCGCGCAGCTGCATGACGTGTGATAGACGGGGTGCAGGGGACTTGACATTTACACTGACGGAAAGAGACAGAAGTCTGGCATGTCAGATCAACTTGTGCTTCTATCATATCTGATATCTGATGTTTAGGAACTGAGCTATCTGGGCAGAAAGGTCTCTAGAGCAGAAGCTATTCTATACTTGCTGTGAGTGCGTGTATAAGCGCCTGAGTGTCTGTATGAGAAGCGTGGGGCATGGGGCCTTCCATGGAAGCATGGCAACAGAGGCTATGAATTACTTGCATAAAGACAGGTCGGCCCTTTAGCCCTGTAGCTGAGGAAGGATGTTTACTGAAGCTAGCAGGCCGGAATGTATCTTCGGGGAGGAAAACAGATAACTCGAAGGTTATAGTCAATCTTGGCAGGCAGCAGGCTGAGCTGAGCACGGAGGGCCGCGCTAGAAGTAAGTCAGAGTTCACGGGTACGGGGGCTGCTTGGGCAGAGGCCCTCGCAGTCAGAAGCCAGAAAAGAGGCTCGGTGGCAGAGATTCAGGGCCTACTTTCAGCCAGGCTGAAAAACGTAGGAGTACACTTCAAAAAGACGTTGGCATAGCATACTTAGGAACGGACCATCAAACCCATTCATGGTGGGTCTGAAAGAGGACAAGTTAACGTTGGACGCAAATGTATTTGCGTCTTCATAGCTGGTACAGGAGGGAAGTTACATGCACTTTTAACTCGTACATGGAGTCGGTGGGGTACTCGCTAGGGAACACAACATGACCATAAAATTTATATTACCTCAAACTGAGGCCCAAACTCTTAGCTAGCAGGAAGGCCATTTATTCTCTTGATCTGTGCCTAAGTTGATGAGCTCAAAGGGGTAAGTATATATCACTTATCATGTTGCTGGCTCGGCGAGTGTGGTGAATAATAAAGCCGATTTACAAAGAAAACGAATCACCAGGGTTGGGGCGGGCGGGAGGAGATGGAGCGAGCGAAAACACCAGCACTCGTGTGGAGTGCTCAAAGACAAAGTAAAAAATAGCTCCTATAACGGGAGCAGTGGATGGACCCAAGCACTTGGTCCATATTCTGTGGGAGGGTCAAATACAGGAAGAAGCATTACGCTTTTATGCTATGAACTAAAAGGAAGGAAGGATTTGAGAGCGTAATGGAGCAAACAAGTGATAAGCCTATGGGCGAGCTGAAGCCCACAGATTTAAAACAACATGGCTGTTCGAGACAGCACATGCTCAGCCTAGACAGGACCTAAAAAAAGGGACAGAATGTGACAAACAAGGCCAACATGCATAAAGTGATTATAATATAATAGCTCACCAGCAACTTAATATTTGGCCCAATACAGGAAATAGGTTTTACTTTGATAACATGGCGAAACAAAAACTCAACAACCCAACCGACAGTCAATCTAATGTACTGCATTTTTTTTAACTGGAAGTTATTCTAATTTGATTCACATGTTTCCTTTTAGTAATTAAGAAGGAAGAAACCAACACTCCAAATGCTGTGGGCGTGCCCTTTTTGTGCCATAAATCACTGGGGAATGTGTCAATGATTATATTCTTCTTTCAGGCTCAAACCTAACCTTTCACCCAGTTTTGCCAGTCACTGTCTTTGTTAAAAACAGATTCACAATTGCTTTATTAACATTCCTGCGTTCCCAAATGTGCTTGAAAATGCACTATTTGCCCACTAGGAGAACCCCCGAACCCTCCTTAGGTGGTTCGGGCACGCCCTACACTCACACACATTACTGTGTCACTAAATCAGGAATGTCTAAAAAGTGTGTCACAAACATGAAAAGTTTGGAAACCTGTGCTTTATAGGGACATACACAATGGCACATTACATTCTGGCGTGGCCCCGCGTTTAGCTCTAGGGCTTACAAGGAAGCCATGGGAGGTTTGGATGTAGCATTGCTATACTCCTCTCCATACCATTCCGAGGGAAATTCGGTACTGCAAAGATAAAACCGGGACTTAAAGCAGTCTTTAACAGCTAGAGTATTAGGCTCCGGTGAGATTTGGGTAAAACATTTTTATGGAGTTCTACGAGCATTGAATAATAGGCCAAGAAATTCTCTAGGGAGTGTCACTCCTTATGAAGTCCTATTTAGGATGAGAATGCGGGTACCTGATCGTGATTGTGAAGGCACAGTGGCGGATGAAAAACCTTTTGACACCCATAAACGTTTTGCTGTTTTACAGGAGCTAATTGGATCCAGAGCGCTTCAAAGCAATGTCCAAGTAAAGAGGAACACCACTGGGGAAGACGAGTCAGTCACGACAAGACCTGTCTGGATCCCTAAAGTGGGGGATCTGGTCAGAGAGAAAATAGCAGACAAAAAAGAATTTGGGCCATCATACAGAAAGCCTGCACCTGTCCTGGCCTTTGAAGAGACAAGAACTGTACTTCAGCCGCTTCTTTCCGGAAAAAAGGAGAAAATATTTGTCTCAATCAACCTAATCAAACCACACTATATGGCCGATACTGAATAGTAGGCCTTGTGGACGCCTGAGTAGCTGACACCCTCCTCTTCCTACCATACAAAAAGTTCAAACAGAAAGATTCATCATGTTTGAAGAGTCTCCTGCTCAGAAAGATGGACTATGCAATAATACCATGGAACTCGTTCCTCTTGAAACTGAAGTTCATAATCAAATTCAAAATCAAAATGAAAGACAAATTTCAATTCGACCAAACACAGATGTCTATATCAACATGCCTCAACAAGAGCCATCTGCAAGTTCAACAAAACCTGTGAAACTACCGAAAATAGATCGAACAGCATCTGGTTCCTTCATAGACTTTGATATGTTTTCTTTGGATCCAAGTGAACCTGAACCGATGCCAACCCAAGAAACATGCAACCAGCAAATTAAAGACTTTCTGAACTTTCTTAAAAAGACTTACCTGGTATCACCTTAGATATAACTCTGGGTATTTAGTGGGATACTTTTCTTTCGTTTCTGGATAGGCTTAGTAACTTAGTAGTGAATCTGATTCTGAAACCTCACCTATCATCACATTGAGAACAAGAAGACTTGTCATCAGTGAACATTACGGCAGTTCCTATACCTGATGGTATAATATGGGACAAGCTTGATTATGACATATTTGGTCTGACCGAAAATTTAAAAATTCTACATTTATTTAAAATATAATTGAGTGACATCATTACCGCCAGTAAATTTTCCGATGATTGGGATTATGAAACTGAGAATAATATGTTGTCTGCATTTTCTAATAGTAAAATGTTGGAAGACACATCAGATTTTGAAACAGTGTCTTGCTATCAACATTATGTTCCTCATTTTCTGCATAAATCTGCTAATCCCAGAAATGTTTTCACATACTACCAATGGGAACATTACCCAACACCGCCGAAAAGCAGTTCAAAGACATTTGCACAGAAATTCCCATATTTTTTAGGGTTTAATACGTCAGACTCAGCCTCATATTATTATAAGTTTGCACAAGCACCAACACAGAAAAATATGTTGACAAACACCAAACAGATTTATTCTGCTTCCTTTATTGCCCAGTTGTCTGAACAAGGTTTCGACTTACGGAAAGACACTATAGACTTAAAATCTGTCTGGGGTACTAGAGACTAGCAGGTCCAGAAACTGAGACACTATTTAGAGCATGCCTCATTCCTCAGCAAATTATGTATTTGAATGACACCATGTAACAAACATCCTGTCTTAGAATAGCCAAGAACAAAGACTTGAGGGGATGTGGGTTGGCGCTGACCGAGATGGAGGCGTAGCTCTCGAGCTCCGTCAGGGTACGCAACAAAGCCTGTGAAATCCACTAACAATCCAACAGCCAGAGGGGAGAGAATTTCAGCAAAAGGTCCCCAGAATCGGTGTGCGGTGGAGGAGACGCTTTCTATCCCTGGCGGTACAGGACAACCGCTACAGCGAGCCAGCGTCCAACCCGACAACAACGCAGGAGCTCCAGCGAGAAGGGGCGGGGTCACGTATTGCGCCGGCCTGCATCGCGTTCATGAGGCCGAGGCTTCATGCTACGCAAGACCCGCTGCTTCTGGCCTGTGACTGAAGCGCCCACAACAGTGTGTGGTGGCCTGCGGAGTGAGCGTTTCTGCTAATGTGCAAAATAAGGTGAGACCCGGTGGGGATTTCTTTCCCCCTTGCGCACCAAAGACACTTTATCCTGTTAGCCCTCTCTGCTTCGGACTGGGAGGTGATAGACAATAACGTGAAGTCGTGCTGGGGATTGTGTATGCTGGACGAGGCACCCGCATGAACATACTGGAGAGGTACATGCTCCCGAGGTGATATCCGGCAATAACTAAGCCTGGTTGGTGAGGCTCTGAGCCTGCGAGCGACGGCCCCTGACTCCTAGCCCCGGTAAACTGTTCAGTGTGAGTGGTGTGGACACGAGACAGCGGCTCGAGGCAGTGCTGACGAGGGAGGTGTGATGCACGGAGCGGCCTTGTGGACCTAAGCAGTGGGGGTACGTGAGTGTGGTCCTGTGCCCCCCTTCATTTGCATCTATCCACAAGTGGGAACTTTAATTATTGGATTGGCGTTGTCTGAGGGACCGCAGCGCTCCTGCCATATAACTGACAAGCCATAATCTTCCTTGATATTGGGAGACTGGGACCCCTAGGACGGCAGCATATACTGGCTGGGTATGCGGTGAGTGTACACAACCAGGTTGCGACGCCTGATTTCTACAGCACACCGCACCATGACGAAGCCAAAGGGAGCTACGGCCTCTGTCCAAGTTAATAAAATGTTAATAAAATGGACAAATATGGGGTACAGCGACAGCTCACCACGGAAGAATGGACGTGAGACAACCGCACAACCGCAGAAGAACCGTCCCTCAGCTCAATTATGGCGGGCATACAAACAGTAGAGACAAACCTAGAGACCAAAATCGACAAGGTTACGATTGAGATGAACCTCATGAGAGCCGACATGCAAAAAACGTCCAAAAGGGTCACTGTAACGGAAGAAAATATAGGTGAGTTGCAGTCTGCGACGCATAAGCTGGAGGAAGAGGTTCAAAAATTGGTTCACCAACATAGAGAAATGGTGCTCCACCTGGATGATCAGGAAGGACGGGCCCACCGCACATCCGGGAGGTGGAGGTGCCTGAAGGGGTAGAGGGCCCCAGCATGGATCTCTTCATCGAAGACCTTATCCTGCATCACCGCAAGCCCAAAAGACTGTCACCGCTATTCTCCGTGGAAAGGACGCACAGAGCCCCAATCTCTAAGCCGAAACCTGGAGCACTGCCCCGGACCATCATCGCACGTATTTTGAATTTCCGTGATCGGGATGCAATCCTGCAAGAGCCCAGGGTCAATGGCGACCTTCCCTATGATAATGCGGCGATCCGTTTCTTCTCCGACTTTACTCTGAAGGTACAGCGAGAAAGGTGCTCTTTTGAAGGGATAAAACGGGCTCTTAGAGACAAAGGACTTAAGTACATGATGTTTTTCCCTACCAAGTTAAAAGTAGTTGACGGCGACAAGTCTTGGTTCTTCCTGATGCCGGAGGAGGTTCAACGATGGCCCGATGAGGGCCCCTCCCAGACACATCGCCAACGAGTGGAGATAGACTGCGGATTCACTGGCCAACGACCTAAAGACTCATCGGACTGGCGTGCGGAGAGGGTGCGCTCGCCATCGAGCTCCAGAAGCTCCTGCTCTGTTTGCCCTGGCAGCGACATGGCACATGCTGGGAAGTGAAAAGACTGCATTGACTCTACTGGTCTGTAATTATCTTTTTGTCTTTTTGGGGTGCGGGATGGGGGGTTTCCTTCCTCTGGGCACTATATGATCTGCTTTGCTATCTTCAATATCGGACTGGCAAGTTGCTGACTGGACTATGGACTTTAGAATACAATATTAACCCTCAATAATGTTGGGGCATAGCAGCGGGTCCGGGAGGTGGAGGCAATTGGGCGCTGACACTGCACGACCCTACATTAAATGTTTTTAGTTCTGAGATGATAGGCGCTCTACTACTGGGCATGTGGGTATGTTTAGACCTACTAGGCAGGGATGCAGGGAGGGGGGACCTGTTACTCTTGGGGATGGTGGGAAGGGTATTGTTAATGTTTTGTATTGTCATGATAGTAGAACTACTGTTTAGCCCCTGCAGGAATGTGAAATATGCTTTTATGCTTGTGCCATCGCTCCAACTGAGCGAAGACTGGGGGGTGAAGTATCAATCCATAGATAATGTATGTCTGTGACACAAAGATTTTGGTTGTTATCATTCTGATAGTTAACAATGAATCTCGGGATAAAGCCAGTAAACTTGTTGCCTGGCTAGATAAGAGGGAGCGAGCGAATAGGTGAATAGCACAGATCTGATTGGAGATTGGAGACTGGAGACGTAACATCAGATCCACAAGAAATAGTGACTGTGCTAACAAAACACTACAAACAAGTATACACATCCACAAACACAACCTCTGTCCAGGAAGCACTCGCATTTCTTAAAGACATTCACATGCTGTGGCTCATGCCTGAGGAAATGGAGGGATTAGAGGTAGATATTACGGTGGACGAACTTAAGGTAGCCATCTCCAAGATATAATCAGGTAAAGCCAGTGGCCCCAATGGCATCCCAGTAGAATTATATAAACATATAGTGGACAAGGTGGCCCCTTACATGTTGAAAATATATGAGATGGGTCGAGCCCAAGGAGCACTCCCAAGGGATCAGCGGCTGGCCACTATTGTGGCCATCCACAAACCTCGCAAACCTGTTGTGGAATGCACATCATATCGACCGATCTCATTAATCAATGCAGAAGCCAAAATTCTAGCCAAAACATTGGTGCTCAGACTGACACCCCATCTTGCTAAACAGGTCCACCCGGACCAATCAGGATATATGCCTGGCGGGAACACAGCCTTGAATCTCAGACGCCTGCATGGAGTACTGGGTCAGAAACATACACTTAACTTGCAAGCACCGCTGCAAATGCTGAAGTGTGATATCAAGCATTTGGGAGCCTTGCCGCTCACCCTACTGGGCAGAGAAGCTCTTTTTAAAATGATGGCCCATCCCAGATTTTTGTACGCCCTGCACAACAAGTCCTATCCAGTCATACTTTAGAGCAGTGAACTCGGAGGTCGCTGTTCTCCTTTGAGATGGCAAACCGGCAAGAGTGGCAGCGAGCAAATTGATAAGTAGTTGGTATGATGAGGGGATTGCTCTACCCGATATCAAGGCATACAATTGGGCTTCGCAACTCACAGTTAATAATCAGTGGGTCCATGTGCCTGACACTAACCCTGCTTACCGCCTGGACAGAGTGGCTCTGGAGAAGGGAGGAGTTAATAGGGTACTTTACAATAAACGAAAACACATGACCTCATGGGACCAACGACACACACAATGTGTGTCTGGCACACCGTAACACAGCACCTGGGCTGGTCAGACAGACTAACGCCACAAACTCCACTATGGAACACAGGCAAACTGGTCACCCTGGGAAAGAGAAATGGATTTAAAAAATGGGACCTGATAGGAATCTCCTGGCTGGGGGACCTCTGGCACAATGGTAAGGTTGTTAGTTTTGCCTGCCTACAAGAATAATAAACAATGGCTCCGGGGGAAAAATGTCGATATATGCAGATTACTAATACAAAGCTCCCCCCACTTGGAAGAAGGCTCCCTGGTACACAGCGCAAAGAGACACGGAATGTCTTATGAAAAGTTCATCAAATTAAATCCAAAATGTTAAATCCAATACTGAGAGAGGTTCCATAGTAGTTTAATTCACATCAACTCAATAGTTCATAGATGCTTGAAGAAACGTATGTATCATCCAACTTAAAAAAGTCATCCAGCCATTAATCCTCCCAATGCATTCCGGGCAAATGACTAGCCCTTCCTCAGGGGACAGCTGGTAAGATTACATCCGTGAAGAGTTGCTTTACAGAGTAGAAAAGCCGGTGTGAAATATGCCTATCTCGACGCGGTGATTGGGGGCTGGATGATTTTTTTAAGTTGGATGATACATACGTTTCTTCAAGCATCTATGAACTATTGAGTTAATGTGAATTAAACTACTATGGAACCTCTCTGAGTATTGGATTTAACATTTTGGATTTAATTTGATGAACTTTTCATAAGACATTCCGTGTCTCATTGCGCTGTGCACCAGGGAGCCTTCTTCCAAGTGGGGGGAGCTTTGTATTAGTTGTACTACACCACGCTGTTCAGGAACAGACAGCGTCCATCCCAGGCAGCACGCCACAAATTATTACAGGCTTATTTTGGTCTCACTCAGCTGTGCAAGTCCGCTCTTCACCATTTCGATATATGCAGATTAAACATGCGATAGATGCAGCCCTCTCAGCATAGGAAACACTCCCTGTATCATCCCCCTTAAATGACCGGCTACTAACTGACTATCTAGACAAATAGGCAACCTCACTCACCTACAAAAAAATTATTAATAACCGGACGGACCCCCTCGTCCAACTTAGGGCGATTTGGCAGATGGCAGTTGGGGATTTGGATGACCCTGACTGGCGGGACGTGACTGTGTTACCTAGAGAGGTGGCAATCTCCTCTAGACTATGGCAGGTACAGCTAAAAATACTACACAGGACCTATCACACACGGGTAACATTGCATAAGATGGGAAGAATCCCCGACCCACACTGTTTACGCCTCTGTGGTGACATAGGTACATTTTATCACACCCTGTGGGAATGCCCACTGCTTACACCTTACTGGGCGGCAGTGTTAGGCACCATTACGGAAGTCAGTGAGAAGCAAGTCCCGCTCAATCCTAAATGCTGCTGTCTCAATGTGTGGGAACCAATAGACCTAAACCACGCTGAACATCAGTGGGCAACGACAGGCATGATGATAGCTAACCAAAATCTAGCGCAGAAATGGGGGTCGGCACACGTACTAACTTTGCAAGAATGGTGTAGAGATATGGATATGGTGGCTGAGAGGGCCACCTTCATTCACAGAGGATGTCCAAAGAAATGGGGAAGGGTGTGGGGCAAATAGAATACCTATAGGGGAAACGTCTGTACACAATGAGATATAACATTATTATAGTCATCATGGAGTTGGTGTCTCTGTGGAAACTGTGTACCGATTTACTGTGTACAACTGTCCTCATGATTGTAAAACTGTATATGCAGATTGTTTTTTATTTCAATAAAAGTGTTTTCAAAAAAGAAAAAAAAAAAAAGAACAAAGACTTGAATACACTTCGGATGCCCACACCAAGGGGTTTAATATCCACAGGCCATATCTGCGCTATGTACAGAGAGAACATCCAGGGGTAGTGACATCATACAGTGTTGGGAAGTTATGCCACGATTGGCTAAAAACCTCAACACTTTCACAGGTGAAACAACACTTATCCTTACTTACAAAGGATGTGTATCTACAGAATTTTTATTGAGACCTAGGAAGCCACGCCAGAAACGTTTCTATTATGCTGTCTAAAATGAAATCAGGAAAATATCCCAACAAGAGGCCGCAGAGAGATTACGTGAAATAGATCGTATACACCTAGAGAAAGCTCTAGCAGTGGTTGACAATGGTTTAACTACACTAACCTCCAGGATATATTCACTGGGCAACATTGTATCTTCTGCAATAGATATATTATAACAGGATTTGTCCATATTACAACAAGGGCAATCACAATTGGGTTCTAATATGCTGTTAAGCTGGACGCTGCAAACTTTGTGCGGGGCTATGTGCCTTGGCATTTCATCAACAGTACATCTCTGTTTTCTTCATACAATCAAACAGAAAAACTGATAGAAATAGCACAAAGGGGAGCAAAATATACAATGCTGTGTTTTGAAAAACTTGGATAGATTTGCCTTTACAGTGGCAGAATCACCGTCCAGAGAATGGTTAATCCATGGCCACATAACTCTATTGGTCACTACTTTTCAATTTCAATATTGCCTTGAACAAAAGCAGGCAGACAGATCAGAAGAAATGAGTAGGGAATTCTTCAAGGAATCTTGGGAATTACTGTGCAGATTTCTATGCCGGAGTGGGGATAGAGAAGTGTTTTTTAAGCAGTACAAACGATGAGAACACTTTAAGTGGATTACTCATATGTCAGGATATAATGCTGCATGGGGCCTGTAACGGTTCAGTAGCGAACTTATCCTGTCACTTGAAGGGTGCCCCAGCTGCTGTGGTCAATCCAGTGTTCAGGCTACATTCCAATGGGAATCAAGGTTGCTGTGGGATGCATCTGGGCATCGCATATCTGGTACAGTGAGCTCCAGGGTTTCTTGCTGCATGCAAGTAGTATTGTTTTCACCAACACATACAGTCAGGGAGGCACTGTTATGGCCTTCACTAAATGTTTCTTTAATACAGTTTGATACTATGAGCAGGATGAAAGCCATGCTTCTACAGAAGACCGTGCCCTTAACCTGCGCTCAAGAGACTTTGATCTCCAGGTTGCATGGTCTTCAGTCGAGATACAGGTACTCATACGTACGAACTGCTCCTTCCAATTCGCAGAAATAGTAAATCGTACCTTTAACATGTTTGATACAACGGGTAGCGTCCACCAATTTAAGAACATAGGTTCAGGGCTGTTAAGCACCTTTCAGACGGTTCTCAGAGTTATACCTAACTTTATACACTCTGCATTCGGAAGCATTTTTGGGGGCTTCCGCTAATAAAGGATAACAAATACCAGGTATCCTGATTGTCATTTTTCTACAACGCAATAAACGTCCCAGTCACCAAGGCAGTGGAAAAAGCAACAGAGGGCGGACTCAAAACCAAACTGTACAGTACAGTGACCGCAATAGCCTGCTGAAGTTTACTAGCGACCACTCCAAGGCCGTATGCGAGAATCTTCCATGCGGGCAGTTCCTAAGGATACAAAGGAACTGCACAACTACCCAGGATTTCGACAAGGAGGCCGAACGCCTTGAGGACAACCTCAGGGACAGACAGTACCCTAAGAAGGTGATAGAGAGGGCCAGGAAACGAGTAAGAAATACCAACCGTCAGGCCCTCCTTGAACCCAAGGTCAAGGAGACGAACAATGCTATAACATGCGTCACCACCTTCACTCCCCTATCCAGTAAACTCAAAAGCATTGTCAGGCGTAATTGGAGAATACTGAACACAGACTCCCTTAATATGGAACTACCACACTTTGCGTACAGATAACCTATGAGACAGCCTGATTAACACACGTCCCATGACCAAGAGAAGGAACCAACAAGAGACCATGCTTTGGAACCTCCCAGCAGTATCTGGTTACTATCCATGCGGGCATTGTGTGGCCTGTTCAACTACTACTCATACGAAAAGACTGACTCTGGAAAACTTCACCTGGGAACAACGCGGGCACTCAAACTGCAACACTAAGAACTGTGTCTACCTTATCTCTTGCCCATCCAACCTTTGGTATATCAATATGACATCACGACTGATTAAAAGACGTATAAGCGAACAAAGAAGCACCATTAGATGCGGCAGATCAGCCACAAAATTGACCAACCACTTTCTGGAGGCCGGGCACAACCAAGATCATCTGATATGGACAGTGCTGGAATTCAAATTATCCTGGACCACGCAGGCACTGTTACGACAAGAACAACATTGGGTGTTTCGTCTGCAGACGCATATCAAAGGAATCAATGACGAGATACCATGGGTGGAGTTAACGGATCTCGCTTTCCATCTCTGAATACCCATCTTTGGCATGTGTGGAACGCTCAGGGAGTATGAAGACTGGGGCCGCAGGCTCCTGTAGGTTTTAAATGATTTTAATGATTTAATCTAAGACCCACATAAATGATAGTCAGGAAATAAATTCAACAATTTTTAGTTAGTGAATCAATTTTGATTTAGTCACAATGAGTGATCCAAATGTAGAAAACAGAAAAACACTGGTGTATGTAAAAAATATATTTTATATGTATTCTTAGTCATATATAGGGTACTGAAAGTATATCAACAGAAATACAAGAAGTGCATATATCAGAAATCAAACAACTTCGTTGTAAATGTTATAAACCCTATCCTTCTATATACAGAATTGATGGTTAAATTCCAAGAAGAAAGAGCGTAGGTCGACGTTTTGGTCTCTATATATAAATTGCCGAGACCATCTTCAGGACAGAGAGGATATACAAGATGACCCCTAAAGATAATTAAAATATCAATTAATATTCAAACTGCTAAATATCTTGAACATAGACAGCTATGTATTTTATACATTTTAATCAAAAAACATATCACTCGGGCTTTACCAAAAGAAGGTCATTTACAAAAGCATTTTTAGTCAGTTTATGAAATCAATATATTTTCAAAAATTACTATGTACATTTATTTGTATAGTCAATTCATAATCTATAAATTGATCATATTTTAAAATCCAATACACATTTGTTAGATGTCCATAACATTTATATCTGTGCAATGAAATTCTAAACTGCATACATCATGTTATAGTACTTAGTAGAGACTGATCTAAAGAGATAAATCTCACAAACATGCTCATAGGTTGCTGATAGATTAGGAGCACCAATGTGCCAATTAGCCTGATAAAGGATTATGTGTTAAGCTAACTCCTCAATCAAACAAAATTTAAAAAATAGACAAATATCTCAAACGAATGGCTTAAATGAATCTCTAAAAAGTGTAAAGGCTATTAGTCACCTTTGAGCGAAATACCAGACAATGCTGATGGATAAACACGCACGATTGTCCTCCTGAGCGATTGAGTCACGAGGATGGATTCTAAAGGGTAAGTAGTAACCATTAGATTTGTCTTGCATCTAGTCAAAGATAGACTGAACTATGCGTATATCTTCATATTAAGAGTAATTGATAGAGCCACTGCTTCTAGAATTTGAGCAGTCTGTACTTATTATTTGGTTTTACAGACTACAATTCATTCATAGCAACCCATTGTTGATCAAAATTCATGAGATCAAAACAACATATGGAGGCTTTAAGTCGACGACGTTTCGATGCAGCTGAGTAATACATGCATCATCATCAGGACAGGGAAATAATGTGTCATGTTTGTCTACAGAGCCTGTTTCAATCACAGTGCCTCTATAACAATTTACAAAAATTCACAACCACAATTACAAGGAAGGAAGAAGAAAAAAACATGGACAAAGTTAGACATAACTAGGCATGGGTGCACTGTACATCAATGACTAACAGACTTTAAAATCCAGTATCAAACCTGGATTGGTGCCATTGTGCACATGCTGGTGATCCGAAAAACGGAATACATTTACTCAAAAGACGGCGCAGTGAGAAAAGCACGTGCTTGTAGTCATATTCAACTTATATGTAGATGGAATAGTGAATTACTGCGCATGCTCGTGACCATGCTAATCAGAAAAAGGCGAGTTACAATATACATTGGATCTGTTAAAACACGACGCAAGGGGTGAAAAGTGTGGGAATTTTGCTCGGAAAATATCGTGATGTAAAGAGATTGTGAAAGTGACCGTACAGCGCAGTGTATGGTAAAGGCTAGTGCAAGTGCACAACGAGTAAGCGTGAAGTCTCACACAACCGAGGACGCCTAAGTCTCGTGGTTACCTCGTAAGGGACAATTTTAAATGCTCTTTGCCATAGTTTAAGGAATCCTGCGTGGCAACGTGTCTATAAAAAACGGGAGAACGAAATTCCACTGTTAAACGGGAGACCGTGTAATTAAGGCTATCTGTGCCTCTACCCCGGTAAAAATATACTCACAGTAGCTCCGTGGTTGAGGAGAGGAAACTGGGGAAAGAGGAAGTAATCAAAAGGACGTTGGGCGTTTTCATGGTTTCGAATTATTAGCGTATACCCAAGCCAAACTTACTTATTGTTGATTCTCGAGGCGTGTGCTCGTCGCGGTCCGAAAGTGCATCATAGTTATCTAAATAGAGATTAAATATGCATAAGCCAGGCATAATGGGCTACTAATAGACTAGGGCAGGAAGTCTCAGGAGCAGTACTCACTTGTTAGTACAGCGTGATAGCCGGGCAAATGGGTTCTGGCGGTGATCGCTGCTAGGTAGTGGAAGGGGGCTGGTAGTTATACTCGAGGACGGACTATGCGCTGAGGACAGTGTCTAGGGCGGCCATCTTAAAGTGGTGATTTTAAAGTGAGCACCATAGAAGTGAAAGTGCCGAGTGATCATATCGTGACATATTATGATATACATTCGAATTAAAAACTATATTGGTAACATAAAGCAAAGGCTACATGATTATTCATAACAAGGAGGTCCAATCTTCAACTCTGTTAAGGCCATTTCTTATACTGTCCGTTCTCAAAATCCAATGGAGCTCGACTTTGTTCAAAATTTGAGAAATGTCTGCTCCTCTTGGAGGTGCTTTAACTTGAGTAATCACAGTCCAAGTGAAGTCATTTTCTGTGTGACCTTTTTCGAGAAAATGTTCCACCAAAGGTGCATTGGCAGTTTGACAGCGGATACGGCTTCTATGTTGTCCCATCCTTAGCTTGATTTTCTGACTGGTCTGTCCTATATATATCATCATACAAGGACAGAGAATTGCATACACCACATTATGTGAATTACAGTTAGTAAAGTAGTGCCTTTCATATTTGACTGTTCCATAGATGAATGTTTTACCCTCTAAAGTAGAATCACATGAGACACATTGGCCACACTTTGCATGCCCTTTCAAAGCAGGTAAATTCCACATATCATTTAGAGTATTTCTTGGATCAGATTGGGGAAGCAAGGCACAGACCAGGTGATCCTTTATGTTTTTTGCTCTCTTAAAGGCAAACATTGGTCGGTCCAAATTCAGAATACCAGCATTTACAATGGGCCAATGTTTTAAAACACTTTTTTTAATCGCATTTGACGCTGGTGAAAAGGTGGTCACACAAGTAATTCTTTCCTGGTTATTCTTACTATGGGGTTCTAGTAGTATCTCCCTTGGGCAGTACCATGCTCTTTTTAGTGCACGCCGTACCAGTTTGCGAGGATAGCCTCGGTGTCTCAATTTCTGGGTCAATGTTTTAGCTTCTGTAAAATAGTCCTGTTTGTAGTAGCAATTCCTACGTATACGTAGGAACTGCGAATAGGGCAGTGAGTCTTTAAGAGCCCGGGGATGGTGACTACAGTAATTTAATAAAGTATTTCTTTCCGTGGGTTTTCGGTGGAGATTTGTTATTAAACGTCCCTCTGCATGTTTTATTTCGATGTCTAGAAAAGGCAGAGATTCTTTACTGGTAGTCATGGTGAATTTGAGCCCTCCACTATTATTATTCAGCCAGTGTGTAAAAAGGTCCAGAGGGGTATCAGAGTCTGACCAAATCATAAAAATATCATCAATATACCTCTTCCACAGAAGGATGCCACTGTGGAAGGGGTTTGATGTATCTAAAATGGTGTGATTTTCTATATGGTCCATATATAGAATAGCCAAGTTGGGGGCAAAAACAGCCCCCATGGATGTACCACGGACTTGCCCATAAAATTGTCCTTCAAACAGAAAAAAGTTTTTTGTTAGGCAAATCTCCAGGAGCTGAAGAATGAATCTGGATGGAACATTGTGTGGCCTTGGGCGAGTCTCCAAAATGGTTTCAATGACTCGAAGGGACTCAAATTGAGGGATGTTGGTGTAAAGTGATTCCACATCCAGCGTACACAAGGTGCTGGATGTGGGATCAAATGGGTACTCCTCAATAAAATTAATCATTGACATGGTGTCCCTGATATAGCATGTGGTTGTGGGCACAAAGGGTTTGATAAAATGGTCAATATATTGTCCCAGTGGTTCTAGGATCGAGCCACATCCGGATACTATGGGGCGACCTGGAGGGTGTTCTAAATTCTTGTGAATTTTCGGGAGGCAGTATATTACTGGGATCCTAGGCGCCTTTGTGTTCAGGAAATCAAACTCTTTTTTAGATAGGAAGCCAGCTTCAAGGCCCTCATTCGTGACTTCTGTGATCAGTTTCTGTATTTCAATTGTTGGATTGCGTGGCAATTTACAATAATGTTCATGATTGCCAAGTTGGCGTAAGATCTCTTGTTTGTATTGTTCAATCTCCTGGATAACAATACCTCCGCCTTTATCCGCTGGTTTTATAACTAGATTTTGATTATTCTTAAGAGTTAGTATGGCATTTTTCTCTAGGGCAGTAATATTATAGGGGATAAAAGATTTTTGGTTTTCCAATGTAGTAAGGTCAGCGAGGACCAGTTTCTCAAAGGTGAGAATTTCTGGTGGGACCATAGTGCTTGTGGGTGAAAACTTTGATGGAGGTTTAAAAGGTGTATTGGTATATTTCTGCGGACTTGGGTTCAATAGGAAATAGCTATGTAGCCTTATTTTCCTGAAGAACCTCAGTAGTTCAGTCTGGGCGTCTACAAAATTTGGACGTACAGTAGGAACAAATGATAAACCCTTACTTAGTAGTGACAGTTCACTGCTAGATAGCGTATGTTTTGTCAGGTTAAAAATAGGAAGTATATTGATGTCATCCTGTGTAGCAAGGGCAACATGTTCAGCTTGATTGTTATCATTTACCATCGATAGTGTTGGCGGCGGGTGAAGCGTTCGCCCGGGGGATTCGGCCATTTCTGAGGTTGTTTGCCTCTGCCCCTCCCTGGGGGCTCTTGTTGTCCTTGGCCTCTCGCTAAAAAATTCCTATTCCTATTAGATGGGCCTGGGCTCTCAGTTTGGTCGGAGTTATCAGATGATTCTGCTGAACTATCTGAAAATCCTACAAAATTTCTTCGTCTATTAAACCTGCCCCACGGTCTTTGGTTTTGAGGACCGTTGTAAGAACGGTTTGTATAGTAGTCCTTAGCAAGATAGGGGTATGCTCTTTCTTGACTAAAACTTTTTATATCCTTCCTGACTTTATTAGTTTTTTTGTCAGTTTCAAATCTATGAAATTCATCAATAGTTTTTTGGATTTGGTCCAGAAGTTTTTTTGCCTCAGTGTTTGTGTTATTATCATTTATTTGTTTTTCGAGATCAGCTATTTCTGTCAATCATTTTTTTAGTTCTTCTGAAGCGATGTCAATCCCTAGCACCATCCAGTGCCGGGAGCATGTGGTGCTAATATAACTGAATCCATTAAGGTATTTTGGATTATCTGTAAAGACTCCAGGTACGTTTCTTACTTGCAGGCCAATCAGGATTATGTTTGCCTTGAGATAATCTGTAAGAAGTTTTATCATCAATATTAGTCTGACTTCTTTCTTTTTTGCCTTTTCTAATTCATCTTTCACAGAAGGACTTGGGGTGTTAGGAGTATTACCTGAATCAGAGAGGAGAGAAGGGCCTCCTAAGATCTTATTAATGTAGTCCAAATCATAAAGTGGTGGGTGGGGGTCTGACATGCCTAGTCAAAAGAACAATAATTACAAATTTTTGAGTGTAAGGAGTAAGGTAAGTGAGGGGAGTGAAGGTTGAAACCCACTTTTGAAAAAAGGGGGGGAGGGAAAGGATACCAATCCCTTGCAATCCAGCGATTGCGCTTAACTATGTTTAACAAGACAAGGGAAACCCAAAAGGAATAAGACTAGGGTCCTTGGGCAGTAATCTATTATACAGAACAAGGGACCCTAGTAATTGAGGATCGCACAAAAGATAGACATATACTTAAATAGTATATATGACCTCTGTCCAGCCGGACAGGTGTTTATTTTTCAAGTATAGTACTGATTTTTTAATTTATAAAACAAATATACAAAAGTGGGCACAGCCTGTGACCCACAGACAACAAGACAAAACAGAGTGACAAAAACAGTTGTGTGAAAACGCACAAAAGCGGTCTGTACTTATTATTTGGTTTTACAGACTACAATTCATTCATAGCAACCCATTGTTGATCAAAATTCATGAGATCAAAACAACATATGGAGGCTTTAAGTCGACGACGTTTCGATGCAGCTGAGTAATACATGCATCATCATCAGGACAGGGAAATAATGTGTCATGTTTGTCTACAGAGCCTGTTTCAATCACAGTGCCTCTATAACAATTTACAAAAATTCACAACCACAATTACAAGGAAGGAAGAAGAAAAAAACATGGACAAAGTTAGACATAACTAGGCATGGGTGCACTGTACATCAATGACTAACAGACTTTAAAATCCAGTATCAAACCTGGATGGGTGCCATTGTGCACATGCTGGTGATCCGAAAAACGGAATACATTTACTCAAAAGACTGCGCAGTGAGAAAAGCACGTGCTTGTAGTCATATTCAACTTATATGTAGATGCAATAGTGAATTACCGCGCATGCTCGTGACCATGCTAATCAGAAAAAGGCGAGTTACAATATACATTGGATCTGTTAAAACACGGCGCAAGGGGTGAAAAGTGTGGGAATTTTGCTCGGAAAATATTGTGATGTAAGGTAGCTCGGGCCTTGATCGTGTAGGGCTTTGTGTGCGTGGGTGAGTAGACAGAAGGTGATTCTTTTGTTGACGGGGAGCCAATGCAGGTCTCTCAGATGTCCGGAGATGTGGCTGTGTCGTGGGATGTCGAGGATGAGTCTGGCTGAGGTGTTCTGGATCCGCTGGAGTCTCTTCTGGAGCTTGGCGGTGGTTCCGGCGTGGAGGGCGTTGCCGTAGTCCAGTCAGCTGGTGACGAGGGCCTGGGTGACCGTCTTCCTGGTCTCGGTGGGGATCCACCGGAAGATCTTCCGTAGCATGCGCAGGATGTTGAAGCACAACGAGGAGACGGCGTTGACTTGTATGGTCATGGAGAGGGAGGAGTCCAGGATGAAGCCCAGGTTGCGTGCGTGGTCTGTCGGTTTGGGTGCGGTGCCCAGGGCGGGGGGCCACCAGGAGTCGTCCCAGGCGGAGGGCGAGGAGCCCAGGATGAGGACTTCCGTCTTGTCTGAGTTCAGTTTCAGGCGGCTGGTCGTCATCCACTCGGCTACGTCTTTCATCCCTTCGTGAAGGTCGGCTCTGGCGGCGGCGGAGTCGTTGGTCAGGGAGAGGATCAGCTGGGTGTCATCAGCGTAGGAGATGATGTTGAGGTTGTGTTGGTGTGCGATGGCCGTGAGGGGGCTCATGTAGTCGTTGAAGAGGGTGGGGCTCAGCGAGGATCCTTGAGGGATGCCGCAGATGACTTCGGTGGCCTCTGACTTGTACGGTGGTAGACGGACTCTCTGTGTTCTTCCGTCGAGGAAGGAGATGATCCATTCCAGTGCCTTCTCCTGGATTCCGACGTTGCTGAGGCGCTGCACTAGGGTGCGGTGGCAGACAGTGTTGAATGCCGCGGAGAGGTCTAGGAGGATGAGGGCCGCTGTTTCTCCGTTGTCCATCAGGGCTCGGATGTCATCGGTGGCAGCGATGAGGGCGGTCTCGGTGCTGTGGTTGGCTCGGAAGCCAGACTGTGAGCGGTCGAGGGATCCATTTGTCTCGAGGAAGGCGGCCAGCTGTTTGTTGACGGTCTTCTCTATGACTTTGGCTGGAAACGGGAGGAGCGAGATGGGGCGGTAATTCTTGAGTTCGGTGGGGTCCGCTGTAGGTTTCTTGAGTAGGGCGCTGAGTTTGGCGTGCTTCCAGCTCTCCGGGAAGGTGGCGGTGTCGAAGGAGGTGTTGATGATGTCCCGCAGGTGGGGTGCGATGACAGCGTCGGCCTTGTTGAAGACGTGGTGAGGGCAGGGGTCGGTTGGAGATCCGGAGTGGATGGAGTTCATCATGCGGACGGTGTCTTCGGTGCTGATCGGAGTCCAGGCGCGGAGGGTGGTGGTGGGGGGTGGTGGTTCAGTCGTGGCGTTCGTCGGTTGAGTGCTGAAGCTGTTGTGTATGTCCGCGATCTTGTTGTGGAAGTAGGAGGCGAGGGAGTTGCAGAGGTCTTGTGATGGGGTGATGTCATTGTTTCCGGCGTTGGGGTTGGAGAGCTCTTTCACGATGTTGAAGAGTTCCTTGCAGTTGTGTGCCTTGTTGTCCAGCCGGTCCTTGAATGCAGTTTTCTTGGTGGCGCGGATCAGTTGGTGGTGCTTCCGGGTGGCAATCTTGAGGGTGGTCATGTTGTCCGGTGTTGGTTCCCTTCTCCAGGCTTTCTCGAGGGCTCTGCAGTTCTTCTTGGAGCTCTTGAGTTCGTCGGTGAACCATGGGCCTTCTTGCTGCCGGGTCTGCTGGGCGGGGTCCTCAGTGGGGCGAGTTCGTCCGCACAGTTGCTGATCTACTTCGTGAGGTTGTCGGCGGCCTGGCTGGGGTTATTGAGCTGGCGGGAGGGTGCTGGCTCAGGGAAGCGGCGAGCTGGTCGGCTGTGATCTTGTTCCAGCTTCTTCGAGCAACCTGTTGCTGGTGGTGGTGGATCGTCGTTCTTTTGAAGGTGAAGTGGACGCAGCTGTGGTCCGTCCAGTGGAGTCCGGTGGCGTGGCTGAAGGCGATATCTTTGCTGGATGAGAAGACGGCGTCGAGTGTGTGTCCGGCGAGGTGGGTGGGGATGGACACCAGCTGCTTGAGACCGAGGTTGGCGAGGTTGTCGAGCAGGGTGATGGTGTTGCGGTCGTTGTTGTTCTCCAGGTGGAAGTTGATGTCCCCCAGGAGGATGTAGTCAGCGGAGGGGAGGGCATGCGGGCTGATGAAGTCGGCGATGTCCTCGCTGAATTGTGTGCGTGGTCCCGGGGGTCGGTAGATCAGGGTGCCTCTGAGGGTGGTTTTGGGGTCCGTGTGGATCTGGAAGTGCAGGTGTTCGGCGGTTGTCAGGGTGTAGTCGGTGTTGGTCTTGATGTGGATGGTGTCCCTGTAGATGATGGCGATGCCTCCTCCAGTCTGGTTGTCGCGGTCTCTTCGGTGATCTTGTAGCCCTCTGGGATGGCGATGGCGATGTCGGGCGCTGAGGAGTCGTTCATCCAGGTTTCCGTGAGGAAGGCAACGTCAGGAGCTGTGGTGTCGAGGAGGTTCCAGAGTTTGATGGCGTGTCTGTGGACGGAGCGGGTGTTGAGGAGGATGCACTTCAGGTGGTTGCTGCTGGTGTTCGGCTTGGCGGGTGTTGGTGCGGGACAGGTCCGGATGCAGGTGAACTTGCAGGCGTGGCAGCTGAAGGGTCCGTGGGTTCGTCTCGGGGTGGCTCGGTAGCAACCCGGGATTCGGCCGGTGTTGAATGCGTTGAGGGTGTCGGCGTCGTAGGTCCGGCGGGTGGGCTGGTGTCTGCGGGGCCCAAGGGTCCTGGCACTGGGCGCGGTCCAGCACGGACGGGTGCAGACGGGCTTACCTTTGGCGCACCTTCGGCGCGCAATCGGCGTGCCCGCTGCGCGGGCACGCTACGCGTTGGCCACTTTGCCATAAGAGGAGAG
Source organism: Lissotriton vulgaris (assembly GCF_964263255.1). Classification (NCBI taxonomy): domain Eukaryota; kingdom Metazoa; phylum Chordata; class Amphibia; order Caudata; family Salamandridae; genus Lissotriton; species Lissotriton vulgaris. Next base: position 476,699,216 of record NC_141694.1, read on the forward strand.
TGGAGGGGGCGGAGCGAGGGAGGGGCAGCTGGGAGGCTGGAGCGGGGCGGCAAATGGGAAGGCTCCTGGTGGAGGGGGGCGGGGCCGCAGGGGATCAGTGGCGGGGAGCGGGGAGGTGGCGGGGGCACAGCGGGAAAAAACGGCGGGAAAAACGGTGGGAAAAACGGCGGACTGGGCAAGAGGCTGGCAGGAAGATAAAAAGGCTGGGCAAAGCGGGGGAAAGCAGCCCCAACACAGGGGGGACAGACGAAAGTGCAGAGGCAGGAACAAAAGGTCACGCAGGCAGCAGAAGCGGCGCTGCGCTCCAGAAGCAGAGACCACGCCTCGTGGTCAGGGGCACAGCTGCGAGCAGCGGCGGGAACGGGGCAGCAAGGGCACACCCACGGGGAGTGTGCGCAGTGCGTGGAGGAGTGACCGGCCCAGAGACACAGAGGTCACAGATCACCACTGCGTGCACTCCTCCCTAAATGCTCCAGTGGGAGGGAGGGGCAGCTGGGAGGCGGGAGCGGGGCGGCGAATGGGAAGGCTCCTGGTGGAGGGGGCGGGCCGCAGGGGATCATCGGCGGGGAGCGGGGAGGTGGCGGGGGCACAGCGGGAAAAAACGGCGGGAAAAACGGCGGACTGGGCAAGAGGCTGGCAGGAAGATAAAAAGGCTGGGCAAAGCGGGGGAAAGCAGCCCCAACACAGGGGGGACAGACGAAAGTGCAGAGGCAGAGGCAGGAACAAAAGGTCACGCAGGCAGCAGAAGCGGCGCTGCGCTCCAGAAGCAGAGACCACGCCTCGTGGTCAGGGGCACAGCTGCGAGCAGCGGCGGGAACGGGGCAGCAAGGGCACACCGACGGGGAGTGTGCGCAGTGCGTGGAGGAGTGACCAGCCCAGAGGCACAGAGGTCACAGATCACCACTGCGTGCACTCCTCCCTAAATGCTCCAGTGGGAGGGAGGGGAGCTGGGAGGCGGGGCGGCGAATGGGAAGGCTCCTGGTGGAGGGGGGCGGGGCCGCAGGGGATCAGCGGCGGGGAGCGGGGAGGTGGCGGGGGCACAGCGGGAAAAAACGGCGGGAAAAACGGCGGGAAAAACGGCGGACTGGGCAAGAGGCTGGCAGGAAGATAAAAAGGCTGGGCAAAGCGGGGGAAAGCAGCCTCAACACAGGGGGGACAGACGAAAGTGCAGAGGCAGAGGCAGGAACAAAAGGTCACGCAGGCAGCAGAAGCGGCGCTGCGCTCCAGAAGCAGAGACCACGCATCGTAGTCAGGGGCACAGCTGCGAGCAGGGCAGCAAGGGCACACCCACGGGGAGTGTGCGCAGTGCGTGGAGGAGTGACCGGCCCAGAGGCACAGAGGTATATATTATTGGGTTGCTCATTGTGTTATATATCATTTAGGCTCCTGTAGGTGTCCCCTTGAACATCACGGGGTGTCGTCTATCCAATTGCTTGATACCCCCGTGCCAATCGAGACATCCCCTCTAGGTTTTGACCATGTTCCAGCAGCAGCACTGATCCCGCCAGATCGTGTTGGGGAAGCGGCGCTTGACATTTCTGGTCTCGTACCCCTCCTCGCTTTGCTCATAGGACTCTGGGCTGCTAGCAGGACGCAACACCACCATAGGGCTCTGAAGTACTTAACTGTGGTCATTCCTTGTCAGAATTATCTGACTTTTGCGGTAGATACACTATCTATGTGTATGAACTATCTTGTCACGTGTTCACCTTTGCCGACACGCCTTGTTGATAGTTTCTATCTCCCCTCCCTCCTCTTCCTTTTTTTGTCATCCCATTTCTCTAGGTACTTTTTCTTATGTAGAATATCTACAAGTCAAGATTCCAACTATCTGAGCACTAACTGTAGCCATATGCTTGTTACTTGAGTACCTCTACTTTCATTGGGTTACCTTCTTCTTTGGGAACCCTTCCACTCACGTGAACCATCACGCCTTACGCCAGGTCCTGAAGAAATGCCATTGATCCTACAGTGGACACACTAGGCGTGAAACATGTTGACCTTTTAATAGTTACTTGGGCACATTAAGCCCCACAGTAACCCACTAACCCGTGTGTTTTTTTTTATCAAAGGTACCACGCCATTAAAATCTCCAAGTGGATACCCTTAGGTATTTTAATGTATTTTTTCCCTTATCTTCACAGCACGTACTTCACTCCCTCTATCCCAGGTTCTAACTCGCATACCCACATTCACATTGGCTTTTCTCTTAAAAGATCTCCGTGAAAGTGACCCTTTGATTAGGTGTCACGTCGGGCATTGCAGTACTGGCCCGACGAGGAGCATAAGCCCAGTGATAAAACATGACTCCCTTCGGGAAATGTGAGGGCTAACAAAAGAGGCAAGACCCTTCCCTTTTGGGACTAGTTCTTTGAACCTGGGGATGAACATATGCCTCCCTCTTTCTTCCTTCCTTCTTCTTTTTTAAATCTTTTTATTTTGCAAAAAGAAAGTGTAAAAAGTAAAGTAAAGTGGTGGTAACACACAAGGCATATCTTTGGTACACGATATACATATATGGAATTCACAGGAATCAAAAAACTGGCAAATCACATTAAATCATGGGTGTAGGTCTTTTCCCCTTTTTACAGAGATCATTAATCAGTTAGCTCGTGAATGGGGGTAATCATGGGGGAATCACATATTCTTCCCCTATGTTCATTCCAGTTGGACCACACCGCTATCCACTTCCTCGGACCTCCCCTGGCTACATAGACCGTCTTTTCCTGAACCATGTTCCAATCCATGTCTTTCTTCCAAGCGCTGAGAGTTGGTGGTGTGGCAGCCCCCCATACCCTTGCAATATTCCTCTTCGCTACCACAAGGCCCAATGTCACCCATAGTTTTTCTTTCGCTGAGAGGTCTGAGGGTTCCCAGATGCTAAGGAGGCACCTGTTTGCCTCAGAACTCAATTCCACCACCCATACCTCCCTCATACAATTGAGCACCGGAATCCAATAGGTCTGTATCTCCAGGCATTCCAATAGTGTATGTATAAAGGTGTTACAAAAACAGCTTAGAGGTCTTTTAGTTTTCCAGAATTACTGGGCGCACTTCCTAGGTGGCCGCAAGGTAATATATTTCAACGGTAGTCAGTTTAGGCAATGAGGCGAGCGGTAATACCTCTGAACGGTAGTCCGTTCGTGATACACGGCGCCAGGAAACCAATAGAGGGAGATCTACATAGCCTAGGTGAACTGCCTACGTGGACAAAACGGCGCACCCGCCTATCCACAAACGTGTTTCTCCTCCCGGTTGTCACCTCACTCGGGAATTAACGAGATTTCGCACAGCCCGATCTAATAATTTTGGAAATCCGAATTTAGGATTCCACGCAACGCCCGGACTGGGCTTTTGCATAACAAACTTTCACCATTATCGTTTTTCCACGAGGCCCTGAAGATTCGCAGTTTGTTCCCTGCGATGAAACACGTGTTGGCTTTTGAAATGGAACAATAAACAGAAGTGACGACACCAAGAACAGACTGTTTCTCCACCTATGTATCTCCATGCATATATACTCATTCTCGGAGATTCACTAAATGTTTAGATTTGTCCTAATGCCTTCATTATTTTCCTAAAAAAACTTACACTATTACTATTCACTCATTGAATGTTTATAGTGCAGGGGCATAGTTGTTTTTTCATATGTATAAAAGTGCCCATCTCCCCACACCCCGTGCGACAGAGTCCATCTTCACTCCGCCCCATCAGGACTAGCCTAGTGCCAGAAATGTACATTCTATGCAGGATCTTCAGCTGGATCAATCGCAGTTTGGCCGATATTGCTTTTTTCCGTGGGGGATACTAACGCCTCTCGCCATTCTTCATCATCAATCTCAAGTCCGTCTGCCTCCCATTTCCCCCTCAGAGCTAGTAGTGGATCCGGGGTATGATTAATGACCTTTTTATATGTGAGCGATATGGCCCCCTCCTGGAGGTGGCCATCAAGTAGTCTTTCTTCGAGGGGTGATGACTCCGGGAGGTGTGTCCCGGGAGGAATATTGGCCTGAAGTGCATATCAAGCCAGCATGTATCGGAAGTGTTCCGCCCGGGCTAACTCCTATGTGTGCTGAAGGGTGTCAACTGATATTACCCCCTCTGGGCCCCATAAGTCTTTGATACGAGAGATGCCTATGAGGTCCCAATTTCGAAATCCTTTGGTGCGGCTAAGAGTGCCTAGCATCTCTGAAGCCCACAGCGGGGTTGCTAAGGTGAGCCTACCAGCCCAGCCCAGTTTCTTTTGAACCATATGCCACAGCTGGACTGAATTTTTAGTGGGTCCTGTAAGACGGTACATTCCCGGTCTGGAATAGAGTGCCGCCTCGAAGTTTCTACACGTAAGAAGCCACTTGTCAATCTCGTATCCTGGGTTATTTCCTGCACAGTATGTACCCTGGTTAATGGCTGACAAATGCGCCGTCCAGTAATATTTCCGAATGTCCGGGAGTGCTATCCCCCCGTCGAACCAGCCCAGTGGGTCACTCCAGTCCAGAGAAGGTCTCTCTGAGAAGCCTCAATAGTGGTGAAGTACTTTTGTGGGACTAAGTCCGGGTGGTTTTGGAGGGCGTACAGGAACCGTGGCAGCGCCATAATTTTAAAAAGCGCTGCCCGGCCCAACAGCGACAACAGGATATTCCTTCTTCTTTTTATATCTCTCTTTCCCACTCTCTCTCTCTCTCCTGCATGAGTAGATGATAACTCACACCTTACTCTTGGAGCACGCCTCGTCCTGGACTTACCTCGACGATCCCCTTCTGTGCCGTGCCTAAAAACCTTACACTGGCTTCCTGTGAAAAAACGGATCACGTTTAAAACATTATGTATGGTACACCAACATATATATGGAAGGGGCCCAAAATATTGGACCATGAAACTCACATGGAACAAAATGCCTCTCAGCCTGCGCACAACCTCTGAACACACTAGTTTCCGAAAGAATCTTAAGACCTGGCTTTTCTGATAATCTGTGGTACCTACCCTTTTGGTCAGAATTGTCTGCATGCGCCATGAGACTCTTTTGGACGTGATATGTGTGCAATACAAATATCCTGACTTGACTTGACTTGACTTAACAGTGCTCCTTTTTTGATATACGTGACTTGTTGGAGCACGGACACTGGACCTGAATAGGCTCCTGGTCCCCCTCTTTTTCCTTTTTTGACATAGATGGAAAAAGCACTCCAGGAGTGTAAATACCGTGATTGCATGAAACATCTAGGCACACCTCGCCTGAGAGAACTAAGTGCATCTTAGTTCTTGTCATTTGGACCAGTCTGGATGGACTGCATCTTACCTGTCCTCCGATGCCTGTTTTGCGGTGAAGAATGTGTGTTGGATGTCTGTCTGACACTCCCATCATGTGCGCAATTTGACGTTGATGCTTTACTGGACCTGATAACTGCCCATGTTCTGCAGTGTCACCAGCGTAATGTTGATGGCGGCATTCCTAGAGCCACCACAGATAGTCACGGCTACTGTCGGAATGGATACTGGCTCCTTCACTGGCACCCAGGCCTTGGACGTCGCACAGGCTGCCCCAGCATCACCTGCAGGCAGTACAGAAGATAATCTGTGCTCAATTGACGTAATCTGTGAGGTGTTACCGGGATCGTCGTCTGCGAAGGTAGGCAACAGTAATGTTGCGTCTATCAGCCAGGACACATAAACATTAGACTCATTTGGCTCGTCCTGTGCTGGAAGAAATTTGGCCTTTTTTTTAAACAAACTAAAATTGGAACTCCAAAACAAAATTGAAATTATTTTTGGGCATGCATGGCTTTCAGATGCTGGTAGAAGTTTGAAATATACCTACGGACACATTAGAGCTATGGCTTGAGTGCCAATTTCCTTTTGAAACTTTTTAAAGATGTTTTAGAATTTTAAATTATTTTTAAGCAAACGCTAATGTTTTTGTAGCTATTTGCGTATCAGTATCTAGTAAGCATAGGAGTACATTTAGAATTTAACTATGTTGTCCATTCAGAAGAGGAGTGGGTGTTATATTCCATACAGGTACCGTGATATAGGCCCAGGTCACTTCATAACCCTTCACCTATATTCTTCCCTGCATTACACTTATAACGGTTTACAGGGACTGACCTTTTACCTAGATACAACACTGCATTCAGAACTCGGGTTTTCCCAACTTCAAAATCTCATACATTATGCATAAGGATTCTTGGAAGCACAGCGGGACTACCATCTCCTGTATAATATCTATGTATAAAGTTCATGCCGTCGTCATGAAGAACCGGGCCTTATGGGCCTGGCGGCGCAGGGTACGTCTTAGATATCCGAGTTCACCTGCCTTGTCGGACAGAGACACGAGACACTCTGTTGGGCGTAGAAAACCAAGTTTATTAGCTGCAGCTAAGCACAGTTGTCCCAGAAGTACAGAGTAGGTTCTCAAGAGACTGGCACTTTATTCTGTGGCGCACAATCTTTTATAGCACACATATATACAACGTATACTCCCAATACATACAAGCCTAACCAATAGGAAAAGTTGGAAAACAAGCTATCAAGTGTCCCAAATACACCCTTCTTTCAGACCCTGTGTGTCACCTCTCCCCACAAGTTAATCAGTGCTAGTGCCTACAATCCAATTTGCAGGAGGCAGGACGTATTTGTGTGCCTCAAAGGATAGTTGTGTAACGAGAGAATACAAGGAGAGAATAGCGAAGGCCAGTCGGATAAGATAAAGTAAGGAAAGAATAGGGGAAGCCAAACAATCAGTCGAGACAGGGATCAATCAACCTAGACATGGATTAGTGGACTCGGCCAGACCCTGACATCGGTTTCGTAAACAAGGGCAGGGAGTTACTTTTTAACAGAAGAGACATGTAGCAGCTGGAAAAGGCAAAAACACTCTGTTCGCAGTGCTGCCTGAGTGAGGGCAACACAAAATGGCGACGGGACACAAAATGGCGGCCGAACAGGGACGAAGTCGAAAACCGAAGAACCTCAGACCCTCCCTTTGCCATTACTCAGGCAAAACACAAAGCACTCAAGTTAGTCTGAGTCGATGTCAATGGCCATGAGGTCGTCGAGTTGTTGCTGCAACATCATTTTAATGTTCTCTGTTTTCTGTGACACAGGCCTTGGGACACACATGGTGGCACAAAGACCGCAGATGGCAGGGCCACACTGTAAACAAAGACAACAAGAGAAAATGATGGCCAAAACCATTCCAAGGAAGGTTAATACCTTCCATCCCCATGTGGACAGTAGTCCCCAAAACCATCCTATCACAGACCAATCTCCTATGTCCTGGTGAATAGACTTGGAAATTACATGCGTTTTAGAGATGGCTTGGTATACCGTAGGGGCATTATCAGGAATATAAATGCAGCAACTAGACCCAATCAATTTACAGACACCTCCACGATCTGCAAGGACAATGTCTAGAACCATCCGGTTCTGCAAAGTCATAAGGCGGTCCGCCTGAAGTTCGGCTGTTAGATTACTCAAGGCTCCAGAAGTCTCATTTATGGTAGCCTCAACAACACAAACTAACTGTCTAATGTTTCTGCTATTGGCCATTGGGCCCCAGAAAGGAAGAAACCCTTTGATAAAGTCACCTCCTTCTTGTCCTGTTGTGTCTTTGGAATCGATAACCCCTCTGCCATATCTTTTTCTGTGATGACCTGAAGGAGCAGTGTATGTCGGTGGGAGAAGAAAAGCCACATAACACGTTCCTTAAAAGTAGGTGGGAAGCCACGTGTAGGCTCTATCGTGACAGACAAAATATGTGCCTTGAGATGGCACTAACGGAGAAGAAATCTGGGGTGAATAGATGTATGTATTGGAACAAATACTCTTTTCTTGTTGGGTTTTAATATTTTGACCATTTATCTGTAGACATAAATTACCTCGCTGAGGTAAGGTCCAAATTGGTGGAGATTTCCTTGGTCTAGCCTTATCTGTGAGGCTAGTAATGTAACAAGTCACGTTCCAACCATCGTATGCTCGTTTCTCATCAACAGGAATCTTACCAATTTCGGCAATTCTAGCCATGGCCTCTATTCCCTTTATCAAAGAACTATCACTAAAATCTGCTCCACCACCATATGGACCACCAGGAGGATATCGAAGTTGATTCTGGTATACATTGGAAAAGATGGCCAAATAGGCCCAAGCGGAACCTTTGTGAGAAAACCGAAGGACTAAATATGGCATCCCTCTCTCTGTGTTATGGGGCATGAGTCCACAAACCCAACAGTCAGTAGTATTGACTACCAGTTGATGCTGATGCATGAAGGAATTGTTAAAGTATTCTGTTCTCCTAATTTGCTCGTGCTCTGGGAGGGTATGAAACTGATGCGGGGAGGCAGTAGTGGAAAAAGGCAAAGAAACAGAAGTAGGAACAGGTGCTTGCTGCATAGTGTGAACAACCCAACCCACACAAGCCAATAAAAACATGAACATAATAAAATGCACAAGGTTACGCCACATGGACTAAACAACAATTTCTTATATTTACTTTTCATTTCTTGATTTTTATCATTCTTTCCCAATTTAATATCCATTCTCTAAAGCGTTGCTCACGGTAATCTTCCTAGATCACTTAGTTGTGGTTATTAGCCGTCCTATGACACTGCAAGTCCTGCAGACCTACTGTCACTACTCAGGTCACAGCCTAAGACTCCTACCGTGACCCTGCAACTTGATGGATAGTGAAAAGAAATGTCTCTCAAAAATATAACCAGAAAAGAAAAAGAGAAAAAGTTCAACTGTTCTTAATCAGTCTAGGTCTTAGGTTGTACCGGGTCTTGCCAGGTACCATTTGCTCTCGAAAAAAGTCTCTGAGTTTGTTGTGTTCAATCGCAAATGTGATTGTACAGCTTCTTGCAACACGTCGTCGTCTTCTTTTCAGACCTTGTCCGATCCAGACGTGCACTACTGAAAGGTACCAACCGTGGGACCCTTTAGCTCTCACTATCACCTACACCCTTGCAGACCCACTGGTTAAAAGGCAAAGGCAAAGGTACCCTTTTGCAGTGAACGCCATGGATCCAATTCTTCTTTCCGACGACCTTTACTGCTGTACGTGTCACTAAAAGAACTTGCCGAGGCGGCCCCCAACGAGGTTCCAAATTATTTTTCCGCTGAAAATTCTTCAGGCAAACCCAGTCTCCGGGTTGGATGGAATGACCTGGATCTGCGGAGGCCTCCGGCAAAGCGTTTTGAACCTGTTGGTGAAGAGCACGCAATTTAGTGGTGAGGACATGTAAGTAGTCAATCAACATAGGATACGGAATATCAGAGTACTTTTTAGGTCGAAGGACTCCCCAGACTTTAGCTGGGTGTCCAAAAACGACCTCGTATGGGCTGAGTCCTAAGGGAGAATGTACAGCTGTTCTCGTAGATAAGAGTGCCAAAGGTAAAGCATCGGGCCGAGCAAGACTCGTGCTGGCCTGAATCTTTGCCAATGTGAGCTTGAGAGTGCCATTATAGCACTCTACCAAACCTGCTGACTGAGGGTGGTTTGCCGCATGGAATTTCTGCCTAATACCAAGACCCGCACACACCTTCTGCATAATTTGGCCTACAAATTCACTGCCATTGTCACTCCAGACAACTCGCGGCAAACCAAACCTCGGGAAGAATTCCTTCAAAAGGACTTTGGCAGTAGAGAAAGCAGTATTGTCCTTTGGTGGGTAGGCTCTATCCATCTGGAAAAGGCACACACCACCACCAGAACATACTTAAGGTTGTTACAACGTTCCATATGAATGTAATCAATTTGTAATACCTCAAAAGGATACGTAGGGGGAGCAAAATGACCTGCCGGAGTTGGGGTTCCCTTTCCTGGATTATGCATCAAACAAACTATACAATGTTTCACCACATTTTCCGCACATTTAGGGATTCCTTCATTCTGCCATACTGGAGCCAGAAGTTTGCATATCCCTTTTGCACTAATGTGGGCTGGACCTTGCGCCATAGTAACTACAGGCAGTACATAGGCGTCTGGTAACAGCCAACGCTGATGTTCTGACAGTTCCGTCCAACACCCTGTTGCGTCCAACATTCTCGTACTTTCTCTCCACTTACTCAATTCCTTCTATGTAGCCTCTTCTTGAATCATTCTCACACTTTCTATTGTGTCTTCACACATTCCTCCTTCTCCGACCCATCTTGCAGGGCCTGCAACACATATACGACTTGTAGCATCTCTCGCTGTTTCTTTCGCTACCTCGTCTGCAAAAGCATTCCCGCGACCCACATCATCAGTGATCCTTTTATGTGCACTACACTTCACTATTCCTATTTGGGTAGGCAAAGCAAGTGATTCGAGAAGGTCAGTTACCAACTGGCCATGCTGTATCTTAGTCCCATCAGAAGTAAAGAATCCTCTTTCCTTCCACAAACGACCAAAACTATGAGCCACGCCAAAGGCGTATTGGCTATCAGTATAAACATTCACTCTCTTTCCCTTAGCCAACACACACGCTCTCGTCAGAGCAATCAGCTCAGCTGCTTGGGCTGAATTCTGTGTAATGCGTGCTGTCTCCACTACTGTATACAAGGTGGTAACAGCATAGGCCGCAGTCGTCTCGCCATTGAAAAGCTTGAAACAAGACCCATCCACCCATAGGATCCCATTCGGGTCCACGAGTGGTGTATCTTTTAAGTCTATTCTGCTTTTCGTTTCCTCCTCTGTACAGAGAAAAAAATCATGTTGTTCTTGGGTGTCTTTCTCTTCGGGAATGGGTAACAGTGTTGCTGGATTCAAAGTATTACACCGCTTGATGTGTATATGACTAGCCAAGAGCGTCAGCTCGTACCCAGACAAGCGGGCACTCGTGAGATGTTGTGTTTTCATTCTGTTCAAAAGAGTATCCACTGCATGTGGTACCATAACAACAAGAGTGTTATCCAGTACCAATCCAGCAGATTGACGAATGGAGATCGCTGTTGCTGCTGTAGCTTTGAGACAACTAGGCAATGCCTTTGCTACTGGATCCAATGTAGCCTAAAAATAGGCACATGGCCGCTGTTTGTCTCCAAATTGTTGCGTTAAAACTGACAAAGCGCCAAAAATCCGGTCTCGTGAAGAATGTAATTCTTCACGAGACCGGATTTTTGTCACACGACCGTGGAAAGGAGGTGGAAACTTAGACAGCTTATCACTCCGTTCCAACGACAGGGTTCCGAAGCTTACTTGATGTATCCATCCAAGTTAAAGGTTGTCACAAATGGCCGTACCCGGATGTTCTTCTCGGAAGTAAAGGCGGGCGAGTATCTTGCTGAAATTACAGAGTCTCAGAAAGATAGAAAGAGTAGGGAATCAGAACCAGCATAAGATTCATGTGGAAAACAGTAGGCATTTTGTATACTGTATAGGATAACACGGGTTACTAGGGAGGGAGAAGGGAAGCGACACTACTGCAGCGAGCAGCCACACATAGGTCAGTATTGACCTATTTGCCCGTAACAGGGGGGGGGTTAGGAAGGGGAGGGGGGACAGGGGGGGTGGGGGAGGGAGGGGAGGGGCGGGAGGCAGCACGGTGGTGGTAAACAGGTATGGATATATTCAGCACAAAATAAGAAGTTACACAGACACGCAAAGGTGGCAGTAAAAAATCTAGAGGAATTAGCTTGTGGGCTCTTCTTTAAAAGCAGATGGCAGTAAGAATTGCTACGATTAACATTTGTGGTTTGAATGATGGCGGGAAAAGGCAGAAAGTAGCGGCCATGTGTAGACTATTAAAATTAGACCTTATATGTCTTCAGGAAACGCATGTGAGAGGGAGTGATAGGTATCTTATAGATCAGCTAGGGTTCGAAGTTATAGCACACACTCTGCAAGATGTTAAAACAAAAGGAGTGGCTATACTGGCAAGAAAAGGACTAATGGTAGTAAAGAGAAAGAAGGAAGATGTTAACGGTAGATGGGTAATGATAGAAGGAGAGATAGGTGGATGCTGTTACACAATTGTTTCTGTATATGGCTCTAACGAAGATGAACCGGACATATTTGAGTTATTAGATACTGAACTGTCATTATGGCCTGAACCGATAATCTTGTGTGGAGATTTTAATGTCAATGGGTTAACAGGATTGGGTATGTTGGGAGGGGGGATGAAGGGAGATCGCAAGAAGAGAACAAGAAAGGCCATTGTCAACCTAATGAATAATAATGCATTAGTAGATGTATGGACGGCATATAACCCTATGGGGACAGGTAGCACTTTCTATTCCGCCCCCCATAAAAGCATAGCCAGACTAGATTATTTCTTAGTCTCTAGCCCCTTAGTTCCAGAAGTGAAGATAGAGATGATACCACGGGTCTCCTCAGACCACAACCCATTGGTGTTGACTATCTCCCAAAATCACAGCACTAGTCGCAAGGAATACAACTGGACATTCGAAAGGGGGCTGCTCAAGGAGGAGGACTATATCAGTAGAATGAAGACATGGATTACACAGTTCTGGGAGGTAAACAGAGGCACGGCAGCTTCAGGCATGGTCTGGGATGCATTCAAAGCTGGGATAAGAGGGGAAACGCTGGCCTACACTCTGTACAGGAGCAAAAAAGAGAAAATGGAGTTAGTTAGTAGGCTACAGGAGTTAAAGAACTTAGAACAAAAACTCATTCAGTTGGTCACGAATCAGGAACCTCTGGAGCAGACCCTATTAGAAATAGAATTGAAAAAGGCAGAGACTGGGGAGAGATTGGCTAATAAAGCAGCAGCTAATTATCTAGCAAAAAAGGAAAGGTGCTATGAATTCAACGAGAGGGTCGGGCATATGTTGGCAGTGCGCACTAGACAAGATCTGGCAGCTGGGGAAATCAAAGAAATCAAAAATAAAAGGGGGGGGGATAGTAACTAAGGTGGAAGATGTGAGGGAGGCGTTTAGAGAATTTTATTCAGAACTGTATGACCAGGATGTGGATAGTAAGGAAGAGGAAATAGCGGAGTACTTAGCGGGAATCCCTCACAAGGAATTGACAATAGAAGATAAAGAAGCCATGGAAACACCATTAACATTGGGTGAAATACATAATGCAGTATCGAAACTTCCCTCGGGAAAGGCCGCGGGACCTGACCAAATTCCGGCAGAATTTTACAGGACGTTTTGGGACACATTGGGAGTAGATATGTTAGAAATTCTGAGGCATGCACAGACAAGGGAAAATACGCCACAATCATGGGCCGGCGCAAGTATCGTAGTTATTCTGAAAAAGAATAAACCGCATCTGGATCCTGGCTCCTATAGACCAATTACCCTTATGAATGCGGACGCAAAAATATACTCTAAGGCTCTCTCTCAAAGGCTTAGCAGGGTAATTGAGGGGTTGGTATATACAACGCAACACGGTTTCATACCGGGTAAAGGGACCACAGAACACACAAGGAGGATGATTACCATTTTGGATGTCACAGGAGCCGCAGGAGATCCTGCCTCGGCCATCTTCTTGGATGCGGAGAAGGCCTTTGACAGGGTATCCTGGGGCTATCTGTGGAAAACCTTGGAGTGGTTTGGGATAGGAGCAGGCTATATAGAGGCAATAAAAGCACTTTATATAGCTCCAACAGCTAGGGTGAGGATTAATAGAGGGTATACAGAGGAAATATGTATAAAGCGCGGCACAAGGCAGGGTTGCCCGGCTTCACCACTCCTATTTGCCTTATATTTAGATTCTTTTCTGCGAAGACTGGAAGGAAACCCTAAAATCCTCCCGATTGAAATTCACGGCCAGGCATATAAGACACTTGCATACGCAGATGACGTGGCAGTGGTCACACCAGACCCAGGGTCAGCTATAATAGAAATTGAACAGGAGGATGTATTGTTTGGCATATTTTCTGGTTATTCTTTAAATAAAGGAAAAACACAAATAATACAAAACAACCGGGTAAACTATCAAGATATAAGAATAACACCTGTAGTGACATATTTAGGGGTGAAGATCACAACTGAATTAGACAGATTAGTAGAAATCAATATGAGTCCGCTGCTGGGAAAAATTAAAATAAACACAGAAAGAATGAACAACTTACATCTGACTTTAATGGGCCGAATTAATGTCATTAAAATGATAACATTCCCCAAAGTTCTGTATTTATTCAGATCCATCCCCTTATTTTTTGAAAATGTTTGGTTTAGTAAATTAGAATCAATTTTGAATAAATTCATTTGGGTTAAGGGAAAAACAAGAAGAGCCTATAGACACTTAACAATGGATAGAGAAAAAGGGGGCTGGGGGGCACCGGATTTTAGGCTTTACTATTGGGCCACAGTATTACAGTATAGTAAGGTGTTAATAGGTGGGGGAGGTTTAGAACAACTGCCGGGCACTGACACAGGATTACCCAATGTTTATGCCTTATTATTAGGTGAAGAAGTAGAGAATGGATTCCTAAATACAACTGAATTCACGTATTTCAAGCATACAAGATTTAAGACTCTGAAGGCAGTATATAGGGTGTGGAAAGGGGTGGCTAAAAAACTTGGGCTAGGTAGATTTAACCACTATACAAGACTATACACAAACAGTTCACTGCCGAGGGAGATTTTTAAAGACGCCACTATGCATGACTGGTATAATAAAGGCATAGTACAAATAGGGAATTTACTGGATAGACAGGGTAATATAGAGCTGTTTGGGGTACTCAAAGTAAAATTTGGATTAGAGCAAAATAGTTTTTATAAATACCTCCAAGTTAGGAGCTTTCTAATACAAAAACAAGGTGGCCCGGTAGGGATGGGACAATGCAAAATGATGGATTATATTGAAACAACTGTCAAATGTACGATAAGGCACCTTTATATAGAATTGAAAGAAAGCAAACCAGATGATAGGGAAAAATTTTCACAGAAATGGATTGAAAAGTTGGGATCAGGCTCAGAAACTTTTCAGGAGTCATTGGATTTGGGTAGAACAGTGCTATGCTCGGCAACCCTCCAATCACAGCACTTCAAAACAGTGTTCTCACTCTATCATACACCGGAGAGAATTGCCCAGTGGGGAGGGACAACAGGAATAACATGCCCGCGTTGCAACGCGAGTGGGGCAGATATTGTACACATGTTCTCACAGTGCCCACAATTATTTACCTTGAAGAAAGCTATAGAAGAGTTTCTTGATAAAATACTCAATATTAAGATTAAACTAGTAGATGAATTAATTATTTTGGGGGTGGCAAGCACGGAAGATGCTATCCCGGTTGAGTTTATTTTTGTTGCAATTGCAGTGCTCCGCATCTGTGTTGCAAGGAATTGGTTGAATAAGGCTCCCCCACTATTTTCAGAGTGGATGGCCTCCCTTCTCAATATCTATAATCTAGAAAAGGCAATATACGATAGGAAAGGCAGAAGGGCTAAGGCATTGGGAAAAAAAATATGGCAACCCATTACGATGTGGAAATCCAGTAGGATAAACCTAGAATAGTATAAGAAAATACGGGGAAATGTTTTGTTTTACATTATTACATCTGCTTGTGATATAAAAATTGTATAAACAATGAATTGTATATATAACCACCTGCGAAACTGGAATGTGCTGTAAACATATGAAATTGGAAGGTGCTGTAAACATACGCTGGAATGTGTGGAAAATTTTATGAAAAATTTAATAAATATATTGAAAAAAAAAAAAAAAAAAAAACTGACAAAGCGCAACCTTCTCTTTCATAAACGTAGAGTGCTTACTGTAATCCGGAGTTCCTAACACAGGGGCAGAACACAAGGCAGCATGTAAGTCAGAAAAAACTCTTCTGACATTCGTCAGTCCAAGGAAGAGGTTGGGGTGTGTCTTTCAGAGTAAGTGCCAGCAGAGGTTTAGCCAACAAAGAAAAATTTGGAATCCACTGTCTACAATTAGATGTAATGCCCAGAAAGGCACGCACCTCCCTTTGTGTGGATGGCACAGACATTTGTGCGATTGCTTGAATACGTTCTGGGGTCAATCGCCTTCCCTCCTTTGACAAGAGATGACCTAAGTAGGTAACCTCTACAATATTGTAGTTTAGAGGGTGACACCTTGTGATGCAGGTCAGAAAAATGACGCAACAGCGAAACAGTCACATTCTTACAAACATCCTCTGAATCAGCAGCAACTAACAAATCGTCCACATACTGATTAAGCGTAGCACCTGGGGGCAAAGTGAAAGCATCAAGCTGAGATTTCAAAGCCTGACTATAAATAGAGGGACTCTCACAATAGCCTTGAGGTGCACGTTTGAATCAGAAACTTCGGCCTCCGAGAGAGAAGCCAAAAATATCCCTACTCTCCTCAGCAATAGGAATGCTGAAGAAAGCATTTTTGAGATCAATAAATGAGAACCAGGCAGCTGAAGCAGGTATCATTGTGAGCAAGGCAGTGATATCTGGGACGACAGGAAACTAGGGGACAACAATTTTGTTGACCTCCCGAAGATCGATCACAAAATGATATACAGGAGGCTGAGAAGGATCTGTGCGTTTAAGAACAGGTAGAACAGGACTATTGCAAACATTTCCTCTCGTTTCTTCGACCACACCCTTCTGAACTAAATCATAGATGATAGCCAACAAAGCTCTTTCACCATCGTTGGAGATTTTATACTGAGGAATGCGTGGTAACTTAACATTAGGCTTGACAGTAACCACGTAAGGTGGAATTTGGAGCAGGCCAACATCATTCCGACCTGTAGCCCAAAGCTTAGCAGGACGGGAATACAATTCGGGTGGGAGTTGGTCCTTAGACAAATAAATAGGAGAAACCAATTTCTCACTTAGAGTAAGATGTACACCAGAGGGGGAACAATGCAACGTTTCAATGAGGCCAAACCCAACCAATTCTCGCTGCAACCAGTCGTTAAAATGACCAGGGCCTCCAAATCATAGGGACCAATCAAGATCGGCAAAGGGCAAGAAACCGGGTTACTAACTGGGGCCCAGAGAATCCTACAGAAACGTTTGTTAAGCCAGACAAAGGTGCCCCAGGGAGTTTGGAGTGAATGATAGAACTTCTCATCGCACCAGTATCCAAAAGAAATGGCTCTGAAACACCCAATGCAACAACTTCAACATAAGGCCCATTCTGATCCACTGGAACTGATACGACTCCCTTACTTTGTCCATGGCTGTCTTAGCTAGTGTAAAAAATCCTGATTCTCACTTTCAGCACAATAGTCGTCATTGTAATATTGCGCAGACTGAGTATTCTGTTGGTCAAAATAAATTCATAGAATTCTGAGGGGGGAAGGAACGCTGTCCCTGAGACAACGCACCTCGCCCTCTACCTCTGGGTGCTGATTGAAAACCACCACGGCCTTGCGGACCTGAGAATCCCCCATTACGCTTCAATAAAACCGGACAGCTATTCTTAAATGACCTTCCTCTTCACAATAGGCACATTGATTAGGACCAAAGGTCGCGGAACAAAGTGTTCAGGCATCTGTAACAACCTCTGGAACTGGGGAGGCTGTTGAAATTGGCGCTAAGTAGAACGAGGGGGATAAGCCTGTTGAAAAAGAACCTTTGTTTTTAATTCTTTAGTCTTTTCCTCCATTTTATCCTTTTCCACCTTATCCCTATTCTCGTAATACTGAGCAGTGGTTAATATCTGGGCAGAGGAAGAAATAGCCCACGAACCTTCGGAGTCTTTCAATTTATGCGATAATTCTGGAAGTAAATTAAATACAAATGTATCCACAAATAATTGCTGTCCACCCTCACTACTCATATCTTGACCACTGTGGTAGATTAACGTATCCTCGATACGGGTAAATAAATCGGAGACACTCTCATCTTTCTTCTGTTTACACGCAGCTAACTTATCCTAGTTAACACGTAAGGCAGGCATCATCGTTTTCATTAAAGTGATGATCCTACCAGGCAAGTGAGCAATCAAATCATCTGGTTTAGCACCACCTACTTGTGCTGCATCCACAGCAGTTATAGCAGCCAAATTACCACCTAAAGCTTGGTCATGGTCCTCCCTACGAATCTGAGCCCATTACGCTTGTGGGACTACATTTCACATCAGCATATCAATATCGGCCAAATTCATGAAACACGCATCAAAAGTCTGGACAGCTCTTTATAATACCCAGCAGGATTTTTACGAGGGTCCGGTAAAGACTGTTTAAGCGCCAAAACTTCAGATCGTTTCCAGGGGACATGTACCCATATACGTTGGAAATGAGAAGGGACATGCGGAATATTGCCTGCCTGTGGAACCTCTTCTCTCCATACTGGAGGAGCTTCCCTCATAGGATAATGTTTCATTTTCTGTCTGACTGCAGGATAAGGTTCAAGAATAGACTGAGAAGAAAATAAAGACCTTAAAGTGACAAGTGTCCTTACGGCGTCCTCAACTTCAGAATCCACAATAAGTCCTTTATCAAATTTAGCCTGCACGTCTAACAAACCCTGGGGAGCTAAACCCAAATCCATATCCTCCCATCCTTTGACAAGATTGTCACACATAACATTAAAAACATATCTCTGCGTGGATGCATTCCACTGGAGAAAGGTGCTCATGATATCGTGCACACTATATTGTGGACCACTCATGATCCATTTATGAGCAAGAGAGTCCAACATAATTCGCTTGTCAGAACCTGGAAGTTGACTACGGGATTGCCTTCGAGAAAGAGCAGGAGTCAGATTAAAAGACCCAAAGAGGGGGGGGGAGACCAGAAACAGTATCGACCAATCATTTTCGAGCCGTGGGAGAATCTGACAGTAAAATGGGAGACAAGGTATTCAGCACAGCAGGAGAGGGGCTGACAGTTACAAGAGAAACCGAGGGTAAAGGAGACTGAGGTTCAGAAGTCGGTGGCAAAGGAGGTGGGGTGGCAATACTGGAAGGGGCAATTGTGGAAGGGCCGGATCAACTGGCTGAACAACAGGTTGCTGGACAAGTGGTAACAATAGAGGTGCATTAGCACCTGAAACATAGGGCGGAGGCATTCTCAACAAATGGGACATTAAGGGATCTTCGTCAAGATCCTTACTCTGTGGAGAAGAAGGCAACACAGGGTAACATCTATCTATTGCCATACGATGCTGTCTTTCTGAGACTTCAATCGCCCGATCAAACTCATTTTCTTTAAACTGCTGGGCAGCCTTTATAATCGTCATACCTTTCGCTTTCTTATCTCTTTTTGCCTGCTTAATTTCTCTCTGTTTGGCTTCCTTACGACAGAGGCGGAAAGAGTCAAACATTGCCGGCCGGGCTTTTCTTTTGAATTGCTTCTAGATTATCTAATATGTCAGGCTCAAAGCTACCATTTTGTGGCCACTGCAGAGCACCATCTTTCTTTGTGTATTGGATCCATGCCTTGTTAAAGGCAATGGGGCCAACACCATGTTTCGAATAGAGCTCATAAGTAGGAGTTCCAACCGGAGGAATCGGACAAGAGTCCTCCAGCCGGGAACCCCTATCGCAACTAAGACAACAAAACTTCCTAAATTGGCTAAGACCAGGCATCTTTAATTCACTGGTCTGTTTACAAACTTCAAGGGGTTAAAGCAAATAACACAGCACAAACGTACTCACCCCTTGGCTTCGGCTATTGCAATGGTCGAATAACAAACCCAAAAACAAAACAAAGAAGTGGGCGCTACCCACGAATACTCAACTAAGTGTTCTCTCACGCCAACAGAGGTCCGTCTAACGTCTCGCAATACCAGTCATTACCAAATGGGCCAAGGCAGGGCAGCAGTCAGGGCAGCAGTCATCAGCAGTGATGTCACTGACCATGTCATGAATGATGTAATATGTGACATAATCAGCAGTGGATTGCGGGTGCGCGATATATAGTTAGTGCAACTAACTATATATGCGAATTTCAATGGTTTTGTGTGAGTAAAATAAGGTTTTGTAAATGCTAATCCCTTACTATATATGGTCTATAACCTATGGTTTTTTCAGTGAATTTTCAAGGTTTTGTAAATGCTAATTCCTAACTATATATGGTCTATAACCTATGGTTTTTTCAGTGAATTTCAATGTTTTTTTATAGCAAATATCAAAAGCTGTTAAATGTATTATTCTTTTAAATGAAAAATATATTTTATATGTTTTTAATATAATTTTTTTATGCGTCAGCCAAACCCTAACCTCTTAATAGTGCACTGTGGTGGAATTGATTTTGGGACTATGACTGGGGTTGGTCTGGAAATGCTTTTAAAGGACACTGATCAATTGATGACACTTTTTCCCCAAACTGCCTTGGTATATTCCAATATATGCCAATGACAGAAATGGAAGTGGTCCAACCAATTTTTTCCACAATTTGAGAAAGCACGGAAACATGTGAATAAATCTGTTTCTGCTTACATGAGAGAATTTACAATGGGTTTAATATACAACAATAACTTGCGTTACAACATGCAAGACATCTACAGAGGAGATGGTGTGCACTTCTCCGATGAGGGGAAAAGAATATTCCACCTGAATTTAAAACTGTGCATTGGAACCTACTTGTATGTACCTAAATTAGCCACAGAACCCAATAGCTCTTTTCATAGCTACCCTACCTCTGATGATTCAAAACGTTTATCTTTTTCTAACTTTTTTTCTTTTTTTCTCCAAAGTACGCTCCCTGGTTCGCTTACCGGTGCGCGTACCAGGCGCTTCCCACACTATTTTTTTTTCTTATATACTTTTATGTATATATTTTTTTAATCCAAAATTTAAGACTGTGTATTGGTACCTACTTATAAGTACCTAGAACTTACACAGAACACAAAAGCTCTTTTCAGAGCTACCTTAACTATAATTACTCTTTTTAAATTTCGAATGTACCTTTTTTCACTAATTTTCACTTATGTACGCTTCCCGGTTCCCGTACCGGCAGCTAACCGCGCGAAAAATCCCAAAATGCATTTTTTTTTCAACATATATGAGCCTCCTCAGCCACCCTCAGAAAACCTAGGAGTCAAGATACGTCTCCCGTGCCCCCTTATACCCATTTCCCACATTGTTTTTCCTCCATCTTGTGATTAAATTCGACCGAAACACAAAATGGCGAACTCCTGTTACGCTACCGGTGAGCTACCCGGTTCGCGTACCGGGTAGCGCTTCTACCGCGAAAAAAACTAATTTTTATTTTTTTTATTTTTTGCCCCACGGGACCCTTTAATAGCCCCCACATCATTCCTAGGGGGTCAGGAGGGGTCTACCTTGCCCCCTTTCATTAATTTCCCCCTTTGTTTTTCTCCACCTCTTGTCTCCCGATCCTACCGAGAGACAAGATGGCGGCCGTTCCGGACTGTTTAGAATGTTGACAGACACGCGAACCGGGGCGCTAACCGGAGCGCTGTCACAGATATATCTGTTTTTTAAAACGTTAATTTCTCAAAATCCACTGGAGCACATATATTGAGACATAGCAAAGGCACGTCGGGCAAACCATATCTACAATTTTGCCAAGTTTCGTGTAAATCCATTCAGCCGTTCAAGCTAAAAGTGATTCCAACCGCCCTATGGAAAAATGAATGGGAAAAATGTGTTTTGGGACCCCCCTTTTTTCTCGGCCCCCCCCTGACGAAACCCCCCCCCAAATTTGCAGGGGCTGCTCAGAAACTAAATGTGCCATTTTCCTGAAAATTTCAACCAATTCCGTCCACAAACGCCAAAGTTATTCGACATAGAATTTTCAGAAATCCCATAGGAATAAAATCCTAACTATATATACCTACTGGCGACCACCAGTAGGTAATATATATATATATATATATATATATATATATATATATATATATATATATATATATATATAAGACTTTATTTTGGTTTTTGCACAAACCATACAAGTACATATACAATGATAAAACAATTTAAAAAGAACATTCATTGTAAACACATATCAGATAAAGTGCCAGAAGTACAAAAGTACGGTATCATCCCTACAATGGGGAAAAGAACTGATACATTCATCACAAAAAAATCATTACTTGTCCATACAATTTCTCAGCTTAACAGTCAATTAAAGAAATTCAGTGACATGGAGAATACTGTCAGTGTGCAAAAGTTGCAAGTACATTAAGGCCGGTCTGATCTGAGTAAAGTTTTTTTTTTTTAAAAGGGATACCAGATAGCGATAAAATCTAAATAAAAATATAAAATGCAGCATATCCTGCGGAGACTTTCCGTCGCAGCCGCAGGGTGCTGCAAGTTTATTAAAAACATCAGTTTGGGGCCTAATCAGCAGATGATGAAAGAGATTTAACCTAAACCTTGTTAACAGGAACTTTTCATGAGAGGTCAGTGAGCCTAACAAATACGGCTCTGCAGTTTCACACATTTTCAGCATGACACATTTTCTCACACTTTGTTTCTGGAGCTCCACTTCTTCCCTCTGGATCTTCCTGTCCAAAAGAAAGTCCTGTTTAATTAACTCCAAATCCCCATTTACAATCTGACTTGGGTGTTCAAACAATTCCAAACGACCTAGCTTTGCAAAGCTAGATTTCAGATATTTTACCCAAGGGGAGCCCATTGCCTTGTCCTGAATCGTATAATCCCTCACAATCAGATGAGTCAGTGGTATATCCTGATTCAGCCACAGTTTTAGCCAACAGGTCAACGGGCGTAAGGAGAAAATGTCACTTAAGTATTGCGTCCCTAGCTCTTCGTGTACTGAAAGATTAGGCGTACCTGCGGGGACACACAGGATGCGCTTCAGGAAAAAGTTTTCAGCAATCTGCAGCTGCTCACCGGCAACATACCCCCAAATTTCACTGCCATATATAGCAGTTGCCACCGATTTTGCATTATAAAGTTTCAACATGGCACTGGTAGGTATTTTCCCCAGTTTCGATGCAAAATTAAAAATGGAGGCATTAACCCTGACTAATTTCCCCTTCTTTTTTGCAAGATGAGGACCCCAATTAAGTATAGAGTCAAAAAGAACCCCAAGATACGAAAACGTTTTTGATATGGGGATTACTACATCTTCAATTTTAAATAAAAAGTTCCTTCTTGGTTGTTGGCCAACTTGCATGACAAATGATTTCAAATTGTTGACCACAAGGTCACTATCTGTCATGAACAATTTAAAAGCATTTAATAAAGCTTGAAGACCCCTCTCAGTCCTAGAAATTAAAACCGCATCATCTGCGTATAAAAGTACAGGAATTCCCCGCCTGCCGACTCTAGGGCAATCAGCTGGTACATTCTGCAACACATTATCTAGGTCATTAATATAAAAATTAAAAAGAAAGGGGGCCAAGATACAACCTTGGCGAACACCCTTTTTAATGTCAAAATTATTTGTTGTGCTCAGATCTTGGGAATATCTCACATTAGCTCTAGTATTACTATGTAAATCAACCATAAAATTAACAATACCACTATCTACTCCCTTCACCCTCATTGACTGCCACAGCCTTCCCCTGTTTACACAGTCGAAGGCTGAAGACAAGTCCATGAAGGCGAGGTGGATAGTGCCCCTTTGAGCCACAGTGTACTTGCTTAATATTAGAAAGAGGTTAAGGCACTGTGTTACTGTTGAGCGACCACTGCAAAAACCATACTGCGAGATGGACATAATATTATTTTTCAACGCCCAATCTGAGAGTCTCTGCAGTAGGATTCTGCCTACTATTTTAACCCTGGAGTCTATTAATGAAATAGGCCTATAGCAATGTGGGCTCCCTTTGTCCCCCTTCTTGAAGACCGGGACAATCGTAGAGACACCCTATGATTGCTGACAGCCATATTTCACCGCAGCATTCAAAACAGACTCTAATATAGGTGCCCAAAAACTTGGCTCAGACTTGCATAAGTCTGGAGGAATCCCATCGGGACCGGGAGCTTTCCCGGCTGTTAGTCCCTCAATGTCCTCAATAACCTCCCCTCTATCAAAACTAATCATTTCACCATTATTACAAGGGGCTAGGTTGGCATTTCATCCAACAAGCAGCAATACAGCTGCTTAAAGTGTACTTCCCACTCCTCCTTTAATATGTGGCATTCCAGTTCGTCACCCGGTACCTGGACCAGGAAAGGTTTCTTCATTACCGCCCAGAATCTGGAGCTACACCGTAAAGTAGTAGGATGAAGAATCTCTCTCCAAGCCTCCTCTCTTAAGAACTCCTTATGTTTGGCAATGGTAGATTTATAATCTTTACGCCACAATTGAACTGTCGCCTTTATTCTTGATTTAGCTGCTAGTGCTAACCTTAAATTTCTAGCTGCTTTAGAGCAATCTTGGTTGAACCACTTTGGTCCCACAGTCTCTAAATTCTATGTTGGAACCGACAACAGCTGTGTCACCTTGTCCGATAAACTTTGGAAGGCTTTGAGAACCTTACTCGGCTGTGCCCCTTCTTGCGTGCAAACCATGATTTCATCTGCACAAATGGCTTTAATATCTTTGTACAGCAGGTCTGGGGTGATCTTACCCCATCTAAGACGGCGTCTCCCATCAGTTGTGCTCACCCTGCCTGAGATAAGATTTGGGCCTTCATTAACTATCCATGGACCCCTCAGATAAACAGTGAGCGGGTTATGATCACTAAATTCACTTTCTTCAATAGTGAAAGAATCCACAAAGGACTGCATTAAGGATGTTAATAATACATATTCAATGAAAGTTCCCCTTCCATGCCCCTTAAAAGTCGGGATCTCAAAACACTTGATAGGATCAATCAGTGCCATGGACAGCGATAGATCCAAATCATTCAATATGTCGTTAAAAAGTTCCCCCTCTGTCGTGTGTTCCAGATGCATACCCTCGGAACGTGGACAATGCAAATCCGAGATACTTTTCAGAAGGAGATCACCACAAGGGTGAACATTAAAATCACCCATGATCATGAGGTAATGGATACAATCCCTCATCGCGTTATTAATGAAAACATTCAGTGCTGATATCTGACTAATAACTGAGCATGAGTTGACATCATTATAAAAATTGACCATACCAGCGATACAGTTTCTTCCAGTTAAAATTAAACCAATAATACCTGAGTTACTTGTTAAGACTCTGCGAATTTTACAAGATAACGCAACAGAAATGAACATAACCATTCCCCCCTTTGGTCTTCCCCTGGTGGTTGCTATTGCAGGGACATAAAATGCCTTGTACCTTTCAAGAAAATGGTCACATTCAACTGACCAAGTCTCCTGCAGGCAAATAATCTGAAACTGCTTGATATACCTAGTCCAATTGCAGCCCTCCATCTTAGCACCCAGTCCCGCAATCTTCCAAGAAATTACATTATTTCTACCTATTTTTGCCCGTGTGATTTCCTTATATCCCACTTCAGCCATTTTCTCCATTTCCTGTCCCTCAGATTCCTCACGCCAATCACATGCCTCCAGGCCTGAGAGTAAATCGAATCTGTTCTGCGTTGCAACATTGAACCCATTCATACAATGGCTATCAACATTATACAGATATGCCGCTTCAGGAGCCGGAGGAGCCGGAGGCTGAATAGGGATAAATGGTCTAATTTTCCTAGGATTAGGAGGGGCTTTAATTAAATGGGTGTAGAAGTAACCAAGTGGGCCTACACATACACTGTTCACGTTGTAAACTAGGGAGGTGGCTCTTAATAAAACTGTTGCCACGTGTAGCTCCTTTGAATGTTTATCGATCTCTGTTAAGCTTAAGGACAACAGCCCTTTAGTAGGTCACCTTCTCTACCACCCACCCGGCAACAACACTACTTTTGGGGAACACCTTTCTGACCTGATTGCCCATTGCGCACTCAAAGACATTAACCACATAATTTTGGGGGATCTCAACCTACGTTGGAATGAATCCAATAACGCCCTAATCCAATCACTTAATACTCTCCTCTGTGACAATAACCTTCTCCAACATTGCTCTGAAGAAACTCATAACAAAGGAGCGACCTTGGATGCCATCATTGCTCAACAAGACACAATTACAATCGACAACATCCTCCCAGTGGACTGGTCAGATCACCACATGATCTTATTCCACATTAACCAAAAAGTCCTATCCCTGCCTCCTGTGCAGGATCCTCCCAAATGGTCGAGAAATTTCTCCTAGATTCCCCTGTAAGTCATGGAAGATAGGCTAAAGTCGCTCCTTCCAAACGACAAAAATCTATCCTCAACCGATCTTACCTCACTCTATAACATCAATATGCTAAACCTCCTCGACCATCTAGCACCATTGAAACAAAGAAAAAACCG
This sequence comes from Lissotriton vulgaris, assembly GCF_964263255.1. Classification (NCBI taxonomy): domain Eukaryota; kingdom Metazoa; phylum Chordata; class Amphibia; order Caudata; family Salamandridae; genus Lissotriton; species Lissotriton vulgaris. The sequence goes on from NC_141694.1 coordinate 476,725,338, forward strand.
AACCATTCCGTCCAGATCTTGGTTTGACTCGGACACTAATGAAGAAAGGAGACAATTAAGATCTGCAGAAAGACAATGGAGAAGTGTGCCTACTATCTCCCACCGAGACAAACTGGGTTCCATCCGAAAGAAGTACAACAACCATATTAAGAACAAGAAATCCATGTATTTCAGATCTGCTCTCGACAATGCAAAAAACAGACCCAAGGAACTCTTCAGTATTATTAAACAACAAACTTCCAAACCGGACTCCTCGCTTGGACAGGCCTCCAGAGAACGTTGCAACAACTTTGCTAACTTCTTCAATGACAAGGTCTCCAAGATTGAGTGCTCACTGGTCCTCAACGGCTCTCCCTGACCCCTTTGCAGCATGGGGGGGGATGCTTGGTTGCGCTCCACCACCAAATACTAAACCATGGTCACTCTTCCATCCAATTCTAGAAGAGGAAATAGTCAAACTTATCTCCACTGCGAAACCTTCATTTCATACCCTTGACCCCCTTCCTGCTCGTCTAGCCAAAAAACTGAAACTATCCCTAGCCCCTCTTTGGTGCAGGATCATTAACAGCTCCTTAAAAACCCGGAACTGTCCCAGATTGCCTGAAAGTGGGACAAGTCACCCCATTGCTAAAGAAACCAGGCCTTGATACAAATGACTTAAATAACTTCAGACCCGTCTCCAATCTTCCTCTCCTTTCCAAAATACTAGAAAGGTGTGTTCTCCAGCAACTAACACAGCACTTGAACAATACCAACCTCCTTGACTCACATCAGTCAGGATTCAGGAAAGGGTGTAGCACGGAAACTGCAATCCTTAACATAATTGATGACATACACAAATCACTGGACCTAGTCCAATGCTGCCTCCTCATCCTCCTCGACCTATCTGCAGCATTCGACACAGTTGACCACTTTCTTCTCCTCAAAGCCCTTGAAGAAAGGGCTGGATTAGATGATGTGGTCCTCAAGTGGTTTTCTTCTTTCCTGCATAATCGCTCTCAAAGAATCAAAATGAGAAGCTTTGAATACGACCTTTATCCAGTCAATAGAGGAGTTCCACAAGGTTCAGTGCTCTCCCCTCAACTCGTCAACATCTACATGGAACCCCTCTCCACCCTACTCAGGAAAGCTAACATCCCCTTCCACCTCTACGCAGACGATACTCAAATCTATCTGGAAATCTCCTCTGCTAATGACATTCACAGACTCAACGAAACACTAAAGGAAGTCCAATGCTGGCTGTCAAGCAACCATCTGAAGCTGAACCCCGACAAAACGGAATTACTACTCAACTCAAACAAAGATGAAAACCCACAAATGATCGAATGGCTAAAAGATATAGACGCGCTCAATAAGAATCTCTCCCTAGCGGACTCCGTCAAATCACTAGGCATCACACTTGACTCTAAACTAGATCTGACCAAACACATCAAGATCTCGGCTAAGAGCGCCTTCCTTAATCTGAAGCTACTTAGAAAAATAAAACCTTTCATTCCACCCAATGATCTCAAACAAGCCACCCAAGCATTGGTGTTATCAAGACTTGACTATGGGAATGCAATCCTCTCCGGAATACCCAAAATTCATCTTGCTCCACTGAAAACAACCCTCAACGCGGCTGCCAGAATGGTCACTGGAATAAAGAAATTTGATCACATCTCTCCTGCACTAACAGAACTCAAATGGTTACCAATAGAATTGCGGGCAAACTTTAAAACAGCATGCCTCACCCACAAAGCCCTTCACATTGGCAAACCTGAATATCTGGCGGCCAAACTTAAAAAAGCGGGTCAGAACAGGAACCTCAGAAGCTCTAACACCCTACTCCTGATCCCACTAAAAACTCGAAAACAAAAAACCAAAGATCGGTCCTTCGCCGGGAATGCACCCAAAATTTGGAACTCTATCCCCCCCAACATCAGAACTATTCCCTCTTTCCCTAAATTCAAAAGGCAGCTCAAAATCCTATTCCTGGATCGCTCCTCAACTATCAGATAGGATCACCCTGGAATGTCACAAGAGACTCTGCTCTCCGCCCGAACGGGGACTCCCTCTTCCTCTTACTGTGACTCGTACCTTGATGGTCTCTGTGCACTGTATTTTACTTTGAAATGCTCTGTTTGCTTTCTTTTTGCACCACCTTGTAATTTTGTGAAGCGCTCCGATACCTTGCGGTCTGGCTAGCGCTATACAAAACTTCTTAAATAAAAATAAATAAAAATAAAAAAAGTTTGAAGTTAACAATAATACAATCCCCACTAGAGGTTTTTCTGGACGGGCCAATCCAGTTCACCCTTCTAGTTGACAAAATTTGATCAGAGTATGTGATCGGAAAACCACATTTGTTATTCAACCATGATACTGTTTTGTTTTTTAATGATTCATGGGATTCCTCATAGGGCTGAGCAGATTGACAATCAATGGGCAGGACATTTGTTAGGACAGCCACATAAGGTGCACAGTCAGGAGGAAGGTTGATGTAGCGACTTTTCTGTACTTGTCTAGTGTCCGGGTTACCCTCTGGAACTACTATAGCCTGTTTGCAAAAACACTATGTTCCCCGTGCTCCCTGAGTGAGGCCAACACAAAATGGCTACAGGACACAAAATGGCGGCCAAACAGGGACGAAGTCGAAAACCGAAGAACCTCAGTAATCCTTAGTGCGACACAGTAATACAGTGAGGTAGGACCCCTGGGGGACCTATGGGTATATATACATCACATCTTGGTAAGATAGACAGAGGAGACCAGGACTTCCTGGCTGACACACTGACCAGAGAAGCTGAGGTTCCTGCATTCAGACACTCCAGCTCGCAGTGGTCTAACCTCCCTCGCGGGGTGCTCAACTCGAAACCAGGACGGGTTCCCAGAGTCTCTCACAGAGGGGATTCTAGGCTTAACAACCACACACATGCTGGGTACACTTTGGTACATATATTTAGAGAGGCATCGTAGGATTACGCATCCGTTTATTATCATGTATTTTATATACTTGCATGTATTCATGATTATCGCAAGACGGTAGAGCTTTACCATCCGTTTACTTTCATAGTGTTTCTAGCCCTATATATCTGATACTGTCTGAAGATTTTTGCAGCTCATCTATTTTAGACCAGAATAACAACTATTCAATAAATACTTATTGAAAACGCCCAGCATGTTTATTCTGTGTATCTCTCTAAGACAGACTAAGTAAGCATGAGTGACTGAGCGAAAAGTAGTATATAGTTTCCACGATCCTAACTGATCAGGGTTGTCATGTTCGATGGTTGCCAAGAACTATTCTCTCCTTGGTAAAAGGAGATTCTAGTGGCACTGTGAGCTTGCTGGTGCAAAAGGCCAACATACCCGGTGGGGGTGTTCAGAATTAGTCTGATACTAATCCTACAGTGTATGCTATCTGAACGCGCAGATCCTGAATAGGTTTTATAGGAACTACACGACAGGGCCACATGACTGGGTGCAACTGACAGACTTTGTGAATTCCTCTCAAACAGTCACCCAGAAGAAGGATTAGGTGTGCCTAGATAGGCCATCTGATGACAGCATGTGGGGGTGGAGCTGAGCACAACCCCACTTCAACTGATTAGTCTGTGCGCTGCCCACCGACCCTGCATTGTTACTGCAACCAGTTTGCTTGGAGCCAGGGCATGAGAAGTGAGAGATACTATGCACTTCAAAGCTACTGTCTAGAAGATTCTCCCACCTTCCAGAAACAGGACACCAGAATATAAAAAAGAAGACCCCAGACACCAACTCTTCAGTATACTTCTGGACCTGTGGATACTCTGAGAGGAAGAAGGACTGCTATGCTGCTACAAGGACTGCCACTCTGCTGGACTGCTGCTCTAAATGAACTGCAGCCTTGTGTGCTGATGTGCTTTCTGCTGCCCTCTTGCCTGGGGAAGAAGAAGTACCCCAAAGTGACTAGAAGAGCTAGCCTTCTGGTCTCCTCATCTGAGCATCAGGGACATAAAAGGCTCCCTAAACAGCTCCTGGACCCAGCTGCAGAAATGTCCTGACCCTCAAGTGGTGTCTCTTAAGAGCTGGGCCCTTGGTGTGGCTCACTGGCTCATAAATCAAGTTTGTGGGATCTTTGTGACTGCAAATGGGCTCGTTTGCACTGAGACTGTGCGGCTTACACTGAAATCCAGTGCAAACCACCATCAGCTCATTTCTTTGCACAGCAAGCATTGACTGCCATGGAGGACCACCAACGGAAAGCAAGAGCCCACCTGTCCGAGAAGCCCAGCCTGCTTTTCATGCAATGCCGCTCACCTTGCTTCTTGCGATACTCTCCAACATGAACGGGACTCTTTGCACAAAACTTGAAAAGGTCAAACTTTAGCTGGACTAATATGGGAATGTTTCCGCCCCATGCTCCATCGCAGTCATTATGAACTGTTGACTTTGACCCGGTCCATAGCGACAGAATAGCCATGGGTGGTGCTGCATGCTTTTAGGCACTATTTTTATCTTTATTCTTTAAAAATTCATAGGTCTAGTTCTACTGATTGGATGTTGTTGTTTAAGTATTGTTTTATTTATTAAATTAAGCTCTATTTTTCTAACCTGGTGTAAGAATATTTTTGTGTGGCGTTTGCACTGTTTCACTATTTGAGGTGTTGCACAAATACTTCACACATTGCCTCTAAATAAAGCCTGACTGCTCTGTGCCAAGCTAACATGGTGTTCAGCATAGGTTAATTGGGTGTTTGCTTGGGCTTTATCCTGACAAGGTTTGTAGTTGCTGCTTGACTAGGGCTCTCACCCCAGTCAAAGGTTAACCTTATTTCTAACAGGATTTATTTGAAACATGTAAGAATGGAAAATTGAAGCATTTACTTTTAGGTGGGTGTGGCTATATTCCATGTGGTATTGTATGGTGAACTGTCTACCGGTACGATTACTTACTACTACAATTTCTTTTATTTTGTTTACTGCTCCCATTCCTCGTCTTATTACAGTCTTTAATTCTCTCCCTTCCCCTAAATTTCGGTACGGCCGTACCTGTGATATTGATGGGTAAAATACAGAAATAATGGAGAGTTCTGAGCATCCTTTTATGAAATGGGAGAATATGTAATCATTTATGCCCACATGCATCATTGAGAATTGCATTCGCAAACGGTGCGAATTGCAATTTTTGGCCGTTTGCGAATGCAATTCTTACATTTTGGATGCATCATGCTTTTCGGAATTTTAGGAATCGCAACCATGTTGCGATTTCTAAAATTGCGATTGCATTTAAGAAATCGCAATTTGAGATTTCTTAAATGCAATGCATGATTATTTTTAAATTGCGAAATCGCAATTTGGAAGGGGTAAATTAGCATGAAGATGAACTTCATGCTAATTTACCGAAAACTTTCAAACATGCACTAGTTGCATATTTGAAAGTTTTAATTTACACACACACATGTCCTTGGGCCGTGTGTGTGTAAATTGCACTTAAAGTTAAATTTCAGGGGTGCAGGGAGGGGTTCTTTGGACCCCCCCTGCACCCTTGAAATTGCATTCACATTTTGTGATTCGCAAAATGAAATTCGCAAAATGTGAATGCCTTCCCATTCATTCCTATGGGCCTTTTGGCCCATAGAAATCAATGGGAAGGTTTCCTTAATTGCGATTCGCAAATTGTGAATCGCAATTAAGGAAAAATACTGAATCGCAAAAAAAAATGCGAATTTTTCATGCATTGCCGTTTGTGATTTCTAAATTGCGATTCCTTAATTTTCGCAATTTAGGAATCGCAAACGGCAACAATGATGCATGTGGCCGATAGTGATAAAAAAAACTAGTATCTCGGAAAAACGTCCTTGTCTTCATTTAAAAAAAAAAAACATGTTTTAGAATGAAGAAAAAGAAATCATTAGCAGGGCCAACAATACATCTTGACATGTGCTACCAATATGAATACATATGTACCACCAATCAAGCTGAGATTACATACAGCAATGCAAAATATGTATGACAATTCTATGCATTTAATACAATACATTCTAAATACAATACATTATGACTGCGGAATGTTTGGGAGGTCATCAAGCATTTATCCATAGTGACGAGCATACGCATTTTGTTTAAAGTTGTGGAGGTTATGATATACAAAATGTAAAGAGGCCTTTTAGAAGACTCCTTAATTGGCTCCCCGTGGTATTTATTATCGCGTATTTCTTTCCTCCCGTTGTTTGATTAATTTGCATAATCCTATGAAGAGCACCGAACCTTCGAGAACTAGTTGTCAAAGCGACTGAAAAATAAATGTTATAAATTATGTGCGCGCTCGCCCAGTGAAGCAGAGAGTGCACTATCTGAACTCTTTCACTAACATATTAGATAGAGCGTGTCATCCATTTCACCGTGACATAACCCAGATGTCTTTCAAGCTAAGCATCTGTGATTGTTTTCGTCCGTCCTCTTTGAATTCAGCGCTAGATAATAATAGAAGACGAAAAGATTTGGGTGGCGATTAAAGTGAAGTCACCAACTGTCTGCATAAACAAAATTATTAAAAATGCCTGCAATTTCTCATAAAGAATACAGTCAGCTTCAAATTTCAAAGCATGAGATGAAACCAGCATTGTGCAATGCAGAAAAGAAAGGTGGATTTTTATAGGTGCCACTTCATTCGTTAACATCATTCTAACCTACCATGTAACAGCACTGAACCAGCACTACAGAAAACACGTGCAATTAAAAACTCTACGGGGCATATTATCAAGGACAGGCGATACATTATCGCCGCTTTTATCGGCAGGAAACTGACGATAGAGCGGCGATAATGGCCTTGATAATATGCTCTATGAATTCCAATCGAAGCCCATGTTAGATGTGTTCACATCTAACATGGGCTTCGATTGGAATTCATAGAGCATATTATCAAGGCCATTATCGCCGCTCTATCGGCAGTTTCCTGCCGATAAAAGCGGCGATAATGTATCGCCTGTCCTTGATAATATGCCCCTAAGTTTTTTTTGTAACCACTCAACACTAAATCAAGCGTTTGATTGCCTGGCACAGACTCCTGCACTTTGTCTCACTTTTTTTTTTTCAAGCCCAAGGAACCTGGATGAAGCAGCAATCACAATGCGTGTCAGAGTAAAACACAAGCAAACCCCAAATTACTCTGTACTCAACGATCTGGTAGCTTGGCACAAACTAGTCAGGTTTAACTTAGAGGCAATTTGTAAAATATTTTTGCAGTATACAAACAGTAATAAAGTCAAAACACCACACAGGAAAAATCCCACACAAATTTAGGAAAATAGAATTAAAATGAATACATTATTTGACACCAAAACAACAAAAATCCAATCAGTAGAACCGGAGATATGAAATTTTATATATTTAGGTTCAAATAGAGCTTAAAAGCAAAAAAGCGCCAACAGTGGCTAACTAGTCATGCTGGACTGGGACAAAGTCACAAGTCTAGGCCGACCATAATAAGGCACAGGCTGGAAATAGGAACCAGGTTAGGCCAGCTTAACAAAGAAGCTTAAATCCTAGTTGCTAAGCGTTGTGATAACCTGTGTCGAGGATGCATCGCAGACTAGTGATTCTGGGGAGCTACAGCGCTGCGATGCAAGATTGAGGATGCATTGCAGAGCAGTGGTCTGAGGAGTTGCTGAGCTGTGATGCGAGGCACTGCACAGAGGAGGCGTCGCACATCAGCGGTACCGAAGAGTTGGGCATCCCACAGCTGGGCTGCATTGCACAGCGGCGGTTCTGATGTGGAACTGAAAGGAAATGGGTCATGTTCTGCTCCAAAGACCACAGCGAGGGTGGCAGAGCACCTTCGGGCCCACTTGGAAGAGTCCAGCACTGGTGTGGCACCACTTGGGGAACATAACCCACAGCAAGGACAGTCCAGATGCAGGTTTCAAGGTGATTAGAGCCTTTTCTGCAGCTGAGGCTCTAATCACAAGGCCAGCCAACCAGCCCTTGGAGTCACTCTGGTGGTCCTGGGTTCAAAGCGCGATTCTGGTCCTTCTCACTCAGGCAGCAGGGCAACAAGTAGCATAGTAGCAGTGCTTCTAGCAGCAGAGCAGCATAGTAGTCCTTCTGAGTCTCCCACAGGTTCAAATGTGTACAGAATAATTGGGCCTGAGGTCAACTATTTATCCTTGATACCAGCTTTGAAGTAGGAGACGTTTTTAGAGGCTTCCACCCCCTGAGATATCTGGAGCTTCCTTACTCCCTGCCCTGTCACCAACTTTGTGAGTGTTTGTGATGTGCAGATGTGGTAGGTGGCAGCTCCTCCCTCTCATCTTGACAGAGATGACGCATCTGACCAACACTGATTCCCCCTTTGTCCTACTGTCTGCCCAAAGACAAACTGCTAGCTACACCTAATCATGTGATCCTGGAAACAAGCTGCAGGCACCAAATGGTTGGGACAAGAAAATGGCAACATTCTAAAAATGGCATTTCCAGAATCGTGACTTAAAATTCGACTTTACCATTAAAGATGGTTTTAAATTACCATTCTGTAGAGACCAAACTCGATATTCCTACGTATTGCCAATTAAAAATGATCACTTATTAAATGTAATACAGCAACCGAATGTTATCCTATGGGGGAGGCAGCCCTTATAGTAGTGAAAAACGAATTTAAGAGTTTTTCACTACCAGGGCACATAAAAGTCAAAAGTACATGTTAAACCTTTTAAATGCACTACACACTAGCGTATGGCCTGTTTAGTGTCTACTCTAGGGGTGATTTATAGGTATTAAAAAGGAAGGTTTAGACGTGGCAAAAGGTTTATTTTAGCAGGTCGAAATGGCAGTTTAAAACTGCACACACAGGCTGCAATGGCAGGCCTGAAGCATGTTTATAAGACTACCTATGTGGGTGGCACAAACAGTGCTGCAGACCCACTGGTTGTTAATTTGTCAGCCCTGGGTACATGTATTACCTCTTTACCAGGGTCTTACAAGTAAATTAAATGTGCCAATTGGGTTTAAGCCAATCCGATTTGACCATGTTTAAAGGGGAGAGCACAGACACTTGGCAGTGGTTAGCAGTGGTAACGTGTGCGAAGTCCTAAGAGCCAGCAAAAGTGGTTTAGAACACAGTAGGTTGAAGGCAAATGTTTGGGGATGACCGAGCGGAGAGGGCCAAGTCCAACAGTATGTTTACAAAATTCATTAGAGTCGACTAATTTGGAATAGTAATAAATTCAGCACCCTGAAAGTCTATCAGAAACACTCATATGTCATCAAATACTGCCATTATTGTCTGGTGATTTGTGTTTTGTGTCCCCTGTCACACAATTTGCCGATCCAAGCCTGTTTCTTTGCAGGGAAAGTGAGTAATTGCCATATGGGAAATTTAAGTATCGAGGCCAAGGACAGAACGTTCATGATGGTGACAGGCATCGCACCTTGTAGAAAAAGGCTGTGTGCTCAGCAAATGTGACATAAGAGCAATGTTTGGTGCGAATCTTGGTTTGTGGCGTTAATAACGCCAGCAATAGAATGATACAAATTCTTAGCCAGGTCACTGGAAGGGTGCAATAAAACAAACGTAATCATTCCCTCACTGTAAAAAGCGGTGCATGTTTTGATTAAATTAGTGATACAGCATGTTCCTCTGCATAGCCTAATTAACAATAATTATGAGAACAACTATAAATATATGAATTGATTTTTTTCCGTACCTGATTCATGTGTGATTGTATCTGGGTTCAATATCGCGCACGTGATATTGTTGTATATAAGCATATTACATGAAATTCCAACATAATCTTTCTAAGCGGCTTGCTGTTCTCTTTCCAATCTAAAGATAGCTGCAGGGAAGCTTACAGAATTGAAAATAAAGTAGTCTCGCAGAACACGTCACAAAGTGTGCGCTGGATCAGAACCATAAGCGCAGTGTGTATCCTGGTATTATACTTTGAAAAAAGAGAAAGTTGGAATATATGCAATAATGTATTTCCATTCGAATAGATATTACCCTAAATTGAAGTCTACAGTTTGGAATACTACTGATCGCATTGGCAAAAAATGGAGCAAATGAAAAACCCCAATGTTCACAAATGAGATACTACTCAATAGAACCCTATTTTCCTTCAGAAGAAACCAGACAGGCTGAATTTAACACCTGAGTAAAGAAGCAACTCACTCAAGACCTATTTAAAGGGAATAGGCATGATTTGTTATATATCCACTTGGCGACCTTGACTGCCTGTCTGAGAATTAATCCAGAGAATTCCAGACAGGATGATGTCCCTTGCAGACCACGCTTTGGAACGCCAGGCACATGGACTGTGAAGCAACCTTTAAAAAAAGTACAGCTAAAACTATAATCTACAAATGTAAGAGGAATTAATGTGTCAATTTTACAGACACCATTTATTGACGCTGGACCAAATCCACTGGAAAATATAAGTAAAGTAGGAAAGCATGTAAACAATATTTTAATTCACAATATCAAGACTGCTACAGACATGCAATGCTTTCATGACTTTATACCAGCTATTTAGCCTTTCTTCCCAGCCTCGCCCTTCAAATGTTACTGTAAAGCAAAAGTAATTTGAATTTAGCTGACACTTATATGAAAATGCTTCTTTATGTAAGATCACCTCCATTTGTTTGGATTAGTGATGCTGTATTAGGTCGAGCATTAGAGACCTCTTTTATATACTTTAGTATATACTTATATCTATATGTACTTTGTGGGCTCTGGAGATCAGCCCTAGGACTTTTTTTCTGTTCAACTGCCTCTATTTAACTGTCTTGATAGAAAACGACCGGTAGAGGTCAGTAAAATACCAGAATTGCTTTCTGCTAAGGGGCTGTCTTTTTTATTTTTTCTGGCAACTGCCCCTATTTAACTTTCTTGATAGAAAACGACCAGCAGAGGTCAGAAAAATACCAGAATCACTTTTACATTCTCTAGATTCCAGTCCATAGAAATTGTCTACCACGAGCATCCCTAGACAATCATATATTTTGCTAATCCTGTATTTTCAGTGATATGACCCTAGAAGGCCCTGATTTTATATTAAAAACAGAGCTTTGGACTATACCATTTCCAGCTAAAAGGCAATATTTCTCTGCATGTGTTCCCAGACCTGGCATGTTACGCAGTTTGGTGCTTACTTTCCCTCCATGTTAAAGAACAGTAGATGTTTCAGCACCCTGGCTAAGCTACTGCATAGCTAAATACATATAAGGTTCCAAAGACGAGACCGAATGCATAGCAATTGCTTTTTTTTACTCTGTGCACTGGGACTTTGCTGTGCAGTCCCCAGTGCATGTGCACTGATTTCTGAAATACTAAACAATCAGCTATACTCCTAATTGACCTACTTAACTTACCTATGAATCAATAGTAAATGGTATAAAGTGTACCCAGGGTCTGTAAGGTAAATGTTACGAGTGGACTACAATACATATTGTTCCACAACTAAAGTGGCAATGGAAAACATTACAGCAGGTCTACCACCAGTAACCTGGCTGGGCAGGTTTAAGCTGAACATTCAACCTGTCAAAATAACCCCCTGTGACAGGCCTAAACCCCCCTTTTAAATATTAACAAGTCACCTCTAAGCAAGCCTTAAGGCCCAATAAGGCAGGGTTCATGACATTTAAATGTAGGACATATAAAGGTGCAGTATAAAACATCATTACAGTGATAAGACCCCAAAGGTTATTTACACTGTATTATGGTTTGTTGTTCTATAGGGAAGTATTGGGAGATAATCTTAAAAATAAAGATTGTATCCCCACATATGAATCAGCAAAAAAGTTAATTCTTGGACTTTTTAAAATATTTATTACAAATCCAATTCATTGGTGAAGTTGGATTTGTACTAAATATTTTGTTTTACAAAGGATACTCCCAGACCTAAGACAAAGGCCTAAGGTGTGGAGAGGGGCTCTGTTCCTCTGACAGGATGACCATCTGGCAGTGGCCAGGAACTGACTTATTTTCAAAGAGGCCTACCATCTCACAGACAGATGTAGATAGCACCTGGGTCTGCCCAAACTGGTATGGGATGGTGAGCAAAAGAATTATAGATTTAACCCAGATCTCTTGACTGCGAGTGAATGTTTGATTTGCTCTGCATTCCATCCATCATCTGTGTGTCTTTTGCTGTTAGCCAACCAGGCACCGATCTTGATGGAAGAGGAGTTGGCCTAGAACTCGTTTTGACTGACCACAGAGGAGTGGTTGCTCATTTCCCTAGGCACACCTCTAAAGTGAGCATAGGAGCTCTGCACAAGGAAATTAATGTTCTGCAATCTTGGTTTTAGGTAGTGAGGGACATTTTGGGATTGTTTGCAATAAAGCACAAAGGAGCTGCTGCAAGAGTAAGTAGGGTTACCTTTGGGAGCCTTTTGCCTATTGGTCAGGAAGGGGCAAGGAGTCGCCCGCACAAACAGGCTAGTGCTAAGCGTCAATGTGACACCCTTGGGTACCCTTTACTGAAAAGTTTAGACCTGCTCCCACTTACACCCGGTACAACATATTGGACTCCAAGCATCGATTGCATGAATGTCTGTTAATCTACAGGGGCACCAACTCTGCAAGAAGTCCACTTTCTTTACAGAGCCCAACTGACCAGTTTCAACAGGACATGTCCTGGACCCTGCTGGTGACTTCTGTTGGAGTGAGTCCTGACCCCCTAGTGCTGCTCCCGGAACCTTTGGCTGATGTCTAAGTGTACTCCTCCTGACTAAACCTTAAACCTGTCAAGCAGATCTGCTAGTGTGCATCGGTGTAGACCTGACTTCCATGCCACTTCCTTTAGATTCTTCTCTGCAGCAGCAAATCTGACTCTAGCTGCCCGACGCTGACTAGCATCTGACAATGTTGAACTCTCTTCAGCCTTCCTGCAGTGAAAGAATCCAACTGACAGAAAAGAATCCAAGTCAAAAGGTAGCAAGATTCACCAGGTCTGATGAGGAGCAGCATCTAATCAACACTGAATGCCTCCCGGGTGTAAAGTCCTGCCTGTTTTTTTTTTTTTGCCCAGAGCTTTTCTCACCTTCATGGCTGGCTTCACTTAGATCTCGCCCTTCTTTCATCCATCATCGATGAGCCAGTCTTTAGATTCAGCCCACAGCCAGGCCCCGCACATGGCTCTACCGTCTTGAGAATTTTCAAAATGGTTAGGTAACTTTCTGACCGGGACCAACCATCTCCTCATATCCGGTCCATGTTCCATTGCGGTCTGCCATAAACCTTAAGCATGTCGTGGTCAGCATGACTAGTTTAACTTTAAAAAATCATATTTGTGTTACCCTTATTGGGTTTATGTTGTTTTAGTGCCATTTTCACAACACAACATTCTCTATTTTTACTAATAGAAGCGAGATTTCAACTGTTTACCTATTTCGGTACCACTAAATGCTTTACACATTTTCTTGAGCTAAGACTGTCTGATCTGTGCCATAGCTTTCGGGCATTAAGTTTAGGTTTAAATTACTGAAACCTTTACTGGACCTAGCAAGTTAGGCTACCATCCACCCTCACTAATAATCTGCTTTCTCACATTGGTTTTCAGCAGTGAGAAACTTCTGCCTTTATTCATCCCTGAACCAGGTCAGACATTGTATACATTCTGCCCTTTACTGACAGACTGTCATCCCTGTCAATGTCATGCACACAGACAGGTGCCAATCCTGGAGTCAGCAAGATAAATTGGCAAAACAACCCAACACCTCTCTACACTGCACTGCTCAGGCATTAGCTCAGGGGCTAATGAACTTCCCTTTACAGTGCCATCCTTAATGTCACTATGCAGCAAGTCAGAAAGAGGCTCACTGTGTTTCTCAACTTCCTCTGCCATACCCATTACTTTCACTGTGCAGCCTCTCCAGAGGTAAGGTTTCCACCTGCTCACATGGAAAACCCTCTTGGAGTCCATTAGTAAATCTGTTTCCACAAACGAGTTTGCCTCAGAAACCTTCTGAACTACATTTGTATGGCCCACACCATTTGACCTCCAAAGCCCTTAGACAAATAGGCTTTAGCAATAACACCTTCTGACCTCCCAGATGCCCAGTCAGCATTGCTTTCTGGTTGTACAATTACTTCATCAGCTCTAGGCTAACCTGAAGGTTTTCCTTTGCCTGACTCATGAATTGCGCTGTCAACTTCATGATGCCAATCACAAAGCCGCCAACATCCTTCTGTGGAGAATTTGCGTTCCCTTCCTACCCTTCTCTGACTAAGATTAGTGGACCCTGCACTGGGTAGCCATACAGAATTTCAAAGGAATTGAACCCTACTCTGTTCTCTGGAATCTCTCTGTAGGCAAACAAGAGGCATGGCAGGAGAATCTCCCACTTCCTCCTGAGATTTCTCACAAAGTTCCCATCATGCTTTTGAGTTTTTTGATAAGCTGCTCCACCAAACCATTGGCCTGTCGGTGGTATGGCATGGAGAAGTGTTATGTCACACCAGCTTGCTCCCACATCTCTACCGCTCTTGGAAATCCAAACCTAGAAAAGATCCACTGCAGAGCTCGCGCTCCCACCTTATCAGCCATTCTCCTCAGAGGTACAACTTCAGCTTACCTGTTGGCATGATCCACTACAACCAATAGATACTTCATACCTGACTGTGAGGGGGCAAATGGACCAACTAAGTCTGTTACAACCACTCAAGTGAAAGACCTACAACTGGTAGAGGTATTAGTGGTGCCTTAGTTCTTCCTCCTTGTTAGACCTGACATCATTAGCTTGAGTCTCTCCTCCATTTTTTCTGTTTGCCTCCACTGTTTTACGATGTTTTGCTGGATAATGCTTTGGGCACTGTGCCACTGCTCCCTATGTTAAATTGATGTATCGATTGAATTCCATGTTTGGCTTATTTGGTTTACTGTCAGTCCCTAGTCTAGTGCACCAGGAGTGCCGGGGCTTGTAAATACAAATGCCGCTCGTGGGCTTGCAGCACGTGTTGTGCCACCCACTAGAGCGGCCTCGTAAAAGAATGTCTACGGGTCGGTCATTGCGAGACCTACGTGTAGTCTGGTACTGTCACGCTGGCTGCGCAAGTACACCTACTTGCCAGCCCCTAAACCTTCCCTTAACTTCATGTTAGTCGCCCCTATGGTAGGCCCGCGGGCAGGGTGCGTTGTAAGTATAAGGTAGGACACGCCTGACTAAGTTGGCATGTCCTAATAGTGAATTACGGCCATATTAGTTTTTCGCTATTGCAAGGTAACCTGCTCTCCATTAGTTAGAATGGGCCGCCGGGATTATTAATGCTATGATCCTAGCTGGCTCGGGGAGCATGGTGCAATGTCGAGTTTGGTATCCCTGAACTCGGGGTTTAATTACGCATCCGTTTGTGTGGATGGTTTTTGGACTCTGGGTTTGAAAATAGCACTTTTAGAAAGTGTCTATTTTCTTGTCTAACCATTTCTGGTTTCTGCTGGTCTTGCGTGTGTGTGACAGGAGCTGGGTGGCTCCAGAGGTCTGAGTGAGTCAGTGTGGGATGAGTGGGACATTTGCGTTGAGAGTAGGGGGAGAGTAGTTGCTGATAGCCTGCCCTGCCTGATACAATGCTGGCTCCACCTCCTGCCAAGCGGCTGATGGCTCTGTGCCTGCCATGGACGATCCTAGCCCCACCTCCTACCAGGAGGCCGATAGCTCTGCTCCTGCCATTGACAATACTGGCTCCACCTCCTGCTGGGCGTCTGAGGACCCAGCCCTGCTCAGTGAATAGGCCAGGTGCTTCTACCTGGCTCCACCCACAACAGACCCAGGATGTTGGGAGATTCCCCTGCATGGACAAAGGGATCAAAGCCGAAAAGGGGTATAAGAAAAGGGCCCCTGAACCAAGAATTTAGATCACTTCTGACAAGGAACCCTGAAACCAAGGACAAGAGGCCTGCTGATCTAAGGACTTGCCTACCCCTTCTGCCAGTGTGCTGTTTGCTGGGGGGGAATCCTGCAGTGCTTCTTTATTTTTGCCAAGGAACCAGGAGAGAGGAACTGTGTGTGTACTCTTACGCTTGCTAAGAAAATCTCCAAGGACTGGAAGAGTGCCAGTCTCCTGCTCAAGTCACAGGGCTAAAGGACTTCATCTGCTACAAGTGCTATTTGCTGGAACCTGTAAATCCAGCACCTCTGAAACCAGCAATCTCGACGCCGACGGACGTCGCCGAATCCAGCTCGACACCGTGAGTGACGGCTCAAGTGTCCCGCTTCCTCGACGCCGGACGCCGGGCCCGATCGACGCCAGCAGCAACGCCAGTGAGAAGTGAGTTCGGCTCCAGCTCCAAGGGACCTCGTGTCTGCACCGCTGCTGATCGCATCGCCCTCGTGCCCTCTCGACGCCGTGAGCACTGCTCACACTTGCGACAGAATCATCGACATCGACGACTGCTGAGGCCTGATCGACACCGAAGACGCGACGCCGGATTGCTCGACGCCGCTGATCATCGTGTGCTTCATTTTCCAAGGTACTGTGTTGTTGGGGTCCGTGTGACTCCGGGCTCGACGTAGCGCTCCTCGCGGTCGACGCCGAACCTTTGGATTAACTTTGCCTCGACGTCGTGTAACTCCCGTGTGGGTTACATTGTTGCCAAGAACTGTGTTTCCAGGAAGAAGAGTTGCTTGATACGAAAAGACTTTGTGCTAAGAAGAAACTACATTTGAACTATTATTTTCCCTTCCAAGAGTATTTATTAAGATTGTGTATATTTTTGTCGTTATTTGGTCTTGTGCTAAGCCTTATATAAAGATCCTTATTTTTATAATACTACTGTGTCGTGTCCATTTGTAGTGTATTCACTTTATTACTGTATGTGGTCATAAATGCTTAACACACAGCCTCTGAGATAAGCCTGTCTGCTCTGCCAAGCTACCAAGGGGGTGAGCAGGGGTTATCAAAGGGTGTGATCCCCTTGCCCTGACTAGAAAAGGAGTGTCCCTATTTGTCAGAAGTGTATACCTCTGCCAACTAGAGACAGCCGGTTCTAACATTGGACGCAGCGGTGAGGATTTGAACCTTGCATTTATGACCCATGTGCAGTGATTAGTGTGCGCTACATGGTGAAAGCAGACCATAGCGCAGCCACAATCTAATTTGGAAGGATCCATATTTTGTTCTCCGCTTTTCTGAAACTTGATTTTTTGAACACTGCCAGTTTTGACCATGAGTGACACCGGAGTCACTACCCCTGTTGTTGTGGAGGAATTCGACAGAGCAAAGATAAACGACTACGGCTTGAGGGAGCTGAAATTCTTTTGCAAGCAGCTGAAAGTGCCTACCAAAGGCATCTCAAGAAAAGAGCAATATCTCAAAGCTTTGGAGGCCTGGTTGGAGTCCAGACATCCCTCTGATGTGGTGGTGGTACCGCCAGGGGAAGGGGATGAGGAGGCGCCAGTGAATGGGCCTGAGTCCTCTCCCGGAAGCAGTGTTTCCTCCAAAGGTCTTTCCCCTGAAGAACGAGAAGAAAGGGCGAAGGAGCGTGCATACAACATGGAAATGGCAAGGCTAAAGATAAATGGGCAGTTGGAGTTAGAAAATGCAAGAGGTAGAAGAGAAGCTGATTTGGAGACCAAAAGGTTGGATTTTGAAAGAGAGAAGTTAGCTTTGGAGCGTGATACCAAGTTGAGGGAGTTGGAGATCCAAGCTAAGAAGTTAGAATTGAATCCCTCTGGTGGCAGCATCCCATCTGTGCCTGCAGAAAGTAGGTTTTATTTCCCGAAAGATGTGATAAAAGATTATCATAGGAACGAAGATATTGGCCAGTGGTTTAAAGCGTATGAGTTAGCGTTGTTGGCCCACCTGGTCCCTGAGAAGGATTGGGGAGCGGGGTTGTGGGGTCGCTTTGTGAATGAGGGAAGAGATACCCTGTTAGACATGCCTGTTGAGGATAGGATGTCGTATGCTCATATGAAGAATGCTTTAATGTTGCGGTATGGCCTAACCCCCGAGAAGTACAGACAAGCTTTTAGAGAATGTAAGAAGTTGCCTGGTACGACGTGGGTTGAATATGTGTCTTATTTTTGCAGAGCCATGGATGGTTGGGTGAAGGGCAGCAAAGTGGAAAGCTACGAAGCTCTTTATGATTTGTTTGCTTGGGAGCATTTGTCTAATAACTGTTTTCCAGAGCTGCACCAGCACCTGATTGATAGCAAGATATCTAACCCTAGAAAACTTGCTGAGGAGGCGGACCGCTGGGTCAGTACCAGGGTCCACAAGGGTCCAGTGGGAGACTCAGCCAAAGGTGGGCAGGGTCCCCAGCAGAAGAGTGGGGGGGACAAGGGTAAACAGAAGGAGTCTCAGAAAGGGCCCCAAAGTAATCCCCAAGGGAACCAAGGGAAAGGTTCCCAGCCTCCCCCTGAAAAGAAGCCAGGGGCCCGACAGGTAAACCTGTTCATAGGGGCCCCCTAACCTGCTACGTTTGTGGGCAGGTGGGACACCGGTATTATGAACCCCAGTGTCCCATGAAGAATTCGAATGCACCGCCGCGTGCACCTCCCCGTCAGTTGGCGAGTGTAGCCCTGGGAGGGGAGGAGATGGTTGTCCCTGGTGGGAGGGGTCCCGCAGAAATGTCCCTGGTCTCGCTAGGAGACATGCAAATGGTCCCTCCACCCCCTCTGCCTAGTAACATTAGTAAATATAGGCAGTGGGTGACCATTAATGGCCATAGAGTGGAAGCTCTCAGAGACACCGGAGCGAGTGTGACAGCTGTCAAGTGTCACTTGGTGTCCAGAGAGCAGGTGGTTCCCCACGCATTCTACCCCGTGATAGCTGCTGACAACTCCCAGAAAGAGTGTGAGGTAGCTCAAGTTTCCTTTGAATGGGGGGGAGTTTCAGGTACTCTTCAAGTTGCTGTGAGGCCCGCCATGCCTGTCGATTGTCTCCTGGGCAATGATTTAGAAGACTCCCCTTGGGCTAAGGTGGAGAGGGAGACGCATTTGAGAATGTTGGGTGTGCCAGAGTGGGTGTGTGCGACCACTCGATCGATGACAGCGAGTAAGGGTGTTGATGGGGTCCCGGAGCCTGAAAGTACGGCCCAGGACCCAGCTGTGAAGAGAAGAGGCAGGAGGCGCGGGAAACCGGCCCCCGTAGTTCCCGTGGTCCAGGAGGAGGTAGACCCTGAGGGGGATGCCCTGGAGCCCACAGGGGAACAAATTGCCGAACTGGGAGACCTGCCCGAGCTGATCCATTGGCAGCAGGATGGTGGTCCCTCCAGGGAGGAATTCTGTGCCGAACAGAAAGTGTGCCCTTCTCTTGTGGGTATGAGGCAGCAGGCCTCAGCCCAATCCTCAGGTGATCAGTCAGGGTCACATTTTGTGTACTGGGAGAACAACCTCCTGTATAGCGAGCCTAAGGCTGCTGAGCCTGGGTCAGCCCGTGTGCTGGTGGTACCCCAGCGCTTTAGAGCCTTCCTACTGGGTTTGGCTCATGACGTTCCGTTAGCTGGACATTTGGGGCAGGACAAGACCTATGACAGGCTTGTCACCCATTTTTATTGGCCTCAGATGCGAAGGGATGTAGACATCCATTGTAAGACTTGTCACACTTGCCAGGCAAGTGGGAAAAGCGGGAGGAAGCAGAAGGCTCCCCTCCAACCTTTTCCAATGGTCAGTACCCCCTTTGACCGGGTGGGGATTGACATTGTTGGGCCCCTGGACCCCAAGACAGCCCTGGGCAACAGGTTCATCCTGGTCTTGGTGGACCATGCCACACGGTAACCGGAAGCCATCCCTCTCCGAACAGTGACGGCCCCCGTGGTGGGACGGGCACTGATGGGGGTTTTCTCCCGCATGGGGTTCCCCAGAGAGGTGGTGTCAGACCTGGGTACCAACTTCATTTCTAACTATATGAAGTCTCTGTGGAAGGAGTGTGGGGTAACCTACAAGTTCACCACTCCTTACCACCCTCAAGGAAACGGGCTGGTTGAGAGATTCAACCGGACCCTTAAAGGCATGATCATGGGTCTTGAAGAAACAATGAGGCGGAAATGGGACGTCCTCTTGCCATGCCTGTTGTTTGCTTACCGAGAGGTGCCGCAAAAGTCTCTGGGGTTCAGCCCCTTTGAGCTTTTGTATGGTCACCCGGTAAGAGGGCCTTTGAGTCTGGTCAAGGAAGGCTGGGAGCAATCTCCCAGGAAACCTCCCCAGGATGTATATAGCTACATGCTGGCCTTTCGGAACCAGACTCGGCGCTTCAGAGATCTTGCTCAGGCAAATCTGGAGGCCAGCCAGGAGGAGATGAAGCGTTGGTACGACCGGAATGCCACTCTGGTAGAGCTTCAGCCTGGTCAAGAAGTGTGGGTCATGTCCCCTGTGGAACCTTGTGCGCTCAAGGACAGGTGGACTGGACCGTTTAAGGTTGTGGAGAAGAAGAGCGATGTCACCTACCTGGTGGACTTGAAATCTCCCAGGAACCCCTTGCAGGTCCTGCATGTCAACCGTTTGAAGCCCCACTTAGAAAGGTCCAAAGTGGGCATGCTCCTAGCTACAGATGCTGGAATGGAGGAGGAGAGTGAGCCTCTTCCTGACCTCCTGTGTGCTAATGAGCAAGACGGGTCAGTGGATGGTGTGGTCCTCTCTGACATACTGACCCTTGAGCAGAAACAGGATTGTCGCCACCTGTTGGGACAATTCCCGGATCTGTTTTCCTTGGTTCCGGGTGTCACTCATTGGTGTGTCCATGACGTTGACACCGGAGACAGCCCTCCGGTGAAGCACATGGCTTACAGGGTGACTGACAAGGTTCGAGCATACATTAAGGAGGAGGTCTCCAAAATGTTTGGGTTAGGGGTGGTTGAGTCCTCTACCAGTCCTTGGGCCAGCCCAGTGGTCTTGGTCCCGAAGGCTGCAGCGGCTGGTGCTTCACCGGAACTTCGGTTCTGTGTGGATTACCGAGGACTCAATTCAGTCACGAAGACTGACGCGCACCCCATCCCCAGAGCTGATGAGCTCATCGATCGGTTGGGGGCTGCCCGGTACCTTAGTACGTTTGATTTGACATCTGAGTACTGGCAGATCGCCTTAACCGATGGGGCAAAGGAGAGGTCAGCATTCTCCACACCAGATGGGCTATACCAGTTCCGGGTGATGCCCTTTGGGATGAAGAATGCCCCTGCCACCTTCCAGAGGTTGGTCAACGAGGTCTTGGCTGGACTGGAGGATTTCAGTGCCGCCTACCTGGACGACATCGCAGTGTTCAGCGCCAGCTGGGAGGAACACTTGCGCCACCTCCAGGAAGTGTTGTTGGCCCTGCGCAGAGCAGGCCTCACAATCAAAGCCAGTAAGTGCCAGATTGGGCAGGGTTCGGTGGTGTACTTGGGGCACCAAGTAGGGAGCAGCAAGGTTGCCCCCCTGCAACCCAAGATTGATACCATCCTGGCTTGGGCGCCGCCCAAAACCCAAACTCAGGTGAGAGCCTTCTTGGGACTCACGGGTTACTACAGGAGGTTTGTCAAGGATTACGGTAACATTGTGTACCCCTTGACTTCGCTGACTTCCAGGAAGCAGCCACGGAATGTGATCTGGACTGATGCCTGTCAAACGGCCTTCGATACCCTGAAAACTGCAATGTGCACAGCACCTATACTCCAGGCACCCGACTTTTCGAAAGAATTTATTGTCCAGACGGACGCTTCAGAGCATGGCGTGGGGGCTGTTCTAGCTCAGGTGAATGAAGAGGGCCGAGACTTGCCTGTAGCCTTCATCAGTCAGAGGTTACTTCCCAGGGAAACGAGGTGGAGTGCGATAGAGAGAGAAGCATTTGCTGTGGTCTGGGTGCTGAAGAAGCTAAGACCCTACCTGTTTGGGACTCACTTCCGGGTTCAGACAGACCACAGGCCCCTCAGATGGTTGATGCAGATGAGGGGTGAGAATCCGAAACTGTTGAGGTGGTCCATTTCCCTACAGGGGATGGACTTCACGGTGGAACACCGCCCTGGTACAGATCACGCCAATGCTGATGGTCTGTCCAGATTTTTCCGCCTTAGTGAAGAGGACTCCCTAGGTCAAGGGTAGTTCTCCCCCACATTTCAGCTGGAGGGGACACGTGTTAGACCCGACATCATTAGCTTGAGTCTCTCCTCCATTTTTTCTGTTTGCCTCCACTGTTTTACGATGTTTTGCTGGATAATGCTTTGGGCACTGTGCCACTGCTGATCAGTGCTACGGTGCAAGTGCTCCCTATGTTAAATTGATGTATCGATTGAATTCCATGTTTGGCTTATTTGGTTTACTGTCAGTCCCTAGTCTAGTGCACCAGGAGTGCCGGGGCTTGTAAATACAAATGCCGCTCGTGGGCTTGCAGCACGTGTTGTGCCACCCACTAGAGCGGCCTCGTAAAAGAATGTCTACGGGTCGGTCATTGCGAGACCTACGTGCAGTCTGGTACTGTCACGCTGGCTGCGCAAGTACACCTACTTGCCAGTCCCTAAACCTTCCCTTAACTTCATGTTAGTCGCCCCTATGGTAGGCCCGCGGGCAGGGTGCGTTGTAAGTATAAGGTAGGACACGCCTGACTAAGTTGGCATGTCCTAATAGTGAATTACGGCCATATTAGTTTTTCGCTATTGCAAGGTAACCTGCTCTCCATTAGTTAGAATGGGCCGCCGGGATTATTAATGCTATGATCCTAGCTGGCTCGGGGAGCATGGTGCAATGTCGAGTTTGGTATCCCTGAACTCGGGGTTTAATTACGCATCCGTTTGTGTGGATGGTTTTTGGACTCTGGGTTTGAAAATAGCACTTTTAGAAAGTGTCTATTTTCTTGTCTAACCATTTCTGGTTTCTGCTGGTCTTGCGTGTGTGTGACAGGAGCTGGGTGGCTCCAGAGGTCTGAGTGAGTCAGTGTGGGATGAGTGGGACATTTGCGTTGAGAGTAGGGGGAGAGTAGTTGCTGATAGCCTGCCCTGCCTGATACAATGCTGGCTCCACCTCCTGCCAAGCGGCTGATGGCTCTGTGCCTGCCATGGACGATCCTAGCCCCACCTCCTACCAGGAGGCCGATAGCTCTGCTCCTGCCAGTGACAATACTGGCTCCACCTCCTGCTGGGCGTCTGAGGACCCAGCCCTGCTCAGTGAATAGGCCAGGTGCTTCTACCTGGCTCCACCCACAACAGACCCAGGATGTTGGGAAATTCCCCTGCATGGACAAAGGGATCAAAGCCGAAAATGGGTATAAGAGAAGGGCCCCTGAACCAAGAATTTAGATCACTTTTGACAAGGAACCCTGAAACCAAGGACAAGAGGCCTGCTGATCTAAGGACTTGCCTACCCCTTCTGCCAGTGTGCTGTTTGCTGGGGGGGAATCCTGCAGTGCTTCTTTATTTTTGCCAAGGAACCAGGAGAGAGGAACTGTGTGTGTACTCTTATGCTTGCTAAGAAAATCTCCAAGGACTGGAAGAGTGCCAGTCTCCTGCTGAAGTCACAGGGCTAAAGGACTTCATCTGCTACAAGTGCTATTTGCTGGAACCTGTAAATCCAGCACCTCTGAAACCAGCAATCTCGACGCCGACGGACGTCGCCGAATCCAGCTCGACACCGTGAGTGACGGCTCAAGTGTCCCGCTTCCTCGACGCCGGCCGCCGGGCCCGATCGACGCCAGCAGCAACGCCTGTGAGTAGTGAGTTCGGCTCCAGCTCCAAGGGACCTTGTGTCTGCACCGCTGCTGATCGCATTGCCCTCGTGCCCTCTCGACACCGTGAGCGCTGCTCACACTTGCGACAGAATCATCGACATCGACGACTGCTGAGGCCTGATCGACACCGAAGACGTGACGCCGGATTGCTCGACGCCGCTGATCATCGTGTGCTTCATTTTCCAAGGTACTGTGTTGTTGGGGGTCCGTGTGACTCCGAGCTCGACGTAGCGCTCCTCGCGGTCGACGCCGAACCTTTGGATTAACTTTGCCTCGACGTCGTGTCACTCCCGTGTGGGTTACATTGTTGCCAAGAACTGTGTCTCCAGGAAGAAGAGTTGCTTTGATACGAAAAGACTTTGTGCTAAGAAGAAACTACATTTGAACTATTATTTTCCCTTCCAAGAGTATTTATTAAGATTGTGTATATTTTTGTCGTTATTTGGTCTTGTGCTAAGCCTTATATAAAGATCCTTATTTTTATAATACTACTGTGTCGTGTCCATTTGTAGTGTATTCACTTTATTACTGTATGTGGTCATAAATGCTTAACACACAGCCTCTGAGATAAGCCTGTCTGCTCTGCCAAGCTACCAAGGGGGTGAGCAGAGGTTATCAAAGGGTGTAATCCCCTTGCCCTGACTAGAAAAGGAGTGTCCCTATTTGTCAGAAGTGTATACCTCTGCCAAATAGAGACAGCCGGTTCTAACACTCCTTTTTTACTACTCATGTGGCAAGTGGGTCAGGTTCTACAGAACCCCTCCATCTCTCTGGACATCCCTGGCCCATGGAAAGCAGTGTCTCAGCTATCTTGGGGTTTTCTAATCCCAAAGTGTCCTGCCGTTTCCTGGGCCAGTGACAAGAAGTTCCTGTGCATGAATTGACCACTAGCCTCTTGCTAGTTCCTGGTTAAGGTTTCACAAATTCACTATAAAGTAGGCCACCCTCCCAGCCAACATAATGTTTTGCCACCACTCCTTTGCTGACCTGTTCCTGGGCTTCCTTCCAAAGTCCTACAAAGTGTAAAGCACTCCTCCTGTGCCTTGTGGAAATCTTCCCAGTCAGGCCCCCAAGCAGCTAGAAAACCCGTAAGCTCTTTAAGCAAACCAGACTGCAGCAGCTGGTCTGCTTCAGGAGCCTTTTCCTCCCCTCTGTCTGGAGCATAAGCAACGCCATTCCCTTTCTAGAGTCTGCCCTTTCCTACAAATTACTTTGTCCTGGTCTCTGCAAATCAGAGACTACCCCAGTCCTACTCTGAGACTAATATGCAGCCTGTGCTCTGGACAGATGATGTTGTCAAAGCCATAAAGGCTTCCCGTCCCAGCACCAACTCCCAAAGGCAATTAAATAATGGCCCAAGAGACATCCAACTCCTTACTTTTGCCTTACCCTAGCATCAATCACTGACACCTTGCCATTGAGTTCAGTCTCAACCCTGGCAAGCGGATACTCTATGCCCTATCATCTGGCTCCCAAACAAATGTGTATCCTTGGATCCAGAGAGTATCTCTTCCAGTTTAAGATACTTTCTCTCAACCATACTACATAAGGCTCCAGTATCCCTCAGGGCAGGCACTTTCCTCCCATTGATACTAACTTCCTGAACAAATCCCATTGTGTAAGGATGAATGTGCTTCAGAGCACGTGGGGCCCTCTCCCAAATGTCCATAACTGCTAGGTAAAGCACAACCAGTCTCCCACTGTTAGAAAGTCATCCTGTTGCCCTGTTGTTCACCTCCATTTTTGTCTTGATGGATAAACCTCGTCGTAAATGACTCTGATTGTACCCTGGGCTCTGCTGGCAGTCCCAGGCCAGATGTATGTTGAAAACACAACACATGTGTAGGCTACACTATATATTAGGGTAGACTTACAATTAGCCTCACAGACCCTAGAAGTACCTAGTAGGTTACAGGACAAAGGGGAATAAACTATCTATAAGCCCCTAGTAGATAAGAGGGCATCGGGGTTTAGAACCCCAGCAGATTTTATGAACTTTGCATTTTGCACTGCTGAGTGGCTGTCTGTCATTTCAACTGCAGCCTTGCCTTGCAGGCTGCCTTTAATAGTAAATTCTTACAATTGGTATGACCTACCCAATACGTCCCTAGTAGATAATAGTACAGGGGGATTGAAACTACCTATACAACTGTATAATAGAACATGGAAGTTTAGAGGCCTGCAGCCTTTTTGTAATTGCATGCATGTCCTGTTGCGTGCCTGATGTCATTTTAAAAGCAGCCCAGCTCTGCAGCACTACTTTTAAAAGTAAATTCACTACAAACTCGACTTTGGTGCTATGGGCATATTAGAATTGATGATCTACATGATTTTACATATTAGGTACCCCCAAATGACCCCCATTTGTGCCCCCAGGGTGAGGGTTTTGTAACTATAAGAAGGGTCCTTATAAAAGATGTTTTATAAACCCTGGTGAGGAAAATCTGCCCATTTTCCCCCCGCAGCAACTATACTGGCAAACAGCTTGGTTGTCGTTTATTAGAAGCAAACAAAACTTAATTCCAGCCCTTGCTTCCTTTCCCTAGTTATGCCCATGGTTAGGTAGAGGTGCTTTAAACTCCGAAAAGGTGATTTAGTGCCAGAAAAAGATGGTATATGAAAAGGACCGCTTCTAGCCTCCTTGTGATCTTGCATTTATTCCATACGCCTAGGTTGTTGAGTTACTACGTTTCTGGCATTTTCTTTTTGCATAGCCTCAGAAACTTTACTGAGCAGCAATTCAGGTGTGGGTCATTAGATGCAAAACATGCTAGCACTGCTTGCCTCCTGGTGAGTACCCCTCACTGATTAAGTTGACATTTTAATAGTTGTTTCTGTACTTGTAAAAGTTATTTACAAGAACATAGTAAATACAACAGATCTTCTGGAGCTGAACCGCATGAGCGGCACGTAAAGCTCACTTTCTCCATTTGCCAGGGTGGAAGATGCTGTATACAGGGTAACAGACCAAGTCTATACTTCAAGAAATTGATTTTGATATTTTTAGCATAGCCCAGGTTAAAGTAATTTTGAGCAACTGGCTCTGTGTAATATTCAAAGTCATCCATGAGTGAGCCCTTTCCGAGAGAGATGCCTTGACCTCCAACCATGAGAGATGTTTCACTGTCTTCGAAACCAGTTTTTAGGTTTCACCCTGGCCGTAGCACCTGGGAAGCAGGTGCTCCGCCCAGGGCGAAATCTTATGTCCTACAGTATAGGGCTTCGTCCCGCCTCTGTCTTCCATTGGCTAGCTCCATAAATGGAGGCTAGCCATTGGAAGAGATTGGCTGTCAGTCACTTTTTCCCGGTCAGAACGCGAATCGGGGGCGTTTCTGGCTCTTTTTTTAAGTCCCGCCCCTTGTTGCCGTGTGTCCCGAGCCGCGCTGTGATTGGCTGCCGGCCCGGGACACCCCCGTGACGTCATTCCCCGGGCCGCGCTGTGATTGGCTGCCGGCCCGGGACACCTCTTTGACGTCATTCCCCGGGCCGTGCTGTGATTGGCTGCCGGCCCGGGACCTGACTTGTTTTCCAATTCTAGCACTGGTCCTCGGTTTCATTTCCAGAGTTGCACTGTCCCTTAAATAATTAAATCCATACATATGTTTCCAGCTGGAGAAATTATGGTGCATGCTGGTTGCTGCGACCAGTGCGCTGATACTCTATGTAGAGTTCTCCCTAAATAAATGAAGTCATGCGGGGCTTTGACAGGCAGCGCGTGGTTCACTCTCTCCGTGTGTCTTTGCCACCGTTATTCCTGGGAGGCGGCTGCACTACCGCTCAGCTACCGATAGGAGTCTCTCCTCTGCGGTCAACTCACGCGCATTCCTGCAGTCAGAGCTCCCTCTCTGCCCTCCCGCCGCAGCCTATTCTAATTAGGTAGGAGGGATGCAGGGCTCTGGAAGCCGGCTGTGCTCTCTGTGCCAAGGAGTGGACACGGGCTCCGTACTGTCGGGGGTCTGGCTGTGCTGTCTCTGCCAGGGAGCCGAAGTGAGCAGCAGCCTGCCCTCTGCCACTGACCAGCGGGCGCTGGTGCCCGGGAGGATAAAGCGCGGGGTGCCCCTTGTCGCCACTGGCATGAGCAGGGCATGGGCAGCCCAGCAGGTGTCCTGAAGAGCAGGAGGCGGGCTG
Source organism: Lissotriton vulgaris (assembly GCF_964263255.1). Lineage (NCBI taxonomy): Eukaryota > Metazoa > Chordata > Amphibia > Caudata > Salamandridae > Lissotriton > Lissotriton vulgaris. The sequence goes on from NC_141694.1 coordinate 476,753,050, forward strand.
GACGCCAACCATTAGCAACCAGCCCGCGAGAGCCGAGTAGCCCGAGCAAGGTAGGCACTTTTGGGGAAGGTAGTACGCATGAGGGGCTTATGGAAGTGACTTGGACTTTCCGTGTTGAAGCTTCGAGCTTTCTATGTGCAACATGTCCCACATTCGCCTGTTGCGAATTCAGGGAGCGGAGCCCCCTTTCTGGACTCCTTTGTCCTGCGCCGCGTGGGTCATGTGCACCTCTGGCCCTTTCCATCTTTGGATCCGGGGGACGGCGGCTATGGGAATGCTTCAGTCGGGATAGGCTTTTAAAGCACTGAGTGTAGGGTGTAATGGTCGAAATGGCTGCACGGCAACTTATGTTTTTGGTATTCCGAGACCTAAAATGTGAGGAGACAAACTACAAGTACCAGAATGCAAAGTGATGGGTTTAAACATCAGGATCGGGAACCACGAGTTACACCACGCACCCTGCCCTTTAGAGACAGATCTGTAAAAAGTTTAAGTTCTGTAGACTATTCAAGCCGTGCAGCCGCGATTACACTAGATTCGGCGGCTCCTGGCTTCTGAAATTCTAACATGGCTGTGGGTAACTGGAAACAAGGGGGCAACAAGTTTAATTAAACCCAGATGCGGCTGGTTTAGTTCAATGATGTGAATAAAGGTAATCTTTCATAAATATGTCTTGAACAGGAAACTTTGGGTTAGAAAGGGGTGAGGGTATAATGCGGGGTTATATATATCACGTTATTCACTCGTAGTTAAAAACAAAAACAAAAAACATATTTACCTCACATCCTCTCTTAGATTTAATCATTTGCAAAGGACTAGACTGCAGGATTCAGTGTGTTGCCTCCAGTGTGCTTTGGGCTGGGCTTGAAGTGGTGCGTCAGACCTAGAGATGGGCGAGCCACTGAAAGTTCGAGCTAGGCTCGAGTGCGGAGTCAGATGTCTGGTTCGGCTTTAACTCCTCTGGGACCTGCGAGCCCAAAACGAGCTCAGCTTTCATGTGAATTGCCACCTGCCACCCTTTAACCTAATGTACAAAGAATTAAAAACAAAGCTGTGATATTTGATTTAAAAAATAAAAAAAGGAGAGAGAAAGAAATAGCCGTCTAGTGGCTGAATTGCACCAGGTGAAACCAGAAAACATTGGAACAGTCCCGGCTTCCCCACTTCACCAAACAGCGTGATCCTAGGCAAATATTATGCTTCACAGAGTCTCATTTTTCTTCATTCTCACATATGAGAGCACATGAAATAAGTGACTTCTGGAAATGCACTGTATAAATACCTCTTCTATTTGATTTAAGACTTTATAGTTGCTTCATACATAACACAAATATATGGTACACATGCCGACTGACTTGCCGTTTAGCACACTCGTTACATAGTCATCACTTTTAATAAATACCTCTTGATGCAGTGATGTAATCTGACGTACTAAGGTGTGAAGCGCACACTTGAACCCCAGGATCTGCAGGGGAGTGCTATACCCATGACCTCAAGGTTTTCGGTATTGATTGCATGTTTTTCTGCCAGAAACCAGCCAGGGTAACTCCATTAGAGAATATGGTGTTACTAGTTCTTCAGATCTGTTAGCACAGCTGTACATGGCCTTACTGCTGTCTTATTAATATGGCGAGCGTTGCATCATGAAGTGCGGGCATACATGCAGGTTGTGTGTGTTTTCTTCATTGCAATCCACCCTCCAGGGTGCTAAAGCGTCCGATTGAAGTGTATTTTTTTAAAATGTATTTTTGAGTTTTATATAGCGCAAACTTGACCTGAAGGTATGGGAGCGCTTTACAGAGTTTGCACAGCAATACTTATAAGGAATACACAGGAGGAGAAAAAGTCGTAGGCATACAGGTAATAATATACAATAGATGATGTCGGGGTGTACGATGGTGGAAGTGACCTGGATAAGTTGGTTATTTTAGGTGGGAGGGCTCGGATATTTGTTTGACAAGAAGTTATTTGAGTTTTTTTCTGAAGAGTGTGGCGCTGCAACAAGGCCCAACACCTGGGTGAGTGGGACACCTAATAACGACAATGACACTGGCAGTAGGGTTAGCCGGAAAGACCACGAGCGGTCTTCCGCATGTTTATTTATACCCCCGGCGCGAGCCCGCCCCGGGGTGTGCATGCGTGCGTGGAGGGCAAGAGATACAATGTATGAGAGAGCCCGAGTGGCTCTCTACATCCCTCCTTCATATTTGTTCTGTTCCTGCTGCAGACGCCAGACCTCGCTTCACGGAGATGCCCAGGCAAAGTCTCTCAGATGCAGGTTAGGTCTCGGGTGGGGTCTCAGACTGTATCCTAGGTTTCGGGCACCTGGTGGCTCGACAACCCCGGCCGGGGTTGCCCCAGTACGTTCACCCGCGCCGGTCGTCCTTGGCTGAACTTGCTCTGCGATGAGACTATGTGGTGTCGTTCTAGGTGGACTTGCACCACCTTGCTGGCTCACTGTTGACCTTGGCGGTTGCCTGCTGAGGTCCAGGTCTTCACACTCCGCAGCTTCCGTTTCCTCTTCTGCTCTATGTCCTCCCGTTGTTTCGTCTACTTTCTTAAAGCATGACACATTCCGCGTCACTACTTGTCCATTACGCTTCGCTGTTACCATTGTCCCTTGGATCTTGTCCACTCTCCACACTTCCGACTCGTACGGTGTTCGGAACTTCCATCCTGGATGGCGGTCTTTAATGACTACCAAGTCTCCTTCTTTCAAATTGAGTTCTCTGGCATGACGAAGTTCACTCGCCTTCGTGTTGGTGTTCTGTCTCCTGGCTTGAATGGTCTCAGCATCTCTTTCTACCGGCACCCAAGTGCTATCGGTCGGGATACTGTCCCTTGGTGCCCGCTTGAACAGCACATGGGCAGGAGCACACTTTGTCGTTGAGTGAGGCGTTTGTCGGTATGCTCCTAGGAATTGGTCGAGGGCTATTTCCGGATCCTCCCCGCTGTCCACCGCAATCCGGAGTGCTCTATTCAGTGTTCGCATTAGTCTTTCAACTTCCCAGTTTGCCTGGGGCCACAGCGGGGTGATTTTTCTGTGCTTGATCCGAAGTTTCTCCAGGTATGACTGAAATTCTCTCCCTTGAAAGGGGGGTCCGTTATCTGACTTGATTTCCTCCGGGAGCCCCATTGTTGCGAAGACGCGGCTCAGCACTCTTTTGACTTGCGGGAATGCGGTTGATGATATGACTTCAACTATTGGAAATTTTGAGAACGAGTCGACCAGGAATAGCATGTGTCACCCATCCGGGAAACTGCCAAAATCTATGCTGAGGTGTGTCCAGGGTGTCTGAGGTGCTTCCTCCATGATCACAGGTGCTGGGGCCGGATCTCCGCCTGTGATCGTGCAGGCATGGCAGGACCGTATCATGGCGTCTACTTGGCTGTCCATGGTGGGAAACCACACTTTGCTCCTTAGGCGTGCTTTTGTCTTGGCCATGCCTTGATGTCCTATGTGCGCAAGACTTAAGGCTCTCTGTTGGAGATTTTCCGGTATGACGATGAGGTGCCCTCGAAGGATGATTCCTTCATCCCCCACGCTCAGTTCGTTGCGTATCTGCCACAATTGCTGTCGTGCGTGGCTCACCTCCGGCCGGGGGCTCGAGGCCCCATCGAGGAAATGGGCCCACCGGTTTCCTTCTAGGGCCTGGCGAACTTTCACCAGTGTCTCGTCCATGGCGGTTGCTTCTCCGATTTCTTTGAGTGACATATTCTCCGGGCATGCAGCTTGCGAGATCATATGGACAAACTCCTCGGCTTCCCCAGCTTCTTCTTTGGGCGGATACTGGTTGATGACGTCCGGGTGCCGGGACAGGTAGTCGGCCAAGTTTTGGGCCCCCGGGCGGAACACGATTTTGAAATGGTACCCCTGTAGCTGAACTGCCCAGCGTTCGATGTGGCATGGGGGTGCCAGCCGGGACGACCCTGCAAAGAGGGGCAGCAGTGGCTTGTGGTCTGTAACCACCGTGAATTCTTGCCCGCAAAGGTAGAGGTGAAAGTGCTGGCACGCCACTTGATGGCCAGGGCTTCTCTTTCGATTTGTGCATATCTGGTCTCAGTGTCTGACAGTGCCTTACTGGCATATGCGACTGGTTTCCACTCTTTGGATCCGTACTCTTGCAAGAGCACTGCTCCCAGACCTACGGGGCTGGCGTCGACGATTAGTTCAGTCCGGCGTCGTGGTTGGAAGTAAGCCATGGAGGTGTCATCGAGAAGGCTAGCCTTGATGTCTTGAAAGGCTTTGTTTGCAGTTCCTGTCCAGTCCCATTTGTGGTCGGCTCTGGTGAGAGCTCTGAGGGGTTCTGCAATCGCGGCTAAGTTGGGTATGAACCGACCACAGTAAGTGGCCATGCCCAAGAAGCTGCGCACTTCGGTGGGGTTTCTGGGAGTGCTGGCTGCCTTGATCGCCTCCGCCTTCTTGGGGTCTACTTTCAGGCCTTCCCTCGTGAAGATGTATCCAAAAAAGTCTATTGACTCCTGGTAGAAGGAGCACTTTGCTCGGTGAAGGGTCAGTCCGCTGTCCGCAAGTCTTTGGAGGGCTGCCCTCAGATTGGTGTTATGTCCTTCTAGGGTTGCAGAGTACACCAAGATGTCATCGCTGAGGTGTGATGTACCTGCTGGCTGGTTCCAACTCAAGCTGGTGGTAACCTGAGTTGAGGTCTAACTTTGAAAACCATTTTGCCCCGTTTAGATCTGCCACTATATCATCCATGGTGGGAGTGATATGTTGTTCGTGTTTGACGGCAGTATTGGGCAGCCTCATGTCCACACATAGTCGGATCTCCCCTGGTTGCTTCGGCTTTGGTGCGACCACCAGCGGGGAAACCCAGGGTGTCGGGCCCGACACTTTCTCGATTACTCCCAGATCTTCGAGCTTCCGAAGCTCCTCTTCGACTTGAGGCCTTAAGTTGAAGGGCACCCTCCGGTGCCGGAGTGCTACGGGTCTGACCGACGTGTCTATGTGTAGCTTGAATTTCTGCCCCTTTAGTTTTCCTAGGCCCTGGAATAGCTCCAGAAAGTCCTTCAGCATGAAATCCGCATGCGCCTGATGCACCTGATTGGCAAAGAATACCAGGCCAAGGTCCTCTGCCGTGTGACAGCTCAGAAGCGTGCCTTTCTTGCCCTCGGTGATGTGGAACTTGGTCTCAGTGGAATACTCGCCATTGACCACCGTTGTTTGAATTACTCCTCTGAGTGGTAGTGGTTCCGTGCCCCCGTAGGTTTAGATCCTCGCTTCGGAGGGTGTCAGTATGGGCTTTGGAGACATCTTCTCGTATTGGTCCCAATCCATGACGTTCACGGACGCCCCCGGGTCTATCAGGGCTTTGACCTCGGTGCCGTCTACTGCTATGGAGCACATGGGCGGCGGCCTTCTTCTTGTGGACGCTCTGCTTACGTAGGAGACAACGTACACCTCGTCGTCCTCATCGTCCTCATACCTTGGCCGTCTTTCCTGGGCCTGATTGTCCGGAGGAGGTGGTTCGTGGTCGAGGGATAGCTGTCGGATGCGCTGCGTTACTGCCCTGGCGCGCGGACCGGCTGACCTGAACTTCCCTCCCCGACAGACGGCAGCAAAATGGTTCATGCACCCACACTTGAGGCACGTTTTTCCTTTCGCGCCACACGTGGCAGTGGCCGGGTGATCTTCCCCGCAATATCCGCACTGGTTCCATCTCGGCGGGGTGTTCCGTGGTCGCGCTGGCGGGAATCTCCTTTGTATCGCGTCGACTCTCTCTTCTTTGATCGGCGTTGTCCTCACGGTAGGCGGAGCAATCACCGGCGTGCGTAGCGCTGCTTCCATCTCCTCCGCCCTTGCGTCAGACAACTCATGCGACCTGGCTAGTATTAGTATCTCGTCGAGCGATATGCCCGGTTGTCTGAGGATAAGCTTTCTCAGCAGCTTTGACTTGCACCCCACTATGACCTGGTCCCTTATTTCTTCCCGTGGGTTGGTGAACGGGCATGTGCTTGCAAGCCGGCGGAGCCGGGCATAGTACATATCCACCGACTCGGAGTCAGTCTGCCAGGCTCGTTTAAATTTAAACTTTTCAAAGTCATTATTGAGTTGGGGGTCAAAGTGCGCGTTTAAAGCTGCGACCGCAGCATCGTAGTCGTGCTCAGGCCCTGTGTTGGGGAGTGATTCAAATAGTTCGTAAATTTCAGGTCCCCCATATAAGATGAGGAGTGACCTTTTCACCGTTCCATCCGTTTACCTTGTGCCTTTAAAGTAGAGGTTGAGCCCCCCGACCCACGCTTTCCATCTGAGCGCCGTCGTTGCCGGGTCCGCCGTCTCGCTGAATGGTGGAATGGGCGCTGCACCGGAGTGAAGGTGGGCGGGCGCCGCTAGCATGGGGGTCCCTGCTTGGGCTTGGGCCTGTGGCTGTGGTGCAGGTACCACTGGTGGTGGCAGGACTGCTGGAAGTGGGTTTTGACCTGCCCCATCTTGGGCCGCTCCTGTTGCCACAACGGACATTGTGTGGCCTTCTTTTTACTGTTCTAGAACTTTCCGGTGTCGTGTTGCTATGGGTAGCAAGGGCAACTGTCCTTTTTTTTTGTGTGTTTTGTTACTTGGCTCTGCCAATGCTTGTTGTAGTATGATCCACTGGGGGTGGTACGGGGCCCTTTTCCCTTATGGCTGTGCTTGTTGCAGGCAGTGAGCTTAGGAACACTGTGTGTCCAGGAGGCAATTTGCATTTGCATGTGCTTGTTTTTTTTTTTGAACAGGAGCAGGCAGGGCCGACTGGTGCGCGCTGTGGCTCCGCGCGGTACCGCTGAGCCTCTGGGTCGTTGTGGTGAAAGGCGAGGCTGGGGATCGACGCTGTCCCCTGCGAGCCGTGCACTCGCTCGCTGCATGGAGGCGGGGGATGCAATAGGCCTCGCCGGGCCACGTGGTTCTGCCGCGAGGAGAGCTTCTGCCTCGCTGTGGCTGGAGGACCAGTTCCTGGTTGTACGCCTCCGCGCAGGCCGGGGGAGGGACACGCAGGGGTGTCGCGCAGGCGGGGCAGAGGGAGGACTCACCCGCTGGATCACCGGAGAGCACGCCGACTCCCCGCGAGTCCCGCCAGCTGAAGGCGCTCCCTCGCAGGAGACGCGTGAGCGGGCCTCGGGAGCCGGGGTCGGCACGGCAACACGGTGGGCCCCGCAGCTGGAAGCAGGAGACACAGTGCCGCCAGGACACTGCAGGGCACGCGTGGCGGTAATCCCACCTTCGTCGCCAATGTGGCGCTGCAACAAGGCCCAACACGTGGGTGAGTGGGACACGTAATAACGACAATGACACTGGCAGTAGGGTTAGCCGGAAAGACCACGAGCGGTCTTCCGCATGTTTATTTATACCCCCGGCGCGAGCCCACCCCGGGGTGTGCGTGCGTGCGTGGAGGGCAAGAGATACAATGTATGAGAGAGCCCGAGTGGCTCTCTACAAAGAGTAAGAGTGATTGGTTTCTTCATAGCTCCTGTGGAACTACAACAAGTGTCAACCTCCATCACTGTATAAAAGAGTTGTCACGTCCTTTACACTGTCATGTCGTTAGCCCTCATCGCCAAAATGAAGTGAAGAGTTGTGGTTCAAAATCGTGAGTAGAGTAGATTTATTAAAAGTAATACAGGACAACAAGTGAAATCTATCCTGCCTCAGCAACCACCAGGATCAGAATAGAGAACATGGAACTAATACAGGCTAGAGAACATGGAACTAATACAAGCTAACACTCTAGGGACATCAGCAATGATGATGTCAGTAAAATGAGAAGCACAACACTATGGTACATGTGTGGTGCTTAACGTAGACTGTAAAGTTCTAGGAAAAGCCTAGGTAGCCCTCAGAATTCATGTGATGCTCGTTTCTGGGGAAGGGGTGGCTAAAGCAAGTGAAACCCCCTGAAGTGTTTGAAATAGAGAAAGTAAACCATTCTGGTGCTTTTTTTTCCGGGTCGTGGATTAATTTAGTTTTGAAGGTCACAGGTTGCTTTACTGTAATTAGCCAGGGCACTTCTCTTTGATTGGCTGCATAGAGTAGCTCTCTTACTTCAAACAAAGAAATGCCGTCAATCCTGCTAGAGATATGTTAATGCTGCTTATACAAACTTTATTGGACTTTAGACCTGCATCAGTTTTCTCTAAGTATTCCCTTAATTCCGTGTGGTTTACATAGTCTCTCTGCTCTTTCTTCTTCCCATAAGATTGGTTCATGGCTTGGTGGAAAGAAAAGAGTGCCATATTTGGACTGTGGTCACAAGAACAAAAGGCAAATTAATTTCAATTGTGTCTAATGAATTGAATGTGTTGTTATCAGAGCAAAACAAAATCGGTTGTTGTAACTTCTCAAGATGGTTGGAAACCCCGAAATCACCGAATCTGCATCACTAATGTAATGAAAACTAAAAAGTTGAGAAACATTGTAGACACTAGTGAAAACTTGGAGACATTGGTCCATGTAACTTGTGTACGTGAAGCCAGGTATTTCAAGCATCTGAGGAGTGAAGCTGGTGTTTGTGACAGTGTGAGTGAGGACCGACGCTGGGCCAGAGACTCCCTCGGGCAGTGGAAGAAGCTCCTACTGATTGGCCGGACAAGACTCTCTCAGGCAGTGATAAAAGCACCCATTGATGGGCAGTCCAGAAATGCTTCTCTTGGGCAGTGTGAGAAGCTCCCACTGACAGGCAGTGGCCGGATATGTCTCTCTTAGGCAGTGTGAGAAGCTCGCATGAGTGACCAGTGTTGGAAGCTTACACCGTCAGTGGGCAGAGCTGGCACTGGGACTCTCTTCAGGTTGCCACCAGCAGGAGTGAGTGCCATATGAGGTGAGCATGCTCATGGTCAGTGTAAGGAGAAGGCACTCTCGGGCAGTCTCAGAAGCCGCCGCTGGGGCAGTGTGGCTAAGAAGTGTGAGAAACCAGCATTGGCGGCAGTCTGTAGAGCCTGCACAGTTACAGAGAGTATGAAGCTTGCACACTTGGCTGGGTGAGACTGTCCCACTGTTAAGGTGGTGCTGAATATGCTGCCTTTAATGTAGGAGGTTCAGCCGGTTGGCGCTGTGGTCCGTGAGAGTAGGTCTCATTACTGTGTGAGACTTTTGACCTCACACTTCAGTCTGGGTCAGTTCAGTGGCAGCGCCAGACCCTGTTGTTCACCCTATAACCATCCCAACTACTCTCTCTATCCCCATGTGGGTTTTCTGTTTACAGAAAGTTCCTACGCTGATAGATATTGGGCTTTAGTCTGAATCCCCTTGTGAAGTCGGTCAGTCCTTGCTAACTATCTTTCATTCTATCTCCCTCTAATATTTTATTCCTTTCTCCCTATATCTCTCTGTATTTTGTTTCTCTCTTTCTCTACCAACACATAAATAAAATTTTTGTCATTTACAATGCCAATAGCTCTAACTTTTCCAAAGGCGAAACCATTGCATTGTAAATGCTTGTTTTAACATGGCCCTAGTTTTAGGTGTTAGGACTCCTAACTTTAGGACTCCTGTGAATACCGAAAGCCCTAAAATTACGATTTTTTTCAATTTAGTAGTAGTAAAGTTAGGACTACTAACTTTAGGACGCCTAAATGCCTTCTGTGAATACCAAAAGTCTTAAAATTAGGATTTTTCTCAATTTAGTAGTAGTAAAGTTAGGAGTCAACTACTTCCGGTAAAAAACAGATCTCAGATCATTGTTTAACATGAATCCATTGATAGGCCTCCATAAATGTGGCACCTGCTCAAACTGCAGCAGTATGATTGCAGGTACTGACTTCACACAAGATGGCATTAAGTGGAAAAGGAAACAGTTCTCTAACTGTAAAACAAAAAACGTAATTTATGCAATTGTGTGTCCCTGCCCAAAGATTTACATTGTTAAAACTATGCAAGATATTCGTCTAAGCGTAGCGCAGCATCGTTCAAAAATAAAAAATAAAGTGGTAACAGCACCTATGGTAAACCACTTTATTGACTCCAACCACCATGAACTTGAGTTCAAATGGACTGTGCTAAAGGTAAAAAAAACACTACCAAGAGGGGGTGACACTGAGGATTCGCTATTAGGAAAAGAAGCTTATATGATAGTCTGTTTCAATAGTATCACCAAGGGACAGAACGAAATGTCTGAAATCGGTAGATGCTAAAACCATTCCGGTCCAGGTTTTGCATTTGTAATGCGCACCATGATCCATTCATATGAATTCAAAAGATTGATCTTAATATCAATGCATACTTTAAATTCTGATAGAGACTGGTAGGATTTCTCCCCTCCGTTTACATGTTGTACCTTCCTTATACATTATAAACTCGCTTAACCATACAATGTGAGTATGTCACCTTCCTTTTTAAAAAAAAGTTATGTGACCAGGAAGTGATTTTAGTGATTGCAACTGGGAATGAGGCACCACTAGAAGACTTGCTTAGCTGAATACAAGTAAGTCCACAAATATATTTTTAAAAACACTTAAAAACTCCCACATAGAACAAGAAACAAGCAGATATCTTGTTTTTGTTGTGCACAGAGAGACGTGATGCTGTCTGTTTTTTTGTGAACCTTAAAGCAATCTGAGCCATCGCTGACAAAATAAGCTGAGGAACGGCCTCGAACTATCCAACATTGCTGGCATGGCAAAAGTAAGTGTTGCCTGTAACTTATAAAGCAACAATGTGCCATATTACTGTATATGCAATTGAATGACGTGGCGCTCATTTCCATTCATAGATCACCCAAACAAACCTCAACTAAGCTTCCTGTTACCACCAACAAGCATGACTACTGCATTGGTAGAAGTATCGCCCGATTAGCACAAATGCCCCTTCTTTTTTCCTTCCAGCCATAAAATAATAAAAACCACTAAAATCCAACATGTGACTGATGGTAGATCCCTTCTTATTTTAGGTTGTGATACTTACATTTTAACTTGTATCTTTTCGCCTGCAACACGCAAATTGCTTACTCAAATCGATCAGGTACTCATAAAACATTATTTTTTAGTTTGAGTAAATTGGAAGTGTAGACCCCCTTCACAGGTTCAACTTATGCCCCTTTTGTTTTTTAGATAAACCAGTCCACTTCCCCTGAGGAGAATCCCATAAGCCACCCTGGGAATCGAAATGTGTCAGCATTACACAACACGGGGACTGTTGTATTTGATTACATTTTTCTGCCCAGTGGAAATGCTTTTTGAATTGCCTCACTACTAAGTTTGACTGCTTTGTTCCCTGACCACGTCATGAGTGAAGTAATATGTGATGTCATCAGCAGTGCATTGCGGGGGCGGGAGTTATACTTAGCTAAACTAACTATAACGGCTGAAATTCTCTGGTTTTGTACAAGTGAAATGGCCAACTAACTATAACGTCCCTGAAACCCGCGGTGTTTTCAGTGAATTTCAAAGGTTTTTTAAATGATCATTTCTAACTATAACATCCCTGAAACCTATGTTTTTTCAGTGAATTTCTAAGGTTTTTAAAATCCTAATTTCAAACTATGCCTACAGAGGTAGGACATGTGCAGAAGGAAGAAGAAAGACGCAGAAAGAAGCAAGAGAATTGCAGAAAGAGGCAACAGAAGTATAGAAAGACGAAGAAAAGTGCAGAAAGAAGTCAGGGATATGCAGAAAGAACCAACAGAGGTGCAGAAAGAGGCCTTGTTGCAAAGTCACCCTGTGCCCCCAACATGTTGCTGACTGGTACTGGTGGTAACTGACTGACTAACCAGGCCCGGAGCCAGTGCGATGCTGAAAAACACTTAGAATACAGTGAAAACACCTATATACACACTACTGTACACTATGGGTTGGGGTACCACTGTGATTGGCATGACCTCCCCTGTAAGGCCCTAGTACATAATAGGGCAGGGGGGTTAAAACTACCTCTAACTCAGAGGTACAGAAAGAGGCAAGAGAAGTGCAAAAAGAAGCAACAGAAGACTGAAAGAAGATGGAGGGGTGCAGAAAGAAGGAGGAGAAGTGCAGAAAGAGACAAGAGAATTGCTGAAAGAAGCAACAGAGCTGTAAAAAAAGAAACAAAAAGAAGTGTAGGAGGCAGTTGAGGTGCAGAAAGAAGCTGGGCAGGTCGCTCCCCCACGCTGCTCCCTGACCTGCCTCTCCTCTGATTGGTATCGTAGCGCATCTCCGCTGCTTGCTGAGAGAGAAACTGATGATTAATATTGCAGCCTTGCATTGTATTTCTATTACCGTATTGCGCTCTGTGTTACTGCTTAACCATTTATTTTGCTGCTAGAAGGGCATCTGCTTGCTCCGTGTAAGGCCGCCGGCCATTTTGTTGTTGTTGTTGTGTCGCCCTGCCCTGGTATCCACCCCGCTCCCGCCTTCCCAGCTGACCCTCCCTCCCACGAATACTACCTGCGCAGCTCTGACCATATCGCGCTGTGACCGTCCCTGCTCTCTGCAGACAAGGTCGCTCCCCCACGCTGCTCCCTGACCTGCCTCGCCTCTGATTGGTATCGTAGCGCATCTCCGCTGCTTGCTGAGAGAGAAACTGACGATTAATATTGCTGCCTTGCATTGTATTTCTATTACCGTATTGCGCTCTGTGTTACTGCTTAACCATTTATTTTGCTGCTAGAAGGGCATCTGCTTGCTCTGTGTAAGGCCGCCGGCCATATTGTTGTTGTTGTTGTTGTGTCGCCCTGCCCTGGTATCCACCCCGCTCCCGCCTTCCCAGCTGACCCTCCCTCGCCCCTCCCCCTCCACTATCCATTTATGGCAGATGACTTTGCGCGCTGCGTTCACGCGCAGGGGTCGCGCCGAAGGTGCGCCAAAGGTAAGCCCGACTACGCCCGTCCGCGCCTGGGCCGCGCACAGCACCTGTCCCCCTGGTCCCCACCGCTCCCAACCCTCTAGATTCACATATGATGCCGCTACTCTCCTCGTCCTCAACCCCGGACGTTCACCACTATGCTGCGAAGCTACTCCAGGACGTACTCACGGCCCATTCGCCTGCCTCTCCTGCAAGTTCAACTGCTTCAGGACCCTCACCAAATCCACGTCCCCCAAACACAGCTCCGACTCTGACCGCCTAAAGTGCATCCTGCTCAACACCCGCTCGGTCCACAGACACACAACAGAACTCTGGGACCTACTCGACACTGCGTCACCTGACATCGCCTTCCTTACTGAAACATGGATGAACACATCATCAGCACCCGACATCGCCATAGCCATACCGGACACTTACAAGATTATCCGAAAAGACCGCACCAATCAAACAGGAGGAGGCATCGCCATCATCCACAGGAACACCATCAAAATCACAACCAGCTCCGACGACAAACTTGCAACCGCCGAACATCTCCACTTTCAGATCCACACCGACCCCAGGACCACACTTAGAGGCACCCTCATCTACAGGCCTCCAGGTACCCGCACTCAATTCAGCGATGACATCGCAGACTTCGTCAGCCCACACGCCCTCGCCTCCGAGAACTACATTCTTCTAGGAGACCTCAACTACCACCTTGAAAACAAATACGACAGCAACACCACCACCCTTCTGGACAACCTGGCCAATCTCGGACTCAAACAACTTGTTGACACCCCCACCCACACAGCCGGACACACGCTCGGCCCTATCTTCACCTCCAGCAAGCACATCTCCTTCGATCGCACTACAGCTCTCCACTGGACGGATCACAGCTGTGTTCACTTCAGCTACAAAACCACCCTGACCCACAACCGTCCACAACCTATTCCTCGAAGAAACTGGAACAAAATCACCTCCGACCAACTCCTTACATCACTCAACCAAAACCCTCCCACCCTCTCAATGGACCCAAACCAAGCGGCCACCAACCTCAGGCAATGGATTACCCACAGTGCTGACGAATTAGCACCCCTGAAAAAGCACCAGATGAAATCAGCCAGCAAAAAGGCTCCCTGGTTCAATGACGAACTTAAAAAAATCCAAGAAGCTATGCCGCACCCTGGAGAAGATATGGAGAAAAACCCAACCTCCGACAACATGGCCTCCCTCAAGACAGCCACCCGCAAACACCACCAACTGATTCGATCCACCAAGGAGACATCTGCATTTGCATTGGCGCCTGCTTTTCTAGGCTGCAGTAGGCTCGCAGCGCTTTTTAAAATTGTAATTTTCATTTGTTTGTATGTGTGTGGAAAAGTGATTTCTCACCTGGCTTTTTTATCAGCGTGGTAGCGCCCTCATTCTTGCACTATAATCGGGCCCCCCACCGCTTACAGAAGCGGAGCGCTGTCACCGGCATAGTTAGTGTGTAGAGGAAGTCAGGCCGCCATATTGGGGCTGCTGCCTTGCAGCGTGCCACCTGACTCAGCGCTCTAGCTCTCCGTGTGGAGAACGAGGAGACTGTACTTAAGGCGAGCTGGTGGGAGCTGCTCGACCTTTCGGTAAGGAGACATCTGCATTTGCATTGGCGCCTGCTTTTCTAGGCTGCAGTAGGCTCGCAGCGCTTTTTAAAATTGTAATTTTCATTTGTTTGTATGTGTGTGGAAAAGTGATTTCTCACCTGGCTTTTTTATCAGCGCGGTAGCGCCCTCATTCTTGCACTATAATCGGGCCCCCCACCGCTTACAGAAGCGGAGCGCTGTCACCGGCATAGTTAGTGTGTAGAGGAAGTCGGGCCGCCATATTGGGGCTGCTGCCTTGCAGCGCGCCACCTGACTCAGCGCTCTAGCTCTCCGTGTGGAGAACGAGGAGGCTGTACTTATAGCTCGCTCATCCCACGCAGCGGAGGCGCCTGACTTGCGCCTGAGTCAAGCCAGAGTCCTGCCCGTCTGCGCCCGTCAGCGTCCCGGCGGCGTTACGGTCGGCGGACGGGGCTCTGCAATTCCAGCATGTGCATAGCCGCCGCACCCAGGGTGCGTTACACGTTCGAAGAGCTGTGCTCTCTAAATCATCTGGAGAGCCGCTGCTGCTTTGTCTTCCCTGGCCGCCACAGGGGCAAGTCTCGCTGCCCTTGCTGTGGCTGGCGTCCCAACCGGGCGTTGTCATCTGCCCCTATTAGTAACATAGCTGGCGCAGAGTATTCCTGCATGCTGCTTAACACCAGATCGGCGTGCAGTCATGCGCAAGACATTTTTGAGCTGCTCGATACAGAGAAACCACTCTGTTTGATGTTGACTGAGACTTGGTGGGGAGAATCCTCTAACCCTGACGTGGCGATGGCAATCCCGCCTGATTATAACATCTTCAGGAAGGACAGAGCCAAGGGAAGGGGCGGAGGGGTCGCACTGGTGGTGAAGAAGGGCACGTTGTGTACCGTCTTGCCAACGGAGGACATCCGCGGCTCGGAATCGCTTGCTTTTTCTATCACGCTAGCACCAATCGGTGAAGGGACTCTTGGTCTATCGACCCCCTGGTCTGCCCGGAACGTTCTTTACTGACCTCGACTCAGTGTTACCGGGACTGGCCCTGAGAGCAGAACACTGCATAGTAGCGGGGGACTTCAACTTTCGGATGGATGATCCGTCTGACCCCGCTGCTATAAAGCTTTCTGAGGCCATGATCCCGTTGGGCCTTATCCCTTATTTGCAGGGGCCGACTCACGTTAAGGGGCATACTCTAGACCAGGTCTTTTCTACATCGCCCTTGGTGGTGAAAGAGACCCTCCCGGTTCTGTGGTCTGATCATTGGCTCGCCAAATTTGCGATCATTGGCATCGCCAGGCCGGCCATTTCTGCCCCGCAGCAACGGGGACGTGCTTTCAGAGCGTTCAACAGAGTGACCCCTGAGATACTGGCTCAGGCTGCTTCGGATCATCCCTGTCTGCTCTCCGGTGAGCTGGAGAGAGATTTGGAGTCCCTGCAAGCATGGCTTTCCGACAGGCTCAACGAACTGGCCCCGGTGTTGCCCCCCCGACTGACAGCGAAGCGGGTTTCTGCCCCTTGGTTTACCACTGCACTGTGGGCTAAGCGGCAGCAGTGTAAGGTGGCCGAAAGGGCCTGGCGGGCACACTATGATAGCATGGACAGGTTGGCCTACAAGGCTGTGGTCAAGGCTTACCACCGGGATATACGCCTTGGAAAAAAAGCCTATCTTGCGGGGAGAATTGAAGCAGCCTCAAACTCCAGCAAGGAGATCTTTACCATAGTCAGAGAATTTATCTCTCCTCGGACCACTACATCGGAAGAGGTGCCCTTAGATTCCTGGGCGGCGGACATTGCTTGTTTTTTTACAAGCAAGATAAAACTCATACAGGACTCTTTTCCATCGGGAGCACCTGTTATGCCGGTTACATCTGAGGCCAGTTTGTTCCCTCCGGCCGCGCAGGGCGTCACATTAGCTGAGTTTCCATCTTTGCCAGCCGCAGCCTCCCTAGCACTTATGGGCAACCTGAAATCTGGGTCTCCACTTGACCCTTGCCCAGCCAAGCTTTTGGGTAAGTTGGCGGAAGTGATCAATCCACTGGCAAACCCTCTTCTGAATCTCTCGTTGAGGCAGGGAGTGATTCCGCCAGCCTGGAAGCAGGCAATGGTCATCCCGCTGCTTAAAAAATCGGGTCTTGACCCGAAGGTCCCTGCCAACTATAGGCCGATTTCTCTGCTGCCGGCTCTCGTTAAGATCTTGGAGAAATATGTTCAGTCGGTGCTCTCCAATTTTTTGGAGACCCATGAGATCTTACATGACTCCCAGTCGGGCTTCCGTTCAAATCGTAGCACCGAGACCGCGCTCCTTGAGGTTTCTGAAACTATCAAAGGGGTGTTGGATACCGGGGGCAAAGTCATGTTGGTGTTGTTGGACTTGTCGGCGGCTTTTGACACCGTCCCCCATGATGGCCTTCTCGCAAGACTCTATGAGATTGGTCTTCGGGGGACGGTGCTCAGCTGGTTTTCGTCCTTTCTAGCTGGCCGCCGGCAAACGGTCTGGACACCGCCTGACACCGCCGCGATGCCGCCTTTGGGAGTCGGGGTCCCTCAGGGCTCTATATTGAGCCCGACCCTTTTTAACATCTTTATAACCCCTTTGGCGGCGGTGGTGGAGTCGTTTGGTGCCCGGATCGTGTCGTATGCCGACGACACCCAGCTCCTCTTTTCTTGTGAGAGAGGGGCGGACTTTGACGGGGAGAGTATCCGGAATTGCCTTGGGGCGGTGTTCACATGGTTCCAACTGAACAGCCTCAAGTGCAATTCCGATAAATTCGAGGTACTCTTTTTCGGGTGCGATACGGAGCCTAGCTGGCAGGCCTGGTGGCCCATCGATATGTTCCCTCCGTCCGGTTCTTCCCCTATGGCTAAAAACTTGGGGGTTAAGATGGACAAGGGGCTGACGATGAAAGCCCAGATCCTTGGAGTGGCCGGCACCTGTTTCGGCCTATTAAAGATGCTGCAGAGGTTCTTGCCTCTTCTGTCGGAGGAGCACAGGAGGCTGACTGTGCAGGCTCTGATAGGTTCCAGGTTGGATTACGCCAACATTCTTTACCTGGGCCTACCAGAGTACCTGCTGCAGCGGCTTCAAGTTGCGCAGAACGCGGCCGCCAGGGCCATTTTTGGTCTAAATAGACGTACTAGCGCCTCGGGCCTGCTGTTGACTCTGCACTGGCTACCCATCCGTAAACGGATCACTTTTAAGGCTATGACCTTGGCATACAAGGCTCTCCATGCTGTGGAAGCAAGGTATCTCCAAAAGAGACTGGCCTTTTACCATCCAGCTCGTTCTCTGAGATCAGAATCTTTGCTCTTGGCGGTCGTTCCTCGTGTTAAGAGAGCGCGCCTGGGTGGCCGTTCCTTCAGCCTGCTGGCCCCACAGATGTGGAATTCGCTTCCGCTCCCTCTCAGGGGGGCTTCGAATCTGCTTGACTTTAGGAGAGGTCTTAAGACCTGGCTGTTTGCTCAGTAGCCCCGCTTGCAGTCCCTTTTCTTTCCTGTGTGTTCTATGCTCTTTTTAATGTGTTATGTTATTGTGAATCAGTTCTCCTTACCCAAAGCGCCGGGACACTCTTTTTGAGTAACCGTTGCGCTATACAAAAGAATAAATAACATAACATAACATAATTAACAGAAATCAGCATTCAAGGATCGTCTCGACAACAACACCCATAACAGCAAGGAACTCTTCAACATCGTCAAAGAATTCACCAACCCCACCGCAGCATCTAACGACATCACTCCCTCCCAAGACCTCTGGGACGCGTTATCCTCCTTCTTCTACAACAAAATTGCCGACATCCACAACAGCTTCAAGAATACTCCCAGCGATCAACCCTCCCCACCCCCCTCAGATCCTACTCCGCCAACTAACAACCTCAGCGCCTGGAACCCAATCACCAGTGAAGACACCAATCGCCTCATGAACTCAATCCACTCTGGCTCGCCTACCGACCCCTGCCCCCACCACATCTTCAACAAAGCTGACTCCATCATCGCACCCCATCTCCGTGATGTCATCAACTGCTCGTTCAACTCTGCCACCTTTCCAGAAAGCTGGAAACACGCCGAACTCAGCGCCCTTCTGAAGAAACCCACAGCAGACCCCTCTGAACTTAAAAACTACTGACCCATATCCCTCCCCCCATTCCCGGCAAAAGTCATCGAGAAAGCCATCAACAGCCAGCTCGCCGCCTTCCTTGAATCCAACAACTCCCTTGATCCATCTCAATCCGGGTTTCGAGCCAAACACAGCACCAAAACCGCCCTCATTGCAGCGACCGACGACATCCGAACACTCCTGGACAACGGAGAAATAGTGGCCCTCATCCTACTCGACCTATCCACCGCTTTCGACACAATCTACCACAGCACCCTTATACATCGCCTCAGCAACATCGGCATACAAGGAAAAGCCTTGGACTGGATCATCTCATTCCTCGCTGGGAGAACTCAAAGAGTCCGACTTCCCCCATTCTACTCAGAGGCCACCGAAGTCATCTGCGGCGTACCTCAAGGATCCTCACTCAGTCCCACCCTCTTCAACGTCTACATGAGTCCTCTCGCCTCCATCGCGTGTCAACACAACCTCAACATCATCTCTTACGCCGACGACACCCAGTTAATACTTTCCCTCGCCAAAGACCCCAACACCGCCAAAACCAATCTTCACAAAGGCATGAAAGAAGTAGCCGAATGGATGAAACATAGCTGCCTAAAACTCAACTCAGACAAAACGGCGGTGCTCATCTTAGGATCTTCCCCCTCAGCTTGGGACGACTCTTGGTGGCCTTCCGCTCTGGGCATAGCAACCACACCCACAGACCATGCACGTAACCTTGGCTTCATCCTAGACTCCTCTCTCTCGATGTCCAGACAAATCAACGCAGTCTCGTCCTCCTGCTTCAATGTACTTCGCATTCTCAAAAAGATCTTCCGCTGGATCCCCCTAGAAACAAGAAAGACTGTCACCCACGCACTGGTCACGAGTCTACTGGATTATGGTAACA
The DNA here is from genome assembly GCF_964263255.1 of Lissotriton vulgaris. NCBI lineage: Eukaryota > Metazoa > Chordata > Amphibia > Caudata > Salamandridae > Lissotriton > Lissotriton vulgaris. The sequence continues at coordinate 476,772,399 of NC_141694.1, forward strand.
CACTATATGACGGAATCGCAGCAAAATTACAGAAAAAACTCCAGCGCATCCAAAACGCGTCAGCGAGACTCATGTTAGACATCCCTCGCCAAGATCACATCACCGGACATCTAAAAGACCTCCACTGGCTTCCCGTCAACAAAAGAATTACTTTCCGCCTTCTCACCCACGCACACAAAGCCCTCTACAATCTAGGACCCGAATGCCTCAACACTCGACTGTCCTTCTACAAACCCACCCGCCAACTAAGATCGTCCAATCAAGCCCTCGCCGCAGTCCCGCGCATCCGAAAATCCACCATGGGTGGCAGATCCTTCTCTTTCCTGGCTGCCAAGACCTGGAACTCACTCCCCACCCACCTCCGCCTTACTCAGAACCACATCTCCTTCAGAAAAGAACTTAAAACTTGGCTATTCGACAAATAATGAACCCCTTCCCCTAGCCCCTTGAAACCCTCTGGGTGAGTAGTGCGCTATACAAATGCCCGAACTTGAACTTGAACTAGAAAGAACCAACAGAGGTGCAGAAAGAAGCAAGTGAAGTGGGGAAAGAGGCAAGAGAGGTGCAGAAAGAAGCAAGAAAGGTACAGAAAGAGGCTGGAGGGATGCAGAAAGAAGAAAGAGAAGTACAGAAGGAGGCAAGAGAAGTGCAGAAGGAGGCAGGTAAGGTGCAGATAAAAGCTAGAGCAACAAGGAAAGAACCAACAGAGGTGCAGAAAAGGGTAGGAGAGGTGCACAAAGAGGCAAGAGAGGTACAGAAAGAGGCGTAAACTGTGCAGAAAGAGCAAGAGAAGTACAGAAAAAAGCAACAGAGGTACAGAAAGAGGCAAGAGAGGTGCAGAAACAGGCAGGAAAGGTGCACAAAGAGGGAGCATGGGTGCAGAAAGAAGCAATAGGGATCCAGAAATAAACAATCGAGGTACAGAAAGAATCAAGAAAAATACAGAAAGAAGCAACAGAAGTGCAAAAAGAGGCATGAGAACGGCAGAATAAACCAACAGAGGTGCAAGAAGAAGCAAGAGGGGTGCAGAAAGAGGTAGGAGAGGTACACAAAGAGCCAAGAGAGGTACAGAAAGAGACAGGAGGGGTGCAGAAAGAAGGAAGAGAAATGCAGAAAGAGGCAAGAAAATTGATTAAAGAAGCAACAGAGGTGTAGAAAGAAGCAAGAGAAGTACAGAAAGAGACAAGTGAGGTGCAGAAAGAAGCAAGAGCAGTGCAGGAAGAACCAACAGAGGTGCTGAAAGAGGCGTGAAGGGTACAGAAAGAGCAAGATTGTAGCGTAGTTCCTATTTTCCCAAAAGGCCCTGCGCATTGGAATAACATAAACAGTAGTATCGACGTAGAAGTGCGGATCTTCCAGGCCTCCACTGACTATGCTAAACTTAATTGGGTTTGTTACCAACTAGCTCAGAGGTCACTGGAAACTTTCTTGACTGAAATAGGAAGTGATCAGCTTCCCTGGCACAGACAAGAAGGGATTCAGTTTTCCAACAACCGTGCAACATGACAACTTTGCTCCTCAGATCAAGAGTCAATCTCTAGGGTCGTGTGAAACAATAGACAGTTATTTTACTCAGTCAGGTTGGTGCAGTTTACTTTCACAATATGTAGAGAACAGAGAGACGGGCGTTTGTCAATAAAGGGTTAACATTTATTGAACAGTCTTTCTTCTCGTACAAGAGAAATGTATTGCCACAATTGCAAGACTTGTTATTATAAAAAGTACGTACAGTAAGATAAGTATTGCGAAATAATACTGCAAAAGCATTGATATGGTTTCTTAGCCATACAATGGTTTAAAAGGAATAAAACATATATACATTCATATATACATTAGGCTAAAATACTCAACTGGTGCTTCTAATTACGCCTACCCCAGTGTACCTGACCTAAGCCTAATACGTGGGAGGGGAGTAAGTAAGTAGCTTTAAGTTAAGTTGGTTTTGCCAAGGTTTGCTTCAAGAATTCTCACTAAGGGTTTAGTCAACACCATACCTCTGAATAGAATGATGGAGGTCTGGTATCTCCTTCAGGGAAACTCGGTATCCCAGTCACCCGCAAGGGTAGACCAGAAACGCTGGAGCTGGATTTCTCGGCAGGAGAAAGGCAGCGTCTCTTCTTCAGCGCGTCGAGGAGGAGGAGGGGGGACAGCGTCCGCGGGCAGCTTGCATCTGCTGGGCTCTTGCATAGGGACGGCTGTTCAGCTCCTAAGTTCACCACACCATCGTTCGCGCTTTAGCAGCGATAATGGTATCAGCGGCTTGCAGCATACAACGGGCAGACAGCAGCAAGCATACCGCAGCTATGGCATTGATAGCTTCAGCGTTTGCTTAAGGCAACATTGGTAATATTTATACCTGAAAGGTGCCTTGTTTGACGTAAGTTTGCTGGACATAAGACGTCAATAAAGATGTCACTTAGGAAGTGATCGCTATCAGTTGCTCATTAGAGTTCTATTACTAATCAAAACACAGCAAGCGGGGATTTCCAGGTTTGCTGAGTTTTTATCTTGTTGAAGAACTCGGAGTGTTAATCTAGGAATCTCAGATAGTGACTTCTGCTCTGTCATTGCACTAATTGGTTGCAAAGGAAGTGGCAGAGAAAACTATTCTGGAATGTGGCTCTGTTCGTATGAGGCCAGAGATGACTTTCTGAATATTGTACTTGAACGGTTATAGGGAATAAATGGATTTATAGCCGAATAGGGGCATAAGGTCACAGTATCGATCAGGATCCTAGATAAGCACGCAACAAGATAAGTGCAGAAAGAGGCAACAGAGGTACAGAAATAGGTAAGAGAGGTACAGAAACAAGCAAGAAAGGAGGAGAAACAGGGAACAGAATTGCAGAAAGAGGAAAGAGAGGGGCAGGAAAGAGAAAAGAGGGGTACAGAAAGTGGCAAGAGATCTGCAGAAAAAAGCAACAGGGGTGCAGAAAGAGGCAAAAGATCTGCAGAAAAAAGCAACAGAGGTGATGAAAGAGGCAAGTGAGGTACAGAAAAAGGGAAGATAGGTGTACAAAGAGGCAAGAGAGTTGCACAAAAAGGGAAGATAGGTGCAGAAAAAGGCAAGAGGGGTGCAGAAACAGGCAAGAGAAGTGCAGAAAGAGGCAAGAGAATTGCTGATAGAAGCAACAGAGGTGTAGAAAGAAGCAAGAAAAGTACAGAAAGAGGCAAGTGATATGCAGAAACAGACAAGAAAGGTACAGAAAGAGGGAAGACAAGTGCAGAAAGAGACAACAGGGTGCATAAAGAAGCAAGCAGATGCAGAAAGAAACATGGAAAGCGCAGAATGAAGCAACCGGGGTGCAGAAAGAGGCAAGAGAAGTGCAGAAGGAAGCAACAGAGGTGTAGAAGGAGGCAAGATAACTGCAGAAAGAGGCAAGAGATTTGCAGAAACAGGCAAAAGAGGTACATACATTTGGAACAGAGGTGCAGGAAGAAGCCAGAGCAGTGCAGAAAGAACTGAGAGGTGCAGAAAGAGGCAAGAGAGGCACAAAAGGAAGCAAGAGTGGCTTGCACACCATTAGTACCAATTTAACACCCACTTTGAGCAATAAGTAACAGGTGACCATTCTAAGTTTGCAAAGGGCCTTCCATCACTCTGTAACACTAGTCGCTGCATCTTTGGTAACGTTTGAGCCATTTGAGCTATAAACAAGGCTTTTTTTCAAATCTGCAGATTAGGGAGCAGATCATGAATTATGTGGCTAATGCAGAAAATGTATAATAGTGCGAAAGTCGGTGCAGCCAAACAGTCACATAATTCCAGTGGCCCTGCTCATACCTCTGAATAGATCCACAAGTGCTCCTAAGTGATTCCTTCTTTTTTTGTCTCACTGAGTTCATAGTTGAGCTTCTATGGAAACCAGGAAGAATAAACCTGACGTTACCACTCCACAACACAGACTACCATACCACATAATTACTCTCCCTAACACATAATCCCACTCTACATAATTCCTATACACTAAATACCACATACTTTCTATCCACATAATTTCACTGCACAAAATACCACATAATTCCACAATACACAATTTACATCCATTCCAAAAAACATTAGTATAAAACTTTTACATTGACAACGCGAATAGCTCTAATGCTCGCAAATGCCAAAGCTATTACATTGTAAACACTTTAACTAGTAGTTGCGTTTGCAGGATGGTGGAGAAAGAGGGCTGGCACTCCAAACAGCGCTCAGAAATTCAGCTGTGTAGGACTTACTGGAGGTACCAGGAGGGCTTCTTCACCCCAAAGTCTCTCATTGTAAATTGGACTTCATCCCCTATACCGTAGTCTACCAGGAGGAGCGTTTGCAGAGTGGTGGAGAAGAGAGGCCACGGCCTCCAATATGTCTTAGCAATCCCACTGTGTGGGACATACTGGAGGTAACAAGAGGGGTAGTTGGCCCCCAAGGACATCCCTGGGGGCCAACTACCCCTCCTATTACTTCCAGTAAGTCCCACACAACAGGATTGCTAAGTTCTCATAGCAGGCCACGTCCCCTTTTGCGCACCACTTTGAAAATGAGCTCCCTGGTGTGCTCTTGGATGGGGATTGAAGTCCCCTTTGCTGCTGGGGGTCCTTTAGGGGCCAACTAGCCTATCTCTTACCTCCAGAAAGCCCCAGACAGTGGGATTGCTGAGAGGTGGACAAAGGCCACACCCCCTATACCCACCACTCTGCAAACTCTGCCAACTAGCCCACCAGGTACCTCCAGTAAGTCCCACACACCTGGATTGCTGAGAGTAGTCTGAGGCCGCTCCCCCTTTTTACACCACTCTGCAAACGCAGCTCCTGGCGAACTGCTGCTCGGGGGATGAAGTCCACTTGTGTCCTGAGGTCCTCAGGAGATATTGATGAAATGCGTAACAGCAAGCAGTGAATAAATAAATGCTGAAAACGTATCTGAATCCACAGTGTCGGTGCCCAGTTTTTAAAGGAGATCTGAAGATTGTCTTTTATCTATCTATCTATCTATCTATCTATCTATCTATCTATCTATCTATCTATCTATCTATCTATCTATCTATCTATCTATCTATCTATCTATCTATCTATCTATATATATATATATATATATATATACATACATATATGTACACACATATATATATGTACATATATTACTTACTGGCAGTCGCCAGTAGGTAGTTATAGTTAGGACCTAGTTTCCATAGGAAATCTACAACATTCTATTTGGAATAACTTTGGTGCCAGTCGACGAATCTTCGCAAAATTCTCCAAGAAAATGGCCTGCTCCGCTCCGCTCCTTCCCTGAAAGTTTCGGGGTGATTCGTGCAGTGGGGGCCGAGAAAAAAGGGGGTCCCAAAACATGTTTTCCCCATGCAATTTTCCGTAGGGACCTTAAGACACGGCTACAGCCCGAACTGATGAACTGATGAACGGAATTACACCAAATTTGGCTAAAAGGTAGAGTTCGGATCGCAGATTATGCTTTTTGTTAAATGGTGAGAAAATCAAAAGTAAAATCATAGATATATCTAGAGATGAAGTACCTTACTCTGTACTGTACTCTGTACCTTCCCGAGCACAAGCTTCATGCTAATTGGCTGTCAACACTCTAAACCAGGAAGAGTTGGCAGCCATCTTGTGCCTCGGTAGAACCGAGGCATAAGAAAGCAGTTAAACAAACGTGCAAAACACGCAAAGGGGGCAGGCTAATAACACCCTGACCCCCCTATGCCTGCTCAGGGGGTCCCACAAGGACCCCCAAGGCCCTAAAAATTATTATATTTTTTTTAAAAATCACGGGATACGCTTAGGTACACGTACCCTGTAGAGAAAAAAACCCAATCTGATTTTTTTTCTAATTAGCCCCCAGGGGGACCAAATCCCGGGAGCATAATAAAAAAGAGGGTGGGTGGCCCCAATCCCCCCACACTGCCCCGGGGACTGCCACCACCCTGGGCAAAGTAATTATAATAGCAGGGGGCACATGGCCCCCCGCAACCCCGGGGACCACTACTCCCCGGGGCTTGCATATTCATGATGGGGAGCCTCTACGGCCCCCGAGCCTCGGTATGTGGTCCATGGAATCAAATGTCCATGCGACATGTTATACATTGGAAAGACTAACCAAGAGGTCCGTACAAGAATCTCACAGCACAAGTCAAGAATTAAGAAAAATGTGCTAACAGCCCCTTTGGTGGACCACTGGCGTCTGAACAACAACACTAAATTAGATCTCAAATGGACAGTGATTTCAAAAATTGAATATGACATCAGAGGTGGAGACCTTGATGCCAAGCTATCTAAAAGGGAAGCTATGCTCATTGTAAAATTTGATTCGGCAGTCACTGGGCTAAATGAGCTCAAAGAGATTTATAAATTAAATTAAAAGAACCAAGGCCTCCCACAGAGGAGTAAATTTGTGTAAACTGGCCAAAAGGTCCCCAATAGACAGAGCCAACACACATCAAGATCCCTTGATATGTCAACGAATGCAAGCAATTACATGAATAGAAATGTGGGTTACACTACGATCCATTGACCATTTTAAAATGGCAGCCGCAGAATTCCAACTTCTACAGATCATCAATAGTAAACAGCGTACACATCAGCTAATGCAAAATGCCAACACACTTAATATTGTCAAAACAGACACATAAAGTCTGACTATCGTTGAAGGACATCATCGATTCAAGAACAGTCATGCAAGCAACATCATGATTCACAAAACCGTTCCAAGATGGCAGCCACAGAAACCGCATGTAAGCTTGCGCAACATCGAACTACATTACCCAAGAATCCCTGCAAATCAGGAAGCAGTGCACAAATATTAGGTCTGGTAAAACCCACGTTCAGACTATCTCGCGGCAAAACGAGAAACGGACGGAAACAATTCCGGCCTCGGGGACACCAATACACGGTAAGGCTGTGTGATGAAATGCGTGACATAACGAAAGGATTTGGATGCCGCGTAACAGGAAGACTAATGAGGTCACTTCCTTACCATTACAGGCTGCCATTGAATGCCAGCAATCTTCCAAACTTTACACCCGGCGAGAGACCTCTAAATAAGTAAGTTTCGATTTCGAGCACAACTGAATTCAGCATTGAATCTCCAGCCGAGCGCAAACTTCTACATTGAAATTCCTCCTTTACAGGGCTATCGCTTAAAAACAAAGAGTGCATACTTCTTCCACTGCTAGAAGCAAGTAAGTTTGAAGTGTGATTGTTAAAAGAAAGAATGTGTTATTTTCAATAAGAGTATAAAGGTGACTACGGGTGCATTTGTTGTTTATGTAGATTGTCCAACGTCGAGTTAACAGAGAAAAGCTTCCTTCATTGGAGGTAAGAGGCATAGGCAAATAGTGTTAGAACCATCTTTTCAAAACATCTGCTATTAGTTTCTAAAGAAATGTTTGTGTTTATTTTTTCACAGCTTCAGTCCTGAAGAGAACTTAAAATTGATCCTAAGTTTGAAATGCGTAGACCATATTTGTTGAGCCATAAGATTATAAACACGGTTTTTATTTGCTCCAAATTCATGTGAACCATCAGAATATTTGTCTGTGGTGATTTTGTGAATAATGAAAATTGTAATGTATATGTAAATAATTTGTACAGAGGTTGTGTATGTATGTGAGTGAATGACGGATGGATGAAACAGTGATGAGTATGAGAATGTTTTGGAATGTGGATAAGGTCTAATTTTATGATTATGAAAATAAATTTTTGTATGTTGAACATATATGTTGAAAAGCTAAAGTTGGTGAAAATGAACCAAACAAAGAATATAAAATGAAAAAAGAAAAAGAAAGAGATTTATTCTGTCTAACAAAGTGTGGTTGTACATGTTGTTACAATCCGCATGTACTAAAGAGTAAGAAGAGAAGTAGGGACAACAGTATTGGCATTTGTTTTGTTCTCTATCGGTAGAACCGAGGCACAAGAAATCAGTGAAACAAACGTGCAAAACACGCAAAGGGGGCAGGGTAGAAACACCCTGACCCCCTATGCCTTCTCAGGGGGTCTCACAAGGACCCCCAAGGCCCCAAGATTTATTATATATTTTTTAAAAATCACGAGATACGCTTAGGTACACGTACCCTGTAGAAAAAAAAACCTGGTCTGATTTTTTTTGCAATTAGCCCCCGGGGGGGACCAAATCCCGGGGGCATAATAAAAAGAGGGTGGGGGGCCCAATCCCCCCCACACTGCCCTGGGGACAACCAGCCCCCGGGGCAAAGTAATTATAATAGCAGGGGGCACACGGTCCCCCACAGCCCCGGGGACCACTACTCCCCGGGGCTTGCATATTCATGATGGGGAGCCTCTAAGGCCCCCGAGCACCGGAGACCAACACCCCCGGGGCTTTATTATTAAGTCTGCGGGGGGCTCATGGCCCCCCCATCCCCGGGGACCACCACCCCTGGGGCTTTTAACTAGTGGGAGGGAGGCCGTGCGGCCCTCCTCCTGGAGCCCTTGATGGCCCTGGGGACCGCCAATCCCCAGGGCCGGCTCCTGCTGTGTCCTGGGGTGCCTACCCCCGGGACACTGCTGTTTGCTATGGTAGGGCGGGAGCATAATCCCGGGGGCATAATAAAAAAAGAGTGTGGGGGGGCCCCAATCCCCCCACACTGCCCTGGAGACCGACACCCCCCGGGGCAAAGTAATTATAATAGCAGGGGGCATAAGGCCCCCGAGCCCCGGGGACCAACACACCCGGGGCTTTATTATTAAGTATGAGGGGGGCTCATGGCCCCCCGCAGCCCCGGGGACCGCAACCCCCGGGGGCTTGCATATTCATGATGGGGAGCCTCTAAGGCCCCCGAGCCCCGGGGACTGTCACCCCCTGGGGATCTATTATTAAGTATGCGGGGGGCTCACGGCCCTCCCCGCAGCCCCGGGGACCACCACCTTCGCGAGGGCACTAATATTTAAAATAGGGGGGACCCTCTCAGCCCCGGGGACCACCACCCCTGGGGCTTTTAACTAGTGGGAGGGGGCCGTGCAGCCCCCCTCCTGGAGCCCTTGATGGCCCTGAGGACCGCCAACCCCCAGGGCTGGCTCCTGCAGTGTCCCGGGGTGCCTACCCCTGGGACACTGCTGTTTGCTATGGTAGGGAGGGAGCCTCGCGGCTCCCGCCCTACCATAGCAAACTGCTTTGATTTTTTTTGGAAGAGAGAGCAGGAAACCTGTAAAAGAGTGGCAGACCTCCTCTCACCCTAATATATACTTTAAAAAAAACACACATTGAAAATAGAAACTAAAATTTTCAAATAAATGGAGATACCAATTCCAGTTACAACAACCTATTCAGTAATTCCAACATATACATCCACATCCACTCATTCACCAACAGTTCTATATAGTCACTCATACATGTACTCACTCATCATATGTACTCATACACCTATACATCCTGTTACACACTGATATTCATCCATAGAGTTACTTACACACATATTCACACTTGCAAATAAACGATCAAACATCCATTTACTTGCATATACAGCTATACACACACCACTACACTTACTTCTACGGAAACGTGCACATACTGACTCACTGAGTTTGAAACATATGTAGTTACTCATAACAATACTATTGAGACAGTCATTCACTCACTAACACACCCATACACATACTCATCCAACCATACAGTCCTGCACACATGCTGTCTTCAAAACACATACAAACAGTGAATCAGTGATTCATGCATCTGTGCACTAAGTAATACCCCCCACCAAACCATTCAGACACTCATTCTGATACTCAAAAAACCAACTAATACCCATATCAACACTCATGTAGCTACTCACCAACACATGCAGCCACTTATAGACAAAGTGAGACACTGATACAGATATTTCCATATTTAAACATTACTCGCTAATACATGTATTCACTAAGATACACTTTGTAAGTCAGTTATGCAATCTTTTTTACAAAAGAAAATCCATTTAGATACTTATTTACCCATTTATTCTTCCGTCGACCTTTAGATATGCAGATATAAAATATATTTATTTTTAAGAAAGACACACATTCACTGGATGATGTCATCAGTGATGTTCTCAGTGATGTCATTTGTAATGTCATCAGTGATGTCATCAGTGATGTCACTGACCATCTCATGAGTGATGTAATATGTGATGTCATCAGCAGTGCATGGCGGGCGCGCGAGTTATAGTTAGCTGGACTAACTATAACAGGGGAATTTCAACAGTCTTGTATGAGTGAAATGTCCAGCTAACTATAACATGTGTGAACCTATGGTTTTTTCAGTGAATAAATATATATATATATATATATATATATATATATATATATATATACGAATAACTTTGGCGTTTGTGGACGGAATCGGCTGAAATTTTCAAGAAAATGGCACATTTTGTTTCTGAGCAGCCCCTGAAAATTTGGGGGGGTTCGTCAAGGGGGGGCCGAGAAAAAAGGGGGTCCCAAAACGCGTTTTTCCTATTCATTTTTCCATAGGGCGGTTGGAATCACTTTCAGCTCGAACGGCTGAATGGATTTACACGAAACTTGGCAAAATTGTAGATATGGTTTGCCCGACATGCCTTTGCTATGTCTCAATATATGTGCTCCAGTGGATTTTGAGAAATTAACGTTTTAAAAAACAGATATATCTGTAACAGCGCTCCGGTTAGCGCTCCGGTTCGCGTACCAAGAAAGCGCTGGTGTACGTGCGCTGTATAAATAATTTTAAATAGAAATAGAAATACCTGACGCGTGACGGAACTTAGCGAAGCGAAGCTGATTGGCTCTCCGGTGTCTGTCAACATTCTAAACAGTCCGGAACGGCCGCCATCTTGTCTCTCGGTAGGATCGAGAGACAAGAGGTGGAGAAAAACGAAGGGGGAATTTAATGAAAGGGGTCAAGGTAGATCCCTCCTGACCCCCTAGGATTGATGAGGGGGATATTAAAGTGCCCCGCGGGGCAAAAAATTAAAAAAAAAAAAAAAATGTTGCGATTTTTCGCCGTAGAGGCGCGTCCCGGTACGCGAGCCGGGTAGCTTACCGGTAGCGTAACGGGAGTTCGCCATTTTGTGTTTTGGACAAATTTTATCACAAGATGGAGGAATAACAATGTGGGAAATGGGTGCAAGGGGGCACGGGAGACGTATCTTGACCCCCTAGGTTTTCTGAGGGTAGCTGAGAAGGCTCATATATGTCAGAAAAAAAATTGGATTTTTTCGCACGGTTAGCTGCCGGTACGCGAACCGGGAAGCGAAAATAAGTGAAAATTAGTGAAAAAAGGTACATTTGAAATTTTAAAAAAGTAATTATAGTTAAGGTAGCTCTGAAAAGAGCTTTTGGGTTCTGTGTAAGTTCTAGGTACTTATAAGTAGGTACCAATACACAGTCTTAAATTTTGTATGAAAACTCTGTTTCCCTCATCTGAGAAGTGCACACCATCTCCTCTGTAGATATCTTGCATGTAATATCGCAAGTTATTGTTGTAGATGGCACCCATTCCATGGTCTCTCATATAAGCTGAAACAGACTTATTTACATGCTTCCTCGCTTTCTCAATTTGTGTACAAATTTGATTGGACCACCTCCATTTCTGTCTTTGGCATATATTGTAAGCATGGGCGGAAAATCCGTTTCGCTCGCAGATTTTGCGGATTTTCGGTAAATTCGCAATCCGCGAGATTCGCGAATCTCCCGCAAAATCCGCAAATCCGCGAGCAGCGGATTTTGCTCGCACTGTTCGCGTGAGTTCGCGGCTTCCCAGTACAACTTCGCGCCCCGCGAATAAGCGCTAAATTGCAGAAATACGATCTTAGCAAAACTGAAACTACTTACCAGGTTCAAAAGTTCAGGCTCATCATTAGTAGCCATTTCCTGTAGTGCTTCCTGAGGGGCCCCTCCAGAGTTCAGTTGCCTACTTGCAACTATTATGTGACCCTGCTCTGAACCTCAGAATAGTTACACATATGCCACAAAGGTCCTGAATTACAGCTAAGGGAGACAAGCAGGAGCCAGGCTGGAAGTTCAAATCCATTAATCAGCCCCTAATTCATTATTGTCAGTTGTGGCAGGGCAGGTGTTGTAACTAATTTTGCAACAATGAAAGCACTTAGCAAGTGCAAAAGATCACTAATCAGGAAGCACTAAGGAAGCAGGTGCCAGCTAAAATATTCTGTGACACATTAATCAGCCCCAAATTAATTCAGGTCACTTGAGGCAGGGAAGGTGTGGTTTGCTTTGCCACAATAATGTACACTGACTGGACAACCAGAGGGTGCTGTGATGAAACAGAGGGTGGCATGGGTGGGCCAGAGGGTGGCATGAGTAGTCAGAGAGTGGCAGTGGTGACAGAGAGTGGCAGTGATGAAGAAGAGTGTCCCAAACAGGCTGGACACGTAGAAACAACAAGTTCGCAAAACTTGCGAGCCGACAGGTAAGTTCGCATTTGCGAAATTGTACAAAACCCTCGCGAACTGGCAGAAACCCGCGCGAACACACAAAAAAAAATCCGCAAATTCGCGAGAATTCGCGGATTTTGCGAATTGCGAGTTCGCAAATCCGCAAAATTCGCGAACGCGAGATTCGCAAAATTCGCCCATGCTTAATATATTGGAATACACCAAGGCAGTTTGAGGGAAAAGTGCCATTAATTGCTCAAAGGTGTCCTTTAAGAGCATTTCCAGACCTACCCCAGTCAAAGTGCCCAAATCATTTCCTCCACAGTGCACTATTATGAGGTCAGGGTTTGGCAAATGTAAAAAGGTTTTCACCAATGGTATCAATTGGTGACATCTCAATCCTCTTTGGCCAATCCATTTGATTTCCACATTTTGTAAATTGAGGTTGTGTAAATTTCTGTTTTCAGCATACCTGTGAGCCCAGTGAATGTAACTATGTCCAACAATCCAGACATAAAACATGGTGAGAGGAGGTTCTGCTGCAGTCAGATGAAGTGTGGGAATGAAATGGCAGTTGAAACAGTAGGAGTTTGTAAAGAAAAAAAAAATGTGGAGTTTGTGTGCTAATGATTCAGTAGCAGTGATTGGTGGATTTCCATTGCTGAAAACAGAAAGTTAGGGTGCATGGATGTGTTCTTTGAAACATGTAATTTGAATGGTTAAGAAAACATGATTTTAAGAAACATTGCAGTGGATTAGCAGGTGTACTGAGAGTTCAGAGTTCATTTGAAACATTGTTGTGTGAACTTGTAAACATGAGAGGTCTGGCAGGAGGTAGTTGCTATGGAAAAAGGCCAGAAAGGGCAGAGGGGGGAAGGGTATTGATTTGAAAAAAGTGAGGGAAGAGTTTTGATTGGGTCACATGAGAGATATGTGTGATGAATTTCAGCATTTCAGTGCCTTTGTTGGTTGCAGCCTCTGGAGTGCATACCTTTTGCTCTGGTAAAGAAAAATTGGTGTGTTTCTGAGACTGTTTTGAAATTCAAAAAGCATTTGCTAAGGTAAGAAAAAAATCATTTAATTTAGATAGAGAGTAGTATAGTTTATTGAGAAAATAAGGAAGTTAGCTGTACATTTAAAATGTTGTTTTGTGTCAAGTGTTTTCATTATTTTTTCCAAAAAGATTTTGCTTCTTTGACAAATTATAATTATAGATAATGTGAAGTATTAGTACTGACAGGGTGTGCTTGTACATAGGAGGTGTGCTGTGTTTTCAAATTATGACCAGAAAATCGTTTTTTAAGAAAAAGACATGCTTTTTACATTTATGAGAACGATAACATGGGGTGTGCTTTTTAAAATAAATATTTCACTTCCCAACATGAATATGGGACAATTATTTGCTTGTTTCTTGGTTTAAAAACTCGTTTCTTGAAGTCATTTAGGTTTCACAATATGTTTTGCAAGAGTTACATAGTCAACATGGGGGCATATTTACAAGGCTTATGAGACACATTCACGTCATTTTCCCCATTTTAAAAACGACTTTAAAGGTGGTGCAAGGTTCTTGTAAATACACCCTCATGAGTGCTTTGCAAATTTAAGTCATTTTCCCCTGGTGCATGTGCCTTGTAAATACGCCCCTATGTGTGCTAGACAATTTTAAGGTTCTTCTCCCAGGAATCTGGGAGACTAATTTCATTACATGATGTGTTTAAAAATCGTGCTAAGGTGAGAAAGGATTCCTTTAATTTAGAAGGAGATTAGTATGCTTTTTGGAGAAAATAAGGAAGCCAGCTAGGGTGTGCTTGTACATAGGAGCTGTTTTGTGTTTTGAAATTATGACCAGAAAATCGTTTTTTTTTTAAAAGAAATACTTTTCACATTTATGAGAAGGACAACAAGGGGTTTGCTTTTTTAAATAAATATTTTATTTCTCAACATGAATATGGGAGAATAAATTGCTTGTTTGATGGTTTAAAAAGTCGTTTCTTGAAGTCATTTAGGTTTCACAATATGTACTCTAGAGTTTCATAGTCACTATGATAATTATGATATACATTTAGGACTGTTTAGGGGGCATGGATATGCTGAGGCTTCTGTAATTGTCATTGGAGGAGAAGTATGTACATTGCACTGCTGCATACAGTCCTCACCTTCTGCGTACTCTTGGATATGCTAGACTATATCTGCTCAATGAGATACCTAAGCTGAGGAAACATAGGTGATGTGATTGTGAAATGAGCAAAAATATTTGCATCTTTTTCAATTAAATCACCTGTGTTTCCTAACATTACTAATCACATTGTGCTGATGAGGTTTAGGCCTGTCCAGGGAGACAGAGGAGGTCTGGTCTTTGTTGAAGTGTGCAGTGGACATGACTCACTTCATCTGTTGGCCTGCACATGTATTATGTCTTCTGTACTCTTTAGTAAGCCAAAATTTCATCTGAAACGCTGAGTAGGCCTCACCTCAAACAAACTTTTGGGACTGCCAGACCTCCCTTTTTGCTCCTAGATATTTCTTGGTTTTACCATGGCAGACAGACAATCCAGCATACTTCTGCATAGGCCACACCTTATGGTGGTGCAAGGGCCTTGTAAATACGCCCTCATGTGTGCTTGGTAATTTTAAGTCACTTCCCCCTGATGCAAGGGTCTTGTAAATACACCCTCATGTGTGCTTGGCCATTTCAAGTCACTTCTTTCTGGTGCAAGGGCCTTGTAAATACGTCCTCATGTGTGCTTGGCAATTTTAACTCACTTCCCCCTGGTGCATGGGTGTGGTAAATTTGCCCTCATGTCTGCTTGGCAATTTTAAGTCACTTCTCCCTGGTGCATGGGTGTGGTAAATACACCGTCATGTCTGCTTGGCAATTTTAAGTCACTTCCTGCTGGTGCAAGGGCCTTTTAAATACGCCCTCATGTGTGCTTGGCAATTTTAACTCACTTCCTCCTGGTGCATGGGTGTGGTAAATATGCCCTCATGTCTGCTTGGTAATTTTAAGTCATTTCCCCCTGGTGCAAGGGTGTTGTAAATACACCCTCATGTGTGCTTGGCCATTTCAAGTCACTTCTTTCTGGTGCAATGGACTTGTAAATACGCTCTCATGTGTGCTTGGCAATTTTAATTAACTTCCCTCTGTTGCATGGGTGTGGTAAATACGCCCTCATGTCTGCTTGGCAATTTTAAGTCACTTTCCCCTGGTGCAAGGTCCTTGTAAATATGCCCCCTTTGTCTATGTTGTTAAATTACTGTAGATGGAATTGACATCTAGTGTGTTAATTGTTTGCCTACTGTTATTGGTTTACTGTTTGGTATTAGTGGTTAATATCAATTTTTTAAATATTTTTCCACAGATTTAACTGAAGATCTTTAGAAAACTTTAAAAATGCCCTCAAGGCAGCGAAAACTAAAAGAAGCAAAGCGACTTACACTCCATCTTGGTAAAGATTTGGAACAGTCCTGTAATATGAAATCGTATCAAGTTGCCAAAAAAGCTCCGGGTAAGAAAATAAAATCATTTTTAAAAAAAATTTGCAGACAAGAAAAAACAGTATTGAACATGTTTTAGTGCATAAGAAGAGAGACAATTTAAAGGAAAAGGAAAGGCCCGTAAAAAAAGTTTCTGCTAGAGCAGGAGATAAGTCTGTGCAAGGCAGTAGAAGGGAAAATCAATTCAGGGACATTCGTAGGCGAATGTTCCGCAACAGGATAATTGTCAATTTGTTAAAAAACTTTAAGAAAGGCCAACAGAAAGTGACATTTTATAAGAAAAAGAAAAATGTAGAGAAAATTATTGATCAGGCTTTCGAAATTAAGCGAAAGTTATTTATTTTGGTAATCAATAGAATTAGGAAACTAAACAAGGTAATTTCTGATTTCAAATCAAATAGTAGATGGAAGAGAGTAGTTAATCGTAGTAATTTTTGTGAAGTATTCTCAGGAGAATGGATGCATAGTTCAAGTTGTGAGGCATTTTTCAATGAGGAGAGTTACTTTCAGGACAATGATTTGGTGCATGCAGTTGACACCAGTGGTCGAGCATATGAGGTAAAAGATGGTTGTCCGGTTGAAAAAGAAAAACTTGTGTCTGCAGATGCAGAAGAGGTGTTAGGTAATGAGATTTTAGGAAGACGTCCTAAGGGACCAGTCTACACCTGGAAATGTAGTGGCATTTGTAGTGTGCGACAGGATTCCATCAATTTGTTTTGTGATTTTGTACGTACATTTAATAAGAAAAGTTTAAAACAGAAAATGAAGTTGTTGCAAGAATTAGATCCTTACAGAGTGAGAGACGTAACAGGTTTGCATGGACATTCCCTGGCTTGTCTTTCCAGAAGAGTATGCCAGAGTGTTTTACATCATTTCAGGATGCTAGCAGTGCATCATAATAAAGTAAGGACATTAGTGAGAATGTTGTATTATGCTAAGAGTCCAGCAATTATGCTTAAACAATTGAGCAGTGCTCTTTTGCATGGTTCAGAACAACATGTGAAAAATATTTGTGAAGAAATTGAGTTCTGTTACTTTGCTAGTAAAGAGAACAATGTTGAGATTGACCGAGATGAAGAAGGTAATGTGGAAGACAGTGTACAGATTTATAATATAGATAAGTTTCACAAAGAAATTTCCATCTTTCAGGTGAAATCAAGTGAGAGGCCTAATTTCACTTGTGTGTGTTGTCGACGGACTTATTATAAGAATCAGACTAAGTTAGTGGATTTATATGCAAAAAGTGAAATGGAAAACAATAGTGAATGGAAGGATTTTTCTACATACTTGATGGTAGAAAATTGTTTTGATTTGGGATCGGACCAACGTATGTGTACTTATTGTTTTAACAAATTAAACCAAAACCGGATGCCTGCTAGAGCGGTTCATAATAATCTGGAATTGGTTGACATTCCTTCTGAATTGAAGGATTTAAATACTTATGAATCTATTTTGATTCAAAGTGTGCATCCTTTTCGGGCTATTGTACGAATGGAGCCAAAGACAGGGAAATTGCCTCCATCAGATTTACAGAGAGGATTAAAGGGAAGAGTTGTTTATTTGCCTTTAGATTTGAAGAAAAACATTAATAAAATTGGAGTAGAGAAAGTGGAAGAGGAACCTCTGGTTATCCTAGTTAATGGTGTTCCGACAAAGAGTAAGAAAATCTGGCAAGATTTAGTGGATGTTAGGAAAGTCAAAAAGGCAACATTGTATTTGATAAAAAACAATGAGTACTACAAGAATGTATGTGTAGCAGAAGAGGAAGTAAGTGAAGTAGAAGACAGCGAATTGTGTGCTGGACAAATTGAGAAAGTAGAAGCCTCTAAAAATGAAGAAATATATGAATATTATAGTGTTCATCCTTTGCATTCTAAGGAAGTAATGGGGAATGCTATTGAGTTGTTTCAAATGAAACAAGCCAAAGGGAGTCCCATTAGTGTTTGGGAGGAAAGTTTGGAAGTTCGGATTTTTCCACAGTTATTTCCCACAGGTCGAGAAGGACGATATGATGAGCGACCTGATCAAATTCCTGCTTCTGAATTTCCGGACTTTACAATTGTAAGCAGAAGATCCTAGGTTTCGTCAATGCATTCCCTATTTGTTTCATCTACTGTTTGAAAGTGATCTGTCAGGACTGTCTTATGCAGTGAACCACATCCTGAAAAGTGGTTTACAACTGCGAAATATCTCAGCAAGGGACTCTATGGATAAAGTCAATGTGCAAGACAGTATTTTGGATTCTCACCTGATTAATCTGATGGCATGTCAGCGTGGTACTAATGAGTATTGGTACCGTCGTCATGGTGACTTAAAATGTATGCTGAGGAACTTAGGAACTCCCACATGGTTCCTCACTCTCAGCTGTGCTGAGCATGGCTGGGAAGACTTACTTGAATTTCTACGAGAGGCAAATGGAAACATTGAAAATATTGAATTCAAGACACCCGGAGAACTGTGCTCTTTGGATCCAGTGAATATATGCAGGTACTTCAATCATAGATTTGAAGCTATGATGTCTTTCATCACGAACAAGAAAAATCCACCTCTTGGAGAGGTGTTGGATTTCTTCTGGAGAAAAGAGTATCAAGCATGAGGTGCTCCTCATATACATATGCTGCTATGGATCAAAGATGCACCCAAATTTGGAACAGATCCTGATGACTTAGTGATGAATTTCATAGAACAGTATTCTACATGTGCTGTTCCAAAGACAAAGGAAGACAAAAGTCTAAGAGAACAAGTTTTACGGTTTCAAAGCCATCGTTGTGGAAAGTACTGTCATCGTAAATGTTATGTTATGTTATAACAATTTATGATGCGCACAGCGACTCCAGCGAAGGAGCGTCCCGGCGTAAATTCAGAAACTAGAACAAGTACTATACAAAATGTCGTTTTGGATTTCCACGATTGGTGATATCTAAAGGAAGAGTGAACAATTTGATGTCTTCGCTGCGACATAATGTGACAAGGAAATCACCCAAAAATACATACAATTTGAAGAGAAACGAAGAGTCCAAGAACATCAATGACTACAACCCAGTGATTTTGTCCATGTGGAATGCTAACATGGATATACAGTTTGTGGCTGACAACTGTATGGCTGTGGCTCGGTATGTGACGTCTTACATCACAAAAAAATAAAAGACAGAACTCAAGGATATGAGGGAGGACATTTCCCATGAAAAGAGCCTCAGTAAGATGTTGTCGCATTGAGAAATCGGAGCTTATGAATAATCTGACCGGTTATCTTCAGCAAGTCTCTATGCCAAATCTAGGAGTATCATTCGGGCAAGTCTTGGTCTTGCTGCAACGCGTAATCGAGTTCTCAAACCTGTACGGGAAATTGAGTATTTGGCGGAGAAGGAGCCAAGCAGTACAGATATTTTGAAGACCAACATGTTGGATACATATTATCCAAATAGAAGCAGTCACTTGGAGAATGTTTGTCTGTATAAGGTTCTACAAAATTACATTTTCAAGAGGAACATCACAGAAGATATTGATAAAGGAGTGTATGCTGTAATTGGAAGTGAGGGATGTCTGGTCAAGCAAAAAAAATGTCTATTGGTAAATCATCGAAAATTGGATTGCGAATCTCCAGAAAGAAAAGAGTTTTTCTATTTAGCTCTTTTGCAACTTTTCAAGCCTTGGCGTGCAGAAGAGGAATTGCTTGGAGATTTCCTCTGTTACGAAAACTCTTTCAATGCAGCCAAGGAGTCCATAGAATGTCCTGTTTTCCCAAAATATCTAGAAATGTTGAATGCAGAAATCAAGCAGGAAGCAACAATAGCAGCCGAGATTGCTAGAGACAGTTCTCAGGACAGTCAGAGTTCTGTTTCATTGAGTCAGGATCCACTAGGAGGACCAGTTATTGAAAATGAAGCTGCCACTGCCATGATTGAAGTGGAAAGAGCCATGGCACATGCTCAGGAGGATGTGGTTAACTTAGAAGATTTAGAAAGACAACTTAACGTTGAGCAGAGGAAAATATATGACAAAGTTACCAACCAAATTGATCATGGATTAAGTCATGAGAAGAAACAGTGCTCATGTACGTCGTTGAAGCCTATCCGATTGTACGTGAGTGGAGAAGCAGGAACTGGAAAAAGTTTCCTCATTAAAGCAATTTCATGTTATTTGCAGAAAAGGACTGAGTCATCGCTATCTTGTGTTGTCACCGCTCCAACTGGTCTTGCAGCACATAACATTAAAGGTATTACTTTGCATCGGCTACTGATGCTGCCAGTGGAGCATGATAACAAATTACCATATCACAAGTTATCGGGAGATGCTTGTTGTGAAGTATCTAGAGTCCTGAAGAAGATGAAACTTCTTATCATTGACGAAGTAAGCATGGTTTCCAATGTCATGCTTGCCTTTGTGCATTTGAGAATGCAGGAAGTTCTTAAAACAGAGTATGATGTGTTATTTGGTGGCAAACACATCATTGTTTTCGGTGATCTTCTGCAGCTGACACCAGTGAAAGGACAACCAGTGTTTAAACTGCTTACGCATGAAGATACCAGGAAGTGCCTGAGGAACATTGGCAACGTTAACATATGGTTAAACTTCAGTTATGCTGAGCTTCGTGAAAATATGCGTCAGGCGAAGGATGAAGATTACAAGATTATTCTACAAGATGTTAGAATCTGGAAAGTGACTGAGCGTGGGAAAGAAGCTTTACATGCACGATTACTGTCAAATTTGTTTCCAGAAGAAGACGTTCTGCCAGAGAATATTTTTCATAAAATTACTGAGAAGAAATCTGGAATATGTTTGATGCCAACTCTTGCAGAATGTTCCATCTTCAACAACAAAATGTTGAATTTAGAGAACCAAGAGATTGTGAAACTGGAAGCTATTGACAGAATAGAGCATATGGGTGCAACAATTGTTTTGTCTGAGAATTTGAAATCTAAATTGGATTCATTAGAGAAGACCATATCTAAAACTTCTGGTTTTGAAAAGACTCTGAATGTGTGCTTAAATTGCCGTATCATTTTGAGAAGGAATTTACATGTTGAAAGAGGTCTGGTAAATGGATCAATGGGTAATGTTGTTGATTTTGAGAAATACAGAAATAGGGAAGGAATTGAATTTTTAAAAATTAAATTTGATGGCATTGAGGAAGTACAGCTAATTGGTAGTTGCACAGCTAGGTTTTTGCTTGTAAAAGACTTATATGTTCGCCGTAAGCAATTTCCTGTTTGCTTGGCATATGCGGTGACAATCCATAAATCACAAGGTTTAAGTGTAGACAGTGCTTTGGTGAATATTGGCAGTTCTGTGTTCAAGGAGGGTATGGCTTATGTAGCATTGCCACGAGTCAGAACTTTATCGGGTTTGTACTTGATTGAGTGTGATGTCACAAACATTTGTGCGGATCTAGATTGTGTTATGGAATACAATAGCTTAAGAAGAGAGTATGCGCCACATTTGCCTCAATATCCTTTGTTTGAGAAACGTGTGGTAGGCCAGAAACGAGGAAATGGCACTAATAGTAGGGAGGTTGTAGCAAAAAGACCAAAAGTCGATGAACCCAAAATTGTAAGCAGAAAGAAAATGAATTCTATTGAAGATGTTGTTGGTTTTCAATTTGAAAATAGTTCTGGTGTGAACTGCTATGCTAATGTAGTGGTTAATGTTGTCTTTTCTCTAGAAACTTTAAAAGAACAGATTGTGATCAATTCGGATCAAAGTTTTTGCTGTTTGTTGAATTCTGTGTTAGAGAAATGTAGTGCTGATAGAACAAGAGTAGAAAGTGTGTCTGAAATTCGAAATCTGTTAGACAAATGTTCAGGTCCAACACAATTCTCTCAAAATATTCAGCAAGATTGTCAGGAGTTTTTAATGTATATGCTTAATGTATTGCAAGATGAAGGTGTAGATGTAGATCATCTGTTTGGCCTTTCTTATCAATGGCAGCATGACTGCGAGAATTGTACGTTATCAAGTATTACTAGTGTAGACTCAGAAAGATTTATATATTTAACTTTGCCAGACACTAAATCAGTATCCTTTAATAAGCTAGTAAAAGCAGCCGATCAAAACATGGAGTGTAGCCAATGTAAGTCTGCAATGCTGTCCACATTATTTATACGAAGATATGGCCAGTATGTCATTTTAATGTTCCAACGATGTAGGCCTGATGGAACAAAATTGACAACTTTAATTAAAAATGTTGTAGCTTCTCAGTTGTCAATATCAGGAAGGACTTTTCTAACTGCAGCAATTATATATCATGAGGGTCCTTCAACAACATCAGGACATTACACAACTTATTTGAAGTCTGTAAATGGCTGGTCATTCTGCAATGATTCTGTTTTAACTTTCAAAAAAAGATTGCCTTTTCACCTTCAAAATTCTTACCTGGTGTTCTTACAACCAACATTTTAGGAAAGGAATCTCGGGATTTGTTCTGAGGAATTTCAAGAGGTTCTAATAGCTCCTACACTATATAGCCTTGTGGATAAGTGTAGCACAGAGCGAATTTTTTTTTTTTAATAAGCTAATTCAAGCAGCAGATCAAAAGAAGGAGTAGAGGTGATGTAAGTCTGTAATGCTGTCTACATTATTTATAGAAACTTATCGGTGAAATGTCATTTTACAATTCCAACTATATAAACCGGATGTAAATAAGTTGTCAAGTCTAATTAAAAATGTTTTGGCTGCTCAGTCGTCGATTTCAGGAAGAACATTTGTAACTACAGCTATTATATGACATGATGGTCCTTTAACAACTTCAAGATATTACATAGCTTATTCGAAATGTAAAAAAGGCTGGTCTTTCGGCAATGATTAGAATTTGACTATAAAGCAATGTTGCCTTTTGACTTGTTTTCAGAAGTGAGAATTTAGGGTTGTTAACTGGATTATAATGATTCTAGGTGTTGCTGTAATTTAGTGTGCTGTTTTAAATTGCTTTGTATGTCTCATTTTTCTTAAAACCATAGAGCTTATCTTTCAGAAAGTTGCGGGCAGAAAATAATAACAGCACAACAGAGTATAAGCTGTTCATAGGACATCCTTTGACGTCATGGAAAGTAAGTTACTTTTGAGGAGTTTTGATTTCTGATTATATTATATGGGTTTTTTAAACACAATCATTTTGATTGTGTTTTTTTCCCCGCTGTTATATGATGAATACCTTCAACTCACTGTTTTCAGTGAAATTTGATATATTCTGAGAACAGCAAAAATAAACCATTTAATATGTATAATTAATTCTGTACTTTGAATTGTGATTTTTAATATGTACTCATCTTGTTTCATGCTCACTCATTGTAAGAAATGGGGGTTACCCAAATCTCCAAGGGGGTAGCATGGCATCAAGCGGGCAGGCCAAACTTCGACTACATTTGAAGCATTTACGCAGTACCCACAGTCAACACACCAGGCACACCACAAAAGAGGCAGGACACCAGTTCGAGTTGGAAAAAGATACGTAGTTTAGTAGGGTTTCCGACCTGCAAGGCAAAAGAATGCAAAACAGTAGTGTCACACAGGGCGCCATATGGCGCCAGAGCCAAGTGAATAAAAGGGGGAAAATTATTTACATAGGAAGTAGTCCATGCTGAAAGAGAAAAAGGATGGAATCAAAATGTCAGAAGATCTGGGGCCAATGTGGCGGGGTCAACTCAGACTCTCATCCTTACGGGAAGGCTGTAATTGCAAAATACTACATTAGCATAGAAATACATCATGCACAATAACGCCAACCCAACCCCTGTAAGGGAAAAACATTAGGGCATCACGGCACATCATGGACAGGAACACCTGTAATAAATCAGCCCGTCTGGCCCATTAATCTGGTACATAAACAAGGACCTGGAATAACACATCAGGCCAACCCATTGACCAACATAAGGCGGAACATACATCGCCCAGCATAAATATCAGGTAGGGGCCCTTCTCATAAATCAGGAACACCTGCCAGGAATCAACTAAGCTCCCTCTACCATCAAACTAGGGGTATCAACATCGGGGTGTACACAACAGCCAACCCTCATTACCTCTAGACTCCCTTAGACATTTCCTTGCCCAGACTTCCTCTCTAACTGGGGACCTCAGGACAACCCATAAGGTAGGTACCTAAATTTGCGATGAGGGGGAATAAGACTCTCTACCCCAGAATATGCCCAAAGGGCAACCGGCTTGCTCCTGAGTTGTCTGTTAGGGCAGTTTGTGGAAGGAAAGTTAGGGCAGTTCAACAAATCTGGAGCCCAAGTCACAGGTGCCCTCCGCAAAACGGGGCACCTGACAAGGCAACACAGTCCCCGGGGCGGGCACCGACAATGTACCCCGTTACCCTTTATGTCCCCCACACAGTTAAGCGTAGGCCCCACTCACCGGGCTCTCCTCGATGGCTCCTTTGGGGTCTCCTCTGCAGGGGGGGGGGGACCAGGCACCGACAATGTGCCTCGAGTCGCGGGACCCTCCGGTGATCTGCGTGGTCAGGTGAGGCCTGGGTGAGGCTGAGGCCTCACCCAGGCCTCAGCGTTGCAACCGGGGCTCCCTCTTCACTATGGGGGCCCCACTACACCACTCCTCCTGTCTTGGGCCCTCCGCCGGGCTCCTCTCCTTACTCAGGGACCTGGGGCTCTCCACAACAGGAGACTGAGCTCTTTTCCAGGGGAAGGGGCAGGCACCGGCAATGTGCCCCGAGGCCCCTCCCTCCCTGTGGCATCACTCGGGCTTCTCTTCTCCTCTCAGGGGCCCATGGGGGGGGTCACTGCACCTCTGTGCGGCCCCAGCGGGCTTCCTTCTCTGGTCCCTTTCAGGTCGGGAGGCGGGCTGGTACCGGCAGTGTACCCCGGCCCCGCCTACCTTACCGGCCCCTCGCGTGGGGCACAGACCGGCAGGGTGGCCTCCCACTCCGGTCGCTTCTCTCGGGGCTCCCTCCTTGACACGGGGGCCCCGTAAAGGTGCTTCGCCTGGGTCCTCCCTCCCTCACGGGGACCCAGGGCTTGGTGTCGCTCCTCGCGGCCTCCTCAATCCGGGCCGCAGACCGGCGGGGTGGACTCCCGCTTCGGTCGTTCTTCACAGGGCTCCCTCCTGACCACGGGGGCCCTGCACCGAGCTTCACCGGGTCCTCCCTCCCTCACGGGGACCCGGGGCTTTTACTCCCCTTCTTCTGGCCTTCCCGGCCGCCAGCCAATCCCTGCGCGGCCTTCACAGGTCACGGCCGCGCAGGCCAATCAGTGCGCGGCGGGGGCGGGCCGATGACGAGGCCGGGCCCCCGTCATGTGATGGGGGAACCTGACGGCCTCAGGGCCTAGCGCGGCCCTTTCTTCACTTCGGCGGCCCTCTCCTCACACCGGGGGCCGCCACAACGGTATCCACAGCAGTGGGGGCCCCTTAAAGGCGGCGCCGGGCCGCGGTGGTGATTTTCACCAATTTACGACCGGCGCGAGGCAGCGCCAACACTCCTCGGGCTGCGGCGGTGAAATCAGCGGCAATAAGGGGTAGGCTCCCTTTTAATTAATTATTTATCTGTCGCTATTCTCCACAGAAAAAGGGGCGCTTTTCTCAGAGGACAGCTCCTCCCTCAGCCCACACAGTCCTCAGAGCCAACAGCACTTCGGGGGCCACACCAATCACAGGGCACAGTCCCTTGGGGGCACAATCCTCCCCAGGCAGCTCCACAGGCAGCAACAGTCTTTAGACACCCAGCGCTTAGGGGGCGATACTGCAGTTTACGCCAGTCAGCTGTCCACAGCCCTTCACCATAGGCACCTCACAACCCAGCGCTTCCAAAGGGGCCACAGCTTCCTTGGGGGCATCAACCTCCCCAAAACAGCGCTATTGCAGCACAGCATCTGGCAGCAACCCTCACAGGGGGTGAACAGTCCCACAGTCCTTCTCAGGGGCACACTCCTCACCTCCTGGGCGCTTCTTCACGCAGTGCTGGTGTGGTACCCGGTCCAACAGCGTCAGTGACCTGGGTAGGGGCCCTCCCTTGTCAGGGGCCCATGGGGACAGCAGCGGGGGGGTTTATAGGGGTGCAGGGCCCAGCTCACAGGCCCATGTGGCGGTAGCACCTCACAGCAGGTCCCCTCCCTTCCTTGTCCCAGCGCTGACTGACTTTCTGGTGGCACTTCTCCCTATTTATACCCTCCTCCCTCACAGAGCCAGCGCCTTCCGGAATGTTGGCAAATCTGGCCTAATCTGGTTCTAGGGGAGGGGGTGAGCACCCTGGGTGCCAGGCTTTCCCTCCAAAAGCTAGGGGTAGCTGGGTAATATTATCTAAACCGCTGACCTATGGCAGTCAGGTGGCACTACCCAGGGCCATGACATCCATTTTAAGACACAGTACATTTTAGTCAGGTACATTTTTAAAATGGGGATTGTTTTCTGCACACCATTTAATAACATTTAATCTCACAACAGGGCAACTCTTACCACACATGGTCCATACATATTTATTACCATGGGGGAGTCATTCAAATTAGGGGGGCAAAAAGCGAAAAATTTTGGGGGAAAAAGGCCAAGTCCAACACAACTCCCCCCCAGCCAAAAGCCAGGGTAGACTGATCAATGCCTTGATGGGCTTCCCTGCTTGGGGCGGAAAAAGGTGGATGCAGGCCTGCAACTACAGGAGCACCTGCAGTTTCTCCTCCACTCTGGAACCCAATGGTTCTCTCTCGCAACCCTCCCTTCACTAACAAAACCACCCCACTGGTGTTCCCTAGTGGGATGTTTCTCCTTCCTAGAGTGGGAGGCTCTAGCCTCAGGCTGGTAATACTCTTGGACCACTCTCTTCTCTCCAAATTGCCACTGGTCAACCCACCTGGGGTCTACACCCTCAGGCTGACCAGCCCTTAGGGGCGAGGCTCTCCTCCCCCTACTTCTCCTCCTAGGGTTCCTCCATCTCCTACGCCTGGGGACACCCTCACACAACCACTCTCTCCCCAACCTGGAGTCGAAACCCTCAGGTTGAACTGGTGACAGGGGCGAGTCCTCCCTCTCCCTGCACCCCCTCCCAGAGTTCCGCACCCTCCTACCCGGAGAAGTACCCCTGGGAGTCACTTCTGGGGGGACTCTGGTTACAGATGTCCCTCCCACCAGGGCAGGCAACTCCTTTCCCTGGCCACCCAACCCGGGGTCTGCGCCCTGTGGCTGAGCTGGTGACAGAGAAGAGACCTTCCTCCCTCTGCACCCCCTCCCAGAGTTCCGCACCCTCCCACTGGGAGTGGCACCCCTGGGAGTCAATTTGGTAGGGACCTGCATTACAGGAACCCCACCTTCCAGGTCAGGCAACCCCTGAACCTGGAACCCCAGTCCAGGATCTAAACCCTGTGACTGGTCAGACCCCCGAACCACTGGAGCTCTGATTATTGATGCTCCGGGTTCTCCTGACATAAGGAGATCCCTCCCTCTGGATGACACATCGGGACAGCCTAGACTCCCAACCTGGGGTTCTCTTAAAGAACACTCCAGGCCCGGTGACCACAGCTGGGGCACCTCGGGACACCTCCCCGTCTCACTCCCTTCAGGATCACTCCCCTCAGCCTTCCCAGACGCTCTGGCACTTACCCAGAGGTCTGCCTCCCGTGCAAGTTCCCTGGGGTCTGACAACCCGCACTGCAACAGATGGTGACGCAGTCTTGGGAAACAACTCCTCAGCATGTGCTCCCGGATAACGGCATGGCACAGCCCTTCCCAATCCTCCACTGCTCTCCTCACCACCCAATCCTCAAGTACAGTCCAACACTCCTCCTCGAACTCTCCCCAGGACTGATGGGACAGCTTTCCCCTGCCCCTGAACACTAACCCGTCCTCCTCTTCCGGGGAATCAGGCACAGTCTCCTGGGCTTCGGGAGTGGGACTCCTTGCACTGGACCTACACTCGCTGCCACCACTGGATCCCACCCTCCTCGGTGAATCCAGACTCCTAAAACCACTCTCAGGGGACAACCAGCCCACCTGAACTGATTTCTCTCTTGCAAAGGCCCTCTCTGCCTCCGCCATCCTCTCCAGCGCTAGGACTTTTTCAGTTTCTAGTCGCTGCTCTTCTACCCTCAGCTGCGCTAAGCCCTCGGCATGCCTGAGCTTTGCCAGCGCCAGCTGATACTCCCTCTCTTCTCTCCTATCTACCCACTCTTCTGGGGACAGGGAAAGGGATGGGGCAGTGCCCCCGGGACTGGACCCAGTGCGAGACTCCCTATCTTCGGTGTCCACCACAGCTACTGGTGTCTCTGCCCTGTTAAACTCTTCCTCCTCCTCATCGGAGAAATTACCTCCCAGGGTTCTGGATGGGGAGCCCTCTCTCTGGTCTCTAACCCACTGACCCTTTAAAACCTCGGGGGGTAGTCAGACAAGTCCCCATCAATCTCTAAGGGCTCTCCCCTCTTGAGGGCCTCATAGAGAAACAAATTTCTCCTGATGTTTCCTACTGGGGGTATCCCTCTCTCCAGGAGGAAGTCTATCACCTCCTGTTCGGTGTACTCCATTAGTTCCACCTCCTCATAAACCAACCCCATCGTGGCGAGGACTCTCGGAACACCCACAGTGGACCAAAGGGACACAATTGTCAAGCACTTTCAGGAGGAAGCAATTTAGCAAACAATCTTCCAAACAATAATCCCCACCACAAGGCTCTACTTGTGGTGTAACCTGTGGCCGCTGTGGCACTGCGTAAACACAAGTCCTATAAATCCCACCGCTGCCACCAATGTAAGAAATGGGGGTTACCCAAATCTCCAAGGGGGTAGCATGGCATCAAGCGGGCAGGCCAAACTTCGAGGACATGTGAAGCATTTACGCAGTACCCACAGTCAACACACCAGGCACACCACAAAAGAGGCAGGACACCAGTTCGCGTTGGAAAAAGATACGTAGTTTAGTAGGGTTTCCAACCTGCAAGGCAAAAGAATGCAAAACAGTAGTGTCACACAGGGCGCCATATGGCGCCAGAGCCAAGTGAATAAAAGGGGGAAAATTATTTACATAGGAAGTAGTCCATGCTGAAAGAGAAAAAGGATGGAATCAAAATGTCATAAGATCTGGGGCCAATCTGGTGGGGCCAACTCAGACTCTCATCCTTACGGGAAGGCTGTAATTGCAAAATACTGCATTAGCATAGAAATACATCATGCACAATAACGCCAACCCAACCCCTGTAAGGGAAAAACATTAGGGCATCACGGCACATCATGGACAGGAACACCTGTAATAAATCAGCCCGTCTGGCCCATTAATCTGGTACATAAACAAGGACCTGGAATAACACATCAGGCCAACCCATTGACCAACATAAGGCGGAACATACATCGCCCAGCATAAATATCAGGTAGGGGCCCTTCTCATAAATCAGGAACACCTGCCAGGAATCAACTAAGCTCCCTCTACCATCAAACTAGGGGTATCAACATCGGGGTGTACACAACAGCCAACCCTCATTACCTCTAGACTCCCTTAGACATTTCCTTGCCCAGACTTCCTCTCTAACTGGGGACCTCAGGACAACCCATAAGGTAGGTACCTAAATTTGCAATGAGGGGGAATAAGACTCTCTACCCCAGAATATGCCAAAAGGGCAACCGGCTTGCTCCTGAGTTGTCTGTTAGGGCAGTTTGTGGCAGGAAAGTTAGGGCAGTTCAACAAATCTGGAGCCCAAGTCACAGGTGCCCTCCGCAAAACGGGGCACCTGACAAGGCAACACAGTCCCCGGGGCGGGCACCGACAATGTACCCCGTTGCCCTTTATGTCCCCCACACAGGTAAGCGTAGGCCCCACTCACCGGGGTCTCCTCGATGGCTCCTTTGGGGTCTCCTCTGCAGGGGGGGGGACCAGGCACCGACAATGTGCCTCGAGTCGCGGGACCCTCCGGTGATCTGCGTGGTCACTCGGGCCCACTAGGCCTCACCCAGGCCTCGGCGTTGCAACCGGGGCTCCCTCTTCACTATGGGGGCCCCACTACACCACTCCTCCTGTCTTGGGCCCTCCGCCGGGCTCCTCTCCTTACTCAGGGACCCGGGGCTCTCCACAACAGGAGACTGAGCTCTTTTCCAGGGGAAGGGGCAGGCACCGGCAATGTGCCTCGAGGCCCACCCTCCCTGTGGCATCACTCGGGCCTCTCTTCTCCTCTCAGGGGCCCATGGGGGGGTCACTGCACCTCTGTGCGGCCCCAGCGGGCTTCCTTCTCTGGTCCCTTTCAGGTCGGGAGGCGAGCTGGTACCGGCAGTGTACCCCGGCCCCGCCTACCTTACCGGCCCCTCGCGTGGGGCACAGACTGGCGGGGTGGCCTCCCGCTCCGGTCGCTTCTCTGGGGGCTCCCTCCTTGACACGGGGGCCCCGCAACGGTGCTTCGCCTGGGTCCTCCCTCCCTCACGGGGACCCGGGGCTTTTACTCCCCTTCTTCTGGCCTTCCCGGCCGTCAGCCAATCCCTGCGCGGCCTTCACAGGTCACGGCCGCGCAGGCCAATCAGTGCGCGGCGGGGGCGGGCCCCCGTCATGTGATGGGGGAACCTGACGGCCTCAGGGCCTAGCGCGGCCCTTTCTTCACTTCGGCGGCCCTCTCCTCACACCGGGGGCCGCCACAACGGTATCCACAGCAGTGGGGGCCCCTTAAAGGCGGCGCCGGGCCGCGGTGGTGATTTTCACCAATTTACGACCGGCGCGAGGCAGCGCCAACACTCCTCGGGCTGCGGCGGTGAAATCGGCGGCAATAAGGGGTAGGCTCCCTTTTAATTAATTATATATTTATCTGTGGCTATTCTCCACAGAAAAAGGGGCACTTTTCTCAGAGGACAGCTCCTCCCTCAGCCCACACAGTCCTCAGAGCCAACAGCACTTTGGGGGCCACACCAATCACAGGGAACAGTCCCTTGGGGGCACAATCCTCCCCAGGCAGCTCCACAGGCAGCAACAGTCTTTAGACACCCAGCGCTTAGGAGGCGATACTGCAGTTTACGCCAGTCAGCTGTCCACAGCCCTTCACCATAGGCACCTCACAACCCAGCGCTTCCAAAGGGGCCACAGCTTCCTTGGGGGCATCAACCTCCCCAAAACAGCGCTATTACAGCACAGCATCTGGCAGCAACCCTCGCAGGGGGGTGAACAGTCCCACAGTCCTTCTCAGGGGCACATTCCTCACCTCCTGGGCGCTTCTTCACGCAGTGCTGGCGTGGTACCCGGTCCAACAGCGTCAGTGACCTGGGTAGGGGCCCTCCCTTGTCAGGGGCCCATGGGGACAGCAGCGGGGGGGTTTATAGGGGTGCAGGGCCCAGCTCACAGGCCCATGTGGCGGTAGCACCTCACAGCAGGTCCCCTCCCTTCCTTGTCCCAGCGCTGACTGACTTTCTGGTGGCACTTCTCCCTATTTATACCCTCCTCCCTCACAGAGCCAGCACCTTCCGGAATGTTGGCAAATCTGGCCTAATCTGGTTCTAGGGGAGGGGGTGAGCACCCTGGGTGCCAGGCTTTCCCTCCAAAAGCTAGGGGTAGCTGGGTAATATTATCTAGACCGCTGACCTATAGCAGTCAGGTGGCACTACCCAGGGCCATCGCATCCATTTTAAGACACAGTACATTTTAGTCAGGTACATTTTTAAAATGGGGATTGTTTTCTGCACACCATTTAATAACATTTAATCTCACAACAGGGCAACTCTTACCACACATGGTCCATACATATTTATTACCATGGGGGAGTCATTCAAATTAGGGGGGCAAAAAGCGAAAAATTTTGGGGGAAAAAGGCCAAGTCCAACACTCATCTTTTACTACTTTCTATCAATTTTAAAATTTTTGCTCTCTCATTCACAGATTGTAAGTATAAAAATAACACGTGACTAAGTTAACGATAATTATAAGGTAAGTGTTTAGTACTCATTCTGTTACATCTCTTTTACATTTAACTTTTATTAGTTCCACTGCTTCATTTCTTTAACCCTCAGTTTCCTGCCTTTGCTACTTCCCTCATTCCTTTTTCTATTACTTTTTTACTCTACTCTTTCCACTCCTGTTCTCAGTCCCTCTTTAAACAGTATCTCTGTGTTACTCCCTCTAACTGTCTTTCTTTTAACATTACTCTCAGTTTACTTACTCTTCTTTTTTTTAAAAAAAAAACGTTTTTGAGTTCGCTTCTGGTTCGCGTACCGGCGCGCGAACCGGGAAGCGAACTAAAAGAAATAGAGGTTGTTAGAGTGCTTAACATTCTAGCAATTTCTTATAAAGGGCAGGTAGTTCTGAAAATAACTTTTTTTTATTATTTTTGTTGTTTTATATTTTTTTTATTATTTTTCTGAACATTTTTTTTTTGTATTTTTTGAACGGTTTTATATTTTTTTTGTTTTTTTGATGGGTGGAGAAACGAAAATGATTCATAATGAAGGGCTCAACAGAAGCAACAAAAAAAAAGATAATTTATTTTCTGGGGCGTTTTGGACATTTGTGATTGTCAATTGCTTTATTGATTAAATGTATGCTACTCTCCCTGAAGCAAATCAGTTGGCCACAAAAAATGCATACGTGCTTCACATTGCCAAATTTCATTTGGATATTTGGGACCATCTCCCTCGCCTCTGGTCCCGTCACTGCCTCTTCATTGGATGTACTGGCCACACGTCGGGGGTTATCCAGCAGATCACGTACTTGTGCAGCACTGTAATTTATAGGGTGCCACCTTTCTATGTGCCGATGCATGGTATAATTGCCATAACTGTATTTCTTTTCTGTTCCTCTGGACAGTTCATTTTTACAGATCAGACAGGTAACGTACCGGGCATTTACCTTTTTTTGTCCCTGGGGAAATGTAAAAAATTGCCATATATAATTTTCTTTGACATGGGACCTCCTTGGCTGTTCAGGTAAAAACCTCCTTCTCCCTTGCTCCCCTTCCTCTTCTTCCTCTTCTTCCTCCTCTTGTTGTATGACAACCTGAGGAGGTGGTCCTCTCTTCCTAGGAGGTGGTGGTGGGGGTGCACCAGCTGCAGCTATTAATGAAGACATTTCTAAGGTATTCAAAGTAGGTCTTTCTCTCATAAAAATGAAAGTCAGAGTGAGGAAAAAAGGTGGGGCTTTCATCATTTGGGAAAAAAAAATGTTCTAAACCAATGAAAAGTGTTATTTTTAGGTCATATGACCAAGCCTTACATCATTAGGAAACCAAAAGTAAAATGAACCAATGAAAAGTTTTATGAACAAGTCACATGACCTGTTATGCTTACGTTACGCGTCCCGCTACGCACCCGGAGCGCTTCCGGGGCGCTGCGCTTCGCGCCTCTGTTCGCGTTCCGTAGCGCTTCCGGGTGCGCTAACGCGGCGCGTCATAAGACGCATTACGCGGTAACGCGATACGTCGCGCTTACGCGACGCGTCACGATGTTGCTTTCTAACGCGGTAGTTGCGCTAACGGAACGTTTACCGGTTCGCGGACCGGGTCACGGAACAAAATGAAGCTAACTGGAAGCTGCCCGGTTCGCGGACCGGCAGCGAAACAAAAAAATTAATTTAAAAAAAAATAAAAATAAAAAAAATATATTACAAAAATATAAAATATATTTTTGCATTAGAATAAGAATACATTTTCAGCTTTTGATATTTGCTATTAAAAAACCATTGAAATTCACTGAAAAAACCATAGGTTATAGACCATATATAGTTAGAAATTAGCATTTACAAAACCTTAAAAATTCACTGAAAAAACCATAGGTTATAGACCATATATAGTTAGGGATTAGCATTTACAAAACCTTATTATACTCGCACAAAACCATTGAAATTCGCATATATAGTTAGTTGCACTAACTATATATCGCGCACCCGCAATCCACTGCTGATGATGTCACATATTACATCATTCATGACATGGTCAGTGACATCACTGATGACATCACTGATGACAACATCCAGTGACTGTATGTTTCTGTAGAGTTAAAATATGTCTTACATATTGAAGAATGAGTGGATGTATAAGTGTCTGGATGAAGGATTTAGTAGGTGCATGACTGATTGTATGAGTGAGTGATTAAATGTGTTTCACTGAGTGCATGGGTTAGTGTCTAAACTGTCTTAATTTGTACATCATTATGTCTGTTGTTCTGTAAACTGCTGCATGTGTTGATCAGTAGCTATATGAGTAACTATATGGGTTATTGATTGGTTGCCCAAGTATTTGTATGGGAGACTGAGTGTGTGTGTATGGGTGGCTGGGAGGTGTGTGACTCTGTGCATAGATGTGTGAACAGTTGATTCACTAGATGTATGGGTTCAAAAGTGCATGTGGAATTAGCTGTATGGGCGGTTGACTGTGTGCATGAGTGTATTGGTGAGTGAATTGATATCTTAGTGCTACATGTCAAAGTAAGTACATATGTAAAACACAGTACATGTGAGAGTTTACATATATAAATAACTGTGCATAAAAGCCAGTGAATGTGTGAGTGGCTGTATGGATCATTGTGAACTTGTATCAGGGATTGTATAAGAGAGTAAATATGTGTTAGTATATGTTTGAATAAGTAAGGTGTGTATAACTGTATAGTTGAGGAAATGGAGGTGTGATTGATTCTTTGCATGACTGACTAGGTGTGTGAGTAACTCCATGGATGAGTGACAGTCTGTGAGTGTCTGTTTACACTGAGTGTATGTAAGGTTATATTAGAGTTTGAAGAGGTTCAACGTATTATCAGATGAATGATATCATCAGTGATGTGATCAGTAATGTCAAATGAGATACCATCAGTGATGTCATCAGTGATGTTATTTGAGATGTCATCAGTGATGTCATCAGTGATGTCACTGACCCTGTCATGAATGATGTAATATGTGACATCATCAGCAGTGGATTGCGGGTGCGGGATATATAGTTAGTGCAACTAACTATATATGCGAATTTCAATGGTTTTGTGCGAGTAAAATAAGGTTTTGTAAATGCTAATCCCTAATTATATAAGGTCTATAACCTATGGTTTTTTCAGTGAATTTTTAAGGTTTTGTAAATGCTAATTCCTAACTATATATGGTTTATAACCTATGGTTTTTTCAGTGAATATATATATATTTATATATATATACACACATATATGCACATATACATACATAGGCTTCTGTGAAAGCCGAAACGCGTATCTCTTGCCATGGGGTCGAGTGAGACCTGAGATATTAAAGAAAGCCATACCTTACATCTTCGTGTATGTGCCTTCTTCTTTGTTGGAGTGGGATGGTATTTGCATATTATTGCATTATTGTTCCTTCCTTTCCTTCCTAACGTAAAGCGCTCTGATATCCTTGGGGATCTTGTTCGCGCTATATAAAACTTTATAAATAAAGAAAGAAAGAAATATATATATATACATATATATTATGATGTGATCCTATTCTTCCAGTGGGGTAACATTGAGCCCCTTACCAAAGCACTCCCTCACCCGTTGTTTGGTAAGGATCCAGTAAGTAGGCCTTGGAGTCTGAGAGACCCTTCTGAGAGAGTCAACTGCATAAAGGGAACCTCACGCAGAGGAGATGTGGGAACGATACCACTTCCCCTGGGATCACAGCTTACCGGACGGACCTTGGACGAGGTTCTTACCGGTTTGTCCCCCTTCACCCTCCCCTTTTCATGCTCTCTCTCTCTCTCTCACCCTCCCCTACCGCTTTCCCTCTTTCATTCTTTGTCTACTTCCTCTGTCCCTATCCCCCCTCCCCTTAATCTCTCCCCTTGCCTGCTACGCAGCCTAGCCCCCTGTCCCTTGTGCCCTTTACCTAAGCACTCCTTCTCCCCTTGTTAGGGAAAGATCCAATTACTTATACTCTGGAGTTTCAGTGATCTCTCTGAGAGAGTCCACAGCACCAAGGGAGCCACTCACAGTTGAGGTATAGTATGGCACCCCTTGCCAAAGCACTCCCTCTCCCCTTGCCTTGGAGTCTCTGAAACCCCTCTGAGAGAGTCGATTGCATAAAAGCAGTCTTTCACAACGGAGTTGGGGGAATACCAGTTCCCCTGGGATCACAGCTTACTGAGCTTTGGATGCAGCTATTACTCGTCGACCGGTTTGTGCCCCCGCCACCCTACACCTCTTCGTTCATGCTGTGTCTCTCACCCTCCCCCTGCTCTTACCCTCCTTCATTCGCTGTCTACTTCCCCTGCTCCTACCCCCTCTCCAATGAATCTCTCCCCTTGGCCGCTTTTTTTCCCTTACGCATATTGTCCTTATTGCTTGTCTCGACCTAACATGTAACTATGTAGCTATGCTCTAATAACTGTGTAACCTTTGTAACAATGTAACCTGTAACTATGGTCTGATACTCATCTAAAGTGCTCTGATACCTCCGGGTCTAGCCAGCGCTACATAAAACCTTTCAAATAAATAAATTGACCTGATGAAAAGTGATACCCCCCCCATATATGGTTATGTGCTGTATTGTGTATGGAGGGTGGGTACTGAGATATGGGGGGTGGGGGGGTTGGACCAAAATCTTTAGTGTGCTTTCCCCTGTCTTTTTGCTTCTGACCTCCTGTTTTTGGCTGGGTGCCACAGTCCCTTATTAGCTAGTTTTAGGACTCCTGCTGACCGGTGCTAAATTGCAAGTTCTCCCTGTGTAATTGGTTCTCTATGATTGGCAAATTTGATTTACTAGTAAGTCCCTAGTAAAGTGCACTGTGTGTGCCCTGGGCCTGTTCTTAAAATGCTACCAGTGGGCCTGCAGCACAGATTGTGCCACCCACATGAGTAACCCTGCAAACATGTCTCAGGCATGCCACTGCAGTGTTTGTGTGTGCAGCATTAAACTGCCACCTCTACCTGGCAAGTGCAACCACTTACAGACCCAAATCTTAGCTTTTATTACATGGAAGTCACCCGTAAGGTAGGCCCAAGGCAGCCCCATGGGCAGGGTGCAGTGTATTTATAAGGTAGGACATGTGCTGGTGTGTTTTACATGTCCTAATAGTAAAATACTGCTAATTTCATATTTCAGTTCTGCAAGGACTATCTCTCCCCTAGGGTAGCATGAGGATTGCCTTGAAATATCTTTTAAGTGTAATTTCCCATTGGTAGCAAATGGAGATTTCAAGTTTGGGGTCTGAACTCACAATTTAAGCATACATCTTTTGGTGAAGAATGTTTTTAAATTGCGTGTTTGAAAATGCCACTTTCAGAAAGTGATTACAAAAGAAGAGAAAACCTGGCTGTCAATTTATCAGGCTGCTATTTATTTTAGCAGAAAAAAGCTTAGACCAATTGCATCTTAATTCTCATGGAACTGCTCTATATGATTTGTACTAATAATCTGCTGGTGTAATTTTTGTTTTGGTTAAGAATTTACATATGATTTATGATCACACGTTTTCGTTGCAGATTTGTATATGTATGCACTTCACAAGTATCATAGTTGTTGTGTAATAGATGTGTATTTGACACAGACATAAGTAAAATGTTCCACAAAATTGTTCAATATTATAAAGGATTGTGACGAAGACACAATTAACTTAAGATACTATTGGTCTAAGCTTATGTCTGCTTACATAAATAGCAGCCTGATAAATTGACAGCCATGTTTCCTCTTCTTTTGTAATTGTATTCAGTCGTCCTACCTGGCATCATTTGCATGGACAAAACCTCCTTAGGTTTTCCCACTTTCAGGAAGTGGGCATTTTCTTGCTTAACCAATCTGTGCCCCTGCCTGTCAGTTGAATCCATGTCTTGCTTAGGATGAGAGGTGGGCTGTTTGTGCATTCACTCTAGATAGTCACACAAAGGGAGCTGAGGTGTGTCTTACATATCCTGATGGGCCATCACCAGGCAGATGGCCCTACCTGAGATAGAGTGGTGGGAGGAGTTGTCACTGACACCTGACTAGGGCTGACTAGGGCTGTGATGTTCTCTCACGAAGCTGTCTCCACCCCCTTGTAATGTGTCTGAAGCTAGGTCAGGGAAGGCAGGGTCTTGTGCACGACAAAGTCCTTACTTTAACATTTGCCTTCTTCAAAGGAAGAACGGGTGTAAGTACTGGAGCTGTGACTCAAAAACTCCTGAACTGTTACTTTGCTATGCTGGCCTGCTGCTTGCTGCTTCTGTCCTAGGAGTCTGTCCTGGGAGTGGAAGGACTGGACTTTGCTTTCTACATGCTGCTTCCAAGGTTCTCCAAGGGTTTGTGTGTGCTGGCTTCCTATTAAGAAGTCTCAGGGCTATTAAAGGCTTCACCTACCAGTGTCTGGGCTCTTCAGCTGAGAGTCCTGACTTGCCAAGTGGTGCCAAATGCAGTCCCTGGGCAATTGAAAGTGAAATTTGGTGAACTGAAGCAGAAAATAAATACTGACTCACAGCGTCTGTTTTTATCAACGAGTTGCTACACACTTTGATGCATCACCATGGCCAACACTGGAGCATAGTTCCCAATAGGCTTTCACCCGAGGCCCCAACATTGTCCCAGCATGTCAGAAGAACTGCAGCTGCATGAGTTTCGAGCATTGCGTCATCAAACTCTGTCACACCACATGCTTCGTAGCTCTGGATTTTCAATACATCGACCCTGGGTGTCGATTTCTTCATCAGCGTTGCCTAGCAGTAAGGAACCGAGGACACGTTTCTGGAGATCAATGCATCACCTACTCTTCCAGTAAGGAACCGTCACATCACCTCCCCTGACAGTTAGGAACCAACACATCTACACCCGACCTAGCAGTAAGGAACCAACGCATCACCTTCCCTGGCTATAACGAATTAACGCACCGCTTTACTTTTCGGGCACTTCACCTCCCCTGTGCCTCGCACTGTCTTTGAATTTCAATGCATCCAAGGTACTTTGTGATAAAAGCGATGCATCCATAGATTCCCATGGATTACATTTGCTTTACATTTGAAAAGTGATATCTTTACTTGTATATGTTGGACTTTTATAGTTTTGGTCTTGTTTTAATCAGATAAATATTTGCTATTTGTCTAACCTGGTGTGGACTCATTTTGTAGTGTTTTCACTGTGTTGCTGTGTGTGTATGCACAATTGCTTTACACATTGCCTTTGAGATAAGCCTGACTGTTTGTGCCAAGCTACCATGGGGGTGAGCAGAGGTTATCGTGGCTGTGTAAACCTCTTAGCCTGACTAGAGTTATGGTCGCTACTTGGACAGAGTGCAAGCCATTGCCAATTAGAGACACCATTTTATTTTATTTTATTGCCAATACATGTCATTGTTAAACACATCACAATTCATATGAACATATGAATATCCCAAAAAGTACCATAAATTTGCATAAGAAAAATAGTCAGCATAGTAAGGGAATAGATAGCAAAAAACAGATATATGCACATTTAATCTGTCATTTATGAGATCTATCATCGGCCCCCAAATCATCTAGCCCAATTTGCGTCTCTGTGGGCCTTTAATAGAATATGAACAATACTCAAGATTAAAAATTTCATAAAATCTTGCTCTCCACATTTCGAAAGATGGGGTTTCCTTCTGTAACCAGGAAGAGGCTATGCAGAGTTGGGCAACCGCGGTAGCCATAAATATCAAATACCTGAATTGCTGTGTGGCTCGGCTAATCGCTGGCCCCTCCCACAGGCCCAGTAGCATCGTTGTGGGAGTACTGGTAATTTCTATGCCAGTCACCTTCGTTATTAAAACCTACATTTCCCCAACAGTTGACTTAATTTAGTGCATGTAAAAAACATATGGAGAATGTCTGCCTGAACAGCCCGCAGCAAAAACATTTGCTGTCAACGTCTCCCCCCATTTAAGTATTTTAGCCGGAGTATAATACAGATTAAAAATGGTTTTAAAGTGCTGTGCTTTCAGATTAGAAGAGATCAAAATCTCCTCCGCCATCTCAATGGATTCCTCCAGAATTTCCCCATCTTGACACAATATATTATTCCTTTTAAGATTTTGAGCCACCAAATCATCCTGTTGGGTTTCCCCAAGACAGTTATAGAGACTACCGATCCTATCTTGCCGTCTGATTGCCTCGACTAGAGAATTTTTAGTTACTACTACCTGATTCAGTTTTCTCTGCAAAAAATCTCGGATATGTAAAAGCTTAAAAAACTCAGTTTTGAAGAGAATGTACTTTCCGGTCAATGCAGAAAATGGGAGAATGCAATCTGTATCACAAAAATCTCCTACCATTGTTATCCTTTTTTGTCTCCATCTAGCCGTCATAACATTCCAAAAGATAGAGGGAAATAGCATAGATGCAGTAATACGTATATAATAACAAACCCCACCTATCCTAAAACATCTGCAAACCTATTTCCAAACTGTAAAGGCTGCCAACAGAACCTTAATGCGGGTCTTCATATAATAGGTTGGTTCAACCATCTTAAATAGACACTTCTCGGCCTCTGAACCAAGTAGCATTTGATAGATAGATGGAGACTCTGTCACATCACTAATGCCTTCGCCAGTAAGTAAAATGCAAAATTAGGGACTGCCTAGCCTCCCCGTTTTTGGGGTAAAGGCATAAATTTAATTGTTCTATGGCCTCCGTGAACAATTCAGGAATACATTTCTGAGCGTCCTGTCCTTCCAAGCCGTCTGGTATACCAAGGACTTTGACATTGTTTTGCCGGAGGCGATTCTCCAAATCCACTAACTTCGATTGTGTATCATCCTTTTGTGGCCATATTGCCTCAGTTAGAGATCTCTGAGCCTCAATTTCATCTTCCAGAGTTGAAATTTGAGCCTCAGATTCATTGATCTTCTCAGCGAGCACTGAACAGGACTTCACGACACGGCAAATGAAATTCTGTAACTTGCAGCATGCCCCTTGGGTTCTTTGACTCTCTGTCCTTGTCTCTTCTTTATGTGCCATAATACTTTTGAAAATAATAGAGAGTGAGATCTCATCAGGATTCCCCAGTGAAAATGAATAGTCCCACAGGAGTGCCCTCGTAGCTTCTGGTTGCTCAAGCAGTTCCTTTCTTAGCCGCACCATATCGGGTTCGATGTCTATATTCCCTGTGGCTTCCTTCTCAAGGTGCAGACTGCTTGATTCACTCTAGCTACTGCCTGGTGGTTATCCTCCTGAACACTGCTTTGGGACAAGCAGAGTCTCCTCTCCTGATGAATTGGAAGGGTCTGAGAGAGAGAATAAATTATCCCCAGAGTCTGTCTCTTGCAAGACATCAAGGTTAACAGGACTATCATTTGACTTATCCCAGTTCTGGTCCTTGTAGTTGCCTGTCTTGTACTTCTTAGGTCTCTTCATAGAAGGTCTCAAGGGTGTTATGTCACTTTTTGGTGCTGGCTCTGGAAGGTCATTAGCTGCTCCTATGCCAGGGGGCACAGGAACAAGCCCTGACCCCCCCACAAGAGGCCCTCCACAATTCTTCAGAACCCATTTGATCATAGAAGTCTCACCCATGTTACCTGGGTTATCTCCATTGACAGGGCTCACCGCAACTTTCTACTTGGATAGTCCAGCCTCCTCTTGCCAGCCCCGCTGAGTACCTATGCTGGCATCCCGGCAATCAGCAGTGGCGCCCATATTCTCCCTATCCATTTGGGCTAGTTGGCTCTTTCAAACTTTGCAGGTAAATAGAGCTTTGGAATAGATCTCTTTCCAAGATCAGTGCAACAGGCTTTCTCCGAAGCGTTTTCCATATTGCCGGTAGGGCCTGCCTTGCCGTGCAGCACTCCATACTGCCCTTCGCCTTCCCAGAAGTGTCGGAAGTGTCAGCTAGCCCGCACGTTTTCACTCCTCTTGCGACATTTGGAGGCATTGTGGTAGCTGGAGAGGCTGCACAGTGTTCAAGCACGCCTCACACAGATCGAAAACCAAAAGGGAGACACTAGGTGAGGTACAATTTTTAAGATGAGCGTAGAGAATAGTCTCCGTGCGCAACCCAGATCATATCCAAAGAAGATTGCTGCACCGTTGACCCTGTAGATCCACACTGAATCACAGCATACCAGGGGAGGTTTTGATCAGGATTGAGAGCTTACGTAGCTGTCTGAGCGAATGCCATCTTGCCTCAAATCAAAGATCCCATTTTTAAAATGGGTCATGACCCCTCAGGGTTCAAATGTAATGTTGCCAAATGTATTTCCACCAGCCTTATGCATATAAGCAAATGACTGTGTAGTATTAATTAGTGTGTTTGTAACAAATGTACTTCTATCGAAAAAACCCAGATTAGACAATCATTTATTGATTGTTATTATTGCATGCCAGTGAATAGTGATTATTAGCCCTATAGTAGGCTTTGGACTGCTATGCTAGGCTATCTACAGACAGTCACGCGCTACAATGGAATG
Organism: Lissotriton vulgaris; assembly: GCF_964263255.1. Classification (NCBI taxonomy): domain Eukaryota; kingdom Metazoa; phylum Chordata; class Amphibia; order Caudata; family Salamandridae; genus Lissotriton; species Lissotriton vulgaris. Next base: position 476,814,468 of record NC_141694.1, read on the forward strand.
TTTGGTTCGAAGTGAAGGAGGGTATGTGATCTCATTACTTGAGCATGCCATGCAACTAATGGACTGTTTCCTTACAAAAAAGTATTTTATTTCTAACTCTATTCAATCAAAGCAAGCTTATGACATTTATAGATGACAACACATTTCCCCCTTGAGGTAAGGGCTATAGTGTTTCAAAGGCAAATCCCTGTCCCACCTACTCCTTACAATGCGATCGGGGTTATTCCCCATTCACTGAAGGCCACATCTAGGAAATGCTCACTGTCAGGGCTTAATTCAAGAGTCCACTATGACTCTTAGCAAATAGTCAAAGTGTCTGGTCACCGTGGTCCTTTTAGTAGCAAGTCCCCTGAGGACCGGTAGTCCATACTTAGTCTTCCCTCCTCTGGCAGAGAGGAAGCGTGCTGCGTCTTTGAGGGTGTCCTGTCTGCGGGTACTCTCAAACCTCTGGTCGTACATGGGAAGTCAGTTGCAATCGGGAGGACTGGCAGTGTAGAAGCCTAATTGAAATAATATCAATCAGCACATATAATAAAGAAAATGTATTATAGAAGACAAGATAATACAAATACTTGCAGCACGGAGACACTCAGCATAACCACTGAGTGTCCAAAGAGGAGACGTTTCTGAAAGCTTTTATTGGTACAAACCACAAGAGGAAAAGCGTGACTATCCATGCAAATATATTCAGTAAAAGTACAGGATTATGACACATATCTTAAGAAATTAAGCAAAAACAGGAGCTTCCGCCCATCAATAGCCACAGCAAGTTACACAAGTATAGAATATTAGGCCAACACTGTGTGATACCTGCATGGTCTGAGGTGCTATGACTTATTACTACCCAATCGTCCTGAGTTCGTGATAACTCTGGGACTTTCCATTCTAATAAAATGTTTTAGCCTTAGTACGTTTTCATAGAAATAATTGAAATATCCAGCAGGTAGCAGGGCTTTTCCTAAATATGATGTGCTGAAACACTTGCGGCTAAGCTAGCATTCAGTGCTGATCTAATGCAATTCTTGAGCTAGCCTTGCGTTACGAGAGCAGCTTTACTTTGAGCCATGGAAAAGTACAAGCATTTGTCTGATGATTTTATGTCAACTTTGCAAGGGCCTGAAAATTTAGACTTTTGTTATCAACTAAGAAAAGATCTTTTCCACATTACCTCATCTAATACCAAATCACTAATTCGGATAATGTCTCACCACCATCTCTGTGTCTTCATAACCTGGACTTGTGGTGTTTGTGTACCTTATATTTTGACACAGAGCGTGCACAGCTGGATGCCAAAGCTGAGATGGATGCTGGGCAAACTTTGATCATTATATACAGGGTTATTAGTGCCGCTATCCCTATTACAATCACCAATACCCATTAACCCCAGCTTCCCAACCATGCCATAATTTTCTCCCACATGCTTCCTATGTTCCTTTCATGTTCATTTCCCCAAAAATGATCTTTGAGTTGTTCCCATCTCCCACCTGGCCATTAAAGCAATGTATTTCAACGTCACTAGCAAAAATTATAATGATTGATTTGATTTGATTTGATAATACACTTATATAGCGCGTACTGTCACCCTACGGGTATCCTGTTGCTTTTGACTGAAGTTACTATTATTCCTGGAACCGGAGACAATATTGCTGTCAGCACCGCTGGCCACTCCGCCCTTCTTGTTCTTGGCATTGTACTGGCCATTGTCTAAAGTTCTTGCAGTTGGAAAACTTTATAGTCACTGTGTGAAGCAGTTAGTCTTTATATCCAACTAGCAGGTCTTGCGCTCCTATTGAGGCAGGCACCAGCAACACTTTCAAAAGAAACAGGTGGAGCTTCTGTTGTGTACCGTCAGAGGTCACCAGTACGTAAAATCACTGAGCACTTGAAGAAAGCATAGGGATCCTTGGAAAGGTGATATCGGGAGGCCTGGCCTGCTGTGCACACCAAGGGTCTGCCTCTTTAAAATTGATCTTGCTGTTACAGGCCTGGCCTGCTGAGAGCAAGGATCTGCCTCTTCTTTAGGTCTTACTTGCTGTTGTTTATTTTCTGGAGTGAACATTGTACCTCCAGGGTGCCTCGGATGCAGCTGGTTGCACAGGTGGAGCTTGCCCTCCTTGCTCCAGCTCTATTGCTTATTTGTTGTGTGAGCTGTGGATCCAGGATGACGCTGCTAACACTTGACGGCTGTTGAAGACCTGCTAGCCCATGCAGTGCATGTAGTTTGTTTTAAAGCTCTGATTTTATCTGTTTTAAGTTGGTCTCTCCGCTTTTAATCCTTTGTATGTATTTTAATATATCAAATTGCCGCGCTACTCACTCGCTCTCAGAAGCTCCTACTTGGCCCGTCCTGCCCCCCCTTTCCGCACACTGTCACGTAGTCTAGCGACCGGGAGGGTGTCAGCTGCTGCACAGCAGGGCTGATTGGCGGGGAGGGGGCCAGGGGTCACAGGTGCATATAATCGCATGCTGGAGCAGACACACATGCAAAGAAGATGTGCAAGCCCAGGCAGTGCATGCTTTTTGTTTTAAAGCTCTGATTTTATGTTTTAACTTGGTCTCTCCGCTTTTAATCCTTTTTGTGTATTTTAATATATCAAATTGCTGCACTACTCACTCGCTCTCAGAAGCTCCTACTTGGCCGGTCCTGACCCTCTTTCCTGCATGCTCTCATGTAGTCTAGCGACCATGAGGTTGTCAGCTGCTGCACAGTATGGCTGAAGGAGCGCCTAAGGAAAGCCCGTCTGTGCCTGTCCGCGCCCGACTGGGTCCAGGGCCCAGGACCCCTGGTCAATTTCGGGCATATACCAGTGATGAACCCCAGACCCTGCCCCTTAAAAGCTGAGACAATAACTGCACTCAAGAGAGAAGGTCTCCTTACCCCACAGAGTAGAGACACTTAGCACCACCCAGGTATACAATGTGGGCCACCCTACTCCCAGCGACATTGATTCCCTGAAATTCTCGGTCCTCAAAACGTGCTCACTACAGTAACATGCCATTGAGATCCTCACGCTCCTACAAGATGATGCCCCAGACATTCTAGCTCTGACAGAAACGTGGCTGGATGTAGACTCTGGGCCTACTCTACTGGCACCATTACCTGATTGCTATGACGCCTTCCGGCACAACAGGCCAGCGGGAATAAGAGAAGTTGGAGTGGCGCTTCTGTATAAAAATCACCTGACCATTGAAAAGGTGTCTGGAGAAAACCTAAAAGTAGCAAATATACAAACTATTAAGGTCTCCGACCTCTCATCCAGTTTAATCATTACCGCAGTATATCGTCCACCCAAATTCCTCCCTCGTTTTGTAGACCTCTTGACCGAATGTGTCGCGAATGTCCGCTCACGCTTCCAACAACTCCTGGTGGCAGGAGACTTCAACTACCAATGGGACCAACTACCTAAAGAGGCACAGGCACATCAGTTAGAGGAGACACTCTCCGCTCTTGGGCTTACCCAGCTAGTCACAACCTCCATGCATGAGTTAGGACATACCCTAGACCTGGTTTGGTCTAACCATCCCCCAGGTGACGATTCGATTCAAATAACTTTATTTCGATTCCACAAGGAAATCATAAAAGTATATATCAATTTAAAAACAAAACAATCTACCATAAAATCACAATACATATTTGCAGGATAAAAACCATACCATAGTACAGCTTAAAACTAAATACCATGAACATTCAATATCTATTTCTGATCATCAGAGCTGATCTAATAAAATTCAATACAGCATTACAGGTGTTTGCAGTTGACAGAGATAACAAGAATTCATAAGCTTCTTTGTAATAGCACGTTCCAAGAGATAATAATAATGGTCTGATAAAGGTGTTTCTTGGGACCCTATACAAAGTACAAAAGAGAAAAAGGTGGAGAGTATTTTGCGAAACCTTATTATTACAAGGGCAACAAGGTAACTTCTCCCACCAACCCCCCTGCTTTGGAAAAGCAAAGAGGAAGTGTAGGGTGCCAAGGCGAAATCTTGTAAGATAAAAGCGCCATTGCGTGTTCATAATATATGACAGATAAAAGGGTTGGACTAGCCTTCCCCGTACCCGTGATACATGATCATTTGTCTTTAAAGAACCCAGTTTAACACTATAGGCATTTTTAATAACTTCCTTAGCATCCTTACTAAGCATATCAGGATTTGTAAACATATTTCCCAACCCTATCTTATAGAGGGTCTCCCTGACATATCTTAGCCATGGGATTTCCCTGTAATGCTCGAGTTTAAGGCAATCTTGGAGGATATCTTTAGTTAATTTCAGTTCATCAGATTGCCAAACTTTAGACCATAATATTAAAGGTGCAACGTGAATAATATCGCTTACAAACTCAATTCCAACCTCTCCATGGCAAAATATGTTAGATGTGCCCGATGGGACAGATAGTAAGCGTGACATTAAGGGATATCAACCCATGTGCGTGGTCAGACCACCACCACATCAACCTTCTACTCCCACTTGCTAGATTCATTGCTCGACCCCCATAGACTGAAAATATGTTTGCTGCTGGTCAAAAAATGATTATACCCAGTCCCTAGGGGATTATTGGGTCACCCTATTGAGTATTAGATTAGGTCAACAATTGAAGGCTTGACACTAGCAAGCACCCTCAGAGACAGCCCAGTGAGGAGGCCGGAGACAGCTGATATTGATGATTGGACCAAAGCCATTTCCAACCGGCTCCTTTCCGCCATTAATAAACTAGCTCCAGTTAAAAAAATAAAAGCTGGAAACAAAGGCAAGGGAGTACTATGGTTCACGGAAGAGCTCAGGGCTGCGAAATGTTCACTTCGACACCACGAACGACAGTGGTGTAAAGTACATGAGCCACAGGCCTAGGTAGAGTATAGAATCAAAGTCGCTGCCTACAAAAAGGGGCTCCTCAGCAGGAAAGCTGAATACTATGAAAACAGGATCCTAGCAGCAACTAACAAACAGAAAGAAACATATATAATCCTGAAAGAACTAAACCAAAAACAGTCACTGGTGGCACCATCCAACCAAGAACAGTGCAATCAATTGTTATCCTATTTTTCCCCAGAAATACAGGACATCTTGACTGAGATTGACATCACTCCATTTAAGCTATCCCCCAATGAAGAGGAGATAACCCAGGGAAAGAGGGTAGCAGCGCTCTCCTCCTTCCAAACTCTTGACATTGAAACCCTCCGACATGTTGCCACAAAAATTAAATCTGGCTCACCTGCTGATCCCTGCCCCCCAAGGATTTTTAAGTTAGTCCTTCCTGAGATTAAGGAAGAAAGTCTTGCCTGGCTGAACCTCTCTCTGGAGACCAGGAAGGTTCCAAACTACTTTAAGGAAGCCAGAATAATCCCCCTGCTCAAGAAGATTGGCGCTGCTCTTCTAATATGAAAAACTACAGGCCCATCTCCCAACTTCCCTTCCGGGCCAAAATCTTAGAGCAATATGTCCTACAAACTCTATCCAGGTTTATGGAGGATCACCACCTCCTAGGAGACAGGCAGGCTGGTTTCCGAGCTCACCACAGCTCAGAATTGGTGATGCTGTCAGTGCTTGATGACATAAGGAGGGCAGCTGACAATAAGAAACCTAGTGCACTTGTTTTCCTTGACCTGTCGGCAGCATTCGACACAGTCATCCATGCCCTACTCCTATAAAGATTAAGGAACATCGGGATTGGAGGAACTATCCTACAATAGATCACCTCATTCCTGACCAACCGTACCCAAATAATTCAGATGGGCGATTGGGTCTAAGAGAGGGGGCTCATCCCCTGTGGGGTCCCACAGGGGTCGGCTCTATCACCCCTCCTATTTAAAATATATCCCAGACCCCTGATTAATGCCCTTACGGCAATGGACTGCCAAGTTTACAATTATGCGGATGACACTCAAATTATTCTGCAGATAGAAAACACCCCTCAAGCATATTCCCGGGCGAAAGACATCCTGCAATTCACGGTCCACTGGATGACAGCCAACTCACTTAAGATTAATCCAGACAAAACCGAGGTCTTGTCCCTGACTGATGTCCACAACCCCTGAATCTCCCTCTACTGGCCTCAAGAGCTGGGTGATGCTCCAGCACCAGCCCCTGTGGTTAAAAGACTGGGTGTTAAAGTGGACGCCAAGCTCTCACTGGCCAATCAAGTTTCCACAGTGTTTTGAACCTGTGTGGGCCTACTCAGGCTAATGAGGAGACTCTCCCTTATCCTCTCTTTTCCACCATGAGAACAGTCGTAGCCGCCATGATCTTGGCTTGCCTCGACTATGGTAACTCGCTATACATCGGATTGCCAGACTCACTAATGGGAAAACTACAGATAGTGATGAATTACGCTGCCAGGCTAATTTTCAAATTACCAAGGCGCATGCGAGCTTCACCCGTTCTGCAACAACTCCACTGGCTGCCCATAAAGCAGAGGGCCAAATTTAAGGGCCTTTGTATTGCTCACAAAGCTTTCTATGGTCGGGCACCCACCTACATTAAACAACGACTTGAGAAATGCGTCCCAGGCCGCTTGCTAAGGTCCTCCAGGGAGGGCCTTTTAAAATGCCCACGTTTTAACTACGCCACCAAGGCTGGCCAAACTTTCTCAGTCCTCTTACCCACACTCTGAAACAAGCTGCTTAGTCAACTATGCATAGAACGTTGCCTCCTCCCTTTTAGAAAAAAACTGGAAACCATTCTTTTTTCAGATGCTTGGGCCTAACTGGATCACACTTCTCTGGAACTGACGGATGTCTTCTTGAAGCGCTTAGAGACCTTCCAGTATTCTGCGCTATACAAATCAAAATTAACAATAACAATCAGGAGAATCTGGTAAGGGCCTTTCCACCCTTGCTGGAGGCAGTGTCGTCTGGTGTGGGCTTTTATCCAAACTCACTCACCTTGCTGCAGGCATGGTGGGGTCGCTGCTACTGGAAGGGCCTGCAGAACCTGGCTATGAAGATAACACAATGTCTAGTTTGCTTTCTTACAGGAGTATAAAAGCAAATTGTCTGCTATTGAAAGTCTGGCAGTGGACATGTGGCCTGTAATGTTCATTGGGTGGGCAAACAAAATCTCATGGGGGCTTAACTTGGTCACTCTGTCTTGTGCACTCCTCATTGCTAACAGAACCAATGGCAGTGTGTCTACCCAAGATAGTTCAGTAGAAGTTCTTTCAAAAAGGCATTGAGCAGCAGTCTGTGCATCACAGGTTTTTTTGGGGGGATAGGCCTGAGTCCATTTGCTAAACATACACACTATTATCAACACACACTTGTACTTCGTAGTGGGAGCATGGCAATGAAGTCCATCTGGAGACTCTTAAAGGGTCCTTGGGGTGGTGGATAGTGGCCAGGTGCAGTTGGTGTACCCTCTTCAGTATTGTATTGTGCATAAACAATACATTTCTTACAAAGTCTTTCCGCTATCGGACGGAACTTGGAGTTGTATCAACACTGTGAAATCAAGCAGATCATGCCATCTTGGCCAATATGTGAGGTACGATGGAAGAGACATGCCATACAGGAGAGCATTGATGAGTGCAAACATATTTTACTATTCGTTCCTGTCCATAACCCCTCTTTTGTATGCACACACCCTCCTTTTCTTGTTAATCTTGCCCCCCTCCAGTACACCTTTGTAAGAACTTTGCAGTGAGCCTGTGTTATTGCTGATGCATGAACCATGAACAACTATATATCCATCTGCATCGGGGAAGGGTGTCTCTCTTAAATCAGGTCAAACCTTTATGTACTTATCTGTGTCTAGCACCCATGTGCTAATCTTTACCAAACACTCCCTGTCTATGACCCATTGCTAGGTGTAAAATCAGTAGGGGAGCAATGTGTGGGCATAACTGTCAGTAATGTGGAACACATTTGCACCAGTGGAGATTCTTAACCAGACATGAGAGGGTGGAAACGATATCATTGAGCACATGCATGCAAAGATTTCGAAAACAGGACAACCTATTACACCGTGTAGGGGGACGAAGGAAAGAACCTAAAAAATATAATGTCAACCCTGTACAAGGCTTTAAAAAATCCATTATCTCCAAAAGCCAAAGAAGAATTAAAATATTGCACTGTAGCTTGTCCCAACAGCAAACACAGATGTAAATCTCTGTCACAGTAACACCTTTGGGAATCAAAATACTCATAGTTGTGAACGGTGTCAATCCCTTATACCTTGAAAAATATTTGCAATCACCCCCAAAGATTGCATCTGTATACTAAGAGACATGTTAAATCCATAAACATTGTATCCTGAAAACATTATAATATGAAGCACAGTTATTCAATGCAAATTATCCTTCTGCATTGGCATATACTCTTTACTAAACATCAATATATAAACATAATATTACCACTTGGTATCCATCCTTGGTAGTCCCAGGCAAATGCACTGCATCTACATGCATTTTTGTGCACCCCCCCTTACAATCTAATCCTATATAATATTATTTTCTGCAAGTCTGAAGACCCTAGAAAAAGAAAACATTAATATGCATACACATTTTCTATTGAGATATATACATAAAATATTACTTCTACTCACACTGCTAATTAGGCAAAACCCTGCAAGAACTGAATATACCTAGTGCTAAACTATATGTGTTTTTATTGTGTGCAAAAGTTTGTAATAATACAAATCTAATATTGCCAAATCTAATTTCATGGTCACTGGGGCGTGTGTGGTAGGGCAATCTTGTGTGTGTTGTGGCGGTCTGTGGTAAGGTACGCTATTCTTCTGGACTTCTTGATGTCTTCTGCATTGCTGTACTCTGTATCACTGTATCATGTATGCTGCACAAAAGTCTAGGTATCCCTCATCCATTCACAACGCCCTTCCAAGCCTATTATTACTCACAGTTTAAAAACAACAGCCAATCAATAAGGACTTCTCTCATCGCCTGCAGCAAGCTGCATCCCAATCATGAGAGGCACTATATATGTAGTTGGGGTTATAGTGTGGAAAATGTGTCACTGTAAGACTCGCATGTATATAGGCTTCAAGGCAGCAGTGACATCGGCAGTATATCACATATTGACACAATCTTTTATCTTATTTTGCTATCGCTGTAATGAACCCGACAGCCCTCACATTCCTTTATTTTCTGTACATACTGCAGCCTGTCACTTCTTCCTATACTCATCAAGGGTTGTAGGGTGGACCCTAGAAGCTAATTGTACTTATGTCTCTCTCGCACCACTGAGCAGCTGTGGTCCGTGCAGGTAACAGCGGTGGGGCGGGGTTGGGGGGATTCCTATGGACGATAACCAGGGAAAATTAAATATTTATTTAATTTTCCCTCTGCATCATCCCAGGAAATCCTCCCCCACTTGGCCCCAAAGGCCCAGCACTATTACCTGCACAGACCGCTGCTGCAACTGAGACCAGGGAGGTCTGGGACAAAGGTCTGAGGTGCTTTGCAAGTACGACCAATACCCTAACCATAGAACTAGCCTGCAATGAACCTAGCACAGTGCCTTTAATGCCAGCAGGGTAGCTTTTAGGATAGAGGGTGTCTGGTGTACCAGTGGCCTAACGTTACCAAATTGTTTGTGTGCTCCTGGGTATTTCATTTCCTTCCTATCATTTTCCCCTTTATTATCACATACAAGAAAACCTCAAAATATAGGACTTAGTAACTTAGCAACTGACACCATCTTTCTGTATAATGGGAACCCAGGCCACCCGGATCATTCGTCTCTTAGCTCAATACTCACATTGTTGTCATGGTAGGGATAATAGTTAATATGTTCAAATGCATACTGTAAAAACTAGCACTTGAAACAGGGACAATACTTATCAATGCACGGAAATAACCTGATGTACAAAAAAGACACATTTCTGCATGTTCCTGAAATACACCGTGAACTTGGACAACTTTACAAGACTGTCTTTAACACTTCTGCTGTGGACTGTTATTCTGAAAGTGATGCTGGGAAGGGCACTTTGGCTACCTCCCTTCAATGACATAACATGACCTTTAAGCAAATGTTTGCCTCCTTATGTTAACTTATTTCTTATTCCAGCATCGAGTCGTCCGAATAAACAGCACCCTGCTGCTGCTTTTCAGGGGCCCAGATGTGGCCAGCAGGAGGGCCATATGTGGCCCCCCCAGGCACCAGTTTCAAGATCTCGGTGGGCGTCGGCTCTTCACAAATGCTTGCAGTTATTTCTCGTATAAAACTTGCCCCCTGCTTTTTAATTAAGTAGCAATTACGCAATGCAATCTCTTTTTACTTAAAACAACAAATGTGTCCTGTTGTAATGTACTCTGGGAGATAGGGGAAACAGAGTTTACAACGTTGTCTCCACAACACGGTAACTTTACAACGCGGTCTTTACAACGACCGCATTGTTACCACGTGTGCCTTTACATCACAAGTCGTATCAACAACTTGCTGTAGGTGGCGTGCAATACCAGGGAATGTGTTGGATTTTAAATCCAACACCTTCCCTGCTGTTGCACAAACTGGAGTAGGAATAGTAATTAATACTATTCCTAAATCCAGCGCTTCCCCTACAGCAAGTTGTTGATACAAATTGCGATGTAATGGCACACGTGGTAACAAAGCGATCGTTGTAACAACCGCATTGTAAAGGCATGCATTGCAACGTCACATATTCGGGAGATTGTTGTCAGAGGGTGGGGGACCTTGAAATGTCATTGCTCTGGCCCTTACTCATTGTGTTACCCTCCATTCCAGACATGAAAGGCAATATCAGCTGACAACAAATGTAGCATGAAACAAAACATTTAACAACAAGGGGTGGTGATGGACAGAGTTTCTGAATTAAGCAGAATACTCTCACCCAGTCAAGAGATCAGGGCTAGATCTAACACCGTTTTTTAGCTCACTGCACCATCCCAGTTCAGAACCTGGCTATATGCAAATTAGTCTGTTCCTGTCCCAGTGCATGATGGGAACAGGGAAAACCAAACTACCAAGCCAATTCTTACACTGGGAAGGAAACAAGCTTCCAGGGACCGGTTTCTGGCATTTCAGCCGTCGTCGGCCCGGCTTGCTTGAATCCTGATGGTGCAATGAGCAAGGGACTCACATCTGAGTATACCCTTCCACGCTTAGGGTGGACAAAATATTCAACAGCAAGGGGTGGTGATGGACAGAGTTTCTGAATTAAGCAGAATACTGTCACCCAGTCAAGAGATCAGGGCTAGATCCAACACCGTTTGTTAGCTCACTGCACCATCCCAGTTCAGAACCTGGCTATATGCAAATTAGTCTGTTCCTGTCCCAGTGCATGATGGGAACAGGGCAAACCAAACTACCAAGCCAATTCTTACACTGGGAAGGAAACAAGCTTCCGGGGACCGGTTTCTGGCATTTCAGCCGTCGTCGGCCCGGTGATGGATCAAGCCCTGATCTTTGGACTGGGTAAGAGTGGTCTGCTTAATTCAGACACTCTGTTCATCACCACCCCCTTTTCTGAATCGTTTTTAGCCACTATAGGTGTGGCAGGGTATACTCAGACATGAGTTCCTTTCTCACTGCACCATCAGGATTCAAGCAAGCCGGGCCGAAGACGGCTGAAATGCCAGAAACCGGTCCCCGGTAGCTTGTCTCCTTTCTGGTGAAGAATTGGCTTGGTAGTTTAGTCTGCCCTGTTCCCATGATGCACTGGGCCAGGGACAGACTGATTTGCATATAGCCAGGTTCTGAGCTGGGATGGTGCAGTGAGATAAATAACGGTGAGGGATCAAGCCCTGATCTTTGGACTGGGTAAGAGTGGTCTGCTTAATTCAGACACTCTGTTCATCACCACCCCCTTTTCTGAATCGTTTTTGGCCACTATAGGTGTGGCAGGGTATACTCAGACATGAGTCCCTTTCTCACTGCACCATCAGGATTCAAGCAAGCCGGGCCGAAGACGGCTGAAATGCCAGAAACCGGTCCCCGGTAGCTTGTCTCCTTTCTGGTGAAGAATTGGCTTGGTAGTTTAGTCTGCCCTGTTCCCATGATGCACTGGGCCAGGGACAGACTGATTTGCATACAGCCAGGTTCTGAGCTGGGATGGTGCAGTGAGATAAATAACGGTGATGGATCAAGTCCTGATCTTTGGACTGGGTAAGAGTGGTCTGCTTAATTCAGACACTCTGTTCATCACCACCCCCTTTTCTGAATCGTTTTTGGCCACTATAGGTGTGGCAGGGTATACTCAGACATGAGTCCCTTTCTCACTGCACCATCAGGATTCAAGCAAGCCGGGCCGAAGACGGCTGAAATGACAGAAACCGGTCCCCGGTAGCTTGTCTCCTTTCTGGTGAAGAATTGGCTTGGTAGCTTAGTCTTCCCTGTTCCCATGATGCACTGGGCCAGGGACAGACTGATTTGCATATAGCCAGGTTCTGAGCTGGGATGGTGCAGTGAGCTAAATAACGGTGATGGATCAAGCCCTGATCTTTGGACTGGGTAAGAGTGGTCTGCTTAATTCAGACACTCTGTTCATCACCACCCCCTTTTCTGAATCGTTTTTGGCCACTATAGGTGTGGCAGGGTATACTCAGACATGAGTCCCTTTCTCACTGCACCATCACGATTCAAGCAAGCCGGGCCGAAGACGGCTGAAATGCCAGAAACCGGTCCCCGGTAGCTTGTCTCCTTTCTGGTGAAGAATTGGCTTGGTAGTTTAGTCTGCCCTGTTCCCATGATGCACTGGGCCAGGGACAGACTGATTTGCATATAGCCAGGTTCTGAGCTGGGATGGTGCAGTGAGATAAATAACGGTGATGGATCAAGCCCTGATCTTTGGACTGGGTAAGAGTGGTCTGCTTAATTCAGACACTCTGTTCATCACCACCCCCTTTTCTGAATCATGAAACAAAACAGACACGTACGAAAAACAAACATCTCTCCGACGTTCTTGCATCTTAAAATAAAAAAGTTAGGAAACAAACTTCTGCACCAAAATATAAATAATAACACTTTTCTTCGCCTATTGTTTATGAACTTTAAACAAACTACAAATTGTAAGCATATTTAATCATCGTTTATTAATATACATTCAAGTATTTCAATTCTTTTCCATTTTCCGCTGCAGAGAACACATGTTTAAATTGACTGAGTGTTCTAGTTCCCTTCATAATCACAGGAAACTGTTGTGCTATGCAGTTTGGTCGTCGCTCAATTCTTTATGAGGCCTTGCGTCAGTTTTGCGCCGCCGGTGCGTCACTTTTTGTGACGCACCAGCGGCGTACAAAGTGCGCCTTGTTGCGCCATATTTAAAAAGTGACGCATCTAGGTAGATGTGTCACTTTTTAAACCCCTGCGCCACATTATACCTGCGTCAGGTATAATGTATGCAGAGGGGGCGTTCCCCCGCAAAAAGCCTCGTAATAGTGACGCCGTGAAATCTATGAGATTTCACTGCGTCACTTTTAGGATGCTGTTGCGTCAAAATCTTGCGCCTGCCTCACAGCAGGCGTAAGACTGATGCAAGCCCTTTCACATGGGGATTTCCCCATGTGAAAGGACGCATTGCTGGAGTTGCGGCACTTTTGTGACACACTCCAGCAATGCGTCACTTTTGCGCTTACAGATGCGTCAGAAATACTGACGTATCTGTAAGTCCTTGCGACATGATCCGTCATACATTAAATATGACGCATCATTGGTGTCGCAAGGAGTGCGCAGTGAAAAGTGACGCATCGCTGTTTTCACGTAGCGATGCGTCACTTTTCATAAATGAGGCCCCCAGAGTCTGTGGCCAGCCAGGAGCGTTAATTCTTCAACATACCATAATATCAAAGGCCTTACTGGGCAGAACATTTCTCAGTAACTATTGTCCTTTACTCTTTTCACTTTTCACTCTATGAAATTATCAGATGTGCTAGGTGTCTCAGGAGCAGTCTGAAACACTCTTTCCAGTGTATTGTTGTACTATAGAAGCTGGAAATCTGATGTGGCCAGCTCAACATGCAGTAACTGAGATACGATCACCCCTGTTTTCAAATCTGGCGGCCTTTGAAAATTTGGTGCAGCCAGAGCATATTCCATTCCATCAATTTGTCTTCCTTCTTCTCTCCAGAGGTCTGTGCACTTGAAATCGGGAGATAGGAATAGGCAACTTTCAACAATGCCTCCCCACTAAAGTTGTGTTATTACCTGTTACAACTATGACAACAGTGCCATATTATGTCTGTCTGTGGGTGGGTAGAAACTGTAGGTCTAGTCTGTTGTAGTAACTGTCACAAATCTGACATGTCAAGTTGGGCTGGGTTATTACTTTTCAAACCTCTCCTTATTGCACCTGGCATTGTGTGTTAGCAGCTGACCCTACACATCAGCTAAAAATGTTCAGACATCCTTCATTACAGTGACACAGAAGGAAGTCGGTAGACTAGCTCCACCGTTATTACCCGGGGGAAGGAGAAAGGAAAACAGATCACATTCAGTATTACACTCGGCCTTACATTAACCTGCATGTCTGTTAATTTAAAGCAGAGGGCGATCAACCAGGCAAGACGACAGGTCAGCTACTACAAGTTCACTATGAAGCATTCACAAGTGAGAATGAAATAGAAAAGTGGCTAAAAATACTCATACAGGCACCCCTGTGCAGCCAGAAGAAAGGAGAAAGAAAAGCAATAAAGAAGACCATATATGAATTCCCTTATGGGGTACCATTCAGAGTTTTATAACGATAATGGTGAACTCTGCTTACAATCCTTACATACACATTGAATACAGACTGGGGAATGCTATCCCTGCACTGTATTTTATTGCACACTATACCGGCCATAGAACACTGGGTGTATCAAGTGACATTAATATTACCACACATGCATGTGGTCATCTGTCCAATACAAAATAAACGGCAGAAGGTCTGCTAGTCAATTTTTCATTCAGTATAAACATAGCATTGTGGCATTTCAAAGTAACATTTATACAGGGTGGCTGATAATCAGTCAGTTGACATCTAACAGCATATGAAAGGTCAATCGCTACGTTCTAAGATTCTCAATGAATCCCATTACATCATGTAACAATCAAAGACAACATATAAAAAATAAAAGCACTTTAAATAAATGCATACAATACAATAACAGCACTTCAAATGAATGCATATAATACAATACCAATCCCTTCTTGTTAAGAATAGGTAGACACCTATTCACATCTGGAGACCAACCTCGGTGTCCAGCAGGAGGTAGTGTCCCAGAGCTGACCACCCTCTTGCTACACCATAGTGGGTTGTCACAAAAGAAAACGGCACCAAAGTATTTGTTGCAACAAACAGGAGGAAGCACCAGTGCCAAACCGGGAGCAATTCCTGCATCAACCCTAAACCTGGGGAACACTACCTGATATCTCTACAACGCAAAACAAAACCTGCTACCACCCACAATCTGAGGAGGGGAAACCTCCAGCACTCACCTATCCGGAAATGTGCACCAACCTCTTGTGCTACTCACAGCTGAACCCTTCGGCCCCTGGCTGGAGAGTCTCTGCTTGCAAGACAGGCAACTGCAGTACTTCACCCTCTATGACCTACCGGCAGTCAAAGGGCTGCTTAGAATCAGAGAGTCGTTGCTGGCATGGGAAAATGCAGAATTCGTTGCCTTCTCCAGTGCCAAGGGGTGAAGGCAACAGCTCAGTCATTAAAATCAAAATTTAAATGCAGCTCAGTAAATAAGTAAACACATGGTCAGGCAGCATAGACAGAGAGAACTGTACCAGTAGTGCAAATCAGTGGGTCGTGTGACCCAACGGTCGCCCAGTGACGACGATAGCAGACAGAAAAATAGAGGAAATAAAAGAGACAACAGCACAATCAGAGGATATACATGAGAAGAAACCCAAAACTGAGACCAAAACAAACCTTCCTCCCCTTTGTAACTGGCTCACCGCCAGGGACAATCGAAGGGAAACATGCAGGGACACAGCAACTGTGTCTGCCAGAGGCTAAAGGCAACAAGATGGTTCAGCACTGGCCCAGCACCAGAAGTGTACGCCAGAGAGAGACAAGCCGGAGCAGACAACGCAAGGAGGAGGCACAGTCACCAATAGAGCCGCCATTGACAGCGTGGCGACAAACCAGTAAATACAAAACCACAGAAACAATCAGGCAAAGGAAAGAAAGGGAAGGGGCCCAGACACCCACCAGCAGGGCAACCACAGAAATCACACAATGCCAAAAAAAACAACCTCGAGGAGGGGTGAGGCAGAAAGAGAAAGAGCACACGGAAATAGGCACAACAGCCATCAAAATGGGTTCACAAACATCATCATTATTTGCTGAGAGAACCTGGAGAACATGGAGCAAGAGCAGCCCAGAGATGTGACAACTAATCAAGGCTAGTGGCAGCATCCATCCCAGAGCTGAGGGAGAGAGAGAAACTTCGAAGGCAGGGAAGCGTCGTGATCTGACCTCAGCTCGAAGGAGAAGGCAACAGCTTGTAGCAGCAGAAGTCATGCATTCCGGAGTCGCATTCTCTCACTAAATGTTGAAGCCTAATTGAAATAATAGGAATCAGCAAGTATGATAAAGAAAATGCATTATAGAAGACAAGATAATACAAATACGTGCAGCACAGAGACAGTCAGCATAGCCACCGAGTGTCTAAAGAGGAGACGTTTCTGCCAGCTTTTATATGTACAAACCACAAGAGGAAAAGGGTCACTATCCATGCAAATATATTCAGCAAAAGTACAGGATTATGACACTTCTTAAGAAATGAAGCAAAGGGGCGGCTTCCACCCATCAGTATCTTCAGCAAGTTACACAAGTATTGAATATTCGGCCAATCAGAAGAGGCCAACACTGCGTGATATAGGCATGGTCTGAGGTGGTGTGATATGTTGCTACCCAAGTGTCCTGAGTACATGACATTTCTGGGACTTTCCATTTTAATGAAATGTATTAGCCTTAGTACTTTTCCATATAAACAATTGCACTATCCAGTACGTAGCAGGGCTATTTCCTAAATATGATGTGCTGAAACACTTGCAGCTAAGCTAGCATCTTGTGCTGGTCTAAAGTAATTCTTGAGCAAGCCTTGTATTACGAGAGCAACTTTACTTTCAGCCATCTAAAAGTCCAAGCATTTGTCTGATGATTTTGTCAACTTTGCGCGGGCCCAAAAATTTAGACTTTTGGTATCAACTAAGAAAAGATGTTTTCCACAGCAGTATCCAGCAAGCGCAGGCTCTCCTCTGAGCCTACACAGTCAGCTTCGGCCACGATCAGAGGTGTTTCCATGCTCATCTTGCAAGGTAAGTTTCCATATTCCCGGGGGCGGGCGGAGGAGGGTAATTCAGCTGCTTCTGATCTTGATATCAGTGGCAAGATAAGGCACCCACTGTGTCCTCAGTCAGTCCCCAGGTCAAGTCAGTTGCAGTCCTAGTTGCTCTTCATGACACACAGATCATTACAGTTCACAGTTCTCAGGCTCTGGCCTAATCTGCAATGCACAATTGTTTTCGGTAACCCTTCTGGCATGCAGGGCTGCCATCCTACTGTCACCCAATGAGCCGGCCTTTACTGCACAGCAGTCGGCACCACAGCAGCCCTGGCATACGGGGTTGCGGCCACAGCCCCGCACAGGTTTCGCCCCTTTTAACAGGGAGTATCTTCGAAAGCGGCCCCTCCTGTCATATGGGGTTGCTAGAACCATGTTGTACAAGCTTCAACCTTACCCCAGAGCACTGATACTATGGCTATCTTCATGTAGGTCCCCTCCTGGCACACCGACTTGAATCTGCTCATTGGCAATGGCCCAACTGGTGCAGCAGCTGCCTCCTCACACCTTGCACTGGGAGTCCATTTGACAGTGTTACCCACTGGACCTCCCTCCCTCAAACACTCTCCTCTTCCTCACAGAGAACACTGATCTCTGAAAGCTGGTAGGTTCTGATGCTCCAGAGTAGATGGTCATGGTAACCCTGGGTGAGGTCTCCTCACCCAGCAAAAAGACAAGCAGTCCGTGGCCCCCAATCCTTGCCACTGGCAGAAGTCTTGCAAAGCTTCCACTTCTCACACAGCCCATCATAATGCTTGGAAGATGACAATTCGTGGGGTCTCAACATCCACTTCTTATAATCCATTTACAGACACCTGGGGCCTGATTACGATGGTTGTGGAACCGTCAACGTCAGCCTGTCAGTGGCGTTCCCACTGCCCTCGGACCATGTAAGACCACCCACCACATTAGGATGGTGGGCACATGGTCGGGGGCGGAAAGACCGTCCAACACTAATCCAAAGGGCTCAAGGAGCCTGTCGGACCATCAGAAGGTCTGTAATGCCTAAAATGGTGGTGGTGCCTGCACAGTTTCCACAAACCGTTTCATGGGGGTTAACCCGCCATGAGAAGGCTGGTGTAAAGTGACTATCGGGGCCTCTGGTGGGCCCCCCTTCCACCCTTGGCCTCCAGTATGTGCCCTGGGGGCACCGATGGTGTCCCCCTCTATATCGCTGCACCATGATGCAGCAACCGCATGGTGCCTGCCACATAGTGTAGGGATATGCAGAATGTGTAGTTTTTGTACTGTGGCATGTGCTGCAGCACACGCCACAAAACATAAGATACACATTGCAACTGCCTTATAGGTGGTAACATTGTGATTCCAATGGCGGGACTGTCAACAGATAGTCGAGCGGCCCAGTTTCTGAAGGGATGCGACTGCCATCCTAATGAGGTCCCAAATGTGATTCAGGGTCTTGGTCTTTCAAGTTTTATATTGGGGTGTTGCATCTTTTGAAATGCACACTTCTCCTTTCCCTCTTCCTATTGAAAGGCCTTCTGTCACAGGAGGAGAGACTCCAAAGCTGACAACGCACAGCCTGGGAGTGACTAGAGTTCACACCTAGATATCAGCCACAGTGATATGTGCATTAAAAGGTTAATCCTGGACTCCCATCCCCATACTTTATGATTCCCTTATCAACCCTATATCCTTCATGAGATGTGTTCAGACCCTTTCCTTGTGATCTCTCACTAAATCAAAGAGCATCATTTGAAGTGTACATGGGGCGCCACATACCTCTACATCCTCATGTCTTGACTATGCAGGCCTGGGCTTCCCAAAATTGAACCCTGAGTCCTCCATGTAATGTGCCATTGCATGCACACTTGCACTCAGTGTATGTGAATAGCACACACACTATCCAGTACGGTTACCTCAATGTACTGTGCCACCACAGACACACATACATTTACCACATACATTCAGCACACACATTCCTGTGTGCAGTGCTTAATACAGTAGCCTTTTTGTATTGTGCCACTTTCAGGGACACACAGAGCCAGAACATACATTCGCCGTGCACAGGCTGCACAACTCTGCACACTACATGTACTGTATTCCTCACAGAGACACATACACCCAGAACGTGTAGGCCTATGGCATGGAGCTCATGCATAGTTTGTGTTTGCCTTTGACAACAAAAATCTGCATATGGCGGGCGGACTGCCAGCAGCTCAAAGGTGTACCTGGAACCGCCGCCGCAAGACAATAGTAGTACCGCCAAGATCTAAATCAAGTCCTAAAATAGATGTAGGTTGGTCTGTGGAGGAGAGCTGGTGCCAGGCCTTACAGAGGTGCCCCTGCAGTTGGCCTCCCCAGGGTCCCCGCCTCCTTTCAATTGCCCTATGTAGGGAGGGTATCCGAATTCTGCGGGCCCGGTTAATCTGAAGATGAAGCAGGTATTTCCACCCAAACCCTGGTGTCACCAAAGGACCCAGCAGAGATGCAGGGAATGAGAGCTAGACTCCAGGTTCGGAGTGCAAACAAGTTGTTTGGGGCTAGAGACTTGTAGATGCAGCCCTCTTCACTCCCTCCCTTCTTCTGTGGGCACTCATCTGTTGCCCCCAATCTGAACCAGGGGAGAGGTGGCTGCTCATCTAAGCAAGAGGGAAGAGGGAGAATGAAGTGTTTCAAAGAGGGTAGGGCCCCCAATGTCGGTCCCCAGTGGGGGGCTTTAAAGATGTGTAAAGCTGATGAGGAGAGAGTACCCCCTCCCTCCCACCCAGCCATCACCCCGCCCCCCCCAGTGGGCTGGGAGACCTCATCAGTTCAGCAGGCTCAGTCAACCAGGCAGGCAGACCATGGCCATGCTAGATACGGCCAAACCTTATGTTCTAAGTCCACACTCCAGGAATCCACCCGAGGGTCCAGGCACAGGCAGAATCTCTCAGGAGGGCTGGACAAGATATGGAGCGTAGTCGTTCGGGATCGAGAATCTCCAACCATCACTGTGTGGAACTGTCTAGATCGGGAGTGCAAAAGAGGTTTATTCTGATGGCTGGTTGATTCCGGAGTACATCAGGTACATTTCTCCCATTAAATGGACAGAAGAGCAGAAGAATTTGCAGACAATGATACAGATAAAGGGAACTCCGAAGGTAGTACTCTCGGCTTAGGCATCTGACATATTGGCTTCCTTCATCAGCAGACAGCTTGTATTAAGAGGAATTCATTACTTTACTATTGAGAAGGAGTGCTTGGCAATTAAATGGGCTATGGAGGCATTGCAATATTATTTTTTGGTTCAGATCTTCCTGTTATTTGTGGACCATGCTCCTATGGTTTGGTTGGTCCAGAATAAGGACATAAATGCAAGGATTTTACAATGGTTTCAAGCATTACAAACCGTTTCCTTTCACACAAAAACAAAGAGGATAAACTGTAGACAAATGTGGATTATCCAGACATATAATAACTGAATGGCCCAATTGATTACTCCAAGAGTGAAGGTTATGTATCGAAGGACAAGAAAGGAGTCATGAGTGCCACAAAATGCCCACCAGTACCAGAAGAGATGGGAGGGCGCAAGTGGTTGAAAAGAAAGTGAGGAAAAAGAAGGAGGAGGCAAGCAAAGCACAAGAGGGAGAGGTGTGGTGCAGCAGCTAGAGTGGTTGACTCTGGAGCACGGGGATCATGGTTCGATCCCTGGTGCCGGTGACTGCTCATCTTAGCACCATGTGACTCTCGACAATAGCTCACTTAATCTCCCCGATATTCCACAGCGCCTTGAAACTTTAAGGGGTGATATGTTTGTGCTTTACAAATATGGATTATTATTATAGAGGACAGGCAGATCGACAAGGAGGAGAGTTTGAAAAGGGAGAGGCAGTGTTGGAGCTAGAGAAGGATCAAGAAGGAGAGGAAGGAGGAACTGGGTTCCTCAGTGTCCAATAAGGAGAGACAGTGACTGGGGAAGTGGTGAACAGATGGGAAATGCAGATCCAGGAGATGTGACAGTGAACCATCTGACTCTAGTGAGTGAACACGATGAACCTAGCAACCTAAAGGAGGGAGATGCTGTGGTCCCGGGCGCCACGACTCTGGGGAAGGGTTGTGGCCGTAGGCAAGTGACATGTTCAGTATTCATGGGATTTATGAGATGGTCGCATGGGGCAACTATATGATAGTCTCTCTCTAACATGGACATGGAATTGGAAATCTTGAAAGAGTTGGGTCAACCCAAGGTGAGGGCGTTGGATCTATTCTCACACGTGTGAAACGCACTTTTATTATTATTATTAAACAGATTTGTACCGGACGTAGGTGCCCCAGCAACAGAGCGTCCCAGCGCTACCTCCACATTACCCGTACGTTGTAACAGCCCGGGAGAGGGAAGAGAGTTACGCTGGGAAGAGCCAGGTCTTTATGGCTCTCCGTAAAGCTAGGTGATCTCCAAGCGCTCTAATAGCAGCCGGATGGAAATTCCAGAGTCTCGCTGCCAGAACTTTAAAAGAACAACCATCAGCTCTGGCTCTCAAAACCCTGAGGTGCATGCCAGCGCTTGGTCCGCTGACTGCAGCCAACGCATTGGGACATACGGTGTTAGCAGGTTGGATAATACCGGGGGGCTTGTTGAGTTAAGATTTTGTGGGCAACTGTTGAACTGAATTCTTTTCTCCACTGGTAGACAGTGTAGTTGTGATAGGGACCTAGATACAGAACACGTTTTCGGCAGCGCAAATAGAGTGTGGGCTGCTGCGTTTTGTATTCTCTGAAGGCGCTGAATACAGGATTTGTTGGCACCCAAATAAAGGGAATTGCCGTAATCCAATCTAGATAGGATTGTAGCCTGCACTATAATCTGCTGAACTTTGGGCTCAAAGAAAACAATTATGAGTTTTAATCCTCTCAGGAGCCCGAAGCAGGCTTCTGCGACTACTTCTGATTGTGCATCGAAGGAAAGACCTTTGTC
The DNA here is from genome assembly GCF_964263255.1 of Lissotriton vulgaris. Classification (NCBI taxonomy): domain Eukaryota; kingdom Metazoa; phylum Chordata; class Amphibia; order Caudata; family Salamandridae; genus Lissotriton; species Lissotriton vulgaris. The sequence goes on from NC_141694.1 coordinate 476,836,641, forward strand.
AAACCAAAAGCCCAGGTTTTTAACCGCAGCCTTTTTGCAGTGGTGGTAGTTTTAGTTGGTCTGGCCACCATTGTGCTGACCACATCTCACTATCTCTTCCGAACCGCAACATTTCTGACTTGCTGGCTTTAAGCTGCAAGCAGTTCGTTGTCAGCCAATTGGCTACTGCCAGCAAGTCCTCCTTAAATTTAATAAGATTGTTTTTGCAGTTCTTGGAGAAGGCGATGACCAGTTGGGTGTCGTCGGCATAGGAGACCAATGACAACCCTCTGCTTTTTGCCATCGCTGCAAAGGGTTGTACATAAATGTTAAAGAGCACAGGGCTCAGTGTAGATCCCTGTGGAACCCCTTGTCTGATCACTGAAGTCTGGGAGTGGTAGGGTTGGACAATGACCTTTAAAGTTTTACCCTCTAAGAAGGAACAAAAATAGTCCAGGGCTAAACCCTCAATCCCTATAGCCTACCGAGTAGTATTTCATGTGAGACAGTGTCAAAGCGGCACTTAAATCCAGTAGGATTAAGGCCGGGGACTTTCCTTCGTCAAAGCTACTAAGGATTTCTTCCGTCACTGCCAGCAGAGCCGACTCCGTACTGTGACTGGCTCTGAAGCCATTTTGTGAGGAATCCAGTATGGTGTTTTCCTCTATGAACTTTGTCAGAATGGTATTGACATGGGATTCAGTAACCTTGGCTAAAAAAGGAAGCTGGGAGATGGGACGGTAGTTACACGGGTCAGAGGGATCTACCGTTGCCTTCTTTAGAAGAGGTGTCACTTTAACGTGCTCCCAAGCTAATGGTAAGCACGCTGAGGCCAGGGATAAGGTAATCAATTCCCTATCCACTGGTATAATGTGGTTGCGAAATAAACAGAATTGAGCTGGTCTCAATGGATCAGCTAGGGAACCTGATTTAATTTTCAGGCATTTTGGGAGAATTATTGCTCTCTCTCTGATTTTCCCAGCAATGTACTCCACTCTTGCTCTCCGGACCAGCTTATGATAGTCTTTAATGGATTCGCGATATTTGATTATTGCTTCAATATCATACACGCGCCTCCAAGTCTGCTCAAGTTGCTTACATTTTTTCTTGGCGTTAATCAGGGATTCGTCAAACCAAGGGTTCGACTGTCCTCTTTTTTGTTCAAAATTAATTTTGGCAAGGATACAGCTATCCAGGGCTTGGGTCAACCAATCCTGAAAGCATGTATTTGCTAGCTCAACGTATGACGACAGCTGAGGAGTGTGGTTTGCCAGTATATCTGAGAATTTCTTTACCTCTAATTTGTGCCAGGGTCGTGTCCACACTGATATGGAGTGGGTCAAGACTGGCAAACCTTGCCAGCAGAAAGAAAAAGGGACAAGAAAATGGTCTGACCAAGCCAATGGGATCGGGGGCTCAGTTATTAAGGAGCCTAAGTTAGAACATATGGGATCTAGCAGATGACCTGCTACATGTGTGGTGTTTGAGACCCGTTGTACTAACTGACATGCCTCCAGGTCAGCTAAGCAATTAGCAATGCCTGTCTTGCCACTATCATCTAAGTGCAAGTTGAGCTCTCCTGAGGTAGTAAAATTAGCTGCCTTGCTAGCAAGCACAACAGCTTTATTTACTAAATCTTCCCTGAAGGCTTTAGATGGCCCTGGTGGTCAGTAAATAAGAAGTCCCGACACCGTGAGGCTGCAGTTATGGGTGATTTTAAAAAGTGAGCTTTCGTATTTTGAGATATTCTCCCCAACGAGGCTACAAGAGTATCGCTCCCTATGGATTAATGCAATTCCTCCAACTTTGATGCCGATTCTGTTTAGTTGTTTCATAACGTAGCCTTGAGGGAGTGCAAGCCAAGAATCTGCAACGGAATCCTGCATTAGCCAGGTCTCGGTCAGGAATAATTCGTCTGGGGACTTTTCTGTTAGTAGATCGAATATCTCGGCATGATTCTTTGTCAGAGACCGGCAGTTCAGGCTAAGGAACCCAACCTTTGTGGGTTTAGAGAGGGGTGTATCTGTCCCATGTGGCCTAAATTGAAATAGGCATTGTTTGCATTTGAATGAAGCGACCGTAGAAGACCGTAGAAGACCAAGCAAAATTTATACATGAGGCACCATTAATGTTGTATGACAAGAGCTCAGCGCGTGAATATTGACAGATATCTCCGGCAATCCGAGCAGAGTGTTTGGCATCTGGCGACGACCAGGTGCAGACAGGCTTGCCTTTGGAGCGCCAAAGGCACGCCTGCTGCGTGCGTCCACTGCGCGCGTCCACTGCGCGCGTCCACTGCACGCGTCCGTCAAGCCTTCTGTCTTAAGTGCTAATTAACCCCCGGAAGTAACAATGGCAAGGGGAGGAGCTATGTCCCTCCACTCAATCGGCCCGAAAAGACCGTGGCGGACCAGGGACCGTCTAATCCCTAAAGTGCGGTGAGCGGTTATACAATTGCTGACAGGTAAGTAATAAATGTAAAATTAACAATTCATGGTTTTCCAAACTTAAAAGTTGCCCCTAGCACAGTTTAAAAAGTTCAGAGTCTAACCTTCCGGTGCGCAGCTGCTATCACTGCGTGGTCGGCAAACCTTCCGTCTTAAATGCTGATTAACCTCCCGGAAGTAACAATGGCAAGGGGAGGAGCTATGTCCCTCCACTTGGCCCGAAAAGACCGTGGTGGACCGGGGACCGTCTAATCCCTAAAGTGCGGTGTGAGGTTATACAATTGCTGATAGGTACGTAATACTTTAAGGTGCAGAGAGCCATTGGTGATAGGTGCCAGAAACCTGATACTTATTCTGTTTTTCCAAGGGCTGGTACTTTCTCAGGAGATGATGAGTGAGCTTCCTGATGGTGGAGTGGATTGAAACAGGCAGGCAGAAGACAGTAAAGTCATCATTTAAAACCTTTATAACGATGCAGATGAGGGGGAGCCTCCTTCCACGCCCACTCGGCTCCCCCTCATATGCATCGGCTGTGAACCACCACAACCCTCAGAGTGGCTGCTGGGCACTCTTCCTCCGAAGAGGCATCCCCTGGAGCCAGGGCTCTATCTGGGGTCCATTCACACCCCAGAGCTTTGAAAGTCTCTGCTGATATGTCAGTGTTCACCTCGGGCTCTGCTTGAGGCCCATGGGGGTCCTCGGTGCATCCGGCGGCGCTGACGGCGGGCAGTGTTGGAATGTTTTGAAGTGGGATGCATTTCTCGTCACCGTTTCCCTTACTTTTCTTGCAATGATCCGGTTACCTTTCACATGGACGACAGCCCAGAGACTTCTTTCGTAAGGCAGTGAAACTTGCCGCTGTTCACCCGGTTTTTGAGTAGGACATGGTCACCTCTCACCAAAGTCATTGGCTGGGCCCGCCGTCGTTGGCTGACGTGAGCTTGTGCACGTAGTGGTTGCGCCTCCACTTGAGCCTCGTCGGCACGGTCAGGCACCACTGAGGATGGTGTGGAATGGAGTCAGTGATCACAAGTCCCATGAGCAGGTGTCTCGGGGCCACCCCTGTAGTAGTTTAGGGTGTTTGGCGGTAGCTCCGGGGAAATGTAAAGATCGCCAGCTCCCCAGTTTGTCGTGGGCAATGCGTATCACTTTGTTCAAGGTCCGCATAAACCTTTCTACCTCTCCGTTGGCTTGTGGCAACCTTGGGGTAATTCTCCGGTGCAGGATTCCCAATGCGGCATGGTAGGCGGCCAGCTCCTGCCCTTGAAATGGATGCCCATTATCGATTCTCGGTTCCTGGATGAGGCAGTGAGTCGCCATGATCTTCTCCAGCTTTGGGATGACTCCCGCAGCACTTGGCGAGTTGATGACCTCTACTTCTGGGTACTTGGAGTGGTCATCGATGGCCACAAACATGTGCCTCCCGTCCGGAAGACTTCCAAAAGTCCAAGCTGATGCAGGACCAGGGTTTCTTGGGCCTGGGTTTGGTTACTATCTGAGCGGGCGGGGAGCCTCTCCAGTCACCTGGCACCACTGGCATGAGCGGACTGTGGCTTCTACTAGCTCATCCATGAGGGGATACCATACCTTGGTCCATAGCCGTGATTTGGTTTTAACCATCCCCTGGTGTCCAATATGGGTCAGATGAACTATTTGGGTCGTCAGGGCTGATGGGAATACTAACCGGTGTCCTCGCAGTAGACACCCAGTGGGGTCCTCAGTGAGTTCTTCTCGGACATGATACAAACTGTCCATGATACGCTGTGCCTCCACTGTGAGTATTTTCCACTCTTCATTCGCCCTATGCCAGTTGCTGTGTTTTAGTGCTAGTTAGGCACGCTGTAGACATTCATCTTTGTCCGTCTCCACTCTTAATATGTCCATGGGGAGCGGGAGCGGGCAGGACCGGGCCGTAACACACCTAACATAGTCCTCCATATCAGCGGCATCTTCCTTTTCCTGATCAGTGGCTACTCTTGGATGATGCAATAGGTAGTCCACCGGGTTTCGGGATACGGGCTGATACTCCTCTTTGCAGTTGTGGTTCTGTAACTGCAGCATCCACTTTTCTATTCTGGGTGGCGGCTTGGTGGATGTCCCAGAGAATAGGGCCACCAGGAGCTTATGGTCAGTCACCACAGTGAGCGGTTTGCCGTACACATAGAGATGAAAATGATGGCACCCCCATTGTATAGCAATGGCCTCTTTCTCTCTCTGGGAGTACTGTTGTTCAGTGTCCATGAGGGGCGGGCTGGCGAAGGCTACCGGAGCCTAGGCTTCTTCCTTGTGGCACCGTTGCATCAATACTGCTCCCATTCCTGTTGGACCAGCGTCCACAGCAACCAATGTTGTTTTCCTCGGATCAAAGAACACAAGTGTAGGTGCATCAGAAAGGGCCTCTTTTATGTCCTGGAAAGCCTTAGCCTGTTCAGTGTCCCACTTCCAGGGGACGGAGTCCTACGCAAGTTCCCTCAAGGGCTGAATGAGCGTTGTAAGATCTTTGATGAACCGCCCACAATAGTTCACCATCCTGAGGAAGCTGCGGACCTCTGTGACATTAGTGTTGGCCGATGCATCCTTGATGTTGCGGACTATGTCAGGGTCTGGGTTTACTCCGTCGGCAGAAAAGGTATAGCCAAAGAATTGGAGTTTTCTTTTAAGGAACTCGCATTTTTCCTTGTGTAGGGTGTTGGATTTGGCCCTTTTGCCCTGAAATGTTTCGCTTTTCAGCCCCCCCCATTAGAGGATATCTCCCCCATGGTAGAGGAATGTAGAGGCCATGTGTGGTGTGAGATGTCATAATACATGTTGCGCAATGGTGTGAGCAGACTGACATTCACTATTTAAACATGTTACTTTTAAAATGGATGCCATGGCTGTGTGTTGTGCCGCCTGACAGATGGGTTAGCAGTCTAGTCATTTGTTTCCCAGCACCCCCAGATTTTGGAGGGAAGCCTGGCACCCAGGGTGCTCTACACCTCCCCCTAGACCAGTTAGAACCAGTTTCCCCAGACGCTTCTAGAAGCTTCTGGCACTGTCTGGTAGGTGGGGTGAAGGGCGTATAAATAGCAGAGCTTGGGTGCCATGTGCTCAGCCTGAGCGTGGGCCTGAATGTGATGGGACCTACTGCCAGGAGGTACCACCGCAGGAGCCTGTGTGCTGGCCCCTGTGCCCAACTGTAATCCCTCTGCGGTCCACAGGGCCAGTGAGAGCCTGCTGCTAGAGTATAGACTGCTGTATCAGGAGGAGTGCCACGTTATGGGGGATGACTGTTCCCAGGAACTGTGGCCCTGTTCTGATGAGTGCCCACTGACCGCTGATCTTGCCCAGTAGTACCTGATGCTCTCCTACCTAGCGCCTTGTGAGCACTACCACTGTGCCCTGCCTCCTGGATAGCGCTTGTAGAAGAAGAGCGCTGTACCTGTGTTGCCCTGGAGAAGAAAGGAGCGCTAAACTGGAATTGTTGGTGTGCCTCTGGCCCCCTAGCACCTTGTGAGTGCTGCACGTGGAGTACCAGGAGAGAGAGGCGCTGTTGTGTTGTCCCTGAAGCGCTAGATTTTCATTGCCTAGGAGGTGAGAGGCGCTATTTGACTGTCCCTGGAGTGTTATATTTTGCCTAGGACTTCTCCAGCCGGTTTGCAGGAGGAGAGGAGCTAGCGCCTGCAGCGCGGTGCTGCTGAAGTGCTATAACGGAACCCCCGCGTGTGAGGTTCCTTCCTGCCTGATTGCTTAAAGCGGGAGCCCACCCAGTGGTTTGTATGCCAATTTTGTGGGTGCCTACCTATGTTGACCTAATTTAGGGGTTTATTTGTTGATAACCCCTAGTCCTCTTTGTTATGTTAATCCTGTCCTAGGGTACCACACAATAAGAACATTTGGTCTCCTAGAGGCAGTTTTAAATTCCTTTCTAATTCTTTTTACCCTGTGCTGCTCACTAACCATATTTTCGGTCCACTCCCTGTAAACCACCTCAACTCCTCTTCTAGCCCAAAAGAGTTGTAGCCCACACCTGGGACCTTGTGACCCTGGTGTGAGGAGGGAACCCTATGATGGAGCATTTCATCCTTGGATGAGTGAGGGTTCTCGTCCTCACATTATTATTACATCACACTTGGTGACCTCTTATTCTTGGTTTCCACTTTCCATGACTCGATAATGTTTGAGAATGTACTTCCAGTGAGTTTACATTCAGATATGGAGTAGTACGCTCTCCCAGTGGGGCCCCTCCCTTTGATCTTTCGTGTGTATCAATGTCATATTATGATAGTCAGAAATACTGTGTGACAAATGTTGTGTTCTAAATATTATTAGGTTAAAAAAAATTGCTAACAATTATTAGGGCACAGTATTTATATCCCCGATATTCTGATACCACATTCCACAGATGTGGAATGAATACAGAGGTCATTGTGAAGTTTAGGAATATGTAGAGACCGTCATGCTACCTTATTCAACTGCGTTGCACCCAGGTATTTTTTAAGGAATCCCAGATGCCGGAGTTGTGAAATTTAATGGTGTTCATACACATTGTTATTTCCATTAATATATTATGAAAGCCCCGAATAAGAATTGGCTGGTGGCTGACTGGTCTACGAAGTCAGTGGAGGCTTTGGCCTCTGTTCCTCTGGTTTAGGACTGCCCACCGCATTTAGTGATCTCTGCATTGCTGGAAGGGATCTTGAAGACTGAGAGCAACTGGCACTGCAGCAGTTGATCTAATGGCTCCCAAGTGGGTGTCATGATTGTTGCCCCTGCTCAGTAAACATTTTTGTTTTGGATGTAGAAACACTCAAAGTTGGAATCACTAGCTCTGGCATGCAGAGAGTTTGAAATATGCTTGTGGGAGCCAGTGGGATATATCCATGCCCAAGACTGCCATGCCTCACATGGCAATCTTCGGCATTGAAATCTAATGACAATGGCCCATCCACAAGTAGGACAGAGCAATTATCTCTATGATCATGTGGTTCAGTGACAGACAGGCCACTAGGTCAAGTATTTCCACCAGGAGAACAGACTGAGAGTCCATTGACGGAAACCTAGTGTTACCCTGCCTCTAAATGTGGAGGGGGAATTGCAAGTGTGTCATTCTATGGCAGTTCACTAACTCTGTCATGCTCTAAATCAGCTACTAGCTACTGTAAGGAATTGGGTAATTTTTGTTTTTGTTGTCCTCATTATACCATGGCTACTGCATTCTGGTCCGGTTGTAAACACCCTCGATCCGTCTGTGGTCCAAGCAGATTCGGACAGTACCTTCCAAGGACACCGGACTACGCACAGGGGGTTGGGGCTGATGCCTCCAACCGCCCCAATCCATGACCTGATGTATCTAGCTTGCATGCCCATTTAACCACATTGAGCCAGGTGACTGGATTCGGAGGTTTGGGATCCAGCCAGTGTTTACACATCTCCCGTCTGGCTTGAAGAATCAAGTAAAATAATAGACCCCATTGCTTGTAGTTTAGAGCCTCTTTTTTTACCCGTATTGATTTACATCATGTACTGAGCACAGCAAAATGATTTTTAGTTTCAGAATTGGCTATACTCACTAGAATCAAAGCTTTTGATGATACTGACTCGGCTAACCGGCGAGGGCATCCCCCGGCCTCAGAGACGCAGGGATTATGCCAACGTGGCTGCGGGTTTGTTGCAGCGGTTCAGAGCAGCGCGAGCTCAGAGTGGAAGAGGCAGCACAAGTCTCTTTGCGTCGTATGTGGCGTTTCTGAGCCACTAGAGAGGAGGTTCAACTCGGATTCACTGCAAAGCGGAGCCTCAGCTGGATAGCAACAATAGAAGGTGCTGGAGGGAGAACTCTGCAAAACGCCTTTCACCCCATGTGGAGAAGTTGAACTTGAACTTGATAACTGTAGGGAAGAGAGGTGAGAAGAAAGGTGAGATCTCAAGTTTGGACCGGATTTCGAGGTACACGCTCCAGTCAAAACTCAAGTTTATTATCGGCCACTGGGGATACGTCTCCTGGTAGAGTTCCTTCTAATGTTACAAAAGTAGGAAAAGTTGCGAGACATCAGGGGAAGAGCCCCCGGGGCAGGGGGGGAAAAGATCTCCCCCTTACCAACTAAAATCACTCCTTCATTAAAAGCATATTATAAAGTGCTGACACAAGTAATGTCATCAGGAGATAATGGAGGATGTGCGAGCGGTGGGGCGCAGAAGCAAATGTGCGAACAAGAGGGAAGTCATCTGGAACCTGCTAATCCCTATAAGTCTGCAACTAAACTAGGAGTGGAGAAGCAAGGGGCCAAGAAATACAAGACAAAGCACAGGAAGAAGGGGTAGCTGGTATGGGATTCCAAGTAACAACGCAGAATAGATTTAGTATTCTTCACGAGAATTAGTCTGCCGAGAGCGAGGAGAAGGAGCAGGCATGTGGGGGCAGAGACACCATGGTACAAGTAAAAAATGTGTTAGCACCGTCAACTTTGTTAGCACCAGGGGACCCCTCAGTGGTATCCCAGCAGCTCCCGGAAAACTCAGATGAGATATTGGCCTCTTAACAGAGAGCTTAGAGGGCGAACCAAGCGGATATACATGCCTCATGTACGGTCCTCGCACAAAAGTTGGACGATGTTGCTACTCGAACAGGGAAACTTGAGGAGGAAGTAAGCACTATAAGGAAAGATATTTCAAATAACACAAAAGGAGTCGAGGCCTTGGCTAAAGAGAATGCAAGCCTCACAGAAGATTTGGAAAGATTAGAAAATCACTCCGGAGAAATAACTCGAGGATCCTAAATATTCCGGAGGCGGAAGAGGGGTCAAATCTAAAGGCATTTGTGATCAAATTATTACTGGAGACGGCCCTGAAAGATAGACCAGATATTGACTTGGATCGAGAGATACAGAGGGTCAATAAAGATCCAGTTAGGAGAAATCCTCAGCGCCAGAAGCCGAGGAAAATTCTGATCAATTTTGTTTCTTACTCAGTCAAGGAAGCTATCCTGTTGGCTGCATTGAGGAACGGTCCCTACACAATATGGAGCCTTCAATTCACTATTAGATCAGATTTATGCCATGCAACTGATCAGAAACAATGGGAACTGGGCAAAAGAATGGGGGAACTTAACAATCCGGGGCCAAGGCTCAACTAAAATTTCCAGCTTTGCTACGAGTCATGTGGAACAATCAAATGCATAATGTCCGAACCATAGAGGAGGCAGATACCCTGTTTGAATCCATAAGGAAAGAGGGGCGCCCCTGTGTAGATGAGTCGGTCAATTTAAGAAGCTAAGAGTGTGAAAGTCAATTACCAAATTATTTCAAATACTAAAAAACAAAAAAGAGAGGAAAACACATAGCATAGTCTCAAACATAATCTCAGTCAGACACATACTTATCACTGAGGATGGAGGGAGGCTGAAGTATAATTATAGATAGGGCTCCTACATTTTATATTGGCTGTTTTTTAATATAAAGAACCAGAGATCCTCAAGCGTAGGCTACTGAGACCCATTAAAATAAATGGCAGGGAGAGATAAAGTTAGAATTGTAACGTGGAATGTAAATCCTATAAGGTCAAAAAACAGACACAAGTTGGTAATGATGTACTTAGAAGAATCTAAAGCCCAAGTATGTATCATACAAGAAACCCATTTATCACTATGTGAGAGTAGGGGATTATACTCCAAACAAAGATGGATCGGGAGCCACATAGCATTAGATAAATCTTTTTTTTTTCATTTTCAATCTTTATTTCGATCAATTATAGATCATAAAAGATATTTAAAAAATTTAAATTTAAAATACAAATGGTATCCACCCAACATCATTAAAAAACATATAAAAATAGTCTAAAAAGCATTTGCTATATGTTACAGTTTCATATCATCTGAACACTTCATTTATACCGAATCTTGCTCAAGTTTTTAAAAACGGTTGCGGATGTGCCACATCGCGGTTAGAAATTTTGCTACCCCAAACACAGTAAGAGGTGAAAGGTCAGTTTTTAGGATCCTGTAAGCTGGGAGGTATCGAGTGAAGCCTAATTTTCTAAGGAGGGGGACAAGCCAGTATTTCCTAGGTCTTCGGTAAGCCTTGCAAAAGAATATTATGTGCAGATCGTCTTCCAGATGGTGAGAGCATGACGGACAATGCTCTCTTGATGGAGACGGCCCAGTGTTTGGTGAAAGCCCTTGAGGGTAGCGTGCCATATCGCCATTGCAGGAAGATTTTCCTTGTGAGGACGGGAGAAATGTCATCTAGCACACATTCGAGTAAGTACACGTCTTTAGACTTAATAAACAGTTCTGACAGGGAGCCCTCCTGTAAATTCTCCGTTGTGGCTGTGAGCTTCATCTCACGGAAGTCTCTCACTAAGAGTTTACGTGGGATCCTGGCGCATTTGTTAACTGGATCTAGCCATAATACTGATCTACCCAATTTCTCACATGTTTGTCTGATGTAGCTTAACCATGGGATTTGTCTTGATTTAGGTAGACAGAGAATCTCTTGGAGCTCGCTCCTATAGCTCATAAGTTCGGGCGTGCTCCAGATGCGGCGCCAGAAGGTAATTGGTCTTAATCCCAGTTCCTCCACAAAGGTCTCAGACCTAGGGCAAGTCTTAGCGGGAGGAGCGGGGTACTTGCGGGTAGTGCCGCCAACTGCCTAATAAAGTTATTCTCTATGATCTGTAGGTTTTGAGCGGGACACTGACCCCACAATTCCCCTCCATATAGAACTGCCCCTCTGGCCTGCATTTTGTAAATTTCAAGGGCAGCGCTAAAGGGTTTGTAGGTCGACCTGTTTGTCATCCTGGAAATGCCTCCCGTTAGTTGGGCCAATTTCATATGGGCCTTTGCCCGGTGCGTATCCCACGTCATATCCTGGTTGATGGTTACTTCCAAGTATTCAAAGGTAAAAACCCTCTCTAATCTTGTTGAACCTATAGTAGGGTTGGGGCGTGTCGAGGGGGGGGTTGAGAATCATGAATTTGGTTTTTAACGCATTGATCTCGAGCCCCCGCTTGACGCAGAATGGGATTTGGACAGCAGCAGGGTGTCGTCCGCAAACATTATAGTGGGCACCCTGCTACCGTTCAACTTGGTAGCATCGATGTCATTGATCCTGGTCAGGTGGGCAATTACCCCATTGACAAAGAGGCAGAACAGGGTCTGTGCAAGCACACAACCCTGTCTCACCCCCCTGTCAACGGAGAACCTGTCTGAAAGTGCCCCGTTTCTACTCCACCTGACACGTGCGAAATTTCCCTGGTGCAACCTCATCAGGATAGTCAGGATGTCCGCCGGGATGCCCAGCTCAAACAATACAGTCCAGAGTCTATCTCTGGGTACTAGGTCGAAGGCGGCTCGGAAGTCCACGAATACCGTGTACAAGCTGCCGCCCTCGAGTACCGCAGTCTTCCAATACAGAAGGTTCAGACGGAATATCTGGTCCGTAGTGGAAACCCCTCTTCTGAATCCCGCCCGATAAGGACAAAGAATGGAAAAATCCTCTATCCAGGTTTGAAGGCGATTTAATATTAGCCTACCAAATAACTTCTGGGAAACATCTATGAGGCTAATAGGCCTGTAGTTGGCTGAGAGCAGAGGTGATCCCTTCATGAATATGGGAACAATCTCTGCGCCCAGCCAAGTACAGGGAACCTCCATACCCCTAAGCACTGCGTTAAATATCAAGACCAAATAGGGAGCCCATACGTCAGGCTCGTGCTTGAATAGGTCCCCCGGTAAGCCGTCAAGTCCGGGCGCTTTGCCTGTTGCCATCCCTGCTATGGCTGCGCGGAATTCCGTCTCTGTAAAAGGATCTCCCTCCATTGTTGCAACAATGTTTAGTGGGGTGTCATTAATAGCATCATCGGGGGCCTTGTAAAGGGAGTGGAAGTGGTCCTAGCATGTCTTAGCTGAGATGTTAGGTTCGATTGCCAGAGCTCACTCCTCTGACCCTGTATTAACAATGCGCCAGAATTTACGGGAGTCCCTGGTGGCTAATGTTCTACCATTTTTCATACTCCCATTCACTTTTGGCATTGGTGATCAGGTACTTATAATCCCTTCTTCTTGCCTGGATAACAGGTCTGTCGGCACCATCCTTGATGGATGTCAGAAGATCCAGTTTGGCCTTCCGGCAAGCCTGGTTATACCAGTTGGGGCGGTCGTAAGGCCGCCTCTTTCCTGTGGTGAAAAGGACCTCAGCCACGGACTCAATGAGATTCTTGTGTGCCATCCCTAGCTCCTTACGTATGTCCTGGTGTGTGGGGAGCTCCATTATACTGCACACCTTTTCAAAGGTGAAGTAGTGTGGCTCACTGGTTAGAGGCGGCAGACCCGAGAGCAGAGGAAGGCCCGGGACCAGGGTTCGATTCCCGACGCGGCAGGTTTCTGGACCAGGGTCAGCGGACTCGATAATTCTCTCGCCTCGGTGCCCACTCTGATCAGCGATCACACTCGGCAACTCTGGGCACTAGCTTGCCTCATCTTCACTAACGGCCCCACCTGACTGCCGGGGATGCCTGGTCTCACCCTGGAGATACCCATTAAGGGACCATCTCTCAGGGAAGCCAGGAAGGGTTTCGCAGCGGTCGAAGCGCGGAGGTACCCCTTCGGGAGTGATTCCAGCGCTATATAAGCACATAATTAATTAATTAATTATGAGCCGGGAGTAAAGTTCACAGACCTTCTCCGAGTTGGAGACTAACTTCTCGCACCTCACTCGCCGCCTGTTGTTTGTCAATGTCAATTCTGGGGCAGCGTCGTCTGATTCAACCCCTCTGCCCTTTAAGTCAGAAACCGCATATACCAGTTCTAGGGCGTTGTGGTCGCTGTCTTCCCTAGTTATTACCTTAAAGTCAATAATATGCGGCCACATGGAGAGGTGAACCAGGATATAGTCCAATCTGGACTCCCTACCCTCTCTATGGTAAGTACATTTTGGTGGAATGTCTGAGCCTATACGTCGCAAGCCCGAATACCCAACTTCAAAGTTAGGGCAGTGATTTGGAGGGCTAGGGGTGTCCAGGCTCTAGGTGGGGGGGGCTACCGAAGGAGGTACCAGGCACACCGCATCCTCCTCCTGTGATAGCCCATCCAATAAGCCTGGAAGAGGCTCAAAGTGGCAGTTGAAATCGCCACCCATCAGGAATGGTGTACCCTGAGGGATGTCACTGCAGAAAGCAGAGAGTTGATCAATGGTGTCTGACTCATTTGTGATATTTACTGGTCTGGAGTAGATGTTCACCACAATCAGCCTACTCGAGTTTGGCACTCCACCAGTACCCCAAGGATGCCATTAGAAGCTGAGGGAATTAGTGAAGCCTTGCATCCCAGGTCGACAGCCACCCAGGTTGCAAGGCCTCCCGAGGGACGCCCCTTCCCTCCCCATTTTGCCGGGACAGAGAAAGCCGCGAAGCCTGTTCGAGAGACAGCTTCTCTGGCCCAGGTTTTCTGAAATAGGCATATATCCTTGCCCTCAATAAATGAACTCCAGTCAGGACAGTTCAATTTATTCCCCAGACCGGCCACGTTCCAGGACAGTATTTTGAGTGAGGATGATCTGGAATTCAAAGCAGCAGCAGTGGGTATCGCTATGTCCCTCTTGCTAACCTGTGATAGAACTCTAGAGGGTTGTTCCCGTACCTCAGTTCTAGAATCCTCGGGGTTGGGTGGGGGGCCTTATTATTTGGAAGGGTTCCTATAGTGTTATTATGAGCCTCACCACAGTGATTATTCTTCGAAAGGCTAACAGAGCTTGTAGTGTGGGGGATAATATTTCTTCATTGTGTGTTCCCTGTAAGTCACCCGTTTCACACCTCCTGCCCTGATTGAGACAGTCCACCATGTCCAGACAACTGTATCTATTGAATGTCGGAGAGAAGGCTGGCTGGTGTTGCAGGTGTGGTCTGGGGTAATGGAAGTCATTCCTAGCTCTATCGACCCACCCTCTCCCCGTCCTGGGAATGGTGTGCCATCCCTCTTCCTCATATGGATTATACGCAGGTGGATAGAAGAAGGATAGGGGTAACGACTGGATGGAAGTCCCTTGTTCGAAATGTGGCCAATTACAGATGTGGGAGACAGTTCTAGGGTCTCTAAAATTAATTATAACACAGTCTCCTTTTATTGATTTCTCTGTGTGGCCCAACCATCGGGCTCTCCTGACCGTGAGGACCCCACTAGTAATTCTATGAGGTAAGGGTCTGTTCATAGAAAGCCAATTGGTGACCTTATTCTTAAGAGCGAATACAGATTCTTTGGAATCGGGCTTCAACTCTGGAACACCAGCCAGAATGACTGTGAAAGGGCTGGCCTCCGGCGGCAGATTCACAGGCCTATGTTTTTTTGTGGTGGCATGTGCGTCTTGTTTGACATTGCTTCTTTAGGTGGGCGGTTAGATCTTGAATTGCCATCTGTCACCTGAGGAGTGACAGTAAGTGCTGACAGAGAGAGTGTTTGTGGTGTAGAATCGGAAGCTGGAGTAGCAGCGGTATGTGCTAAGAGAGTTAGTGTATGTGTTTTTTTTGGAGCTAGCACAGCATCCTTGAGAGGGGGCTTGGGTGTGACCTTCTTGCTCCTAAGCTCAATCCCATCTTTCGCTATAGTATTATTTGTCTTGTAGGTGTCAGCAAACTGTGCCGTTGTTTGTTCTATAGACGCTAGCCTTGCTTCAATCTTTGATAAGCGTGTAACTAAGAGGCTTAATAGTGACTTAAAAAGAGCTTCAATCCTAGGTAAGGTCAGATCGTGGACATCTGTGGTTGCAGATGGACATAGGATTTCCACACTAGGTGTCTGCGATGGCGGTGAGACAGTAATTGGGGGTGTGGTTTTCTCTGTTGGACTGGGCCTCTTTTTGCTTGGTCCTAGTTTGCTACCATCTGCTATTTCGTTGTGCTTAGGGATTTTCGCTTTACGCCCTCCATTATTTTGCGCCCCTCTTTTCCTTTTTGGTATAGCACCTTCCCTTACCCCCTGCGTAAGGCAGTCTGTGGTGTCAGTGAACTCACCTGTATTAGCTATAGTATCAATAGGAGAAGGGAGGGTCTGTTGTACTTGAGTATGTGGTGGGGGTAGGGGTAAGAGGCTAAGTTCATCCGGAGCACTCATGTCATTATCAATATTGTACAGAGTGGAATTATTTAAGTTAGATAAAGCTAACATCCCAACAGTCGCATTTTCCCTATTCTCTAGGACATTACAATCCAGTCTATTCTCCGGAGTCTTTGCGTGCGCTATGGGCCCTATGGAATTTCTCCGGACCCATTCTATTTCTTGTGGTATGCGCCTTTCTAGTATCGTTATCTCGTCAATCAAGAGAGACCCCGCTTTGGCAAAATAATTATCCAAAGTACCTTTTGTTGCTCCAGCAGCCAGAGTGCTCTTGCTCCTGTTTTCTCTGGTCACCATAGTTCTTTATCAAAGCTGGGGGATGGAACTCTAGGTTGATAGCAGGGGCAAGGGGGGTGGCCCGGTCCCGGTCTTGACCGTTCTAGAACGGCCTCAAATGGCCCGCCCTTTGCCCGGGCTTAGCCCCGGGCTGAGTCCCGCGCGCGTTCCACGATGCGCGTCAGGGGGCGTGGTCTTATAGGCAATGGACATGTAGAGCACTCGGGAAGCGAGGTCGGGCGGGAAGAGTCTCCAGGTGTGGCTGCTGAGGACGCCACAAACACTCCTGGGACTCGTAGTCCCACTCCGTTGTCTGGCGCCCCAAATGCTGGTTCAATGCTGGGCACAGGTAGGTGACCAACTCCACAGTGATAATCCACACCACACTCCTCACAACTACGAGCGGCTCCCGCGAAGCGGGGGCCGCGAGTCGTGGTAAAGGACACCCGGGAGGCGGGGTCGGGCGGGAAGAGTCTCCAGGTGCGGCTGCTGAGGATGCCGCAAACACTCCTGGGACTCGCAGTCCCACTCCGCCGTCTAGCGCCCCAAATGCTGGTTCAATGCTGGGCACAGGTAGGCGACCAACTCCACAGTGATAATCCACGCCACACTCCTCACAACTACGAGCGGCAATCAGAATACTCAACAGGTGTTTCTATAATCGTTAGGAAGGGGTCAGGAGCAGAAATGAATACTGACAATTCAGGTAGGTGGGTTACGGCCACTCTGAAATGTCTGGGTATCGAGTTTTTGTGCGCTGGGTTCTACGGCCTGAATACGGACGACCCCCAGTATATAGTAGACATGCAATTAAGACAAGCAGGGGCAACATCACTTGTAATAATAGGTGGTGATTTTAATACTCTTTTGGCCCCAATACTGGCTAGATCCACAAGTAGGAAGGGCGTTAAGGTCCAAGCACCAAAAACAAGGCAGGCCCTTAAACACATGTTAAAGGAGCTGGGGATGGTCGAATCTTGGAGGCATCTAAAGAAAGGTAAAAGAGCCTTTACTTTTCATAGCAAAAAGTACCATCATGTCTGGATTATATTTTGGTGGACAGAGAGTGGGCTGGGAAAATAAAAGAGGTGCATATATTCCCAGGACACATTTCGGATCATAATATGGTCAGTATCACATTGGGGAGATCAGTGTTAGGAATAATGTTAGATGGACACTGAAGAGAGCCATTTTATTGGATTTAGGTGTGGCTGCCCTTTTGAAGGAAAAAACTGTAGAATTTTTCCGGATTAATGCTCACTCAGCATCAATTGGAGTTATTTGGGACACTTTCAAGGCCTATACTCTGGGGTTTTGCAAAGTCAAGTTTCATATCGGAATAAAGTGGAACATGCTGAATAATAAAAGTTGGAGGAGGAGATTGGGTCATTTGAAGGAAGGATGCAGCAGGAAACAGAATGTAGTGAGGAGATGGTAAAAAAGTTGGATGAAACCAGATTGAATTATAGAATGAGATTAGAAACAAAGAGCAGAGAAAGGTGGGAGGCGAACCGTATGCAACACTTTGAGTAGGGCGAAAAAGCTGGTGCATTATTAGCCTGGAAGGTGAGGGCAGATAGGGAGTGAAAACACATTGGAGAGTTGGTTATTAATCCCGAGGGTGATGTTACAAACAATGAGGAGGAAATTCAGGAAAACATAGTAAAACTTTTCTCAGAATTGTAGGCAGTCAGGAAGGACGGATGTAGGGGACTTACAGGGCTGGTTAAACAACATTGGGGTCCCTTATTTGTTGTGCAGGATGTGAGGCCTGCACAAGAAACAGGCCCACAATTTCCCCTTACTGGGGACCAAGCACCCCATTGTAGCGCTTGACTCGCTCAGGGTAGCAAAGCACAACTGTCCAAGGCCTACTCAGGCATGGTAGTGTAGCTAGTAATAACCATTTGCTGGCACACAATAACACTCAATAAATGATTTGCCAGTCAGTGCTTTTGCTTTAGAAATGTAAAAGTATATTTATTACACACACTACTAAATACTATGAGTTAATTTATTAATATATATATATCAGGCAGATTAAACATATTTTAGATGGCATTCTGCAATTACATTTGAGCCCTACTGGGTCATGGCCCTCAAAATCACAGTCCCCCCACACCTATATCAGACAAGGATCACAGCAATGGGGGGATTTCTTCGAATAAAACGAGTTTGTTGGCTTTATCAAGAGACATCATATATAAGGTAATCCTATTGGCTTTATCAAAGGTGCCCCACTGTTAAAAAGCAACCAAACCACGTTATCAATCATCAGCATTTCACTATGACTATAAATCATATGCAAATAAATCTTTAATGTCAATAAAGCATTTTAAAAATTATCACAAATGTTTCTGAGAAGAAAAGGTTAATAAAAGATTGAAAATAAACAGAACACATGTCTGTGTCCCTGGAGAACACTCCACTACCAGCTGAAAAGCAAACACCTTGGGAATGCTTAAAAAGGGATGGCAATCCGGAGAGCCGGGTCTGGAGTCTATTTCTTGGTACGCCACACATGCACGGTGTAATACCGATTGAGTCGGCCCTGGAGAAACGGTGGGTGCAGTAAAGCTAAGCTTATATGGCTAATCTTGAAAACGTATCGGGCTATTTCAATTCATCCTTACACCGATCACTATATGGCGTTTCTTTTGAATGGCGATTCAAGGACCTGCTTAGTGGACCAGCATTTTTGCTGACTTATGGTAACTTATTTAACTGTGTGGCATAACAGCTTTCGATGATTCACTCTGCATTAGAGGTAACACTGGTGTTTGGATTCACTTCTTTGGTTGACATGGACAACGTGATGTGGTGCTGTTAACACAGATGAGGTGAAAAGCACATAAAATCACCCTTTTGTGGTAAATGCACCTTGAACTCTCTCTTTGCTAATACCACGATTACTGATTAAATCACTTCAGTTGTGATTTTGATTGCACCATGAGATATAAAGGGGGAAAGCTTGTTATCATTCTTTACACACCTTGAGGTCCAGAGCACTGGGATTATTGGCCCGATTTTTAACGGCACAGTAATTGTGTACATTGATCTTGGCGTGTCCATTGTGTTTAATTTCCTGTAAGGTATTGTTCAGGTTACTTCCTAGATGGTGTTTCACTTAAGAAGGCAATAAAAAGATGATTCATGCATTCCCTTAACCTAGAACATTGAGTGTTTGTGGTAAGTATGATACATTTGCAGATGATTTAAATAGGTCCACTGATTTGACTATTATAGGTGCTACTTTTTTGTCCTGATGAAACCCCTGAGGAAATTAGTTTAGTAAAGGAGTGGAAACATTGATGCTTTAACATGTAGATACATATTCATCAATACCCACTTTGTGGTGGACTCCAAAATTAAATCAGCATTTGGTACTACTTACCCACGTTCCAAGGACTACGGTGTTGCCCCTTATGATGATTTAATTTTCCACTAAAACTATAAGGCCTATCCCAGGTCAACATTTAACCTTGCAGAGTCCCTTATCCGCTAGGCTACCTGTGCACAGTCACTGGGCTGCAGACAACAGTATTCTCACACATGCAGACTTCGGGCATGGCCACACGTGTTCATGTGTAATCAGCCATGTGCCCCTTTTCCTAGCTGCACCACAACAGCCTTATCTGAAAAGGCACACACTGGTGGTGAACATGTGCAGTTCATTTATCATATCATTACTGTGGGTGAAACACATGTAGCGATACCAATAGTAAAAAGTCCAAAAGCAGGTGATCAAAAAAAAATGATTTGAGGGTGCTACATGGCCAGAAAACATTTTGCAACAATTGTTTATAGAGTTTGGTGAACTTAAGTACTACTCTATAATTTAAGTAAAAGATCACATGCAGAGAATCAGTCTTTTAGAACTGAAGCAGGGCTCATGAAAAGAGAACGTTGTCATGAAGGAGTCCAAAATGTGCTCTCTTCTCATATCTTAGTTGAATTTAGGACAATGTACTCAAGTTGTCTTGAGGGTAACTGGGATTGCAAATGAGCAGAAATATCAAAAGGGCATGGATAGGCTTGCCACAACTAAGAGGTCTCTTTAATGAGAACAAAGTAGAACATGCTGTGATGGGGAGGTTTCATAAAACGTCTGAACATGAAAAGGTGAGGCCGACCTACAGTATTTTATAATTCCTAACATAAAAACATAATTGAAAATGTTCCATTGCAAAAGTCAGAGGAAGTCAGCACGATCTGTAGATGAAGGTAACTTGTGTAATTCAAACGGTTACCATGGCAAATGATGATCACTGTTACATAGGCGTATGAAGTCTGCCTGTTATCCGGCCCTTCTTAAACATTAGCGGTGGCATTTAATACTCATGGAGCCACCTGCTCTTTAGAGGTGGGATACACAGATTTTTTTAAAGTGCATGCAACCATGCTGCAGTAGCAAAATGTGCAGCATCCACCACATCTACTGTCTGTCAGCACCTGAGACCATATAACCCTTCCCTAACTCGATAAAAAGTAAAAATAAAAACAAGCACGATTGTTTTGGGAAACAAGGGCAAGACCTACCAGAAGAGCCCGAAACAAGACAGGCACAGGCCCCATACAACGACCAGACGAAGCATGAGTCGGGGAAGCAAAGCTGGACCAATCAGGGGCCACAAGGAAACCCTCACGGTGGCGGGAGAGAGACCAAAGTTGCGAGGCAAAAGCCCACGAAAATGCTGCGCTATGATTGGGGCGCATTGCTCAAAATAGGTACCGCCCAATAGTTGACCTACGGTGGACAAATGAAGAGGGTAAAATGGGGTCAGAGGGCCCTCATGAAACACATGGACTAAACAACTGACCGCCAGGGATCGCCTGTTCCTGTAACCTGCAGCAGCAGATTTCTCCATTATTTACCTCACCAGAGAGGGACGAAGCGGACATGCTGGTCGGTGTAATGTTGTGACCGGGTTACGTCACAAGCATGTTTAATCAAGGGAGGAAGTATAGAGGAAGCGATAGAATCACCCTCCTGGAAGACTCATATAAACAAAGAGATTCTATCAAGAAAAAAGTGCAAGTGTTTATTTTTAAGGGTTTCTATAAATATATTTTTTTGAAAGGGAGATTGGCTCTTCATCTAGCTGGTGGGATGAAGGCACTATGTGCTTTTAAAATACCCCTCACACACTAAGAGTCCCTTAGTGTCATGCTTCATCATGGGGGTCTTCCCGTCCCTCTACGGGGCGGGCGTGCTGCGACCTACGAGCTACGCGGGAGCACTATAGTTTTGTGATGGAAGACTATGTGTATGTGCAGTGACAGTGGAGGTGGTGAGGTGTAGGGACCTAAAGAAGTGATTAAAAAAGGTTTAAAAATTCCCTGGCTAGTGGAAAAAATAATTTTATTCGCTTCCCTGGCTGGGAATGTTAAAAAGGGGTTGTGGGGTAGGGCTATTTAGCAACTACCGGGTCGACATGTTTCACAGACAGTCCCCTACTGTCTGATCATCAGGACCAATGGTGGTCCCTACTTGGAGGTACTCAGTTCTAAGTAGCATAGCCTAGAGTCCTACAGACTGATAGCAAAAATCGGCTAACAGTTTGTGCTTCGGAGCTTGAGTTGGCTCAATGTGAAGCGTGAAAAAAGAAGAAAAAAGACGCAATGGTCTTTTCTCGGTTCAGAAAACGTGCCTCATGAGCCGGCAGATACGAGGGTTTTTCGATGCGGTCAAGTAACCGCTGCTCGACAGTGCCTTATTCCTACCCCCGTGCCGCTCCGAGGAGTTCTCCTCGGAGCGGCACGGGGGTAGGAATAAGGCACATTCGTCAGAAGGAGTTGTGATCAGTTGGAGCAGGCAGTTAACAGCTGGAGTTTGGAGTGATACCTTTTGGAAGAGACTGAAGTTATATTGTGGATTAGTCTGTGGGAGCAGCTGGACTGAGTTGGACATTGGAGCTGGAACAATCAGACAGAGTGAAGAAGCTAGTGGAGCGAACGGTTATCAGAGCGGCAGAAACTATATCATTAGACTGAAGTTGGAAGGTGAAGACAGTTCGTGGGAGAGAGGAATCCAGTGCAGAGTGATCGGCGCAGATGTGTGTCCAAGAGTGCAGGGGAGAATCTGGGATGAGCCAAGGCACAGACGAGAGAGGGACCCAGATGACAGCTAGAACAAGACTTCATAATAATCAGGTGATATCTGTCCTGTTATATTAGTGCCCATATATATATATACATACATCAATCTTTTCCTTTATTTCCTAAGGCTATACTCCCTACTGTATTGTTGCACTGATTAATCCCTTTTCTTTCAGCGGTGTGCAGTCCTGTTATAATTCAGCTATTTGCAGTTCCTGTTAGCTATATGTGGATGTGCTAGTAATAAAGCTTTATTCCTTAGATGTGTCTATTTCCCTTTACTTTTCAGACTATGCCTAGATTGCTAGTTATTGTGATGTTATAATTTGCTATTGTGTAATAAAGGGACCCCAGTTCTTAGTGAACCATTGTGTAACTGTTGTTTTTTTATGGTAAAGTTAACCTTTCTTCTAGTCAGATGCTGTTATGTGGACGGATGCGTTTCCCGTCCTGGTATTTTTTTTATTTTTTTTTTGAAAATCTGTTTATTAGCATAGTAGGTAAAGCAGTTACAAAATTACTAGGCCCATTAGAAAGCAAGGTAATACATTCGTATGTCTGCTTAGAACAAATAACTGCATAGGTCTCTTGAGTTTCCATTTTGTTGATGTCTACAACCGTTGCAATTAAACAAACCCCGGTCAAAGCAATCCCTCCCCCACCCTCAACCGACCCACCCGACACTCTCACAATAAACAAATGGCTGAATAATCATTAAATTGGGCCACCCATGGTGCTATAACATATAGCTTCATCTATCTGCACATATAGTTGGAACGAGGCAAAGGTCAGTGATTTGAGGGTCCTCGCACCCTATCGTAGCATACCACAGTCAGTGGCAGTGCATGAAAGTGAAAGTCCGGCTAAGGACACATTTATTCTAAAATCGACGAGCCACATGTATCCCCGTCATCCCCTTCATCTCCTGTTTCAAACATTCCCAGAGTGGCAAACCAGTCCAGCGAGATTGGCGTTTTCCGCAGGCCTCTGTGTTCCTCTCGCTGCAGTGCCTCTCCCTCAGCCTTACCCCATCATACCACTTCCGCCTTCCATAGTTCAGGGTTGGGAGGTTTGGGCGATTTCCACCTCATCGTAATGGCACGCTTCGCCAGCAACAGGGCCAGGTCCGAGAAACGTGTCGCCACGGTTCTGGTGCGTTGTGAGGGTCCCAACCCCAGTAATGTGTATTCCAGTGTAGTAGAGCTGGACAGAGCACCCGCTCTCTCGAGTGACTCATGGACCGTGGTCCAGTAATATCCTAATTTGGGGCTTTGCCACAGCATGTGCATCAGTGAAGCGTCTTCGGCGTCACAACGGGGGCAATTGCTTTTCGCATCAGGGAACATCACATGTATGCGGTGCGGGGTCAGGTAGGCTCTATGTAGTAGCATCAATTGAATGAATTTAAACTTGGGGTTTCTAGCTACCTTCTTGGGAAACTGTAGTACACGCTCCCACTCTTTGTCCCTTAGGGGTCTACCAATATCTCCTTCCCAAGTTTCCCGGAGTGGCGACAGAGCGAGTGCCCTCCCCTTCCTGATGCTAGCAGTGAGCCATCGTATCAGGTGGGCACCCGTGCCCATTAGGTAGTGCATTGTGATGAGAGGGTTTGTAATAGGCTCCTGGCCCTCAGGGGACCACTTATGCGTTATATAATGGTGAA
This sequence comes from Lissotriton vulgaris, assembly GCF_964263255.1. Taxonomy (NCBI): domain Eukaryota; kingdom Metazoa; phylum Chordata; class Amphibia; order Caudata; family Salamandridae; genus Lissotriton; species Lissotriton vulgaris. The sequence continues at coordinate 476,860,186 of NC_141694.1, forward strand.
GGCCAGCGTGTAGAAGGAATGTGCCTCTAGGAACTCCATGTGTGGTTCTAAAGTCTTCAAAGGACAACAGGTGCCTTTCCGCAAACAGGTCACCCACATGCGATACTCCCGCGTCATGCCACCGCTCAAGCGAGGTCGCCGTAAGCGTTCCCGAACCCTGCGGGATGCCCAAGAGCAGGATTGTGGGTGCATAAGATGACGTAGGGGAGGTATACTTTAATTCCTTCCGCCAGTAAAGTATCGCTAGTCTGAGGAGAGGTGGGGTGTCTCTCGGTATATCCGAGTTGGGTAAAAGCAATGTGTGTATCCTTCCCATTTCATGTGCCCCATCCTCCATATTGATCTCCTGAAGGTTGCGACCCGCCACCCAGAAGGCCAGCCATTGGAGCTGACACGCATAGTTGTAAGCTCTAAAGTCCGGCAGGCCCATACCGCCGGCGTCAGAGGGGAGCTGCAGCTTGGACAGACCTATACGTCTGCGGCCGTGTCCCCATACAAGTTCAGTGAGTAGAGTGTCAAGGGTCTTGAATGTCGCCGCTGGAATCAGGTACGGCAGATTGGTGAAGTGGTAGAGAAGACGGGGGAGCATCACCATTTTAGATATCGCTACTCTGCCGGGTATGGAAAGTGGCAGTGTGAGCCAGAATTGGACCTGCGATTTCAGTGCTCTGATGGCCCTCCCAAGGTTACCGTCAATCATCGTGTCAGCTTCCCTATAAATCTGCATCCCCAGGTATCTGAAGGTGGTTTCAGCCATCTGGAACTCGTGGGGGGCGAAGGGCAGGGGGGTAGTCAGGCCTGCGGTAGCAAACGTGAACCCATAGGACTTGGATTCGCTTATGGACAGGCCAGATATCGTTCTAAAGTCCTCAAAGGCCTGGGAAACAGGGCTCAAGTCGCCCTTCAAGTCTCGGAGATACAATATAATATCATCCGCGTAGGCGGACACAATATGTGCCGCCCCATGCTGTAGAATGCCATATTGGGGGGCCATCAACCGGAGCTTACAGAGCATAGGCTCGAGAGCAAGGACGAAGAGGAGGGGGGAAAGTGGGCAGCCCTGCCTGGTGCCCCGTGAGATAGCTATAGGGGCTGATATATGGCCGGAAGTACGCACTCTAGCTGTGGGGACGGTGTATAGCAATCGAACCCAGGCGAGGAATTCAGGTGGAATCCCAAATTTAGACAACGTGTCAAACATATAGTCCCACCTAAGGGAATCAAATGCTTGCTTCAAATCTAGGGATATGCAGCCTTCAGAGCTCGTGTCCTCCCGGTCTCCGAGCATAAGCTGGGCCAATCGCCTGAGATTCATGGCCGTGTTGCGGCCCGGAACAAAACCACATAGGTCCGAGTGGATCAGCTGTGGCACGTATTGCACGAGCCTTGACGCCAGCACCTTGCTTAATATCTTAGAGTCAGTATTTAGGAGGGACAGGGGTCTGTAGTCGGCCATATGTAGCCCTTCTTTAGCGGGTTTTAAGAGGGAGGTGATTAACGCCTGCGTAGACGAATGTGGTAGGGTGGTAGTCCGTAGTGCTTCCAGATAAACAGTGTGTAACCGGGGGGCCAGAAGGTCTATGTACGTTGCATAAAAGTCGGCCGGTAGGCCGTCTGTACCGGGGGTCTTGCCCTTTGGGAGAGCTCGTATTGCCTGCCTGATTTCAGCAACTGTAATGGTGCGCTGCAGGTCTTTGGTTTGCCTGTCAGTGAGTCGAGGTAGGTCCAAGTCCCTCGTGAAGGTCTCGAATGCCACCTCGGGAAGGGGCTGTGGGGGGCTGTACAGCGTGGTGTAATATTCCCTGAACGCCGTGTTAATCCCAATTTGGGTGGTAGTTGGGCTGCCCGTCTGGTCTAAGATTTTCAGGATAGGGTGACTAACTGGGGAATCCCGTAGAAGGCGGGCTAGAAGGGGACCAGCTCTATCTGCCTGAGTATGCTGCCTATTCGTGTATTCTCAATAGTCTATGAGCCTCAGGTCTTCTAGCAGCTCTGCATGTCTGATGTGAGCCTCTTGCAGTGGTGTGAAGGGTGCATTTGTACCGGCGGCTTCATTCTCTAGGGATGCTAGTGAGTCCTCCACCTCTTTCAGTTGATTGATTACCTCCCGTTTCCTGCCCACCCCAGCGGCCATTGCTGCCCCCCTTAGACAAACTTTGAAAGCGTCCCATTCCACTTGACGGGTACTGGCTGTGTTCACATTGGTGGAGAAGTATGTCACTATAGCTTCGGACAAAGAGGCCCGGAATACCGAGTCTTCAAGGAGGTCCGGAGATAATCTCCAAGTTGGGATGGGGGCCAGTCGCCTGCCCCACTGCCAGGTGAGTTCTACGGAGCTGTGATCGGACAGAGTTTTCCCCATGTGTTGGGCCTGGACAATCGAATCCGCTACGGATCGGGAGCAGAAAATATGATCAATTCTGGTGTGAAGCTGGTGCGGTGGGGAGAAAAAAGTGTATTCCCTCTCCTGTGAATGTGTGCTGCGCCATGTGTCTGTCAGGTCCCAGCCCTCGGCCCACCTCGTAAGAGCATCCGCCTGTTTCCTACTCTCAGCTGCCTGTAAAGGGGGATGTGACCTATCTAATGTAACATCGAGCACAGCATTGAAATCACCCCCAATGAACCAGCGATAATCAGCCCAGTCTGCAAGTACCCCATTCACTGTTAACAAGAACTCCGATTGATTCGAGTTCGGCGAGTACACACATCCAAATACAACAGCATCCCCATCCAACAGCCCCCGCACAAATACATATCGGCCTTCATTATCGATTCTTTGCTCTAACACCTGGAAGGGGACAGAGCCACGGAACCAGATCGCCGCTCCCCTTGAGAACGCAGAATAGGAGGTAGCAAAAAGTTGCCCCCGCCATTTCTTGCGCAGTTTCACAGTTTCAGAGCGTTCAAATGTTTCTCTTGCAGGCAAGCAATCTGTGTACCCCTGCGGTTAAGCTGGGCTAAGAGTCTAAGACGTTTCTGCACTGCTCCCATGCCACGCACATTCCAGGTGCACAATTGGTATTTATTAAGCGGCCCCATAACCATCTGTGTGCTGCGGTCCAGGGAAACACCCGGGTGCCCATGTTAGTTCTGCTTTGCAAGAATGTGAGAGTGCCATGAGAACAAGTAACCCCTGAACAAAAAGGTCCCCAAGCCAACATGCCCGGGAGCCAAACCGTGGTGCCCAACGTGGGCACAAGTCAGTGAAGTTCGTGTGCATACCGGGGGGTGGCAGGCCTCCGTCGACTGTTACTGAACTGCCTGCATGGGCTAGTTAGCCCTCAACAAAGTGGGTTCCCCATGCAACCCACCATATACGAAAAAGGGGGGGGAAGTTCAGGTATACGTTACCACCCGGAGGGGATCATACTCGCAGCAGATAAGAACTCCTCTGCCATCTGGGCTGTAATCTTCGGAAACAGCGGTAAGCTGTCTACTGACCCAGACACCTCCGTGTGGGTGTCGGTGGTGGCAGTGTGTCTATCTTCAAGGGCTTCCGCATCGTGAGCTGCCAATGCCTCTTCCGTTAGCTGCTGTCGCGGAGTCGATGACGAGTGGCCTTCCGTTCGAGCACTAGGAGAGTGCGCCTTCGCTGGAGGTCCGTGGGAAGAGCGATGCCCCGAGCTGGGAGCGTTGTTCCGTCGGTCCGGAGAGTCTCTGCGGTCGCTATGGTTGTCGCCGCCGCGATCCACAAACGGGTCCTGTGAGGTCGGTGGCGTAAGAGTGACTTCCATCCATTCCTCCGCCTCCTCCGGGGAGTCAAAGAAGTGAGATTTATTGTCGTGTAGAATTTTAAGCCGGGCAGGGAACAGAAGCGCATATTTCATATTCCTGTCTCTTAACTTGCGTTTCACACCCATGAAGGTGGACCTGGCGCGCTGTACAGTGGGTGTGAAATCAGGGTAGACCGAAATGTTCTTATCTTCAAAACGTATCGGTGTTTCTCTCTGGCCGCACGCAGGACAGTGTCGCGGTCTCTGTAGTGGAGGAGGCGCGCGATCAGCGGACGAGGAGGTGCCCCTGGTTTGGGGGGCCGTGGCGGCATCCTATGTGCCCGTTCCACGCTGTACAGGGCCGTGAGGTCCTCTTGGCCCACCAGCTTCCGCAACCAGTCCTCCACGAATTGGGTGGGGTTCCTCCCCTCGCTTCTCTCCGGAATGCCAAGTATGCGGACGTTGTTGCGGCGCGCTTGTCCTTCGGCATCGTCCACCCTGTCCCAGAGTTGTTTAAGCTGTTTTTCTACGCCCTCCAGCTTCGCAGAGTGTTCCGTCTGTTGTGGCACTAGGTCATTCAGCGCCAACTTCTGCTCCGCCACCCGTTCCGCCAACTTGTTATGGTCAGCCTTCAATAGGGACAGACCAGTCGCCATATTGTCCATGCGCGATTCCAGGGCTTCGCGCGTCGCGCGTATTTCATTAAGGATAAGGTCCAACTTCGCGTCCTGAGATCCTTTTCCAGTCGGTGGAATAATGTCCATATTGGAGGAGGCCAATGGGTCCTCGGAGCCCGTGGACTGCAGGTCCGCCGCAGCGCCCTGGTCATGGGTCCTGCCGCCGTGTTTGCCCATGGATCTCGTTAGCAGGGTGGCGCTGTGAAGGGCACAGCAGACTGCCGCTGCCCACTCAAGTGTCAACTCAGGTCGCCGGGCCGCGTCCACCGAGGGTTCAAGGAGTGGCGGTCAAAGGTGGCAGCTGTGTAGATCCCAGGGCTGGCAGTGATTGCGTGGGGTCCCTGAACGTGGCGCTGGTAGCAGGAGGGGCGGCGTCCCACTGGGGGGTCCCGCGGGCAGGTGCAACCCCGGTATCCCAGAGGACAGACGGAGGGAGGTATCCAGACCACAGCAATTGCCAAGTGAGTTGCTAACCCCCAGAAGGAGCGTGACAGGTGACCGGACCGGTGTGCGGTGGCAGGGCTGCAACGTACACGCCACTCTTCCTCACCGTTGATCGGGATTGGTAGTCTGGTGTCCGGCGTCTGCTGTCCGTCGTCCGCTGCGAGGTGTGCAAACTCCAGCTGTGTGCCCCCTCGTGCAGGGTCTCCGCACCGGATCCGCCGGCTGGCAAGTGTAGGGTCCAGTAAGAAGCCCGGGGACACTGTCCGTCCCGGCCTCGGAAACAAGATGGCGCCGGCAGAAATGTGCCTCAGGTCCGCAGTGTCCGGGGAGGCCCAGAGGGAGTCGGGCCCACAGCGCCAAAGTTAGGTGACCGGTGCCGCCCGCCCCGCAGTCCCAGCCAGCGCCGTAGGGAACAGGCGTACCAGTGACTTTGCAGGCATGCGGCAATCCGGCAAGCCGATCAGGGGGCGCCCTCGCGCGGTCCGCAGGCCCCACAGCAGGGCGGCCGGACAGCGCTCAGCAGAAGTTAGGGAGGCAGCAGGGTCGCCGTTGGTACAGGGCGCCTCGTCGTGCCCCGCGAACTCGGCCGGTGTCCGTCACTGCACTCGGCGCCGGGTCCCGACCGGACCGCGCCAGCCTCTATGGGCAGGCCGGGTAAGCCAACCACTCGAGCCCGGGGCTTCGCAGAGTCCAGTAGGCCGCATCCAGGGCCGATGCTGTAACACGCTCGTGAGGCGGGCTGAGTGGGTAAACACCGCTCCGCTTCAAGCAGCACTCCCCCGGGGGCCTCCGGCACAAAAATCAGGTGGGCTGCAGGTGGGGGTTTAAGGATAACTAGCAAGTGTCGTGGGCTACGGACGGAGCTCAGGAACTATCCGTCCACCATCTTAGGCTCCAGGCCAGAGAGAGAGAGAGGGCTGAAGGTATTCAAAGGACAGAGATTGCCGCTAGAGAGAGTGGCATTAGTGAGAGCATTGATTGTGATCAATGTGTATACCCACATGATTGTGGCTTGTGAGAGCACCGGGGGGATACGGTGCGTAGTGAGATTGCTGCTAGAGAGAGTGGCATTAATGAGAGTGAGGTTCCGTGACAATTGTAAGCGGTGTTTTCGACTCGCACGAATATGGTCAAGTCTGGTATCTATGAACCGCAAATGACGAGTTTAGTAAGTGTGCGCAGTTTCGCTGTGCTAACTTAAACCGTTCGTTTGCTATGTGGGTTTTTCATCTGTACCCACAGGTTCCATCTTAGATACGGCATCCATTTTGTCTCTTGCCCTCAAGTAGCCAGCGAACGGACGTTGTCCGCTTCGCGACCCTGGGACTCCCAAGATATTTGCGGAAGACACATGTTCTTTGTAAGTGTCTTTATGACGAGGGGGATGATACTGTAAGGCAGATGGCTTCGCTCGAGGCTCATCTTGCCGTGCCGGTTTATTGTCTCAGCCGTGCATCTCATTAGGCACGTCCCTTTGATGCCTGTATCTCGTGTTTCCCGATACCTCCCCTTTTACACCCTTTCTGATCTCCCCACTGTCTCCATCTTCCTCTGCACCTGTCTTTGTTCCTATTTCGATCTGTTTTACTGCCGATTGGAATGTACTAATGTTGGGAAGATGGGTTTTTACAGTTGGGAACCGCCAAATGTTTCCGCACTTATGTTCCGGACCTTGTGTGTATCAAAGTGACCAAAGCGACCCCTCTGAGGGATAATTGTGGGAACCGGGTTGTAAACCTTTGTGTATCATATTGTCCTATGGGTAGATTCTGTATAAAAGGAGCGATCCACAGAACCAATTTGAAGCAGTCTCCCCAAGTTGCACGTGTTGTACTTGTCGTGACTTCTGTGTTCCCTGCAGTAAATAAACCTTGAATCTTTGACGCCGAAGGAAGTGTCCCGTGTCTCTGTCATTCGTACGCCGGAGCAGGTTACCCACGAAGGTTTCAGGTGTTGTGCCCTGGCACCGCTGGGTCTTAAAGAACCCAGTCCTTCAGTTGGCGCCCAACGTGGGGCTGCATCAGTGGTACCGGTCCAAGCCCGACGATCGTGAGGAACTTCGTGTGAAATCTCCGAGGGAAGGTGCACTCCGCTTCATCGATCCTGTTGTCGAAATAAGTGGCCCGAAGACTTTTCCCGCGAAGATTCCCGCCTCCTGACGGCTGCGACGGACCGCTGCCCTGACTGTAGACCTGTTTTGGCGCCTGGCGTAGACCTTGGTATAGCGAGACGATTGACGGGCCTTCCTGGTGACGCCATCGATCTTTGAGTTAAGTATTTGTGGGTCGCTCCCAGAGTCCTTGGTTGTTGACACTTTAGCGAGTGTTTTTTGTTGTTGACGCTGTGTGAGTGTTTTTGTCGGTGACACTTTGCTAGCGTACTTTGTTGTGTTATTTGACGACTGCAGCCGCCAAAAACCGAGGGTTTTTGCTCTTTGCTGGGACTTGGTAAATCCCGTAACCCTTGAAGTTTGTGAAACTCGACTAGTGTGCAAGATGCCTGGTCGTAGTACTTTGTTTAGTTGTTTCAGACCTTGTGGTGCGGATTCCCGACTGGAGGACTCGTGTCCGATACCTCCGGTTGGAACTCCGACTTATGAACTGTACAGTAAACATGGGCTAGGCCCGATTACCTTTAATGATTATTGGATTCGCTACACAAAGAAGGATGGTGTCCTTAGTTGGCCACCTCATGGTAGCTTTGAGACCCCGATTTTAGATAACCTAGAGGCTAAATTGTTCGAGAAAAAGTCAAGGCCGGCCATGTTTGATGCCTTTCGGTTGTGGCGTAAAGAAGCCCGACAGAAAGAAATCAGACAGACTAAACGAAATCAGAGAGATAATGTTGCTACTATTGTAAAGAAAGCAGAGCAATTTCAGCATGATAAGGAGGTCAAAGAAAAGGAAGTGTTTGATAGATTACAGCGTATGACCATAGATAAGTGCTATCCTACCTTGCCTACGGAGTCGGAAAGGAAGGAGGAAGCAGTTGAGGATCCTTTAATGTCCTATCTTATGAAATCGCCACCTCCGTATGTACAGGGTGTCGCGGCTCCTGTGATTCCCCCTGTACCTGTTCCTGCACCTATTCTCCCTTTGCCTGTTCCTCAACCTGCACCCGTTCTTCCGACTGTGCCTGCTCCTTTGCCTGTTGCTATCCCTACTGCTCCTCCGCTTCCACATACTCCTGCTCCCGCTATTGCTCCTGCTCTATTAACTCCTGCTGTTGCTTCTGTTTCTACTCCTTCACTTGTTAGTCCTGTGTCCTATACTTCTCCCTCTACTCGTAGTCGTAATTCTCCTCTTGCGGCTAGTTTCTTTCATTCGCTCGGACCTGTTCTTGGGTCCGCTGGTTCAGATGGTCCTCAGAGACGTAGTCAGCTTCCTGGTAACAGGGAACGCGCTTCGCTATACAATATGGCGATGGGTTGGATGACACATCCCCTTCGAAATCCACCCCGTATTGTACTTGACACGTTTTGCCAATTTAATATACCAACTCAGAGATTTGTGTTCGAGGAAATGTGTAAGGTCCTTCGTGATCAGATATCGGCCGATGCACCTGACGAGGTGCTGACCGCTTTGTCTGATCTACAGCTTCAGTTTTCGGCTGGACTGATAGTGGATACCAATGTTCGACGCGCTGTTGAACGGTTGCTCTCTTTTCGTCCCACTCCTATACCTCAAGCCTTGTTTGTTGAGGATATTGAAAGACAGCCAGATGAGTCTGGTCAGTTTCCTATGCGAGAAGTTCCACCAGTATGGATGCCTGGTAACCCTGGGGCAAACCCCCCGATTTTGCCGTTCTTCCAGAGAGTATGGATACATCTCCCATGGAAACGCTCAGAAGTGTTGCAGGTGAAGCAATCCTTGCCTGACCCTCGCAAAAATCCTGCAGGGTACTATAAAGAATTATCGCAGCTCGTAGACGCTACGGTAATGAATCTTGCCGATATTGACATGCTGTTTGGCAATGTCGTACCGCAACCGGTATGGGCTAAGATTCGTCAGGAAAACCATCCGAATGAATTAGGTGGTGCTTGGGCTGCCATTCTTGCGGCCGACACGCGACAAGTTGGTGGGGCTAAGCCTGAACAACTCATTACTGATCTTCTGCAAAGAATAATAACGTTAATGAAAACCCTTATGCCGGCTATGAGAGTAAATTGGGACAAATTGTCAGCTTGTAAACAGAAAAAGGACGAGAGTGTCTCCGACTTCTTTACGAGGTTTGAGGAGGCATTCATTGATCATAGTGGTCAGGATATGAGCACTGAGGGTGGTCAAAGGTTGTTCGTGGATAAATTTGTTTCGAACTTATTGCCCGATTTGAGCAATAAATTGAAGAATTCAGAAAGTGCGTGGGCCGTCTCTACTTCAGCTCAGATATTGGCCACGGCACAATATTATGAGAATAGAGAGAAAGAAGAAAACGACCGTGCTGATAAAAAGACGAAGGAGCTTAAAACTAAAGTGTTGCTTCAGCAAGCGTATCCTCCACGTTCGAATCAGAATACTTCTCAACAAAATCGATCGCAGCCGCAATCGAACCGATCACAAACTCGTAATGACTCCTCTTCCCAAAGATCTTCGTTGGGGTACAATCAATGTGCCTATTGTAGACAGGAGGGTCATTTGAAATTCAATTGTCCTGCTCTAAACGAACGTAATAGTGGTAATTCATCTAGAGGAGGTCGTGGAGGTTCACAGCAGGCAGCACGTGGTAGAGGTCGTGGTGCTCAGAACGATCGTTCAGATAACTCATCAAATTCCGATAATTGTTTTGATCAACGTGGATCGTCGCAAGGACGATCTGCGCAGTACAATGTAGACGATTATTACGTCGATCAGGGAACTGACGACAGTAATTACTAGGACAGCCGAAGACAAGGAGAGGGAGTAGTATCAGTTCCGGTTGATCAGAGAGGGCCTTACGTCGCAGTTGCTACATCGGGCGTCGTTGAGCCTTTTCTGTTGGACACTGGTGCAGCGAAAAGTTCCATTAAGCATTCGAAACTCCCTGGTGCACCTTTGTCTGGCTTAACAAATGTTTCCGTTGGATTCTCTGGCGCCCCCGTTAGCAATCCAGTTTCGCGCCCTTTGCCCCTTATAATTGGGCCTCGTGAGCTAGAAGCTCCGTTGATTTTGACCACGGGTTGTGGTGAAAATCTTTTGGGCCTGGATTTGCTTAAACGTTTGTATGCAACTTTGTATTGTTCTCCTGCGGGTGTAAAGCTTACGCTGGGAGAGAGGGTTGTCTCTCCTATGTACTTGTCTCTCGATAAGCTTCCACCGGAATTGAGTTCTCTTCCTGCATCTTTGTGGGCAACAGGTCCCAATGATGTGGGCCTGCTTGACATCTCCCCTTATGTTGTTCAGTTGAAATCCAATGTGCGATTGCCACGTATTCCCCAGTATCGTATCTCTCTTGATGGTGAACGAGCATTGTTAGCGATCATCTATGACTTGATCGAGAAAGACGTTATTGAGGAGACGCGGGGAAACGTGTGCAACAGCCCTGTGCTGCCCATTCTAAAACGTACTGATCCTTCGAAACCACCTGTTTATCGTTTTGTTATCAATTTACGGGAGGTAAATAAAATTGTGATTCCTCAGTTCCCCGTTGTGCCTGACATCACGGCACTACTGACTCTGATTCCAGCTTCTGCATCATGGTTTTCGGTGATTGACTTGAAGAATGCGTTCTTCAGCATCCCGATTGCAGAAGAGAGCAGAGACCTTTTTGGTTTCTCTCTTGGTGGACGCAGCTTCCGGTTTAAACGCGCTCCTCAGGGCTACTGTGAAAGTCCATCGATTTACAGTCAAGCCTTGAAGGGTCAACTGGATGCGTTTAAGTTGCCGGCTGGTGCGGCCTTAATCCAATACGTCGATGACCTATTGGTGGCTGCAGATACTCAGGACATTTGCAAAATTGCTACGGTGTCGCTGCTGCAACATCTCTGTGAGTTAAATCACAAGGTGTCACCTTCTAAGCTCCAATATTGTTGTCAAGAAGTAACCTATTTAGGTCACTTATTGTCAAAGGAGGGCAGACGGTTGACCCCAGAGAGAATTGCAGCAATTGCGCGAATGGCTGTGCCAACAACCCAAAGAGATGTGCGTGCCTTTCTAGGTATCACGTCATACTGCAGGCAATGGATTCCAAATTTTTCATTGCTAGCGAAACCATTAGTAGCTCTTACGTGCAAGGATGTTTCGACTCCTTTACCATGGACGGAAGAATGTCAGAAAAGTTTTTCTGAACTACGTGATTCATTGTGTTCGGCTCCTGTGTTAGGTACTCCTGACTATAGCAAGCCGTTTACATTATATGTTCACGAGAGAGAAGGTTGTGCGTTGAGTGTCTTAACGCAACCTTTTGGTGGTAAGCAACGTCCATGTGCATATTTTTCCTCGACCTTGGACCCGGTAGCTAGAGCATTGCCGAGTTGTCTGAGAGCAACAGCGGCAGCTGCGGTCTCCATCCGACAATCAGCAGGATTGGTCATGGATAATATGCTTACGGTGATGGTTCCGCATGCAGTCGACACTCTTTTAAATCGTACGAAAACTCAGCACTTGACGAGTGCGAGGTTGTCTGGGTACGAGTTGACGCTGTTGGCAAGCCACATTCAAATAAAACGTTGTAATGTTCTGAACCCGGCAACTTTGTTACCAATTAGCTCAGAGTCAGATGAAATAACAGAACACGATTGTTATTTGAGGACAGAGGAGGAAACAAAAGGTCGAGTGGACCTTAAAAACACCCCATTGGAAGACCCAGATGGAACACTGTATGTGGATGGGCCATGTTTCAAGTTGCCGAATGGCGATGTGACTACTGCTTATGCTGTTGTAACATTGAATACTGTTGTTGAGACTGCGAGATTAAATCAGAATTCTGCCCAAGCCGCAGAGCTGATCGCTCTCACTAGAGCGTGTGTGTTAGCGAAAGGGAAACGTGTGAATGTGTTTACCGACAGCCAATATGCCTTTGGCGTCGCACATAGTTTTGGACGGTTGTGGAGAGAGAGAGGCTTTCTAACATCGCATGGTACGAAGATTCAGCATGGCCAGCTTGTGAATGATCTTTTGGATGCACTTACGTTGCCTAAGCAAGTGGCGATTGTCAAATGTAGTGCGCATCGTAAGGTGACGGATGATGTTGGTCGTGGTAATGCGTTTGCGGATGAGACTGCTAAGGAGACTGCACGAAACCTTAGCACTCGAATGTATGTGACGAGTTCGGTTAGGTGGCCTACAGAATCGAGTATGTGTGAGGACACTATCGAGAGTGTGAAAGCAATTCAGAATGAGGCCACCGAGACTGAAAAGACGAAGTGGAAAGAAAGTACGGGAAAGTTGGATGCGAATGGTTGTTGGATTGACTTATCGGATCAGAAAAGATGGATGTTGCCTGATGCGTATGTGCTAGCTGTTGTGACTATGGCGCATGGGTTAGCACATATTAGTGCGAAAGGTATTTGTAAATTGCTGTCTCCTGTGTGGAAGAATGATGGTATTACGAAATGTGCTGAACGCTTGGTTAAGAATTGTATGGTATGTATGTTGTACAATCCTGGTAAGGGAACCCCAACTCCTCCTGGTAGTTTTGCTCCCCCTTCATGTCCCTTTGAGGTGATTCAATTGGACTTCATCCATATGGAGCGATGCAATAACCTGAAATACGTTTTAGTTGTGGTTTGCGCGTTCTCCCGATGGATCGAAGCCTACCCTCTTAAGGACAATACTGCTTTGTCCACTGCGAAAATCCTACTGAAGGAATACTTTCCTCGGTATGGAATGCCTAGAGTTGTGTGGTCCGATAACGGAAGTGAGTTTGTGGGGAGTGTGATGAAGAGTGTGTGTAAGGGCCTTGGAATTAATCAGAAATTCCATAGTGCCAATCATCCCCAGTCAGCTGGTTTGGTTGAAGGGTATAACGGCACCCTTAAACTAAAGCTAGCAAAGATTCAGGCTACGACTGGTCTCTCGTGGCCTGACGCCTTACCCTTAGCACTACTGTCAACTAGGGCGACTGTACATTCCCGAGTGGGGCTTAGCCCCTACGAAATAGTGTTCGGTCGTCCTGCGAATGTTTGGGGGGTTCCTAGGCCAGGTGTGTTCTGTGATCTTGAGTATCCAATGTTGATCGATTATCTTCATGACTTGACTGCTAAACTGAGGTTAATTCACCAACAGGTTCACGAAGCATTGCCGACGCAGACGGAGGGTCCAGGCCACCAGCTCCAGCCTGGAGATTGGGTGGTGACGCGCAACTTTTCGCGCAAGAACAATTTGGATCCCAGGTTCACTGGACCCTACCAGGTCCTCCTTGCCACGAGAACTGCAGTTCGTCTTGAGGGACGGAAGAATTGGGTGCACGCCACCCACACCAAGAAGGTCCCTATTCCGTTACCGGCAGACTCGTGGGTGAGGAGAGGCATTGCATCAACTGAAACCGAAGGATTGCCGGCGTTTGTACCTTTCAGTGACGCACAACCTGTCGGAGAATCCTCAGTGCAGCAAAAAGACACTGTTGAACATTTGTCAGCAAAAGACTCAAGACCAGAACATTCAACTGATCAACAGAACGCGGTCTCTTCAACGGATCCTTTGTTTGACGAACAGACACGTCCTGGGAAAACCCGATACTTTTTGCGATCTAGCACCAGAGACTAATAAAAGATCCTATTCTGTCCCTTGACAAGTGCATTATCCCGTTTTCCACGATCAGTTTGAACACTCGTATCATTATAATTATTTTTGTATATATTCATTGAGTTCCATTCCTTACACTTTTGCTTCCACAGCTGAGAAACATTGTGTTCGCATATATATTTGTGAAATAAAGACCGTAGGGCCGCGCGCGTACTTCCTTCTGGTTAGTAGGTCTTGACACTAGGTTAAAGACCGTCGGTTCCTGGGAACTCCTAGGGATTGACTATTGCTACACAGAACGAAGTGCGTCAAGAAACGTTGCGGACGGTCATAGGGAATGGCATTTTCGAAGCTGACGGACTTGGAAGGAGCTCAAGCGCAAAGATTCAAGCTGCAGCAACTCAGTCGTACCAAATGTTTTATGTTCCAAATATTCGTATTGTTTTTGACTGTTTCTGCATTATTGGCGGGTGGGGTGTATTACACGATGTCTTACTTCCTACCTTCTGCTACACCTACTCCTACCCCTGACCTTAAACTCACCTCTACTGTTTCTCCTCATTCTTTTCATATCTTACCTGAACACGAGCAGGCTAGACGTGCAGAATTCCGCAACAATTCCTTTATTCAGCTCCTTCATCAGCATCAGTTAGTGGTTAACACTACTAATTGTTGGGTGTGTGGGTTGATGCCGCACACTACGGATAAGGGAATTCCATATCTGGTGTTACCGTATAGCTCCCAAGGGTCTGCTCGAGCATTCCAAACAATGTTTCGAAGCGCACTGGGTTTCCACCCCATTCGAGAACCACGTTCCCCCTACTCTGGTCCTACCTCGTACCAAAAACCTTTGTCTATAGCAATTGAAGACTTAGATAGCGATATCTATGATCCCTCGCTTATTCCTGAAGAAGAGGTACAAGCCTATAGGGTCCTAAGTAGAGGCGAATATAGTGTGTTCACTAGTGAAAAACAGCTTAAAAGCTCGCCTCCGATATGGGTCGTACCCCACATTGGTAATTTTTGTCTAATAGGTCGCGGCCGAAGATCGAAAGCCCGACTTGGAGAGAGTGCTTGCACTGAAAATTACATTCTGCCGATGGTCTCGTCCCCTGTGTTCCTGGCTGCCAAGGGTACCTACTTTATCTGTCATGATCGTGCGTATGCATGGTTGCCCTCTGACTTCATGGGCTCATGTTTTATCGCAAACTTGTTGCCTCCGACGTTTACTGTAGATGCAGATTATCACAAGACTAGAGTTGTGAGAGGCGTAATTAGCGAAGAGGATACTGCCGGTCAAGAGGCAGGAGACTTTTTCAAGGGTTTCCTCCCGTTTTGGGGACCTATGGTTAATAGTAGGAACCTGAGACAGTTGACTCGAGTGGTAGAATCAACAGCTAATATTACTGCCAGTGCACTTGGTAATATCACCACAGAACTTCAGGCGGATAGACTTATGACGTTACAAAACCGTATGGTTTTAGACGTTATCTTAGCAGATCGAGGTGGGGTATGTAAGGTGATCCATTCGAGCTGCTGTATTTTCATTCCTGATAACGCTCCGACTGTCTATCAAGCCATCTCGAAGTTGCATAAGATCTCCGAATCCATACACGTGGATGTAGGGGATTGGACGCTACTTGGATGGTTTTGGGGCCTGATGTCGACTTGGGGTTGGAAGATTCTGATGATCATCGGAGTCGTTGTGGCGTTCCTGTTCACGTGTTGCCTTTGTGTGCAGTGCGGTCCTGCCTTATGTGGCCTCTGTGCTACAACGTGTATGAGACAGCCACCTGTTACCAAGGGGACTCGGTTGGACAGAGCTATGCTACAGCAACATCTAGATGGTCTGATGAATATCGAGTATGATTCCGACTAGTGCTTGCCTACATGAGGGCAAAAGGAGCGTCTGAGGTTCCGTGACAATTGTAAGCGGTGTTTTCGACTCGCACGAATATGGTCAAGTCTGGTATCTATGAACCGCAAATGACGAGTTTAGTAAGTGTGCGCAGTTTCGCTGTGCTAACTTAAACCGTTCGTTTGCTATGTGGGTTTTTCATCTGTACCCACAGGTTCCATCTTAGATACGGCATCCATTTTGTCTCTTGCCCTCAAGTAGCCAGCGAACGGACGTTGTCCGCTTCGCGACCCTGGGACTCCCAAGATATTTGCGGAAGACACATGTTCTTTGTAAGTGTCTTTATGACGAGGGGGATGATACTGTAAGGCAGATGGCTTCGCTCGAGGCTCATCTTGCCGTGCCGGTTTATTGTCTCAGCCGTGCATCTCATTAGGCACGTCCCTTTGATGCCTGTATCTCGTGTTTCCCGATACCTCCCCTTTTACACCCTTTCTGATCTCCCCACTGTCTCCATCTTCCTCTGCACCTGTCTTTGTTCCTATTTCGATCTGTTTTACTGCTGATTGGAATGTACTAATGTTGGGAAGATGGGTTTTTACAGTTGGGAACCGCCAAATGTTTCCGCACTTATGTTCCGGACCTTGTGTGTATCAAAGTGACCAAAGCGACCCCTCTGGGGGATAATTGTGGGAACCGGGTTGTAAACCTTTGTGTATCATATTGTCCTATGGGTAGATTCTGTATAAAAGGAGCGATCCACAGAACCAATTTGAAGCAGTCTCCCCAAGTTGCACGTGTTGTACTTGTCGTGACTTCTGTGTTCCCTGCAGTAAATAAACCTTGAATCTTTGACGCCGAAGGAAGTGTCCCGTGTCTCTGTCATTCGTACGCCGGAGCAGGTTACCCACGAAGGTTTCAGGTGTTGTGCCCTGGCACCGCTGGGTCTTAAAGAACCCAGTCCTTCAAGAGCATTGATTGTGGTCAATGTATATACCCACAGGATTGTGGCTTGTGTGAGCACTGATTGTGGTCAGTGTGTAATAGTAAGTAATCAGAACTACCCCCTTCACTGTGAGTAGGAGGGTAGCATAGTCTGGGCCTGAGTTGCCGCGAGACTATAAGGTATGAGTGTGGTGTGGAATATGGAATTCCTTAGTAAATAGTGAGTATTCCTAGTAATCCTATAGATTTAGTGGTGTTTTTGATGATATGAGCTTGTATATTGCTAATTCCCCATCCCCAGGAAGGTACCTAGGTACTTTGGTAAGTAGGCCCTGGGGAGGGAGATGGTTACGTTTCGGCTGGATTGGTGGTGTCTTGGTGAGCTGGTGATATCTGGTCTGAAAATCCGGTCGTTACAACATTCTCCACAGAAGGGGTCAACCCAGATCCCGAAAAAGTCCGGGACATTAAAGAGGCTGTGGCCCCTGCTAGCGTGACGGAAGTTCACGGCTTCCTTGGCATGATAAACTACTGCGGTAGGTTAATTTGGGATCTCACTAATCTAACGCTGCCACTACGAGAGCTCACCAAAGACTCTGTTCCATGGAAGTGGGGTCCGGATCAAGCCAAAGCCTTCAAGGAAATCAAAAACGCCCTCTCCAAAGCGACCAAGTTGGCTTTCTTTGATCCTGCAAAAGTGACACAAATAGCGGTGGATGCTGGTCCCATGGACCTCGGGCTGTGCTGGTGCAGAGACGACAACAAGAAGAAGACTGGGCTCCCGCGGCCTTTGCAGGTAGGTCCCTCACCGAAACGGAGCAGCGGTATTCGCAAATAGAGAAGCAACCTATTGCTATTCACTGGGGGTGCCGCCAGTTTCACCTGTACGTCTACGGAAAGCCCTTCATAGTTGCAACGGAAAACAAGCCTCTCGTGGCCCTTTTCTCAGGAACATCCACGAAGCTTCCTCCAAGGATTGAGAAGTGGATGCTGCAGCTTCAAGACTACAATTGTAAAGTGGAATACCAACCAGGGTCTCGCAATCCAGCGGACTACCTGTCCCGACATCCCCGAGCGGCCACTAGCAAGGAAATGGAAGGCACGGCCGACACCGAAGAATATGTTAAATGTGTCACGGCCAGATCATGCCTGATTCCCCTGTCCATGCAGGACTTGGCAGAGGCAATGTCCACAGATGAATGTCTACAGAGAGCTAAGTTAGCTCTCTGTAGCAGGACTGGAGCCTATTCCGGTTATTCCGGCTATATCTGCCAATTCACCTAGTCGGGTTACCCCAGGCAAACCTCTGATAAAGATCCTAAGTTGGAATGTGGCAGGGCTCGCCCGCAACTTTGACATTCCAGAGTGGAACGCCTTTGTGGACCCTTTTAACATTTGTCTCCTGCAAGAAACCTGGTGCCTAGAACCCAGGCACAGAGTAGGTTTCACAACTTACTTCATTCCAGCTTCCCAACAACATGGTAGTAAAGGTCGCCCATCTGGCGGCCTTCTTATATGGGTTAGCATCGCACTGGGTTTAAGAGTAAGCCATAAAACTACCCAATCTCCTGATCTTCAGAGGATAACCATACACTGTCAGGGGGGTAGGAAGTTAGAAGTGTTTAACCTCTATTTAAGGGGGGCCAGGGGAGGGGTATCATCGTTATCCTCTACAGGACTTAACAGCGAACTAGAAACTTGTAGTATTGACTCCTATGTTCTCCTCCCAGGAGATTTCAATTGCTGTTTCGAGCCGCTGGCTAGGGAGGACATTCTGGACACTTGGGATGATGATACAAGGAGAGATATCCCCACGCTGACCCTAGATCCGATCCAAAAATGGACGCAGAGTGCAATAGACATCAACGCACTCTGTATGGAACACGACCTGAGAGCAACCAATGGACGATCCAAATCAGATCTTAGGGGTGCGCACACCTATAACAGGGTTGGACATACCTCTAGAATAGACTATATTATTTTGAATCACAACCTATGGCCATTTCATCATGACATGGAAGTCATATTGTCCTGCGATAGCGACCACAATTCTCTATCCTTAACCCTCATTCCGCCATGGCACGATAGAAACCCAGCCATGGCCGCTCACTCGTGGAAAACATCCCATGAACTTGTTCCCTCAAACTGTGGTAGGCGGCTAAAATGGGCTAAAGTAGCAGCGGATGAGGGAAGGATGGCGCAAGCAAGGACTATAACGACAGCTGTGGGGTTGAGTCTTGACGCCCTGGGAATCAACGGACAAGCTGTTTTATTGACATTCACAGAAACCATTGCGGCACTAAGTGAACTGTTTATCATTCCCCAAAATAGGGTGAGGTCTGCAACGAGAGGTGCTTCTAAAGCAAGAGATAAGTGGTATTCCTCAAAATGCCGGGTTGCCAAAGGGGAACTTATTTCTGCAGTGAAGTCAAAGGACCCAGGCAATATCAGACTTGCCAGGAAATCTTATAAAAAAACTGTAGCCATGGCTAAGGAGGCTCATGAATACAACTTCTGGAGTGAGCTAATGGAGGCGAGTACTAGAAAAGACTCTAAGGGGTTTTGGGATCTGATGAGAGCCAGGGACAAGCCCCTTGATGTACAACTCACCTGTAACATTCCTGGTGAGGTCTGGTTTGCCCAATTCTCTAAGCTATACTCTGTTCCATCAGGTGTACTACAACAAAACATGGGTGTTTTAGCCAGATCTCCAGATGCCACCACAATTAATGACTGCCCCTTCAGCATTAAGGAAGTAGAAGGGGCAATCAGGTCCCTTGTTACCAACAAGGCTGCTGGCCCAGACGGAATTCCAGGTGATCTGTTGAAGGAAAACCCATATCTGTGGAGTAGACTGATTGCCTCGCTCCTGAACGAGGCTGTGTTGGGAGGTTCTCTTCCTGATTCTTGGAGGGGCGCTGAGGTCGTCCCGATTTTTAAGAAAGGCTGTCGGGACGACCCAGCTAATTATCGCCCAATTAGCCTGCTTGACTCGACACAAAAGGTTGCGGGCAAAGTAGTACTAGGTAGGATCCTGCAATGGGCCGAAGAAAATCAGGTTTTGTCAGATTTCCAGGTAGGATTTAGAACAGGGACAGGCACAATCGAGCAGACATTTCGCCTTCTAATGCTGTATTGGAAAGTGGTCGTATTGGGTGGGGGCAGTTTGTATTTAGTCTTTATAGACTTGCGGACTGCCTTCGACCTGGTCCCACGAGCCCAATTGTGGAATGTCCTAGATGGGTTGGGTATCCCCCCTTATTTGTTGGGATTGCTAATCAAGTTCCATGAAAGCAACTTTGCCCAGATTAGGTGGGGTGGCCAGGGGGAAAAACATCCCGCATTCCTGTAGATAGGGGCGTCCGCCAGGGCTGTGTGCTAGCCCCCACTCTGTTCTCACTTTATGTTAACGGAGTGGTGGAGCATCTTCTTCAACAACCAACAGACGCACCGTCCCTGGCTGGCAGAAAAATACCTACGCTCCTGTTTGCAGATGACACCCTCCTAATCTCAAAATCTCCAGCAGGCATCCAAAAGTTGCTTTCTAGCTTCAAGGTCTTTTGTGACACCAAGGGCCTAACTATAAACATAAGCAAAACCAAATTCCTTGTTCTCAACCCCCCTAGGAAATCTGTCATTCCTCCTGCTCTAGACTTAGCCCCGAGTGAAAGAGTTCGACTATCTGGGCATTCAACTCTGCGACACCATGAATTGGAAGGCCCATCACCAAAAGGTCTTTCTGACCCATAAGAGGGTCACAGGGGCCCTGCTAAAGGAACAACGTGCCTCATCTCTTAAACCAATCGGGGCACTATTAGACATCTACAGAGCGAGGGTGGTAAGTGCAGCACTGTATGGTGCGGAACTGTGGGGTATACAGAGAGTCAACACCTTAACCTACCTCGAAAAAAACTTCCATAAAGATCTAATGAAGTTACCCCACAGTACCCCGACACTCCCCCTCTTGCTTGATGCAGGCACACGCCCAATATGTGAGCAAGCTAGGTTACGCTCCCTCTTACTATGGGCCCGGATATGGAATGTTCCAGAACTGTGCAGCTATGCTGATGCCCTAAGAGAACTCCTATCCTTACCAAGCTGGCGCAAGGTTAGCTGGCTCAGGGAAGTCAAGCGGCTTCTCTACGAATTGGGACTAGGAGACGCTTGGGTCAATAGGACAGCACCATCTAAACAGATGCTTAAGAAGATTTACTGGTCTTGGGTGGCTAATGAGAGAATGTCCAATTCTAAGCAATGTAAATCTGTTGTTGAGTTTCTTCTAATCAAGGAGCTCCCTTATAGAGAACCATACCTGGACTTAATTTGTAATCCGAGAGACAGATCATTGTACTTCAAATTTAGGGTAGGAGTTCTTCCCTTCGGGCTGTTAACTTCTACTTGATAGCCACCACTACAAACCATTCCATATTGCCCCTTCTGTGATTCAAGGGTCGAGTCCATTGCCCATCTGTTGTTTGAGTGTCACGCATATGCAGCACCCAGGTCGAGATGGCTGAAGCCACTATGTAGGAGCCTGGGCACCAGATCGTACGTAGAAGCATTACGCATATTACGATCAGATGCTCGTCCTTTTTTCGCCTGTTGCTTGGCAAAATTTTTGGGCTGGGCTTGGCGGATAAGATCTGCAAAGAAACTGCTGCTCCAGTAATGTGTTTTTGCCGAGTCTGTTTAAACTTGTCCTTATGTCTGGGTTAACAATCCATTTCTTGATATTCCCATTGATTTTGTAGATTTTTAATTGTGCATTGTTAAATTGTTTTTATCTATTTTTTGTAATGTAATGCTTTTATGATATGCTTATATATCGAAATAAAGCTATTCAAACAAAAAACAAACAAACATAATAACTGGCACAAGGCCAAGGATGAGTGGAAAATCCTAACAGTCCCGGCTCAGCGGATCATTTATTTAGCTGTTTTATAGCGCGCTCTATTACTACCAGAGTATCCTGGCGCGAAAATGGAGAGTCTGTACCATGTTAGAGACGAACTTACCGAAGACCCGACGGGCTGCCTTCTGAGGGGACATAGTTTGGTCATCCTCATGTCGTTAATGGACCGGTGTGTACAGTTAGCTCACGTTGGGCATCAGGGCATGGTAAAAACCAAATCTAGGCTTCGAACCAAGGTGTGGTTCCCGCTGATGGAGGAATTGGTAGAGGCCACTGTTAGGTCGTGTTCGTCATGTCAAGCCACTGGAGACATGCCTCGTCCTGCTCCGGTCATTGCAGAGCCTCAGCCGAGGCTACCGTGGTCCTGTGTCAGCATGGATTTTGGCAGTCTTCCTGACGGTCGCCATACCCTAGTAGCCATCGATGAACACTCTAAGTATCCGGAGGTTGAGATAGTGGCATCTCCCAATGCTGCAGAAGTAATACCTAAAATTGAAAAGATTATGGCTGCCTATGGATTGATGCAAGAGTTGCGCACTGACAATGGGCCTCCTTTTTAGGGACACGAATTGGCTACGTATCTTACTACACTTGGCATTCGACATTGCCGAATAACCCCCCAGTAGCCACAAGCCAATGGTGAAGCGGAGAGGTTAGGATTGCCCATGACAAGAAACAGTCAATAGAATTGGCTGTATTCACATTCCTCCGAAGTTACAGACAAACCCCTCACTCCACCACAGGAGTAGCTCCGGCTCACTTGCTGATGGGCCGAGTGGTCACTGATTCAATACCTCATCATCCTCGCTGGCAACCGACGAACCCTGACCATTCTAGGATTGATGCGGGGTGCAAACATGCGTATGCCCAAGTAAGTCAGAGGCAAAATGCTCAGGCAATAAGGATCAAGGAAGGAGACTTGGTGTTGATCAAGAATCGTGTCTCTACTGGAAAGTTTCAACTAACCTATGAAAAAATGCCATGAACTGTGGTAAATATCAAGGGAACCCGGGTCATTGCCACGCGAGGATGTGAGACTGTGGCTCGCAATGTTTCTCATTTCAAGAAATATAACCCTGAGTCATTGGTGTCCCTTTCTGCTCAACTTGAGACTGAGGACAATTGCAGTGACTCCACGGGATGTGTTCCCCTAAATGATGATGGTGACTCTGGCAGTTTGGATGGTTCCTGGCTTGGCAACACCTGCCATGCGGAGCCAGAAGTGTTTCCTGATCTGTTGGAAGGCAGTCCCTGTGATGACAGCTCTGGGGATGGAGTGGTTTCCCCCTCGGGGAGAAGCCAGTCCCAGTATCTGCTGCGGAGGAAACTAGAGCCCTCCTGCCGGCTGAAGGACTATTTCATGTAAGACTATTCCCTATACTCTTATGGCTAATTGAGAGTGCTGGGGTTGATTCTAAATTAGACCCTATCGATCTTCGCTCCACTATTCAGTGACATTTTGTTGTTATGTTGTTTTGCTTATTTTTGTGGAGAAATGTAATGTTGTGACCCGGTGACGTCACGAGCACGCCATAGACGTACTGGTCATGTGACCAGTGTTCAATAAAAGTGAGGGGCACGTAACCGTACGCCAGTTAGGCGACGGAGGTGAATCACACAAGGTCAAGCATAATTCTGGCTCCTGTCTTTATTAGTATAACTCATACCTGCGGTTGCCCTGCGGTGTGCTTACCAGTGTCGGCTTTGTCCCCGTGCCCGACACAACAGTCTGGATCGGCTGGGCGTGGGGTTGTTTCAGCGCACCTAGCTGGTTCCATAGGCGGCGACTGAGGATCAGCAGGAGTCAAACGGGCGGCGAGTGATCTGTCCCTTGTTGAGA
Source organism: Lissotriton vulgaris (assembly GCF_964263255.1). Taxonomy (NCBI): domain Eukaryota; kingdom Metazoa; phylum Chordata; class Amphibia; order Caudata; family Salamandridae; genus Lissotriton; species Lissotriton vulgaris. The sequence goes on from NC_141694.1 coordinate 476,883,235, forward strand.
GGTGGAGCGGCACACGGGAAGGCAGGATGCACCGCCGTCTGCCCCCATCGCAGTATCAGGGAGACAGCGTGGAGTCGGCGGTGACGACACCCACGCCGAGGAGAAACTGGCAATTTTGAGAGAGGGAGGGAGAGAGATTGCCTCCCTCCTTGTGGCGAGCATGCAGGCTTGTGGGCCTTAGTTGAGTGGTGGCCTACGGAGCAGCGTGGGGGGCGGCCGGAGGCTCAGGGCAACAACAACTAGCAGAGGCATGGCATTTGACTTCAAGGGAGAAGACCAGAGTGCTTCTTGAAGGGGCAGGGGCCTTAAAGGAAGCAGGGTCACGGGTTTGCCAGGCCCTGGAGCATGAAAGCAAAAGACCGGAGCAACGCCTTTAACACAGAACAGGCTTGGGGCCCTGGGGGGGGGTGCCAAAGAAAGAAAAGAAGAAGCAGTATGACCGACCAGATGGCAAGGAAAGAGGCGGCATCAAGCGCGTTTCCAGGATGACCGGGAACCACCAAAGTTGGGCAAAGCAAGGGCAAGAGTCTTTGGACAGGCACTGGATGATGACATGGATGCGATGCTTGAAACCTCTAGGACTTTAATTGCAAAGAAGGTGAAGAGATGGATGAAGCAGCAAATGGACGCTGGGGCAAATGAAGGGCCAGCCAAAACAGTGGCCACCTCCAGAAGAAAGGTCCTGCAGCCAAGAGAAAAAGCCCAGCAGCCACATGGACAAGAGGCCAAGGCCACAACAGCCAAAGCAAAAAAGGCTGGGCGAAGCAAGGCTACAACAACCAAGAGTCTAGCCAAGGTGGAGGATACTAGCGAACCAATGGACCTCAGCAACAGTGACTTGAAAGGGGGGCCTGTAGCCACAATGGCGGCACCTAGACAGTAAAAGAATGTTTTATGATCTACTGTTTGCCTTTCCCCTTGCCTATGTATCTCTTCCCTATTGCTCAGCCAGAATGAGTGATGGTGTGCTTTAAGATGTCTGGAATGTTGGATGATTGATGATGTCATGGAATGCATGGGTGCCTGGTGAGGTTGGGAGTGTCAGTTGGAGTGTGCAGGCTGAGCAGCAGGGAGGCTGCTCCTGGTGGGGCATCACCTGGACTTTACATCTTCTAGTAACTTATGTGTAGCTGTCATCTTATGAATAAATCTACAATATACCTATACATCACCTGGCTACCGAAGATTCTTTTATTTACAAAACTGGCGACGATTTAAAAGAACCTGTGTAGTGTTTAAGGAATACCCTGCCTGTCACTGGAACTGAGGATTTGACTAAGAAACAAACTTATTTACTGGAACCCCTGAAAAAGAATTACGACAGAAACACTCTGGTCAGCCCCACCAGTGCCCTTTATCACCAGGACAGCCTGCAGACTATAGCGTTTGACCAGCTGTTGACTAACATGGCATGTATTTAAGGTTTCAACCCAGCTGCCTCAACATTTATCAGCCATTGGAATTCGGATGGATATCAATTGTTTGTGTGCTTGGAACTGTTTTTTACACGTTAGTGGGAATAAGTACCATTTCCAGCTGCCTCTTTGCCTTTCTACCTATTTCTCTTGAGGTCTTTGATGACTGTCCCAGTTGTCCTCTTACCGACCCTGCTGCCAGTCTTAACCACTGCTTTGGAGCACTGTCCTGCTGCCCGTTGGGCTTTGAATGGAGACTGGAGGTGGCGGGTGGCATGATTTCCAATCACAAGGATAACAACAAAAAGTTAGCAGCGTCATTTCTTTTTATGGGTAACTGGTGCCATTTCTCCGGTGAGGGACGTCAAGATCGTTCTTTTGTGTGCAGTTTTGTGGAGGCTTTGGTGTGTACCGGGGAGTTTGAGCCTACACGAGTTTGAAGGGACAACTGCTTTTGTGTGGGGCCGGGACTGTCCGTCACTGGAAGAGCTGACGGAGCAGCTTGTTATCTACGGAGCAGCATTTTGGCGGTGCTGGCCGTGTCTTGTCCGGTGAGTTGGGATGTCTTTGTTTTGGGAAATTACATGCACTTTGTGCGTGGTTGCCCTTTGACAGTTGAACTGCTCATTCGTATTAAAAAGGTGCAACGAGCACACAACTGCTCACACACATTCAAAAAGGTACCACGAGGACACATATAGCTTGCGCATACTTACCATGTTTCAGCTATGCGCGAAGCTTCCTTTCTGTCCTTTGTGACATCTGTACTCAATGGATTTTGGTTGTGGAGGACGTTTTGGTGTACCGTGAGGCCGGGAGCCACTCGGGCCAACGTCACGAACGTGCGGCCATTTTGTGCGTGGAAACAGCACAATTACTTACTATCTTGTGGTGGAGTTGGTTACTTCCAACCACGTTTCTAAGTCAATTGAAACAGTGAGAGAGCCTCCTCAATGTCCTTATTATCATTGACGTTTGCAGAGAGCTGGAACTGGTCACTTTTTCCTGTACTTTTAAACTTTTTAATACCCGTGTAACACTTCTGATATTGCTGAAGCACGACACTAGACTTTGCTAGCAGATGCTGTGCCATTAATAAGGACTTCATGGTTGGAAGTTTTCGGGTGAGGATTCGCTCACATAAGGAATGGTCATTATATTCATTGAAAAGTCACCCCAACTATTGGACGACGGTGACTACGTTTATTGTTTTAATTTATTGTGTTACAGATGTTTTGACCGGTTTTGCATATCAATATTTACAGCTGGGTGTTTTTACAATACTGTTTTGGAGGCATGTTGCAGTTTTGTGAAATTCGTCATTTCTTTGGTTCTATCTATCTGCATATTGAATCTGCATGGAATAGGGTATGTGAGTGTGTAGTGTTCTAGTGTTCCTGGTTACCTTAGTGTGTGTACTTGCCAATATACTCTGTGTGAGTGTAAAGTCTCTCTCACTATTTGACCTCTAGTTTTCCCGTAGCCTTTGGTTTATCATCTACTGATTTGTGGTTATTTGTTGACATGATTTTGTAGGTTTCCCGCACTGTTTGGATTGTGTGGGTGAAAGGTTTTTCCCCTGTTTGGGCTACGTTAGGAGAAGACACCTTCTTATGAAGCTTCTCTTTGTGTATCTTTATATGAGTTTGTCACCCGTGTGGGTGAAAGGTTTTCCCTGTTTGGACTGTGTTAGAAGACACCTTCTTACAAAGCTTCTCTTAAAGGTTTTCCCTGTTGGGACTGAATTATGAGAAGACACCTTCTTACAAAGCTTCTCTGGTTTTACCCTTGAAAGGTTTAATGAGATTCGTGAAGATTGTAGTATCGTTAAAGCTTGATGCTTTTCTTGAAATTCTTTCTTTATGGATTTTTGGTAAGTGAATTTGTTGATTAATGAATTGTCGTGCATTTCATTTGTTTGATATGTTCTTGATTTATTTTGCTCAACGTTTCTTTCATGCATTTTCCCTATTCTAATGTATGTTCTAATTTGATTGCCTTATGTGCTTTCAATTGCTTTTATTGTGTTTTGATTTCCTTAGGAAGGGGGATGTGTTATGATCTACTGTTTGCCTTTCCCAATGCCTATGTGTTGTAAGCAAACCTCAGCTAGGCCTACTTAGTGCAAGGGTTCGCCCTTCTCTGCACAGAATCCTCAGACCTGAGGAAGAAGTTTGCAATGAAACTGGAAAATACAAAAGCAAAGTTTATTAAACCTTTAAAGGTGGTACTACAGTCCATACAACACCCTTCAGTATTGTATCGAGTAGCACACCGAACTAAAGCACATGGCCCCTTTTACACAAAATGAAGGGGCTCAAGAGAAGGCGGTACAAAAGACAAGAGCAGTTTCATGACCATACAAGGACATATTGGAAGGCACAATTGATAGGTGGGCGGAGTTAACAGTCGTCGATAACTGGTAAACACATTCCTATCTGGAACCAATTAGTAACGGTCATTGACCTTACTGCGCATGTCTGGACATGCTGGAAGCAGGGAATACTAAAAATAGCCTGTTGCCGGGCAGACTTCAAGGGCAGTTGACAAGAAGGTAGGATTAAGCACATGACAAGCACCTGCAAATGTATGGCAAACAAAATGGCCGTTACAAATACAAGATGGAGTCTGCACATTTGTTACGATAATGGTCAAAATGAAGCATGTCTTCTGCTAATGCTTAACCTAATCGCCGTTGATTTACAACAGACGACCCTTTTCAGCATTAGCTGAAGACATTCGACTTCCTGGGAAAAGCCAGATACTCATCCCTTATATCGATGTTCATCATGCTAGCTATCTCTTGTTTCAAATCATTCTGCTTTTTAATTTCTGCAATATTGCTTTTGGTCGGTATGCAAGCAGTAACACTCATAGAACATATCATTGGACTGCACTGAATACATACACAACAAGTGAAAATTATTGCAATTATTATACATAGGGCTGTTAATACTTTCCAGCCCCAGGCAGAAATCAGAGTCCAAAGCGATCCTGTAAAAGTCCATGTACCATTTTCTGTGTGAAGGTCTGCAGCGATTTTATGAAGTTTATTAATCGCTTTATATACTGATGGGGTGTGGTATAAACATACAGCAGCTACTACCTATAACACGACATGCACCACCTCTATCTGCTAGCATAACGTCCAATACCATTCTATTCTGCAAAGCTACAATTCTAGCAATTTGCAATTCTTCAGTGATGTTTCCTAAAGCTACAGCTGTTTGATCTGTAACAGTTTCCACTACTCTAGTCAATCGTCGCACTTTTCTGCTGTTTAATGCAGCACCTACAAAAAAGAACAATCCTAAATAAAAATCTATATATTGTTGTAGACTAGTGTCGGTCTGATCAATGCCATCAGTAGACAAAGTTCTCTTGTATCTATTTACAGTAATATTGTTGAACAGTTTAAGATTTCGATGATACAATGGAGGTGCTAGAAACATAGGGGGCAATAAAAATGACACATAACAAATGCCGGTCCAACCGGCTGGCAGTCGATAATATCCACGATTTCCGCACACAAAATAAGTGTTGTGTGAAGCTAAAAATGTCAGGGCCCACCTCGCAGGATTCAAATGATGAACAAAGGGGTCCACCTCCCGATGTTACCAACACCCTGAATGTACTCACAGGGGGTTCGAACCATCAGGCGAGGGATAACAACAGAGAAAGACCGGGGAAGGGAAAGGGTCAGCAGGGACAAGGGATCTGAAATGACAAAGCATAAAACATTATATACGTTATACTACAAACAAGGCTACTCTCAAGAATTCTCGCTAGAACTGTAATACCTTATAAGGCTGTACTCATTCCTCCAACCAATATAAGATAGATCTAGTCCTGTTTCCTGTAACCAAAAACACACCGGTTAACCACTTCATATACCCACATAATTCCTCTTTATCTCAACACCTCTACATGTACACACCATACGATGAGGAAATGGACTTTGTCATGACCCTTATTTATCACTGTAAGTTTCTTCACTTAGACCATTGAATAGTTCATTCCCCGAATTCCTTCACAACCTTATTTAGAGTTAGAGATAATTCTCTCTGTAATCACTCAGATCAGGTGTATCTTGTTCCACTCTCAGAGCGCCCTGAATAACTCCACAACCTCGGAAGTCAACAATGTTTGTATCCACCTTTAATCCTTATAGTGAGAGAATAAGATACGATAAATCGGCAACGTGTGGTTGCGACCACCACTACGCTCCGCTTATCCTACAGTGCAAACAAACAAACCACCTATCCGGTAGCAGGTAGTTGCGACCACCACACTGTTCCGGTTTACAATAATTAGCCTTGCACACGGTAACGTGTAGAGCCCTACAACGCTCCGCTGCTCTTGATTCCCAAAAGTGCCTTCAGTATCTACAATATATACGGCAACAAGCAGCGACCTGCCGCTTAGTTCCGCGGGACACTCCACACTGCCCCAAAACAGTTAAGCATCAGCCAATACTTTTCCTTTGATTATTTCTTAGAACGTGTACCAAAACAAAGACACGAACCCGCGAGCTACGGCTCCCAGCAGATCTCCTGTGATCAACAATACCTCGAAGCTGAGCGGGTATTTCTGCAGCCAAAGAATCACTCCCGCGTTCAGTAGTGCCACGCTAACGGCAGCCAGCGCCTCTTCAATCGACATCAACGAAGGACTCAAAATTACGCGCAACTTCCCCCCTGTCTCTTCCAACCTTATACTTCCTGCAGCAAAGGCTCATGGAAGTTGTAGTCCCTTAAAGTTTAGGTAGGCGCGGCAAGGCAAAACCTGACAGTATGCCCTTCCCCCTAGCGCCTCCTAGGCCCAGGTTTGGCAGGGAACCGTCGATGAAAGGACCGGACAGCAGCAGGAGCATGCACATTGCAGGAAGGCTCCCAGGAGTCGTCTTCAGCCGTATACCCCTTCCAAGCCACCAAATACCACAGCGCACCCCTACTACGCTTGGAGTCTTTAATGCAGCGAACCACATATTCCAAACTACCATCACACAACACCGGAGGAGGTGTCCTCTGTCTAGCAGAAAAAGCAGGTTTCAACAAGCTAACGTGGAAAACAGGATGGATACGAAGTGAAGCCGGAAGGCTCAGTTTATATGCCACAGGGTTTATCCGTTTCAAGACAACGTATGGACCGATGTATCTGGGGTGAAACACCGAACGGAGCTTAAAGCGGATGTTCTTTGTGGACAGCTATACCCTGTCCCCCACCTGATACGACGGATTGTCACCCCGATGTTTATCCGCCCACTTCTTGTATGTCGCTTTTGCCTGGACCAACTGCTTAGACACCTTTCTCTGTACCGAATGTAGATGGCGAACCTGACTCAGTACAGAGGGCTGACTACTCACTTCACCAGGGATGGTGATGGGCAAAACCCGGGCATCATAACCGTAATTGGCAAAAAAAGGGGACACCCCCAATGAGCTGTGCCAAGCATTGTTATAAGCCAACTCCGCAAGCCATAACATTGATACCCAAGAGTCATGAGCCTCTGCAGCGTAACATCGCAGGTATTTTTTCAAAGTTTGATTGAGCCGTTCCGTTTGACCATCCGTTTGAGGATGGAAACTGGTTGACAACGAAGCTTTGATATGCAATGCCAAACACCATGATTTCCAAAAACTAGCAATGAACTGAGGGCCCCTATCAGATATTATAACTTCCGGTATCCCATGGTAACGGAAGACGTTAGACAAGAGCAACTGAGCACTCTGACCCGCTGTGGGAAGGTTTCTGCACGGGATAAAGTGTCCCATTTTGGTGAGACCGTCCACCACTACAAGCACAGCCGAGTGTCCTTGATCTGAAGGTAATCCTGTAATGAAGTCCAAGCTGATGCTTTGCCATGGCTTCTTTGGTGTGGGCATGGGCATTAGTTTACCCTTACTCTGGCATTGTACGTTTTTAGCCCGGGCACACACCTCACACTTCCCCACCCACAAAGACACGTCTCTGGACAAGGTGTTCCACCAGAATTGTCTCTGCACGAGGCACACCGTTTTCCTGATTCCTTGATGACCAGACAAAGGTGAAGAATGACACCATTCAAATGCCTTTTTCCTACTTTCCGTAGATGTCAGAAACAGTTTATTTTGAACAAAAGGCAGACCCTGTTTAAGAGAACGACTGGTGTCGCTGTCACACCATATCCTCCATCCCGCTTCGGTCTTTTGGCCTATGATTGATTCAGGGAACGAATTCGCATTAAGCGCACAAATCACCTTGCTTGGTTCTACAATGGCGTCCATTGGAATGTCTATCTTCTCCGTCACCGTGTCCCCCAAGCGAGACAAGGTGTCCGCCTTCCTGTTCTCAATGCCAGGGCGGAAGGTGATAATAAAGTCATATTCAGCAAAAAACAGCATCCACCTCATTTGTCTCTGAGACAGATGTCTGGCTGTTCTCATATATTGCAAGTTGCAGTGGTCTGAATACACAGTTACAGGATGAGAGGCCCCCCACAAGTGTTGTCTCCATTCTTGAAAGGCCTTTTTTATAGCAAGTAGCTCTTTTTCCGCAATAGAATAATTCTTTTCAGCCTTACTCTGCTTTTTTGATAGATACGCCACTGGATGCAGCTGCCCTGTCTGTGAATATCTTTGGGATAAAATAGCCCCCACAGCTTCATCTGAGGCGTCAGCTTCCACAATGAATGGTAAGTTAGGCTGTGGATGTGCCAGTATGGGAGCAGACACAAACACCCTTTTCAAACAATCAAAAGCAACATCAGCTTCATGTGACCAACTAAACCCCACCCCTTTTCTAAGAAGGCGAGAAAGAGGAGCTGCAATACGAGAAAAACCATCAATGAATCTCCTATAGTAGTTTGCAAAGCCCAGAAAACATTGGACCTCTTTTGCTGTCTTTGGTACGGGCCAGGTCTGCACAGCTTGCACCTTTCTTTCGGCCATCTGTAAACCCTCAGGACAAAGCATAACTCCCAGAAACTCCACCTTCTCAACCCCAAACTCGCATTTACTGATCTTACAAAACAGTTTATTCTGTCTCAGCCTCTGTAAGACCTGTTTGACATGCTCCTGGTGAATAACAACATCTTCAGAATAGATGAGAATGTCGTCATTGTAGACTACCACACTAGTATCCACAAAATCTCTCAGTACATCGTTTAGAAAGTATTGGAACGCTGCCGGGGTGTTATATAGCCCAAAGGGCATGACTGTGTTTTCATACAGACCGTAACGAGTTTTAAAAGCAGTCTTCCACTCATCCCCCTCTCTCATCCTCACCAGGTGGTAGGCTCCTCGGAGGTCAAGCTTGGTGTACACGCTAGCACTCCCGACTTGGTCTAACAGTACCGGAATGAGGGGGAGAGGATATCTGTTACGGATAGTGTTCTTATTTAGCATCCTGTAATACACACAGGCCCGTAAATCCCCATTCGCTTTAGAAATGAAAAATAAAGGAGAGGCAGCGGGCGATTTAGAAGGCCTGATGAAACCTATTGCCTGGTAATGGTCCAAATAATCTTTCAAATGTTTTGTTTCTGGTATCGATAGAGCATACACCCGACACGTGGGTAGGACTGCTCCTTCCACTAGATTGATACAGCAATCATAGGTTCTATGAGGGGGTATTTCATTGGCCAGTTGTTCACTAAATACGTCCTCAAAGGAGTGATACTCAGAGGGCAATACCACCTCTTTTTCTGCCGCAGTAGCTACTAGATAAGGAGTAGACAACCCAGCTGCTTGAGTGACCTCACGCAGTGTCATATGTGTTTTACATACTTCTGACTGGAAACGTATTGTTTACTCTTTCCAATCTACATCAGGATTGTGATAAGAAAGCCAGGGCATGCCCAAAATGACCTCATATTGAGGAGCCTCAATTATGTTCAAAATCAGACTATCTTGATGTTCCCCTTCTGGTACCTCAACCGTTAGCAATACTTCTTCTGTCTGTTCAGTGATCAACCCTGACTTTAATGGTTTCCCATCCACAGCCCACACTTCCTCGGGGTGTATTCTAGGTATGCGTTTTAATGACAACAAGGACACCAGACCACTATCTATGAAATTGTCTGTGGCACCTGAATCAATCATTACCAACACCTGATGCATCACCTGTTGGCTCTCCAAACACATGGACAAAACAATGTACGAGACTGGATCCTGTATAACCTCGCAATCCAATGAGGGAAGTTTCAGAGGTGCATGATCATTTTTCTCTCCTGAATGCTCACTGCTGGGCTCGGTATTGGACACTGCCAATCTTTTCTTAACCCAACTTCCTGTGGTCTTGGGCTTCAAAGGACATTCCCTTACATAATGACCTTTTTTCCCACAGTACATGCACAAGCCTTGTGTTCTGGGGGTTTCCCTTTCTTCTCTGGTTAATGGAGCCCTCACCGCTCCAATCTCCATGGGTTCATGAGCTTCGGTAAACCCCTGTGGCCCTTTTTGTATCGCGTAATCTGGCCTAGAAAACCCTCTATCCCATTTCTTCCTGTCTCCACTTCGCTCTGTCATCCGGCCATCCAACCTTAAAGAAAGGCTGACCATTCCTGCACAGGTAGTGGGCTGGGGATCTATTTGGGCAATTATATCCTTAAGTCCCTCTCTCAGACCATGATAATATATGGACATTTGCTTTTCCTCAGGCCATGAAGACTCCGACACTAACCTATTAAAGGTTGTTAAGTAAGTAACCAGCTCATTCCGCCCCTGTCTCAATTCAAGCAGTTCTTTATCTGCACTAAATGTAGTAGCACGTCTATCAAATACTCTCTCGAACTCAGCTCCAAAAGCCCCCCAATCCGACAGTATAGCATCATCCTTCCTTACTAGAGGAACAGCCCAATTCGCAGCATCTCCTATCATATACGAGATGGCGAATGCCACTCTAGAATGGTGATTGGGGAAAGACGCAGGTGTGCACGAAAAATGCATCATTATTTGAGTGAGAAACACCTGCGTCTTAGAAGGATCCCCAGAATATCTTTCAGGACTTGCCAGGGGTATAGGAGGAGGTACAGTGACCTGTATTCGGGGATTTTGTGTAGCAGCGTCAAAAGGGTTACCAGCCAACCTATCTACCCTATCCCTTAAGGCAGTGGTTTCTGCTCTAGAGGCTATCAATTCCTGCTGTACCAGCACCAGAGCCTGTAACACCTCCTCAAGGGTAGCCATGTTTGTTCATCAATTTAAATCGGGCAAGGCTTTTAACTTGGGCGCATAATTCTGTCAGGGCCCGCCTCGCAGGATTCAAATGATGAACAAAGGGGTCCACCTCCCGATGTTACCAACACCCTGAATGTACTCACAGGGGGTTCGAACCATCAGGCGAGGGATAATAACAGAGAAAGACCGGAGAAGGGAAAGGGTCAGCAGGGACAAGGGATCTGAAATGACAAAGCATAAAACATTATATACGTTATACTACAAACAAGGCTACTCTCAAGAATTCTCGCTAGAACTTTAATACCTTATAAGGCTCTACTCATTCCTCCAACCAATATAAGATAGATCTAGTCCTGTTTCCTGTAACCAAAAACACACCGGTTAACCACTTCATATACCCACATAATTCCTCTTTATCTCAACACCTCTACATGTACACACCATATGATGAGGAAGTGGACTTTGTCATGACCCTTATTTATCACTGTAAGTTTCTTCACTTAGACCATTGAATAGTTAATTCCCCGAATTCCTTCACAACCTTATTTAGAGTTAGAGATAATTCTCTCTGTAATCACTCAGATCAGGTGTATCTTGTTCCACTCTCAGGGCGCCCTGAATAACTCCACAACCTCGGAAGTCAACAATGTTTGTATCCACCCTTAATCCTTATAGTGAGAGAATAAGATACGATAAATCGGCAACGTGTGCTTGCGACCACCACTACGCTCCGCTTATCCTACAGTGCAAACAAACAAACCACCTATCCGGTAGCAGGTAGTTGCGACCACCACACTGTTCCGGTTTACAATAATTAGCCTTGCACACGGTAACGTGTAGAGCCCTACAATGCTCCACTGCTCTTGATTCCCAAAAGTGCCTTCAGTATCTACAATATATACGGCAACAGGCAGCGACCTGCCGCTTAGTTCCGCGGGACACTCCACACTGCCCCAAAACAGTTAAGCATCAGCCAATACTTTTCCTTTGATTATTTCTTAGAACGTGTACCAAAACAAAGACACGAACCCGCGAGCTACGGCTCCCAGCGGATCTCCTGTGATCAACAATACCTCGAAGCTGAGCGGGTATTTCTGCAGCCGAAGAATCACTCCCTCGTTCAGTAGTGCGACGCTAACGGCAGCCAGCGCTTCTTCAATCGACATCAACGAAGGACTCAAAATTACGTGCAACTTCCCCCCTGTCTCTTCCAACCTTATACTTCCTGCAGCAAAGGCTCATGGAAGTTGTAGTCCCTTAAAGTTTAGGTAGGCGCGGCAAGGCAAAACCTGACAAAAAAAGTACTATTATTTAAGCCATCTATATTCGATACAGTGATACAATCACTGACCCCCACAGGGATATGTCCAATGCTCTGTACACATAGTTCTGCTTGTGTTTGAGTGACAGAAATGACAAAATGTTCGGCATTGGATGAGTCTCTTATATTGGTGAAGATATATGGCGTTGAAATATTGTCCGGTCGATATTCTTCCCACTCCCATTTAGTTCCATTCGCTTGAGGATACCCATCCTTGTCCTGATGGCACTCTTTATTTAACCGGAAAAGCAGTCTACCCACTGTAGGCTTCCTGGTCGCAAAGAGCAAAGTATACCAGGCTCGGCAAGAGCCATTATGCGAAATAGGGAGAGGTATGAACGGTGTACCTCCTTTCTTTTGATGTGCAGGCATCATCCCACAAATCCAACAGTTTGTAGTGTTCGTAGAGATGTGGGTGTGATGCAACATTTGAATGAAGGTATTATTGAGATAAGATTGTCGATGTTTCAACTCTTGATATGGGAGCGTAAAGAAATAATGCTCCTTTGGTGTAGGTGTAGTAACAGCAAACAACTCACGAGCAGGAGTTGTCTCCTCAACAGACCATGTTATTGTTCCCGTAATTACCAAAGCAACAACAAACCCTACAGCACAAAAACTCTTCTTCTTCTTTTCCATTATAGTCATAACATAGAACAAATCTTCCTAAAACTAAAGTAGTTGTCAGAGCTCTTACCCCTGGGTAGCCGTTGATTTCTTCACCACGGGCCAAGACGGGTGTCACTACTCTAATGCAGGGCTGATCCCCCCCCTTGCCACATCGGCTCTCCATTTCACTGACCCAGGGAATGCTCGGACAACTTTTACAATGCTGCAGATTTCTCTCTCGGTCTCAAATTATATCTTGCTGCTCCAGGGACTGTTTGGTCCGGGAAGAACTCCTCAGATCCGTCAGGCATCACAGCACGACCTCTCTCCACAGTCAGAACCTCTCGGTGGTTGGTCAACCCAGCAGGCTCCACCAAAGTCGGGAGTACTCGGCGACAATGGGTACCATGAACCCAATTCTTCCGATTCATGACTCGAACTGCTGTTCTCGTAGCACTTGCTCTGGCCCACGCCACCTTGGCTCCAAACTGCTCAACCTATCAAAGGACTTTAGAAGGACGAAGTCGCCAGGCCAGAGGTTGTGGCCCTCGCCTGTGGATCTGTCAGCAAGTGCTTCTCGAACCTGTTGATGAATAGAAACCAAGTTATCAGTTAATTGTGCCAAATAGTCATTCAATAATACACAAGGTACATCATACACAGAACTCGGTTTCGGAATTCCCCAGATATTCATGGGCCTGCCAAACAGAACCTCATAAGGTGTGAGACCTGTTCGAGAATGAGGCACTGATCTAATTGACAACAATGTCAGTGACAACGCATCTGGCCAATTCATGAAGTAGAAGCCTGTATCTTAGCTAATTTCAATTTCAGAGTAGCATTGTATCTTTCCACCAAACTTGCTTATTGCGGGTGGAACACTGCATGAAACTTCTGTTTAATTCCTAATCCTTTCAGGACATACTTTATAACGTCCCCTACAAAATGAGGTCTGTTATCGCTCCACAAAAATCTGCAAACACTATAGCAAGGAAAGAATTCCTTCAAAAGCATTTTTGCCGTAGTAATTGCAGTATTGTCTTTTGTGGGGTACGCTTCAATCCATTTACTGAAGGCACATACCACCACCAAGACATACTTCAAAATATTACAGCGTTCAAGCTGAATATAATCCATCTGCAAAACTTCAAAAGGTGCAGTCGGTGTAGCAAATCCTCCTGCTGGAGATCGTGTCCCTTTTCCAGGATTAAATCGCAGGCAAATCATACAGGACTGTACTACTCTCTTAGCTGTGCTAGCAATTTCTGGATGCTCCCAAACTTTTGTAAGCGATTTCACTATTTCTGAAGCTCCAACATGTGCTAGCCCATGTGCCATCTGAACCATAGGTTGTAAAATAGCTATAGGCAACTTCCATCTATCCATCTGCTTGTTTCGCAAACAACCTTTATCATCCAACTCTCCATCTATGGACCATTGCTCTCATTCTTTGTCAGAAGCGGTCCTCTGTATCTCTAGTACTTACTTCCTAGAATCGTGCCACCGCTCAGCTTGTGATTTCACTACATACATAGGAGTAGTGTCAGGCTGCATCGCAGTGTCATGTGCCACTCGATCTACAAAAGCGTTTCCTTGTCCCACTTTATCTGTCACCTTTTTATGCGCACTGTATTTCACTATAGCTATTTTCTTTGGATATGTTAATGCCGTCAAAAGATTATGTACTAGTTCTCCGTGCATTATGTGCATCCCGTGTGATGTCAGAAAGCCTCTTTCCTTCCAGAGCAGGCCAAAGTCATGCGCCACTCCAAAAGCATAGCGGCTATCTGTATAAATATTCACACGCAATCCTGTACTAAGTTCACATGCTCGCGTCAAAGCTATTAGTTCTGATGCTTGAGCTGACTTCTGTGGTATGCGAGCTGTCTCTACTATTGTGTGAAGTGTAGTAATTGCATATGCGGCTGAAGTTGTACCATCCGGTAACTTCAGACAAGACTCATCAACCCACAATTCTCCATCCACATCTGGAAAGGGTGTATCTTGCAAATCAATACGACCCTTTGTCTGTTCTTCAGTCAGAAAAATACAATTGTGTATTTCCTGCGCCTCAGGCTGAGTCGCTGGAATTGGCAACAACGCGGCTGGGTTTAGTGTTGCACATCTCTTTATTTTAATGTGAGGAGCTAACAACGTCAGCTCATATCCTGTCAGACAAGCGCTAGTCAAATGCTGCATCTTTGTTTGATTCAAAAGAGCATCAACAGCATGGGGTACCAGCACCAACAGCTTATGTGACAAGAGTATCCCTTCACTCTTGCGTATTGACACAGCTGTTGCTGCTACTGGGCGAAAACAACCAGGAAACGCTCGAGCAACAGGATCAAGCACTGCTGAAAAATACGTACAAGGGCGTTGCTTATCACCATGTGTCTGTACTAAAACTGACAACGCACATCCATCCCTCTCGTGTACGTACAGTGTAAAGAGCTTTGTGTAATCTGGAGTACCTAACACTGGTGCTGAACAAAGAGCTTGTCGTAACTGTCGAAAAGCATTCTCACATTCATCTGTCCAAGGAAGGGGTGTTGGAGTATCTTTTGTCAAAAGCGCTAACAAGGGTTTAGCAATATGTGAAAATCCTAATATCCATGGCTCACCTTCTGGTTCTGCTACAGTACGTAGCGGTGCTTTTAGGGCCCGGTACCTCGGGCACTATTGACCAACAAAATAGCCCTTACGTCAGAGTTTCACGGCTTGCCAGCAGTTACTGTTGGGATTTGGTCGCCATCCTTCCTACGCTATCCCTGCCAGCTGACGCTGAGACAGTACAGAGGCACTGCCTGATTTTCTGCTCTGTGGCAGTTTTTGTTTTGATAGATTGGAGCCATGTACGCAAATGAGGATAATAAAAAAAAAAAAAAAAAAAATCCTAATATCCATTGCCTACAAAAAGAAGTAAGACCTAAAAATGCTCGGACCTCTTTCTGTGTGGAAGGTACTGGTGTGTCTAGAATTGCTTGAATGCGATCTGATGTGAGTGCACGCCCCTCCGTAGACAAAAGGTGACCTAAGTAGGTTACCTTTGGTCTACAATACTGCAGTTTCTTTCTCGATACCTTATGGTGATGTAAGGCAAGGAAAGAAAGCAAAGACAGCGTGCATTTCTCACATTGTTCAGGGGTATCGGCTGCTAACAAAATATCATCAACATACTGAATGAGCGCCACACCCTCGGGTAGGACAAAGGAATCAAGCTGTCTTTTCAATGCTTGGCTGTAAATACTAGGACTCTCAGTATAGCCTTGAGGAACTCTGCAAAATGTATACGATCGATTAATCAAAGTGAAACCGAACAAATATCGGCTATCAGGATGAATAGGGATCGAAAAGAAAGCGTTCTTCAAGTCTATAACAGAGAACATGGTTGCAGTAGGTGGAACTAAAGTAAGAAGTGTCGTAATATCAGAACCCACTGGATATTGCGGTACCACTATCTTATTGACCTCCCGTAAATCAATAATAAATCAGTAGATTCTAGTATCAGTGTCTTTCTTCAAAATTAGGAGGATCGGACTGTTACAAATGTTAAAAGGAACTTCCTCAACGACTCCAACTTCAATAAGATCCTGTACAATTCGTATGAGTGCTTCCTCACCTGTGAAATACGAAATTGAGGCAGGCGTGGCAACACAACTCCCTCCTTTACACCAATATGCACTGGTGGAATAACCATCTGACCCACATCGGTATCTGAAGTGGCCCACAGAGTGTTAGATAGGGAAGCTAATGCAATATCCTCTTGAACAATACAAACTCTGTCTGTTACTGGATAATTGTCATTCAAAATCACACGCACTCCTTCAGGGGAACATCTTATTGTGGCTCTGAAATACTTGAGCATATCAAGACCCACAATATTATCTGGTGTGTTTGGGGAAAGCAAAAACGGGCATGGAGCAGCAAACTTATCAACATGAAATGCAAGTGGTTGTGACAATGGGCTAAGGGAAGGTGTTCCATCGAACCCTATCAATGTAATCGTTAAGCCAGACAGGGGAGCCCTCTGAACCAATTGTTTAGACAAAGCGCTACAAGTAGCTCCTGTATCAACCAGAAACTGATCAGTAGAACCCAAAACATGTGCTGTAACATAAAGACCCCTCTGATCTACTGGAACTTCAACTGATTCCTTACCCCATCCTACGCAATCCTATGCATAAGCAGAATCATGTGACTCAGACCGCACATAATCAGACATCTGGTATTGGTTGCGCCTATCAAAAGTATTGAACTCGTTTTTTACCCGCACATTAGAATCAAACTTAGCTCGATCGTTCATAGCACCTCTGGGTCCTGAGTTCCTCTAGCGATTCCTCATGGATCCTCGGCCACGGACATAGCGCTGTGAGCGCAACAATGGACACTCATCTGCCCAATGACCAAATTTCCTACAATACGCGCATTGATCAATGGCCAAAGAGAAACGAGTATAAGAGGAATTAGAAAATCCTCGCCCGCCTCTATCGTTACCTCGGAGAGGTGGACCATAAACCTGAGATAACATAACTTTTGTTTTTAATTCTTTAGACTTTTTATCCTCATTTCCCTTTGCTTCTAGTTCCTGACGCTCGTAATATTGAGCCATCGTCAGGACGGATGCCAGAGAAGAGGTAGTCCAAGAGCTTTCGCTAGCTTTCAAGCGGCTAGCCACTCCTGGTAATAGATACTTATACTTATCTACAAACAAGTGGTGGCCCGTATCGTCCGTTAGCGACTGGCCACTGAAATCATGAAAAGCTTACTCAAAACGTGTGAAGAAATCTGAAACTGGTTCATCTGTCTTTTGTTTACAAGATGCTAGAATAGTCCAATCAATGTTTTTAGGGGGAATAATCATTTTTGACTTAGCTAATATAACACCGGGAAGATCTAAAATCAATTGACATGGCTTTTTCGCTGGCTCCCTATCCACATCTTCCCTCTCTATCTCCTTCCATAATGCCCTATACGCTGTGCTATCATCTATTTTACGCATGGATCTTCACATATCGGGCGGCAATATGAGCCCGAAAAATATATCAATATCAGCCAGTGTCATGGTACAAGAATTTAAGGGTCCCTCAACTTCCTCATAGAAAGCGGCAGGATTTTTACGCGGATCAGGCAATGCAGCTTTAAGTGCCATAACATCTGCTCTATTCCAGGGAGTATATACCCAATTATAAATAAAATACCCCTTTGCATCTACAGAATATTTATCGTCACTGGTACCCGCTCCTTTAGGAGGAACATATAAAGGCACGGCCTCTCGCATAGACTTTGCATGCACTTTCACGGTCTTATCTGTTTAGAAAATAGATGATTGTTTCCCGTCGACCAATCCCGCTCGTTCATCTGTTTTAGCTTTCCGTTTCTCCTCCCTTAGCCAAAGCGCCTCATTTCGAAGTTTAACCAGCCACCTGATTGTATCAGTCACCTGGGAAACAGTAAAAAGACCTTTACGTAATTGCTTGCAATTGATTGCCACATCATCAGGTTCGAGAAAATCAGATACTTTTCGAAACATATCAACAACTTCTTCTGCAAAACGTTCAGTAAAATATATCTGCTCTCTATCTTGCCATCCCTTAAAAGTCTCTAAAATATCAGAAACAGCAACAGTATCCTTAAGTGACTGTCGAGCAATCTTTCTAAGTTCAGCCGCACGATCGACCGGAATCATGGAGCGGGTGTCACGTTTCGTTGTATCTGCCCCGGAATCCTGGTGGAGGACGATCTAACAAAGAAAAATCATTTTGCGGTTTATTAAGGACAGGATAAAGAGGTTGTCGAAAAGCATATTGGCCAGATATCTGTAATCTGCACTCCTTCTCCTGTCTTACTTCCAACTCTTTCGCCTCCTTCTTTCTTAGTTCTTGCACTTTTTCATACACATTCTTCCGTTGCTCTTTCTCAATCAGCGCTTGCTCACGTTTCTCACGCTCACACACTTCTTTCACCCACATTCGCACACTCTCAAACATATCGGGCCCGATTCACAGAATGAACTTAAGACATTTGGTATTCACAGAATGCACTTACTACTATCTGGTATTCACAGAATGCACTTACTACTTTCGGGATTCACAGAATGCACTTACTACTTACGGGATTCACAGAATGAACTTACTACTTTTCGGGATTCACAGAATGAACTTACTACTTTTCGGGATTCACAGAAGAGACTTACGACTACTAACTTTACGTCCGCCGCCGGGCCGTAATTTCCGCCACCGGGCCGGATAGTACGGCATTCAGGCGGACTTTACCGCACACTTGCGTAAAATGCGATTACGGGCCGTAAAATGCGATTACGGGCCGTAAAGTACGATTACGGGCCGTAAATTGCGATTACGGGCCGTAAATTGCGATTTCGGACCGTTTGCCATGTTAGTCAAGAGGAAACACCTGGCCAAGGTCCACCCATCCCCCAACATGGATCAGCTGACACACAGCAGCCAATCCCAGCCCTGCAGCATGTATGAATGCTGAGCAGACACAAAAAACCCTTTTCAGGATGTCACTGAACGTGTTTGCAGCACTACCCCTTGCCATGCGGCAAAACTACTTGAGGAGGAGGAGGAGGAGAGCACAGAGGATCTACAGGCAGAGGATCAACCTATTTGGAATGTCCAGCCAGGATGTAAGGGCCAGGTACCGTTTCCCACCTGAAGTAATCCTGGAAATGGTATGTGAGTGGGAGCAGGAACTTGACTCTGTGACCTGCTGCTCACATGCTATACCAGCATACCATAAGATCCTTTCTGCCCTCCACTTCTTTGCTACTGGCTCCTTCCAAAGGGTCACTAGTGACCATGTGGGCATTTCCCAGGCGAGCCAGTCGCGGTGCCTGCATCAGGTACTGAGATGCATCACTGAGAGAGCCCCCAACTACATCAAAATGCCATATACACTGGACATGAGACAAAAGGCAGCAAAAGATTTTTATCTCCTTGCACAATTTCCACGTGTGCTGGGTGCAATAGATTGCACCCATGTGGCCCTTCAGCCACCCCGCCACATTGCACACATCTTCTGCAACAGACACAGATGGTATCCCATCAATGTTCAAGCAGTCTGTGATGCCAGTGGAAGGTTCATCAATGTGCATGCAGCGTTCCCAGGCAGTACACATGACAGCTTCATATTCCGCATGTCACCTCTTGCTCGGCGTATGGCTGCTGGAGAATTTGGTAACATGTGGCTACTGGGTAAGTACCAAGCACTGAAAATGGGTGATATGCGTCAAGTAAATATATGAATGCCCCCCAATAGTAACGATTGTACAATAAGAAACATGGCCCAACAGACACTGCATGTATGAATGTATAGATCATGTCCTGTCAAAGTCAAAGAGTGAAATGTTAACAACTTCCCATTCTTCCCTCCTCAGGTGACGCTGGGTATGCACTCTCTCCACATCTCCTCACCCCTTACAGGCGTGCTAACACTGTACCTCAGCGTAGGTACAATAGGGCACACATACGTACTCGAGCCATCATCAAGCGCACTTTTGGTCTGTTGAAGTCGCGATTCAGATGTCTCGACCGTACAGGGGGTGTGCTTCTGTACTCCCCAGTAGTTGTGTGCAAGATTATACTAGCCTGTTGTGTTTTGCACAACATTGCTCTAATGCATGGCTTACACATGCCTCTCGACCCTCGACTAGCTCTGAATGTGGGACACCGGGCTATTGCACATGACCGACGTCAGGGCATGCAAGTCCGTGATCTGCTAGTTGCAACATATTTTGCATGAGCAACCTGTAGTGCCACGGACAACATGTGGTTTGCTGTCTGTTGTCAATGAAGAAATGTGGACAGACACAACAGTGTCCATAAATCCCACCCTGAGGCGACTTTCCAAACCACACTAACTGCATGCAAATCACAGCTGCTGACAGAAGTCAAAAGGTGGATTGTGCCTCAGGTCACGTGCCCATGTCAGCGATCAGCGTAGTGGACATCCCTTAAACAAACTATTCACGCTGATGACAAACAATACATGTCCTGAGAGACATACCTGGACCTCATAAGGATGGGTCACCAAATCACAAAAGGTTGCATACTCAGGCCTAAGACCACTAGAGAATTGACTCCCCCACAAATGATGGGCCCAGAATGTGAGTGATGATGTCATGTCAGAATCATGCACCATGGGTCAGATTTACAATAAGAGTTGCATCTCTGCATATCAGCAGGGATGGCCAAGTAATTGTGCCTCACAGCAGACATCCCTTGCGCCATCATGGCTGTGCCGCATGTACAAAGCTGTGCGCTGTGGACCAAGTATAGACAGAAGTGTGAAGCCTATGCTGTCATAAAGGTGAAGCACCACTGGAGTTGGGTCGCAAGCGCAACGCAGCTCCAGCAAGGCAAGCGGCGAGCCGATGCCCAACATGCAGCATCAATTCTCACGTCTCCTACAAGCAGGTGCAGGGTTGGGACGTAGCATGGCTACGAAAATGACAGAGTGTAATTTTGTACTTTTCATGCTCCCACTGTTTGGTGGCGTATGTGTGCTGGAAGGGCGCCCCCCCCCCTGTGCAGGAACGCACAACTGCGGTGCAGGGCCATACAATATGACACATTTCACAGATGCGTCACGTTGAAGATACCCCACAGCATGGAGTTGGCGTAGCGCTGCTGCGCCAATAAACTTACGCTACTGTGGCGTAATTGGGGCACACAGCGGCCCCCATATGTATCTGACATATCCACACTTCTCCACACCAATGTTACATGACACGTCATGCAACTCTGATACTGAGTACTCAATATGAACTACATGTCCCATAATGCAAAGTATGAGAATAGGAAAGTCGGATGGATGTTGTCAGCCCCCTACCCCCTGTCAGTGCATAAATGACATGAAATGAACTGTTCCCCCTTTTGCTACATAATCATGCATAACACCTGCATTGTCCTTTCACTTTTTCCTACATCAGAACAACAGGATGGCAGTGGATTTGTTTACTGATTGTGGATGGCCCAGGATGAATAAAAAATGGCAGCAAAATACTTCCTGTGATGTGTTTCCTGTCTCCCACTACCTGTATAACATTTCCTGTATGAAATAATGTGTTCCGGGTCATTTTCGCAAGTTACGGCGCCAAACCGTAGTTTCCGGTTGCGTATCGTAGTGCGCATGCGCGTAAACGACGCTCCGGAACCGGAAACTACGAAATCGGGCCGTAAATTACGAAAATAAACTAGACCACATCATTGCATACAGGCAAGGTGATACATCAAGTGGGAGACAGGAAATACTTTACAGGAAGTACTTGGCAGCCATTTTGTGGTCATTCAGAGTCATCCTCTTTCACTGATCAGATCCACAGGCATCCTGCTGCTCTCATCCTACCAATTTCCCCATAATGGCTGAGGAATATGAGGAGAGAGCCCCCCCTTTCTCAGACAGGGAATTGGACATTTTGGTGGAGGGGGTGCTGGAGAAATTCCCTCAGCTATATGGGGACCCTGAGCAACAGCTGAGCACTGCAGCCCGGGGCAGGGTATGGGCCAACATCGCCGAGCGCTGCAGTGCAGTGGGAGTGTTCACTAGGAGGGCTAGGACGTGCCGCAAGCGCTGGGAGGACCTGAAGTGGTGGGCCCGTCACAAGGCTACGGAGCTGGCTGGCCTGTCCACCCAGCACCATGTACATCGTCCTCGCCTCTCACCACTGTACAGGAGGGTCCTGCGAGCAGCGTGGCCAACCCTCCATGCTCAGCTGGAGGAGCACGAGCAGCATAGACCTAGTAAGTTCATCATATGCAATATGAGTCTGGGAGTATGATGTGAGTGAAACAGTGCTGTACCATTGTGTGTCCCATGCCTCCATTAGCCAATTCCATGTCAAAGCAGCAGTCACCAAGTTTTGATAGGCACACTGTGGCATATGGACTATACAGGCCAGAGTGCACTTTGTGAGTTGTAATGTTCTCATGACAACTGGGTAAATGAGCCACACTCATGCATCCATATTGAATTCTGCTCTGCCAGCACCACTACAATTGTACCAAGTCCATCATAACGGATGTGTGCATTGGATGAGCGATGGTACAGAGACGGTCCAGTCTGCACATGGCAGGCCATGGGGGATTGGATGTTGTGATTAGCATTGCACCTGTAGCGTTGTGTTACAATTGAGACAGATCATCATGTGCCTTGGAGTCAAGACACATATTGAGATCCTTGCATCACTCACAAGTTCTCATAGGTCTGCAAGGTGTGACCACTGACAGACGTCTGACCCTCAGTGGCCTGTATGACATTTCACATGCACAGATAGCTGACACAACTGCCCACCACTGTTCAGCGGTGATACTGCACTACCGTGTCAGTCAAGTAAGTCACTATGTGGCACTGGATTGTCTGAAGATGTGTGGGGACATCAAAAGGCTAGACACACAATGTAGCTAGAGGAGTACTCCAGACCCCACGTGGATGTGTGACCCACATTTGTCTCGTCCCATACAATGCTACAAAGCAGATGACACTTGTCCAGACGTTAAATAGCTGCAAATCAATATCAATGGCCAATATCATTTATATCTGGACTCTTCATGTTCTCCTCTGGTGGACTTGTAGTTGAACTGGTACATGCAGCAGTGACACGACACACAGATCACAACAATGCCAAGGTTGAGGTTTGGATAAATCAGTTGCGCAAGCCACAATAATACACATGAGATGTCCATGTCAAACTCAAATCAGTATATGACAGTGTGCATACATGTAATGTAAGTGCATGGACAGAATGGGTGTTGGGAGCACACTGCCTCACAGTCCCAGCACGGTTTGTCCCTTTGCATCCTGGTAAATGCAGTACACATTCCAAACTGACTTTGGAATAATCTGGAGTGATACACCAAAATTGCTGCTGACTTTGCTGTATATCCCTAGACACGTGTTCCTGGAATGAGCGCTTCATCAGTAGAGAGCTGCAGTTTCATGGAGAGCAAAGTAAATCATCTTGCTTTGCTGTGTTCCTGTGAGTGTTACTGTGACCTCAGAATAACTTGGCAGCATTCCCAGCAAACACAGATGAATCAGGAGTTAGTTAGTACTGTACACAGCATATACCCGGATGCAAAGGGGCAAACTGTGCTGGGACTGTGAGGCAGTGTGCTCCCAACCACCACTTAGTCCATAAGGACTGATGGGCAGATCAACAAGGCACTTGCGCCTCTTTGCACCGCCATTGGGTCACTTTAGTGACGCAGCGGCGGAGCACACAAAGCGCCATGCTGCTGGATTATTACAACGTGACGCATACGGTGCAGGATTGCATCCTAAAAGTGGCTGAGTGAAACTACAAGATACCACTCAGTCACTATTAGGGCCAAGCGAAGTCAAATCTACGCACCTGCTTGAAGCAGGTGTTAGGATTGCCGCAGCATGTTAGCGATCGTGCACCCCCGAGCCTTGCTGGAGGCGGCTCCGCAATTGCCACGCCACTACAGCAAAGCTCGGCTCTTCCACCGGGGATGCATCACACATCTGCCCACCCAAGCGCCACAGTGTGCCGCTTAGTACATGTGGTCCAACAGGGGTGACGCACGGGTGGGCTGATGCGTTACAACTCATCAGACACACCTCTGCTGATTAGCGGAGATGCGCCAGAACTTGTAAATCGCCCCCTGATAACTGTACAGTGTGATTAGAGTTAAACAAATTTGGACCTAGGCTATTCTATGTATGTGTAGCGTCATGCATGGAACAACCACCACATCAAGATTTTGCTTATACTTATGCAGGCACGGTTGATGAGACAGGAGATCCGCAGGAAGAAGTCCGGAGGATTAGACCATCTGTTCGGCGACAGCTAAACCCTCTTTCCACTAGCGATGAAGGGGAGGAGGAGGAGGAGGAGGAGGAGGAGGAGGAGGAGCCATCAACATCTGCAGGCCAGAGGGTTTCACCCACCCGGGATAAAGACGAACACTACACCGGTACTATGTCCCAGGTGGAGGCTGTGGACAATGAAGGGGGGGGTGACGAACCGGACACCTCGGACCATGATGTGGGGGATGGCCCCTCACCCACACATACATCACCAGTGGGTCACAAAGAGGTGTCCCCGGGGAAGGCCAACATTCCATCTGGGCCTGCCATCTGCCCCACCGTACCTCTAGAGTCCCCCATGCCATCAGGGGCTCCTGCTCAATCCCCTGATACCGGTCTCCCTACTCTTGGCCGCCAAGCCAAACACATCGGCTCCGGACCGGAGGCACCACGTCCCTTCTGTGTCCCCCCCCCAGTGCCGGTGCTGTTCCTCCTGTGGCTGTGCCAGGGGACTTGAGTTGGATGGTCGAGGGTCAACCAGACATGTCCGCTCGCATCTTGCTACAGGTGTGTCTGGAGATACGCTCGATGCAAGCGCACCTAGTCCGATCTATGGACAACATCGGCACCCAATTCCAGTCCCTGACCACAGCCATTACCTCTTTCATCTCCCAAGTGCCTTCCCATACCACTGTCAATGTGTCCCCCTGTCCGTTGGCCCACACTGGTTCCCCCCATACGCCTCGTGTGTCACGTTCCCGTGTGGTGCCTGTTCCTGCATCAGCCAGACGTGTGGATGTGTCCGACCCTGAGGAGCTAGACATTGTGCTCCTGGATGATGACCAGAAAGACACTTGACTGTTGGACTGAGACATTGTTTTGGACGATGATTTATTTCTCCCCTTGTGAATAGACTGGTTCCCATGACGCTACCTGACGTATTATATTTGTTTTGCCCCACCCAAATCCAAGTTCCCCTCTCCTTCTGCATTAAGATCATCATTTGTTTTCCTTTCTCCCTTCCAAACCGACGGTTTCTTTGTGTTCCTACATAAATGACTTTGCAGTATTATACTTTGTCTGACTAGTTTGACTTCATTTTGAATGTCTATTGCCAAATATAGACACATATTTAGTAAGTCATATGCTATGCATACTACAACGTGTTGCCATGATGTGTTACACTTGTACCTGTCTCACACACACACACACATGCCTACATCGTCAGAAGAGACATACTACACAACAGAATATTACAGTAGTAGATATTTATTGTCAAAATACTCCTAAGGAGCCCAAAACAAATAAGCCATTTTAATGGCGGTCATGTTTGCGTTGCCGCAATCGTGGGGGGGAGGAACGCGTGAGGGGTGAGGTCGTCGCCTTCGTGTCTGTGGGTGTTGTCCAGGCTGATCAAGAGGTGCAGGTGCCAATGGTGTATGCACATTAGGAGTCTGTGGCTGGACAAGGGCTGGTTGATGAGGTGGTTGAAGTGACTGTGCAGAGGTTGGTGGTCGTTGGGCAGGTGGTGGGGGTGGTGGGAGTGACTGTGCAGTGGTTGGTGGTGATTGGGCAGGTAGTGGGGGTGGTGGGAGTGACTGTGCAGCAGTTGGTGGTGGTTGGGCAGGTAGTGGGGGTGGTGGGAGTGACTGTGCAGCGGTTGGTGGTGGTTGGGCAGGTAGTGGGGGTGGTGGGAGTGACTGTGCAGTGGTTGGTGGTGGTTGGGCAGATAGTGGGGGTGGTGGGAGTGACTGTGCAGTGGTTGGTGGTGGTTGGGCAGGTAGTGGGGGTGGTGGGAGTGACTGTGCAGTGGTTGGTGGTGGTTGGGCAGGTAGTGGGGGTGGTGGGAGTGACTGTGCAGTGGTTGGTGGTGGTTGGGCAGGTAGTGGGGGTGGTGGGAGTGACTGTGCAGCGGTTGGTGGTGGTTGGGCAGGTAGTGGGGGTGGTGGGAGTGACTGTTCAGGGTGCGGGTGTGTTTGTGTACCTTGGCTGTGGTGCTGTGCAGTTTGTGTTACAGGTGTGGGGATGTGTTGTCCTACAGGCCGACATGATTGTCCCTCTCCCTGCGTTGGCTGTGAAGGTAGACTTTGGACCACTCTCATCATGCCCTCCATCATCTTCATGGCCAAGGCATGGTGTCTTGCACTCTCTTCCATTTGGATGGATATCAGGTCTCTTGTATTTCTAGACATTTCCTGCCAAGTGCTATCCATCCTGTCCAAAGCTTGGCCCACCCTGTCCACCCCCTGAGGGAATTGGGCCATGTCCTGCAGGAACCCAGAAATGTCAGACAGGGTAGCCCCTATGGCCCGAATGTCCTGCCTCACATCTGCCTGCTGTCGGAAGAAGTCCTGCTCCCACTGGCCACCATAGTCATGTGCAGGCCCCCTCTGCTGGTGTCTGCCAGGGATGAGATGAGCAGGTCCAAAAACAGGGAGGCTGGCAGGTAGAAGTCTGTGGGCAGGAGAAGGGTTCCCAGGGGATACCTGGTCCACAACAGGGCTGGCACTTACCACAGATGGTGGAGAGAATGGCAGGGATTCACTGCGTAGGGAAGAGTGGGTAGGGGAACCACCATGTCGGTCCCGGACGTGAGGGCTGTGAGTGAGTGATGTCTGTGAGTGGATGTGTGGTAGCTGTGTCTGTATTGATATTTGCCGTGGAATTGATAGTCTGAGAGGAGGCAGACGGGCGTTGCTTGTCAGAAGATGTGAGGCGGGGACGTCAGTATTGTCATCCCCGGAGTCTAACAAATTGTACTCATCATCCTCCTCAAAGGCAACGTCCTCTTGCTCTTGATCCTCCTCCTCTTGGGAATGTGTTGCAGCCGACATTGCTGCCTGGAGGATCAGGGGATTCTCCCCTCGGATTTCCCGTCTGCCAGTACTGGTTGTCGGTCTGTCAGCCTCTTTAACAGCATCATCTGAAACACAGAGGTTGCAACTGTATTGGTGATTGACCAGGTATTACATGTGCAGCAACACCAGGGTTGTATTTACTGCACCTTGCATCAGCAGATGAGGATCATGTGATCTGGTTTGGATACCACCACAAATGGCCGCTCACACCATAGCCCTGAGGTGTTACACGGAGATCTACATGATACTAGCAAACTCACCAGTTCCAGCCACAACTCTCTGTCCCTTTGCGTTCCCTCCTAGTCTATCCTGCTGCACCTGTCTCACCATAGTAGTTGTAGACATAGCTGTAGAGGGTAGAAACAACATTATCAACAATCTGCCTCACCAAATGACAGACATGCATATGTGTCACTCCTGGTCTGTATTTCACTTAGTAATCAACAACTGTTGATTCCATGTAGAAGGGGATCTTGATCTATGTAATGGCTTTGTAATCTGAGCTGTTGACACTCCTCGTGCCCAATTTACCTGAGGGACAGGTGCGTGACAGTTTCACAGCTGCAGCCAGGATGTCATGCATCCCCCGGGATGGTGTGCGCTGCAGTGGTCTCATCCTGTCAGCACCTGTGATGAGAAATACATGTCCATATTTTCGTACAACAGATTGTAGCTATGAGAACAAATGACATTCTCATTAGCCATTTGTGGATAATCAAGGACGCTGTGCAGCATGCATAGCTCATTGACTTAACAAGTGGGCACCTGCTCACAAGCAGCATTTGCAACCTTACAGCCATGCGGCACTTACATCAATTAGATGACACATCAACTGACAGACTTGTATGAGAAGGTTACTGATTTCACCCTTACCATTGTGACTGACTATTTTCATGGGTGTAATGTTGTGTGTTGAGAAGTCAGAAAGGAGTTCATGTGTGAGATGTGCAATTGTCAGGGGCCTGATGTTGCCCATATGTGCTTCCCTACCCATGAGGTCACACAGCTCATTATTGAATGAGAGAACGCAGATTACTAATGTCCATCCTTTGAGTGTTCTCTGTTCCCATGCTCCATTTCCAACATCCTGGTACTACTCACATGACAACAGATAGTGTCTTGTGTGTGCAGCAGATATCCAAACCTCATATTTCATACACTCACCAATACATGTGGATATGGTGGAAGGGAGGCAAGCAGAAGACAACATTTGGATTTGATCACACATTGCAGAGGAGGTGAGAAGCTTTGAATCTTCGCACCTGCACTGGATTATCCTGTTGCTCTTCAGCAAAATGATTTTGCAGGTGTAACTGCATGAAGAATCACCTCAGCAGCCCCTACACCCATCTCACAGGTACACAACTGGCACCAGTGTGTGCCTCAGCCATGCCAATTTCATATTGATTTGAGCATGTTAATTTTCCTAGGGATTTAGCATATCATTGACTTGCAAGCCTGTTGTGTTGTGGAGGTTTCTCATGACACATTGTTCTATTGTATGTCCATTGTGCACACACTTGGCATACATTTTGTGTCAGCATCTCATTTGCCACCAGGGTCTGATCGGCCATGTGTTCAAATGCCCCATGTGAGCATATTGTGATGCAGGATAACAGTGTTGTACAACACATATGGTGGAGGTGAAAGGCACAGTTAATAGGCATTCAGCAAGCTTGACTTACCGTGGCCCAGCACCGGATCAGTCTGTGGTCCCTGGGCAGATGTGAAGTCCAACCTAGTAGCAGGAGTCAGTGGGCGTCTGGGGTTATGGGAGGACGGCATTGTACCTAGAATGATAAGTTTGTTTGGCAACTTTACATTCCTGCTGCCACATGTGATGCATTGGATTCCTGGCACAGGACGGGCACAAGCAGTCATGGTCACCACCGTTGCAGTAGTGTGTCATACATTATGTAATGTGTGATCCCACATATAACTTAGATTGGGCCCACTACCTTGATGCTACCTATAGCACAATGACATGCCTACGACTCCAGAGGTAAAGTCCACTATCGTGTTTTGTTGAAGTCCGAAATTTATCCATCCAATATACGCAGTACATGATCAGCTCTGTGGACTGTGCTGAACAAAGTATGTATGAAAGATTTGAAGTTGGACAGTGTATGCATTGTCAATACTACAGAGACTGCTATCTCCCCGTTTGGTCTTCATTTCCGTATCGGTGCAAATGCTACTTCTTGATTATGTCTACAAACACTATTACAATATGGTGTATACACCCTTCTGACTTGTTGTGGCCCTCGATTACAGGATTGCTTTCCCCGTTCTGGGTCTGTTGATGTAATACATGTTGTGTACCACATTTACAAAGGTATGATGAGGCAAGACATGTTATAATTTGTATTTCGCTGTTCACAAATGTCATATGTAAACGGTGAATGTCCATTGACGTCTCCAATTGTCATGCAGCAAATGTAGCATAAATGGTTGTCTTACATAGCTGGGCACTATTTGTCCCTCTGTTGTCTACTGACCATGTATGCTTTTTGACCATCTCCTTTGACTTACCAGTTAGTGTGGTTGACATGCCTTCATCGGTACGTTGCCGAATCCTCCTATGCGATGTGGTGACCTCTGCTACTGAAGTTGTCGGTGCTCTGGCTGGATGTGTCAATGGGTGAGAAGAGAGAAAAGTAGACAAATGGGAAATGTGCTTGTGTAAAGTTTCGGGGATTTGCCCATATCTTCTGTGTGATAACAGTATTGCGTGGAACTGCCGCAGACTGGGCAGGTAGGAGCAGTGGTGTGTTGGGGATGTAATGGCGTGGCAGATTGGAAATTGGACAACAGGATAGGTGTTGGACATGTTCACATCAGAGGATACTCTCACCATCTGCTTTGTGATTTAGGCCGGCACAGGGTGATGTACTGTTTGGAGACTTTAGTGGCAGGTTTACAAGCCCCTGGGGAAAATAGATTTACACTGTGGTTGCATCACTCCTGTGACACAACAGTGGTGTACAACAGACAACACATTTAGGAGTATTTGCACTGTGACGCTACTATGGTGAATCGTCAT
This sequence comes from Lissotriton vulgaris, assembly GCF_964263255.1. Lineage (NCBI taxonomy): Eukaryota > Metazoa > Chordata > Amphibia > Caudata > Salamandridae > Lissotriton > Lissotriton vulgaris. The sequence goes on from NC_141694.1 coordinate 476,913,429, forward strand.
GTTGTGAGGCCCTGCGCTACGTCAGCTTGGAGGTGGCAGGGTGTGCACTCCTTTGGAATATGCCGCATCCAAGTGAGTCAGTGTAATCTACATCAGTGGTTCCCACACTTTTGACTCCTGAGGACCCCCATTGAGTCACCACTGGAAGCCGAGGACCCCCATGCAATTAGTATGAGTTAAATTTCAATCATTTTAACAGTAATTTGAGAAAAATACACACGTGTGCACACAAAACAAATACTCAAAGTACTAAGTATTTTGGGTCAAGGTGTGCGACTATTTAATGTAGCGCCTCGCAATTTGCTACACTTTTCAAGTGGTAATTTGCGAGTCACTAAATGAAATGTACAACAGTGTGTTTGACACCGTCTGGGATTCCCAATGGGGTCGCTAATTGCGAGGTTCATTTATATTATTGAGCCGCTCGCAATTTGCAAGCCCATTGGGAATGCCAGCCCTCCCAGGTATGGTGGCCTGCTGGGCTCTGCAGGCCACCATGTCGGGGCCAACTTTTCAATATAGCAGTTTAGAAAAGAAAATGCTGCCTGTTTACAATGCATTTTGTAAAATCAATCAAGTAACAGTAAAGTTGTCTTTACATTTTGCTAAGGGCAGGCAGAGGTCCCTGGGACCACTGCCTGCCCTTAAAATATTATTTTGCTTGCTTTTGCTAAGGGGAAGGGGTCCCCCGGAGACCCCTTCCCATTAGCAAATGCATTACCATCTACTTGAAGTAGGTGGTAATTGTGACTGTTTTGCGACCACAAACATTTGTACATGTTTTTGAGACTCGCTAATTGGAAGGGAATGCTGCTTCCAAATCGCAAGTTGCTAAACCTATTTAGAGAGTTGCAAACAAATTTGAACTTGCTAAATCGGCTATGTACATGGCCCCATAGGTTTTTGCATGCGCAAACGGGTTAGCGAACCCGTTTGCGCATTTGAAAACCGATTGTACATCTGGCCCTTAGTGTTTTATATAGAAGTAATAGGCCCTCTGTCAAATGTATTTCATTTGTTTTATAGCATCTTTCATACCAATGTAGAATGTCAGAGCACTTTACATCACACACATATAGAGACATAGAATCGTACATGTAAATGTGTGTATATGAAATGTTTTAAGAGTTCTTGGTCTGGAAAAGCACAAACTCAGTATTCAGAACATGACACAGGGGCTAGCATTGACTTTAGCATACAAAAAGTTTTTCTACCCAAAAATTTCTTCTTAGCAGCATCAGGATAAATAATAACTGGGAGATGTTTAAGTTACAAACTGGTACCATGCAATTTGCAAGCAGCTCTTTGATGACAGTTTATAGGTCCCTCTGCTAGATTATGATTGTCACTCATGAAGAGCACAGTAACAAATGAATCTCTGTGACAAAAGCAGTAACCACAATCCTAGGTACATACAATACTGCTTTTCAAGATGCATTTTATACTTTCTTTGCAGTAGGCACATTTCTACTCTGTGCTACATTTGTTACATTGCAGATGCCACAGAACAACATTCTCCTCATGCTCCAGCAGGTACATTGATCACTGGCATTATCTTGACACGTTTATTGTTGCAGGTAAGCTGCTAATTATACAAGAAAATTTCTGTGCTTTAAAAAATGATGCCTATGGACCCCATGGTAATGTGTTACGGACCCCTGGGGTTCTGCGAAGCACAGTTTGGGATACACTGATCTACATTATTTCACAGTATCACCTATCAGAGGCTGCTGTGACGCAACAATACGCCTGCTTGAGGCAGATGTCAGGAGTGGCACAGCACGTTAGGTATGGGCAGTACATGGATATTGTTGGAGTTGCAAAGCTCTTCCGACACAACTTCAGCAAAGCCCCACCTACACACCATCAGATTCAACACACATCTGTCTATCCCTGCACCACAGTGCACAACCATATGTACACGACACATGTGTTTGCGCAAGGCTTGAATTGGTCACATGTCACATTGGTACTGGCGCTTCCCTGCTAATGTTTGTCTTTAGCTTATTTATTTATTAAACTTACTTTTAAATTTCCATTTGTCATTGCACATTTTCTGTCAATATGTACAGTTATTGAATTAGCTGGGTTGTGTATGTATGGCATCAGTACTGTGCACATGTTTTTAATTGGGTGGGGGGGTATTAGCCTTTTCTGATGCAAAGCATTCTGGGACTTGTGGTGCTGCGTAGTGGGTGACACATGAGTCTCTGACTAACCATATTTTTATATGCACTTAGGACTATTTCCATGATCACTATGACAGTGTAACACAGACAATCTCTTCATGCACATTTTCTTTTCATTCCACTTACCTGGTACCACGTGGCGGACGTCACTGACAGGCAGCCCATGGACCAAGTGGGGGTGTATTGTTGTCAGGATATCCTCCTCCTGTCGGGTGAGCTGGATGCGGGGTCCAGGGCATGCAGCAGGGAGGATTCTGCGCAGTTCTATCGTGGAATATTTTTCCTTGACCCTCTGCTTTTCGTCCTGCCACTTTTTTTTAATGTCCTGTATGGTTCGCCTCTCCACCCCCAGGGCTGAGACAGCAGTGGCTATCTGCTGCCATAGTTCTTGCTTCTGTGCCCCACTGGTGCAATATGGTGGTAGCCCATGTAGGCGATTGTGGTGCCTTACAATGTATTCCACTAGCATGGTGGTCTCCTCTGCAGTGAAATTTTTTTTCCGTCTCTGCTCCATGTTCACTGTCACTGAAAGCATTGTAGGAACAGTCTCTCTGTGTCCAAACCTGTTTCTTCACTGTGTGCTGCTTTTATGTGTTTTGTGGTACTGGTCAATTAGTGTTAATTAGCTTCAGCTGGAGCGTGGTGGGGGATGGTAGGCAGTGGCAGCATACACCATGGCAAAATGGAGCTGTTGGCTGGGATTGGCTGCTGTGTGTCAGCTGGTCCATGTTGGGGGATGGGTGGACCTTGGCCAGGTGTTTCCTCTTGGCTAACATGACAAACGGCCCGCAATCGTAACTTACGGCCCGTAATCGTAATTTACGGCCCGTAATCGTAACTTACGGCCCGTAATCGGAATTTGCGCAGATGTGCGGTAAAGTCCGCCAAAGTGCCGTACTATCCGGCCCTGTGGCGGAAATTACGGCCCGGCGGCGGACGTAAAGTTAGTAGTCGTAAGTCTCTTCTGTGAATCCCGAAAAGTAGTACGTTCATTCTGTGAATCCCAAAAAGTAGTAAGTTCATTCTGTGAATCCCGAAAGTAGTAAATTCATTCTGTGAATCCCGAAAGTAGTAAGTGCATTCTGTGAATACCAGATAGTAGTAAGTGCATTCTGTGAATACCAAATGTCTTAAGTTCATTCTGTGAATCGGGCCCACCTTGTCTACATTTTCGCTTAAACATACACTGTTCCACATACTCAATTTTCCGCATATCAAATGACCCATACTCCGACCAACATAACTCAGGATCCTTTCGCGTGTATTTCCTCCACAATGTGCTGTACATTATAGAAGAAAGACCATATTTAAGATACATATCTCTATGAGGCGTCCCCTTTGGGGGAGCCGGCTGCGTTTCCTCAAGACTTAACCGGTTATTTGCACAAAAGCAGCACATCCTACGGAGTGCGCTAAAAGCAGGCATGCCCAAAATATTGCAAAATATGCAGTATTATAATCAAAGTAGCACTTAAGGTATATGTAATACGTTGTGCCGTTCAAATCAAAATCGCATTGTAGAGAAAAATCTCCTCATTACCTGCCTATATATGTTGCAACACATATATTACACATACACATACACATACACATACACATCATTGACTAGTCATTCCAAAATTGCCACAGCAAGAGTATCCTAAAACTGCCTTGCCACTCCCAGGCTTCCAAAACCCACAGCAAGTACCGTACAACGGTTCTTACCAATCACAGGGTGTCCAGATTCCAACTGCCAAGTTCTAAATTCGACCAAACGGCCACTGCACGGCAAGCCAACAGAAGAGATCTCAGTCGAGGACCGGCACCACCTGGATGGTCAGATCGGAAAGAAAGGAAAAAAACGCCTTGGATGCCAAGACTCGGGTCTCTTCTGGCATGCGATCGCATCCGCAGCGAGATTCCAAGTCTTTCGTCACGACCACTCCTTCGGGCATCCGAGTCGCCGATGAGGCCCACGTGTCGGGCGCCAATTTGTTGTAAGCAAACCTCAGCTAGGCCTACTTAGTACAAGGGTTCGCCCTTCTCTGCAAAGAGTCCTCAGACCTTAGGAAGAAGTTGGCAATGAAACTGGAAAATACAAAAGCAAAGTGTATTAAACCTTTAAAGGTGGTACTACAGTCCACACAACACCCTTCAGTATTGTATCGAGTAGCACAACGAACTAAAGCACATGGCCCCTTTTATACAAAATGAGGGGCTCAAGAGAAGGCGGTACAAAAGACAAGAGCAGTTTCATGACCATACAAGGACATATTGGAAGGTACAATTGATAGGTGGGCGGAGTTAACAGTCTTCGGTAACTGGTAAACACATTCCTATCTGGAACCAATTAGTAACGGTTGTTGACCCTACTGCGCATGTCTGGACATGCTGGAAGCGGGGAATACTAAAAATAGCCTGTTGCCGGGCAGACTTCAAGGGCAGTTGACAAGAAGGTAGGACTAAGCACATGACGAGCACATGGCAATGTATGGCATACAAACTGGCCGTTACAAATACAAGATGGAGTCGGCACATTTGTTACGATAATGGTCAAAACGAAGCATGTCTTCTGCTAATGCTTAACCTAATCGCCGTAGATTTACAACATATGTATCTCTTCCCTACTGCTCAGCCAGAATGAGTGATGGTGTGCTTAGAGATGTCTGGAATGTTGGATGATTGATGATGTCATGGAATGCATGGGTGCCAGGTGTGGTCGGAGTGTCAGTTGGAGTGTGCAGGCTGAGCAGCAGGGAGGCTGCTCCTGGTAGGGCATCACCTGGACATCTTCCAGTAACTTATCTGAAGCTGTCATCTTATGATTAAATCTACAATATACCTATACATCACCTGGCTATAGAAGATCTTTTATTTACAACAGAATGCAGCCGCCACAACTCAAACTGGTGAGCAACATGTGCTGTGCAAGGGGGCATGGGGCAAACTTAAGGGGGCCCGGGTAGTGTTGCCAACTACAGGACACAGCTTGGGGTTACTAATGCCACAGAGAGGGGCTGTGGGCGTTTCCATACCAATGGCAGTCCAGCCAAGGGAACAGGTCTAGGAGGAGCGGATTCAGGGGGAAGCTTGGGGGCCTACGTCGTTTCAGCAGCTTGGCGGCCACAGTCCACCTTTCAAGCCATGTTGGCCATGGCCGGGGACACAGAACCAGTTCAGCGCAGGCTGCCCTCCGGCAGGCACGCCCTCTGGGGTAAGCCTTGAGCTTGAGGATAGGGGAGCCATGCAAACAGACTAGAGGCCCACAGAGGAGTTGGAGGCGAGTACCAGTAGGAAGGAAGCGGGGAGAAGGACCATGGGGAAGGCAGCGGGGAGCGACCATCCGGCAGCTGGAACAGGATGGTCAAGGGGGCGAGCCCAAAAAGGAGGGGCAAGCAAAGGGGCTGTGGGTACGGGTCCAAGCCCACCAGTGAGTACATTCGCCCCATCCCAGGAGACCCTCCCATTACTACAAGGTTGACTGGCTTGGCCAATCTATCACCTCAAGCAGTGAAAGAGAGAATATGGAGGAAGTAATACAGGGTTCGATCTCACAACACATGACACAAAAGAGGAGGATAGGAGAGAGAGGCGCAAGCCCAGGGTGGAGAGGTCATTAGAGAATTGGCTGCAAGCATTTTGGACCCTGGCATTCATTTTTGTGGAAAACTTCCCACAGAGTGTGGCTGCACTGATCCTGCATGAACAGAAGGTGCATGAGGCACAGCAAAAGTACCAAGGGGGGGGAGGAGGAGCTACGCGGGCATCCAAGATGGTCGCGTGAGCAGAGAGCTCCCGAGACCCGCACCGTCCTTCTTTATCTATCCTTCACCTATCCTGGTCATTTTGACGGGCTTTTGCAGCGCCATCATCGCTGATGCTACTGATCCTTCTCTGGTCAAAATCGGACCCTGGGGACCATTTTTCTGAACTTTGCAACTTTCTGGCCTGCCCGCGGGCGCGACCGGGGACTCGGCTGCCCACTTTGGCCGACATGTAATTGAACAACAACGGCTGCCTGGCATCTGGCCCGCCGGAGGTGTATTGCTTTCACTTTCGGTTTCCTTTTCTTTGTTCCTGTCTCCTCCTACTCTGCCTTGCCTGCGGCCCTCTCAGCCTGCACTATCCTCCGTTGGACTGGCAAGGAGGCTGCGACACCTCTGTCTCAGTGGCGCATCGGAGTTTCGAGACTTTTCTACCTTCTCGTCACCTCCCCTGGCTATCTGACCGACACTGAATGCGAGATGGCGACGAAAGTGGAGGCCGAAAAACGCCGGAAGGCGGCAACCCGGGGGGGATCGATCCAGTCAAACATGATCGAACGCTACACCCAGCCGAGGGGCTCCCCCGGGACCGTATGTATGGGTGCTGAAGGACTTCCAACAGACACATCGTCTACTTCGGAAGTGTCGCTCCAAGACCTAATGGCTGCCATTACTGGACTCAAGGCCGACATGAGTCAACAATTTGAAGCCGTGGTGACCAAAATAGACACGGTGGCGGTGGATGTGACTCTGATTCGGGCCGACTTGGCCAAAACAAATGAGCGGGTGAAGGCACTAGATCTCAAGACATCGAGCCTGGTGACCGACATGGCTGAGGTGCAGTCCGAAATTGGCAATCTGCGTGCATCGCACGACTCACTGCTTAAGCGGATGGAGGACTATGATAACAGGGCCAGGCGGAACAACATACGCCTCGTCGGAGTGCCGGAAGGCGATGGTGCTGTAGCGACCGATCTCTTGGTCGAGGAACTCATAGTCGCCCAATTGGCTCCGGCGGGACTTAGTAAGTTCTTTGCCGTGGAGCGCGCCTATCGTTTTCCTGGAGGTCGAGTGAAGCCGGTGAACCCGCCGAGGCCTATCATCGCCAGGCTTTTTCACTACCGGGACAGGGATGCTATCCTCCAGGCCGCCCGTAAACATGGTCCCTTGAAGTATGACAATAACTCTGTCTCCATCTATCCCGATTTCACTCCTCAAGTGCAGCGACAAAGATCAGGTTTCCTTGGAGTGAAGCGTCGTCTAAGGGACCGGGGACTGAAATATGCCATGCTGTTTCCGGCCCGGCTCCGGATCGAATATCGGGAGCGTGCCTATTTCTTTGATCAACCTGAACGTGTAGCCGACTGGCTGGACTCGTTGCCGGCAGATGACTTTGGGAGCGGAGGCCCTGGTGGTGCGGAAGGTGGTGCAGCGGCCCAGGAGTAACAGATGCCCCAGAGGTTCCGATTGAGACTATGAAACGTTCTGTGTACATTGACTTATTCCCTAATGACTCTGCCCGTGGCGGTGCGGTAACGGGTGATTTCTCCCTTCCTCCTCGGGGGGTTCTTTGTGTAGAAGTATGGGGCGACAGGCACACTGCAGTTGGGGGTGGCTCTTTAGTCAGCAGGGGTGCAGGGAGGGGGGTGTTGTAACGGGTTTGGGTCTTGGGGTTGGTGTTTGGGGACTTGGTTCTGTTTTGTTTAATCTGTTTTGTTCTTTGTTACATGGTACTTCACATCTTGCAATGACTTTTCATAGTGGGTTCTGCTGGGGGGTGGGTGTGGAATGTTTTCGTCGCAATGGGGGGGGTGAAATGCGGATTCTTTCTTGGAACGTGAATGGTTTGGGTGACAGGATTAAGCGGGGCATTGTACTGCAATTCTTGAGGCGCCACGCCCCTGATGTTGTGTTTCTTCAGGAGACCCACTTGATTGGCAATGCTTGCAAGGCCTTAGACCGTCGGGGTTATCGACTGGTTGCACATGCGGGTTTCACCTCGGGTTCCCGGGGTGTGGGTATTATGGTAAGGTCTTCCCTTGCTCTTGCTATCGATGATGTTATCCTTGATGAACGTGGGCGGTATGCTGCTGTTTCGGGGAGGTGGGAGGGTAAGCAGGTCGTGTTTGTTGTTGTCTATATCCCCCCGGGACTGCAGGCTACCACTTATGCTGATTTAGGCAGGACTCTCCTTGGGCTGCCAGACGGCTTGCTGATCCTGGGCGGGGACTTCAATTCCGTCATGTCCGGCGACTGCGACAGGCTACCCCCTAGAGTACTGCCACAGTCCCAGATGTGGCTCAGTGAAATGGCTGACACTTTTGGTTTGGTTGATGTCTGGCGCTCACTACATCCCACACTCCACCAATACACTTTTCACTCTGGTGCGCATGGCAGCCTCTCCCGCATTGACTATTTTCTTATGCTAGCCTCCACTTTGTCCACTGTTCGTGAGATTCGACATCTCCCCCGGGGTATCTCGGATCACTCCCCCCTGCTAATTACGATTTCTGTGGGCGGTCTTCCTGGTAACAGAGTTCCCCCGATTCCTCCTTGGCACTTTCGAAACCCCCGGCTCCGCTCAGACTTGATTAAGGCAATAGATTGCTATTTTTCTGAGAATATGGGCTCAGTCACTTCCCCCACCGTTCTCTGGGAGGCCTTTAAGACGGTTATTCGGGGTTCCGCCCTGTCACTCATTGCCACTGAGCGTAGGGTCAAGAGGGAGGCTGTTGTGGCTCTTGAAACTGAAATCACTGCGCTTGAAAGCGAGTTGGGTGGGAATGACACGCCTGCACTGTTGCATGAATTGGAATTGAAGCAAGCAGACTATAAAGCCTGTGTCACGGATGCTGCTAAATTGATGCGGTCTAATCAACTTGGTCGACTGTATGATGTGGGTGACAAAGCTAGCAAGCTTCTTGCGTGGTTGGACAAGACTGAGCGTGCGAGTCGTGTTGTTCCCTCCATTGTTCGTGATTCTGGTGTGACTGTCTCTGATCCGGGTGAGATTGTTGAGTGCTTTGTTGACCACTTCCGTACGGTTTATACGCCTGTTAGTGACCGAGATGAGGCCGACTCCAGGCTACTCCTACGTGACATTGCTCTGCCTACTGTGTCTGATGCAGACTGCCTTGCTCTAGAGGCCCCCTTTACTGTCGATGAGATTGCCCTTGCAATCCGCTCCCTTCGCTCGGGTAAGGCAATGGGTCCTAATGGTCTCCCCATTGAACTCTACAAGCTTTGCCCTGACAAGATGGCCGCCCACCTGCGTCGCATGTTCCTCGAGGCGGTTGAGGCTGGATGCCTCCCCCTTGAGCAGCGCCTCGCTACGATAGTGGTCATCTATAAGGATGGCAAACCTCGTGATCGGTGTGCCTCGTACCGCCCCATCTCCCTCCTTAATGCGGAACCCAAAATCCTCGCTAAGGTGCTGGCCAATCGGATGCTTGCTGTGATTTGTGACCTGATCCACCCGGATCAATCCGGCTTTATCCCCCACAGAAACACTGCTCTTAATTTGCGTAGGCTCCATAGTGTCCTCGCGAGAGCTTCTATTCTCGCCGAGCCAGCAGTAGTCGCTTCCCTTGACGCCACGATGGCATTTGACACTATTGAATGGCCCTACCTATGGGCAGCCCTCGCTAAATTTGGCTTTGGCCCCAATTTTATCGCTTGGGTCAAGCTTCTCTATGAGCAGCCGCTAGCCCAGGTTGCGGTGAATGGTCGGTGCTCGGACCCCTTCCCCTTGGGCCGTGGCACACGTCAAGGCTGTCCTCTTTCTCCGCTTTTGTTCGCTTTGGCACTCGAACCTCTGGCCGCGTGGCTCCGGTGGGAACCCTCGATCAAAGGGATCCGATGGTCCCCTGACCTTGAGGATCGTGTCTCCTTGTACGCGGACGACATCCTCCTCTATCTCACTTCCCCACAGAAGTCGCTCAATGTTCTCTTCGACGTCCTCACGTCCTTCGGTAAAAACTCGGGACTTGTCATTAACTGGACCAAGTCTTGTGTCTACGCCATAGCTGGTACTCTGCCGCCTCTCCCCCGCAGATTTCCTATCCTGGTAGCGACGGACGGTTTTAAGTATCTTGGGATCCATGTATCCATGATTTCTTCGGTCCGCTATGAGCGGAACTTGTATGCCCTACTCCGCAGACTGAAGCAGGATGTTCGGCGTTGGCGCGATCTGCCTTTATCTCCATTGGGCCGGGCGGCGCTCTTTAAAATGATGTCGCTCCCTCGATTCCTCTACGCCCTGCAAAATTTCTTCGACCCTGTTCCAGCTCGTTACTTCCATGAAGTCGAGAGTTTACAGCGGCAACTTATCTGGGACGGCCGTGCCCGCATTGCCTTGTCCAAGCTAACGCTCTCCTGGTACGACGGAGGTATTGCGCTGCCGGACATTAGACGATACTACTGGGCCTCACACCTGAGTGCCATCAACCATGCGACATACGCTCCGGAGCCCGCTCCTGCCTTTGCTTTGGATAAATTGCTGTTGCCCGGTGGCAACTTTAATAGGGCGCTGTACTCTAAGGCCCCCTTCCGACTTCTTACGGGCCCAACGAAATGTGCGGTGCGGGCATGGCGAGACGCTACGGTGGCCACGGGCTGGGGCGGTAGACTGACACGTATGACGCCACTGTATGATTCGGAACGTCTGGGAAACCTGTGGAAGACGAAAGGATTTGAGAAATGGGACATGATTGGGATTAGCACTGTGGGGGACCTGTGGACACGTGGCGCGGTTAAGTCCTTTGAATCGCTGAAGCTAGAGTACCGGCTCGATGATAGGGAGCACTTCCGGTACATGCAGGTGAGGCATGCCTTGTCTTCTGTCTTCCCCCCCGGTACGGACGTTCCGCAGTCCTCCCCTTTGGAGGATCGGGTTCTAGATGGCCACGTCCCAGACAGTACCATCTCCTTAATCTACAAGAAGCTCATTAATAATAGAACTGACCAGCTCGAGAAGCTCCGGGCTGCTTGGACGGCCGACGGACTTGAATTGGACGACGAGGACTGGCAGTCCGCCGTGTCCTCCCCTAAGGAGGTGGCTATTCCTGCACGACTTCGCTTTGTCCAATTGAAAATCCTTCATCGCGTGTATCTTACTGGAATGCGTCTGGTGCGAATGGGTTTGGTTTCGGATGGTCGATGCAAGCGTGGGTGTGGGATGGATGGTACCTTTCTTCACGTTCTCTGGGAATGTCCGGTGATTGTAGCGTACTGGTCTAGGGTGCATGATGTGATGAGCCGTGTCACGGGGGTCCCATTGATTCCTGAGGCGCGTCGTTGTCTCTTGAATGTATGGGAACCGTCTGACTGCACTGCTGCCCAGACACTTTGGGTCACCCTTGGCAATATGATCGCGAAGAGGGATATAGCGCAGCTTTGGGGCTCCCCTAGACCGCCAGTGTTAAGTGCCTGGAAGGAGAACATGGACTGGTCCATGTTCCGAGAGAAGACGGTATATGAGGCCCGGGGGCGTCCGGGGAAGTGGTCCAGAGTTTGGGCTCCCTGGAATGCTTATCGTGGGGATATCTGTTCTCCCCCACTTGACTACGAGGTCCCTCTTCCCTCCTCTCCGTGATTTACGTTCCTTTCCTATTCTCACCACATGCTTCTCTTGCGCGCGCCACCCCCCCTCGCCATCGTCGTTTTTTTACATTCATTCCCCCCCCCCACCTCCAGCAACCCATGCCACTATTATACCATGTGTTTGTTTGTTAGTGTTCACTTCGACAAAAACATAAAATTAAACCTTTCTTATCCTATTTGTATGATGTTACGCTCTTGCCGATAATGTTGATGTGAGAGATTGCTCCAGCAACGTGCTGCCTCATATTGCACTCTTCGCTCAGCCTGTTTTTTGTCATAGCGGCCGGCCCTGCGGGGTTGTAGGCAGACGCTGTGTACTGTGCATTTGTAAATAAAGGTTTAAAAAAAAAAAAAAAAAAAAAAAGTACCAAGGGGAGGCATGGCTTCATTATGGCGACCCTTCAGGAATAATTGCAAACATGAGCAGTCATACAATGGGACCACCAAGACATAGAAGGTTTCACAAGCCACACAAGGGCAGCCAGGGAAGGGGTTGGAGCATGTGACAACAATGTACGCCCCTCAAGTTATAGAGGTAAATTAGAGAGCAACACACAGGGCACAAGCTACAAGGGTATAACTGGGGGGAAAGCTTGGAAGGGACGCACCCCCACATGCTGGAAATTTGACAAGTACGAGTGCAAATGGGGACAGTCCTGAAGGTTTCAGCACTGTTGTGGGACATGCATTAGCACCCATCCGGCCATCCGTTTTAAACAGGCTAAAGGGGCGAGGGAAAACAGAGATAAAAAAAACAAGATATAGCGAAGGGCTGGAGCAGGGGCCCAGATTGGGGGAGGGGACAGACACCAGTTAGAGCATTACCCACCCCCACCAGAATCAGAAAACTTGTGCAATTAATGAACAAATACCCAACATTTAAGGACAGACAACTGCTGGCGGGGGTTTCACAGCTGGTTTCAGCATACCATACAAAGGCATAGTAGCCCCACAAATTATAATGTGAAAATCTGTGAGGGACAACCCCGAAGTGGCCAGACAGAAAGTGCAAAAGGAGGTCCAGCTGGGGAGAGTAGCAGGACCTTTCAACAAACCCCCATTGGAAGACCTGATGGTATCCCCACTAGGGGTGGTGCCAAAAAAGGAGGTGGGAAAATATCACCTGAAGCACCACTTTATCCTACCCATAAGGGGAATCGGTGAATGATGGCCTAGAACTAAATAGCTGCCCAGTGTGCTATGCCTCGCTGACCGATGTAGTAGAGCAGATCAGACAGATGGGAAAAGGGGGGCTGCTAGCAAAGACAGACATAGTAGCGGCTTTCCGTCTCTTGCTACTACACCCAACAGCTACCACCTACTGGGCCTCCACCTGAAAGGGGCCTACTACTATGACAAATGCCTACCTATGGGTTGTGCAATCTCTTGTGCCTACTTTGAGGCATTCAGCAGTTTCCTGGAATGGGAATTGGGGAGATGCCTCCCGGCGGACAAACGCTTACACAACTTGAATGACTTCCTGTTTATCAGCCATTCGGGAGCAGGTAAGTGCCCGAGCTTACTACAACAATTCAAGGACTTAGCAGAGGAACTGGGGGTGCCACTGGTGCCAGACAAGACAAAGGGCCTGAAAACTAGGCTATCCTTCCTGGGGATTATGATCGACATCGTGGAAGGGATATGTAGGCTGCCCAAGAAGAAGGTAGCGGAGCAGCAACAGTTGATAAGACAGCTGGGGAAAAAGAAGAAAGCGACCCTGAAGGAGATACAGCAGCTGCTCGGGAAACTTAATTTTGCTATCAGGGTTATTACCGCTGGGCGGCCTTTTGCTAGGAGGCTAGCCTTATTGTCAAAGGGAATGTTATAGAAACACCACAAGGTGCACCTTCCACAAGGGGTAAAAGAGGAGCTTGTACAATGGCACACCTTCCTATCCAGGTTCAATGGACACTCATGTTGAGAGTGCCATGGGTAACATCCAAACAATTGGAACTGTTCACAGACGCCGGTGGTAGGCATTGCTTTGAGGCGATAATGGGCACTGCGTGGACAGACACGCTGTCCAGATGCCTGGCATAGCGCACGGCTAATGAAGAACATTACACTACGTTACTGGATGTCTTCCCTATTGTAGTGGCTTTCGCCATCTGGGAGGCTAGGCTAGCAAACATACAAATCATGCTATGGCCAGACAATCACGCAGCGGTCCTGACAATAAAAAACAGGACCTGCAAAATGCCCGGCAGTGGTGCGGCTTCTATTAAAGCTGGTGGACTACCAGCTGCGGTCGAATATAGCTGTTGGGGCCCGACACATTGCAGGGATTGACAAGCCAATAGTGTAGTAGATGCAATCTCTTGCTTTTCAGTTGGACAGTTTCAGGTAGTTGGGGCCAGAAGCAGAAAAGAGCATGGCACCGATGCCAGGGCGAATATGGAAACTAACGGAATTGAGCTAAGAGCACTGGTGGCCAATGCACTGGCCCCCAAAACTTTGAGCAGATACCGTAATCCTGGGAGACTTTCTAGAATGCCACTGTGTAAGGGGCTCTGGGTTTGGACACACAAACAGAAGTGGAAAGGTTTCTGGCAGGGGCATTCCGGGGCAGGAAGTCCAGGGCCTGGGCACACACACCTGAATGCAGTATCATTCTATGCCAGATTAGCGAACGGAAGAGACTCAGCAGATTCCTTTTACATTAGATCAGCAATGAATGGCTGGGGGAAGTTGCAGCCCAGGAAAAAAGACTGTAGGAGGCCAAGTCTTGAAGATGGTCCTGCTGGCATTGGAGAGGATATGCACTTCTCACCCAGAAAGAAAGCTGTTCAGAGCAGATTTTGCCCTGGCATTTTTTGGAGTTTACAGGATCAGCGAGCTGGTGGCTCTGGCCAGAGGGACACCAGAGTCTGCATGAATACAAGCAGGGGGACCTACACATGGGAGATGGGCATTTGATAGTTTACTTGAGGCAGTCAAAGACAGACCAAAATGGCAATGGGAAAGATATGCGCATTAACGGTATTGAGGACAAGGCATGCTGCCCGGTGTGCCTCATGAGGGAAAATGTGAGGTGGGACTTACACACCGACATACATATCTCAGCCAGTTCCAATTCACAGTAGTACTGAGGAAGGCCCTAGAGAAGGCGGATTGCCTGTCTAAGGAATTCGGGTTACACCCATTTCGTATAGGGGCTGCCACTACCGTGGCCCAGTTGGGGGTTCAGTGCAGAGCGGACCAAAAAACTGGGGAGGTGGGCGTCGGGTGCTTACAAAGGATACATATGTATGACAGGCATGTAAAAAAATTCCCTACTCTCAGCAGGTCTATGTGGGGGCTGGAGCGAGGTATGAATCGTGGGGCATTCATACATCACATGGGCTGCGGTGCACAAGGACTTCAGATGAATATGGCTAAAAACAGTAGAGGTGGCGTAGATGGGGCAACGAGGCATGAGGTGGGTGCAGCTGCTCCCAGCGATGGAAAGGGAATTACAGAACCGAAGGGGCCCAGACGCAGTCATCATACATCTAGGAGGGAATGCCCTGGCGAGCATTGGGAGAAGGGAACTGCTGGATGCCATGACATCAAGGATGCCGGAACTGGCCAGTATGATATGCCCGGCAGAACAGGTTTGGTCAGAGTAGATATCAAGGTGGGTATTGAAGTAGGCCATTGGCCGTAGCGGTAGACAGGTTCAGACGGAAGCTTAACCTCACAATGGCAAAAATATGTATGGTGATTGGCTGGGGGTTCGTGAGACATGGGCTAATCAACCGTAGGGCAGCAGGTTATCACACTGAGGATAGGGTACCCTGGGTGGGCATGGATATTTTCATATTAAATATTGTCAGGGTTATGGAGCAGCTAGGTTTTGCATGACGGATCAGGTCAGAAAAGGAAAGCTGCCACTAATCGGGAAACAGCTGGTAGCGTGGCAGAGTCAGCACAGAAGGGTACTCACAGAAAAGAGTTGCTCAAACGGCAGGGACACAGATGAGCAGGCAACAGCAAACAAAGACATGCAGAATAGAAGGGCTCCTCAGACAGTATCCTTGGGATGCTGCATGGCAGGGGCACAGAGGAGCAGGCGAGTGGTCAGCAAAGGTACAGGCCAAGCAGAATGGCACTTACAGACCGGGCCAGGCCTGACGGCTGCCAACGAGGTCAGTAGCAAGAGAAGCCTGGAACTGTAAACAATGGGGTACCTCTAGGACGGACCACCACGCAAGATTAGTGCGGTCAGCCTGAAAAGAAACAAAACAAGTGGGACAATATTACTAAGAGATGGTAATTATAGCAAAAGACACAGGTCGCGAATGACCGACGATATCGTTGGAAGGGAGATGCACTTTCATACTGCATTTAGAGTGGGAAAGTGCCCAGAGGCCTAAGGTGAACTAAAAGAGTGTAGTAGTGTACAGAGCAGGGGCACACGCAAATGATTCTCGAGGTAAGTATAATTTTTTTTATTGGATAACCAAACAGCAAAAGAAACAAAAATAGGGATAGGTTCCGAGTAGTCTCTGAGGTCGTCAGGCGGGCAGTGTGGGTCTCCTCTTTTTTTCCTTCAGGAAACTTCACTTCTCTCAGGTCATCAAAAAAAGGAGTAAGGAAATAAAAAGTAGAAATAATTTGAAACGAGGAATTTGAAATGGGTAATTCCTTATAGGGTGCTTCATCTATGTGCCACCATCACCAGGCAGGGTAGCAAGTGTGCAGCAAGGAATTCGGATTGAAAGGTTTTGGTGAGCAGGCTACCCCGACCTCTCATGCAGCTCCCATATGTGCCACCTGTCGCTACTGTGCTCTATTTTGTGGTGCCCCATCAGCCCCAACAGCCCCAACAAAAGCACCGGTTATTCCACAGTACTTGCCTTTGACCATGAACCTTCTCCTGTGGAGGTGATGGGAAATAAGGTGTGGGTTCCACTCCTCATTTCACTAGTGCCATAGTTGACGTCGTAGACCAGCTCCTCCTTTGGGTCCTCGGTTCCAGTCTCCACGGCGCACTCTGACACTTCCTCAGCTGAGTTCTCAGTGCAGATTTAGACTCCGTAAGGAACTCCTCCGTTTTCGTGTCCGTCAATGTCACAGCTGCCTTCTTCTTCCTCGCGTCTCCTTCGGTCCTGGCATCCGGTATGAAGCAGTCTTCGCACACTTCCTGCCTTGCTGCTGCCGCACCTCCTTCTTGCGCTCGCTATATCCCAAAAGTGTGTGTGGCTATGCACTCACCCTATCCTCCTAGAAGGCCGGAATGCTTTCCTCTTTCATGACTCGGGCTGGAAGGTCAGCCTTGTTAGAGTCCTATCCTTCCTTAAAAAGAGAATCAGCAAAACCCAGTTTTGTTCCATGGGAAAACTCGACCTCCTTGGTAGGGAAAACCCACATGGTGGTTCTTTACTACCTGGGTATGGAAAACCCCTGCCCTGTCTTTTGCCTATACTTTTCCTGCCTCTCAGGGCTTACCCTAGGGATGCGCTACTGGCAGTGGAAGTCCCACTCAGGGTTGGGTAATGAGTTAGAAATGCCAACTTGAGCACAACTGCGCACCACCAGGCCTACAATAGCAGGCTTGATAAATGTTTGAAAGGTTATTCTGGTGGGGGCACAATCAGTGATGTGTCCCACTATTAGCCAATGCAGTACCTGCCCTTGGCATGTGGTGTACCTTTTTGGGGGCACTCACAGGTACAACATCTAAGTCAATCAAGTAAGCACAACTTCTTATCATGTGCCACTAAAATAGAGTCAGCAAAAACTAGGAGGAAAAAAAGCGAAACGTTTGGGGAAATACCCTAAGGAGGTCCATGTCCAACAAGCGGCAAATCCTGTTCAGAGGGATCTCTCACAGAAAGTATCAGACCTCGTTGGAGATGTCGTCCACTACAGCCAGTGGCTCCATGAAAATGCTCTGGGGTAGTGGGGTTCTTAATTTGTACTCGCACTCGCACTTTGGCGCCGGGACAACATTCTAGCAACGGAACCCGACGCACGTCTGACGAAATAAAAGCGTCAGTTGCCGCGACCCCGTTCCGGTAACTAGAGGCACCAATTCCCTTGCCTTGCACCTTGCTTCTTATTTTTATAACTTTATAACTGCCTGTTATTTTTTTTAAAGTGTGAGACTTGCTGCTATCATTTTAAAAAGTGAAACTTGCTGCTATTGCTTTTAAAACGTGGAACTTGCTGACATTTTTAAAAAATGTGCTGCTATTTTAACATTATCACAAGTCTGGGGAGAGCGGTGTTTAATGCTCTGGGGTAGTGGGGTTCTTAATTAGCTTGCACTCGCACTTTGGCGCCGGTTCAGCATTCTAGCTGCTGAACCAGACGCACGTTTGACGAAATAAAAGCATCAGATGCCGCAACCCACCGGGCCAGGAGCAAGCCCATCTGCGCCCATCCGCGCCCGACTGGGCCCAGGGACCAAAACCTCTGTTTCTCCCCCCTCAGGTCAGTAGCATAATACTAGCTTGCAACTCAAACGGTTAAATCAAGCCCCAAGGCCAAAATGCACACATGGTATCACGATCCAGACCCTCTAGGATAAATGCCTGCACTGCCAGTTTGAGCCCTCTGCACTCGCGGCCCCTCCTTTACCCATCACGAAGATATAACAACTGTTTTT
The DNA here is from genome assembly GCF_964263255.1 of Lissotriton vulgaris. Lineage (NCBI taxonomy): Eukaryota > Metazoa > Chordata > Amphibia > Caudata > Salamandridae > Lissotriton > Lissotriton vulgaris. The sequence continues at coordinate 476,931,554 of NC_141694.1, forward strand.
ACTTAACTGCAGATCCTTGCCCAAGCATACGATTGAAATTTCCATGTTTTTAAAAGACTCCTACCCAGAAGTCTTATTTCTCATGGAAACCTGGCTCAATTCCAGCTCAGTCGGGTATTGTTCAATCGCTTCCCCCGGGATATCTTGTTCGGAGGTTGGACAGAGCAACAGGCAAGGGTGGGGGAATCGCTGTTATCTACAAAGGTTACCTGACTTGCAACTGGTTAGGCAGTCTGCTGTTAGATTGCGAGAACTCCCATTTCAACATTGAATTTCCACCCACCCTCTCATTGTCAGACATCCTTATCTACCGCCCACCAGGGGCGATAGGTCAATTTCGTAAAACCCTGCTACACATAGTTGGCAACCTTCCCACTTTCGCGGCAAACTTTACCCTCCTTGGAGATTTTAATCTGCATTTCGACGATCCCTCAGCTCTACCCGCAACTGAATTAGTCCAAGACCTTTCTGCCTATCATTTGACTCAGAAGGTCTCGCATGCAACTCATGAAAAAGGAAATCTCCCCGACCCCATTTTCTCTAACCTGGGAGAACTGAAATTGAAAGAGCCCATCCCCCTCCCGTGGTCGGACCACGCTATGATTTACTTCTCTTGGGCAGCACCAAGAATAGTGGCAGGCATCTATTGGATCATGAACTGGAGACCTTCCCCACGATGACTCATGAATCATTCCTAGCCTCCCTGTCATCAGTAAAAAGTGGCTTATATAATCAGTCCATAGACACATTAAGTTCAGAAACGTTGATTCATTATATAACGTGCTGCTAGCAAATATTTGTGGATAATATTTCTTGAATGTCTCAACCAACAAGTTATATGTCATGATGGTAAAACTACATCTCCACGCAGGTTAATAGAAAGTTTAGAATATACTAGCAACATCATCCAGAAACCTTTTATTATCATAAAGTAGATTATAAGCGAATATTCGAGGGTTGTTTGAAGTCAGGCAACCTTATCCAACATGGCCGCCAGACATGCGCGATTATACAACCATGTCGATAAATACACTATACTCCCATGCTTTGTGTATGAAACACTAGAACCCTGAATAAATTTAAACAATAAGACAATATTAGGGAGTAAACCTCTTACTTAAAAAGATAATACACTACAGGTTCACTGTAACACTAATATGATAGTCTAATAAAGTTCGACTACCCAGTCGAAAATGGCTGCAGGTCATGTGCAAAGGAAAACAGCCAGTGCCCGAATAGTCCGTCTTCATCACGGGAGGAGAGCAAAAAAATAGGACCAATTAACGCGAGTATAAAACTCATGCCTCGGGCAGATTTTCTTCGCATACCAAAAAGAAGGGAAAGAAACGAAGCAGACCCCGACAAACAAGTTAGCAGAGAAGCGGTGGGGGACTCATATAGGAGGGTAAAACGGAAGAGGCTCAGTATAGAAAGTGCACAATATGCTGTTTTGAGATGAGGAAGTTAGGATTTGGGGTATTATGGCATAGATTTTACTGATAGATTATGATTTAGTACCACTGAAGAATTTTGTGAAATTAAGGACACAGAGGCTCTCTGTGCGAACATAGATACCCCACGTGTAAACAGAACTCACCAGAAATGGCTAAGGCAATGGGACCATAACGCAGTCGGGTAGAGAAAGACGCTATTGTATACGAAAAAGTTGGACAGATGAAGCGGTCTGTTCATAATAATTTGGAGAAAGGACTGTACAGTCAGTTCTGGTACCCTATGCCTTCGGTTTTGTGTCCCTCTCTCTTTTATTAGAGAAAGGACTGTAGGAACAACTAGGCAGGGAATGCAGCACGAGTAATAACGCGACCAAATAAACAGAATAAGGTGAATAAGGGATGGAAGCTTCTTTACTAGAACATTAGCAGTTATCTGATGGATTGTTTCATCTCCCATATTATCCACAGAATTAAAAACTCTCTGCCACCCGGAAACAGATGTATCAAAAGTCACCCGGGATAGAGAAGTACAACAAAAAAAGATCATTTGTCTCTACATAAATATATATAAAGTGAATACGCTCAAACAGTAAAGAGAATATTATAAGTTGGGAAAGTAACTCATGAGATATCCTTCTCCCTGTTTAGATCTTGAACTAAGATACACGGATGTCTTTATCTTGATTGAGTGATAAATTCTCATGAGGCAAGTTACCTCCTACCTACAAGGACTTGCAGCATAGCAATATAAGAGCCATCAATATAGACCAAGGTACTGTATAGATCTAATGTAACCACATATATAAGAAATGAAGTGAGAGAAAGGATAGTCCTCATCATATTACCTCTCTCCCCCATTCCAGATAGGGTGTATTAACTCTCAAAACACCAAAGACAAAGAACATATCTGGGCTTTTATCCTACAGTGTTACTGCCAGTTTCAACGATCAGTACAAATAGTCTAAAAGTATAAAGTTTCAAGTGTGTGTAAATGGAAGATGTATGATTGATGGGGTGAGATGATGGATGTATGTTGTCCCTGGTTTGGGTAGTCAAGCTAGAAAAACTTTTTTAACTATGCCTCACACTGAAATGTAATGCACTCTGCCCTGTTATCCTATCCTTATGATTGGACCCAACCAGGTGTAGGGGAATAACTGAAGTTGTATTTTATATAAGAAATAGAAATGTTTTTTTCTTCTCTAGAGATACATTTAATGTGGTTTATAAATATTTTTTAATGTAAACTATGGAAATGCTTTTGCGTATGACAAATGTTATAAATGTACAATATAGCTGATCTCCTTTATTGTTTTAATATGTATAGATATATCATTAGCTATTGAGAGGAGTGACCCCATAAGAAATTCTGTCCTGAAGAAGGTGGTCCTTTATATACATTGAATGTAACCACCGAAACTCGTCGATGCCTGTGTTAATTAAGGAATCCAAAAAAGCCAAGGAATTTCTAGATACAAGGGACATCCCTGTACAAGTGGTTCCATGTCAATCATATAGGGCTAAGAGATCCGCCTAATGTTTAATCAGATAATTATAACTGTTGCTTTATTGGGGTCACATACTGTATGCATTGTTTAATGATTGTGCCTTCTATTTTATATTGTGTTTTTATTATTTTATATTGTGGGACCACACACAGTGGAATGTATAAACTGTATAAAATGTTTTAATATTTTGTTTAAATGTACCTTTTAGAAAAAATTTCAGAAATTTTAAACTTTGAGACATAATAAGAAAAATATTCTTAAATAAAACAGTATTAGCATTGCATTTCAGCGTGGTGAAGTATACTTGAGTTTGGTGTTGTCTCATTGGCAAAATGGTGTGTATGATGTGACATTTGAGTGTTAAAAGATGCAAGTATAGTATGAAGCCTTGTTAATTTTTCTCCAGGGATCCTTCCACTTGGCTTAAGCTGTCCAGAGTACCCTGTTACCTGGAACGAGTTGGTTCATCTCTCCCCTTGTCAACTTCTCACAGCGTCCATTGACTAGATGAAAAAATACCATCACAAATCCAATCAACATGAACAAAAAACATGGAGATGAGAACCAACCAGATGTAAGTCAAAGGTGGAAGAATTTTTTTTCTTTTAAACCAAGTAACAAAAACTGAAAACCTCGATGATGCACTCGATGCAATGGAGTCAGAGTCAAATGAAAAACGTGACTGGTCAACTGCACTTGTCTGCACACCAGACAATAACACATCTGTGGGATAGGTGTACTCAATATCTTCATGTGGATCGCAAGCCGGCGGATTTAGTAACGGATTAGTAACTGTGGACATCTCTATGGAAATGTGAGGCCTGTTGGTGTTAGCCGAGGCCAAAACAGAATTTCTCAGCATCGCTGGACAGGAGACCCCTGGAGTCATACTAATAAGAATCGGCCACTAGTAGTAGTTTGACATTGTCAATGGAGATGTACCTGTTATCCTTGCGACCAGGAAGTGGTGGTAAAATGACTGTTCTTGTGCCCTGCACACCAAGCACTGGAAATGGTGCACGATAAGAGGTGCCGAACTCCTTCTTGTTCTCCACCTTCTCACGGACCAGGTCATCGACTCGAGGTAGCCAGTCAACTACCGGAATCTGTAGTGCAGCTTCAGGTCCAGATGTGGAGGGCAAGTGTTCCTTTTCCAGATTGTCTAGAGTTTCTTGTAGGTTCTGTAACACAGCAGAAGGATAATCTACGTCAAAAGGTACGGCTGTTGCCGCCATGCCTAGACCCTCAAGGTCCGGGACAAACATTTTTATGCCAAAGAGCATCTTGTATGGGGCCTGCCCACCCAGAGATCTTCTAGGGAGATTATTTAGTACACGTTGTACACTATACAAATGGGCGAACCAGTTCCTGCCAGTACCTAAAACTCTAGCTGTCAAGGATTGCTTTAAGTCACGGTTCATTCGCTCCACAACAGAATTGCCCTCAGGCCGGTATTGAGACGAAAATTTGAACTGCACACGCAAAGACCCCATGGCTTCCTTGTATACCTTAGAGGCGAACGCTGGACCCTGGTCAGAATGGAAGATGCCACATGCAAAAATTCCCACAAAGACAAGCAAATCCCTGATGACAGTTCGAGCATCAGCACTCCTTTATGTACAAACCCATAGAAAACGTGTGCACGAATCCACTGCAACAAAGATATACATATACGCAGTATACAAAGAAAAAGGACTACAGTGATCTAAATAAACAGAAACAATTCGTCTAAAAGAAATGTACAGCTGTGTTTGTGGCGGCTGTGCAGGAGTCGAAGGCTTAATCTGCTGACATATATCACAAGAAAGGACATATTCACAAGTTTGTTTATATAATCCACGCCACCAGTAACGTTGCTGTAAGATAGAGATAGTCGCTGAAATGCCAGCATGAGCCGAGGCCATGCCTTCGTGAGTGGTTATTATCAAGGATAGCCTGCGGTCCGCGTTGGGAATCAGTCTGTCACCAACGTCGTTAATTATCACATAGGGAACTTTATCAGGACTTAAAGAGTATTTAGAAGGGAAACCCCTAGGGTAATTATCACCCTTCTCTGTAGCAGCAATAGCTGCCAAGATGTCATCATCAATCTTACTTTTGGACCTTGTAACTGCTGCTAACAAGTATGTTGCTACTGCTATCTGTTGCCAACAGCGTGTACTCCTACATGCTGGTGATCAAGAGTATGAATTATACTTACGAGAGGCAGAAGCTCTTTAAGTTCTGGGCATCGAACCATGAGAATTTATGCTTACTTCTGCTACCTTTGGAATCATGATAGATAGTAATTCTGAGTCCAAAAGAATAAATTGTCCTTGAAATACTGAAAACAGTAGTAAGAATCGCTCACAATCAAAGTAGTCGTCACACATTCATCAGCAAACTACAGTGCAAGCACTAGCGCACGTAGCTCTGCCAACTGGGCGGTACAGTCCCCTAATGTCTGCATGTGCACAACATCGGACTTGAATTCTCCATTCACAATGGTACCAGCCACTATTGCGCAGGTCGCTGAATAAGAATGTTTCGATATTTAGATTCAAGAAGATCAGACTGCAAAGATTGCAGAATAGATGAATGTTCAGGCAGCCATCATGATTTGGTAAAAGTTGGTTGTATCAATGCATATAGCGGCTTGATAAGCTGGGCATAATCTGGAATGTAAGTAAACACGGAATTCAAAAATCCCAACAAAGAGTTGTAGGAGATCGCAAACGTGCGCATTTCTCCAAGAAGTGAGGTGCAAGACCCCGACCTTCATTGTTGAGCTCATAGCCCAGGAACAACACTGTGTACTCTGCAATGTGTGATTTTGCAAAGTTAAATTTATATCCGAAGTCCGCAAGCATAACTATGATGGGGTCCACGCGACAGCGATGCGGCATAATTTGTGGACCGTGAGACAAATATCAACGTACGAGTACACATCAGGGTCAATGCCATCTAACAAAGAGACAACAGCGGCAAAGAAGCCTGGGCTGTTTTTATAGCCCAAGGCTAATCTTTTAAATTGTTTTTGTTTGCCGCCACAAGTGGACGATGCCCATAGACTACTAAGAGAGGACAGGTTATGACTAAAAAAGCCATTGGAAATTTCTAGTGTGGTTTTAAACCTTTTTCGCATAAGCCTGTCCATGAGAGCAGAACCGTGGGTATTCTGCAACACGCATGTACCACAATGAGAGTTCAATTGCCGATAATCCAAAACTTGGCGGTACGACCCATCAGGTTTGGTTACAGTGAAAAGAGGATTATTCATGGGTGACACACATGTCTCAATCACACCTTGATATTCCAATTGTTCAAGGATTTCAGTGACGGGAGCTTTTGCTTCTCGACGCATGAAAAATTGGGGTTGTAGCTGTGGCATAGACCGCAATAGAACCTCATGTCAGGGTGAAAGTGTCTCCCATCCGACCAGAGTACGGTACAACGCCGGTGCAAGCACCAGAGCTCACTCTTCTGTGAAGTTCTGTGCCTGCTCCTTTAGTACTGTGTGTGAAAAACTAGGGAGGATTACCTCCTACCCCTCGGAGCAGCTAAAACGAAAGGCGAGGACAGTCTGCCTCAGCTAACAAAATGTCATATGTAGAGGTCAGATTTTCCGCCAAAATCCCTTTTATTACCCGTTGTATGTCACCTTCTATTAAAAGTACTATATCATATAGTCTGTCAGGGGGAGCCACTTTAGTGTCAGCAGTTTCCACTGTGATAAAAGTGTCAGTTGCTGTCGGCTTCAGATATGGACCCAGTGCTTGCCGCACTATTGTAACCTCAGCTGCGCTGTCTAGCAGCGTTAATGCCCATGTCAGGTTCCGAAGCTGTGTTCTCACTGTCTATGGCATATCTTGCGATTAACGCAGCAACTTTCTTTTTCTGAAACTGAGGGCGTTGATGTGGAAAGTTGTTCTGCTTGCCTTTACTGTCAGCCGGGCGGGGCTGCTCACGTCCTTACAGGGCACCCCAACCTCTGCCGCGTTCTCCACCGGCTTACATGCCCAATGTTTCCTGTGAAGAACGAGGGGAACGTTGATCAGGAAACTGAAATCTACCAGGAAACCTAATTCTCATGAGGTCGCGCAAATCATATGTGTGCTCATTAGACAAAGGTACCGGTGACGCAGGACGCAACCCTTGTTTCTGTTGCCGCTTCCCCTGTTTTTCATTCTCCCAATTCTGTTTTGGAAAATTTGGACGGTTGTCTTTATTAGATTTCACCGTCTGAGTTTGCGGTTGAGTTGCTGTTTTAGCAAAAGGCTTAATACCCAAACTATTGCGGCCAATGGTCTTGTAAGCCTCCGCAATAAGTTTTGGTAACAATTGGGGTTTCTCGCATCGGGGACAAGGTGCAAAGCATTAGACACTTGAAAGTTAACTGCATCTCCCTTTACATTCGCAAGGATGAGATCAGCCACTACGTCAGACACTCCGACAAGCCTTATTCCCAACTCGACAGCCACTTCCGAAACCGTGCTCATCCTGAACACGCTTGATCACAGAGGACAGTGATCAAGATGGTGTGCCGAAGTACTTCGTGTATACCGCTGCAAATACTTTACCCCAATTCTCACAATCGGTTATCTCTGGCACCACAACTTTTTGCAAACTAATTGTGAGGATCCTGTGTTTTTCCACAGGTGTCATATTAGGAATTACTGCTTCCAGCTGGTCAAATTTCTCAGCAAGCCAATAAGGCATATCGGCCTTAGTTTGGGGTTGCTTGCTCATTACCGTATTAACCATGATGGGACTAATAGACATCCTGGCCGGTCAACTGGTTGTGCCGCAACCCCAGGTGCCCCCACCTGGAGGCTGAGTGAAACGTATTGTACTAAAGCCATATGTACCCCAATCAAGGAGGTGTGTAGTTCACATAATTTGTCAACCAGGACATTTAGATACCGTGGAGGTGGCGTGAAACCGGCCAAGACTGGCCAAGTGGCCCAAGGAATTGACAAAGGGCCTAACCGTATCGGAGTCACGGTGTGGGGGAGGGCACCATTAAACCAAATGTGATGCTGCCATGCTGAAAGCAGAATCTCGTGTCCTATATGGAGCATAATTCACAAGCATTGCGGTGGTAGTGTGTGAGTGGAACGTTTCATCATCCGCATTTATTGCGGGAAACGTAACGTCAGAGTAGAAAATCTCAAAGGGGTACGCAGCCTCGGCACTCACCACAAAGATAACTGACATACCATCGTCAGGCACTCTAAACGGCGTCAGATGACACCGGAGCGCTACGCAACCATGCAGAGCTATATCAATATCACCCATAAGGACACAGAGATGAAAAACAATTCATATAAATTGTAGCACAAAAAGGGTAGTAAATCAATATGTAAACCTTTTCTAAATATCAAGCTTGAATGAACCTATAACACATTCATAGAGGTACCATCGTCAGGCACTCTAAACGGCGTCAGATGACACCGGAGCGCTGCGCGACCATGCGGAGCTATATCAATATCACCCATAAGGACACAGAGATGAAAAACAATTTATATAAATTGTAGCACAAAAAGGGTAGTAATTCAATATATAAACCTTTTCTAAATATCAAGCTTGAATGAACCTATAACACATTCATATAGGTAGGTCAATCTGTCACTTCTGTTAACCGGAATCAGGAGTAAGGGTATTGAGGAAAAACATAAGCACTACTAAAGTGTCTTGAATATAAGACCAAACATTAGGTACGCCATGTTGCAGGGATTCTGCACATGTACAGAACTATGTGCAGGAAGCCAGGACCTCTGTGTATTGTAGTGTACTAAAAATCCACCTCAGTGCCCAGAACCCCAATCCGACTAGCATCAGTGTCTCATTCGTTCTCCTTGCTACAGCCAAGCTACCAATGATTAGACACCCCAGAACAAGCGACTTAGTGAACTCCCAGGAATAGTGGGAATCAAGAACACTCTTTCGTTTTTATACTCATACAAGTCCACAGCGTGATAAATAGAGACACGGTATAGTTTAAAATGTTTATTTTAACTACATGCTCTAAGATGCAGTATCTTTGCCAACATAATTAAAAAGATGCATAAAATCAATACAATCAGCATTGTTTCAATTCCACAAAATACAAAGGGAGAAATCACATTAGAATGATAGTGAAACCAGGTCTATAGCGCCTTGTGTACCACCGTCCCAGTGCTAGGAGCTAGCTATTATAATATTAGAAGATCTATAGGTTTAAATGGGGAACCCCATACCTCCAAAATCAGGTGAAGATAATCACATCCCAGATCAACACAGCTCTTTTTCCATGGAAAGTTTTTCTCCTAGTGTCTCTCTCATTCATGCAATGCAATATTAAAAGCACCCAAGTTTTAGTGATTTGCAGCTGTGTGTGTGTGTTATGTCTAGAGCGTGGGTCAATCAACCTGAATCAACAGCATACATTGTTATTTAACCTTGAACACTCTGTACAGACTTGAGGTCACGGTATAAGTCTAGAGATGTGAAAAACAGACCGTTCTCATGTGAAGAAATGCAAGCAGTTTGTCATTTTAAGAACAGAGATATGTAGTGTTGTGTGCAAAAGTGGCAAAATGGCGTTTGAGCAACTAACTCACCCTTGCTAACAGCAATTTGTGCAAGTAGAAATGTATCTTCACTACAATCATGCACGTCCAGGCTGCTCTGTCCAGTATGGGTGGCCTCTCCAGGCTAAATGCGCTCTTCAGCTCCGGCAAGCTTTAGGGACAATCTCATTGATTGCCAGCGAGGCACATGAATCCTTCCCCACTCACACCTTGTCAGCAAGGTGAGCAGCCACCAGCAAACAGCCAAGGAAACAGGGTGGCGGGATCTCTCCTGCTGCCAACACGAGGTCCCCTTTGAAGCTCTGATGGGCACAAGCAGAGTGATTCAACAAGCGACCGCAGTGCCCGGCCAGAAGGGCCCTCTCCTGCTCATGCTTCACCTGCAGGGCAATCAACTTTCAGTATGTAGTTTAGGGTGAGATGTGGCACATTTCTATTCACTGCCAACTCAGGGCTTCATCTGGTGTTGCCATGGGTGTAGTCGCAGCCTTCCAGTGTGTAGCCACCATCTTGGAGCTGCGCTGCCACTGTGCCAGCCACCCAGTTTTACCCAGGCAATGAAGATCCTTGTAATCTTGACAGCTCTTAGTTGTTTTCCCTTCCATAGGATCCCAGCCGTCACAGTATGAAGCGCCTTGAGACCCTCCGGGTAAGTAGTGCGCTCTATAAATGTCTTTGATTGATTGATTGATTGATATGACAATATGAAAAGATGGGACAGAGGAGCAGAATTAATGTGAAGCTGGGCGAGAGTTCATTCAGACCTCTTCCTGCTCCATTTTCTGTAGGCCAACAGCCCCCCACCCCCTCTCAGTGCTTACATATTAATTGACCTTTTCTTGCTTGTTAATGAAACCTTTTCAGAGATGTTTTGCACTAACCTTTTACACCTAACAATTTGGCTGAATGATGTGACAATCACTTGTGTTGTCTCATTTGTTGTTTCAAAGATTAGTACCTTAGCTTCTTTATCAATCAATGAATAAAGTAGTCCATTTTCATACATGAACCCTGAAACTGTTGATGAGCTTTTCTCTTGATAACAGTGGCAGCTTCTCCGCTAAGTTTGAGCAGTGTTGCCTCACAGCTCAACAGGAAAAATAAAATTATAATAATGTATTGTTATCATCGCTCTATTTTTCCTATTGACATCAGGGGTTCACAGGGCCAGGCTGGCCATAGCTGGGAGAGGAGTTGTTTGCACTCCTAAAGTATGCATTACTGCTTAGCCGGACCTCTCGAGCTGGCCAAACAGTCCTGTGCACTTTGCATCTTCCCAACCAGGCTTGCTTTACACAGCCTGGTAAGGAACATGCAAAGCCTCCTAGTCCCCGTCTGGGCGCCAAACCATGGCACTCAGACCAATCACTATGCTGCATTGCAGTGTTGTAATTGGCTTTGGGGAGCCTGGTAGCTCGGGTGCTTACTGCTGCTTCCTGCTGCCGGTGGAGACAGGATGAAGAGGACGGAGGAGAGGCAGCAACCGGCTGGCCGAAGTGTTTTGGTTTCATTTCTTTCCTGCACCCTTGCTCCCACCACACCCCAAACGTTGAAGCTGCTACTGCTTGATAAGCCTATCATCCTGCTAAAAATCCATCCTCTGTTTTGATCTCAGAAATGTTTTTTCACTCGTCCTGATGAAAACCTTAGCAAATTTGTTCCAGGGATAGAAGCATCAACTTTTTTATCTTCTGGATTGTCTTTTTGATTCCAGCGAGGAAACTGTAACGTTCTGCTCTGTCCCCAAATGACACGCTGGAAGCAAGGGTGGATTATTCAAGTATTTATTATATCCTGCAGGAGAGCGCCGGGAATGTCCGGAGCTCTCCGTGATTAATTCTCGAATCGGCTGACAAAATGGCCACTGCGTCGTGACGTCATCGGGCCGCGCTCAACAACTAGAGCGCGACGCTACATATCTCCCTTCTTTACATAACAATAGAGAAATGTTAAGTCCATCATGGGAACATACTAACTCTCCCATCTCCCAGTTCATAGTCTCTGTATTTGGAGGGTTTCACTACTGCTCTGCCCACCCTTGTACGTTTTACCAGTGTGGTGTAGGCGTTCTCCGAATTGCCCTCCGCTAAGTTCGCTTGCCTGTCTTCGATTACGTGCGGTTCTCTCTTGTCTGAGCCTCATCCATCTCTTCTAGATGTTCTCCTACATGGGTGTTACTTCCATTCTTGGACTCCGTACTACTCGCTCCTGTCCTGGGGTGCTCTTCTCCTCCACACCGTACCTCTTTGTCCATGAGTGGGATTTGGTCTTGTGAAGTCTCCAATCTTTCTTCATTGGCCCACTGCAGAATCTTGTTGCATTTGGACATGCGGTCTTGGGACCAGACGTTTCCATCGCTCAGCAAAGCTGCTCTGTCGTAAACCTCCTTTACTTGCATGTGTGGGCTATATTTGCGGTCCCCTTTCCTTCTCAGCAGGGCTAGTTTGACTCTAAACCACTCCCCTCTTTTTAGGGGGACTTCATTCACATTGCGTCTCCTATTGTAGTGCTCAGTGTATATTCTTTGTGCTTTCTCTAAATTATGCTGCACTACTGCAGGAGACCATTTACTAGTGACAGTTTGTTTCTTCCACGCAATGTCGTCTTTAGTGAACGGATCCCATCCTCTCAGGATCTGAAATGGACTATACCCTGTTCCGGTGGGTGTGATGCGGTAAGCCCACAACATACTCTGCACTTCTTTTTTCTATGGCAGCTTGTATAGAACCCATTATGATGCGATTAAACCTTTCCACTAGGCCGTTGCTAGCCGGGTGGTATATGGCTGTATGCTTCGTCTTGATCCCATTCCTTTCCATGTATTTGTGCAATTTTTCAGAGGTGAATTGTGGACCATTATCGCTCAAGATGGATCGGGGTATGCCTTCCCTGAGGAATATGCCAGTGAGAAATCGGAGGATTGTTTCTGTGTCCATCTCCTCTTGTATATGCACCTCAGGCCACTTCGAATACCTGTCAATGAGGACACACACATACTTCGGGGAACCCTGGTCATCTAGCACGGGTCCCAGAATGTCTATCGACACCTCTTCCCAAGGATTCAAAGGGTTGGTGAATTTCCCTAATGAAGGTCATAGGGGTCTTGTCCGCTCTCTGGCACTGGTCACATTCCCTTACATATCTCTCCACCTGGATGTCCATTCCTGGCCACCAGTACATCTGTTTCGTTCTCATCTTCATTTTCACGATACCTAGATGTCCTTTATGCAGAATCGCTAACAGGTGCGGTATCAACGTCATTGGGGGAACTACTTTGTCCCCTCTAAACAGGAATATCCCCTGATCTCTTATGGACAACTCCTCACGCACCTCGTAGAACTTCCTGAGTGCTTCCAGTAGGTGTTTCTTTTCTGGCCATCCCTGTAGCAAGAATCCCTTAACATCACCGATGTTTGGATCTTCTTCATAGGCTTTTGTCCATTCTTGGCTGCTTATCACTTTCTCCAGGTCCTCAGTGAAGGCCACCAGGACCTCTCTCTCATACGGGCCTGCTGGGGCTTCTTCCATCACAGAGGCTCTACTGAGATAGTCGGCTACCTTATTCTTTGACCCTGGGATGTACTCCACATCATACCTGTAGTCTAACAGCTTCAGAGTCATCTTGGCGATGCGGGGCATCGCGCTGGCATAGCCACTTGATGTGAGTACTTTGACCAGGGGTTTGCGGTCAGTCTTGAGTTTGAATCTCATGCCCGACAAGAATTGTCGGAACTTCCCCATGGCCCACACTGCTGGCAGCATCTCCTTTTCTATTACACTGAATTTCTGTTCAGTTGGGGATAGGGACCTGGATGCAAAGCTGAGAGTCGCCACTTCACTGTTCTTTCTTTCCTGCATAAGGACTGCTCCTGGTCCTTTTTTAATGGCGTCCGTAGTTAATAGGGATTGCCCCTGAGGATCGTATCCTTGAAGAGGTACTGCCTTCCTTTATTATGTTGAATTCCTTCTGTGCCTCTTCGGTCCATGTAAATGGTGTTTTGTCCCGTATCAGCTGCCTCAGGTGGTGCGTCTTGGTGGCGAAGTGTTGCACGAATTTTCTGTAATATTCGGCCATCCCCAAAAAGGATCTAACCTCTTCTTTGTTCCTAGGTGCTGGTGCATCACATATCGCCTTGACGTTGGTTTGTTTGGGCGTTATGCCTTGCACCCCTATCTCGTGCCCAAGATAGGTAATTGACGTCAATCCAAATCGGCACTTGTCCCATTCCGCCGTGAGGCCACTACCTCCCGGAACCTGGAGTACCTTAGCCAGCTTCTTGTCGTGGTCGGTTTGGTCCTTGCCCATCATCAATATGTCATCTTGGAAGTACTGTACTCCTTCTATGTCTTTAAACAGTCTGTGCATAAGTTTTTGAAACACTGCCGCTGCTAGGCCAAAAGGCATGTGGCGGTACTGGTAGCATCTGAAAGGTGTTATACAGGACGTCAGCTTCCGGCTCGAAGGGTGTAGTGCTATCTGGTGATAGGTTGACGTGAGATCAATGGTGGAGAACCATTTTATCACCTTTCGTCTTGGCCAGCATTTCTTCTATCCGTGGCAATGGGAATTTCTCCACAATTATGCACTTATTCAACTCGCGGAGATCCACGCATAGATGGACCTTGCCATTAGGTTTCATGGCCCCCACTAACGGAGCTAACCACTCTGAGCAGTTTATGGGTTCAATTATACCATTGTCTTCCAGTCTCTGCAGCTCTTGTTGTACTGCTTCCCTGACCGCTATGGATATGTTCCTCACTTTGTGGGATACCGGTGTGGTGTTCTCCTTAAGATCTATCTTGTGCGTGAATTTTTCTAGTTTGCCTACTGTTCCTCTGAACACTTTGGGAAAGTCACTTCTTATCTACTCGAAGTTGGGTTGACACTCTGTGCTGGTCATCAGTACCTGTGCGTCTCCTCCTGGGTTCAATTGTATGCCCAGGTCGCCTTTATCTATCCATCCTAGGACTGATGGCCCCTTCTCCGCAACGTACAGCTTGCACTCGGCACTACGGCCTTTAAACTCAAACTTAAAGACTCGGTATCCTACCATCGGAATAGGTTCTCCCGTATACGTGACTGGTCTTATGTCCGGAGGTTCTAAATGTGGTCCTAGACTGGGTTTGAAGATATCGCTCCACACCGTTCTTTGGACTATGGTGTATGGGGAGCCCGAGTCTGCAACCATTTTAATCGGTATTCCTCCTGCCACCAAGTCGCATAGTGGTTTCCTGGAACGTCTGCATTCGATGCCTAGCGCTTGTTCTTCGACACACAGCACATTATCCCCTTCGTCCAGTTCCCTATTGTATTCCTCCTCGTGTTCCTGCGTCACGTATTTTACTGTTGGTCTCCTTGTCTTGCGGCGACACCCCTTCTCGTAGTGTCCTACTTTCCCGCAGTACATGCACTTTGCTCGGAACGCCGGACAGTGTTTGTCATACGCTGCATGGAACTGGCTTCCGCACCTATAGCACGCATTTGTGCTTTCTTTGTTCTGTCTTCTTTGTTGTGTGGGTCTAACTGTCCACTTATTTGGTGCTTTCCCTTCCATTGCTGTGGCTTTGCTTTTTTCCGCTGGTCCCGCTTCATCAACTTTGTTGACCATGGGCCTCGGGATAGATTCTCTTTTTGCTCCGTCAGCGCACCTCTTGGATAGTTCCTCCTTTTTCACCATGGCGATAACTTCCTTCAGGGTTGCATCTCGATTCACCCAAAGTTTGTCTTGGACGGCTTTGTTCGTCGTGTGCATGACTATCTGGTCTTTTATGAATTCATAGTGCAAGACCCCAAATTTGCACGTGATCGCTAGTTTTCTTAGTGCAGCTACATAGTCATCTATAGATTCACCCGTTTCCTGTTTCCTTTTTTGGAAATTATACCTATCTATGGACGTGCACACTGCCGGCCGATAATGATTGTTCAGGTCTTCTATCGCATGTCGGAACACATTGTCATCTGCAGCTGGCCTTGGGGTGGGTACTAGATATTGGAAGACCCGGCACCCTTCTGGTCCCAAGTTGTGTAGCAATATTCTCCTCTTCCTTTGACTCGGGTAAGGTTCCCCGCTTTCATCCTCTTAGGCTTCTATGTAATTCATAAAATATTCTCATCAGTTCTCCCACTTCATTACGGGCTCACCCGGTTTGGGTAAGAATGAGATCGGCGTCGTGAGTAAGGATGCTTGTGCGCTCATTTTGGCGCGTCTCGCTGGCTCTGTCTCTTGTTCCCTTGGGCTGCCTGGCACACTTGCACTCTCTCCGTGCGTCTGGGTCAGTTGGGGCGCTGATGCACCTCCTTCTCCGTGTTGCCCTAACACTGCCAGGGCCCTGGGTGTTTACTGGCTGCCTGTGGTGGGAGACGGCCTTCCGGTGGGGTGTCTTCCCCTTTCTGCTACCCTCTAGCCTGTAAGACGGTGGGTGCTTCTGTGGGAGTGTCCTCCTGCACTGCTGCTTACTTGTGCTTCTTGTAGTGCCTGGCAGATCTGTTCCTCCCTGGTTGTCTGCCTGGCTTGGCACTGCCCTCTGCCACGCTCTCCTGCTGGTGCTTCTTATCCCCTTGCTGGCTGCTCCACTTGGTGTCCCCACAATGCTCGTGGGTCCAGCAATCTTTTGCTCATTTTTACCGGTTTTTTTTCGGATCCCGACTTGTCGCCACTGTAACGTTCTGCTCTTTCCCCAAATGACACGCTGGAAGCAAGGGTGGATTATTCAAGTATTTATTATATCCTGCAGGAGAGTGCTGGGAACGTCCGGAGCTCTCCGTGATTAATTCTCGAATCGACCGACAAAATGGCTGCTGCGTCGTGAAGTCATCACGCCGCGCTCAACAACTAGAGAGCAACGCTACGGAAACCTTGTGACACATCAGGTTAATCTCTGGACCGAGTCCGGTATACTTCATGATTTTCTTTGTACTGAATTGTTCATTTTTGACTTCACATTTGACACTTGAGCATCGTGTATCACGTATTTAGCACATTCAAAATGTTGAGTGAGTTTTAACAAATTTGACTGTGGTATACGATTTTAGTTTTGGTACCTCTTCTTTCTCTTTGATCTTTTGAAGTACCCCCCAAATTAGCCCAAAAGAACCACCCCTTCCTTAACTAGTAGTCAGCATCCCATCCTTTAAAAGGTTTTAAAGGGCTATGACCTATTCTCGATTGTGAAGACTAGCCTACTCCAATTACTTTCATTTATTGTAAATCCACACTGTGTAACATGTTCCTTCTGGCTAGGTTTACTTTTTATAGATGTATCTAACAGAAGAAATCCAAAACTCATGTTGAAATAAAAAGACAGATTTATCTAACTGCACAATTTAGATGCATTGTGAACTAACATCCAGCACAGAAATGCCATAAAGTTGGCTATTGTGTTACTTCCTACACAATTTAGCACCAAGATACACTACACACAAAAGGGAGAATGGGTTATTAGTTGTGTAGGTTGTGAAGCCTGTGCATATAACAGGTCCACAATTTCCTCCTACTGAGAAGCAAGCACCCCATTGTTGTGCTTGCCTCACTCAGGGTAGTAAAACAAGGCAGTCCGAGGCCTACTCAGGACAGGTGGTGTGGGCTAGTAATCATCATTTACTGACACACAATTATAACGCTCAATAGATTACTATCCTGTCAGTGCTTTTTCTTTAGAAAAGGAAAAGTGTCATAAAGAAAGATGATATATTGGTTATTTTTAGGAATTATGTTTTGAAAACGTTTACTAAAACTCATCTGTTGTTTTAGTTGAGATCATTGCTTTAATTACATTTTCAACAAGAAAATTCATTCTCAAACACCAGTTCAGAGATTGCCTTCGGATAAGTAGACGAATTTGAATTAAAAGGAATTGCAGCACTGAACTACTGGGTAAGACCTATTACTTTTGAAATATATTCATTAAATGAAACCACAAGCTCTCTGATACAAGTCCAACAGTTTGAGAAATAAATGCTCATAAACTTTAAACCACGTACTCAAATAATTGTATTAAGAAATTTCAAACATTTGGTATCTGAATTGTAATCATTCTTAGATAACATTCAATGTCTGCAGTGACTGTCAAGTATAAAGTGACTTTCAGTGAAAAGTGCTCTGTGAATGAAAAAATATATACAGTGCAATTTATGTACAGGTATATACAAATATCTTCGTTGGCCAGATACCAATTTTAAACCAAGGATTCCTAGAGTTCCTATACGGATCCTGGTATTTCTGGACCTATGATGATCGTCGACGTTTTGACCCTTTTGCGCCCCGGTTGGTGGTCGCGGCGGGTCTTTATCAAGACAGGAGGGGACAGTTTGGGTCTCAGACCGGTGGAAACTCAGCCTGAGCCTCTTGGTGGCGATACTGCCAATCAATTCTTGCAAAGACGATTCCTAATCCGAATGGACGGAGGCGATTAGTTCCTCTCGTACAGGCGCTGAATGCCGAATGCCGCGACCACCAACCGGGGCGCAAAAGGGTCGAAACGTCGACGAACATCATAGGTCCAGAAATACCAGGATCCGTATAGGAATTCTAGGAATCCTTGGTTTAAACTTGTTATCTGGCCAACGAAGATATTTGTATATACCTGTACATAAATTGCACTGTATATATTTTTTCATTCACAGAGCACTTTTCACTGAAAGTCACTTTATACTTGACAGTCACTGCAGACATTGAATGTTATCTAAGAATGAGTACAATTCAGATACCAAATGTTTGAAATTTCTTAATACAATTATTTGATTACGTGGTTTAAAGTTTTTGAGCATTTATTTCTCAAACTGTTGGACTTGTATCAGAGAGCTTGTGGTCTAATTTAATGAATATATTTCAAAAGTAATTGGTCTTACCCGACAGAACCATTTTTATTTTAACTACAAACACCCAGGTTCTGAGGGACACAGGGTTACCCCTTTTCTTAAACTGCACTGAACTACTGTGCATGTTCAAGAGCCATATTGATGCTATTTTTGGCACTGTGATCTAGTCTTTGCTGATGCAGTGATCTGTTACACTAAAGGTTCTTGGGAACATGCATACAACACTCCTCTGAAGACAGTAAGGGTGGTTAATTTCAGCTGCTTGACATGAAGAGTTCACAAAGGAAAGAAGATGTCCAACAGGGTTTTATTTTTTCCTTTGGTTTACAAGTTTTCATTTGCTTAACTAAAAGTGAGTTGGCAAACGTCACCTATGGATTTATGAGTTTTCTGCTGCTTGGCTTGAGCAGTTCACAAAGTTGGAGTTTGAAGACTTCCAACAGAGTTATTTAGGAGCTGGCAATGTGAAATGGGAAAATAATGTTGAAAGCTTAGTTTTTTTCTGTGTCCAATGGAAACAATTCTAGTGCATATCATTTGATCTGTGTATTATTCAAAATCATGGCATTATTTGTTTAAAAGTGAGTAAAACCTTGGTGGCTGAAACAGGCTGAACCAATGTGTTTTTGCCCTGGACAAAACCACATGCATACATACCACACATTGCGGTGGAAAAAGACAGCGCAGCTCCTCTGCCACTGACTGCACTCATAGCTGACCCGATAAGGTACACACCAAGAGATAAGATTCACACAGCCAGATGCACCTCAAGGGTGTGGCATGTGTTGGCACCCACGGCACGCAAATTGACGGTATATGCACGGGTGTTGCCCACGGCAAGACACCCTAAACTTACTGTAACAAAAGAAAATGCACACATTATTGATGGAGATGGGACTGACCTCTATGGGACAACTATACCCCCATAATAACTTCATGAAATGGACAGACCCCTCACTTTGTGCTCATAAACTCCCCCTGAAGAAATTTGCATATTTACGTCTACGTACGGCCGTCCGGTCCTTATACACCACATTCCCAGATGAACCCTCACAATTGACCTCACTGCAAATATTGTTAACCGCTCCCAACTGGAAAATCTGGTAACACGCTTATATAACGCAGCCCAAGAGGAACAGGCTGAGAAATCCACAGCAGCATTGGCAGATGGGAGGTAGCACTGGGCGAGACAATAGATGAACAAGATTGGCATTACAGCTGCACACAACTCACACTTCTCACATCGAACCGCAACTTGCGCATCATCCATTTTAAATTCCTTCACCAACTATATTATACGCCGGCCAAACTACACAGGCTAGGCCCAAGAGAGACGGACACCTGCCAGAGGTGCAATGCACCGAGCGCTGACTTTTTACATACCTCATGGTCATGCACACACCTGCAGACATATTGGGATGAAGTCACCACCACACTATCCGAAATGCTATCAGAGCAGATCCTCAACACTCCCCTGGTGTGCATTTTGGCTGTCAGGAAGCTTAAACATGCTAGACGCAGGAAATTTTTAGTGGTAGCATTGCTGCTTGCAAAAAGGCGCATAGCGATGAGGTAGGGAAGCAAGAGACCCCTCAGACTTAAAGACTGGATCACGGACATGGCCTATTGTAAAACTACGCTGGAGACCTATGCAGAGGACATTCCACAAGCTTTGCGGCCCAGAGATTTCTGGGATCCGCTTGTTCGATATTTGCAGGCAACACAAGAGCCCGAACCACGATCCCACTCATAATGAACCTAGCCCCCATGATACCAAGACTGATGTACTACACATTTGATAGACCCTGCGGGAAAAGGGAACGACAAATATATGGGGAGTGTAGAGATACATGTAAGACAGGACATCTGCTGATGCGGGTCTTGCAAAAGTGATAACTGATATGTGCATAAAACTGATTGTAACTCCATATGACATGTATTACTGAACATTGACAATTGAAATGTCTTGAATGCTATGTAATTGCTGGTTGGATGGAAAAATAAAAGACTTTTTTTTTTAAATGTGTTTTTGCCCTGGTAATTGCCCCAGTTAGTCATTAAGAAATTCCCTAAATAGATACCAATCTAATTGAAAGAGGAGGTCTTGTCCATTTTTTGTGGCATGCTTCATCATAGGCAACCTAGTTGGATGATTCCACCCTGGTTGGATGATTCCACCAGGGCAGACTCAACCTGTGGAAAAAGCGGGGAGGGAGTTCTTAGATAAAGCTGTACTGGACAGTGAGGGATCCAGGAAACTACAAATACCTAAAGGTAACTCAGGCTATCACCTTTAGTATTGTGAGCTTATGGTACAACTAAAAACAATGTTGAGATGGAATATAGGCAAAATTGCCTGATCCATCCATGTTACGCCAAAGTGTTTCTGCTGCCCTAATAATAGTAAATTCTGGTCATGGGCATTTATCAGGGTGAAGGGATCCCTAATTAAGTGACCTATCTACCATCAGTGATTAAAGTGTAAAATTAGTAATGTCAAGGTTCTACCTTGTATAAAATAAACTTTTGCTAAACAAATATAAAACTAAGGTTAAATTTTTAAAATTGGTATTGCTAAAAGAAAATTCATCCAGGGACATAATACATCTAAGTGAGAACAAGTGGCAATGCACTTCACCAAAAAACAAACATGCGTGATGAGTGAAATATGTACATGCAAGTGAGGGTCTATCTCTTACCATAATTTAGGGCATACTATCTTTTTTGGTCTGGGAGGAGATGATGTCCTCTGTAGTCACATACTAATAGTAGTAAATAGAAGATTCTCTTGATTATGACACACATATGAGACAGTAGAAGGAACAACATGTGCTTATTGCTTTCATTTAGGACCAAAATATACAATGGTTTGTATAAGGGTCCATGATCACAGTAGTAGGGTCCTGTATCAGTTGGAGTCTGTAGTCTTAACCAGATACTCTATTAAGGTGATATACAAGTCTTACTTTTGTACGGTTGCTGTAATAGATCAAAAGTTGTCTGTCTCAGGAAATAAATAATTCTGCAAAGGCATGCTGTTAAGAGTCGTTACTTTGTAAACTAGTGGTTTGGAATTTCAAGCTCCAGTTAAAAG
Source organism: Lissotriton vulgaris (assembly GCF_964263255.1). NCBI lineage: Eukaryota > Metazoa > Chordata > Amphibia > Caudata > Salamandridae > Lissotriton > Lissotriton vulgaris. Next base: position 476,952,979 of record NC_141694.1, read on the forward strand.
AGGACCCTAGAAGATGAACTGGTAAAAGCTATTGATAATTATTTTCTGAAAAATAGGAAATCAATACAGTCATCCCAAACCCTATGATAGTGAGGGGTCAAGCAATCTCGTCTATAGCCGGGGTGCGGAAGTAAAAATCCAAAGACGTGGCTCGCTTGGAGAATGAAATCCTTCTAATGGAGGAAGACGATGAGGGGCCAGTGACTCAAGATAGACACCATGCCCTGAAACTCAAGAGAGATGAGTATAAGGCCATCGCTACTGGCATGACCAAGTTGCTGAGCAGAGACAAAGAAGGTAGACTGTAAGACTTGGGGGACAAGGATGGAAAGTTATTGGCGTGGCTTGTCCAAAAAAGAACTGGTGAGCAGACTGGTGCCAGAACTAATAACAAGGTCAGGGGAGACTATGGTAGACCCACAAGAGATTACCAATGAATTTGCACAATACTATCACTCTATATATCGAGCGAGTTCCTCCTTCACAGAACAGGACTCTCAAGCCTTGCTCACAGACATATCGCTTCCAACCCTGGCCTCTGACGAAAGGGAAGTGCTCGACAGTGAATTTACTAATGACGAAATCGCCCAGGCAATCAGAAACCTTCGGTCAGGTAAAGCTCTGAAGCCCTAAAGCGAAACAAGCTGAAGCCAGAGGGACTTGCCCCACACTTGTGGGCCAAGTTCGCGGAAAGCTGTGACGTGGGGCAGCTCCCCCTGGATCAAAGGGCTGCCACAGTGGTCCCCATACATCAGAGGTCTTCAATCTGTGGGGCGCGACCCCCAGGGGGGTCGTGGAGTCCTTTGAAGGGGGTCGCAGATTCTGTCCCTGGCTTGGGCTGATGAGGGTGCTCATGGCTCGAGGTGTGAAAAACATTGAAGCCTCATTAACAAGTAAAAGACTTGTCAAGTACTCGGGTGTGGCTGTGCATGTCCCTGAAGCCGTTTCGAGCTGGGGGAAGTGGGGGAGGGGGGCTGGGGGAGCAGGCTGTAGTTGTAGCCTGCCCTTTGAGGTCAATGGATACTGCACGCCTGGAGCTGTGGGTCCCGTGACACATCCCCCGCCCCCAGCAGGGAGGCACAGAGATGCCCTCCCATGATCGGGAAAGAAGGAAAAACACGCAGAGAGATACTGACCCCCCCCCCCTCCCCCATGAGAAAGGCACAGAAAAGGTGGGTGAATGAATGATGGGTGGATGGATGGATGTAAGGATGAAGGATGGATGGATGTGTGAAAAGGTGGGTGGATGGATGAAAGGGTGGATGGATGAAAGGGTGGATGGATGAAAGGGTGGATGGAAGGACGAAAGGGTAGCTGGATGAAGGATGTATAGATGGATAAAAGATTGCATGGATGAATGATGGATGTGTGAAAAGATGGGTGGATGAATGATGGGTGAATGGATGGATGGAAGGGTGGATGGATGAACGATGGATGTATGGATGGATAAAAGATTGCATGGATGAATGATGCATGGATGGATGTGTGAAAAGGTGGGGGGATGAATGATGGGTGGATGGATGAAAGGGTGGGTGGGTGGGTGGATGGATGAAAGGGTGGGTGGGTGGATAGATGAAAGGGTGGATGGATGATGGATCGATGTATGGATGGGAGGATGAATGGGTGGATGGATGTATGTATGGATAAAAGGTTGCATGGATGAATGATGTATGGATGTGTGAAAAGGTGGGTGGATGAATGATGGATGGATGTGTGAAAAGGTGGGTGGATGAATGATGGGTGGATGGAAGGGTGGATGGGTAAAGGATGGATGTATGGATCGAAGGATGAAAGGGTGGATGGATGAAGGATGGATGTATGAATGTAAGGATGAAAGGTTGGATGGGTGAAGGATAGATGGGTGAAGGATAGATGGATGAAGGATAGATGTATGGATGTAAGGATGAAAGGGTGGACGGATGAAGGGTGGATGGATGGATGAAAGGGTGGATGGATGGAAGGAAGGATGAAAGTGTGGACGGAGGATGTATGGATGTATGGATGGATAAAAGGTTGCATGGATGAATGATGCATGGATGGATGTGTGAAAAGGTGGGGGAAGAATGATGGGTGGATGGATGAAAGGGTGGGTGGATGAAGAATGGATGTATGGATGGATAAAAGATTGCATGGATGAATGATACATGGATGGATGTGTGAAAAGGTGGGGGGATAAATGATGGGTGGATGGATGGATGAAAGGTTGGGTGGGTGGATGGATGAAAGGGTGGATGGATGATGGATAGATGTATGAATGGGAGGATGAAAGGGTGGAGGGATGGATGGATGGATAAAAGGTTGCATGGATGAATGATGGATGGATGTGTAAAAATGTGGGTGGATGAATGATGGGTGGATGGATGGAAGGGTGGTTGGGTAAAGGATGGATGTATGAATGGAAGGATGAAAGGGTGGATGGATGAAGGATGGATGTATGGATGTAAGGATGAAAGGTTGGATGGGTGAAGGATAGATGGATGAAGGATAGATGTATGGATGTAAGGATGAAAGGGTGGGCGGATGAAGGGTGGATGGATGGATGAAAGGGTGGATGGATGGAAGGAAGGATGAAAGTGTGGACGGAGGATGTATGGATGTATGGATGGATAAAAGGTTGCATGGATGAATGATGCATGGATGGATGTGTGAAAAGGTGGGGGAAGAATGATGGGTGAATGGATGAAAGGGTGGGTGTATGAAGAATGGATGTATGGATGGATAAAAGATTGCATGGATGAATGATACATGGATGGATGTGTGAAAAGGTGGGGGGATAAATGATGGGTGGATGGATGGATGAAAGGTTGGGTGGGTGGATGGAAGAAAGGGTGGATGGATGATGGATAGATGTATGAATGGGAGGATGAAAGGTTGGAGGGATGGATGGATGGATAAAAGGTTGCATGGATGAATGATGGATGGATGTGTAAAAATGTGGGTGGATGAATGATGGGTGGATGGATGGAAGGGTGGTTGGGTAAAGGATGGATGTATGAATGGAAGGATGAAAGGGTGGATGGATGAAGTATGGATGTAAGGAAGGTGAAGAATAGACGGATGAAGGATAGATGTATGGATGTAAGGATGAAAGGGTGGACCGATGGATGGATGTATGGATGGATAAAAGGTTGCATGGATTAATGATGCATGGATGGATGTGTGAAAAGGTGGGAGGATGAATGATGGGTGGGTGGATGTATGGATGAAAGGGTGTATGAATTAAGGATGCATGTATGGATGGGAGGATGAAAGGGTGGATGGATGTATGGATGGATAAAAGGTTGCATGGATGAATGATGGATGGATGTGTGAAAAGGTGGGTGGATGAATGATGGGTGGATGGATGGAAGGGTGGATGGGTAAAGGATGGATGGATGGATGGATGGATGGATGTGTGAAAGTGTGGGTGGATGAATGATGGATGGATGTGATGAGGTCTAACAGGCGCATTTATGGTTGTCAAAAGATGATGATTGAGGAGTACCAGTTTCTAGAAACTTTTGTCAGAAGGGGGTCCTTACCCCTAAAAAGGTTTTACAAGGGGGTCTCGGCATCAAAAAGTTTGAAGACCTCTGCCATACATAAAGAAGGCAAACCCAGAAACATGTGCTCGTCTTACAGGCCCATCTACTTACTAAACGTGGAGCCTAAAGTGGTAGCGAAGCTCCTGGTAGGTTGGCTTGAATGATTGGTAAATTAGTACTCCCAGACCAGTCTGGCTTTATCCCCCATCAAAACACTGCCTTGAATTTGAGGAAATTGCATGGAGTGGTGGGGCGCATGACACGATCCAAGAAGCAGCTGTAGTGGTTTCGCTAGATGCCACGATGGCCTTCGACACCGTAGAGTGGCCATACTTGTTTGCAGTCATGACTAAGATGGGATTTGGGCCCAACTTCATAGGGTGGGTGCGCCTACTATATTCGGAGTCCCTGGCGCAAGTAGTCGTCAACAATAAAAAGTCAGAAATATTCACGCTTAGCAGGGGGTCCCAGCAGGGCTGCCCACTATCCCCCTTACTTTTTGCTCTAACCCTGGAGCCACTGGCAGCGTGGAGACCCTGTAATCTGAGGGCTGAAGTGGGCCGACACATGGGAAGACCAAATCTCTTCATATGCGGACAACATTTTACTTTTCTTTGCGTCCCCCAAGGCATCGCTCCACAGGGTACTTAACATATTCACCAACTTTGGGAAATACTCGGGGTATACGATAAACTGGAGTAAATCCCTGATGTATGTTCTCAGTGGCGAGCCACCCCCTCTACTGAAGGGGTGTCCCATGCAAGAAGCAAAAGACAGCTTATACATCTCAACTGACCCCAAAACCAGGTATGAATGCAACCTGCTCCCCCACTGCAGAGGCTGGGGTGAGATGTGGTTGCCTGGAAGGCTCTCCCGCTCTTGCTGTTAGGAAGGTCAGCGCTGTTTAAAATGATGTCATTGTCAAGCTTTCTTTATGCGCTCCAGAATTTCCCGGACCCGGTCCCGCAAAATATTTTAAAGAGGTAGAAATCCTCCTGAGGAAGCTGCTTTGGGAAGGAATCCCTCGCATAGCCTTCTCTAAGTTAGTCCTGAATTGGTACGATGGAGGGATGAGACTCCTAGATATTAAAAAGTACTATTAGGCGGCCCATCTGGCTGCAATCAATCAATGCATGTACTGTCACTGGGATTACCCAGGGTATAGGATGGACAAGTGGTTGTTGCCGGGGGTAATTATAATTTGGCCCTTTAGTCCAAGCCCAAGAGATTTCCCTTGATAGGACCATCCAAACACTCAGTGCAAATGTGGCATAAAGTCAATAGGAACCTGGGGTGGGAGCGGAAGCTTATGTAGGCTACCCCATTTGGGATTCAGAACAGTTGGGTACCCTGGGGAGCTCGAAGGGCTTCAACAAGTGGGACTTGATAGAGATCACGAGAAGTGGCGACCTATGGAAGAAGGGAGAGGTGGTCTTGTTCGCCATCCTGCAACAAGAGTATGACCTGGTCAACACAGAGTACTTCAGATATTTGCCAGTGAGGCACAAACTCATATCACAGCTGCTAAAGGAGAAAACTCCCTTAGAGTCCTCACCATTGGAAGACAGATTTACTCGATGGGTACCTACAAACGAAAGCGGTGTCCTTAATGGGCAGAGCAAACAACGGTATGGCAGTGTGGCCAGACTGGCACGTTTATACATATCTTGTGCAAATGTGCATACATCCAAATTTATTGGAAGGGGGTTCATGACTGCACTGGCGAGGTCCATGAACTGGAGATGAGAACTGAGGCTAAAATATGTCTTTTGAATGTCTGGGACCCTACCCACCTATATTTTTAAACATAAAATATAGAATATGGGTCACCCTAGGCTTAATGGTAGCCAAAAGAAACCTGGCTCGGCTGTGGTTGGCGGGGTACCACCCACAGTGGAGGCATGGGTGGCTGACATGGATTGGTGTATGATAACCCTTTCGATGCTGATGACGAGCTCAGCTCGTCATCACCCACGGGTGTCGTGTGCTGATGACGAGCTGAGCTCGTCATGACACCAGCAAAATGGCAATTTCCAGCACAGGAGGGGGAAAACGCCTAGCAGCCAAGGTGTTAAGGAACAAAATCTGTTTATGTTGCGAGGGGATGCCAAAAGAAATGGATTTCCATATGGAATAAGTGGAATGACTATCGTGGTAATATAAGTGTCACACCGACTGGCCCCTCTCCAGTTGATCCCCTCATGCCATGATTTGAAGTACGTTACTGTCCCATGTCAAGTGCTGTAGATTGGTGGACTGTATGAATGTATTAGTGAAATGTGACCGACGCTATTGAAATCCTGTACAAAAAGTTGTCTCTTTATTGTTTAATAAAAATACGTTTTTTTTTTTAAAAAAGAGGTCCCTACATGAGTACTATAATATCGTAAAGATCCTCAAGGACTGCCATCAGGGTTAGGTTATTTCAACTATAAATATTTAGTGTTAGCCTTATGCCTTGTAATGATTGGGAGGAGTGGAGATTTCTTTCGGTGTCATATTCGCTGGTGAAAGTGGGAGCTTTCACAAGGTGTCCTATGTGGGTACTGTTCTCCCTTCAGGAGAAAGTGTACCGCTTAAAATGCAGTCTCTTTCCACCCCCACCCGGAGCTTCCATTTACTTCATAAAGAGGCATACAGTGTGAGAAACCTATCTCTGCTCCTAACTAGGGTTGGGCGTAGTTTGCGTAGCACCACTACGCAGAATTTTGGAAGAAAAATTGCTGAAAACAAGGGCACATCCTGAGGGTCCGTGTGCCCGGGACAGGGGTCCCTCGTGCCTGGGCAGACTCCCTGATCTCCCCGGCCTGGTTGGGTTGGAAAGCAGGGACCGGCCCCGGGGCCTGGGTTTGGGAGCCCCCGTCCTACGGCTTGCCAAGAGCTCATCTGCCCTGGACAAGGATCCCAGCGTGGGGTTTTGGAGCCCCCCTGAGCCCTGCAGCCCCGGAGCCCTGCAGCACCGCAGCCCCAGAGCCCTGCAGCCCCGGACCCCCCCCCCCCCCCTCCCGAGCCCTGCAGCCCCCGAGCCCTACAGCCCCCAAATCCCCTAGCCCTGCAGCCCCAGAGATCTGCAGCCCTGAGCCCTGCAGCCCCCGAGCCCTGCAGCTCCCAAGCCCTACAGCCCCAGAGCCCCTGCAGCCCCTGAACCCCCGAGCCCTGCAGCCCCGAGCCCTGCATCCCCGAGCCCTGCAGCCCCGGAGCCCTGCAGCCCCGGAGCCCCCAGAGCCCACGGGAGCCCTGCAGCCCCCGAGCCCTGCAGCCCCAGAACCCAGCAGTCCCGGAACCCTACAGCCCGAGCCCTGCAGCCCCAGAGACCTGCAGCCCCGGAGCCCCGAGCCCTGCAGCCCTCGAGGCCTGCAGCCCCCGAGCCCTGCAGCCCCGAGCCCTGCAGCCCCTGAGCCCTACAGCCCCGGGCTCTGCAGCCCCCGAGCCCTGCAGCCCCAGAGCCCTGCAGCCCCCAAACCCTACAAGGGCAGGCGGGACGGGAGCCCTACCGCTCGGGGTGGGCAGCTGGGAGTCCTTTTGGTCCCGGCCATCTGGTTGCCTCGATCCCCTCGGCCATCTTGTCGCACCCAATGCTTTCCTATGGGGTGACCAGACGGCCGGGCTTCCCTGGAAGTCCTGATGAGGGTCCATTTGCCTCCCCGATCCCAGCGAGGGCTCCAGGAGGTCGGGCGTCTCTGCGCCCTGGGTCCCCTCCGTCACTCTGTGCGCACGGGTTCCAAGAAAGAAGGGTAGCCTTCCTCCGGATTACTAGGGGCAGGGTATGCCCGGACACTCCTCCCAGGCTGGCGGTTCTCTGCCGGGGACCAGATGGGCTATGCCGGGGCAGCACCTCCCTGGGCATCCGGGGCTTCCTCCTCCAGGGCCAACGGCATGGCCGAGTGCCCGAGACGGGCTCCATGGTTCCCGGGCAGGCCTCCCCCGGGCGTCGGGGCTCCCTCCTCCAGGGCCATCGGCACAGCCGAGTGCCCGGGACGAACTCCATGGGTCCCGGGCAGTCCTCCCCCAGGCGTCCAGGGCTCCCTCCTCCAGGGCCAATGGCACGGGCGAGTTGCCGGTACGGGCTCCTTGGGTCCTGGGCAGTCCTCCCCCGGGCGTCCGGGCCCGTGAGCCCCTGAGCCCTGCCCTGTGTAGAAAGGTTGGTGGCCCGGGAGTTCCGGATCCCCTCCACGGGACCGGCGCCTGGGCCCTGCCTGGCCCCCGCAGGGTGCATTTCCTCCGCGGCGGTGTGCCGCGACCGGCTCCGGGTCGGCTGAGAAGGCTTCGGGGGGGCAGGTGGCCCTCTGGTCCGGCAGAGGGTATTACAGCCCCCTTAGCAGCAGCTTCGCCATGTCCGTGGGGCTGAGGGAGATTTTACCGCTTCCGCGCCCTCCCTCGGGCACCCGTTCCCGGCTGCCCCTCGGGGTGTGCCGGGGTGGTTGAAGGGGGACGGGGCCTCCTGCTCCCGGCGCGACTGTCTACTGGGGCGGACTGTTCTCAGTGCACCCCGACCGCATTGCACCGCCGGGCGGGGAGGCCCACGCCGGGCGCCAGGGTTCTGCGGCGATGTCGGTTACACACCCGACCCGTCAAACACGGACCAAGGAGTCTAACACGTGCGCGAGTCGGAGGGCCGAGCGAAACCCTGTGGCGCAATGAAGGTGAGGGCTGGCGCGTGCCGTCTGAGGATGGACCCGGCAGAGTTCCAGCGGCAGGCGCACCTCCGGCCTGTCTCGCCTGCTCTGTTGGGGAGGTGGAGCATGAGCGTGCGTGATAGGACCCAAAAGATGGTGAACTATGCCTGGGCAGGGCGAAGTCAGAGGAAACTCTGGTGGAGGTCCGGAGCGGTCCTGACGTGCAAACCGGTCATTCGACCTGGGTATAGGGGCCGAAAGACTAATCGAACCATCTAGTAGCTGGTTCCCTCCGAAGTTTCCCTCAGGATAGCTGGCGCTCGGAGCCCCCAGTTTTATCTGGTAAAGCGAATGATTAGAGGTCTTCGGGCCGAAACAATCTCAACCTATTCTCAAACTTTAAATGGGTAAGAAGCCCGGTTTGCTGGCGTGGAGCCGGGCATGGAATACGAGTGCCTAGTGGGCCACTTTTGGTAAGCAGAACTGGCAGTACGGGATGAACCGAACGTTAGGTTAAGGCGCCCGATGCCGACGCTCATCAGACCCCAGAAAAGTAGTTGGTTGATATAGACAGCAGGACGGTGGCCATGGAAGTCGGAATCCGCTAAGGAGTGAGTAACAACTCACCTGCCGAATCAACTAGCCCTGAAGATGGATGGCACTGGAGCGTCGGGCCCATACCCAGCCGTCGCCGGCGCTGAGAGCCGCGGGAGCTAAGCCGTGATGAGTAGGAGGGCCGCTGCGGTGAGCACGGATGCCGGGGGTGAGGGCCCAGGTGGAGCTGCCGCAGGTGCAGATGTTGGTGGTAGTAGCAAATATTCAAACGAGAACTTTGAAGGCCGAAGTGGAGAAGGGTTCCATGTGAACAGAAGTTGAACATGGGTCAGTCGGTCCTAAGAGATGGGCGAGCGCGGTTTGGAAGGGACGGGCGATGGCCTCCGTTGCCCTCGGCCGATAGATAGGGAGTTGGGTTCAGATCCCCCAACCCGGAGTGGCGGAGACGGGCGCCCTCGCGGTGTCCAGTGCGGTAACGCAAACAATCCCAGAGAAGCCGGCGGGAGCCCCGGGGAGAGTTCTCTTTTCTTTGTGAAGGGCAGGGCGCCCTGTAATGGGTTGGCCCCGTGAGAGGGGCCCAAGCCTTGGAAAGCATCGCGGTTCCGGCGGCGTCCAGTGAGCTCTCGTGGTCCTTGAAAATCAGGGGGAGATGTTGTAAATCTCGCGCCGGGCCATACCCATATCCGCAGCAGGTCTCCAAGGTGAACAGCCTCTGGCATGTTGGAACAATGGAGGTAAGGGAAGTCGGCAAGTCAGATCCGTAACTTCGGGATAAGGATTGTCTCTAAGGGCTGGGTCGGTCGGGATGGGGCGCGAAGCGGGGCTGGGCGCGTGCCGCGGCTGGACGAGGCGCCATACCCATATCCGCAGCAGGTCTCCAAGATGAACAGCCTCTGGCATGTTGGAACAATGTAGGTAAGGGAAGTCGGCAAGTCAGATCCGTAACTTTGGGATAAGGATTGTCTCTAAGGGCTGGGTCGGTCGGGATGGGGCGCGAGGCGACTCTAGACGCGAGCCGGGCCCTTCCTGTGGATCGCCCCAGCTGCGGTGGTCGACTCTTCCTGTGCCCCCTCCCCGGGGGCGCGGGGCACTGTTCTGCCTCGGCCAGCACCTAGCAGCTGACTTACAACTGGTGCGGACCAGGGGAATCTGACTGTTTAATTAAAACAAAGCATCACGAAGTCCCGAGGCGGGTATTGACGCAATGTGATTTCTGCCCAGTGCTCTGAATGTCAAAGTGAAGAAATTCAATGAAGCGTGGGTAAACGTTGGGAGTAACTATGACTCTCTTAACCTATTCTCGGTTGTAGTGGCCTTTATCTCCCAGTGGTCCCGCCGGTAACTGCCTCTGAAGTGCTAGACTCTGCGTAGAGAAGCATATAGAGACAGGCCAAACAAGGTTCTATCATGGCAGTGAGCGTGATAGTGAGAAATGGCGAAGCAAACAAACCCAATTCCAGATGGGGTAGTTCCTGGAGAATAAAAACCCTGTTAAGATGGCGTAAGGAGGTGCTGTCTTCCCCAGAAATCATTAACCTCCTCATCGAATTTGACAAACCAGCACCCGCTTCCAACAAAGCAACAGTGAACAACGATTCAGATCACGATATAGGCCCTAGTTCACCCTCCATAGCAGAAGAAGACACAACAATAGACCGCATCAAATCCATTGAATTTGTGGCCTCCTCAGCCAAGAATGACATTGGTACAGCAAACTTTAAAAATCTACCCGATGCATACGAGGTCAGCGAAAATGTAATAACAAAGAAAAGTGACTACACAAAGAAAGTCACTTATTGGAAGTACCCAAACGTAAAATATAAATGTGACTTATGTGGAGACATAATGGGAACTTTTAAAGAACTAAGAAAACATGTCTCCAACAAACACAAAGGCTTCTATCTTAAAACGTACTGTTCAAAATGTGATAAAGAAGCCGAATACCACAATATTGCATGCCATTATGCCAAATGTAAAGGAAGACCTCAAAAAGGAGAGCTGCCATTCCTGTGCAGCTTCTGTGAACTCAGATTTGGAACAAAAATTGGTGTTTCTCAACATGCTCTTCAAGCGCATCCAAGAGCACAAAATGAGACTAGACTAGCAGCTCTAGCAAGGAGCAAACCGTCAAAATTATGGTCACAGGAAGAAATACTGCTACTAGCAGAATTGGAAAAAGTATATGAAAATAAGAGTAATATTAATGCACTGATGGTTCCACATTTTGACCATAAAAACAGAAAACAAATTGCAGAAAAAAGAAGAGATAGAAGAGATAAAAGCAAAAAATCCGCAAAAGAGGTACTGAAAGCATCAAATGTTTCGGAAAATGACATTTGCAATGAACCAGAGGTTACAATGGAAGTAACAACAGAAAAGCATAAATACTTTATCAACCACAAACATGCGCAAAAAATCAAGAACTTTGATGAACTGGAAGACAGAATCACAGAAATCGAGAAGTACACCCAAAACGTAAAGCAAAACGATGTTGCTATGGATCTGATGGATGAGGTTGTGACTTATATCGCAGAAAACACCACTGATATAAGTCCTACACCAGCAAGTGTTCCAACAAATGAACCAGCAAGAGAACTCAATAATGAGCCTATGAACCCTGCTCAAGATGAGCATCAGAATGCCTTAGTAGGGAACAAGATAACAAACAAATATATTAAAAACTGAAGGCTTAATCGGATGCACAAGAAAAATTATGCCGAAGCAAAGGGCAGCTATAAAGAATACCAGGCAATGTTTCAAAAAGACTAAAAGAAAATTGACAGGATTATCACTGATGGGGCAGAAGATGCCACTTGCCAAATCAGTGCTGATGAAATCTTTCAATATTACAAAAACATAAATGAGAAAGAAAACAAAAAAAATCCTAATTTTATGCCGATTGATTGGATACCAGAGGACTATGAAGTTAGAAATCTATGTAAAGAAATAACACTGCTCGAAATAACTCATGCCTTTGAGTACTCCAATTTAAAGAAAGCAGTGGGGCCTGATAAGATTGGTCTGAATGACTTGTATAAAGTACACAGCAAACAACCAAGACTGCTGCCCAGAATTCTATCGTCTTGGTTGATGATGAGAAGAGTACCAGAAATTATCAAAAAGAACCAATCAATTTTGATACCCAAGAATGTACTGATTAGTGAACTTAAAAAAATCAGTAACTGGCGTCCAATTACCATCAGTACTACATTCATGAAGTTATTCACAAAAATATTAACTAAAAGACTTTGATTTTTTGTTGAATTGAATACGGGACAAAAAGGCTTCATGAAGGTGAGAGGTTGTCTCGAGAATCTGACACTCCTTCAAAAACAGTCACTCATTAGCAGTTGTGTTGATTGATATATCGAAAGCCTTCGACTCTGTCAGCCATGGTCACATTATACAGAGTCTCGCAAGGCAAAGAGTTCCATCATACATCAGAGACATAATAAAAGACTTATGCACTGACTGGACAATATCTTTCAAGGGAAAGAACAACGAATCAACTCCTGAAATAACAATGAAATCTGGGGTCAAACAAAGTGACTCTTTATCCCCACTACTATTTAACATTGCCATGGATCCTCTGATCTGTGATCTTCAGAAAAATGGTAAGGGCTTCACATTTGGATCAGATGGTCTTATTGAGCAAAGCACCGCTCTCGCCTTTGCCGATGACATCGCAGTACTCAGCAGTACCTGGGAAGGAATGAGTACAAATCTGAAAACAATGAAAAGTTCAGTAAAACCACAGGATTAAAACTTAATGTGAAAAAGACAAATGGATTTTATATTAGTCACCATAAAGATAAAATTCAGGTTAACAACTGTAAACCATGGCAATTTGAAAAAGAAAATATTGATAATATTCATCCAGGAGAAAGTGAGAGATACCGTGGATTGAACTTTGATCCACACACTGGTCATACAAGCAACAACAAAATGAATAAGGTTCTTGTCAATTGGGCTAAAAAACTTGATAATCTACCACTTAAGCCCACGCAGAAAATAGAAATGTTGTGCCAGTACTTGGTACCTAAACTATCATTCAAATTGGAAATGTCAGGAACAGAAGCAAAAACTTTAAATGTTCTGGATCAAACAATAAAAAAGTATGTCAAACACTTTCTACACCTTCCTGCATACACATGTGATGGTCTCCTATAATCAAAAAGATCATTTGGGGGCCTCAGTATTCCAAAACTATGTACACAAATTGGTCTCAATAAAGTCAATAGTTTATTGTATCTCAGGGCAGCTCCAGACCTGTACATAGCGCATTCATTCATGTATGTAGGAGAAGATATGAATGAAAACATTGATAACATCATCGAAAACACACAAACGTAACATTTTAGACAGTAACTTTCTGAGCTATGATTTGAATTTGTTAGTAACATACGATTGGAGAAAAGAAGAGTTTGAGAAATAGGCAAATCTCCCTGTCCAAGGTGATGGTATAAAATACTTAGCAAGTAATCCAACCTTAAACTTCTGGATCGGCAGGCATAACAAAATGAAAGAAAAACCAGTACATAGCTACTCTGATGCTAAGCGCAAATGTTTTATATACAAGAGAAACTATCACTAGGGGAGAAATCGTGCATTTGCTACATGTAGGTATTGTAATGATGTTTGTGAAACAATATCTCATATTTCAGGCACATGTCCCAAAACTAAGGACATTAGGATAAAAAGACATAACAAAATTCTGGAATTGCTAATTGATAGAGCATAAAGGTGTGGTTGGATGGCATACAGGGAACCTCATGTTAAGAATATTCAAAGAGAACTACGTAAATCAGATCAAAATGGTACAGCTGTAGTGATTGATGTTTCAATTCGTTATGAAAATTCTCAGAATTCCCTTGAATTAGCGTTTGAGAGTAAAGTGAAATACTATCAGGATCTGTCACAGCAAATCAAAGATCTCACAAAATGTAACACTGTTAAATTTCATGGCTTTATCGTTGGATGTCATGGTATTTGGCCTCTATGTAATGATGTTGTTCTGGCTGATTTAGGTATACAAATGGCATTTCCATTCAAGAAAAATGTTTGCCTGACTACTTTAATGGACACTCTTAAAAAATGTGCCAAGTAATCATGGACATTTGAGTATCAAGCTTATAATGAGATGTACACTTTCTTGCAGCACACATGTCACCCTTATAAAGCATAATGTTTTAACATATAGGTTTATAGTTGACCCAAGAGTTAATATAGATGTACATTTTATAGATGTGAATTTTTCTAGATTTGCTTTTTCTAAGTAGATGTGCAATTTATAGATGTGTATTTTTGTTTTATATATATGTGTGCTTATAACAATGTAGATATAGTGTGTACATCATACTTATTGAAATGTCTTGAATGATGAATAGGTCTCAAATAATCGCATACACATAATCATCACACATTGATTATTGATGTCCTGCTAATCATGTTTTAATTTCTCAGGACTGTTCGTAGACAATCTTAAAATTGTTGGAATAGTACTGCAAGGTGTACTATTTCTGGCCTATACGTGATCCCAGTTCCAGTGAGGACGGCATTTGTGGCTGTACTCCGGAGCGAAAGAATGTTGTATTGTTGGAAGCAAAACCGAATTGACGCTGATGGGCAGCATAATAACCCAGAATGAGCCACCGCGAGGTGGTACAGATTTGAATTTGAATTTAAATTTAAATTTTGAATTTAAAAACACTTATAAAGCGGTTTCTTGGCGCTGGCGGACTTTAGAACCTGGGTGGTAGCTGTGAGAAAGCTAGGCTGGGAATGCTTGCAGAAAAAGATGGGTTTTTAAGGCCTTGCGAAATTCAGGGTAAAGTGGGATGGATCGGATATTGAGGGGGAGGGCGTTCCAGAAAGTAGGACCAAAGACCTCAAATTTCACCCCCCCGCCCATCCTCTTTTTCCTGAAACGAGGAACAGAGAGAAGGGACTGGGAGGAGGAGCGGAGCTCTCTGACTGGTGCATAGCTGGAGATTGCTGAGTTTATGAATGCTGGGGCAGTTCCAGCTCGGGCCTGAAACGCAGTACAGCCAAGTTTGAAGAGGGCCCGCTCCCTAATGGGAAACCAATGCAAGTTCTTTAATACAGGGGTAGTATGATGGAGTTTAGGGAGACCATGAATGAGACGGGCCGCTTGGTTCTGAACCAGCTGTAAGCGTCGGAGAGCATAAGCCGGAACGCCGTTGTACAAGATATTACCATAGTCCAGCCGTGATAAAACCATTGCCATCATGATGAGTTTAAGGGCGGGAGGGGAGAAAAATCTGGAGATTTTCCTAATAGTGCGAAGAGTGAAAAAGCAGGAGGACACCACCATACTGATTTGAGAGTGCAAGGTAAGGTTTTGGTTTAACGTGATCCCAAGTGCCAAATGCCTCATCATCTAATTAGTGACGCGCATGAATGGATGAACGAGATTCCCACTATTCCTACCTACTATCTAGAGAAACCACAGCCAAGGGAATGGGCTAGGTAGAATCAGCGGCGAAAGAATACCCAGTTGAGCTTGGCTCTAGTCTGGCACTGTGAAGAGACATGAGAGGTGTAGGTTAAGTGGGAGGCCCTCGGGCCGCCGGTGAAATACCACTACTCCTATAGTTTTTTCACTTACCCGGTGAGGCGAGCCCCGAGGGGGCTCTCGCTTCTGGCTCCCAGCGCCTGGCGCCCGCTGGGCGCGACCTGCTCTGGGGACAGTGGCAGGTGGGGAGTTTGACTGGAACGGTACACCTGTCAAACGATAACGCAGGTGTCCTAAGACGAGCTCAGGTAGGACAGAAACCTCCCGTGGAGCAGAAGGGCAAAAGCTCACTTGATCTCGATTTACAGTATGAATACAGACCATGAAAGTGGGGCCTCACGATCCTTCTGACTTTTTGGGTTTCAAGCAGGAGGTGTCAGAAAAGTTACCACAGGGATAACTGGCTTGTGGCAGCCAAGCGTTCATAACGATGTCGCTTTTTGATCCTTCGGTGTCGGCCCTTCCTATCATTGTGAAGCAGAATTCACCAAGCGTTGGATTGTTCACCCACTAATAGGGAACATGAGCTGGGTTTAGTTTGACCCTACTGATGATGTGTTGTTGCAATAGTAATCCTGCTCAGGACGAGAGGAACTGCAGGTTCATAGATTTGGTGTATGTGCTTGGCTGAGGAGCCAATGGGGCGAAGCTACCTTCTGTGGGATTATGACTGAACGCCTCTAAGTCAGAATCTCCCTTAAACCGTAACGATACTGAAATGCCGTGGAGCTTCGGTTGGCCTGGGATAGCCGGCCTCTCTCGGGGGGCCGGTGCGTAGAGCTGCTCGCTTGGGGCCCAGAGCGCGGACGGAAGGGGGCCGCCTCCATCGCCCTTAGTGCACCGCCTGTTCGTCGGGCACCCGGTGCTAAATCATTCGTAGAAAACCTGATTCTGGGTCAGGGTTTCATAAGTAGCAGAGCAGCTACCTCGCTGCGATCTATTGAAAGTCATCCTCTGAGCCAAGCTTTTGTCTCTCCGTGCGTGTGTGCCTGCGGACGCCTCCCTCCACCACACCCAGGGGTGGGTCCCTCTGCCGCCAGGCCGGTGGGAGGAACGAGAGGGGCTAACGCGGGTCTGTGGGAGGCCGCTTCCACCACGTGCCCTTCAGCACGGGGGCCTCCCCCTCCTGGGGTGCGGGGATGGGGGCCACCATCCCTCGCGGGTCGGCAGGGTGACCAGATGGCCTCCCCTTCTCGCTGCTCCTGGGCAGGGAGGTGAGCAGCAGCCACCAGGGGGAAGGAACCTCCAGAGCAGCTGCCTCGGTGCACCCGGCCACCCTCGCAGACTGTAAGGGCGACTGGATACGGCACCCTGCCAGGCCATCTGGGCGCTGGGTCGTCCCAGGCCATCTGGTCGCCTGGTTGTGCGGCCAGATTGCCCTGCGGGCAGGGTGACCAGATGACCCTGTGGGCAGGATGACCAGATGGCTCTGCGGGCTGGGTGACCAGATGGCCCTGCGGGCTGGAGGACCAGATGGCCCTGCGGGCTGGCGGCCGGGCTAACTCCAACTTTTGTCCTTCCCCAGAGTTATGTAAGCCCCCACTATTTTGGGGCTTAATAGTCGAGAAAAATGAGCTCCCCGGGCAGGCCGTCGGGGAGAGGATGTGGGCTGGGCTTAACCCTCCTTGGTTCCGGCCGAGGGTCTGGGCACTGGGGACAGGTGTCCACCGGGGCCCGAGGAGGCTCTCCCCTGCCTGGCTAGGGTTCAGAAGCTGGGACCGGGCCCGGGGCTTGAGCTCCATCCAGCGGGGCCCGGGGTGCGTGAGCCCCCGTCCTGCAAGCCATCAGAGGGTCCGGGCGCTGGGGATGGGGGTCCAAAGGGGTCCGAGGAGGCTCTCCCCGGCCTGGCTAGGGTTCAGAAGCTGGGACTGGGCCCGGGCCCGGGGCTTGAGCTCTGTCCGGCGGGCCCGGGGGTGCGTGAACCCCCTGTCCTGCAAGCCATCAGAGGTTCCGGGTGCTGGAGATGGGGGTCCACCGGGTCCCGGGCTGGCTCTCACCGTCCTGGCTAAGGTCCGGAAGCTGGGACCGGCCCGGGGCTTGAGCTCTGTCCGGCAGGCCCCAGGGTGTGTGAGACCCCCGTCTTGCAGGCCATCAGAGGGTCCTGGCGCTGGGGACGGGGGTCCACTGGGGCCCGGGGAGGCTCTCCCCGGCCTGGCTAGGGTTCGTAAGCTTGGACCGGGCCCGGGGCTCGTGCTGCGTCCGGCGGGCCCCGGGGTGCGGCAGACCCCAGTCCTGCAAGCCAGCCGAGGGTCTGGGCGCTGGGGACGGGGGTCCATTGGGGCCCGGGCAGGCTCTTCCTGGCCTGTCTGCTTTCAAAAGCATGGACTGGGCCTGTGAGCAGGGGTGGCTGTTTTCATCCACTATGCAGTCAGAACGTAGTTTTCTGCCCACCCCTACTCCTAATCCACCCACTGGCTGTGGAGGAGACTTAGTTCCCTTTGTGTTGCCGATACACATGAAGTTCTCTTGACTGTGAAGTCAGGACACTCAGTGCGTCATCAATGTGTCTGATGTCAGTGTTTTACTGGTGTTGTTAACAGACTTATGGGAGTTGTAGTTGTTCCTATGCATAGTGGCGGCATACTAAAGATATGTTCTTTTCTTTTTCTTATGTATTTGATTTGTTCTTATGGGGATAATGTTGTCCCACTTAGCTCCTTAACATTTATTCTTCAAAACCATTTGTTTATTGATATGACTGGTCAGTTTGCACAAGATAGAGTAGAGATAGAGTAAAAATAGTGTGACTTCATATAGATACATACTCATTTGTTACAGCATTATAGGTTCCTTACATGGATTTAATTTTTTGCTCATGTGCATGTTGATCACATACTGATCTATTATGAATTATAACTGCTCTCTTTTAACTATCCCTGTGTAAACTGTAATTTCATTTTGTTGCTTTTATGGTTATTGTCTTTTAACCGAATAAGTACTTTTTGATCTTTTTTTGAACTTTGATCACATACTGAACTTATTTGTGATGAAATGACAAGCTAATATGCAATTTTGGCAATAATTAAAAGGGATGTAGTAATTAGAAGGTTAATTGTCCATGTTTCGCAAGAGTGCCTAATCCCGTGTGACTAAGAGGTCTCCCAACTCGGATTAGCCGTGTATCTACTATCCCTACCTGTAATCTCCTATTAGGCCCCTGGTTCTTTAAGAATATGAATGATAGCAGCTTAAGAGTAAAATAAAGGGGGGCTTTCCGTAGTGTACTTGGGAATTTAGAAAGCCCCAGGGGATCTGGTCATTCAATCCTTGAACATCAATCAATCAGCATTTGTAGAGCACAGCACTTTCACCCCTGGGGCCATCTGGGCGCTGGTGTCAGAGGTCACAGTCGAAAAGCCATGTCTTGAAGAAACGGCAGGAAAGGGGAAGAAACAAGCAGAAAAGACAAAACAGAGGGCAGAAAAATAAGCCAAAAAAGCAAAATAGAGGTCAGAAAAACAAGCAGAAAAGTCAAAACAGAGGAATGAAAAGTGAGCAGAAAAGGCAAAACAGAGCAAGAATGAAGCAGTGGAGACACAAACAGAGGGCAGCAGGTAGACAGGCAGCAGAGGGTAGCAGCCTTCAGGTAAGCTGGATAGCAGACCTGTTGCAGGAGGAGCTGGCACGAGGGCCTGCTCAATGGGGTCGTGCTCCATCAGTAAGGGGTGACTTTTGCTGGTCAGCAGAGGTTTTTCCATGTCACTTCAAGAAGGTCTCAATCTTTTGATGACATACCACTCACTATTTGTATGTCCTTTTCAAAATCGTGTTTAGTTAATCTAGTAGCGTCATGTCTGCACCGAACAGTGCCACGGTGCTCCATTATTCTAGTTTGTACACTTTTTGTTGTCATTCACAAATACAGAAGGTTGCAGGGGCATATGATAACATAAATAACATTGCAATTTGTCAAACCCTTGAGTTATGAGGGGTTTCCAGGGGGCGTGGCCAAGATGGCTGATGTGCCGCAGTGTATCCCTGGAGCTCTGCTCACCGCAGCCGAATAAAGCATATATTGGGGCACCCTGGGACCACCAAACCGGCCTAAAAGAACCCTGTACCGTCATTCAAGCGCACCTGAGAGTGGATGGTGGTGCAATTGCAATTCCTGCGAGGTGCTGGGTGACAGACCGGGCAATCGGCTGCTGGCAGCATCGCACCTCCTCGCTGTTTGTAGGAGAGTGGGGCTCTCGAGAAACTGGCTGGCGGTTACAAAGACGCCGCAATACCAGCATCTCAGTTGGGGAGTACGCGGAGAAGTCGCGTGAGGTGATTGAGCCGCGCTGGAAGAGCAGCTGAACCAGAGGTGCCCGGATCAGTGGAGCGAAGCCATAGTGACCCGAGAGCGGCAGCCAGCCCTTCCAGGAAGCCCTGGACAGCCAAGTAAGGTAGCCGCGGCGGCGGGAGGTGCTGTAACGGGCCCTCACAGCATCGAGGAGCCTGGGCCGTGGGATTGCTGGCCCCGGGCGTGCCAGAGACTGCCATTGGGAAGGTTCCCACTGGAAGCTGCGCGGGGGTGCGGGGCGCACTATCCACAGGAGGCCCACGAGGCTCACAATGCGGCCCCCGGGGAAAGCAGGTCGACAGACCAGTCTTTTCCCCGGGGTGTTCGTGCGAGAGAACGGCAGGCAGCGGGTTAGGTTAGGGGGTGGGTTTAGGAGGTGGGGGGATAGGAGGCTACTTAAGGGGACAGGAGGGGAAGTACTTCCTCTTCCTGTTCCCAGTGCCTCAGGGAATAGGTGTTAGTTTGTGGCGAGGGATTAGCGTAGTTCGTGATTGCAGGTTTAGTTAGCGAGGCGGAGGCTGAGTAGAAGCGATCGAGTGATGCCACTGGTGCCCCGGTGTGCAAGCAGGCAGGGAGTGACGGCGAGGGCAATTTTTCGCGGAAGAGCGTCCACGGAGCCCTGGGCCGAGAATGAGCACGCCCGATGCAGAGGCGGTGCGGGCGGCGTTGTTGGTGCTTGGCCGGGTGGGGAGGGATGATCTTCTCCAGCCCGGCGTCCCGGACCAGGCGTGGGTCGGGATGACCCGCCCGCCTAGGTCCGCTTCGGCAAGAGTTGCCGCGGTCGTCGCCCCATGCATGGACGAGCCCCTAAGGGCTCGTGGAGGTATGTCGGGGCGGGGCGGGGCAGGGGGAAGAAGCAGCAGGAGCCTCCCAAGCGTGGAGGGAGGCGGCAGAGCACTCCTGCAGGCTTGGAAGGGGAGAGTGAGGTGCCGGGTGGGTTGGAAGGCATGGTGGTGGGGGCCGGTACTCCGCAGCAAACTAGTGGGGCCCGCAGGTGGGGCCAGGTTAATTCAGCCCCACCGGTTAGTGGGCCGGGTGCAGAGGGGCTGTTGGTAGCCTATGGGGACAGTGGGGATAGCGATGTGAGCTGGGGGGAAGACCTGGGTGAGTGGGAGGCAGCGGTGGGGGATGAATTTGCCCTCACACTGTCTGGGGGGGAGTCTGGGGGAGAAGAGGAGGCACCCCTTACTGAGCAGCCGATGGAACTTTCAGGGTGCAAGAAGGGTGTGGTCCGGCCCCATGGGTCCAAGGGCAAGGGCCCATTGAAAGCGCAGCAGCAGGCAAGGACTGGGCAGGCGGCGGGGAGCCCTCCGGCACCCCGGCCTGGGCAGGTGACACTGGGGGACCTGGAGGGTAGGAGTGCGTGGTACGCCAGATGGGAGCACGTGACGGAGGAAGAGAGGGTCCGTACCAGCGTCGTAATATTGAGGAGTCAGAAGGGGAGTGGCTGCGCCTCTGTGCGGCCAGGGAGGCGAAGGCGGGTCGGGTGCCCAGGGGCAAAGGGGCCCGGCACCCACGCGGGGTAGGGGTACGGTTGGTGCCCGGGGTGGGGCGCACCTGGGTCCCAAGGAGAGTGGGTCTGGGTAGAGGGGTCAGGGACTGCCTTGGCGGCGCAGAGACCTGGAGGCACTGGGGCCTCTCCAGGCGCATACGGCTCGGGGGGGGAGGGTGCAGGCCAGAAGGGACAGCTGGCAGAGGCCGGGGTGGGCCGGCGGGGCGCAAAACGGCCTCCAAACGCCGGGACTAAGCAGCAGGGGGGTCCGCGGCGGCCTCCCCTCCATCAAGGGAGCGGGCACCAGCGATGTTGGAGTGCGAGTTTATGCCTGGAGTGAAAGGGAAAGGTGCGAAGAGAGTGGTGACTGAAGTGCGCGAGTTGGTGAATCCGGTGGTGAAAGATGAGATGTTGGATTACGAGGATGAGGAGGATGAGTTGGAAGAGGGTGAGGTACGTGAGGTTGAGAGCTGGGGTTAGGGCAGAGCGGCAACGGGTAGGTGTGGTGTTTTCCAGGAGGCACGAGATGGCGCCGGTAGGGCCATCACTGGGACTGCAAAGCCGGCAGAGACGCGGCGGACGGAGTGGGATGCCCCAGCTACTTTATCAGGTGAGGGCACTTGGTGGGACGCCTGGGGGGACGGGACCAAAGGGGCCAGGAAGAAGGCCTGCAGGTCGGTGGGTGTGGGGGATGGGTCTGTGAGGGAGGCTGGGCATCCAGGTGATGTGGGGCCTCTTCCGCTGGAGGGTGCTAAGCAGTTGGTGGCGGCAAGCGCGCAGACTGCCAAGACCGAGGACCAAGCGGGTAAAGAGGATGGGGTTGAGAAATTGCGGACAAAAATTGCCGTACATGGGTCTGGCGATGCCCCTCGGGTCGCATTTGTCTGAAAAAACGAGGGCGAGGATTTGGAGGCATGAGTACGTGGATGTGTTTAAACTCCTCCACAGGGAGATTCAGGCGAAAGAGGGGTCGAAGGAGGAGGAGTGGGAGTTGACCAGGCGGCCGAGAGTGCCGGTGACAATGGAGAATTGGACGTCGGCCTTTCTGATTTATGCGAGCATCTACTGTGAGAAACATGCAGATCGGGCGATTGCGCTGTTTAAGTATATGAATGTAATCAGGAAGGCGCAGTTGCACTTCGGGGGTTTTGCCTGGTTAAGCTATGATGAGGAGTTTAGGGCGCGTATCAATGTTAACCCGGACAAGCCGTGGGGGGATGTGGACCAGGAGCTCTGGGTCCAATGGATGTCTTCGACGCAGGCGGCGGCGTCTACGCATACGGCGAGTGGGCTTCCGGTCACCTATCGGTCTTTTCAGTCACTTCCCCCCCAGTCTGGGGCAGGTGGTCAGGGTGTTGCCGGAGGGCAGGGAGCGCAAGCTGTGTGGACAGGGACTGCGGGACAGCAGTACAAACCAGGACCCTCTGGGGCATGCTGGGGTTTCAACAAGGGTTTCTGCAACCGCCCTTCCTGTAAGTTTAAGCATGAGTGTTCCAAGTGTGGGGGACGTCACGCGGTCTTAAAATGTCTCACGCTGGGTACGCCCTCGGAACAGTGGAAGTTTGCAAGAGGCAGGGGACAGGCTGGGCCGAAGGGCCCGTACTCCTGTTAGGGTGGAGACCATGGCTCTCACAGTACCCTGATAGAGAGGCGGCGTCGAGACTGTACTGGGGATTTGTCGAAGGTTTTCGGATTGGCTATCAGGGACCGAGGGTGAGGCGTTGGGCTGAGAACTTGAGATCTGCGAAGGAACTGCCGGAGGTGGTGGCACGCAAATTGGATAAGGAGGTTTCGGAAGGTAGGATCGCGGGACCGTTCGAGGAGTGGCCGTTGTCTGATCTCATTGTATCTCCTCTGGGGGTGGTGCCCAAGAAGGTGCCGGGCGAGTTCAGGTTGATCCATCATCTGTCTTGGCCCGAGGGAGGTTCGGTGAATGACTTCATCCCGGAGGAGGACTCCAGGGTCTTGTATGCGTCGGTAGATGATACCGTGGGCCTGGTGCGGGCGTGTGGAAAGGGAGCTGAGTTGGCCAAATGCGATATCAAATCGTCGTTTCACCTCCTCCCTATTCACCCGGCAGATTTCTCCTTGCTGGGTATGCAGTTTGGTGGGTCCATCTTTGTTGACATGGTGTTGCCGATGGGTTGCGCGATTTCCTGTGCGCTCTTCGAGACTTTCATTTCTTTTTTGCAGTGGGCCTTTGTGGACCGCAGTGGGCACCGGCTGGTGTCTCACTAGTTGGATGATTTTCTGTTTGTTGGAAAGGGCCAGTCGGGAGAATGTGGAAAGGCTTTGAGCCAGTTCCAGTTGCTGGTGCAGGAGTTTGGGGTGCCGCTGGCACCGGAGAAGCGGAAGGGCTCAGTTGCTGTCTGACCTTCCTAGGAATTGAGTTGGATTCAGTGGCCTGGCAATCGCATTTACCGCTCCAGAAGGTGGCTGAGATGCAGGAGGTTTTGAGACAGGTGCTCGTGTACGCAAGGTTGAATTGAGGTCTGTGCAGCGCTTGCTGGGTTTGTTGAACTTTGCATGCAGGGTGGTGAGGGCCGGTAGGACGTTTTGTAGGCGCCTCGGCATGGCCATGTCGGGGGCGGTTCTCCCTCACCACAGGGTCAGGGTCACGTTGGGAGTGCGGGCTGACTTGCGGGTCTGGCTAGTGTTTCTCGAAGACTTCAATGGTGTCTCCCTGGATTTTGCCCGGGACAGGATGGTGTGGCAGGTGCAGCTCTACTCTGATGCAGCTGGAGCGGCAGATTTCGGGGTTTTCTGGGACGGACGTTGGTGCGCGGAACAGTGGCCAGCCCATTGGTTGCGCCAGGGCAGGAGCATCGCGTTTCGGGAGTTCTTTCCCCTGTTGGTGGCGCTGTTGGTGTGGGGCCCGGAATTCCGGAACAGGTCGGTGCTTTTCCATGTTGACAACAGGACGGTGGTGGACCTGGTGAACAATCAGAAGGTGAAGGACCTGCGAGTGCTGCGCTTGCTGCGAAGTTTCATGCTGCTGTGCCTGCGATTTAATGTGCTGTTTCGCGCGCAACATGTGCCTGGCGCGAGTAATGAAACTGCGGATGCGTTATCTCGTTCGCAGTGGCAGCGCTTCAGGAAGCTGGCGCCCGGAGCAGAGGCTTGCAAGACCAAGGTGCCGGAAGGTATCTGGGCCTGGGGGGAATGAGAGTGGTGGGGCTGGTTGAGAGTTCAATTGCTGAGTCTACTAGGCGAGCGTACAGGTTGGCGTGGTCTTAGTTCGGAGCCTTTTTGGGCTGGAAGAAGGGTGCGTGGCGGATGCCTAGGGAAGCGTGTGAGCAAGGTGTGCTGCGTTTTGTGCTGGACTGTATTGGCAGAGGTTTGTCTCAGACAACGATTGCGGGCAAGTTGGCATGGTATATTTGGGTTTTGATCCGGCTAGGACGGATCTGCTGAGCCGTATGTTGAAAGGTTGGGGAAGGCTGAGGGCGGGGGGGGGAGGGGGGCGAGGCCTCGGAGGCGATTACTTTTGAGTTGTTGGGGGAGTTGCCTTTTTGCTGTTCGGATGCGGATGAAGTGGCGTTGTTTCGTCTGTGCATGGTGTGGATGTTCTTTGGGGCTTTCCGAGTGTCTGAGTTGTTGGGGGCACGTGGAGCGCCGGGGAGGATGTTTGCGGATGTGCGGTTGGATGGGTCGTGTCTGGGGATGTGGTTGGGGTGTTCCAAGACTGACCAGGTTGGTCGGGGCAAGTGGGTGTGGCTGTCGGAGAGGGGTTGTGTGGGAGCGTGCCCGGTACGTGAGTGGAAGGGTTTCTGTGGACGAGTGCGGAGGTCGGCTGGGGAGGTTTTCGTGCATGTTTCCTTGAAACGTTTGACGCCTTTTCAGTTGTTGGCCGTGTTGCGTTTAGCTTTGCGGAGGACTGGCAGGGATCCGGCGCGTTTCGGCACGCACTCGTTTAGGATCGGGGCAGCCACGGCAGTGGAGGGGTTAGGTTGGTCGTGGGAGGAGATTCAGCGGATTGGTCGCTGGCGGTCCCGATGCTGTGAACGCTACATGCACAAGTAAATGGAGGGGCGCGGGCTAGCCTTGGCGGCTGCGTTTGTTGTTGCATTTTTGTCTTTACCGTGGTACTAATCTCTTTCTCTTCGTAGGTTGTGTTCGGGGGCCGGGGGCCAAGACGGTCACTTGGATTGTGGGACATTCTTTTGTACATTGGGCATCGAAGTATGCGGACAGGCAGGTTTACGGTCGTAGCCTGGGCCTGAGGAGCAGTCATCATGAGGTCCAATGGTGGGGTAAGAGCGGAATGCGTTGGGGTGAATTGCTGCCATGGCTTACGAAGAAGGTGTCACAGCTGGGCTGTCCGGACATGCTTGTGATCCATTTAGGGGAGAATGACCTGGTAAGACAATCTGGGGTGTCCTTGTTACACCTGATGCAGTGGGACTTGAAGGCAATGAAGCGCAATCTGGCAGGCGCCTGTATTGTGTGGACTGAAATCATACCACGACGGATCTGGAGGGGGGCTCTTAAGCCTGCGGCCATTGAAGGGGCCCGTAGGAAATTGAATAGGGCAATGAGACTCTTTTGTGCTGATCATGGACTTAAAGTGCTGGCTCATGGCAGGCTCAGGCTGGAGGAGCCTCTTCTCTTCCGAGATGATGGCGTGCACCTTTCGCACATGGAAATGCATACTACCTCATGGAGCTGCGGGATCTGATCAGTTTCTTATGGAATGAGTCGATATGGTGTAGGCGTGACTGAGTGGCAAATGTGCACGATTGGTGGGTCAGGTAACCGCCCTCCGGGGGTTCCCTGGGTGGCGTCTTTGACGGGCAGAATCACCCTTCCGGGGAGGGGGTTACAGGTGCAGGATGGGGGCGTGGTAGATGGGGAGTGCGATGGATGGAGATGCTGGAAGAGTTCGATAGTGAAGGGGGATGTGAATGGTATACGTGGAGAGGTTGTGGTGTGAATTGGGAGTGCCCAGTGGGATACATGAATGGATGATGGTTGAAAGGCAGGATGTTGGGGGGATTGTTAACTGTTAAAGATGTTATGTTTGATTATGGTCTGTCATGCCTGTCCTAATAAATGGCCTTTTACGCTAAACTGATGCGTGGAGTGGTTATTGGGCGATGCGTCCCCCGTGGAAAGCAGGTCAACAGACCAGTCTTTTCCCCGGGGTGTTCGCGCAAGAGGACGGCAGGCAGCGGGTTAGGTTAGGGGGTGGGTTTAGGGGGTGAGGGGATAGGAGGCTACATAAGGGGACAGGAGGGGAAGTACTTCCTTTTCCTGTCCACAGTGCCTCAGGGAATAGGTGTTAGTTTGTCCGCCCGCCCACCCTACAAAATGTATCAGGAGTAAGGTGCTGGTGTTTGTTGGACAAGTTTCGTAGTGCCAGTTTAGGACAGGTTGACACGTGGGCTTGCGGTGCCGGGGAGGGGTGGGGCATCCTTGACGGGCAGAATCACCCTTCCGGGTAGGGGGTTACAGGTGCAGGATGGGGGCGTGGTAGATGGGGAGTGCGATGGATGGAGTTACTGGAAGAGTTTGGTAGTGAAGGGGGATGTGAATGGTATCCGTGGAGAGGTCGTGGTGTGAATTGGGAGTGCCCAGTGGAATACGTGAATGTTATGTTATGTTATGTTATGTTATCCTTTCTTGTATAGCGCACGGCTGCCCCAGCAAAGGGGCGTCCCGGCGCTGGATCAGAAGAGAGAAAGCAAACATAGCTAACAGGAAGATCACAGCAAAGTCAATTACTGACAGAAAAGGTGAGTCTTAATGGCCTTTCTAAAGGCCAAAAGATCATTTAGATTCCGGATCTGCATTGGAAGAGCGTTGGATGATGGTTGAAAGGCAGGATGTTGGGGGGGATTGTTAACTGTTAAAGATGTTATGTTTGATTATGGTCTGTCATGCCTGTCCTAATAAATGGCCTTTTACGCTAAACTGATGAGTGGAGTGGTTATTGCGCGACTGAAGCCTACGCATTTAGCCGCGAGAGGAGTGGACTGTGAGTTCAACCCCGATCCGGCACACACCAGCCTCCTCATTGACAGCTGATCTGTGGCAAAAAGGGAGATCCCCCATGAATTAAGACTCCCAGGGAATGCCCATGCCAGAAAGGTGAAGTGGGACGAAATGCGTATGGGACCTGATTGTGCAGGGAAGCGGCAGCCGCCATTTTTAGGTCCCCTAATCTGCAGAAGTGCAAAGGCGAGAGCACATGCTTGGCGCAGGGAAAGTGATAGCGCCCCACCAGAGTGCAGCTGCAGGAGCGTCTGGGGGGACAGGGAGGGCCTGGGAGTCTGTCGAAGCAGGGGCCCTATTGACAACAGGAGGCAGCTAAGAACACCTAGACCTGGGAAAACCGGAGGAGATCATAAGAGGCACCAGGTCAGCAGGACCAGGCCTGCAGTGGGATCCATAAGTAGCGAGGTCTAATAAGGCTACCTGGTCGACTACACTTGAGAGCTAACATATTCTGCAGCCTGGGAGTGATCTGGGTGTTCCAATGTCTACACCGGTCGCAGCCACCAAAATGATATCCACCCGCCCTAAGAGAGAGACCAACATTAAGGATCTCCTGCAGAAACCGCGGGGGGGGTTGCAAGCGGTCGGACGAACAAGCTATGGAGTTGCCATCATCTCAGTCCTGGGATGGGGACCTGGGTCATGCTGAACAGCAAAAAGAAGAGCCGGTCATGCGGCGCTTCATGGAACAACTGTTCAACTCGCTGCGGGACGACTTTGCGGCATGGTGCCATGAGGTTTCCATGGATCTGAAACAAGTCAGAACAGATATCACGGAGCTGGGAGACCGTGTGGATACGTTAGAAAGGGCAGGCGACGGTAGAGAGAAAAAACTTCACACGCATGCACAAGAGTTGATGGACTTACGAGATCGTAATGGAGAGCTATGCCTACGCCTCGAAGACTTGGAAAATAGATAGCGGGCACTCGAACATACGTATTAAGGGAGTCCCTCTGCACGCAGATGCAGGGAAACTGGAGGAGTTAGTGACCTGACTTTTGTCATATGCAGCCCCAGCATTGGGAGATCAAGAGATTGTTTTGGATCGCACTCACAGGGCAGGCCATGCGGCAAAGAACCCAGGCCAGCCCCAGGACATTCTCATGTGCCTCCACTCCTATCGCCGAAAATAAATTATTATAATGGCGGCCACCCGGGACAAGGCGACCAACTAATTTGAGGGCCTGTAGGTAGGCATTTACCAGGATCTCTCCTACTTAACGCTTGAGCGTTGCAGGGCCCTGCACCCCGTGACAACTTTCCTGCGCTGTCATGATATACACTACAGGTGGGGACAGCCTTTCAAATTGCTCTTTGTGTGGGACAAAGAAATGCACGCAGTGAGGTCTCTTCAAGAGGCGCAGAATGCACTGGGAGTGAACTTTTTGGCAGGAGAGTGAGAGGATCAACAACAGAGTGCGGACAAAGCCGATCAAGCAGTGAAACGGAAAGCAAGACGCTGCTTCGGGAAGGTCTTCCACACAAGGCCCTCAGAAAAAGAAAGCCAGAAGGAACGAGTGGCACTTATCAAACAACTACAGGCCGGAGATGGCAGAGGAGATCAAGCAGCAGATGTTTACCTAAAGAATGTCGGGAGGGAGGGGACACCTGACATGCAGCACACGCGCTTACAAAACCTCCATGATGCCTCCTAACACTTTAATAGAAGTCTCAATGTACGGGGCCTTAACCCCCAGGCAAAACGGAAGGCATTCCTGTTATACCTCAAAGAAATTAAATGTGATGTTTGCCTTCTGCAAGAGACTCACCTGAGACACACAGATTGAACGCACCTCCGGTCACGCTGGTTTGACCACCAATTTTTTTCATCCATGCCAGGGAAGAAGGCCAGGGTAGTGCTGCTATTTGCAACAAACTTCCCCGGTAAGATACTAAGGGTGCAAACACATATACCGGGACGAGTCCTGGCACTTCGGGTGGGTATGGCCACACTTATACACGGGCATCACTCTATGGGCCCAACAAAAGACAGGCGGGGTTCCTTAGGGACACAATTGGCTCAATTCTGGAAGATTCATTATAGGGGGAGACTATAACATAGTACAAGACCATGCTCTTAACAGTACCACCCAATGGGCGGGCCACCTGGGTGTGTTATCGGCACCCATGCAGCATTGGCTGATGGACGTGGGGCTTACGGATGCCTGGAGGCGAAGTAACCCTACGGCCCAAGCTTACACCTTCTTTACTGCAGCGCATCAGTCTTACGCCCGGCTGGATTTCTTTTTAGCCACACCAAAAGTAACCCTGGGATATTGGACACCACTATAGGCACGGCTTCACTTTCAGTCCATGCACCCATTAGCGTTTCAAGGCGCCCTGAAGGGCACTATCAGAGACATAGGGTATGGAGACTAAACCACAAATTACTTATGTATGAAGCTAACATTAAAGAGGTTCAAGAGGCCATACAAACCTTTTTAGATTACCAATGATGACTGTCACATGCACATACACTTAGCTGTAAGCGGTCATCGGGGGACGGTTACTCGCGATAGCCGCCAGACTGAATAGGGACAGGAGGGAAAAAAGGGACTGACTAGAGGGGCAGGTTAAAGAAATGGAGATGGAGCATCGTAATACGGGAGCAGATCGGGTGCGCCGCCGGCTTACCACTGCTCGCAAGCAGCTGAAGGCACTGGACCTCGAGAGGGCTGAATACTATCACCTCCGCTCTAGGCAACGCTTCAATGAAGGAGGGAATAAGGCAGGGAAGTTCCTGGTGTGCCACATACGATCCCAGGCACTTCAACGCTATATAGCTGAGATGGAGACTGCACAAGGACACACAGTACAAGGGGATGACCTAATAGCCTTTGAATTTGAAAACTTCTACATAAAACTCTACACACCGCAACCCTCTGACAAATCAGCGGTGGCAGCATATGTTGCTGAAGTGCGGGTTGCTTCTCTCCCGACCATAAATGGAGACAAACTAGATGAAGATATCATGCCAGATGAGGTGCTGCAGGCGATTCAAGGCCAGGCATCAGGCAAGGCCCCGGAGGAAGACGGGTTTTCCTCAGAATTTTATAAGATCCTGGCCCCAAGCTTACTTCCGATACTTACGCGACTCTTCAATTCCTTCAGTATTGAAGAAGCGATACCTGCTTCTATGCGCATGGCTACGGTGGTGGTCTTGCCTAAGTTAGGTAAGGACCCGAAGAAATGCACATCATACCGCCCCATCGCACTGCTGAATGTGGATCTCAAAATTTTCACCAGTATAGTGGCAGCTCGCTTGGCACGACACATGCAGGGACTGGTGTACCCTGATCAGTTGGTATTTATACCTGAGAGAGGCTGTAGCGACGGCTCAAGGCAAATATGCCACCTTATTGACAGGACCCAACATTCTCAGAAGCCGCCTTGCTTCTATCAGTAGATGCCGAGAAGGCCATTGACTGAGTCCAGTGGCCCTATCTGCGCCTGGTCTTGGCGAGATTCGACCTTGGATCACGGTTCCTGCAGTGGGTCAACAGCACATATAAGGCTCCTGAAGCAAGAATTCATGTGAATGGGATTAGGTGTTAACCCTTTAAAATTGGGAGAGGCTCCCGCCAGGGTGCACTATACAACTTGCATTAAAGAACCCAAGACATCAACAAAGATTACTGTTTATTTTGTTTCTAACGTTGGAGATCACTCGCACTGTCATGGCGGGGCCGGATAGCCGATGTCAAGATTAAGCATGGGCGAATTTTGCGAATTGGCAATTCGTGAATTTGCAGATTTGCAAATTGGTAATTCGCAAATTTGCAGATTTGCAAATTGGCAATCCGCAAAATGTGCGAATTTGCGGATTTTTTTATTTTTGTGTGTTCGCGGGTGTTCACGAGGCGCTTTGCGTGTTTGCGGGTGTTCGCGAGGCACTTTGCAATTTCGCAGGGTTTTTTTTTGCCTGCTTAATCACTGCCACCCTCTTGTTTTTTATGCCCATCTGCCCTCTGTACCACTTGTTTCTGTGCCCTTCTGCCCTCTGCCCCACTCATTTTTTGTCCCCTTCTGCCCTCTGTCCCACTTTTGTGCCCTTCTGCCCTCAGCCCCACTTAGAATGGCGCCGGCAAGCTGCCAGCGCCATTCTAAAATAGCTAGAAATAGCTTCAACAGGAAGCACTAATAGATAAAGTAAAGCAGGTGCTCCAGTTGAAGGTCAAATTAAGTTACACTATCATTAATCACCCCAAGTTTGGGAGTGATTAATGATTGTGTAACTGAATTTGAGCAGCACCTGCTTTACTTTATCTATTAGAGCTTCCTGTTGAAGCTGACTTTTGTAACTATTTTAGAATGGCTCTGGCAGCTTGCTGGCGCCATTCTAAAAGAGTTACAAAAGTCAGCTTGAACTTTTGACCCAATCCGTTCCATTCGCGGATTTTCGTTCGCGGATTTTGCGGGAAATTCGCGAATCTCGCGGATTGCGAATTTACCGAAAATACGCGAGTGGAACGGATTTTCCGCCCATGCTTAGTCAAGATGACCATATTGCCCTGCATATTGTATGTTATGTAAACCCTCCAGCTACAACACCTCCCCAGGCTCTTGCCAAACTGCAGCACCTCTTAGTGGACTTTGTCTGGGGTGGGAAGAAAGCTCGCATGGTGCACCAACAAACCTATTTGAAACAGGCGGATGGGGGCCTGTGGTTTCCCCACTTAGCTCTTTACTATTAAACAGCCCAGTTATGGTATATGGTCGAGTGGTACAGGCCAATGTCTGAGAAGCACTGGTGCTTAATAGATTGGGCAATAGTGGGCATACACATGTGGAAGGTCCCATAGTTGCCCAAACGCTACTGCCTGGCTGGGGTAAACGTCTCCACAGTTTTATATAGCGCTGGCTAGACCCAGAGGTATCAGAGCGCTTAACAAGGGCTTGAAGTCGAAACAGAATTACAGTATTATGTTCATATGAAGGAAAAGGGTGTAAAAGACAATATTATAGGGTTCGCAGAACAGTTAATACATTGACAGGAAGGTCAGAATTACAGGAAGTCCATAAATATGATTAGGATAATTGTGCAAGCATAGGTAGCAATGGATGATGGGAGAAAGGTATGGGGGTAGGGCAGAATCTAGGTGGTACAAAGCATGAGGGAGTAGATGGAGGTAGTATGGGGTCAATAGTAGGAGGGTGGGACTATGTGTGAGGAAGAGAGGCGGGAGTAGTAAGCCAAGTATAATGTGGAGAGGAGTGTAGCGCTCAAATGGGCAGGTAGAGAGACCATGTAAGGTGGCAGTATTAAGGACCCCGGAATTTCAGGAGAAGATGTTGTTTGTTTCAGTACAAGGGGATGACCTAATAGCCCTTGAATTTGAAAACTTCTACACAAAACTCTACACACCGCAACCCTCTGACAAATCAGCGGTGGCAGCATATGTTGCTGAAGTGCGGGTTGCTTCTCTCCCGACCATAAATGGAGACAAACTAGATGCAGATATCATGCCAAATGAGGTGCTGCAGGCGATTCAAGGCCAGGCATCAGGCAAGGCCCCGGAGGAAGACGGGTTTTCCTCAGAATTTTATAAGATCCTGGCCCCAAGCTTACTTCCGATACTTACGCGACTCTTCAATTCCTTCAGTATTGAAGAAGCGATACCTGCTTCTATGCGCATGGCTACGGTGGTGGTCTTGCCTAAGTTAGGTAAGGACCCGAAGAAATGCACATCATACCGCCCCATCTCACTGCTGAATGTGGATCTCAAAATTTTCACCAGTATAGTGGCAGCTCGCTTGGCACGACACATGCAGGGACTAGTGTACCCTGATCAGTTGGGATTTATACCTGAGAGAGGCTGTAGCGACGGCTAAAGGCAAATATGCTACCTTATTGACAGGACCTAACATTCTCAGAAGCTGCCTTGCTTCGATTAGTAGATGCCGAGAAGGCCATTGACTGAGTCCAGTGGCCCTATCTGCGCCTGGTCTTGGCGAGATTCGACCTTGGATCACGGTTCCTGCAGTGGGTCAACAGCACATATAAGGCTCCTGAAGCAAGAATTCATGTGAATGGGATTAGGTGTTAACCCTTTAAAATTGGGAGAGGCACCCACCAGGGTGCGCTATACAACTTGTATTAAAGAACCCAAGACATCAACAAAGATTACTGTTTAATTTTGTTTCTAACTAACGCTTAAACATATTGTAATAATGTATGTGTGCACCGGAGATAGGTACATGAATATGTTGTAGGATTTTTTCTACACTGATTAAGGGGTTAAAAGGGTTTCACTTTCCCAGTCAGCACCATGCTTCATATTTTTCATTCTCAGACACCGACATCAATAGGCTGAGCGCCATACTTCCTACAAACTAAAACCTTGTTCCTCTAGCATGCACCCGCCAGGGATGGCCTCTATTACCCCTTTTATTTGCTCTATACATGGTGCCTTTTGCGGAGTGCATCCATCAGCGCTCAGCAATCACTGGAATTTATATATGGGGCAGGGAACACAAGATCTCCCTCTATGCGGAGGATGTGGTGCTCTTTCTAACCCAACCAGGCACCTCCATACCTCCACTCATACGAGAATTTGCTGACTTTGGCCTGGTCTCAGGCTTTAAAATAAACATCGACAAAACACAAGCTCTCAGCATTACCATACCCTGTGCTGACCTAGAGAGATTAAAAGCAGACTTTTCTTATGGACGGGCCGTTTTGTGTTCCTTATTTGGGCCTCCAAATATTCTCTACACTTGAGCGTACGGTGCGCGAGAACTTTGACACCCTACTGATCAACACTCGGGCCACTCTCCAACGTTGGAGATCACTCGCACTGTCATGGCGGGGCCGGATAGCCAATGTCAAGATTAAGCATGGGCGAATTTTGCGAATTGGCAATTCGCGAATTGGCAATTCGCGAATTTGCGGATTTGCGAATTGGCAATACGCAAAAATCACAAATTTGTGGATTTTTTCATTTTTGCGTGTTCGCGAGGCGCTTTGCGTGTTCGCGAGGCGCTTTGCAATTTCGCGGGGGTTTTTTTTTTTTTGCCTGCTTAATCACTGCTACCCTCTTGTTTTTTATGCCCATCTGCCCTCTGTACCACTTGTTTCTGTGCCCTTCTGCCCTCTGCCCCACTCATTTTTTGTCCCCTTCTGCCCTCTGTCCCACTTTTGTGCCCTTCTGCCCTCAGCCCCACTTAGAATGGCGCCGGCAAGCTGCCAGCGCCATTCTAAAATAGCTAGAAATAGCTTCAACAGGAAGCACTAATAGATAAAGTAAAGCAGGTGCTCCAGTTGAAGGTCAAATTAAGTTACACAATCATTAATCACCCCAAGTTTAAGGTGATTATTGATTGTGTAACTGAATTTGAGCAGCACCTGCTTTACTTTATCTATTAGAGCTTCCTGTTGAAGCTGACTTTTGTAACTATTTTAGAATGGCTCTGGCAGCTTGCTGGCGCCATTCTAAAAGAGTTACAAAAGTCAGCTTGAACTTTTGACCCAATCCGTTCCGTTCGCGGATTTTGGGGGAAATTCGCGAATCTCGTGGATTGTGAATTTACCGAAAATCCGCGAAATCCGCGAGCGGAACGGATTTTCCGCCCATGCTTAGTCAAGATGACCATATTGCCCTGCATTTTGTATGTTATGTAAACCCTCCAGTTACAACACCTCCCCAGGCTCTTGCCAAACTGCAGCACCTCTAAGCGGACTTTGTCTAGGGTGGGAAGAAAGCTTGCATGGTGCACCAACAAACCTATTTGAAACAGGCGGATGGGGGCCTGTGGTTTCCCCACTTATCTCTTTACTATTAAACAGCCCAGTTATGGTATATGGTCGAGTGGTACAGGCCAATGTCTGAGAAGCACTGGTGCTTAATAGATAGGGCAATATTGGGCATACACATGTGGAAGGTCCCATAGTTGCCCAAACGCTACTGCCTGGCTGGGGTAAACGTCTCCACAGTTTTATATAGCGCTGGCTAGACCCGGAGGTATCAGAGCGCTTAACAAGGGCTTGAAGTCGAAACAGAATTACAGTATTATGTTCATATGAAGGAAAAGGGTGTAAAATACAATATTATAGGGTTCGCAGAACAGTTAATACATTGACAGGAAGGTCAGAATTACAGGAAGTCCATAAATATGATTAGGATAATTGTGCAAGCATAGGTAGCAATGGATGATGGGAGAAAGGTATGGCGGTAGGGCAGAATCTAGGTGGAACAAAGCATGAGGGAGTAGATGGAGGTAGTATGGGGTCAATAGTAGGAGGGTGGGACTATGTGTGAGGAAGAGAGGCGGGAGTAGTAAGCCAAGTATAATGTGGAGAGGAGTGTAGCGCTCAAATGGGCTGGTAGAGAGACCATGTAAGGTGGCGGGATTAAGGACCCCGGAATTTCAGGAGAAGATGTTGTTTGAGGCCTTTTTTGAAGCTGAAGTAGGAGGGGTTGCAACGAAGATCTTTGGGGAGGGTGTTCCAGATAGTAGGCGCGTTTCCGGAGAAAGCGTGAGATTGGGTAGACTTCTTTTTAACCAAGGGAGGTACCAGCGTGAGAGAATTAATGCTTCTCAATTCTTTGGCACAGCCAGCCTTGTGGAGTTTTTGTGATAAATACAGTGGAGTTTGAAGATATAATGCTTTGTGTGTAATGCATGCATTCTTGTAAAGTGATCTGCCCTCAATTAGGAGCCAATTGAGATCTTTGAGGACAAGAGAGATGTGACCAAACTTCTTACAATCAGAGATAAGCCTAGCCGCAAGATTAAGAACTGACTTGATTGGGGCTAGATGGACTTTCGGAGTTCCGGCAAGACTGGCGTTTCCATAGTCCAGTCTGGAGAGTACTAATGATTGGACAACAGATTTGAAGTCATCAAAAGGAATGAAGTGTTTGATTTTTTTGAGATGATGGGGAGAGAAGAGAGTGCCTTTCGCTGCGTTTTTTTATGTGGGGCGAGGGGCTGAGGTTTTGGTCAATACTTATTCCGAGAGATTTAATTGAGCTGGAGGTGGACAAAAAGCAGTTAAGGGCTTTAAGATCAGAGATCCAGTGATGTATAGAAAGTCGATTATTTTTAGAGGCAAAGAGGATAACTTCTGTTTTTTTGGGGTTGAGTTTAAGGTGATTGTGATGAAACCAAAGTTGGATCTTAGTCAGGGCATCATTGAGGTGAAGAATGTATGAATGGGAATTGATTTTATAGTAGAGCTGGGTATCATCGGCATAGAGGTGATAGTTGATTCCAGCTTTCTTGAGAATGAGAGTGGGGGTTCCATAAAGAGGTTAAATAAAGAGGGAGAGAGGATAGAGCCATGGGGAACACCCAAGGAGACTTGTTTAGGTTTAGAAAGACAATTATTGATTTTAATCTGTTGTGTTCTGAACTGGAAGAAGGAGGTGAACCAGTTGAGAACAGGGCCATTGAAGCCGAACCGATCCTTGAGGGTGTTGAGTAAGGCAGAGTGAATTACAGTATCAAAAGCAGCCGAGAGGTCAAGAAGAATGAGAAGGGAGGCTTCCCCCTTGTCGTGGGAGTGGTGAATATCATCCACAATGTTAAGCATCGCAGTTTCAGTGCTGCAGCCTTTTCAGAAGCCTTACTGAAAAGTGTCCAGAAGGCTAAATGAGCCAATGTGTTTATACAGTTGTAGCAAGAGGCATTTTTTAAGGGCCTTGGCAAGAAGAGGCAGGATAGAGATAGGACGCAGATTGTTAAAGTCGGTGGGATCAGCAGTGGGATTTTTGAGGATGGGAGAGATTTGGCCTAGTTGGAGGGAAGCAGGAACACCCTGAGGTCAAGGAGGAGTTGGTGATAATAGTCCAATAAGGAGCAATTATATGTTTTAAATCTTGGACGAGGTTGGTGGGGAGAGGGTCGCAGATATGAGAGGAGGGCTCAAGTTTAGAGATGATGTTCAGAACATCACGCTCAGAAACTGGGTTAAAATAATGCCAAGATGCCTTCTTTTTTAACTGTTGACTGCAGAGGGAATGCTCAAGGGGGGGTGGAGGTGTGCGGGAGATGGATAGAGTTAGGAGGGGGCGACGATGTAACGGGAGACTTGGAAGGAAGGACAGCAAGGGTTGATGAGCCCGGCGTGGCGGCAAAGGAAAGATCAATCTAAGAGATTTTATCAGAGAAGAAGTTCGAAATTTCTTCCCAACATTCGGTCGAGGCCATCAGTTTGGGCGGGGCAGAGGCGGTTTGATTTTTGATGATGCTAAATAGTTCTCTAGGTCTATTCTTAGCTCGGTCGAGTTGTGTGCGGAAGAAGGAGGCCTTTTTATTGAGGATGTGCTTTTTATAATTAACCCTAGCAGCTCTGAGGAGGGCAAGGTTTTGGGGGGATGGATGTTGTCTCCGCGTGCGTTCAGTCATCCTGAGGGCGCGTCTCTCAGTATTGAGATAAGCTTTGAACCAAGATTTGGCAGGGATGTTTTTTTGTGATTTTAATTTGGCTGGAGCAATTAGGTCAAGAACCTCAATGATGGATTTGTTGTAGTGTTAGATCATTAGCATTTTGTGAGAGAGGTGGAAGTTGAAATTTAGCTTTGATCTTGTACTCCAATTCGCCAGGAGGAATAAGGTGAAGATTTCTGGTTAATTTCTTATGTTTGCTTTTTTGGGGGAAAAGGGGAGGAGCAGCACTGTTAATCGTGAAGAGGAAAAGATGATGGTCTGACCAGTCAATAGGGACAATGTGCGAAAGGAAGGCCAGGACTTTACTAGTAATGATGGCATCAAGGGTAGCCTCTTTAGAATGTGTTGGTGAGTGGAAAAGTTGAATCAAGTCTGTGACCTCAAGGAGGTCATTGAGGGTGTAAACCGAGGGATCAGACTTGTTGTTCCAGTGAATATTGAAGTCTCTGAGGAAAATGTTTTGGAATTGGAAATCGAGGCTTGTGAGAGTAGGTCGGATAATACCTCAACAAAAGGAGAAGGGTCACCAGGGGGATGGTAAATAATATGTAGCCGAATAGAGGGAGCCCCTTGCACTTTAAGTTCAGCTCCCTTGTATTCAAAGGATACTTGATCAGAATTCTTAATAAGGGAGAGTCGGAGTTCATCTTTAAAAATAATGGCAAGGCCTCCCCCAATTTTTTCCTGTCTGTCTTTTCAGAGGATAGAGTAACCCGGGGGAGGAGCAAGTCAAGATAGATGCAGAGTGGGCCTTGAGTCAGGTTTCCGTGAGAAAAGCAATGTCAATGGCTTCGCTAAGGATAGTTTCTGCGATTTCTGATGCATGTCGAGAAGCCGATCGACAGTTGACCAGCATGCAATTGAGGGGTCTATGGTTGGTTTCAGAGGAGGATTCAGACTGGATAGTGGTGCATTGAGGGGGAGGTCTGTGGGATCCAAGGGAGGTAGGGGTACAGCTAATTCCAAGGATCACGGGAATAGTGGAATGCAGTGAGTTGTAGTGAGTTGCGGAGGGAGCCTGGGCTAGCCAGTGGCGGCAGGGATGCGGTTTCTCCTCAGGATCACCGGTATAGTGGCTTGAGGCATATGAGGGTCTAATGTCGTGGGGCTAGGAGGGTAGGTAGTATGAAAGTCCCCGGGGACCGGAGGGGAGCGAGGGGATATGGCCTCCCTAAAATAACATATTGTCAATACCTTGCCCTAACACACTGGGTTACACAACTGAATTTTAGTACACACGCAGGGTGTCCCATAACGAAATTTGAGAAATGGCTGATCACTAGGACCTCGAGCAAACGCTTGCTATCAGACATAAATGACTTTTTAATTACACCTACACAGCGAAGTAAGACACCAGTGCAGTGCAAGTGGGAGACAAGATGCACGCTGGAATTTACCCTAAAAGAATGGCAAGACATCGTACACAAAGCCAGTGCCACCTTCTGTAGCATGGCAGGCAAGGAGATGTTCCGCAAAATAGCACATTATTGGTATTATACCCCGGAATCAGTGGCAAGTTTTAAACCAGGGGTGGACGCTCATTGCTGGAGCCACTGTGGCCAAATAGGCACCATGACCCATTTCCTGTGGAAATGCCCTAAGATACAGCCCTTTTGGGACGCCATACTACTTGACATCAACGCTACATATGACAGCGAACTGCCACGATTCCCAAGTTACATATTACTAGGCCTTCCGAATGCCTTAACATATCCCCTTCGATCATACAGGCGACGAGCTATTACGCTGGCTCTGGGGGCGGCTAAGTAAGTGCTGCTGGCCAGGTGGGATAGAGAAGACGTCCCAACCAGGTTAGATTGGCTACATAAGTTGTGGGAGGTGGTGGGAATTGAAAAGGTAACGGCCAGCATATCACAAAAACTCCCCGCTTTGATAAAACCTGGAAATCCACATTGAAATTCATATTCACTGAATTTAACAAGCTTACATGCCCCATGTATCTCCGTGTGCTCGGACTTACCAGAGATCCCATCCAAGACTCGAAAACATCCCTGCATCAGGAACACAAGCCACAAGAAGAGGCCCATAAGAGACATACAATAATAGCTGGTGCTGATCCTTTTGCCCCCCTCTTTCTTCTTCTCTCTTTCCTTCCTAGTCTATCCTCTCTCTTTAATTTGTTACTCTATGATGTTCTCCCACCAGCCGGTCTGTTGTAGATGGTGATTTTTGTTCTGAAAATACAATAAACAGATGCTAACCATAGGGGGCTTTCAGTCAATATCAGTTACCTCCTTTGTGAAAGGGCATACGCTACAATTTCCTCAAGGGCAGTCAGCTACCGGGGATAGTAGGTTCCAGAGAGTAGATTGAGCATTCTTTTTTTCTGATTATTTAGGAGGGGTGTGCACCAGGATATCTTTTATGTTTCAGCCTCTTTTGAATGAAAACATAGGTCTGTTTTTACAGAGAGATCATAGGCAGCCTGAGAGAAAAGGGAAGAAAAAAGCAAAGTGATGTCAGAACATATTTATGGAATTCAGAAAAGGTTGAGAATAAGGTTTGCTCTAACTCCCCAGAACCGAAGCAAATTTGTACAGTTAGGCCCCCTCTAATTAGAGATGAAAGAGAAAGGAGAAGAAAAAATCACTTATGTCTGTATTGTGGGTCCAACAGGCATTTTGTACTGGACCATCCCCAAAAAAAAACAGTCAAACAGTGGTTGGGAAATGGAGCAGTCCAGCACTGACAGGAATCCCAGTGCTGGAAGTAACTACAGAGAATCCATCCATTTCTTCAAATGATTCCTGTCTGTATTTAAAAGTATCCTTAATGTCTAAACATGGAATTATATATAGAGTAAAAGCCTTGCTTGATTCAGATGCTATTGGTGTATTTGCTGACTGGGCAATAGCTCATGGGTGAAATGGCCTATACTAAAAAAGGAAAAAGAATATCCAGTCAGCGCTTTTGATGGGACAATGCTAATTATCCCATTACTCACTGCACCCTTCCATTCATCATGTAAAGTGGTGAGAATCATTTTTTATTTAATCCATGCTCCAGTATATGAAATCATATCAGGGTTACCCTGCTTAGAAAAAATGATCCAACAAATAATTGGAGCACAGAGAAATATGTTTCCCTTGAGATTGTAAAGCAAATACTGTACAGGAAGCTCAAGACAAATATTAGACCCGGGATCCCTGGTTGGCTGAGGTAGGTACCTTAGGCCAAATAGCCCCGCTCACCCCCTTGGTAGCTTGACACGAGCAGCCAGGCTTATCTTCAAGGCAAATGTGTAAAGTATTTGCAACCAAGCTCACAGCAACCCAATGATGACACCACAAATAGTCCACACGAGTTTTATAAAACAAGTTTACATTTTATATAAAAAGATGTACGATAAGACCACACAATATAAATCCAACATATGAGTTTGTGTATTATTTCTCCTGGCCGGTTGTTAGGCCAGCCAGCCCTTGTACGTTCTGGTGATATTAATGCGCAACTAACCATTTTCCTGTAACACTAATATCATGTCATGTTATACTGTTCGTAATGTTAAAATCAGGCACTTTTGCAATGTAAAAATAATGCAAGGCGTAACACAGCAATCAGACACTCTGCAATTTAAAAATAATGCAATGCGTAATGCAACAATCAGGCACTTTGCAAGGTAAGAATAATGCAATGCGTATTACAACCACCAGGTACGTCTTTATGCAGAATTAAGGCAATGAGTAATACACTATTCAGGTAGTTCGTTATGCAGGAATAATGCAATGCGCAATACGCTAATCAGGTAGTTTGTTATGCAGAAACAATGCAATGCGTAATACGCTAATCAGGTAGTTTGTTATGCAGAAACAATGCAATGCGTCATATGACAATCAGGCACTCCGTTATACAGAAATTATGCAATGTGTATTACGACAGTCAGGTACTCCGTTATGCAGAAATTGAATAATGTGTAATACAATCAGGCACCGATCGCGGTGCCTTAGGTTGTCTCTTCGCCACTCCTTCTGACTTGCAGTCAGCCTCTCAACAGTTGCTCCCTCCCAACACGGGTATGGTGTAATCAAGAAGTGCAGCTCCGCACTCCGTCCCCGGTACTGCTACTCCCTTGGCAATATGGGCTGCAATACGAGCCGCTGCCGAAATGAGAGAGAGGCTGAAAGCATCTCCCTCCGAGCCCGCACCCTGCCCCAGGAGTCGACACACGTTACCTGGGGCACAAACTCACTCTCCTCTCCTCGTCCAGCGGCTGGGCTTCCAATGCAATCTTTGTGAATTGGTAATGGCGAGCTCTGGCCAGCGGCTCAGCTCCTCCGGAGCTGCTGGTCCAGGCTGCTACTGTTACGAAGATCTCAGGCTGCCACAGGGCACACACACACAGCATCACTGAGACTTCCTTAAGCTTCAGGTGCACAATCACCGGGCACTTCACACGAAGGTCTCAGGCTGCACGAAGATCACACTCACTTAGCTGAGACTCACTTTAACTCCGGGTGCAGTATAACAAAGCAAACCCTCACGAAGGTCTCACGGTGCACAAAGCACACACACACACAGCGTCAATGAGACTCACTTGGACTCCGGGTGCATGATAACAAGGCAAATCCTCACGAAGGTCTCACGCTGCACAAAGCACACACACACAGCGTCAATGAGACTCACTTGGGGGCATATTGGCTAGGGCTTTATCTCCACTTTTTTGGCTTTAAAAGCCAAAAAAGCTGGGATAAAACTATCGCCCTATTTACAAGAGGGTGCTAACATGTATAATTGCATGTTAGCACCCTTTTTTTTCCAGACGCCTCCCTTTGCATCTCTAATGAGATGCAAAGTGGGCGTCACTGGGCAGTACAGCCTTGCAAATATCGCTGATGTGCACATCACAATATTTACAAGTCTGCCCCAGCATTTTAGCACACGTTAGTTTTTGGAGAAAACTGCTGTTTGCTCCAAAAACTAGCGTCTGCTAAAATCCTCACTTACCCATCCCTAACATAGGGGGTGGATTATGTTGATACAACCACAGGGTCGTATCAGCAAGGTTATCGCCCTTTTGCAGGGAACATCACTGGAAAACCAGCAATGTTCCCTGCAAAACGGCAATTTCCCCCACTATCTCTGGAATTTTTATCGCCCTGGAGCAACGCGTTGTTGATAACGCGTTACCAGGGCGATATATTCCAGAGATAGATGGCGATGAATAACAAAGCGCTAAGCACGCTTTGTGTTATTCATCGCCGTTCCTTGCTGATATACCCCTTGGATTCCGATGCACACGATAACTGGACAATCCTCACAGAGGGGTTCAGGCTGCAAAAAAGCACAAGCACAAGCACACCACATTGCTGATCCTTGCTTGGACTCAAGGTGCCCACAATCACAGGGCACACCTTACAAGGGTCTCAGGCTGCAACAAGCACGCACACACAGAGCCGCTGAGACTCTCCTACAAATTTTTGTGTTCCTGTGCTTCCACAACAGGGAGCCAGCTCACCTCGGGCCCTCTGGGATAAGTTACGTCAGGACACAGCACAGCAAAGTCCTTTCAAGCAGGGGGACACAGCACACAGCAAAGTCCCTTCAGCCTTTCCTTGGTTAAAACAGGAAACTGCAGGCCAGTCACATAACACACAGCAAGGGTCAGTCCTTTCCTTCAGTCTCTTCAGTTGTTTCTTCCTTTGCAAAGGTTCCTCTTGACCATGAAGTAGCTCCAGTCTTCTTCAATCTTGATCAAGCCATTCTCCAAAGTTCAGGGGCTTCAGCTTTCATATTTATACCCCTTAATGGCTTTGAAGTCTTTGTGTTCAGGGGGCACTGACCCCTGTTCAAACTAGTTCTGGGTGCCTCTCTGCAAGTGACACCTTCTTCCTTTGATTAGTGGGGGGTTTGGATTCTCAATCACTCAGCAGGAGATGGGACAATTGTTTTTTAGCAGCAACCGAGGCCTTTTCCCCTCTGGGGCTACTCCTCCCCCTACACTCCAGATGAAGGTCAGCCTGCTACTGTCTCACCTCCGCTCCAAATCAAGACATTCTCCAGATCCTATCGCTTTCAAATCCAGACAGTCAATCCACCACCAGGCAGAGACACACAGAAATGTTAGAGCATACAAACCCAGCCACTTCCAAAAGAGTGGCTTCTAAACACACACTGCAAAAACCACCTTCACAAAAAGATGTATTATTACATAGTGAGTTCAGCTACACTAAACTTCATCTCTCCATCTTAAGCCTTTAGGAAGATAGGCTGGACAACATATTTTACAAAGCCTTCCCATACTATCACATGGGCAAGATGGCCTTTCAACAGTGAAAAACGAAATGGAGATTATTTCACTGCAAGGACATGATACATACCTTAGTACATGTCCTACCTTTCACCCTTTCACATGCACTCCACCCTGCCCAGGGAGTACCCTGGACCTACCATAGGGGTGTCTGATGTGCATGGAACGGGAAGGGTAAGGTCCGGCAAGTGGGTGCACTTGTCAGAACAACATGGCAGTTTAACAAACTGCTCGCAGGCTCTGCAATTGTAAGCCTGAGTTCCCTTTTTAAGGCAACTCGTGTGGGTAGC
Organism: Lissotriton vulgaris; assembly: GCF_964263255.1. Lineage (NCBI taxonomy): Eukaryota > Metazoa > Chordata > Amphibia > Caudata > Salamandridae > Lissotriton > Lissotriton vulgaris. The sequence goes on from NC_141694.1 coordinate 476,996,934, forward strand.
ACAATTAGTGCTGCAGGCCCACTAGTAGCATTTGCATTACCAGCCCTGGCACACATAGTGCACTTTACTAGGGGCTTTACTATGAAGGCAAACATACCAATCATGGACAACCAATTATCATTACATGTTATACAGGGAGCACTTACACTTTGACACTGTTTAGCAGTGGCAAAGTGGCAAAAGCATCTGTTGGCAACACCATGTCAGAAAAAAGGTCTAGGGGGAAGCCAAAAAAGGTCAAGTCCTCTAACAAGGAACGAGTATTAGCAGTAATATGTTAGCCAGGAAGATGTGAATTATTAGGATATAATTCCTGCTCATCACCATGACTATAATGATGATTTTAGTAAGTAGGGAGCATAAATCCTACTGCCACGTTATGAATACGAGTATCGTATTGACCTGATTCCTGGGGCTAAATTACATTATTGACGAATGTAGGCATTGACTGAGAAAGAGCATGAGTATCTACGTAAATATCTTGCTGACTAGTTAGCAAAAGACATTAGACAACACTTGCAAAGAAAGATGATAGTGTAAGAATGTGTATTGATTACCGCACCCAGAATGCTATCGCCATTAAAAACAAATATCAGTTGCCATTAATACAAGTATTGTTAGATCAAGTGAAAGGAGCTACAGTTTTCACATAGCTAGATGTGAGAGGGGCATACCACCTGGTTAGGATTTGTCACAGTGATAAGTGGAAGACTGCATTCAAGACCAAATTTGGGTTATTTGAATATCAGGTAATGCCTTTTGGATTATCCAATACCCCAGAAGCATTTCAGTTTTTTTTCACTGACACATTACATGAGATGTTGGACTGGTTTGCTATTGTTTAACTTGATGGTATTTAAATTTTCTCTCAAGTCTTTAAATGAGCATATTCCACAAGCAAGAAAAGTGTTATCCTTGTTGATAAAACACAGACTGTTAAAGCAGAAAGGTATTCCTGTCATCAGGACTCAATTACATGTTTGGGATTCGGTATTTCTAAACAAGGTATCCAGAGAAAGGGGGAATCTATTTCATCCTGGCCTTCCCCAAGTCTATCAAGGAAGTACAAAGTTTCATTGGATTCAACAATTTTTATAGGCAATTTATTCAGGCTTTTTCTAGAACTGTGTATTCCATCACTCAAACCACAAGAATACATATTTCATTTGCATGAACATCAGAAGCAGAGAAGGCTTTCCAAGTATTAAAAATGAAATTTACTACAGTACCCATATTCAGGCATCCAGATATTTCACAAGCCTTTTTTAGGTCTCGCCTTAGCGAACGTGCGAAAGCGCGCTCTCGCTTGCGAGGACTATAGCTGTCGGCTTAGCCGACAACGAGGGGAGACAGGAGCTGGCCACGCGCCCAGCATCGCCAATGGGAGAGGGAGAGACGCGCATGGGATTGGGTCACGCTCGTGAGTGAGTGTCCGAGCTGCTGATGTGCACGCTCACGGCGACATATCCGCCGCGCGCCACAGCCTCATGCGTGCATGGCCAGCTCTTGTTCCGTTTGTCTCTACTTCTATATCTTTCCCCTCTCTCTCCGTCTGCCTGCCTCCGTCTCCACTATCACTCATGTTTTCTTTCTCTCGTTACCTGTCATTATTATTCTCTAAAAGTCCCTGCCTATCCAAATACCCCAGTATATTTTCGAATTGCAATTGTTTGTTTAATAATTTCATACTGTTTGTACGGCATTTCATGTATCCACACGTTTTTAACAAGCCAGAGTGATCAAAAAGTGCGCATGTTAAATACATCTGCATACAAGTTAATGTGTTAAACTTGCTAGATTCTTGGCTGGTCTGAGCAATCAGTGTTTTGATAAGGGCGTTCACGTGCCTTTAGAATAGCCAGTTGATGGGTGGTGCTGTCCTCGTTCTCTGTTACACTCATCCTCTTCATCAATGTGATGGGGGCTTTATGTACCTGAAGAGGACCCCTTTGTGCTTCTAAGTTCTGATCAGAAGCGCCATGCTTCACCCTTTTTCCTCACTCTCATCCCCATCAGTTTCATAATCGATTCTTTCCTATCACGTTGATGCTACTAGAACCGATCTCACTATAGGTCAAGGTGGGGCAAGAAATGGCCAGTACCAGCCCAAGATCACACCATTATAAGCGGGAGCAGCCAGAAAGAAGCAGCAGAGGAGCTGCTGCAAACTTCTCAGGTGCTCTTCCACCTCCTGCGCACCCTCGAGAGGGGGCAACCCCCAGATTCCCAGGCCCACCCGAACAGCCAGCATCCAGCTTGCACGGTACCGAAGAAGGCACTCGCCGTGATGGCTTGCTGCCTCTCCCTGTGCAGCTCAGCCTCCGTCATCCTGCAGGGAGCACGCACTAAGAGCGGTCTGCAAAAGACTGCTGTCACCCAGGGAGACCGAGCCGAGGCTCTGGAGCAGCGAGCGGGCTTCGCTCTGTTGCTGTGGGAGTGAGCAGGCTGCGGGGGGTTGGGTCCTGCCCGCTGCCCAACTGTGCTGCTGCTAGCCGTAGATGGTCAGTGCTGCACAGGTCATGTTTGCACTGGAGGCCTCAGCCGGTGCGCTCCTCCTCTGGGGGTGATGGGTGGCGAGGCGGGCTCCCCACCGGGGGCTGTAGAAGTAGCCGGGGACCTTCAGGCACAAGCCAGAGGTGGGGGGGGTGTGACACCCTGTGGTGGAGTGGCGGGGGAACAGAAGCCGGAATTCCGTAGTCAGGGTCTACCTAAGTGGCTAAGGCGTTAATCTTGCTTCTGAACATTTGGTTAATTATTACTCGAAACTCCCACGGGCCACAAAACACTCTTTCCAAAGTGCCCAGGCGCTTTACAAATGGTGCTGCAGAGCTACGCTCGCATAAAAGACAGAGCACTCATTTTATCGACCTCCGAAGGATGAAATGCAGAGGAGACCTCAGTGGGATTTGGACCTGAAACAGCGCGGATCTTTACAGCCACAGTGGTATCTCTGGAAGTGATTTCTAGGGGCTTGGGGACAGGGAAAGGAGATGCACCTGGCCACAAATATGATTGGTGGAGCCACCTATGATGGGCAATCGTGAAGGGTGTTTGTGCACGTGTGTGTGTGTTTGTACGCACATATGTACTCACGCACATACAAAGTTATAGTAATCGCACTCACAAAACACTGCACTGTATCTCCTCGAGGGGGGCTCTCACTGCGCCCCCTCTTCTTCCTGAGTGACTCATTAGGCTCCGGAATGTGACAGCTCCTTTCTGCGTCTCTGATGGCAGAGGAGTAATCCGCTCCCAGCTCATGGGATGTAATTCTGTCAATGGCCCTTCGCAGAGAGCAAACTACAAACCGGAATGTGGTTGCACACTTCGAGAATAGTTAGGTTGTTCCGTAACGAAATGGCAACCACATGACAGTGGAAGGATGAAAGGCTGCAACAGCCCGGCCAACATTAGGACCTGTGACCTGTATTGTACGAAGCTCCTAGGCGACTTAACTCACTGTCATGCTAAGATAAAGACCAGCAGGAAGGAATCTAGGAACCGGCACGTGCGAGTCACCATACTACTTTTCAATACCCATGGGCATTTTATTAATACTTTAAACTCCCACAGGCCACGAAACACTCTTTCCAAAGTGCCTAGGCACTTTACAAACGGTGCTGCAGAGCTACGCTCGCATAAAAGACAGAGCACTCGTTTGATCGACCTCCGAAGGATGAAAGGCGCAGCTGTTTACAGCCACAGTGGTATCTCTAGAAGTGATTTCTAGGGGCTTGGGGACAAGGGAAGGAGATGCAACTGGCCACAAATATAATTGGTGGAGTCACCTATGATGGGCAATCGTGAAGGGTGTTTGTGCACATGTGTGTGTGTACACACATCTGTACTCACGCACATACAAAGTTATAGTAATCGCACTCACAAAACACTGTCAGTTACAGACTCGTGCTGTCATGAAAACTTAATCATTGCCTGAATCTCCTAGATTAATGAGTAGGTACAATGTCCATTTATTATACACGTTAAAGAATTATTGGTTTAGGAAATGCTTGTTGGGTACTTTGCGCAATTGGTTGGGACAATGCTTGTTGAATCAAGAGTACTGTTGCCCGTTATGCTGCTCCGTTATGCAAATCCGTGAGAGCACGTTGGACAGGTGCGCTGAACTGTCATTTTTCTACACGTGCACAAAAGACTATAAAAGTCTTGCCGGCTGAAGACTGAACGCTTCGCTTCTTGGGCAGACAAAGCGTCACTTCAAGAGCTCAGCCTTTCCTCGCTTCCAGCCCCGCCCGCCGGCTTCGTCTTTCACACTGCTCATCTGAGATTCAGCAAGCCAGCGCCACTCACCTGATTCCTTTCATCGGATCCAGCAACCTCCGGCGGCCTTCCATCGGAGTCGTTCTTTCCTTGGTTTCCCGGCTCCTTTTCCAGCTCCGGATTCCGGTCTCCACGACTCGGCAGACTTCCGTTTCCGCCGGACTGGTTGGTCTTGAACTTCCTTGGTCCCCCGCTTTTAAGGTTCCTACTAGCAACAAACAAGTAAGACTATTTTGAGCGCTGTTGCGCTGGGAACATCGGGGTAAGAAACAAACCTTGGTAAAACCAATAGCGAACTGATGTAAAGACTTAAACTGACTTGATCAAAAAACAATCGTGCAATTGGTTTCTTGTGTATCTAAAACAAAAACTATTTAGTGTTTACACCTAGTAATGTTTGAGTGTTCAATGATACCTGAGTGATTAGCAGTGAATTTAACTGCGTTTCCAGATGAACAGGCAATCTGTAAAGTCTCATAACTCAGTGTATACTTGTGGGTTATTTGGGGGTTCTGTGTTCTCTCTTGTTTCTAGTCTACAGAACCAGTCACCAACTTCTACATATTTGTGTAAGGTAAGAGTTATTGCATGCTGAAAGTTTGATTGTGTGCAAACTAACCAGTTGGGGACAAGTTGGGAGTTAAAGGCCGAATCTGAAAAAAGCAAATCATTCACTGAATTTCTTATTTGTTCAAGGTGATATAGCAAACGCAATTAAAAGAAATGATCTAGAACTTGCACCTCGAAGTTGAGATTGGGCTTACTTCTTTGTTGGTATGTATGTCCTGAAGTGTAAAGGATATACTCTCAGAGGGTAAGAGTATAGTTGATGATAACTGTCACTTTTCTGTATATCATTCATTCAACAGTATCAGTGATTACTAAACTGTTCCGAGAAGCCCGGTACACTTCAGGAGAGACGAACAGATATCTCAAGAAGAGATCCTGTGTTGTGTTTCTCTCTCACTTTCCCATCCCCATCCACCTCCCCTTTCCGTCCCCTCTTCCCTGTCCCTTTAGGGGCCAACTGGTTGTGTCGAGTGTCTAATTCCTTGCTACACTAGTTGGTTCTTGGAGGTATTGGGATTGGTCATCTTCGAGACGGAAACATCTGGACTCTTGCAGTGGCACTCCTGACAGAAAGCGAAGCCAAAACAACCGTCCAAGTTTCCACTTGTAGTTGACTAATCCCATGGAGTCGGTCGACATGGATGCCACTCAGTTAGTTGAATTAGTGCGCAAAATGAATGATGAAATTCAAGATTTGCGCCTGGAAAATCAGTCTCTTAGACAGGAGCTGGATCACACCAGTGAGGAACTAGAAAGCACTAGAGAGGGTTTTACAGCTTGGAGGGACAAAGGGGAAATAAGAAGACCCATTTTATCTCCACCTAAATTTGGGGTCCCTTTTCAAACTCAGAATCAAACATCAAGTTTAGGTCAAGGTCAGCCAGCCCAGATTACCGTTGTATCTCCGCAACCAGTTCCCTTAGCTAATCCTGAACGTTTTATTGGGGATAGTGCACACTACAAATCTTTTATGAGTCAATGCCAGTTGCATTTTTTGTGTAAACCCCAAATTTTCACTTCTGACACTACTAAGGTAGCCTTCATCATCTCTTATTTAGGAGGTGTGGCGGCTAACTGGGCCATGCCCTTGGTAGACAAAAATGACCCTTTGTTACATAATTTGACTCACTTTAGGAATGCAATGTCTAGTCTATTTGCTAAACATGTTTTCTTACAAGCTTCTGACAATGAGTTGTTAAATTTGCGTCAAGGGTCCCGAGATCTGATCTCTTACGTAACTACCTTTAATCGCTTGTTAGCCGAGACACAATGGCCTGAAGATAAAAGAATATCTTTATTCTTTCGAGGACTTAGAGATGAGTTAAAAGACTCCCTAGCTCATATAGTGAATCTACCAGATGACTTTACTGAATTCCAAGACCTCGTGGTCAAGTTGGATCATAGGTTAGGTGAAAGAAGGTCAGAAAGACCTAAGACAGATTTCAGGGCCCTACACTTCAAGGTAGAAAAGAAAAACAATGAAGACAAGAATGCTCAGGTAGAACCAATGCAGATTGGAGGCATCAAGGGACCCTTATCTCAGGAAGAAAAGGATAGAAGGAGAAAAGCTAATCTGTGTCTATATTGTGGTAAGGCGGGTCATTTCGCCAAGGAGTGTCCTTCCAGACCAGCTACAAAGAAAGTTATGGCCACTATTCAAGATACACCACTGGAGTCGGAAAACTAGGTTTCTCGAGGGAAGGAGAGATCGTTCCTTCGGGAGAAATTAATGTCAAGATTTCACAGTACTTAACCAATGTTATTAACCACATACCACGACACTTAACCATTAGGGTAGTCTTAATTCTGACCAACCAACAGAAGCATAGCATTCCAGTACTTATTGACTCTGGGGCTACAGGGAACTTTTTTGATTTAGAATTCGCTAGAAAACTAAACCTTACGGAAGTCCCTAAGAAGGAACCAGAACCAGTACGGGCGGTTGATGGATCAGCACTTTCTTCTGGTCTCATTAGATTCCATACCCAGCCTTTACTTCTTCTATCTGAAAATGGACATGCCGAACTAACCGTGTTTGACCTTATCGACACACCGGCCTTTGGGGTCATACTGGGTATTCCTTGGTTAGAACTTCACAACCCAAAGATCGACTGGAAGAAACGCACTGTGACTCTAGATTCACCATTCTGTAAAACACATTGCTACCAGGAACATAGAGATCCTAAACAACCCCTCCATTGTGCAGTCTCTCAATCGGTCCCGATGGCCTTACCACCTGAATTTCAGGATTTTTCAGATGTTTTCGACCCTGTAAAAGCTACCACGTTACCTCCTCACAGGGTTTATGATTGCAGGATTGATTTAATTCCAGGTGCAGTCCTACACTGCAGTCGCATTTATGCTTTAACCGAGCCAGAAAATCAATACCTACGAACATACCTTGACAAACTTTTGGAGTTAGGTTTTATTCGCCATTCCACCTCACCAGTCTCCTCTCCATTATTTTTTGTAGCAAAAAAGACAGGAGACTTGAGGGCCTGCATCGACCATTGTGCTGTAAATAAGGCCACAATTAAAAATAGATATCCATAGCCCCCAATACCTGTACTCTTGAACCAAGTTAAGGATCAACCATCTACACCAAATTAGATCTCCGCGGGGCATACCACCTGATACGTGTAAAGGAAGGTGACGAATGGAAGACCGCCTTCCGCACAAAATTTGGTCTATTTGAATATACAGTGATGCCTTTTGGCCTTTGCAACGCCCCAGCAGCATTCCAATATTTCATTAACAAAGTTTTGCATGATCTGTTGGATATCTGCGTCATTGTATATATTGATGACATCCTAATCTTTTCCAAAACACCTGAGGATCATGTGATACATGTCAGGTCAGTACTCCAAAAACTACGAGATAACTCATTTGCCAAATTGGAGAAGTGTGTCTTTTAACACACCTAAAGTTGAATTCTTAGGTTACTGGTTGTCCCCCGAAGGAATCGTTATGGATCCTAAAAAGGTAAAGGCAATTTTGGACTGGCCAATTCCCACCTCTATAAAAGAAGTACAAAGAATCCCAGGGTTCGCCAACTTTTATAGGAGATTTATCTCTAGATTCTCAGAAATTGTTGTTCCAATCACCAGTCTGTTACAGAAAGGGAAGAAATTTCAGTGGAATTCCGAAGCAGAAGATGCCTTTGGCCTTCTGAAAAAGGCTTTCACCTCTGCTCCAATTTTGAAGCATGCAGACCCCGATAGACCGTTTTTTGTAGAAGCTGATGCCTCACAAACTGCAATTGGGGGGGGTTCTTCTGCAAAAAGATGTAAACTCCGGTAACTTCCACCCAATAGCCTTTTACTCCAGGAAGTTATTACCAGCCGAACAGAATTACACGATTGCAGAACGTGAGCTTTTGGCTATCAAGGCAGTCTTCCAAGAGTGGAGACATCACCTCTTGGGAGCCAAACATACAATAACAGTCTTCTCAGATCACAAAAATTTACAGTTTTACTCCACAATGAAAGCCTTTACACCTCGACAGATGAGATGGTTACAATTCTTTAGTGAATTTGATTTCTTAATCACCTATCGACCAGGAGCCAAACAGTTACTATCAGATACCCTTTCACGCCTAGTCTGTGACAAACACAAGGAATTGGATAAGGAGGAACTGAGTATCATTCCTGAAGAAAAAATCTGCGTAGAAATTTCTCAGGGTGATTTTTTATCTGAACTCAAGGAACAGATAAAGGATTTAGATCAAAAGAAATGGCTGGATTAAAAACAGGCAACAGTTTCAGAAGGGCTATTTTTTCTAAAAGACAGACTGTTTATTCCTACTCAAGGTTTGAGAGAACAAGTAATAAAATGGAGTCATGACTCAGCCATCACAGCCCACCCAGGTATTAACAAAACAGTTGAATTGTGTGAAAGACATTTTTGGTGGAAAAATATGAAAGCAGACATCCAACAATACATCCTAGCTTGTCCGGTATGTGCCCGACAAAAGAGTTCACATTCCTTACCTAAGGGTTTACTGCAACCTCTGGAAGTTCCCCCAACACCCTGGCACACTATCAGCTTAGATTTCATTACTGATCTACCCAAATCATCAGGTATGACCACAATTCTAGTAGTGGTAGATTTATTGTCAAAGATGGGACACCTAATTCCTTTACCAAAAATCCCTTCAGCAGTTGAATTCAGTAATGTGTTTCTGACAAACATAGTTAAGTTACATGGTTTACCGCAAAAGATCATATCTGACAGAGGTCCACAATTTCTATCAAAATTTTGGAAACAGTTGAGTGGTCAGTTGGGTATAGATTTGGCACTTTCATCGGCCTTTCACCCACAAACTGACGGTCAGACTGAAAAAGTTAATCAGTACCTGGAACAAAGTTTGCGTTGTCTAACCACTACACTATCTACAGAATGGACAGAAGCCTTACCATTGGCAGAATTCACATATAACAACACAGTACACTCAGCTCTAGGTTGCTCCCCGTTTTATTTCCTCACTGGTTTACATCCCAGAACACTACCAGTAATTTTCCCAGAAAACAAATCTGATATGCCAGCTGTATCTGAAAGGTTAGCTAGTTTACGGAAATTCCAAGAACACGTCAAACAGACACTAATAACACAGAAAGCCAGAATGAAATGGTACGCGGATCAACATAGGAAACCAGCACCAGATTATAAACCTGGGGATCAGGTATGGTTGTCAACTAGGAATATACAATTAGAGGGACCTAGAAAATTAAAGCCTCGTTTCATGGTCCCGTTTTCTATTGAAAAAATAATAAACCCAGTATCTGTAAAATTAAGTCTACCTCAAGAGTATAAAATACATCCAGTATTTCATGTATCCTTACTCAAACCTGTACACCCGGGCACTCGTCCTGATACACCACCTCCTCCAATCCTTGTAGGTGATCATGTGGAATACGAAGTCAAGAAAATCATGGATTCTAAAAGAATCAGAGGACGTTTGTATTACTTGATTGATTGGAAGGGGTATGATAGCTCAGAAAGATCTTGGGAACCAGAAGCTAGAGTTCATGCTCCTCGTTTGATTTGTTCGTTTCACGCAATGAATCCAGACAAACCACGACCTCTGAGAAGGCCTTTGGGGGGGGGGGAACTGTCATGAAAACTTAATCATTGCCTGAATCTCCTAGATTAATGAGTAGGTACAATGTCCATTTATTATACACGTTAAAGAAATATTGGTTTAGGAAATGCTTGTTGGGTAGTTTGCGCAATTGGTTGGGACAATGCTTGTTGAATCAAGAGTACTGTTGCCCGTTATGCTGCTCCGTTATGCAAATCCGTGAGAGCACGTTGGACAGGTGCGCTGAACTGTCATTTTTCTACACGTGCACAAAAGACTATAAAAGTCTTGCCGGCTGAAGACTGAACGCTTCGCTTCTTGGGCAGACAAAGCGTCACTTCAAGAGCTCAGCCTTTCCTCGCTTCCAGCCCCGCCCGCCTGCTTCGTCTCTCACACTGCTCATCTGAGATTCAGCAAGCCAGCGCCACTCACCTGATTCCTTTCATCGGATCCAGCAACCTCCGGCGGCCTTCCATCGGAGTCGTTCTTTCCTTGGTTTCCCGGCTCCTTTTCCAGCTCCGGATTCCGGTCTCCACGACTCGGCAGACTTCCGTTTCCGCCGGACTGGTTGGTCTTGAACTTCCTTGGTCCCCCGCTTTTAAGGTTCCTACTAGCAACAAACAAGTAAGACTATTTTGAGCGCTGTTGCGCTGGGAACATCGGGGTAAGAAACAAACCTTGGTAAAACCAATAGCGAACTGATGTAAAGACTTAAACTGACTTGATCAAAAAACAATCGTGCAATTGGTTTCTTGTGTATCTAAAACAAAAACTATTTAGTGTTTACGCCTAGTAATGTTTGAGTGTTCAATGGTACCTGAGTGATTAGCAGTGAATTTAACTGCGTTTCCAGATGAACAGGCAATCTGTAAAGTCTCATAACTCATTGTATACTTGTGGGTTATTTGGGGGTTCTGTGTTCTCTCTTGTTTCTAGTCTACAGAACCAGTCACCAACTTCTACATATTTGTGTAAGGTAAGAGTTATTGCATGCTGAAAGTTTGATTGTGTGCAAACTTAACCAGTTGGGGACAAGTTGGGAGTTAAAGGCCGAATCTGAAAAAAGCAAATCATTCACTGAATTTCTTATTTGTTCAAGGTGATATAGCAAACGCAATTATAAGAAATGATCTAGAACTTGCACCTCGAAGTTGAGATTGGGCTTACTTCTTTGTTGGTATGTATGTCCTTAAGTGTAAAGGATATACTCTCAGAGGGTAAGAGTATAGTTGATGATAACTGTCACTTTTCTGTATATCATTCATTCAACAGTATCAGTGATTACTAAACTGTTCCGAGAAGCCCGGTACACTTCAGGAGAGACGAACAGATATCTCAAGAAGAGATCCTGTGTTGTGTTTCTCTCTCACTTTCCCATCCCCATCCACCTCCCCTTTCCGTCCCCTCTTCCCTGTCCCTTTAGGGGCCAACTGGTTGTGTCATGTGTCTAATTCCTTGCTACACTAGTTGGTTCTTGGAGGTATTGGGATTGGTCATCTTCGAGACGGAAACATCTGGACTCTTGCAGTGGCACTCCTGACACGTGCATTTCCTCAGTCACTGATTTACAGTGAGAGGTACTTGGACAACATGGGAAAGAACAGATTTAAATTGTTTTTCACCATTACTTGATGCTAAAACACTGAGTGCCTGCTGAAGTGCAGAGCCTTTCAAAGCAACATTTGCATTCCGCAGCTTGTGCTCCATGCAGGTATCAGTGAAAGTTTATATGACTGTTGCCTACTCAGGCTGACGAAACGGCCCTGGAAGCAACAGGAGCACACACTGAGAGTGAGCCAAGACCAGCAGACAAAGAGATGTTCAAATCTACACTGAGCTGCGACCAGCAGCAAATCCGGAAGACCAAGCGCACAGCCCCCCACCAAGGCCGCAACAACAGGAGCAAGAGCAAAAACAAGCTTTTGCAATGCAATAGGTCTCGCAGTTACCCGAGTTTAAGCTAATGACATTGTAAATGACAATGCCTTTTATATATGTTTTTAAAACAAAAACAAAAATAAAAGGCATTGTTATTTGCAATATCAATAGCTCAAACTCACATAAATGCGAGACCTATTGCATTGCAAATGCTTGTTTGTGTAAGCAGATGCTTCTGATATGGCAGCAGGAGCTATTTTATCACACAGGCACCCTAATACAGGGCAGCTTCATTCCATTGGCTGTTTTTCAAAGAAATTCTCTTCGGCTGAGTTGCATTACACAGTTAATGAGAAGGAATTACATGCCTTAAATATGGCATTTGAAGAATGGAGACATTATCTCATAAGTATTGTGGAACCAGTTACTACGGGTGGATGAAGAATTCAGCTTGGCCGGTGGTGTTCTCCGAATGTTTCCCACTTTGCACTCCTCATGGAGTGCGGAGTTCCAAAAAACCCCTCAGGTTTTTCTCTTGAGCGGCTCGCCATCAGTAAGTTGGTTCAGCGCTTGTGAGAAAAAATCATGTGCTAGACCTCCTCCCAGCGAGATTTCTCATCGCGGGCAGTCATGGCAGGTCACTTGTGTTCAGAAATCTGCCATTCACGTTGAGAAAGCTAAGGCTCGAGTAGAATGTCTATTCGAGCGAAAGAAAGCAGTAGCGTCCTCTGTCGCGATGTGCAGTGCCATTCGTGCTGATTTCAAAGACAAACTCCCAGTGCTAAAATTCAGTGCAAGCAGTGTGACATAACAGACTCTGCTGCTGGCGGAGCTCCACAGAGTGCAGCAGAGTTTTTCTGCCACTTTGCGGAGTTCCGCAGAGTGAAACCCCACGAACTACGCCCAATCTTACCAGTTACCATATACACGGATCATAAAAATCGAATTTTTTTAAAATCAGCCAAAGAAATGTCACCTAGACTGATGTGCTGGTCACTTTTCTTTTCAGAATATGATTTTGTTTTAAGCGGATATTTTATCAAGATTATGTGAAGAAGAAAGAATAATACAGGAGTGGTCAATCATTCTTCTCAACAAAATGAAATGAGTGCTACCCTTGATAATGATGACTGTTATACACAGACACGAAAGGTAATGTCAGTAGAAGAACAATAAGAGTGGGTTTGTAAAGTCAGTGACAGACAATTAAGAAATAGGTTGCCATTTTTTTAAAAATACTTTATATGTTCCTTCAACTCAATTATGAACTAAAGTGGTAGAAGGAGCACATGATTCTCACCTTACTGGGCATTATGGTGTATGAAAAACCTTAGAACTGATTCAGCGTTCCGATTGGTGGGACAATATGTCCACAGATGCCAAAGTACATTGATACCTGTGCAATCTGTGCTCAAGCCAAATCAGAGAAGTCAAGAACAAAAGGGCTTTTACAGAGGGGCGGAGCTGCACCATGAGCAAAGATGGCAGCTTTTAACCATGTTGGGACCCTTATAGAATAAAGGTCTCTATTGAGGACTCCCTTACCTGTTTTACATTCACATCCCACATCTACACTTACCTAGACCCTTCACACCCACAGCACCTATACGGCGAGGAACAAAAGATCTCCGATAAAGAGCTCCTTTATGGGTCTCCGTCGAGCATTGCAGCGCCAGCCCGATGAGGAGCAGGCCCTATGATTAAGCATGACACCTAGCTTGCTGGGTGTGTGAGGGCCCTAGTTCCGGCACAAGGTATTTCCCACCTCCTCACTATCTAGAGTATATACCAGGTGGCTAATATCCCACTAAGGAACTCCGTACCCTTCTGTCTCCTGGCCTCTCCTGGTGTCCGGTGATGGTGCTACTGAGGTGTTGGGCCCGTCATACTGCTGCCAGATTGTTCTGGACTCCCATCTGCCTGGGGCCACTGATGTCTTTTGCCCCTGCTCATCCATGGGGTCCTTTTTGCTGCTATGCCTAACTGCCAGGATGTCACTCACTGTAACGACCCAGCCTGAGTGACACTTTCGTATGCTGGTTCTGCCGGTGTACTTCCTGATGGCAAGCCACTCCTCAGGGGTCTCTCTACCTGAATGAATCAATGAATGAACAGCGTTTTATAATGCGCTACTTAGCCCAATGGGCGTCAAGGCGCCTAATCCAAATAACCTGTCTTATGCCCGGTGAAAGCTTACTAGTAGGCCTCTTTAAAATACCAAGTTTTTAAAGCCTTTTTAAAGAGGGACAGCGATGGTTGCGCCTTAATCTCCACAGGCAGGGAATTCCACAATCGAGGAGCCACAGTAACAAAAGCCCTTCCTCCCCATCTGACCTTCCTAATACGAGGAACGCACAGAAGATTCATGTTGGAGAAGCGAAGGTTCCTGCAGGGAGTGTAATACGTTAGCAAGGAGCCTAAGGCATCCGAGGGGCCCGCAAATAAGGCTCCGAAAACCAGACACAGGATTTTAAACGAAATTCTAAACTGGATCGGGAGCCAATGAAGGTCCTTCCTGGCTAGGGTGGCAGAGGAAAAGATGGGAATGTCCAGAACAAATCTGGCTGCCGCGTTCTGAACACTCTGCAGGCGTTGGATCAGGGCCTTATTGATATTTGCATACAAAGCGTTGCAATAATCTAGCCGGGAAGAGACCAGCGCGACCACGGTCTGTTTTCGAGCCTGGGGGGACAGATAGTGAGCGATTCTCCTAAGAATCCTAATAACTCCCCAGCATGTGGCCACAGTTCTATCTACCTGAAGGTTCATAGACAATGAGGTGTCTATAAGAACACCCAGGTTCCTGGCTGAGTGCGATGGAGTAGGACAGGCTCCCAATGAAGGGGGCCACCACTAGTTAGACCACACATCCCGGTCCTTGCCGAAAATCAGCACCTCGGTTTTATCACCGTTTAGCTTTAATGAATTTTGAATCATCCATTCAGAAACTGCTTGCATGCAGTTCCTAAAGCTGAATGCAATGGTGTCAACCGAATGAGCCAAGGACACCATGATCTGAGTATCATCTGCATATGATACCACCTCCATCCCCTGCGATTTTACTAACCTAGCAAGTGGGTCCACATAGATGTTAAACAGGGTCGGGCTTAACGCCGACCCTTGCGGCACCCCACATTGCACTGGTTTGGCAGGGGAGAGGAACTCTCCAAGCTTGACCCTCTGCTCTCTTGGAGCTAGAAACGAGGACAGAAGGCCAAGCGCTGGGCCCTGTACCCCTATCTCCCTCAGACGAGCTGTTAAAGTCGAGGGAGACAGGGTATCAAATGCAGCCGTCAGATCAAGTAGGACTAACAATGTGGTCTATCCTTGGTCCACCTTCGCTCGAATGTTATTCATCACCACCGTAAGTGCTGACTCAGTACTGTGGAGTTTCCTGAACCCATGTTGGGACTGGTCCAGGAACCCAGAGGAGTCAAGAAAGGTGGAAAGATGAGAATTAAGGTGGGATTCCAACATTTTAGCTGGTGCTGGCAGCAAGGAAATGGGTCTAAAATGTTTGAGTGTATTCGGGTCCAGGGTGGGCTTTTTAAGTAAGGGCTTAACTATCGCCTTTTTCCAGGCTCCCGGGAAAGTTCCCTGAAGTATTGCGCCAATCATCACCTCCAATAATGGAGGTAGCAAGGTGTCCCTACATTCCTTCAAAACTTTCAACGGACAGGGGTCCAGTGGAGAGCCAGATTTAATTTTATTCAGTAGGGAATCCAGATCTTCAATATTAAGAGGTGGAAAGACTGTAAGAGTCTTGGATGGATCTCTAGTCCAAGAATCTAGGCTAGTGTGGACAGGGCTGGGGCTAACCGCTAACGTCCTTCTTTGTACTTGTAGCGTCAGATGAATATGTGCAATTTTAGTATGAAAGAAGTCTGAGATCCTGTCGCAGAGCTCCTGCGAGCCCACGACCGGGTCAGGCTCTTGCAGGGAGCACAGGGAGTCGACGATCTTGAAAAGCTCCCTTGATGAAGTGAGGGACGTCGTCCGCTTAGTAAAATATTCCTGCTTTTCCTTAATAATCCTAGCCTTATACCCTGCCAGCATCCGCTTAAAGGAATCTCTGTCAGAGGGCTCCCAGGTTTTACGCCATTTTCTCTCCTGCCTCCTACAGCTCTGTCTCAGGAGCCTCAAGGGCTCTGTGAACCAGGGGGCAGTGGGTTTGGCCCTTGCTTAGTAGCGAAGAGAAGCTGGGGCTATCACATCCACTGCTCTAAAGATGGAATTGTGAAGTTCCTGTGCAGCAGCACTGGCATCCCTAGAAGCCAGGAGGCCAACAGACCCTATTAGGGGGGGAAGGGCATTATTTGAGATGTTCCCATAGCATCTCTTAAGAGTTTTCTTGACGTGGACCAACGTGGACCGTGGTTCAGAGGGGGATGTCAGTTCTAGGGGTACAGCCAAATGATCTGACCAAGCCAAAGGTACTGGGGGACCCGTGGAGACCCTCGGGTCATTGGAAAACACCCCATCCAAGATATGGCCAGCCAGATGAGTAGGGCTGTTCACCAACTGAAGCAGACCACATGTGGAGAGTGGGTCCATCAGGGACAGAGTATCTTTCGAGGTCATGACATCTAGATGGAAATTAAGATCCCCCAGAATGGTAAAATGAGATTTACCAAAATAGGGTTCCAGGATTCTAAAGAGATCATGGCTAAAATCAGATCTGGGGCCAGGAGGTCTGTAAATGAGAAGACCCGTGAAGGAAATAGAATGGGAGGAAGAAATAACAAAATGTAGAGCCTGAAAGGAGTCGGAGAGCTCGGAGAGAACTTGAATGCGGCAGACAGCAGAGGTTTTATAGAGAATGGCTAAGCCTCCCCCTCTGCGTCTCAATCTGTCCGATCTCTGTAACGCATAACCTTCCGGGATTGCATTTAAAAGATCTGGACCCGATGACTCCATAGCCAGGTTTCCGTCACAAAAACCCAGGAAGGGTCCCTAGCCACAACAAAATCGTGACGACTAGACCGTCACCGCGTCAGAATGGCGCCGCCGGACGTGCCTCTACCCCCCCCCCCAATATGGCCGCCAAGGTGCTACAATGCCGGGAATACCGGGGAAAAGGACCCGCCAAACAGCGGTGCATTCACCGATTATAGTGCAAGTGAGTGGGCAGCTTTTTAACAACAAAAAGAAGTCAGATAGTCCTTAAAATAGGTTTAAACAGTTAAGCCTAAAAACAAGCGAATTAGAGTACCTATCCCCTGGACTTGCCTTGCCTCTACTCCTGTTCTGCAGGGGTTGCCTTCTGGAATTTGATTGTGCTTTTGCAATTGGTGGTGAATTGTGTGCTGTCTAAGCAAGGCTCCTGGCAGACATTGAAGTGATTGTCTCCCTTCCAGCCTTCTAGGGACACCAATGTCTTTGGGCAAAGCGACATGTCAACTGACCTATGCAGAGGGTACCAGGGCCACCAAACCTCCTCTGGCCCCATCCAACATTACCCTGGGGTCCACCGAGAGCACCCTGAAGGCCATATAGACCTCCATTGCTATAGTTGAAGCCGCCACTACAGCAAATACAGCAAATGAATACAGAACTCAAGCTTTTGAAAGGCGATTTTGTTCAATTGCGGCACCGCATGGATACTACAGAACACAAGGTGGATGATCTTGAGCTACAGGTGACTTAGATCATGACTTGGAGCACTGAACTCTGGAACACCAAGAAAAAGTTAACAGACTGTGAAGGTCACAACTGCCGGGAAAATGTCCCCATCTTTGTGGTCCCTGAATTGGCTGAGTCTCAAGATGTCCCCCAATTCCTCCAGTCTTCCCTCCCGCAGCTGAAGGGTTTGTTCTTCACCTTTCCACTGGAGTTCAAACAGGTCCATAGCACTGCCTCCCATTCCATCTCTTCTCACTAGGGGCCATGCCCTATCATAGTCTGTTTTTCTCCACCCTCAACAGGTGCGAATGGTCCTCTCGGAAGCATGCAAACATGGCCTGTATTCCGATAACGGTAACTGGATTACTTTCCCAGGGGATTATTCTTATGAGACCTACGTCTTATGGATAAAGTTTTTGGCCCTGCAGCCAGCACTCTGAAAACTGGACTTACGATTTAGACTGCTGGAACCAGCTGTCATGCTTGTCACGGTCAATGCACAATTACAGAGTTGTGAGACCACGCAGACCTGGAGCTCTGACTAGAGAATATGGTAGCCCACAGCACTCCTCGAAGGATACCTCCTCACTTCCCCCTCTTATTGGCGGCACCACAGAAAGAGGCAACTATCGGTACCAGAAACTTGGACAGAGTTCCCAGCTCAGATCATTATCACCACAACAGGGATAAATCCAGGTCCCCCCCTTCGTTCGGCCATTCACTGTTGTATACCCTATTTAACCCCCTTGCCCGAATGGTTTTTCTCCTTGACTCTTCATGGAGTGGTGGCCACTTGTGGTCATCTATCACCCCCACCAAAAGTAAGATTGAATTTTTCTTGTTCCTTGTCCTTTTCCTTCCCCTGTTTGTTTCAACATGCCTATTCATTGTGAGTTAAATCTCTTTATATGGTTTTTAACAATGAACGGCATGACCGACTTCATCAAACTCATGAAGACTCTTGCCTTTTTAGGTTCCAAATACCCAGATATTGTCCTCATCCAGGAAATGCATTTTATAGCAGAGAAATTGGTGAAACTCAAATGTAACTGGGTGGGCACGGTTTTCTTTTTCATGGGCTTACCTTTTAGGGGGTATGACAGGTCCCCCTCTCCCCCAGGAAAAACATATTGTTGGCTCCATATATGCCCCTGTAAGGGCCAAGCTGCCCTTGGCTCTCCCACCTCCACAGAACACTTGTGAAATTTGGCTATCATAAACTCATCATGGTGATGATTGGAATTTGATACTGGATCCTCTTCTAGATAAAATGGGGAGGCCTGAAATGTGACAGGACTATGACCGGGATGGGCTTGATGACCTCATGGATGCCACTCCTTACATGATGCAGGTTTATTCGTTATCCCACGGACAGGGACTATACCTACCGTTCCCCAACTCATGGTTGAGAATCACAGCTAGACTTCTTCTTGGTGTCCGCTACATTCCTGTCACTGACCTGCATGGGCCACATTGATGTCAGATCGGTTTCAGCTCCCGTTGTCCTCACTCTGGACCTTCCATTGAAAGGGGTCTCTATCCCACACCCGGTGTCTGAATACTCTGCGACTCAATTCTCCGGAGGAGAAATCACACCTCCAGGCTTTGCTCCGGGACTACCTTTAGCTTAATGAACCAACAGCGGAGCCCACCCAACTCCTTTGGGCTGTCACCTCTGAAGCATACCTCTGAAGCATATTGATGAGGAAGGCCGGCATTGCATGCTCTGAACCTTTTACTGAGAGGGTTGCATTGGAAAAGGATGTAAAAATCCTTTTGGAGTCATATTGAGCTTGCCCCAGCCCCTTGGGTCTGTGAACTCAGATGGCAAAAAAGTTTTAACTCATTAGATATACATGCTAGGAGTGGAGAAGGCATTGTCCCACATATGGCAGACCATATACGAGCATGGTGAGAAGTCAAGGTGACTCCTGGTAATGCAACAGAGACAACATGAAGTGCAGTTGGCGATTCCAGGGCTTTGGGTGAACATCAGGGCTGTCCTCTCTGTACCCCTGGACATTAGGCAGGAATTCTCTACCTTTTACACAGCACTTTAGATAATGGACTGCCTGGTTGATACCACGTGGCAACAGGCTTTCATGTCACCTCTCTGATTCAGCACCCTCCCCAAGAGTGATAAGGAGGCCCTGGACTTGCTCAAATTGAAAGAGGAGGTTCCTGGAGAAGGCAAGTCCCTCAACAGAGCCAAAGCTCCCGAGTAGGATGGCTTTACTCTGGAAATCTGTAGGGCAATGAATGATCTGACCATCCCCCTTGTTACTGCCATGTTTTGAGAAGCTGCATCTATGTTCTCCCGGTCCTGAATTCAATTAGGCACACATCTCCCTTATTCCAAAACCGGGAAAAGACTACCTCCACTGTGCTAACTATCCCCCTATTTTGTTGCTGAACTGCAATGAGAAAATACTGGCCACCAGATTGAGATCAGTTCACTGATACATGGTGGGTTGTGTCCCCTACTGCTCATCCTGCAACCAGCTGCGTTCAACGGCACATGTCATCTGCTCTACCAAGTCGGCTGAGGATGAACGTTTGCTGCTTTCCCTTGAAGAGGAGAAGGCCTTTAGCCGGGTCGAATGGTCCTATCATGTTAGCACCATGGCTAAATTTGGAAATTGGCCCCAAGTTCATCCAAAAGATTTGCTGCCTTTACTAATCCCCTGTGGCTTTGATCATCTGTAACAGCATGCTTTCCAGCCCAGTCGCCATCACCAATGGCACCAAGCAGGGCTGCCCCCTGTCACACCTTCTCTTTCCCTTGGCACTGCAGCAGATGGCGGCTATTGGACCTGCAGCGCACATTTCGGGGATCTACACACGAGTGGGGTAACTTAAACTTCTGCTGTAAGTGTCGATTCCAGTCTCATGGTTCTTGTAGATCCTTTGCCTACTTCTCTGGCTTTAAGATCTATTGGGCCAAGAAAGAGACAGTTCCTTTGAATCCCCCGGCACCATGGAACGTTCTATAATCAATTGCCGGCGACCTGGCTCCCGAACGTATTCCGCTACCTGGGCATCTCTCTATACAGGAACATTCGCACTATGGTGCAGGATAATCTTCATCCGCTCCTGAACTCGACAAAACAGGACTTTGCCAAATGGTCAGCCCTCCACCTATCCCTATGGGGCAAAGTATAGACAGCCAAAATGGTGACAGCCCAGAGGTTTAGTTATTTGTTTGGCATGCTACCACTCCATGTACCAGCTGGATGTCTGCAAATTGACTCTTTGGTATGTAAATATGTCTGGGGCTCTCTGCACCTGAGACTAGCTCCTGCCAAACGCTATGCCACCACTTCTTTAGGGGGGGCTCGGACTCCCCCATTTTAGGTTCTACTACTGGGCCTGTTGTGTGCTTCAGATGGTGTATCACCTTCTTCTGCACAGCGAACTTCATTTGTGGGTCAGGATTGAGAAGAGCTTTTACAATGCCACCCCTGGCCTCATGGTCCTTTATGTGGGCCCACTGGTGTCACAGGATCTGCGTAACCCCATGTTCGAAATGAATGCTTTCTGGAAATCGACTTACTGTCTCCTGAAGGAAGACAGCTTCTTGCACCTGAAAGCACCTCTGCAGCACAATGGATCATCATTAAAAACGCACTTGTTGTTATTGTGACCCAAGTTGTTCGAAGCAGTAATCTTGGAGATTCATCACTTCCTGACCCTCAGGTCTTATGAGAGCCTTTTTGCAGATTCCCATATTTCACACACCCACCTTTGGCGCTACCTCCAGTTTCATCCTTGTCTTCAATCTCAACTGCGAGAGGGGTCCTGCCCCCCTCTCCTCACTTATCTGGTGCAGTGGGATTCGGAAAAAGTACAATTCTCCGGACTTTACAGGCTGTTGGTGTCGAAATTATTCCCTACATCACTGGAACGCCTGCTCAGATTCGTTATCAGGCCTGTTTTCACCTTGGCTATTCTCTGGAGCATAGGTCAATCCTCCTGGCCTTCCACAGTAGGGGGCTCCGGGAGGCCAGAAAGAAGTGTTTTTACTTCCAAATCTTGCAAGACTGGTGCTGGTGACCAGCTAGGCTGCAAAGGGCATGACTGACATCTACATCAAACTGCTGGCTCTGCCAGGCACCAAACTGCGACATTCTCCACATTCTTTGGTCCTTCCAGATGCTCACACCCTTTTGGGCTGGGATTGATCGCCTCCATCATGACATGCTTGACCACACCACTCTACTCCACTCCACTCCAGGCCCCCCTGGCGATACCTCATGACACACAAGGTCTCTCTGCACTTACCTCTTGTGGAATTGTGGCCCCTGGGCCCACGCATGACTAAAATCATGGGCACAGACGCTGCTAGTATGGTACTACAACTGGCCCAAGGCACGTGCACCCGGCCCTTTGTATTAACAGGGTCACCTGACAGGTGACGCCTGTGGAGGGTGGGTGTACAGTGTGTTACATCACGGGCAGACCACTAGAATGTATCCAGCCGGATACTACATCCCTCCCAAATTTTAATGAAACAAAACAAACGAAGGTCCAACCAGTAAAAAAACACAACTAAACAAAAATCACCACCAGAGGAGTCTCTTCAGGCCGTCTGCTGGGCCCTCTGTCGATGTTGTGGGTGACCAGCCTTCAGCTGTAACCTTCGTGCTTCCTGTGCCTGACGTGAAGTGGCGGCCAACACATCTCTCCTACTCGGGCCCCTTTTTGCACGGGGACTTTGTCGAGGCCCTTGTCCCCTGGACTGCCAGGTGACTGCATGGGCTGTGCGGGATGTTGCGTAGGCCATGCTTAGGAATGCTGCGGAACTCTCGACAGGGTCACGGTCAAGTCTTGTGTAGTCCCCAAGGGCGGATCTCCCAATGGCCGGGTGTGCTCGACTTCGGCAGGCTCTGGGTGAACTGGGGTGTATAGACTGTTCCTGGGTGATTCGCCTCTCTGAGCTCCGGTTGTTCTGGGTGTGTGGATTCACTCAGGTGGTGTAATGCTCCTTGGTAGTGATACATCTGGACGGTGGTAACAAGATGGTAGTTTTCCTCAGTGGGCAGACAGGCGGCGATCTTCTGTCATGGTGACTTGAGGGAGTAAGAAGGACTTGAGGGACTTTGTGGCACTGCTCTGTGGTCTGCAGGCAGGTGCACTACGAGGTGTGATGCTATCGATACCAAGCAGCTGGTGACAGATGAGAGCACGGTCGAACTGTGAAGCGTGGAGCTGGGACGTAGACTGCACTGCTAGCGGCTTACAGTAGGTCCTCCCGCGGAGCTGTCTCCAGTGACGTCTCTGCACCACGGTGGCTGGCTTGTGTAGCTTCTTCAGTGCTGATGAAAGTCCTTGATCCTGTTGCTCTTCTCTGTTCCATCTTGCACGCCTGTGTTGGTTGTCTGCCCTGTGGCGTCATGCCACTGTTCTTTCCTCCTTTGCGTAATGGCATCGTGCCACGCTCTTCTCCCTCTTCCGACCAGGCTCTTCTTTGGATGTGGCACACTGCCACGTGTCTCATGTTGCTCCACATGGACATTTCACTGGTCGCGTCTCTCTTATGGCGGTCTTCCTTTTCTGTTGTGGCTCACTGCAGGCCTGTGCTGTTGGTAGGACTTGCTTGTACCTCTTGGGGACTCCCAGTGCCACCATCCCCTCCTCAGGGATTTCGCAGAGTCCCTCTTCTCTTCGCTTGAGGAGCTTCATGCTTGCTCAGCCTGTTTGCGAGCTTGGCAGGGGTAGTTGCAGAGTGTAGCAAAGTGTCTTGCGGCTTTCACCGGAGGGTGCTCTGTAGACTTGCGCTAGTTCCAGTTGGTAACTTTGTCTTGTAGGTGAGCCAAACAGCAGCCGTCTTGATGTGGCTGGGTGTTTTCATCTCTCTAGTGTCTTGTGACAGCGGCTCGGGGTTTGCATATTGCTTCGTGTTATTGTCACACGCAGCAACCCCTGCTCCTTGGTGGCTACCGACCTTCCACGGACCGGGTATTGCTGGTTCTTTTTCTCCCAGCACCTGCCCCTCCTGTCACTGAGGAACTCTAATGTGGGCCATCAGGGGGGAGTCTCTGTGAGTGGCTCGATGTTGCTCCCTGGCTACTGGGTGGCAGTGTGGTTCCGCCTTTGCTGCTGAGGTCGGCGTTGGGTATGTATCCAAGCCTGCGGCAGCTGACGTGTGCTCCGCTCATTGTGAACTGCCTTTTCTTTCATAGGAGCGAGGCGCTGAGCAGAGGGGGCTGCTTTCCCTTGTCTCGCTGTACTGCGCGACGCAGAGCAGGAGAGCCAGGTCGGTCGCTGCTTGGTGCGCTTCCTGATGCCAGGGATGGCCACAGCGGCTGATGCAGGGCTGTGTGATGCTGTCATGTGGCGCCACTTACGTGCAGGGAGAGACGGCAACCGATGTGACAAGTGACATCGGAGGATGCAGGTTCCTTTGACGACCCCCGTTGGGGTCACTAACTCCAACGTGGTAGGCACTAACGGTTTGTGAATTCCCCTGGAGGGGACCAGAAAAATTGTAATAATATAGCTAAATGTGGAGTTTCATTGGGAAAAAAAGAAAATGTGTTCTGCATAAAATGTGTCTGAGTTTTTTCTCTTCTAAAAATGGCATCAACAAAAGTTTTACTGACTCAAGTCATCATCTTCCCAGCTTTCAGAAACGTGCAGAGCTAAATCAAAAACATTTTTTACACAGTTTTTGCGTTTTTTAAAAAGGTAGCCTTTTTTCCCTATATTTTGTGTTTTTAAGCTACTTTTGGTGGAAACTGGTGAGAAACCCATGGATGATCCAGGAATGCTATAGATTTCTGGAACGTAGACACAATTCTGACTTCAGCAAGGAGTCATATGTGTAGATCTCACAAGGTTTTCCCAAAGAAAGTAACTGCTGAACTAAACAAATATTGAAAATGAGTAGGAAAAATCAACCTTTTGTTACAACATTTTCATTGGTAACTTTTTGTCAAGATGGGCAACTTACAAAAGCAATATCCCACTATGTCTGCTATACGCTTCTGGTTGCAGGGATATATAAGGTTTGTAGGTTGTCCAAGATCCCGAAGTACCCAGAGCCAACAACTGAGCTACACAATGAGCTTACAAAGGTTTTTCATTAGGTACCGAATAAAGACCAATTCATATGGAGACATATGTAGAGTGAAAAATGGGTATCAAAGAAAACTATGTATTTCTAAATTGGGCACCAGATATGGAATTCAGGAGCAGTGGTTATTTGTACACTTCTGAATTTGTGAGTACACATACTAGCATGTAATTCAGAGGGCTTTTCTCAAAATGTCTTCTTTTTTACACACTGGTTTACATTTGGAAGGCCCCAGTTTGGAGAAATCCAATTGGTAATAACAAATGTTCTACTAATCTACATTTCTGCAACTCTTCCAATAAACATGGTACCTCACTTGTGTGGGTAGAGCACGTGACAGACAATGGCCCAAATCACAACACAGACACAAGATTGTTCCACTGAAAATTGACCCTTTTTTGCAATTTTGGGGATGAGGATGTAGCCTTACGGCTAGAGCGGTCGACCTCAAAGCTGAGGAACCGGGTTCGAGTCTCAGCAACAACTCAACATCCTGTGATTCTGGGCATATCACAAAATCTCCCCGTGCCAAACAAAAAGGATTGTGTCCATCTGTATAAAAGCTGGTGCTCATGTAAAGCGCTCTGACACCCGATGTCTCAAGTCTAGTTTGCGCTATATAAAACCAAAAAAACCCAAAAAAACTATTGACGGTTGCTGTGGGTTTTGGGCACCGGCTCGGTCGGCACCTAGGGAAACCTAGACAACTTCTAAATTTTTGAAAACTTGACACCTAGGAGAAGCAAGGGGTGAGTTGAGTTGTATGGCTCTTAGAAGGTTTTCATTCCCAGAATTCCCTGCAGACCTCAAATTTTGTCTACAATACACATTTTCCTCAAATCTCTGTCATGGCAAGTTATGAATTCTGTGGGGAGCCATACACTTCCTACCGCCTAGTATTTCCCCAAGTCTCCTGAGCAAAATTGTCCCCACTTGTGTGGGTAAAGACTAGTGCCCATGACAGGAAATTAGCCAAAATTCAACATGGGCACATCACATTTTTCCACTGAAAACTGACCCTTTTTTTATAATGCCAGGAGATGTGCAATTTCAGCCCTGGCTCAGCCAGCAGCTAAGGAAACGTAGCAAAACTGTAAATTTCTTTAAACTAGACAAACTGGGGGAATCCAGGGTGGGATGACATGCATGGCTCTCACCAGGTTTCGTTACCCAGTAGCCCTTGCAAACCTTATAATATAGGTAAAACAACAGATTCTACTCATACCCATGCAGGAAAATTGAAAAATCTGTTGGGGTCCACTAATTTCATACCACCCAGAGTTCCTATGTGTCTCCTGATAACCACGGTACACCACTTGTGCGAGTGGGCCAGAGACCAACACACAACATGCCCTAAAGCGTTAAGTGGAGAGATCAGCAATAGGGGTAGCTTCGATATATGGGGCTGTGCTGGGCCACCACCCTGGAAACCTAACAACCACAGACATTTATGAAAACTAGACACAGAGAGGATTCCACAGTGCTGTGTCTTGCATGAATCTTAACATGATTTCTCCCCACAATGCTCTAAAAACCTCAAACTTTGGCTACAATTACACATTTTCTTTGAATTTCTGTGACAGAAACTTCCAGAATCTGGAGGAATCCAAACCATCCCTACACCAGCCTTCCTACACATGTCCCAATAAAACAGCTGCCCCACTTGTGTGGCTGGGCCTAGTGCATACAAAAGAAACATATCAAACTAAGGCCAATGGGATTTCCACTGTTGGAATTCCCATTGACCCTGGTTTGATCAGTTCTTGTTGCGGGTCAAGGCCCGGCCACACTAGTGGGGTATTGTTTTAATCGGGACAAGTGGGGAAACACTTGAAAGTAGGAATTTTGTGGATCCCTGTGTATTCCGGAAGTTTACATCACAGAAATACAAGGACAATGTATGATTTTGGAAGTATTTAAGGTATAAAGAGCATTGTGGGTAAGAAAACGTCATGGGATCCATGCAAGGTATACCACTGCCGACTACCCATAATGTCTAGTTTTTAGAAATGTGTGGGTCTGGTTCTTTTCTTCAAGTTGCGGCCTACCCAAGCCTAAAAAGTGCAGCCATTCATCATGACAAGTAGGACGATATTGCGGTTTGGCCCCTCTCTACTGGCCCATATATAAAAATGAAACTCAAAAGTATCAAATCTCCACTCGCTTTCCATTGGGATTGGATGTTTTAGTCCACAGATAAGAAAGACCATTAAGGCTTCATGGGTGAGGGTGGGGCCTGATGTCACGATGGACCAGACCACAGCCCATTATTTGTTAAAAAGAAAAATACTCCATTTTGGGTTGGGATCATGGGCTAATTCTGGAGTGCAATGGCCAGGTTCCATTCTTTTGCCCCAAATGCAAAATCCCCGGTATCTAATGGGGTTCTTTACCCCACACGGGGGGGGGGGGAGAGACAGATTCAGGGCACCACCTCAACTGGCCTCCTTTCATTTGTTTTGGGACCATTTTGAAATCCATGGTGTGTAGTGTAGTTTGCGCCTCCCACAGGGACAATTTGGTGGTTTTCCCTTTTGGGGTGGAGTGTGGCCATGCCATAGTGCAATCCCTGTACCCCTTTTTTTTGCCCCAAATGCAGAATTGTTTTCGTGCGGGAAGGGAAACATTCCTGCATTAAAACAAGCCTTAGAGGCATATTCCTCATTCTAAGTGTGCTGCACAATGCAGCACACTTAGAAAGAGGAAAAAACAAAGAGGAATAAATACATTTCTCTTCATTGTGCCTCTGCTGGGAAGGCATCAATTCTGATGGACTATCAGGTCTAAATCTGTGAATACCTCAGAATACATGAGTGAATACTTGAGATCACTCATGCTTCACCATGTAAGGCGTCCACCATGTAGAGTAATGCAAGGCAGTGACTTGCACTGCTTTGCCTTACTCCAGATTTACCATGCCATGCAGGGCCACATAACGTGGCCTTGCATGGCCTCGTATAACTCATCTAGGTTTTGTGTAGGGGAGGGTGGAATTGGCAGAGTTTTTTTTCCATGGAATTATATTGAAATTCCATGGAATTCTGCAAAGAAGCAGAGTGGGCACCGCAATGTGCAATGCGAATACCTCGAAGCCCTTACATATAAGAGCACTAAGGGATATCCACTCCAGCCCTGTTTAAAAAACATTACAGTGCAGGATCTGGGGATGCTATCTTTGCCAGCAGAGCGAGCAGTGCTGTTGCAGAGACTCAGATATGCAGGGTTTACCCTTCATCAGAAAGAGATGAAATGAAATGAGAGACACTTATATAGCGCTTGGCTACCCGGAGGCCTCCCAGCGCTGGGCTAGACTAGTGACCAGAGGCAGGGATACTTAAGGAAACAGCAGGGTTTTCCATTGTTTTCAGAAAGCAGGGTAGCTAGGTTCCCTGTGTATATATAGTGGAAGTGCGTTCCAGAGTTTGTCCGCATTATAAGAGAATAGCCGGCCACCGCTTCTGGCCCTCCTAATCCTTCAACCAAGTGAAGTTCACCTGAGCGTAATTTCCTATTGGCCTTGTAGGTGGATCATGGTTGAGTTTATTGGTGGTCCATTCCCCTGCAGGAACCTTTGAACAACATAGAGGGCCTTAAAGCTGATTCTTTCTTTAACTGGAAGCCAATGAAGGTCAGGTTTAGCCAAGAGGTGATTGAACGTTCCTTGCAGTAGTCTGGCAGCGCAATTTTAGACCGTTTGCAGTTACATAATTACAGCAACTGGGCCCCTAAGTAGAGTGCATTTCCATAGTCTATTCTTGAGAGTATCAATGATTGAACTAATATTTTTTTGGCTTGGGAAGGAAGAAGAGAAAGCACTTTACGGGCCATTCTGATCAAGCCATAACAAGTTGCCACCGTCTTCCTTGCTTGTGCCTTAAATGTCAAGTTCTGGTCTAACTAGATGCCCAGACTCTTTATCTTGGTCTTGGAGCCCGGGACTGGGCCCATGAATGCTGGCCACATAGTGCTCAACGTAAAGCTTGAGGGGTTGCCAAGGATGATGATCTCCGTCTTTTCACCATTGAGCTTAAGGTGGGACGTCCCCATCCACTTAGAAACTTCTTCTAGGCATACGTAGAGGCCTTGAGACAGCTGCTTTGCTTGATTAAGCCCAACAACCAATTGGGTGTCATCGGCATAGGTTACCATATGTATTCCAAAAGGGGCTACAATAGCCGCCAGTGGAGCCATATACACATTAAAAAGAGTGGGGCTCAATGACGAGCCTTGAGGGACATCACACAGCAAAGGCAAGGGTTTAGAGGCTATCTCTCCTTCAAATATCTGGAAGAATCTACCCTCCGGAAAGGAGAGCAACCATTGCAGTGCAGTACCAGTTACTCCTGCATTTCTGAGACGGTGAATCAAGATACAGTGATTCACCGAATCAAATGCTGCACTCAGGTCAAGGAGTATAATGGCTGCTGCTCCTCCTGAGTCCAGGATCTTTCTGCTTTCTTCTGCCACTGCTACCAGGGTGTTTTCCATACTTTGTCGTGGGAAAAATCCTGTTTGGGAGGGGGTGAAGCAAATTATGAGATTCTAAAAAATTTGAGAGGGTGTGGCTAACATATTTCTCTGCGAGCTTGGCCATCCCAGGGAGAAGAGAGATGGGGCGGTAATTGCCCAGGTCCGCTGGATCCAGATTGGGTTTTTTCAAAAGTGTCTTTACCATGGCCCCTTTCCAGTTGGGGGGGACTATTCCTGTAGCAAGTGAAGCGTTAATCACATCTGTAGCGGTGGGGGCGATTACGGGAGCTATCCTTTTCAGGAAGATCATAGGTGCGGGATCCCTCAGTGAACCACTTTTTACCGAGGAAAACAGAGTCAGAAATGTGTTCTGGGAGAGAGGAGGAAAAGCCTCCAACAGGTGTTTGGTTAAAAGTGGGCCCCGACTTACGTGCTCATCTAAGGTGTCGCATTTGTCTTCAATTAGGGGTAGAAGTTTAAAAATATTCAGAATTTTAGTGGTGAAAAACTCTGCCTGTTTATTAAAACGTTGACCCAAGGTATTGGGGGAAGCAGGTAGTGCAGGAATTTTGAGAAGTTTTTTTATGATAAGGAAGATTTCTCTGGGGGAGTTGGCAGCTGACAAGATTTCATCCTCGTAATAGGAGGTCTGTGCCTTTTTAATTTCTGCTCTATAAGTGCCGATTATATCCATTATTCCAGCTTCTTGCTTGGTGAAAAGTCTTTCCTCCAGCTTCTTTCCAGAAACTTGCAGTGCTGTCTTAAAATGCGCAATTCGGAGGAGTACCAGGGGGATTTCTGTGGGCCATCCATATTTTGTATCAAGATTTTAGGGAGGACCGCATTCAGTGAGTTCTCTATCCAACTGCAGAAGTCGTCATTGGCTACAGCTGGACTGGGATCAGGCTTAGGTTTGGTCTTTACCAGTTCGTAGCACTTGTCCAGAGAAATCTTGGACCAGGACTGTTTCAAGGTCAATGAAGATTGAGCATGGGAAGTGGTGACTCGAGGGCACCAGGAGCTGGGAATAAGAATGTGATCGGGGTAATTACCTTTAAGGTTCTCCAAATTAGAGAACACAGGATCAAGGCAATGTCCTTTGACATGGGTGGCTCGCAGAACCTTTTGTGACAGCTGAAAGGCCGCGAAATCTTGCTTTAATTCCAGCGCTGTTGCTGCTCCCACATCGTCAAAATGCAAATTAAAATCTCAAGGAGAGTAAAATTGGCTGCAGTTCTAGCGAGGTTGATAACTGCTTCTAACAAAGCTTTGCAGAAAGTACCCGTTGCACCTGGTTGTCAGTAGATCAGGATGCCAGATCAGGATGCCTGAGAGCGAGAGCAGTGAGTTAAATTCTATTAAGAAATGAACATTCTCGCAGTCTGGGAGTGGGTTCCCCATCAGACGACAGGTCCGGTGATCTTTCTATAGTATGGATATCCTACCGGCCTAGCCTGTCGTTCTGTCTACCATCTGTATCTGGTAACCCTGGGGGAGCGCTTGAACAAAATGAGGCTCTGAATTGGAATTGAGCCATGTTTTTGTTAAGAACAAGACCTTTGGGTCATAGTCTTGTATAAGCTTCGAGATCTCTGCTTGGGCAGAGAACTTTATGCAGTTTTTCTGTCGCGGGGAACAGCAACTAGACCGCTGCCCCGGGCACCTAAAGTGCAAGGAAGCGGAAATAGGCGTGAAACCCTCCTACCCCGAGAGCATTGAAGACAGCTCTTTCCCCAGGCAGAGGAGCGCCAAGTAAATAAAAACAGGTAAAAACTGTAAATTAAAACTTCAATAGCAGCAAAGTTATTTTAAAAAGAAGCAGCAACCGGTAAAGCCACACTGTCTCTCAAGAGTGTTCTGCCCAGGTCACAGGTCAGCCTGAGCGTGGTCGCTTCATCGGGCTCCCTTATGCAGTTTATCCGGCGCCAGGAACAACAACTAGACCGCTGCCTCGGGCACCTAAAGTGCAAGGAAGCGGAAAAAAGTGTGTATCCCTCCTACCCCGGGAGCATTGAAGACAGCTCTTTCCCCGGGCAGAGGAGCGCCAAGTAAATAAAAACAGGTAAAAACAGTAATTTAAAACTTCAATAGCAGCAAAGTTATTTTAAAAAGGAGCAACCTGTAGATCCACTCTGTCTCTCACGAGTGTTCTGCCCGGGTTACAGGTTAGAGCTCCTGCTCAGCTTAATACAGAAAAAAACAAATACAAACCAAATCTTAAAGGGAAGAGTAAGACAAGAGAAGTCAGCAATGTTAAGACTTTTGATGTTAAAGGGGCTTGTTTTCGTTGTGGTAGTTTATCACATCTTGCAAATGACGAAAAATGCCCTGCTTTAGGCCAAAGATGTGCTTATTGCAAGATGTCAGGACATTTTGCTAGAGCTTGCAAATATTCAAAGAGCGTGAAATGTGTTGTGGATGAGTGTGATGATGACAATGATAGTAACAATACTGATTTGGGTGATAATATTGTTTGCTGTGTTAGTGATGAGGAATTGTCTGGTATAAAGATTAGGAAAAAAACAGTTTGTGACATTGTTGCTGATGGCATTGTGGTTACACTGACTGCTGACTCTGGATCCCCATACACTATTATCAACAAAATGAGGTGGGATGAACTGTTCAGTCCTAAATTTGGTCAAAAATTCAATGCTCCTGACATACATCCTGTGGGTTATACGGGTAAACCCATTGGTCTGATTGGTTTTCGCAGTATGATTTTTTAATTTAAGGGGAGAACCGCCACTTGCAAACTTTATGTCTCCAAGGCAGGACCCTGTGTTCTAGGATGGTTGGACGAGGGGGATCTAGGTATACTTCTTGATCCAAATAGTCCTGACCCAGTCCTATGCATTAACCAAGATTGTTTCCAGGATTCAATTTACAATGATATTTATGAGAGATTTCCTAAGGTGTTCTCTGGTAATGTAGGAGTGCTTAAGGGTTTCTCGCATAAAATTGTTCTTAAGGATGGTGCTGTACCTCGGATCCATAAGGTTAGAGACATTCCCGTTGGTGTGAAGTACGAAGTACAACTTCAGATACAAAAACTGGTGGACAGGGATATAATTGAGTGTGTGGAATCCTCTGATTGGGTTGCTCCCTTGGTGGTCGCGAGGAAGGCCAATTGCAAAATTCGTTTATGTGTGAACCTCAGTGAGCTTAACAAATGTATATTTATTGATGTTTTTCCCCTACCAAAAATTACAGAGTTACTATGCCACACTAAAGATATGGAATGGTTTTCCACTATCAACTTAACCTCGGCCAATCACCAAGTTCCCCTTCATCCTGATAGCAAGCATTTAACAGCCTTTGTCACTCCTTTTGGGTTATTTCAGTTTAAAAGACTACCATTTGGTTTGGCATCGGCTGCTACTATGTTCCAACGCATCATGTTCACTTTATTCAAGGGATTTAAGTGCATGATTTTTTTCCAAGATGATATTCTTATCATGGGAAGACACAAAGATGAGCATGACCAACGTTTGACAAAGGTTTGCAAATTCTAGATACTAAAGGTCTTGCCGCGGAAAGTTCCAAATGCAAGATTGCTAGGAGAAGCATGACTTATCTAGGCCATGGTATTAGCGCATTTGGTATCAGTCCTAGGTCAGAGCTGGTGGATGCCATCTTAAAAGCTCCTGTTCCCAGGAATAAAGATGAGGTGAGGTCCTTCTTAGGGCTCGCAGAGTATTACTCGAAATTCGTACACAATTTCGCTTAAAAGATGTACAATATCAGGCAGTTATTGAAGAAGGGTTGTAATTTTCATTGGTCTGATGAATGCCAAAAGAGCATGGATATTATTAGGAAGGATATTTGTTGTGCTCCTGCACTCAAGGGTTTTTATTCCAAGTTGAGGAGTTTTATTACTACTGACGCCAGTGGTAGAGGAATTGGCGCTGTGCGTGGTTGCATTCGCCTCAAGGACGTTATCTGTTACTGAATGTAATTATTCGGTTATAGAGAGGGAAGCACTGGGCTGTTTGTGGCATTTGAGACAATTTAAACAATTTATATGGGGAACTTGTGTCACCTTGCGTACGGATCATAAACCTCTTACAAAAGTTCTTACTTCATCTGGATTAGATAACGTGTCTCCCAGGATTTCAAGGTTCTCGGCGCAACTTCTGGATTTTGTGTACGAGGTAGTCTATGTGCCTGGTGTATGTAATAGGATTGCTGACTTTCTTAGTAGAAGTCCTCTTCCTGTGACTAATAAATATGTGGATGATTTGGACGATTGGTACATTGCCAGTATTTTTTGATAGTGAGGAGAAATGTATTACACGCAAGGAGTGGCTGGAGACTATGACATCAGATGGGGAAATCAAAGAAGTGTGCCAATTTGTAAAATATGGGTGGCCTGAAAAGCACAGTATTAGGAAGTCTCTAGTGCCCTTCTGGGAAGTAAGACAGGAATTATCTGTGGAGAGTGAGTTGTTAGTTAGGGGAGGCAAACTAGTTCCACCCTTGGTTTTGCGTGAAAAGGTTATCAACCTGTGTCATGAGGGGCACTTAGGTATTGTAAAGACTAAGAGTAGAATAAAACACGAATATTGGTGGCTGGGTATTGACAGAGAAATTGAAAGAGTTGTTCGTGAATGCTATGATTGTGTCAATTCCGACAAGAGTTCAGTTACGTGTAAAACCAATTTACATCCTATTGTGGTTCCAGAGATGCCTTGGGAAAGGGTCGGAGTAGACATTTTTGGACCTGTGAATAATGTTGATGGTGAGCAGAAGTATATCATTGTACTTGTGGATCATTTTTCAAAGTGGCCGGAATATGGTGTTGTTGATAGGATTGATTCTGAGAGTGTGTTAAGGTTCTTAGCTGAGGTGTTCAGTAGGGAGGGTCTCCCAAAGGACCTTGCTTCTTATAATGGTGGGCAATTCTGGGGAGAACTATTTAAGAAATTTATCAAAGATTCTGGCATAGTGCATAGGAATACTTCTGTTTACCACCCTGAAGGAAATGGTAGCGTGGAACGCTTTAACAGGGTCATCAAGGGAATCATTGAGTTGTGCAATTGTAACAACAAAGATTGGGAGGATAAGTTGAGAAAGACTGTTTGGGCGTATAGGGTCACTAGAAATGAAGCCTCTGGATTTTCACCATTCGAACTTATGAAAGGACGTTCTCCTCGCACAAAAGATAATATGGGTTGGTTAAACTGTACTAAAAGAGTTATCTTGTCCCCCAAAGAAGTGAGGAATTCACTTGTAGAGAGTCAGGCACATTGGAAGGAGAAACTAAGCAAGAATAAAAAATGTGTAGCTCTCAATGTGGGTGATATCGTCAAAGTAAAAAAAGGAAGGATTGTTCCCAAGAGTGAAAGCAAATACTCTGCTCCTCTCAAGGTTATTATGGTGCTATGTTATTCTGCGCAGTTAAGTGATGGAAAAGTGTGGAATGCAAGTAGAATTGCACTGTTTAAGGGTGACATTAGTTCTCTTTCTACAAGTAAGAGTTATGATTGGATTGAAGGCACATCAGAGTCCCAGGGCACTGAAAAGGTTGTGGATTCTTCTTCCTGCAGGAGTTCCTTGGAGTGCTCTAGTACCATGAGATTCATCATCTGGACTTGATATGGGTGCTGATAGGATGTGTGATGTTGTGCGTCCTAAACGTGTTTGCACAAAACCTAAAAAGTTAGAAGATTATATTACTTGACTCTTTTTATTAGATTTTATTTGATTTTTTATTTATTTTTTGTTTTGTTGTTATGAAGGGGAAAGAAGCGTTGTGTCTCGAGCTTTGCCGCGTGGTGTCTCGAGCCAGTATTATGCTCTTCCTGGCTCCAGCACTACACGGTTATGTGCCTGTGCTCGTGAATTGTTGTGAATTGAAATGGTGTTGAACATTCCTTATGAATGTGGGTGGTTGTGGGCAGAATGAGTGGCGAGAGCTGACCGGCGGCTGAGTCCGCTATTCCTCTGTCATGAAGGGTTATGTTCGTGAATAAAGGATTATCAACCTTTTGAAGACTACGAGTATTCTTCATAGCTTCTCTCACAAGTGTTCTGCCCGGGTTACAGGTCAGCCTGAGCGCAGTCGCGTCATCGGGCTCCTTTATGCAGTTTATCAGGCGCCAGGAACAGCAACTAGACCACTGCCCCGGGCGCCTATAGTGCCAGGAAGCAGAAATAAGCGTGCCAGTGCCATTGCCATTGACTTCTATACCCATTCCCTCTCCTATTGGACCACTCTGATCAACCTCTCCCTCTGGCAAGGCTCCCTTCCTGCCTCCTTCAAAACTGGGCAGGTCACCCCTCTTCTGAAAAAACCCACTGCTGATGCGAATGACCTCAACAACTTCCGCCCCATCACTAACCTTCCCTTTCTGGCGAAGATCACAGAAAGATGTGTAGCAAAACAACTCTCCTGTCATATCAAGGACAATGACCTTCTAGACCACTGTCAGTCCGGCTTCATCCAAAACTGCAGCACTGAAACAGCCCTACTGCAAGTGGTTGATGACGCGTTAAGGATACTCGATTCAGGGGGGTCCTGTCTGCTAATTCTCCTTGACCTTTCCGCAGCCTTTGACACTGTCAATCACAACACCCTCCTCAATATTCTTCAACAGAGAATGGGCATGGAGGGCACTGTGCTTAAATGGTTTGCATCCTTCCTTTCTGGCAGATCCCAAATGATCAAAATAGCGAACAGTCTTTCACCTCTTGTGGCGGTAGGTCAAGGTGTTCCCAAAGGCTCGATACTTGCTCCCACACTGTTCAATCTCTATTTAGAACCACTGGGAAATCTCCTAAGTAAATCCGGGATTCACTATCATCTTTATGCTGACGACACTCAACTCTACCTCAAGATTGCCTCTACTCACGATCTCTCCATCCTAAGCTCCACTCTCGACTCCATTAAAAACTGGATGTCAACTCATCAACTGATTCTGAATCCCTCCAAAACTGAATTCCTCCTCTTCTCCTCCTCACTCTCCCCTCCCCCGGTTCAATCATGGATGGATCAGATGAATCTACTAAACAATAAACCCATCATTGTCGACAGCGCCAAATCCCTTGGTGTCATACTAGACAAAAAACTTAATCTAATTCCCCACATCAATTCCATTGCGAAATCAGCTCGATACCAACTGCGCCTTCTTTGGGGAATCCGTCGCTTCTTCGCGGAGCGGGACCTTATAACCCTGGTGCAAGCTCTGGTCCTCTCCAGACTCGACTACTGCAATTCTCTTCTTACTGGCCTCCCCAAATCCCACTTGTCCCCACTTAAGTCTGTTTTCCACTCAGCAACTCGTTTCATTTATGGGGCCAAAAGAAGCGATCACATCACACCGATGTTATCTACCCTCCGCTGGCTTCCCTTTGAGGCTAGAGCTATCTACAAGACCGCTTGTATCACCCACAAAGCCCTGCACTCCTCTTCTCCTCTCTACCTGGCGAATAAACTGAAACTCTCTGGAGGTTCTAGACCTTCACGCAATGCGGAGAATCTACTGCTTGAACCTCCCACTTTCAAGAAGGAAAGAACGATGGCCCAATCCTTTTCAGGCAACGCAGTGAGAATCTGGAACTCATTCCCGCCTCAGCTCCGGACCACCGCCTCCTCCCAGGCCTTTAAAAGGGACCTCAAAGCTCTCCTCCTCCAGAGACACCTCCAAAAGTAACTCTTTTATCTGAAGGAAGATCTCCCACTACTGATAATTTCTACTTCTCATGTCCATGGAAGTGCCTTCCCAGTGTGTTCTTGCGGTTAGAGTGTTTGCCTTTTATTGCAGCATTATCCATGTACTTGTGTTTGGTACCCTCTTGCAACTTGCACTCACCACTTTGCCCCTGTAACACACGGTTTGCTTCCTCTCACATGTTTTTTATCTTTGATACTTGCACAAGTGCCACTTTTGCCTACGTAATCATTTGTTCTTGTGCTTGAGTGTCTAACATATATTGCAGTATTATACCGCAAATTATACTCTATTTTCTCTTGTAGCCTGCACACCTGTCACTTTTTCCTCCTGTGCACTTTTTACTACCTCATGTATTTTTGGTAGCCCACATTTTTACTACCTCATGTATTTTGTTTGCTCACAAGTGTCACAATTACCTTGTCTACCTCATGTATCTTTGGTTTCTCACAATTTTTACTACCTCATGTATTCTTGTTTGCTCACAATTATCACTTTACCATATGTAACGTAACGTATGCCTCTGCAATCTGTTGCTCGTGTAATGTTCTCAGTTTGTATCTTTTCTGTTCCTATTGTGAAGCGCTCTGACACCTTCGGGTAAAGTCCGCGCTATATAAAATTGCATAAATAAAATAAAATAAATAAAATAAAACCCTCCTACCCCGAGAGCATTGAACACAGCTCTTTTCCTGGGCAGAGGAGCGCCAAGTAAAGAAAAACAGGTAAAAACTGTAAATTAAAACTTCAATAGCAGCAAAGTTGTTTTAAAAAGAAGGAGCAACCGGTAGAACCACTCTGTCTCTCACGAGTGTTTTGCCCAGGTCACAGGTCAGCCTGAGCGCGGTCATGTCATCGCGGGCTCCTTTGTGCAGTTTATCAGGCACTGGGAACAGCAACTAGACCGCTGCCCCGGGCGCCTGAAGTGCAAGCAAGCGGAAATAAGCGTGAAACCCTCCTACCCCGAGAGTATTGATCACAGCTCTTTCCCCAGGCAGAGGAGCGCCAAGTAAATAAAAACAGGTAAAAACAGTAAATTGAAACTTCAATAGCAGCAAAGTTATTTTAAAAAGAAGGAGCAACCGGTAGATCCACTCTGTCTCTCACGAGTGTTCTGCCAGGGTCACAGGGCAGCCTGCTTGCTGCACTGGCATGCACCCTCACTACTGCTCCTACTGTCCAATTTATAAATGCAAGGAGGTGACCCCACCCCATTATTCTTACCTTTGTAAGTTTGGCGATCATTTCGTATGTATTTCCTGGCTGTACTTCTCAGCGGGGTCTGGATGTTCGGTCTTTATTCCGTTGCTGGTAGCGGGCAGACGAACGTTGCCCAATGCCATTATGTTTTTTTAGAGTTTGTGGTTCGGCACCTATTCTGTCCACCTCAGACAGGCAGCAGCAGCTGGAAGGCTTCTCGCCCAGTGGAGAGCTAGCAGATGCTGCCTGTAGGTCTCACGCACAGGCTATTCCAATCCGCAGCCTCCTGACACAGCTTGTAGATTTACAAGCGGCCCCCCAATTAACTGTTGGAGTCCACTTTCTTCTCCTCTGTGCAAGTGTGTACAAATTTGCCCTTTCTTTAGGGTCACGCACATATTTTCCTTCATTTACTATACAAGTTTTGTTGGCCATAGGACTCTGCACACTACTCCAGATATCAATTGGCAAAGTGCTTGTGCTCTCCCTTTAAATATTGTAAAATTGACATATTTCTAATTGGCACATTTAATTTACTTATACGTTGCTAATATATGGCACTACATGTACTCAGTGACTGTAAATTAAATGCTATCAGTGCTTTGCAGCACTCATTGTGCCACTTACTAAAGGAGCACTATAAAACATGTCTTCTGGTCTGTCCCTGCAGATTGTGTGCAGTTTTAAACTGCGATTAAGACATTGCAAAATATAACTTGTGTCAGGCCTAAACCTTCCTTTTTATTACTATAATTAATGCCTAAAGTAGGCTCTAAATGCACCTTGGGGAGAGTGCATGGGTTTAAAAAATATGACATGTACTTTTAAAGTTTTACAAGTCATAGTAATGAAAAATCCCCCAAAACTGTTTTTCAAAGCAACAAGGCTGGCTCTCCTATTAGGAAACACTGGTTTACGTTATTACAATTTATAATGCCTAATTTCAGTTTGGGATTAGCTAAAAAATTAGCCAAGCACTCATTTCAATAGTAATTTAAAATCCAACTTAATGGTAAAGTCAGGTTTTATATAATAATTTTAAAAATGACACTTTTAGAGTTGTAATTTTCCTGCCTAAGCCAAATACACCTTTATGCCAGTTTCCACTGTCACATGACAGTTGAGTGGATCTCTTGTGGTGAGATGTGGATTGCTTCCAGACAATGGACAAAAGGTTTGAGTGTTCCTTTTTTTTTTGTAAGACGTTTATTAGCAGTAGTAAGCAGTACACAATGCGGAGCCTACAACCCTGGGGCCGGCTGCAACACTTCAATTGATAGAAATAGAAATTATACATAGCTCTTCTGTCAATAACCTCAGATCTATTGGTATAGAAAGTGTTGTATGCATCATGTGTGCTCACATTTCGTATTTACATCCAAACAACGTCTTGTTTTTTCATTTTATAACAAAAGAAATTAACTCAATAAACTCAACAGTTCTTATCAGTTTTACTCAGAAATTCCGTAGTATCATCGGGGTATTATTCTGGTATCCGCTGAACTGATACACATGGTAGTCTTGGATAGACCCTATGACTATTTTATGTGGATAGAATTTGTTGGTTCACGTATTCATTCTATCTATACAGTGATGTACATCGCCTACATATAACGGTAAACATCTTTCCGATTATCAATGCATTAGAGAAATTGTAACACAGGTAAGTATTGCAGCCTAATTGTACGCGGAATAAATTCAACTTATGTCAGGCCTTATGGTAATGAGGCTAGAGCAGCTCTGCTCTATAATATAGCTGCATTGTGCTAGATATTTTTTTTCCCGTTTGTAGGGCTATGTATTCTCAGGATATTGTGTATTGGTGTCCTATGGGAGGCGGCATGGAAGTGTATCTCTTGCGTGTATCCACCTCATGTCCAGTTGACAGTGTGTGGTATCATTCGGTGTGTCGTATAGTCAGGGATATCGCGCAAGGTGTGTGTCTAGACCCCTCGATTAATACATTCAATACTTAGCAGGCACGGCAGTTTAATCCGCCAGATCAGTTTCCGAAACCAGGTCCAATCGGGGAACAAAGAACCCAAAAGGGTAATCAACCATGGAGTGACAATACGGATACGTTGAGTGCCTCTAGGCGTTCCCCGAGTGAAACGAGGAAGGAAGAAAAGGCAAAACAAAAGGTTTTATGCGGAAGAACAAGGGGGGGGGGTGTATAGGGGAAGTGGGGTTGTGGGACGTGTCAGGGGGGTATTGTGCCGTGTCGTGTATCGTTGGACAGTCGAGTGGGTGGGCGCCCGGACCCACAGCCAGTGTGACAGAGGCTTGTTACAATCAGTACTCAATGGAGCAGGGGAGGTCAAGCCCCTTCTAACCTGGAGGCACCACACCACCAGCACCCAGGTCTTGCAGGCATCGGGGGGGACATTGTTGTTTAAGTCTGTGGTGTCGTCGCATCTTCCCTACATGTGTCTCCTCTAGTGTAGTAGCATCTAAGTGAGCCCTCTAGCCGCGCCCTCCCGCAGGAGGGAGCCCAATGTGTCATCCCAAAGTTGTGCAATTGGGAATTTTCTCAAGCCCCCTATTTCTTCTCGATGTAATGCAACGCTTTCCGCCCTAGCCCAGTTAAGAAAGGAAACGTACCAGTACTTAGTAAGCGGTGGTTCCTTCTTTTTCCAGTGTTTAGTGAGCATTCGCTTGGCAGTAATAAGTCCTAGGTCCCAGAACCTGGCCTGTATTTTAATCAATTTATTCCTCCTATATAACCCCAGAATGCAGGCCTCCCATGTGTGGGGCAGGCCTGTGCCAGCGCTGTGCGTCAAAAGAGATGCCACCTCATTCCAATACCTGGCAAGAGTGGGGCAATGCCAGAGCATGTGTAAAATGTCTGCGCCTGTCAGGTCACACCTGGGGCAGCTAGTGGTATTGATCATGAAATACCTATTGATCTTATCTGGCGATAAATATGCTTGATGCAATATGTAAAACTGTATTATTTTGAAACAGGAGTTGCGTGGGATATTCACGGGGCTAGCTAGGACCATTGTCCATTCCTTGTCCGTCCATTCCCTCCCTCGGAGGGCCGCCCATTTATCTCGCAGTGGCTGTGTGGATCGCTGCGTATGCATGAGGAGGGCCTGCGCCAGCCAATGGATGATATGGGAGCCGTTACCCATGACATACAGGTATTGCACGAGGTGGTGTGTCGGCAGTTCCTCGTGTATATCACCCCAGGACTCCGTATACGCGCGTAGTATGGACGCATGGAGAAGGAATTGCCCGGCTGGCAGGCTCGTGCTCTCCACCAGTTCTGCAAATGGGAGCATAGCTCCATCCGCATAGAGGTCGCCCATGGTTTCCACCCCAGCCGTATTCCAGCTCTCCAGCATGCGCGATGTCACCATTCCGCCCCTCCTGGGGGTACCCAGCAGGGGGAGCGCGGGGGCATAAGGTTTTACTTCTCGGGTCAGTTTTAGGCTACGAAGGAAGCATTTGCGAGCCACTGCCACATGTAGTGGTAATGGGCGGGGTCCCTTGGTCAGAGGGTGAAACAACGTGCATATTTGCACAAGGGTCCATATAGTGACGTCAGTAGCGGTGTCATCTAGGTGTGTGCCACTCAGCCAGTGTGTCACCCATTGCAGCTGTGCCGCAAGATAGTACAGCTCTAAGTTGGGGACCACTAACCCCCCTTCTGCAGTGGGCGAATAGAGTTTTGCCAATGCTACTCGAGGGCGCCCAGCATTCCAAATCAGGTTCCGCATCATGTATTCTAGGTCGCGGAACACCCGGGCAGGGACATACAGTGGGATGTTGGCGAAGTGATACGGCAGTCTCGGCAACACTATCATTTTGGATAGCGCTATCCGGCTGGGTACATTCAGGGGCAGTGTCTTCCAGAAGGCCATGTGGGCAAGCAACGAGG
This sequence comes from Lissotriton vulgaris, assembly GCF_964263255.1. NCBI lineage: Eukaryota > Metazoa > Chordata > Amphibia > Caudata > Salamandridae > Lissotriton > Lissotriton vulgaris. The sequence continues at coordinate 477,038,663 of NC_141694.1, forward strand.
AAATAGCGCGCATCAGGTTACCTTCCATTATGTCTGGCGGGTCTCTATAGATGTGTATCCCGAGGTATTTAAATGTGGTGGGATACCAAGTGAGCCTCACACCCCCGAGGTGCACATCGCACTCCTGTGTGTCAGGACTGAACGAGTACACTCCGGACTTGGCCCAGTTGACCCTAAGACCTGACACCTCTTCAAACGTCCGAAATATTTCCGACAATAAACACGGCACATAGGCGAGGTCACGTACATACAGAAGCAGGTCGTCTGCATAAAGCGAGACCACGTGTGTGCGGTCAGCCAGTGGGATTCCCCCATCCCGCACCCCTCGTTCGCAGTAGTGCCGCGAGGGGCTCTATGGCCAGGGAGAAGAGAAGGGGCGACAGGGGGCAACCTTGTCGAGTCCCTCTGCGCACCTGCACCTTATCCGAGAGCAATCCGCCTGTTCGCACTCTCACACTGGGCCTCTGATAGAGCAACCCAACTATGTCGACATACGCGTCACCCAGGTCGAAGTTTTTTAGTACCGCCTTGAGGTAGGGCCATTCCACAGAGTCAAAGGCTTTCTCAAGGTCCAGTACCAGGCATCCCGATCTCGGCCAGTGCATCGTGGCGGTTGCCTGTATTCGGAAGAGGCGATGGATATTGTGAGAGGTGCGTCGCGCAGGTACAAAGCCATTCTGGTCACTATGGACCAGGGTCGAGACCACAGTGGCTAGGCGCCGGGCCAATAGAGAGGTGAAGATTTTATAATCGGTGTTTAACAGGGCCAAGGGTCTGTATGAGCCCATACATGTCTCTTCCCTGCCGGGTTTCAGGAGCGAGACCAGGGTAGCTTCATTGAGTGTGGCTGGGAGCGCCGAGTCATCTATTGCAACATTGTATACTTTGAGTAATTCCGGGATTAAGGTTTCTGAGCAAGTTTGATAAAATTCGGCGGGCAGCCCATCCGGGCCAGGTGATTTGCCGTTGGAAAGAGCAAAAATGGCTTTGCGTATTTCCTCCGGCGTGAACGGCGCCTCAAGGTCCCCTTGCTGCGCAGTCGTGAGGGATGGCAGCTGAATATCTGTGAGATAGTCTGCGAGAGTCTCAGTTGTGACTCTCAGCTGCGACCGGTACAGGACTTGGTAATGTTGCACGAAGGCTTGATGTATTTTGCTCTGAGTATACACCACCCCTTCCTCAGCCGTTTGAATGGCGGACACCGGTGCAGTGCGGCTCTCTTGTTTGACAAGCCAGGCCAATAGTTTCCCGGGTTGGTCGCTGTATTGATGTACACGCGCCGAGTGGGCTGCGTAATTAAGGTGACGTAGCCGTTCCAGCAGTGCTGTGTGTTCCTCACGGGTCGCGAGCAGTTGGTCATCTGTCCCTGCCACCGCTTCTTGCTCCCGGCGGAGTAGGTCAGCCTCCACCCGGCGCAGGTCAGCTTCCAGCTTTTTCTGCATGTTCCCCTGTGTGCCCAGACAGTGTCCCCTGATTACAACTTTGAAGGCGTCCTATTCAATCTGCGGGGAGGACACTGTGCCTGAGTTATCTGTGAAGTATTGTGCTACGCAAGCTTGTAGGGAGTCTCGGAAGGGGGCATCTAGTAATAGGGCAGGTTGTAAACGCCAAGTGGGGATGGGTGGGTGCGGGCGTTCCCAAGCTATGTCTAGTGTATGTGGATTGTGGTCTGAGTGCGTTCGGCCAAGGTATTGTGTGTCCGTGATGAGGGGCAACAGTTCCGATGATACCATATATCTGTCCAGGCGTACATGTAAAGCGTGTGCTCCAGAATAGTAGGAGTACACTCTAGTGTTGGGATTACGGGCGCGCCAGGCATCCTGCAAGTCCCATTGCGTTGCCCACTGAATGAGTTTCCTCATTGCTCCACAAGATGGTGCATCAGGCCGGGGTGGGGCAGAACGGTCTAGTGTTGCGTCTAGTATGCTATTGTAATCACCCCCGAGTATCCAGGGGACTCCATGCCAGGGCGCCAGTTTCTCTGAGAGGTGCGCAAGAAAGCCCCCCTGATCTATGTTGGGAGAGTAGATGGATGCCAGAACCACGGGTTGCCCATCAAGGTGGCCGTGTACAAGTACATACCTGCCCTCCGGGTCGGTATGGGAGTGTGTCATCGCAAAGGGAGAGCCTGGTCTAACCCACAGTAGCGCCCCGCGGGCATATGAGGAGTACTCCGTAGCATACAGTTGCCCCCTCCATCGGCGGCACAGCGCTATTACTTCCGCCTTGTTCAAGTGTGTTTCCTGCAAGAGTGCAATTTGGATCTGGTGTCTTTTAAGGTATGTGAATATTTGATAACGGCGCGCCGGCGTGTGCATGCCTCTGATGTTCCAGGTGCAGATTTTTATCGCAGACATAATATCAGTTTAGGTAGCCTCTCCTCCTCTCCATACATATTAACCAAACCTGGGTCAATTGCATCCCCCCACCAAGTACGTCCGCAACCATTTCCACTGACACAATCATCACAACCCAGAATTACACAAAAGGGGGAGTAAACAATTAACAAAGGTAGGCACAGTCTCAGCGGTTTAGCTATCTGGATAGAGAAGGAAATCAGTATCCCTCCCTGGGCCATATGATATATGCGTCTTGCAGCCAGAGTCATTGTGCGGAGGTTTGGCGTAGCCTGCTGTGCAGGGGTCCCAGTCTAGCCAGCCATGTAGGGGTAAAGTGAAGTAGACCGCACATCCCAGGCCATAGTCATAGTCAGTCCCCTACGTGCTAGGGCCAGCAGGCAGAGGGAGGGGGCGGGGGGGTCACAGGGAGGCCCCTCCATTACAGCACCATATCAGTGTCTAGGTGACTGGGGCAATCCTCACTGCGTCTCAACTCCACCGTCCATCCCGGGGGCAAGGGAGTCGCCTGCGGTGTCACCAAGCTCCGGCGGTGCTACAGCGTCCATCCAGCCCCCATTACTGTCTCCGTCATTCTGGCAGGTTCTGCCAGGACTCCTCGTGTGGTTTCAAGGAAGCAGGTCAGCTGTCTGTGGTGTGATATCCGGTAGGTCTACAGAAAGCTGAGAGTCCGGTATACCATAGATGGCTTCATCATCGCTTGGGACTATCCGAGGGCTGGCGCCCGGTACGGCGTCCAATGTCGGGGAGCTGCTAAGCTGAGAGTCCCTGCGGAGTGCATCCCGCTGCTCCTGGAGAATTTGATCTGCCGGCGGGGAGTGACGTGCCGCTTCCTCCGGGCGACGAGTCTGTTGTTCTCTGTTCCTACGCCGACGTCTCGGTCCACGTGCCCGTGGTCTCGCCTCAAAGCCCTGTGTTTGTCTGGGCGCCACGTCAGTGCCACCATCGAGCCAAGCGTTTACTTCTTCAGGGTTATTAAAGAAGTAAGTTTTATCCTGCTCCACCACTCCTAGCTTTGCGGGGAAAAAGGAGGGAATAATTGAGGCCCGCTGTGCGGAGCCTTCGTTTTACCTCTAGGAAGGAATGTCTGTGACGTTGCACTTGGATAGTGTAATCCGGGAAGAACATCACTGTGGCATTGTCTATGCGAATTTCTCCGAGCCTTCTAGCTTCCCGCAGGACCGAATCTCGGTCACGATAGTTCAGTATCCTAAGGAGCAGTGGTCTCGGGTTAGAGCCCGTGGGAAGTGGTCTCGTGGGTACTTGGTGCGCCCGTTCCACCACGAAGTAGGGCGAAAGCGTGTCTTCCGGTAGTATGTCCCTCAGCCAGTCTTCTATGTGTTGGCCCGGATTGTCGCCCTCCCATTTTTCCGGGATCCCCACGAGCCTGATATTATTCCGCCGTGCCCGTCCTTCCGCATCCTTGGCACGGTCTTCTAGAAACTCGACCCTGTTCAGGAGGTCCTGCACTTGTTTATCCGTTTGGTTGACTCGGGGCTCAAGTTCCGCCATTGTTCCCTCTAGGGTCTTGGTTCGATCTGCCAGTTTTTTGTGATCGTCCCTGAGGTGGGTGAGGTCTATGGCGACGCTGTCGATTTTGGTCTCCAGTGAAGTTCTAGTCGACTGGAGCGACTCTTCCAAGCGTTCCATGGCAGCGATCATGCTATCCAGTCTCGTGGTCACCTGGTCGGCATCCATCTTCCTCAGCGTCTTATCAGTTTTCCCTCTCGGTGGGGCACCTCCAGTTCCGGTGCGCGTCCTTACCCCTTCGGACATGGGCAGAGCTACTTGGATATCAGTCCTGTTGAGTTCACAGGAGGCTCCGGTAGTGAGGTGGCACTTGGTCCGTAGTCGTGAAGAGGCCTGGTAGTTTCCAAGGTCAGCGGGGCAATAGTGTGTTTGATGGCCCCAACGTGCCAGCAGTGGCGTTCCTCAGACCAGGCAGGTGTGTTTACGTGATTCAGCAGGTGCCAGTCATCGCCTCCGCCATGTGTATCTGGCAGTTAGGGGTCACAGCAAAGGTTTGGGTGTTCATAGGTGTTTTTCCTCTTTGATCAGGATGGCCTGGGGCTGGGCTGGGTCTCGGACTTTCCTGTGTTTCAAAGAGTGCCAACCCTGTCACTGGCAGATATAGCTCATACCAAGGCCTGCCTCCTTTTGTCTTTCAAGTCAGCTTGGTTCCAAACCAAGTAGGAGGGGGAAGCTGCCCCAGAAGTGGTGTAGAGTGACCACAAGAAAGGGTTTAAATAGTCACACCTCTAGGGAGCTCTGAACAGAGGTAGAAGGGTTCTGCCATATTGGATTTAGGTGGAGAGGGGCACTGAGTGTTGGTTACAGTACAACACACAGGATGTGCTAAAAAGGTGGATAGGGTCAACCCTGGAAACCTTTACCCCATTGGCTAGGCTGGGGGCTGGGCTGGGTCCCGGACCTTCCTGTGTTTCAAAGAGTGCCAACTCTGTCACTGGTAGATATAGCTCATACCGAGGCCTGTCTAATTTTGTCTTTCAGGTCAACTTGGTTTCAAACCAAGTAGGAAGTGGAAGCTGCCCCAGAAGTGGTGTAGAGTGACCACAAGGAAGGGTTTTCCCATTTAAATAGTCACACCTCTATGGAGCTCTGAACAGGGGTAGAAGGGTTCTGCCATATTGGATTTAGGTAAGAGAGGGGCACTGAGGGTTAGTTTACAGTAAAACACACAGGATGTGCTAAAAGGTGGGTAGGGAAGGACATGGCTTTTGTAGTTCGGACTGGACTGTTCCCATGGGGCACAGGGCCAGAGCTGATTTGCATATCGCCATTGTCTAACTCAGGGTGGTGTGGAGTGCAAAAAAACGATGGATTTGGGCCCAGATCTTTGGACTGGGGTGAGTGTGTGACATTGATCCACATTCGGTCCATCACCTGTTGTGTTTGCAAAAGGTGGGTAGGGTCACCACTGGAAACATTTACCCCATTGGCTAGACTGTGGCCAGGACTTTCCTCCACCAACATGCCGGTACTAAGAATACATGTGGTGTCCCCAGTACCCTCCTCAGAACACATTTGGAGCTGTGAAGATCAGATAGGACTACCCCGCTATCTGAATCCTGAAGGAAGGATGGACCTGTTTGCATAGAACCAAGGACCTGATAATTGACTCCAAAGGTCCGCTGGCTGAACTTCTGTGTGAGCTGCAGGGACACTACAATCTTCCAGATACCTTTTGCTGAAACGGACCAGCTTGGCCTGCCTTCGACCATGCTGTTGGCCAGTGTTGTAGTCAGTCAAACTGCAAGATCTTGGACTTAAGAACTTTTTGCCAACTTTTTGACAGGAGAATCATCCGGGACCGCCATCAAATTTGCAGCATCGACATCAAATTGCCGGTTGGCCTAAGTTTACTGGTTTGTCCCCTGAAGGAGATCTGACTTCCAAAAAAGTTTAGAAGCTGGGATGTAGAGTGATTCATCAGGACCAACAGCTTTCAGCAACTCGTTGATATCACGGCCTTCCTGAGTACAGGCATTGGACTTTGCCCTCACTGAGCTTTACCGCCTTCATTGAAGCTGTCAGCGGAATCCTGCTCTTCTGCAGCCCCCCCCCTAATCAAGCCATGCTTCCATACGACTTTTCTCTAGAAAAAACCTTATCTTTTTAATTTGAGTCGGTCTAGCGTGACCAGATAACCATGTTGTGCTTTTTGGTGCTATTTGTATTCAAGCTTTAAAAATTCATATGTCTGATTCCAATTATTAGATTTTTATTTTATTGGTGTCATTTTATTTATCACAATTTACTCTATTTTTCTAATTTGGTTTGGGATTTGTGCTTTCACTTTATTACTGTGTGAGTATTGCATAAATGCTTTACCCATTGGATGTAGGTTAAGTCTAACTGCTCTGTGGCAAGCTTCCAGAGGGTTAAGAACAGGTTTATTTATTAACCACATCGATGCTAGGCATTTTCCCCTGCTGTGCTGGGGATGATCCAAAATGATGGTTTCATGACAAGCTCAGCTCGTCATCAGTGTACCAGCAGTACACTGCATGACGAGCTGAGCTCGTCATGAGTGTCGAAGGTGTTAACAATTGTTGTTTACCATGACAACGATTGTGATTATTTTTTGAGGTGTGTTCCCACAGCCCCCCTTTAATAAATACCTAAATTTCTTACTAGGTGTGAGCAGATCTAGTCTCTCAGGTCTCCTCACAGGTGCCATACTTCTTCTGTCTTTCACAGATCCAGTAGTATTATAAAGAGGGTTCCTATTGGTGCCACATTTATGCCTGTCACTAGCCTATGGAGGTGCAGTGGCCCCTGCTCACTCCGTAATCAATAGGGAAAAAGTATCCAGGGGTAACCCTACCACCTTTTGCAGTAGTTCCTGCCTGTTCTACTATGAACAATCCTACAGCGCCTTTATCCAAAGGAACAGAACCTTCACTCCCCAGTCTCCACCCTAAAGGTATGGCTAGGAAAATGATAACTCCTCCCCTGTAGTGACTCAAAACCAATTCTGGGGGCAGCCCCTCTACCACTGGGATTTGGTGCCTGGCTGACTAGATGAACAAGGGTGGGGGCAGACAAAGGTATTAGCTACATCGGACCATGACAGGGTAGGCCTCTTAGAAAATATTGGCATTCCAGGACACTGCCCGGATGGTCCTGTTATAGGAACAGAACACCTACCCAGAGCTAAGGCTTTTGTCTCAGCTTTGTGAAAAAGTACACACCTCATCAAATGGGTTTATTAAGCTCCTGGGTGAAACATGGAAGCTCATGAAAATGTGCTTCTGAAGACTTTATGCAGGCAAGAGGTTTCTTTTTAAAAGAACATTTTGTAAAATGTTTAGTACAAATCAGACTTTACCAATGCATTGGGCTTCTAATAAATATTTTAAAACGTCAAATAAAGAACTTTGTAGCTGTTTACTAAATAGAAATAACATTATTTAATTTTAACATTATATCCCAATGCTTCCCTACGGAACAGCTAACCCAGCTGAAGTGAAAATAGTAAGACCATCTTACATTAAATTTTACATGTCCTACTTTTAAATGCCATGCACCTTACCTTATTGGGTATCAAGGCCCACTTATTGAAATTTAAAAGGGGGGTATAGGCTTATCAAAAGGAGTTATATTGACGGGCTGAATTTGCAGTTTTAAAACTGCTCAGACAGGCTACATTAGTAGGCCTGCAGTCATGTTTTGTTCAGCAACTCTGGTGGTCGTACTATGTGTGCTGCAGTACACTAGTGACATTTAACTTACAGGCCCTGAGAACATGTTGTACAATATACTAGGGACCTATAGGTAAAATAAATATGGCAATTTGGAATATAGCCAATTTCAACATGTTTTAGGGGTCACATCACACACTGGGCATTGGATAGTAATGTTCCAGTGTACAGAGTCCAACATCAGCAATAAAATATATAGCAAAAAGAAGGGTTACCACCAAAAGGGGGTAAAAAGGGGCATTTTGTACAACATATCTATCTCACAACATGACTGCATGTGTACCTGAAGTATGGGATCAAAAAGCTGTGTACCCGAAGGATGGGATCATAAAGCTATTCACACATCTACCCCCCTTTGCAATAGACTCGTAATAGGGACACTGATTGCATGCATGCAAATATTGTTTATTTCATTGGCATGATAAAACTGTAGCCTTGTGTCGCATATCTTTGTTGCAGATCGCGCCCTTGTCGATGCTCAGAAAAACAGTGCTAATCACTACACTATCAGAGGATATAGCAGAGTCACCATCAGCCATGCATTACAGGGCTCATGTGAGTCCGGATTTTGCTGCCCCAACCCGTCGGTTGAGCTGCACCTTTGGACCGCTCCTCCTTGCTGTGTAATACTTCTGGGTTGGTGATACCATCCCACCTGTTCCCTGTGCGCTCTTGCTTGATCAGACGGTGCAGATAGCTGCAACTTATACTGACTCGCTGCAATTGTGCCAGTGCTGTTGGCGCAAGTGGAGCATCGGGGGAACGGCTAACACCATCTGGCCCTGTGTACATATAGTACCAGTGGGTTACTCAATTACACTTAATACTTGATAACTTCAGTTTTGGAACAGATAGAGAAATACTTCTTCCATTAATTTGAATTTAAAATGAGCTTTAATGGTAAACTTGGGTTTTAGGCAACTCTTCTGAAAATGCCAGTTTTAGAAAATAAAAAGAAAATGTAAATACAATGAGGTGATGGCTGGAAGGATGGAATTAATCTCAGTCACTGGCAATCGCTTGGACTGCTTTGTAATCCATGTTTTTTTCCCACCATGACACCTCAGTGTGGGCACCACCATGTGCAAATCAGTCTTGACCCTGCTTCTCATTGGAACAGTCCAGCCCAAATTGCCAGCCAGACGTGGGGCCCATGCACACTGTGTCACTAGTACCAAGCTATACCAGGCTGATGAGCCCTAACTAGGAGAAGCTGGTCCGGGGTCGCTTGTGTTTCACTTCAGAGAGGACTTGCTTTGCAGTTTGGCTGGACTGTTGCAATTGGTGCAGGATCAAGAATGATATGCATATAGCTGATGCAAACTGAGGTGGTATGGTGTGCAAAATAATGATGGACTGGGATGCGGAACTGAGTAATTACAAGTGGCAGAGATTAATTTGAGCACTCAATCCATCCCTTTATTGTATACTTAAGTGTGTCACCCGAAGTGGGACGGGTATGCCCAGACGTGGGTTCCATGCACACTGTCACTGGAACCATGCTATATAGCTGGCTGATGATCAGGGAGGACCTCAATTGGCAGTTAGTCTTGGAGTAGGGTAAAGATTGATTTGCATATAGCTGGATCCAATCCGAGGAGACAAGGCAAAATGCACTGGGATGCTGCCCGAGTAATTTTCAGTGGCTGAGATTGAGTATACCAAATGAGCCTTTATGCCAGAGTACAGGGTCACATTCTTGTGAATGGCTGTCCTGTGGTGTGTTGTATATTCCTTTCAGACATGGAGACAAAAGGGCCTAGGGTGTGGAGCAGAGTGTTCCTCATCTGAGCAGCGTAGCATCTTCCCACGCCCAGAAGCATGCATATGAACACACCAAACACAGGGCTCTGCAACAGACATTTTTATTCCTCACAAAAACAACAGTTGATGGACAGAATGCAGGACAATGCCATACATTTACCCCAGTACAGAGATCTGGGCCTAAATCCATCATTTTCTTCCTCACCACACCAACCCAGTTCAGACATGGCCGTATGCAAATCAGCCTAGAACCCGGTGCTCACTACGCCACTGGAGTCAAGCTATCCTGGCTGATAGCCAGAAACCGGTCCTAGGATGCTTGATTACGGTCCAGGAAAGACATGGCTTGGCAGTTAGGTCTGGACTGTTCCCATGAGGCACAGGGTCAAGACTGATTTGCATATGGCCATGTCTGAACTGGGGTGGCTTGGTGAGCAAAATAACAATGGATTAAACACAGATCTGTGACTGGGGTGAATGTTTTGCCATTGTGCAACATTCAGTCCATCATCTTGTGTGTTTTGCTGTTCACCCTATGTGCGAAGGGTATGCCCAGACGTGGGTCCCATGCTCACTACGCCACTGGAGTCAAGCTATCCTGGCTGATGAAGGCTGATAGCCAGAAACCGGTCCTAGGATGCTTGATTCAAGTCCAGGAAAGACATGGCTTGGCAGTTCGGTCTGGACTGTTCCCATGAGGCACAGGGTCAAGACTGATTTGTATATGGCCATGTCTGAACTGGGGTGGGGTGGCTTGGTGAGCAAAATAACGATGAATCTGTGATCTGTGACTGGGGGTGAATGTTTTGCCATTGTGCAACATTTCGTCCATCATCTTGTGTGTTTTGATCTTTATTCCTCAGGATATGATCACACACTCAGTCATAACTTTCATAACTACACCTTAATACTTCCCAGCAGGGTATGTAATTCCTGTTTAGAGTCTGCCCAGAACAGTGAGGGTCCTGTCATGCATAATACTAAAGACACTATAAGCAGGATGGTCTTGGATGTTATACTCAGCCCTTACTAATCTTCAAAAGGAAGCCTGGGGGCTTGGCCCACTCCCTTGCTGACTGCCATAGCTGCCTGTCCTGAGACAGACAATACAGCTCATGCAAAGGACTGCTTACCTTTGAACCCCTAGACAGATAGGAGACAAACCCAAGAAAGGGAGAAGGTAAGACAAATGAGGCACCCCCATCCACAGGTTGGCACTGGGTATACAAATGGTATCCTCAGAACCTCAATCAGAATACTCCTGGACTTGTAAAAGAGCCAGAAGAAGGGTTGGCTAGCTGTCTGGAGAACGAGGAGAACTGAACTTGCTTGCTTTAAACCCAGGATACACAGAAGTGACTCCAAGGGTCTGTTAGCGGACATCCTAATTGATCTATTTGATCTAGAGGGGTACACAAAGTTTCCAGAAGCCTTCCTTGCACCTGCCCAGCTGGCCAGGACCAACTAGACCTGCCTGAGCCACGTGGCTGGCCTCTGCTAGAGTGAGTTCTGATCTCCAAGAGGTGCCTCAAGATCCTGGATCCTTAGCTAGCATCAAAGTATACTCCTCTTGCTTCAAAACTGAGCTACAAGTTAAAATCCAAATGTTTGGGGCTCTTCGCGAGTGGGCTCCTTATGTCAGAAACGAACAGTGCTTCCCCTGCCAACTTAGAACGGCAACCTGCTCTTCGAACCAAATGAACAAGTTACTTAGCTTCAGTAATGATATATCTGTAAGAAACAATAGTTAGTTATAGATTCCTTACCTTAGAATTACCCCCAGGCATCAGACTGGATCTGGAAAGTTTTTCGTCAGCAGTACCTCTGTGCGTCGGATCGGCTCCGCGTTCGTCGTTAGCGTTGTGTCACTGGGATGATGTCACAGTAGCTACTTAGACGCCGCCCTCGCGCGCTGACGTCCGCTATGCACATGACTTTCCGCGACAGAAACGCAGAGCCATGCAAGACACTGACCACTGGTGCACAAAACTAGGGCCCTGAAAAGACATCCTTAACCCTAGAAATCAGTACGTAGAATGGGGAGGATGGGTGGGGTGGTAAGGAATCTATAATGTTTCTTACAGATATATTGTTACCAAAGGTAAGTAACTTGTTCATCTGAAAGAAACACGTTAGTTATAGATTCCTTACCTTAGAATAAGTACCCCAGCAATACTAACCCCGGAGGTGGGTCTGTGAACCAAAATATCACCAGAAAGTCCTGGAGAACAGAACGGCCAAAAAAGCTGTCTCTCTGGACTTGGCGGTCAAGGAAGTAGTCTTTCGTAAAGGTGTGAAACGAAGCCCATGTAGCCGCCTGATAGATGTCATTCAGAGGCTCCTCGTCCCAGAGCAGTAGTTGCTGCCGTCGCCCTGGTGGAATGGGCGTGCAGCCCCACTTGAGGCTCCTTTTTTGACAGAGAAAAGCGGGCTTTGATACACAAGACGACCCATCGGGAGATAGCCCGCTTGTGTGCGGCCCGACCTTTCTTGGCATCCACGTACACAACAAAGAGCTGGTCATCCACCCGGAACTGTTTGGTGCAATCCAAATTAAAAAAAAGCGCACATTTTAGATCCAGACGGTAGAGCCTCTCTACCTCCTTCAAAGGATGCAGAGGCGGAAAGAAGGTGTGCAAAGTGATGGCCAGCACGATGTGGAAGGCAGTGACAACCTTGGGCAGGAAGGATGGACGAGTCCTGAGGACAACTTTGTCCGGATGCACAGAGAGAAAAGGAGGCTTAGAAGATAGCGCCTGGAGCTCACTCACTCCCCTGGCAGAGATGATGGCCACCAGGAAAGCAGTTTTGAAAGTTAAGAGCCACAAAGGACAGTTGTGAAGCGGCTCAAAGGGAGCGCACATTAAATAAGTTAAAACTAGGTTCAAGTCCCACTGAGGCATAACAAAAGGAATAGGAGGAAAGAGATGAGTTATGCCTTTCAAGAAACCATTTACAACTGGGGACTTGAAAAGGGAAGGCTGATCTGGAAGCACTGGAAGGCAGAGATGGCCAAGAGATAGCCCTTGATAGTGCCCAGAGCAGAGCCCTGCTGGGCCAAAGAAAGAAGGAACAAAAGAACCTCAGAAAGAGGGGCAGAGAGGGGATCCACAGCCTTTGCTGTGTACCATGCCACAAATTTGTTCCACCGGCAGGCATGGTGCCAGAATTACATCGCAGACTTCGGTAGGCTGGTCAAATGATGTCAACTGCCGCCGCTCAACCTCCACGCAAGGAGGTGGAGACTAGACAGATTCAGGTGGAGGACCGTCCCCTGTTACTGCGACAGAAGATCCTCCCAAAGAGGCAGACGGGTCGGAGGATCGATGGACCTGAGCAAGCCTCGACATCTTTCCGGAGAAAGCGGTTGATGTTCCTGAGATCCAAGATAGGATGCAGGCCCTTGTCCTTCTTGGGGACCAGAAAGTGGTGGGAGTAACAACCACGACCTATTTCTGGGACAAGAATGTGCTCGATGGCTCTCTTGGCCAAGAGATCCGTAACTTCCTGCTGGAGAAGGGCCTGGTGATCCTCCAACATGCAGTGGTGTTGCGGTGGCACGGCTGGAGGGGTAGCCTTGAAGGGGAGGAAGTAGCCTCTTCGGACTATCTGCAAAACCTGTGTGTCTGGTGCAAAACCCACCTGTCGGAAGGATTCGAACAGAGTGTCTGGTTGAACTACGGGCTGAGACGGCTCCGACTGGGATACTCCAGGCCAGGACTATACCCTAAGCATTACCAAAAAAACGCAGGGGCCTACTATCCTGAATCAGTAGCTACTGCGAGCCTGAGACAACTTGCTACTACATGATGGGGAAACCGGACAAACAGCAGCCAAAGATTACGTTTGAGCCACGTATATCAACAAGGGGTCCTTCTTCCCAATCGGATGCCGAGGCAGAGTCCGATGGTGCTCCAGAACAAGGTATGGAATCCATCCTGAAAGCAATCCAGACAAGTCTCCAAGACATTAATGGCAAGTTGGATCACCTCACTTGTAGGATGGACACTATGGCGGCGATAATGGTTAGGCAGGGTGAGCGACTGGATGAAGCAGAATCTCGATTGTCAGCAGTAGAAGACGAAGCGCACACCAGCACCTCAAAATGTACCCAATTTGAAAAAGTGTTAGATGTGATAAGAAACAAGGCAGAAGATTTGGAGGAAAGATCACATCGCAACAATGTACGAATCGCAGGCATTCCGGAGTCCACAAATACAGGTCGTATGGAGACATATGTAGAGAAACTATGTCACACCTTGTTTGGCAAAGAGAAACTGTCTCCAATATTCATAGTGGAGAGGGCCCACAGGTCATTGGCACCAAGTCCACCACCAGGCGCCCCACCTAGACCTGTGGTGGCTCGCATTTTGAATTATCGAGACCGAGATACCATATTACGGATGGCGCTGGAGCAAAAAATCTCAACTACCAAGGTACTGCACTAGAATTCTATCCTGATTACATGATGGCAGTGCAACAGGCCCATAAAGAAATTGCAAACGCAAAGGCGAAATTGCGCAGCATGCAGGTAGAATACGCAATGCTATGTCCAGCCCGATTGAAAATCACCTGGGACGGAAAACTAACGATACTCTCCAAGCCAAAAGCAGCAAATGACTTCATCAAGAAGATTCATAATCAGCGAAAGGAGCGACGGCAACACGACGAGGAGCAAGAAGCAGAACGAGTAACGGCTGACATGAAACTCCAATCATCATGGCTACCTACTACAGGTGTCTATTATCCGGCAGTTGGTAACTATATATACGCCTCCAACTAAGTGAATTGTCCTGTAGACTGCGCACCTCCAGTGGTAAGTTAGCCATTTAAGTTAATATACACACTGTCATTGCACGAATCAGACCTAAAGGCTGCAACTAGACTGGTTAAGAGTACAACATGAAAAGCCTGAACTAAGATACTGGGGAACCAAGACTCTACTAGTTAGGCAAAGAGGAAAACTGCATCTGAGAACTGTGGCTATGCAAGGTAGCGACTTCCTCATTCAGGGACGGGACATCACTTGGAACTTTCAGCTTGACAGATATATTTTTCGGAAAATGGCAACTACGATGTAATTGTACTAGATATGTTGAGTGCCTACATGTAATCACTTGTAAGATGGCTACTGTTGAAAACTGGTAAAGGGTGGATACACTGGAGACGTGGAGCGGGACAATCACTTCAGGATGCTGATATTTGTAGGCATATGTGGTAACTTTATGGAGGAACTGCGTACTGTTTAAATTGCCAATATTGTGGTTGATCTTAATTAAGCTTAGATCCGCTATTGGCCAATCCAACTCTCAGACATGTGTAGATGGCGCATTGTAGGATTAATGCAAGAAAGTCACACTATGAAACAGATTTCATTATGAGACGATATAAGATGTGAGTGGGTCAGCTGAACCATGTGGCATATGCCATAGTTTACTCGATTCATATTGCCAAGAATAATGCAAAGGTTATTGTCAGATTACCTAGTCCGTCCACATCCATTAGGTTGGATGGCGATGTGCATCCTAGGCGGACCCCTACATGGGTGATCCCCACGAAAGTTATGTATTTTTTGTGTGTTAAAAATGGGGTATGGCTTCGGCAGGTTTGGGCTGCTGTTGTGGGAGGGGGGTGGAAGGGATGGGGTTATGTTTTATTTAATGGACCAAACTGCTTGAGATGCATTGCTGAAATCCAAATGATGTTTGTAACTGCACAGAGATATCTACTTATGTGATCAGTCAATTGAGGGATGTAGGGGATGTCACAGGGATCATACAATTAGAGTCTATTGTCTACTCTTTTGGCACCCATGGCTACGAGCACACCGAGTAAACAATCACTAAACCTACTCACATGGAACATACGGGGTTTCACCAACCCGAAGAAAATTAGACAAATATTTGCGTGCCTAGACCGTTGGAACATTGATATAGTATTACTGCAGGAAACACATACTGATCCACGTTCACACACCCGGGTGGGCCGCCGCTGGGCAGAGACTGTTCATAATTCTAGTTACTCTTCTTATTCCAGGGGGTCACAATATTAGTCACGATATTAGTGAAAAAAGGGACAAATTTAAAAATTGAAACTACACTATTGGATGAGCAGGGTCGTTATGTCATAGTTAAGGGAACGTTACGTGGGCAGCGACTGACACTTATTAAGACATACGGTCCAAACACTGACACACCTGACTTCTACCATGAGATATGGGAACAATTAAACAGGGAGCCCGATAGGATCTTACTTTGGGGTGGAGACCTGAATCCAGCCCTTGACGATCAGTTGGACAGATCAGGCATCACCACTGAACCCCACAGAAAGGCACAAGCAAAAGTACTGGATATTATGGTGGAAATGCAGCTCCAAGATGTATGGAGGACAAGGAATCCGAATATTAGGGAAGCGACACACGCATCGGCGACACATGGTAGTTGGTCGCGCATAGATTATTGGTTAGGCTCCAGGGAGATGCTACTATGGACCCAGAACATAAAGCACATGCCCAAAACTCTTTCTGACCATAACCCCATTAAATTATCACTCCAGATACCAAATTATACGCATTCTCCCACCAACTCTGCTCAAAGCAATGATAATAGCGCTTCTTAAACCCAACAAAGACCCCGAACTATGTAACTCATACAGGCCGCTATCGTTAATTAATGTAGATTCCAAGATTCTGGCCAAAATACTTGCCACACGGCTACAGCCCCTTATGACGAAGCTAGTCCTCCCGGACCAATCTGGTTTTATACCAACTAGAGCCACCACACACAATACAAGAACACTGTTTGCTGTCTCACATTATCTAATCCCGAACACGAAGGCAGTGGCGGTCATGCTCGATGCCGCCAAGGCCTTTGACTCTATCGAATGGCCTTACTTAATAACCGTGCTCCGCCGGATGAGCTTCCCTTCGATGTTCATACAATGGATACAATTGCTGTATACACAACCCGTTGATAGGATTAGGGTGAATGGATATATTTCAGAGGCATTTCATATAGAGCGCAGGACTCGGCAGGGTTGTCCGCTGTCCCCCTTAGTGTTTGCCTTGGCCCTCGAACCACTTGCATGTAAAGTAAGGCAGAATCACCATCCCTCTGCACTACAATTTCCAAGCTGTCCCCTACATATTTCCCTTTACGCTGACAACATGTTACTATATGTCCGGGATCCTGAACGACATCTGGACCCACTGTTGCGAACATACATTAAATTTGGGGGGCAATCAGGACTTCAAATAAATTGGGAAAAATCATCCATTATCCCACTGACAGACACCACATCACCGCACACAACTGAACTCCCGCTGGAGTGGCAGACCGATCCAATTCGATATCTAGGGGTGTGGTTCCACAGAGATCCAGAGCTGGTTATAAGAACGAATTATGGTAGAGTAATTGATGCATTGGAAGATAAAGTTAAACGATGGGTACAGCTCCCATTATCGATCTCGGACGGATCGCGATCTTTAAGATGGTCCTGCTTCCTAAACTACTATAGTTATTCAATAACATTCCCATCCAGCCACCCAGGGAAGTATTCAAACGAATAACATCAGTAGTACTGAAACTAATATGGGCAGGTAAACAGACGCGGATTGACTTGACAACTCTGACTCTGCCCTATTCCAAAGGGGGCTTAGGTGTACAAGACTTCTTGCTTTACTACTTATGTGCCCCAGCGCAGTATTGCACCTACTGGTACCACGATTCTGAGGGTCACTTGGCCACTCCATTATAACTAATGACCTACTGGTATCACAACATTCCATACTTGACGCATGCGGCTATTGAGGAAGGGGACGCTCTGCCAATCCCTCTGACTGCAATCATGACACATCGCCCACAACCATTGCATGACAAAGACATCAACATTATTGATGCTACTAATGCAGCATGGCATCAATTAGGCCACCTAGTACACAAACTGCCGCTCTATGCCCCAGCTCTACCACTACACCATCATCCTGATTTATCAGTAAGTGGAAAAGATGTAGGTATGGGTCTGCTTCACCAGGTGGGATTGGAAACGATGGGTGACTTATATCGTAATGGAGAATTCATCACAGAACAGGACCTAGCGTATATACAGAATCAGACATTATTATTCAGACTTCAAGGGGCAATCAAATAGCTATACCCTGATTATCCAAATAAACCACCGGCCCTCAACACAATGCAGCTTATTCTGACATCACAAAACACCACGCACTTAGTCTCCCGACTATATACAATGGCACAAGCAGAAATAAATCACACTACATCCAAAGCGCAAGTCAGATGGAATGCCGTGCTGGTGTCCCCCCTAACGGAGAAAGATTGGGAAACCACTTACACACTGATCCAAATGCTCACACCCAATGGTTATTTACGCATCATACATTTCAAATATTTACATCAGGCATATTATACACCTGTACGATTGCATAAGTATGGCCTGTGAACGGAGGCGAAGTGTAAAAAGTGCGGATACAGTGAGGTAGACTTCATACATCTGGCATGGCACTGCGGAAACATTCATCAATACTGGGTGGAAATCACGACAACAATATCAGAAATGGTAGGTAGTGTTATTGAATGTAACATCCGGGGATGTCTCCTCGGGTTACTGGACGGGATCAGAGCTATGAAACGTAAATTCTGTATGGTGGCGCTATTGTTAGCTAAACACAGGATATCCATGTGCTGGGAAAGCAAACAGGTGCCAACTGTTAAGCAATGGCTAAGCGATATGTCGCATTGTCAAGATACATTACGTACGTTCGAAGAGGAGTTGCCAGTGCGCTCTAGGCCTAAGGACTACTGGAAGTATTTAACAAACTACTTAAGTGGACACACTGATGATTAATGAGATTGATGTATTGTGAGCCCACACAGACTTTACCTTTCATGTGGTACTATGTATATATGAGCAGACACTGTACAATCATAATGTATTATCAATTGGATGATGAATGCAGAAGTGAAATGGTCCGTTTTGTTTTTGCCTGTTGTTTAAATACAGCACTATTGTACTTTTACTATGAAATACTAATAAAAAGATTTAAAAAAAAAAACTTGGCCGCATTCCTTCCAGCGGCAATAGTCTGGGAGAGCACTGTCCGGGCCTCCTCCGGGCACTGAGGCAGCACCTGCGCAACCGAGTCCCACACAGAGTGGGAGTAATGGTCCAATAGACATGCAGTGTTTACTGATGCAGTCCTAAACTGGTGGAAGAGAAAATTTTCTTCCCAAAGTGGTCCAGCTTCTTGGATTCCCTTTCTGGGAGATTGGTAGAGAATGCGCTCTTGTGAGTGGAGGCTTGGATCACCAAGCTCTCAGGGGTGGGGTGTTGGGAGAGGAAAATGAGGTCACCAGGAGCAGGCGGTGGCGTCGGGCAATCATCCTATCCAAGGGAGCCCCTGTGTTTGGTCTGGACCAGGCACCCAAAAGGACGTTGGTAAGGGCCTTATTGAATGGAAGCAGAGAGCTACGATGAGCTCGCCGCCGGCTGAAGCACCTCTGTCAGGAAGTTAGTCCCGACTGCCATTGTAGGGAGTTCGAGGTTGAGAGCCTCGGCCGCCCTACTCAACACCACTGCGTATGACGCTCCCAACTCCGTAGCCACGGTAGGAAACAACATGCCAAGGTCAGAAGATGTGTCAAGACCACTGGCATACCCCAGTTCCTCTCTCCAGTCCTGCTCAGATTCCACCTGATCAGCTAAAGGGTCACCTGACCCCTCCCAGTCTTCTCCTCATCCTCTGGGTGCCAATCTGGCTGAAAAGGGACCCCAGGAGGGAACAGGGGCACAAAAACCCTTCTCGGCACCGGGTCCGGCATCAGGTGACGCCAGCCCGGTTCCGGGTCCACCTCAGGATGGAGGCCAAATGCGGGAGTGGTACCGGAGGAAGCCGCGCCGGTGCAGGCGTAATCAGGTCAACCAGCACACCTATCTGGATCTAGGCCTGGATCCAGAGGGGCCTAGAGCGCCAGGGTCGGAGCCGTCGGCGTAGAAGTCCTAGGCCCCCCACCTGAGTCCGTGGATCCCCCAGGCATGCTTGTGGGTTCGAGCTGCCCAAAGGTGGCATGCATCACCTTGTAGAACAAACAAAGCTAGGCGGGAGTCGATTCGGGTCCCAGGAAGGGAGGGAAACAGGGAGTCGCACACGGAGCAGCGGGAGGGGCACCACTCGCATCCCTCGTCGGGTCGGCTGACCAACTAGGAGAAGTCGAAGAGCGACAATGCTTCTTCGACGACTTCTTATGCCTTGACTTAACTAAACCCGAGTGCGAAGACTTTGATGACTTGGACGAACGGTGATGGCTCTGCGACCAGTCCCTCAACCTCCCTCGCGACTTCGAATGCTGTGGAGCCGACTGCCAGCGCTCAAGGAGCTTTCGGGACCGCTCCCCCAAAGCCTTTGATGTCATCGACTGATAGTCGGAGCACGACTTGGGTTCGTGGTTACACTCCACGCAAAAGTGGCACATATGGTGCGGATCCGTCACCGACATCAGTCGGTCACACGAACCACATGCCATGAAGCCGGTCATCCCTCGTGCACCAGGAGTCGATAGACTCAAAAAAGAAGTCGACAAAAGTCGAGAAAAAAGTCAGTCAAAAAGTGACTAGAGGTACCGCTCTCTCCCAATCTGCGCTCGCTGGCGCGGAAAAAGATAGAACTGATGTCAGTGCTCAAGGGCGGCGTCTAAGTAGCTACCATAATGCTATCCCAGTGACACGACACCAACGCTAAACACAGAGCCGACTGATGCCACCTTCCGACGCGCAGAGGTACTGCTGACGAAAAACTTTCCGGATCCAGTCTGATGCCTGGGGGTAATTCTAAGGTAAGGAATCTATAACTAACGTGTTTCTTACAGATAGTGACCACACATGTCGCCCACCAATGCAAAACTACAGCGGCAGCCTGCTCTTCATGCAGACAATGATCTCCTTGCAGTTCCCACCAATGCGAAGCACCAGCTGAAGAGCCTTGCATGAACTTGGACGTTAAGAAGTTAAACCCTTCCCCAGAACAAACCTGGTCCCTGTATCAGAACCGAGCTTCATAGGGGGTTGCCTGAACTTGTTAGTTTGACAAGGTCCAGCGCGACCAGATAACCGATTTCTTTTTTTTGTGCTATTTTCACCTGAAACTTTACAAATCCACACTTTCTGTTCAACTTATTAGATGTTTGTTGTTTTGGTGTCATTTTATTTAATACTATTTGTCTATATTGGTTTGGGGGTTTTCATGTGTTTTTTCACATTTGTTTTACTGTTCGAATGCAGCATAAATACTGAAATATCGTAATGAGAAAACAAGACCTAATTATGTACCAAATCATCTCTTACTTTTTGTTTAGGTTCCTTTTTGTTTTCCAAACTGAGATCTTGCAAGCATATAATAAAGCGAGATCTCGCAATATATTCAAAGTCTTGGCTGCCATTTTAGTTCCCACAGCTATATAAGGTAGCCGTACTCTGAGCTCTGTGCTTGTTTTTCACATCGTTGTGTGATGTGGCAGCTTTCAGGCGAGTTTCTTCTGCTCGGCGGCATTCCTGCTCTTCTCTTGTTGCTGGAGCCATTTTCCTAGATGAGAGACTAGTTTTTACACCACAACTTTTCAGAATCATGTTAGGAAGTTCAGCGTTTAGAATTCCTGCTAATCCAAAGAAGGATTCTTGCAACCTGCTTGTTAGATCCACTTGAATCTGGGATCCTGGAACTGTCATTAAAAGGGGACTTTATCTTAGGCTATGTCACTAAGGTTCTCTGCAGTCCTGCCAAGTACCACGCATCAGGCATTAGACTAACGCATTTCAGTGTAGTGGTCCTCATCACCGCAATGAAATAGATAATCACTTATCTATTGTGCCTCATGGGCTCTCAAACAAAGCTGGAGCATCAGCGCTGCTAAATTAATACAGTGACTGCACGCATTCCAAACTGCTTGCAGGGTAGCTTGGGTGCCTGGCTCAGCTTGCTCTGCAGTCAGATATTTGAGATTACCAGTGTTTCTAATTCACCTGCGCTGGAGGGGTTGCGCAAACAGTTTCTGCTCACACCGCGCATATCTTCATTTGATTCGGACTAGCATTATGTGACAACGCTGTCACCCCTGATTCGCCCTCTGCCAAAGAGATGATGCCTCAACAGGCACTGCAGCCTGCAGCACCGAGGCCATTATCAATATGCCACGCCGGAAGCAGTCCTCTACCCGAGGCCTGGTCGCGCCCATTAGTCCGAGTTGTTGTGGCTACCAAACTTAGGAGCAGGCTTTCCAACAGCCGTTGCAAAAGTGACTGGTTTTTAATCCTAGTTGCTTATGCTGTTATGTAAAAGTTGTTTTTAATTTAGCTTTTAGCGCCATGGCAGGCGAGGTCAAATGTGATCAATTTTCATCTGCCATGTCTGTCTGCTCAACAGTTCTCAGCACGGTTAGTCACAGAGTCGTGGCACATCTCCAATAGTTATTTTTTGGTTGGATCCGCACTAACTAATTTTTTTTCGAGTGAGACTGAGTTGCAGCAAAGACAGCACCTTGGCAACCCCTGTGGTGATGTCCAAGACTATGGCTGACATTCCAAGGATTGTGTCCTCTTCTCCCGAGTCTCTCTTCTCTCTACCCCCTTGCCCCCACACAGTCATCTCCTGTCTCGCATGATTTTTGGGGTGGCATTATACAGCAGTTGGAGGGGGCAGGTAGAACAGCTGTGAGTCACCTCCCGGCCCCACTGCAACGAATGGTTCCTCATGACCAAAACGTGTGTAGCAGCAAGCTTGCAGAACTCCACCTGTAGCCCCCAAGCCCTATAGGAGCCTTGGGTCAATGGTCATGCCCTAATCAGGCATTAACTTAAAAGGTGTCCACTAAAGCTGAGCCCGATAAGAGAACTCCAATCTTCTCAATCTGGCACTCACCAGTTAGGTCAGTGAGAAACTCAGTCACGGGGAGCTGGTTAGTGGTGGAAACAAGGAGTGGCACATGAGGGTGGGCTCTGCCTCCCCTGTGGGGTGGGAATCAGCCCAGGTCATGTTCAAATGAGTTTTAAACGCTCAATCTCTGCCTGTGCACACTGTATAGGAATGTTTGTGTGCTGATTATTAGCAAAGACAAATGATTTTGTACCTTACACCCCCCCATATCTGGGCCCTCATTATTACAGACGCTGGGGTTTAAAAGTCAAAAGTCCTGCCACAATAAATGACACTCACTGACAGCTAGAGTGTGACAATGATTAGCCATGTTGTTAGGAGATATGGTAGGGATATGTAGTGAAGGCTATGTAACCCTATCTTGTGGTTGTAAACGTATAACGAGTAATGGACAAAATATATTGCTGAACATTAAAAAGCTCAACAAAGATTCAAGCCTCACTAGGCGAAGTGAGTCCGGGTCTCGAGAGACATCTGGTTGAAATACAGAGTCTCGGCTCAACGTTAAGGGTTCGACCGTCACTGATGTAGTTCGAAATGAAATACAATAGAAGAAAGAAAACAATGGAATGGAAGGTAAACAGATGCTACCTGAGAATCAAGCCCTGGGGATTAATTGTTGATAGGTGGTGATGCATGCTGTACCACAGTGATGTGTGCCAAGGAAGGCCAATGTTTAGAACTGAAGAAATGTGCATGTCAAATAAATAGATGCAAAACAGACAAGAAGCAC
This sequence comes from Lissotriton vulgaris, assembly GCF_964263255.1. NCBI lineage: Eukaryota > Metazoa > Chordata > Amphibia > Caudata > Salamandridae > Lissotriton > Lissotriton vulgaris. The sequence continues at coordinate 477,061,682 of NC_141694.1, forward strand.
ATTAAGTGCGATTGTCAGCGGATAAAATACAAGTACTACTGTGAAATACATTTAGATTAAATAAAGTAGTTGTACATGGGCGAGTCTTAGACAAACCCAGTAGGGTGCATTTCGCTAAACTTACATGAGATGCTGTTGGGTGTGTCTATTTAAATATATTGCCAATAAAAATGCACATAATACCACACATAACTAAATTAAAGAAGACATTGGTACAATCAAACAGAATATGAAGGGAAGGAAAGCCGTGGAAGCAAACCATGGATGTACATGAGATAATCATGGACATTACGCAATGGGCTGCATGGGAACTCCTGTTAGATGTGTCAGTTAAAATATATTACCAACATAATTATCTGAATCATACATTGGAGAAGAACATTGTACAATCTACATGACCTATATGGTGATACTGCCTAAGAGATTTAAGCCTTGATGTACATTTATTTATTTAGTCATTTATTTGATTTTTAAAGCGCCTGTTAGATCTGGCATCATTGGAGTGAGTCTCCCTTCCATTTTTACTCATTGCCTCCTCTGTTTTTGATATGTTTTGCTGGTTATATGCTTTGGGCACTGTGCCACTGCTATTCAGTGCCACAGTGCAAGTGCTCACTATGTTAAATTGATGTATTGATTAGTGTTTCCATGATTGGGTTATTTGATTTACTTGTCAGACCCTAGTACAGTGCACCATGTGTGCCCAGGGCTTGTAAATCAAATGCTGCTGGTGGGCTTGCAGCACTGGTTGTGCCACCCACAGAAGCAGCTTGTAAAGTGTATCTCAGGCTTGCCATTGCAAGGCCTGTGTGCAGTCTGTGACTGCCATTTCGACTTGGCAAGTGCACCCACGCACAGTCCCTAAACCTTCCCTTTGCTTCATGTCAGACATCCCTATGGTAGGCCCAAGGGCAGGGTGCATTGTAAGTATAAGGTAGGACATGCCTTGGTGTGTGTAGCATGTCCTAATAGTGAATTACAACCATTTTCGTTTTTCACTATTGCAAGGCTACCTGTTCTTCATAAGCCAGAATGGGCAGTTAGATTATTATCTTATAATACTAACTGACTCAGGGAACATGATAAAAATCCGAATTTAATATGCCTGAACTCAGAATGATAAAATACATCATTTAGTAAAGTTGGTTTTTAACATTCTGTGTTTGAAACTACCACTTTTAGAAAGTAGGTATGTTCTTGTATAACTATCCAAAGTCTGCCTCTGCTAGGTTGTGTATTCCTTGTCTGGAGTTTGAGTGACAGGGCTGGGGGATTCCAGGAGACAGACTGAGGCAGCCCATTGGTGAATAGAGAGATCTGCATCTAGATGGGAGGGAGGAGTTGCACCTGTGACCTGAATAGGGCTAGGCCTTCCCTCTACAATGCTGACTCCACCTCTTGTGGTGTGTCTGATGTCTCTGCCCTGCACTGTGAAAGGAGAGGAGGAAGCTTGTCAACAGGAACTGGTTTGGACTAGGCAGATGCCTCTCTGCCTTCATAGAACTAAGGATTTTGGGGTATAAATATTGCAACCCAGTCCCAAGAACTTTAGATCACTTCTGGAAACAAGGAATCTTTTGCCAAGGAGAAGAACCAAGGAAGCTGCAGGAGTTGGACTGCCCCTCTGCCAGTGTGCTGTTTGCTGGGTCGGCCTGCAGTGGTTTCTTTATTGCCAAGGGAAAGGAGAAGGAACTTTTTAAGGACCTTCATTATCTACAGAATATTCTTCAAGGGCTTGAACTTGTGCTTGCCTCCTGTTGAAGTCTCAGGGACAAAAGACTTCACCTCCAGCTACCCTCAGAGTTTCCTTGCTAGGAGTTCTGTTTGCCAAAGCCTGCGTGTCACTGAGAGCTGGAAGCATGATGCATCAAGAAGAAGAGTGACGCCGCTGCAGCTGAAGTCGTCGCATCGCTGGAGAAGCGTGCCTCTGCCGCATCTCGCAGGAAGCGTGTCTTCGTCAAAGCTGCCTGCTGTCGCTTCCCCGGAGAAGCGCAACGCCATCAAGAGAGTCGCCATCGCATCAACGGAGGAGCATGTCGCAGGGCCTGTCGCGGCCCCAAAGTTCAGAGTCGTCGCAAGGCTGCCAGGGCGTCTACGCATCCTCATCGCATCGTCGCATCAAGGGCGCCATCTTCTCGCATCGCACCAGGACAATCGCATCGCTTCGAGGCCCCATCATGCGATCGCAACCGGACCACAAACCGAGAACCTATGCATCATCCCCGCACTGGTAATGATCACAACGCATCGCCTACTCTGCGCAAGCATTGAGGCACGACGCATCGTCTCCCCCGGATCACGGAACCGACGCATCTCCCCTTTTGCAAGCCTTTTGTTCATTTTGCATTACGCATCCAGGTACTTTGTTGAGAACTTTGTCGCATTTATCATCAACTTGAACTAAGCAACTTTTATTATATTGAGGTCAATCTTAAATACAGTATTGTGGATTTTTGTCGTTTATGGTCTTGTGTTATGTCTATATATATAGAATACTTATTTTTATAAAACCTGTGTTGTGTCCATCTGTAGTGTTTTCATTGTATTACTGTGTATATTCACAAATGCTTAACACACGTCCTTTGAGATAAGCCTTTCTGCTCGTGCCAAGCTACCAAGGGGGTGAGCAGGGGTTATTTAAGAGTGTAATCCCCTTATCCTGACTTAGAAGTAAGGGTCCCTATATGGACAAAGGTGAATACCATTGCCAACTAGAGACCCCCAGATCTAACAGCGCCTAAATCACCCCCAAAGGGGTATCTCTGCGGTAAGCGAGGGATAACCGACTAACACAGTCTAAGAGGATTAATTTAAAAAGAGCTCCGTTTTGAGGAGTTTCCTTAAAGGAAGGTAATCTGAGAAGAAGGATTTGCTGCCAGTCCGAGCTTTCCTAATGCAGGGAATTATGAGCAGTGATTTTTTTTTCTAACGTAAAGATTTACTTGGTCGGTAGGAAGTAAGTTTTTCAGTTAACAAGCTGGGTCCTCTGCCATTCAGAGCTTTGTGTACAATACAGCAGATCTTGAACTTGGCTCTCTTGTGTATAGGGAGCTAATGCAATTGTCCCATAAGGGGGAGAGAGGCTGTTCTTGCTGGCAAGTTCTTAACAAGTCAATCAGCTGTACTCTGAACTACCTGGAGTCTACTTAATAAGGAATCACTAGCCACAGTCAGAAAAGCATTGCAGTAATCCAAGCGACTGATTACAGAGTGTGCAAGGAAAGGCTCTGCGCAGAAGGCTCAAAGTGTGGAAACAGGAACCAGAGGTTGCCACTATCTGGTCTTTTATGGTGAGATTCTGATCTAACCGAACACCCGGATTCTTCACCACAGTCTTAGGAACAGGAGCTTTACCCAGCTCAGGGGGGGGCACAACTCTGGGGCTCAGAGCAAAAGGGCATTACCGAAGAGCATAATATCCATCTGTTGAGTGTTCAGCAGGAGAAAGTTATCCGTCATTCAAGATGAGATTGCGATCATATCCTTAAAAAAGTGGGAATGAGTGTAGTAGAACTCTTGTCAAATGATAGAAGTTACGTATCATCTGCATATGAGATTGGAGTAAAGCCAAACTCTCTGATTACCTTTGTAAGGGATGCCACATATGTGGGGCTAAGACAGGAGCCCTGTGGCACTCCCTTGATAAGATCCAGAGTTCGGGAGTCGATCCAGAGTTCAGGAGCCAGTGGTCCGATATTGATGGTCTGCAAGCTCTGAGACAGAAAGCTCGAGAACCATGATAGAGCTCGTCCTTAGATCCCAATCTCTTTATGGCTCTGAAGAAGAATCCAATGGGATACTACGTCAAAAGCTGCTGATGAATCCACAGCACCAACAGGACCACCTGGAAATTTTCCAGAGAATATCTCATAGTATCTGTCACTGCTATGAATGCGGACTCTGTACTACACATTGGCCTGAAACCAGACTGTGAAGGGCCCAGACACCCAACAGACTTTGTGTATTCAGTAACTTGTTTATTGAAATGCTTTTCTAAGAATTTGTTCTTTAGGGTAAGAAGGGAGATAGGACGAAAATTAGATAGATCTGTAGCGGAGACATTCACCTTTTTGCAATAGGAATTATCTGTGAAGCTTTCTATTCTATTGGGAGTTGGGCTCCCTTCAAAGATAAGTTAAGTATCGAACAAATAAAGGGAGCAAGCAGTTTGTGTAGCGGGGAGGAAACCCTAGCAGGATTTACATCCAATTGTGATCCTGATTTGGCTGCTTTCAGCATTGTCTCTTCTATGTCCACCTTGAGGGGGGTAAAGTAATCAAGGAAGTTAGTGATGTGTGGAGTAGATAGAGTGGGTCTTATCATTGCCTCCCAGGGATTGCTGGATCTATGGAATTTTTACATAGATCAGATTAATTTTTTGTTCAAAGTAATTTGAGATCTCGTTGCAAAGTACTTTAAATGGGAAGGGGTCATTAGGGCAGACACTCAGGTTAATAAAAGAATTAAGAACTTTATAAAGTACTTTAGACAATTTCCCTGCCTGGTTAAGTTGTGAGGTGATGTGGGCTCTACAACCAATTTTTAGGTTCCTATGGTAGAGTACTAGAAATGTCTTATAGGTCTCTCTATCATTCAGATTGTGTGAGTGACGCCAACGTCTTCCCAATTTTTTACAGAGGGCCTTCTCCTTACGTAGTTCAGAAGAGTATCAGACTGCCTGTGGTAGCTGTGTGACATTGAATTGACGTTTCAGAGGGGCAATACTGTCTAAGGCACATTTTAACGAGCTGTGATAGTCATCTAAAAACGCACCAAATGTTCCTCGGTTCATGAATTGTAGGCATCGTACATTTTTTCACAAAAGCGTCTGGCGTAATTTTAAGCCACTGTCTCCAAAGCCTAGAGGAGACATTGTTAGTGGGAAGAGCCACCTTAGTCCCACAAATTTGGAAATCTAGCAGGGAATGGTCATCCAAATTACAGTAGGGGGCCTCAGTATGAATATGAGGTGAATTAGTGAGAATAAGGTCCAACGTGTGCCCTGATAAATATGTAGGAACCTTGTTTATCTTTTCTTGACCTAGAGTAGCCAGGTCAGACAGGAGCTGAGCCACTTCCGTGTTAGAGGTAATTTAGCTATGTAAATTAAAGTCTCCTAATAGAACAACATTTATAGAGGAGATAGAATGGGTAGCAATAATCCGTTCCAACAATTTGAGGGAGAAATCGCAGAGTGGTCCCAGGTAACAATACACAAGGGACCTTTCCAGTAGTCTTGGGGCAAGAGATCAATTCTGAAAATACTAATCTCTAGCTTCTTATCTGAGCTATGTTAAATATTAGATACGTTCACATAGTCATAGCCCTTATGTCAAGTATTTTATATACCATTATTTCTATTGGCTACTGTGTTCCAACACATCAATTAACATAAAAGTGACTACAAAACGTTCATAAGTTATAATTAATGTTAACACCCATAGAGGTGAGATACAGGATTGCAACAACATCACACTGCAATCAGCATCTTGAACTAAGGCATCGGGATAAGTGAGGTTGGGCCTGTGGGTTGAGTATCTATCCGTCGGAGTATGCTCCACAAATGACCTATGTTTCAGAAGGACTGAAGCATTAATGATAAGTGAGGCAAAGGCATTCATAAACCTTTTTTCAGGTCTTCTCCCTGGTGAGAAGTGTTCAGGCCAGCCTGCCCATAGCTGCCAACGTTTCAGATTGCTATGTGCCACGTTTTCATAATTTCATTGTAATTATGAGTCAGCCACCACAGGCGTTTTCACCAATTTGACCCTTGACCCTGCTCAGGGCCGGTCGCTCCACACACTGCGTGACTCCCCGTGAGTGTGCCAGGCTCCCCGCTGCTGCCTTGAGTTCACCGCTGCCCCGCAGCTGTGCTTTAGGTTTTCCTTCGGCGGTCCCCACCCGTGTTTTCGCCGCCCCTGCTATTTATTGTATTTTGTATTCTAATTTGTATATTGTTCCTGTATTTTGTATCTTGCCTTGTCCGTGCTTTGTACTGCCCGTTTTCTGTCCTCTGTACCTGCCCCCTCTTCCGCTTTTCCCGCTCTCCTCTCCCCCCGCTCCCCGCCGCTGCTCCCCTGCGGCCCGCCCCCTTTTCATTCTCTACCCCCATTCGCCGCCCCGCTCCCGCCTCCCAGCTGCTCCTCTCTCCCACTTAGCCATTTATGGCGGAGTCAACGCGGTGGTGAGCGGTGACCCTTGACCCTGCTCAGGGCCGGTCGCTCCACACACTGCGTGACTCCCCGTGAGTGTGCCAGGCTCCCCGCTGCTGCCTCGAGTTTGCCGCTGCCCTGCAGCTGTGCTTTAGGTTTTCCTTCGGCGGTCCCCGCCCATGTTTTCGGCGCCCCTGCTATTTATTGTATTTCGTATTGTAATTTGTATATTGTTCTTGTATTTTGTATCTTGCCTTGTCCCTGTGCTTTGTACTGCCCGTTTTTCTGTCCTCTGTACCTGCCCCCTCGCCCGCTTTTCTCGCTCTCCTCTCCCCCCGCTCCCCGCCGCTGCTCCCCTGCGGCCCGCCCCTTTTTTGCTCTCTACCCCCATTCACCACCCCGCTCCCGCCTCCCAGCTGCTCCTCCCTCCCACTTCGCCATTTATGGCGGAGTCAACGCGGATGCGCAGCAAGCACGCGCAGCGAGCGCGCCGATTGCGCGCCGAAGGCAAGCCCGTCTGCGCCCGTCTGCGCCCGTCTGCGCCTAGACCGCGCCCAGCGCCAGAACCCCTGGCCCCCGCGGATGCCAGCCCACATGACGGACCTCCGATGCCGCCACCCTCTACGCACTCAATCCCGACCGGAAGCCCGCCTGCTACCGAGCCACCCCAAAACGCACCCACGGACCATTCACCTGCAAAGCCTGCAAGTTCTCCTGCCTCCAGACCTGCACCACACCCGCCAAGTCGAGCACCAGCAGCAACCACCTCAAGTGCATCCTGATCAACACCCGCTCCATCCACAGGCACGCCGTCGAACTCTGGAACCTGCTCGACACAACATCACCAGAGCTCGCCTTCTTCACGGAAACCTGGATGAACGCCTCCTCAGCGCCAGACATCGCCATCACCATCCCGGACGGATACAAGATCACCAGGAGGGACCGCGTCAACCAGACTGGAGGAGGCATCGCCATCGCACACAAGAACACCATCCGCATCACGACCAACTCAGACAACACCTTCACCGCCACCGAACATCTCCACTTCCAGATACACACCGCCCCCCAGACCACACTCAGAGGCACCCTCATCCACAGACCCCCGGGACCACGCACACAATTCAGCGAAGACATCGCAGACTTCATCAGCCCACACGCCCTCAGCTCCTCAGACTACATCCTCCTAGGGGACCTCAACTTCCACCTGGAGAACAACAAGGGCAGCAACACCTCCACCCTGATGGACAACCTCGCCAACCTCGGACTCAAGCAACTTGTGAACACCCCCACCCACAACACCGGCCACACGATTGACCCAGTCTTCTCCTCCAGCAAGTACATCTCCTTCAGCCACTCCACCGGACTTCATTGGACTGATCACAGCTGCGTCCACTTCAGCTTCAGAAAAACTACGACCCACCACCACCCAAAACAGTTTCCTCGCAGGAGCTGAAACAAGATCATCGCCGACCAGCTCACCGCCTCCCTCAGCCAGAACCCTCCCGCCAGCACAACGGACCCCAACGAAGCAGCCAGCAACCTCACACAGTGGCTCACCAACTGCGCAGACGACCTCGCACCACTGAAGACCCCTCCCAACAGACCCGGCAGCAAGAAAGCCTCTTGGTTCACCGACGAACTTAAGAACTCCAAGTAGAACTGCTGCACCCTCGAGAAAGCCTTGCGCAACGACCAGACCACAGACAACATGACTGCCCTTGAGCACGCCACCCGAAAACACCACCAGATGATCCGCACCACCAAGAAGACAGCATTCAAAGAACGACTGGACAACAATGCCCACAACAGCAAGGAACTCTTCAGCATCGTCAAAGAGCTCTCCAACCCCAACGCCGGAAACAACTACATCATTCCCTCGCAAGACCTCTGCAACTCTCTCGTCTCGTTCTTCCACCACAAGATCGCCGAAATACACAACAGCTTTGGCGCAACTACCACGCCCCCAACCTCCGAACCAACACCCCCCACCACCACCCTCTGCGTCTGGACCCCGGTCAGCACCAAAGACACCACCCGCACGATGAACGCCATCCACTCCAGATCCCCTACCCCTGCCCCCACCACGTCTTCAACAAGGCCGACTCCATCATCGCACCCCAACTCTGGGATATCATCAACACCTCCTTCAACACCGCCACCTTCCCGGAGAGCTGGAAGCACGCCGAGCTCAGCGCCCTCCTGAAGAAACCAACAGCTGACCCCACCGACCTCAAGAACTTTCGCCCCATCTCGCTCCTCCCTTTTCCTGCCAAAGTCATCGAGAAGATCGTCAACAGACAGCTGGCCGCCTTCCTCGAGACGAACGGATCCCTCGACCACTCACAGTCCGGCTTCCGAGCCAACCACAGCACCGAGACCGCCCTCATCGCAGCCACTGACTACATCAGATCCCTGCTCGACAACGGGGAAACAGCGGCCCTCATCCTCCTGGACCTCTCCGCAGCGTTCAACACTGTCGCACAAGTTACTACTTGTGTAACGATATATCTGTAAGAGACATTAGTTAGTGATAGATTCCTTACCTTAGAATATCCCCAGGCGTCAGACTGGATCCGGAAATTTTTGCGTAGCAGTACCCTTGCGCGTCGGTAGGCATCGTCTGCGGCTCGGCGTCCGTCGTCTGCGTCGTGGGCGCCGTGGTGACGTCGTCGGAGTACTTAGACGCCGCCTCCGCGTGCTGACGTCAGTTCTTAGCCGCAGCTTTTCCGCGCCAGAAGCGCTGAGCCGTGTTAAAAACCAACACTGGTGCCATTGAAACTAGGGCCCTGAAAGGGGATGACCTTAACTCTAGATATCGGTTCGCAGAACGGGGAGGATGGGTGGGTCGGTAAGGAATCTATCACTAACTAATGTCTCTAACAGATATATCGTTACACAAGTAGTAACTTGTGCATCTGAAAGAGACACGTTAGTGATAGATTCTTTACCTTAGAATAGATACCCCAGCAATACCAACCCCGGTGGTGGGTCTGCGAACCAATAATCACAATAGAAAGTCCTGGAGGACGGAATGGCCAAAGAAGCCATCCCTCCGGACTTGACTGTTCAAGCAATAATGTCTTGCAAACGTGTGCAGCGAGGCCCAAGTAGCTGCCTGGCAAATGTCCTGCAAGGGAACTCCCCGGCCCAGGGCAGTAGTTGTCGCCGTGGCTCGGGTGGAGTGAGCCCGCAATCCAACAGGGGGCTCCTTTCTAGCCAAGGAGTAGCATGCCTGGATACACAAGATGATCCATCGGGAGATGGTCCTCTTATGTACCGCCTTCCCCTTCTTAGCGCCCACGTAGCCAACAAAGAGTTGGTCATCCACCTGGAACTGGCGTGTGCAATCCAAGTAGAATGAGAGCGCACGTTTTGGGTCCAGACGGTGGAGCCGCTCTTCCTCTTTAGAGGGGTGCGGTGGCGGAAAGAAAGGTTGGCAAAGTGATGGACTGCCCGATGTGGAAGGCTGTGACAACATTGGGCAGGAAAGATGGCTTAGTACGCAACACAACCTTGTCCGGATGGACAGAAAGGAAAGGAGGAGTACAAGAGAGGGCCTGGAGCTCACTCACTCTCCTGGCAGAGGTGATGGCAACCAGGAAAGCAGTCTTCAGTGTAAGAAGGCGGAGAGGACAGTTGTGAAGTGGCTCAAAGGGAGCGCAAATCAGAAATGTAAGTACAAGGTTCAAGTCCCACTGAGGCATCATAAACGGAACAGGTGGAAATGTGTGTGTGATGCCTTTTAGGAATCAATTCACAATAGGGGACTTGAACAAAGATGGTTGATCAGGCAGCCTCAAGAAGGCTGAAAGGGCAGAAAGATAGCCCTTGATAGTGCCCAGAGCAGAGCCCTACTGTGCAAGAGAAAGAAGGAAGAGAAGAACCTTAGAAAGAGGGGCAGAGAGAGGATCCACAGCCTTTGCTGTGCACCATGCCACAAATCTGTTCCACCTGCAGGCGTATACCGACCTTGTGGAGGGACGCCTGGCTGCCAGAATGATGTTACAGACTTCAGGAGGCAAGTCAAATGGCCTCAACTGTCGCCGCTCAATCTCCAAGCATGTAGGTGGAGACTGGACAGGTTCGGGTGGAGGACCGTCTCCTGCTGCTGCGACAGAAGGTCCTCCTGAAGAGGCAGACGAACCGGGGGATCGACTGACATACTGAGTAGCTCTGGATACCAGTACCTTCATGCCCAGTCCAGAGCCACAAGGATGACTTGGGCCCAGTCGCGCTTGATCTTCTTCAGCACTCTGGGCAGAAGTGGTATAGGTGGAAAGGCGCACAACAGACCGCAACTCCACTCGCGACGAAAAGCGTCTCCGAGCGAGTGCCGCCTTGGAAATTCCAACGCGCAGAACTGATGACATTGCGCGTTCTCTTCGGTTGCAAATAGATCTAACCAAGGCTCTCCCCACTGCAGAAAGAGACCTTGCGCCACGCCCGAGTTCAGACGCCATTCGTGATCCATCATGCACCGGCGGCTGAGTTCGTCCGCCCTGGCGTTCAGAGAACCTGCCAGGTGTTGAACCACCAGGGTCACACCCTGATGTTCCAGCCATTGCCAGAGGCGCAGAGCTTTCTGGCAGAGGGTCCACGACCCCACCCCGCCCTGTTTGTTGCAGTACCACATGGCGGTGGTGTTGTCCGTGAACACCTGCACTACACTCCCTCGGACAGAGGGGAGGAATGCCTTCAGTGCTAGACAAATCGCCCGCAGCTCCAAAAGGTTGATATGGAGCTGGGACTCTGCCGGAGACCAGAGGCCTCTGATCTACGCCTCTCCCATGTGGCCTCCCCAGCCCTGGAGCAACGCGTCCGTCACGACTACGTGCTCCGGGTGGGGAAGGGAGAGGGATCTGCCGCTGACCCAATCGCGGTCCGTGAGCCACCACTGCAGCTGTCTCGCAGTGCCCTCCGAGATCAGGACGTGGTCAGACAGGTTGCCCTGATGCTGGGCCCACTGAAACTTCAGGTCCCACTGCAGAGCCCGCATCCGCCACCTGGCGTGATGCACCAGAAGGATGCAGGAGGCCATCAGCCCCAGAAGCCGCAGCGTCAACCTGACCGAGATCCGGGATAAAGGCTGAAAGAGTGGGATGAGAGCCTGAATATCCCGGACCCGCTGTTCGGGCGGATAAACCCGAAACTGCGCAGAATCTAGAACTGCTCCGATGAAGAGGAGCTTCTGAGAGGGGCACAGGTGTGACTTCGGCACATTGATGGAGAACCCCAGCTGGTGCAGGAGATCCGCCGTAGTCTGGAGGTGGCTGACGACTGTCTGGGGCGAGCGCGCCTTCAACAACCAGTCGTCGAGGTAGGGGAAGACTGAAACGCCTAGCCTGCGCAGATGAGCTGCGACCACCGCCATCACCTTTGTGAACACCCGTGGGGCGCTGGTAAGGCCGAAGGGGAGCACGGTATACTGAAAGTGCTCTTGGCCAACCGTGAACCGCAGGTAGCGCCAGTGGGCCGGCAGGACGGGGATGTGGAAATAAGCGTCCTGCAAGTCCAACGCTACCATCCAGTCTCCTGGGTCCAGGGCAGCTAGGACCTGAGCCAGTGTCAGCATTTTGAACTTCTCCTTCCGGAGGAAGCCGTTGACGTTCCTTAGGTCCAAGATAGGGCGTAGGCCCCCTTTGCCCTTCTTGGGTACCAGAAAGTAGTGGGAGTAGCAACCACACCCTACTTATGGCCCAGGAACGTGCTTGATGGCCCCCTTGGCCAAGAGGGCCGTAACTTCCTCCTGCAGAAGTCGCAAATGATCCCCCGATACACAGTGGTTCTGCGGTGGCATGGCTGGAGGAGTCGCCTCGAAGGGGAGGGAGTAGCCCCTTCGGACGATCTGCAGCACCCACCTGTACGACGTGACAGTGCGCCAGTGGGAGTGGGGATGGCGAACCCTGCCACCCACTGGCGTCACATGGGCCTGAAAGCACGGACTAGGAGGGTTTTGAGGCGGATGCTGCGGGGGGAAGGTGTGGACTGACCTCGCCGTTGACCCCGACCGCCGCCACGGCGGTTTCCACGTCCGCCACCGCGTTGGGTATTACCCTGCGGAGCGTGGTTGGCAGGACTTGTGAGAGCACCCTTTCCGTGGCCACGAAAGGAGTGAAAGGCCGCCGATTGCTGGCGTGGGCCCGAGAGGCCCAAGGACTTGGCCGTAGCCCTGGAGTCCTTAAAACGCTCAAGCGCATGGTCTGCCTTGTCGCCAAAGAGGCAACGGCCAACTAACGGCATGTCCATAAGTGTGTTCTGGACATCGGCCGAGAAGTTGGCGGACCGCAACCAGGCGTGGCGTCTTACCGCCACCGTCGTTGCCATCGCTCTACCCAGTGAGTCGGTGGTATCCAGTCCACACCGGATAGAATATCTGGCTGCATCCCGACCTTCCACAAGGGCTTGGCCCAATTTGGCCCGTACCTCCAACGGACACTCTGGCAGCACTTCCGCGACCGTATTCCACAGAGAGTGGGTGTAGCGGCCCAAGAGGCATGCGGTGTTGGAAGACCGCAGTCCCAGACTAAGGGATGAGAAGATCTTTTTGCCATACTGCTCATACCTCTTGGATTCCCTGTCCGGCGGAGCCGACGGGAATGCGGTTTGGGAATTGGAGGCCTGGATGACCAGGCTCTCAGGGGTGGGGTGGGTGGACAGGAAACATGGGTCACCCGGGGCTGGGCGGTGGCGTCTGGCCACGTTCCTATCTACGGGGGAACCTGTAGCGGGCTTGGACCAAGTGCCCAAAAGAACGTCAGTTAAGGCCTTGTTAAACGGCAGCAGAGGCTCGGCTGAGCATGACTGCGGCTTAAGGACGTCAGTGAGGTGGTTAGTCCTCACGGCCGCGACGGGGAGCTCAAGGCCCAAGGATTTGGCTGCCCTCATCAACACCACACTATAGGTTGCCCCCTCCTCCGTAGCCACGCTAGGAGGGGAGACAAAGCCAGTGTCAGGCGAAGTGTCTAAACCAGTGGCTTCCCCAAGTTCACCTGCCCAGTCCTCATAAGACTGGCACTCACGTGTCAGAGGGTCCTCAGACCCCTCCCAATCCTCCTCATCACCCATCACCTGGTACTCAGGGTCAGTAAAGGATGGGGCCGGTTCATGGAAAGTAAACTCACCAAACGGCGTCTGAATCGATGCCGAGCTGCGCCGTTCCGGCGCCGGAACCGGCTTGAGGGAGGCGTCGGGGACGGCGCCGCCCGAGGACAGCGCCGGAGGTGACACCTGTGGGGTTGGCGCCGGGGAGATCGTTAAATCCACCGGCGACGACACGGATCCGGAACCGGATCCAGTGGGGCCCTGCAGCGCCGGGCTTGAAGGCGCCGGCGGCATCGGGGCCGAAGCACCCGACGGCGTCGAGGCCGAAGCCCCCGACCCGCTAGGAACCCCAGACGGGGCCGCTGGGCCCGAAGGTGCCGCGGAACCCGTCGGGGGAGAGAGGGACCTCATGGCCATGAGGAACCGCTCGATCTCCCCCGGCGTCGCGTTAGGCCCAGGGACCGGAGGGTATGAAGCCAGAAGCGACGCCTGCGACTCCGACGGAGCCGCGTGGGCGGTGCCACCTGAACCCACGGCCGCGTCGTGCGAGCGTCGGGGGGAGTCGGAAGAGCGATGACGTCTCTTCGACTTCTTGTGCTTACCTGACAAGTTCGACCCAGAGGAGTGATGCCGACTCCCGGAGCTATGATGGCTCCGCTCCCGCGACCGGTCCCTCGACCTCCGTCCGGACCGGGACCTCTCTGCCGGAGTTCGAGTCACTTACGGGACCGCTCCCGTCTAGCTTTCGAAGTAAGGGCCCGGCAGTCGAGGCAGGCCTTGCCGAGACAGTGGAGACACCGACGGTGAGGATCCGTGACAGACATCAGTCGATCGCATTCTTCACAGGGTTTGAAACCAGGCATTTCCCTATTGGCACCGATCAGAGTCGAACACTCGAAAAGGGTGATTAAAAGATCAACAAGAGTTAGTCAAAAAGTGACTAAGGTACCACTTTTTCCGGATCTGCGCTGCTGGTGCGGAAAAAAGAAGAACTGACGTCAGCACGCGGAGGCGGCGTCTAAGTACTCCGACGACGTCATCACGGCGCCCACGACGTGGACGACGGACGCAGAGCCGCAGACAATGCCTACGACGCGCAAGGGTACTGCTACGCAAACATTTCCGGATCCAGTCTGACGCCTGTGGATATTCTAAGGTAAGGAATCTATCACTAACGTGTCTCTTTCAGATTGCCACCGCACCCTAGTGCAGCGCCTCAGCAACATCGGAATCCAAGAGAAGGAGTGGATCATCTCGTTCCTCGCCGGAAGAACCCAGAGAGTCCGCCTCCCCCGTTCAGATCCGAGGCCACCGAAGTCATCTGCGGCGTACCACAAGGATCATCACTCAGCCCGACTCTCTTCTACGTCTACATGAGCCCCCTCGCAGCCATCGCAACCTCAACATCATCTCCTACGCCGACCACACTCAGCTGATCCTCTCCCTCCCAACGACCCCGCCACCACCAGAACCAGCCTACACGAAGGGATGAAAGACGTCGCCGAGTGGATGCAGAACAGCCGCCTAAAACTGAACTCAGACAAGATGGAAGTCCTCATCCTGGGATCATCGCCCTCCGCTTGGGACGACTCCTGGTGGCCCCCTGCCCTGGGCACCACTCCCAAGCCAACAGACCACCTACGTAACGTGGGCTTCATCCTGGACTCCTCCCTCTCGATGACCAGACAAGTCAACGCCGTCTCATCATCGTGCTTCAACACCCTGCGCATGCTCCGAAAGATCTTCCGATGGATCCCCACTGTAACCAGGAAGAGGTCACCCAGGCACTCGTCACCAGCCGACTGGACTACGGAAACACCCTCAACGCCGGGACCACGGTCAAACTTCAGAAAAGACTCCAACGTATCCAGAACGCCTCCGCACTTCTCGTCCTGGACGTCCCCTGACACAGCCACATCTACGGCCACCTGAGAGACCTGCACTGGCTCCCCGTCAGCAAGAGGATCACGTTCAGACTCCTCACCCATGCACACAAGGCTCTCCACGACATGGGCCCCAAGTACCTCAACAGCCGCCTGACCTTCTACACGCCCACCCGCCAGCTACGATCGACCAGCCTCGCCCTCACCGCCATACCACGCATCCGCAGAGCCACCGCCGGAGGAAGAACCTTCTCCTACCTGGCAGCCAAGACTTGGAACTCCCTCCCCATCCACCTTCGGTTGACCCAGGACCATCTCTCCTTCAGGAAGCAACTCAAGACCTGGCTTTTCGAGCAGTACCGAACCCCTCTCCCCCAGCGCCTTGAGACCCTCCCGGGTGAGTAGCGCGCTATACAAATGTTATGATTGATTGATAAAGTATTCTTACTGGGAGATTTTCATACCTTTTGCGCTGGTTTAGTGCCACATAAGTGACTCAAACGTGAGCAAATTATTTTTTTCTATCTTCTCTCTAGCCAAAAAACTGTTTTGCACTCTAAAGTACCCTGTAAGTAGCGCAAAGCAGCGGGAAGCATTGCTTTGTGTTACTTTGCGCCGAGGGGGTGTTATATGGGTGTTCCCATGCAATCACCCATGCCTTTTGACGCAAAACCATATTTACTAAAGATTTATAAACATGGTTTTGCTCCAAAAGTTAATGCCCCTTCAAAGGAGGCGCTAACAGGAGAAATGCATTAATTTCTCTGTGCTTTTCACACATTTCATCTGTGCTGCACTGTGCAACACGTATGCAAAGTGGGGAACGGTTTGCATCGAGCCTAACATAGTATTTTGTGCAGGAAGGGTTCCCTTCCTGTACAAAACCTATGCTACACTAATGCACATACCCTAGCGCTGCGGCACTAAGGCATGTGCATGGCGCACAACACCTGAAATCAGCGCGGGCACAAGGGAAAGGGGATAGAGAGCTATATCTCTGAAGGTATGGCGCTCTCCTGCTCCCTTGGTATACAGGTACTCATTAAATGCAGTAATTCTAGTATACATAGTGGGTCACAGAAAGGCGTAAATACAAGAGGACATCAGTAACAACAGGCCTCGTCTAATTTCAGATCACTTTCCCTGCAGTATCCGCCCTTAAAACCCCTCCCATTGTCTGGCCACTCTGAACCACTGTTTCTCCTAAGATACAAGTTGGGTTGGCCACGCCATCAACTAAAATGGCCATACGGCAGTGAGGCTCCAGCACCTTCAGCCCTACAGTTTTAGGTTACTCTAATGTATGCAATTCATCTCCATCAGAGCGACACAGTGTCACATCAGTGTGGCCAATGGAGCTGATCCTTGCCATCTCTGGCTCTGATGTCATGCTATGAGGCAGAGACTATGGGACTGGGCAGGCGACGGCTAGCATTGCTATGGAGGCCCCGGGGCCATGGGTGAGCCTGAGCCCGGAGACTCCTGAGCCTTGCTTGGCCTGCCGTCTGCGCAGCCCCCCCCACCATCTGCGGGAGCGTAGTCCACCCAGGCTCCCACCCACCTTTGACTGCAATGCCACTGGGTGTGCAGTGCCGGTGGGGCATTTGAGGGATGCCTCGAGACCTTGTGGTCCGGGGGGTGAAAATCTGACCCCGGCTGACCCTCCGTAGAATACTCCAGGTGACTATGCAGCCACATGGACCTGGCCACTTTGATAGCTTGGCCCAGCCCACTGAACTATGCTACGCACCCTGTGGACGTGCTTGCCTCATTGGACCAGGGCATTGGTAGGATGCTAAAGGTTGTACTGCACGGGGCATACTCTTATTACCTCTGGGGGTGCGGTCCGTGAAACTCCCGCTGTATCGCGTGCCTGATCTCCGGCCTGGGGACAGCTGTTTGGACCTGGCGAGCATCTGACTTGTGAGTACTTAGTACCCTGTAGGCTCTCTCTAACCTATTGTCCCCACTTGCCGCCTGCCACTGGTATTGCGGCTGCCCTGGCTGCTGCCATCTGGAGGACCAAGATTTGTCATTTATATTAGGGGCCCTGGTAATCTTGACCATAGACACCCCCTCATGGTGCGCCCCCTGCCCCATCTGCTACTATCCTCGGGACTCTTCTGCTTGCTCCTTGGGACTCTTCTAAGCATGGGCGGAAAATCCGTTTCGCTCGCGGATTTTGCGGATTTTCGGTAAATTCGCAATCCGCGAGATTCGCGAATCTCCCGCAAAATCCGCAAATCCGCGAGCAGCGGATTTTGCTCGCACTGTTCGCGTGAGTTTGCGGCTTCCCAGTACAACTTCGCGCCCCGCGAATAAGCGCTAAATTGCAGAAATACGATCTTAGCAAAACTGAAACTACTTACCAGGTTCAAAAGTTCAGGCTCATCATTAGTAGCCATTTCCTGTAGTGCTTCCTGAGGGGCCCCTCCAGAGTTCAGTTGCCAGTTGCAACTATTATGTGACCCTGCTCTGAACCTCAGAATAGTTACACATATGCCACAAAGGTCCTGAATTTCAGCTAAGGGAGACAAGCAGGAGCCAGGCTGGAAGTTCAAATCCATTAATCAGCCCCTAATTCATTATTGTCAGTTGGGGCAGGGCAGGTGTTGTAACTAATTTTGCAACAATGAAAGCACTTAGCAAGTGCAAAAGATCACTAATCAGGAAGCACTAAGGAAGCAGGTGCCAGCTAAAAAAATATTCTGTGACACATTAATCAGCCCCAAATTAATTCAGGTCACTTGAGGCAGGGAAGGTGTGCTTTGCTTTGCCACAATAATGTACACTGACTGGACAACCAGAGGGTGCTGTGATGAAACAGAGGGTGGCATGGGTGGGCCAGAGGGTGGCATGAGTAGTCAGAGAGTGGCAGTGGTGACAGAGAGTGGCAGTGATGAAGAAGAGTGTCCCAAACAGGCTGGACACGTAGAAACAACAAGTTCGCAAAACTTGCGACCCGACAGGTAAGTTCGCGTTTGCGAAATTGTACAAAACCCTCGCGAACTGGCAGAAACCCGCACGAACACAAAAAAAAAAAACGCAAATTCGCGAGAATTCGCGGATTTTGCAGATTGCGAGTTCGCAAATCCGCAAAATTCGCGAACGCGAGATTCGCAAAATTCGCCCATGCTTAGACTCTTCTGCTTGCTGGCCTACCTTTGCCCTGTCCAGCATCTGTCATTTTGGGACATACACCCTTCAGCACTGACTGCAACAATGCCACCCGGCCCACCCACTAGCGCCTACCTGCCCGCTTCAGCCTCACCCTCAGAGAATCGTGCTCAACCTTGGGCCTCTCCCGACATGGAGAGCTTCTGCTTCCACCAAATGCCACTCCTGCGCCCACAGAGAATACTGCCAATTGATACTACTTCAGATTTAAAACACCATGGCCAGGGACTACCCCCAAACAATACAAGCTCACTTTGATTGTTCTAATACAGGGGAGAGGTTGCACTCTCTGGTGCAAAGGATGTACCGGGTGTGACACAAGCTACTGACTCACAGGATGGCACGGTGGCTATTGTGGCAGAACTCAGCACAGGGTTTGGTGCCATCAATGCCTGCCTTGATACCTTAGCTGGGAGTCTGGAGTGAATGGGAGAGCGTCTAGAGTATCATAATATCACCAGGATGGTGCAGAGGAATGCATCTCCAGTCTGGAGAATGGCGCAACGTCCCTCACCAAGCAGCTGGAGAATACTGAGCAACTCCTAAAGGCTACAGCCATACAAATGAAGACCTTGAAGCACGGTCACACAGAAATAACATCTGCATATTGGGAATTACGGAATCGACCGACATGGGCCGTCCTGACCAGTGTGTGGATTGACTACTCACAGACATTTTCGGCAGCCAACACTTCATATTTACATTTGTAGTGGAAAGAGCCCACAGAACACTGGCATTCCCCGACGGGTTCCCCCTCTGCTTCCAATTGTCACATGCATGTTTAATTAGGGACAGGGACACTATGTGGCACTTGCCCCAGGAGCAAGGTGCATTACAGCACCAGGGCTCCATAATTTCATTCTATCCAGACTTTCCATTGGCAGTGCAGAAGCGCAACACAAATTTTAAGGCGTCTACAACATAAACAAGGGCTTAAGTATGGCATGCTGTATCCAACCTGGCTCTGGGTGATTGTTAGTGGCAAGTGCTGCCAGCAGAGGTGATGATCTCCTATAAACAACTTGGTCCTAACAAGACTTCGTCTACCCGTACCACCCCGGATCGCATGCCTTCCAAGCTCCCTGCATTGGTAAAAACTGACCTTTTTTCCATGAGATTGGTCCACTCCAGGAATGCCATGCTCTGTTGCTCTTATTGCCTGAAACTATTTTGCTGTATCTTATTCTCCTCAACCATCTCACAACAACCATTCTACAGTAAACTAAATGATATAAATGCTCATTAAGTTCCACTACTTGATAGGGCTCCGTCTGCTGTTGTGTTGTCCGCTCTCCAAGGTGTATAACACAATCTAAATGCTGTTTTCTGTTCGTTTCTTGGAGTTTGTTGGGATTCACTCGTTTTTTGGCCCCTAGTGTGGTTGGGGAAAGGAAATTTGTAGTTCATACGGGTTTTGTATTTTGTTTTCTTTTTATATACCTAGATACTTGGAAGAGACCGCTCTGCATTTTATGCATACGACTTTGCACATATGACTATACACATGATGTAAATCTCTATGGGTAGGGAATGACTGACAGAAGTCACGTTCATGACATGAAATATCCACGGTCTAAATAATCTCCGCAAAGGGAAACAAGTGTTATCATACCTGACAAAACACGGAGTGAAGGTTGCATTCTTGGAGGAGACCCATTTGGCTCCTCAGCCCTCCTCGGCCTTTGCAACCCACTGGGGCTCCCATGGATTCTTCTCCAGCTATAGCATGTACTTCCGAAGTTTGTGCATGAGTATCCAAAAAAGCCTCCTCTTAAGTCACCATGCTGTTGTTGTTGACAAAAAACGGGTATTATGACCTTGTTGCTGTTACACTAGTTGGTCAACGTCTCCTCTAACTGAATATCTATGACCCCAAATGTTGATGACCCCTCATTATTAAAGGAACTGTTGTTCCTCTTGGGATTCTTTGACACCAATGTGCTGCTGGGTGGGGATTTTATTTTGGTCCTTAACCACACACTGAACACTACTATAACCCACACCAGTAAACTACAAGCACTGCTTTTCCTTAGTGGCATCTCAGACACTTACACCATTGGAGATGCATGGCGCCTCCACCACTCAGACATGCTGGAATACACTTTTACTCTGCTCCTCATGCATTATGGACATGAATAGATTATTAACTAATATCTGTGAAGGCCACCCTGTGTCTCACACAGCATTTATCACATTCATTATCGGACCACTGGTCCTTGACATTCCCTACAGGGGGCTGGAGAAGCACTGGTATTTCCCTAAAACCCCACTACTGGACATCATCTTTCCCTCTGAGCTTTGCGACTCCATTTTCGAAAATTTTGAGCTCAATGCAAGCTCTGTTCAAAGCTAGGCTACGTTTTAGGATGCCTTTAAAGTGTACATATGGGGAGTCTGCATGTCTATGCATGCTGGCGTCTGCAAAGACATCTGGAATAGCCTAGCAAGCATAAAGACTGAACTTAGAGACATCGATGGGGCTGACACTCAATGCCTTAGGGCGACTCACCTCCACCTACGTTCTAACCTCCCTGCAGAATTCAGAGACTTAGCTGAAACGGAGACTGCCTTTTTGGGCAAATACTCTGTAGCCCTTGGCTAAGGGAGGGAGAGTCCTGGTTTGTACTTTGGCCCGCCTCCTGCATCCTAATGAAGGCCCAGAATGTATCTTGGAGCTTCACCTGGAGGGGTCAACCGGATCACCTCCAAAGAGGACGTCACCCGCTAATTGATCTTATACTATAAACCATTGTACACCTCTGGGTTGGATGCGGATGATGAATAGTGACAGGAATACCTGGAGGAAATAGCGCTGGTCTGGATTACAGAAGTGCAGCACCAATTTTTGAGTGAAGAGATTATCCAAGCAATTGAGTCCCTTGATGGCTCAAATGTCCACAGCCTAGACGGCCGCACAGGCATCTTTAATAAGGCATATTTATTTATTTATGAAATTTGTAAAGCGCAACAAATGCCCAAGGGCGTCTCGGCGCTATGAACATGGCAGAAAAGAAGGGGAGAATTATTGATTGAACAGCCAGGTTTTTATTCTTCTCCTGAAAGCTAACAGAGTGGGACTGGATCGAGTGTCCAAATCAAGAGAGTTCCAAAGTTTGGCTGTGGAAACAGTGAAACGGCGATTTTGGTGCGCGGTACAGACATCAAGAGGGCATATAAACATATCTCATCCCACATCTGTTGGAGATGTATAAGGAGGCCCTCAACACCGGGGATCCTCCAGCCCTCCCTTCGTGAAGCGGTGTTTACACTTCTGCATAAACCCAGCAAGGACCCTCACCAGTGTGCCTACTAAAGACTACTCTCCCTATTAAACTTCGGAAATAAAATTCTCACAAAGGTGGTTGCCACTCGGCTTTCCATATGTATGGACCAAATCATTTCACCCATTCAGACTAGGCTGGTCCCTAACAGGACAGCCTCCCAAAATGTGCGCACAATGTTTTCGGTCCTTAACAGAGTACTCCCGAATGTGCCTGAAGCTGTCACTCTTCTAGATGGAGAGAAGGCCTTCAACTCTCTAGAATGGCCCTTTCTGCATGCAACGATATGAAGGCTGGTACTCCTCTGGGGCTTCATCACCCTAATTACGTTGTTGTACCCCAGCACTCCAGCCCAGAGGCTTGTCTGCAGATGAATGGCTCTGTTTACAAGCCTTTTGCCATCTCTAGATGTACTAGACATGGCTGCCTCCTATCGGCACTTGTTTTCATAATTGCCATGGACCCCCTGGTACGTCATTAACAAGAAAAACATATATATATATATAAACTGTCACGTGGTTTGAATTTTAAAAGGCGCGCACTATGGCACTTGGCATTTTGCACTGACACACTCCACCTGTGAACAAGGCATGAATTTGCTGAAACGCGTAAGGAAATGGAGTTTATTTTGCGCTGCTATGTCTGCAATTAAAAGGCTTGTCTCCGGTATTGGGCCTCACCGTTTTTTCTTGATGGTGTGTCAATCGATGGGTCTCTCCGGGACCATTCTTGTGAGGCCGCCCTGTAGAGTCTGGGGCTCCTGTGCCCGGAGGCATGTTGTCTTATATATATATATATATATATATATATGAGTGATCAAGGGTAGTGCCTACCCGAAACGCGTCATGCCAGAGAGAAACAGAAAGGGATAATAAATTGACCTTGTGTACTGGACAAGCTGTGTGGTGGTTCTTGTGTCCTGCGTGCCGTGCTTTGAGAAGCAGGAAGGAGTGGAATATATATATATATATATATATATATATATATATATATATATATATATATATATATCAAACACGAACTGTCCCGTCGCAGAGGGAGCGCTTCGCAAGTTAGTGCCGGAATCGAGACCAGGATACGGTGTCGTAAATAATCAACTCACAAGCAAATAATAGTCCGGCACTCCGCTTGGTAGATGGAATTGATTTATTTAGTACACTGTGATCGCCTACGCGTTTCGAACAAAAGTTCATTTTCACAGCAGTGTCAAGTGCCGTGAAAAGGAACTTTTGTTCGAAACGCGTAGGCGATCACAGTGTACTAAATAAATCAATTCCATCTACCAATGAGGTATGGCACACCAGAAGCCATCTTGATTGGAATAAAGTGGTAACTCTGAAAACATTTAATTTAAAAAGCAACAAAATGAGGGGGTATATTTTGCCATAGAAAGTATGATTAGTGCTGCAGAAAGAAAAAATAGGGCACATTTTGAGTGACTTCTCAAATCCTCTTTATTTCATTAAAGAAATTCTGACATGCAGACTGAAACATGCACTTTGAATACCAGCAGCAGACTTTACTGGTGAGCACTAGCTTTATTACAGTGATCTAATGTACAACTAGAGTGATAACATTCAGAATTTATGGCAAATGTGTGACACATCTGAATGCCTTCTTGATGGAACCAAAGTAAACAAGCATTGAAAATGCAATAGATTTCGCCCTCATTTAAGTTAAAGCCATTCTGTTTGTAATGAGGTGGCCTTTTAGCTTTGCTTTTATTAGTGTTTTTAAAACTTTCATGTAAATAACATGCATATGTATGCATATATGTATATGTATGCATGCATTTATATTTGTATTTATATAGATATGCAGATTATATATGTATATATATATATATATATATATATATATATATATTACCTACTGGCTATCGCCAGTAGGTATATATAGTTAGGATTAATTCCCTATGGCATTTCTGAAAATTCTATGTCTAATAACTTTGGCGTTTGTGGACGGAATCGGCTGAAATTTTCAGGAAAATGGCACATTTTGTTTCTGAGCAGCCCCTAAAAATATGGGGGGGTTTCGTCAAGGGGGGGCCGAGAAAAAAGGGGGGTCCCAAAACGCGTTTTTCCCATGTTAATTTCCATAGGGCGGTTGGACTCACTTTTAGCTCGAACGGCTGAATGGATTTGCACGAAACTTGGCAAAATTGTAGGGACTGTTAGCCCGATGTGCCTTTGCTAGGTCTCAATATATGTGCTTCAGTGGATTTTGAGAAATTAACGTTCAAATCAAGATATATATCTGTAACAGCGCTCTGGGCAGCGATCCGGTCCGCTTACTTTTCGCGAAACGGAACTTTGCGCGCAGAAAGCTGATTGGCTCTCCGGTGTCTGTCAACATTCTAAACAGTCCGGAGCGGCCGCCATCTTGTCTCTCGGTAGGATCGAGAGAGAAGAAGAGGTGAAAAACGAAAGGGGAATTTAATGAAAGGGGGCAAGGTATCCCCCTCTTGACCCCCTAGGAATGTTGTTGGGGTTATTAAAGGGTCCCGTGGGGAAAAAAAAAAAAAAATGATTTTTCACGGTAGAAGCGCTTCACGGGCCGCGAACTGGGCCGCGAACTGGGCCGCAAACTGGTAGCGAAACGGGAATTCGCCATTTTGTGCTTTGTTAATTAAATTACTAGGTATAAGTGGGTGCGGGAGACGTATCCTAATCCCCTATGTTTCCTGAGGGTGGCTGAGGAGGCTGATATATGTTGATACATCTCTTCCAGCGGCTGTGCGTGAGCTTTTTTTTTTTTTTGCTGCGTGACAGTCCGGAGCGGCCGCCATCTTGTCTCTCGGTAGGATCGAGAGAGAAGAAAAGGTGAAAAACTAAGGGGGAATTTAATGAAAGGGGGCAAGGTATCCCCCTCTTGACCCCCTAGGAATGTTGTTGGGGTTATTAAAGGGTCCCGTGGGGAAAATAAAAAAAAATGATTTTTCACGGTAGAAGCGCTTCACGGGCCGCGAACTGGGCCGCAAACTGGTAGCGAAACGGGAATTCGCCATTTTGTGCTTCGTTAATTAAAGTACTAGGTATAAGGGGGTGCGGGAGACGTATCCTAATCCCCTATGTTTCCTGAGGGTGGCTGAGGAGGCTGATATATGTTGATACATCTCTTCCAGCGGCTGCGCCATCTTGCCTTTTTTCCAATGCCACAATTTTGTCGTGCACGGCAGCCATTTTAGATGCCAGGCTGGTCCCAGGCTATCACCTAACCCTGCGGATGTAGTTTATGGCCCCAGCTGTAGAGAATTCAGACATGCCAATCCTCCCGATTCAGGCGTGTGACTACTGATTTCAGTGCTAGTCTCCCGCCTCCCGATTTCTGCAAGCAAAAACCCGGGGGCATATTACGAACAACTAGCGATAATTTTTGTCTCTAACTTGTTTAGAGACAAAAATTATCGCCGTACATCGGCGATTTTTATCGCAGATAAACCTTGCTATTATCGCAGAAAAGTCAGCGATATTCATGTATTATCGAGCAAATGCTCTTAGCCATGTTATCCACCTCCCATTGGATAACATGGCTAAGAACTGCTCAGGGCAGGTGTTAGATTTTGGAGATATTCGCGCTTAGCGCGAATATCTCCAAAAGTTGGTAATAGAAGGTAGCGATGTTAGGGACTGTTTCCAGTCGCTAACATCTTGGCACGCCACTTTGCATGTCATTAGTGATAAGTATCACTGACATGCAAAGCGGGGCCCAAGATGGTCGCTATCTCCTTTTAGCTGTCACTAACTGGTGTTAGCGACAGCTTGGTAATAGGGAGATAATTTTATCTCCGCTTTCAAGGCTTTTAAAGCCAAAAAAGCGGAGATAAACCCCCTTGATAATATGCCCCACGATTCCTTGGGGGTTTCAGCTGACAGGGCTTGGTATTGTGTTACATGGTAATTTTTCCAGGAAACGTCAGAGGGTCGATGCAGGGGTTCTAGAAGAGGTGATAAACCATTTAAGCCTCATGAACAAGCGCATAGTCTTTTAAAGATTTGTGAAGTACTCGGAGCGGCGGTGTGTGTGTGTCCTCTTTCAGGAGCGGGCGGGGGGGCACTGCCAGCAACTTGCCAGGTCAGGTAGTGTTCAACACGTGCATCACCATTTCTCTGCTTGCTATTGCGCTCCATGCTTCGGAAAGGTAAGAAAAAGAACGTGCATTTGAGTTTGAAATGTCCGATCCTGCAGCAGCACACTTCCAAAGCCCACACATGACAATAACCCGATTCAAGGCCCCATTCACCCGTTTTTAAAAAAATAGATAACACTCCAACAAAGTAAGGTTATAAAACTTTATTAACTATTAACTTTAACGAACGGAACAAAAACTAAAAACATTTAAACATTTCTCAACACAAAAAGCAACAATGGTTAGAAGCTGTCTTTTGTGCGAATAGTCCCAAGGCAGCACAACGTGCAGAGTTCTGGACGGCACCCAGGTGATGTCGCCTGGGTGCCGCACTGGTTTAGGGATCCTACAATGCAGCACAGAAAAACAGCGTGGGGCGTCCCGGGTGGTGCGGGGGGAGGCCTCGTCAGTAGCGGTCTGTGTCCAGTGTCACATGGCTGACACAACATGTACGACAGGCACCCAGGTGATGTCCAGTAAACTGCCGCACTGGTTTTGGTATCCTACAATGCTGCTCCGAAAATTGGCGTGCGGCGGCCCGGGGGGGGGGGGGCGTGGGGGAGGCGGCGTGAACGGGCCTCCCCAGGTGGCGGCCATCTAGCTGAGTTGCGCCCGCTCTTGCGGCTACAGCGTCTCGCTCACCATGTTGTTGAGTTGCTCCCACTCTTGCAGTGCAGCGATAGGCGGCTGCCACATGGCTCTTAAAATGGCGGACGGCTCCTCGGTTTTGGGCCTGGTCCACTGAAATGGCCCTGGGACACTTTGGAACTCGGACGCTTGCCTGCTAGGGCTTGGGCTCCATTCTCGAAAAGCGTCCCCTCAGCCGTGAAGATTGGACAAAAGTCTTGGGGGCCCCCGACTCCCGCAGGCTTCCGGTGGGGAGCGGCTGCCATGATTGCTCGCGGAATGACCACGACGGAGCCACGAGATGGTGGTGCTCTCATGCTGACGCCAGCTTCAGTCTGAATGATCCAGAAACAAGGTGGGGCTTTCATCGTTTGGGAAAAAAAAATGTTCTAAACCAATGAAAAGTGTTATTTTTAGGTCATATGACCAAGCCTTCCATCTTTAGGAAACCAAAAGTAAAATGAACCAATGAAAAGTTTTATAAACAAGTCACATGACCTGTTATGCGGCATAGGGCTACAAAAAGCGTAGAAAATCCGTTGGCACGTGAGGCGGCGTCAGTAGCGGACCGATGTGCGAATAGGCCGAAGGCAGCACAACGGGCCGAGATCCGGATGGTACCGAGGTGGTGTCCAGCAAATTGCCGCACTGGTGTGGCCATCCTACAATGCTGCGCCGAAAGACGGCGTGTCCAGCTGAGTTGCGGTCACTGTTGCGGTACAGTGACTCGAACGCGCCGAGATCCGGATGGCACCGAGGTGGTGTCCAGCAAATTGCCGCACTGGTGTGGCCATCCTACAATGCTGCGCCGAAAGACGGCGTGTCCAGCTGAGTTGCGGTCACTGTTGCGGTACAGTGACTCGAACGCGCCGAGATCCGGATGGCACCGAGGTGGTGTCCAGCAAATTGCCGCACTGGTGTGGCCATCCTACAATGCTGCGCCGAAAGACGGCGTGTCCAGCTGAATTGCGGTCACTGTTGCGGTACAGTGACTCGAACGCGCCGAGATCCGGATGGCACCGAGGTGGTGTCCAGCAAATTGCCGCACTGGTGTGGCCATCCTACAATGCTGCGCCGAAAGACGGCGTGTCCAGCTGAGTTGCGGTCACTGTTGCGGTACAGTGAGTCGAACGCGCCGAGATCTGGATGGCCCCGATGTTGTGTCCAGCAAGTTGCCGCACTGGTGTGGCCATCCTACAATGCTGCGCCGAAAGTCGGCGTGGGGTGCCCCGTTGGCTTATGAGGTGATGTCAGTAGTGGACCGATGTGTGAATAGGTCGGAACCAGCACAAGGCGCCAAGATCCGAATGGCAAGTCCTGGATGTTGAGTGCCTCAGTTGAGAGTTCTGAGCAGTGCTTGTAAGACTGTCTGAAGCTTATTTGCACCTGCTGCAGCTTCACTAGGTCCGGCGGAACTTTTTTCCTTTTCCTTTCTGCTTCTTTTCCTACAATCCGTTTCATCTGAAGACACGATCAGGTCCCTGAATGTGTGCAGGGGGACGCTATTGATTGAATGAAAATGGCGGCTTGACACAAAGCTGACTCAAGCGTTACTGTTGGTGCTATACAGACAAAAATTGGTTTTCAGTTTGTACATTCTTCAGGTTTTTTTTTTCCATCCAAGTCTGATTGAGAGTTTGTAGAAAAATGGCTTCAGATTTTCCACATACTACTCTTCAACATTCTTCCTAAATGTAACAATGTGAAACTCACTAGGAGAACGGCTGTTTCTGTTTCCTTTCAAAATGCTGCCAACAATATTTTCTGAATGGAAGACACCATCTTGTAGCATAAAGGGCCGAAAGGGGTTCTGGTCTGGCCGATGGTTGGTGGAGACATTTTGACTATATCTTGGACCTGCCCGGCCTCGCCCAAAATGGCGCCGGTATAAATGGGACTCGTAACTCCTTGCCCGCAAATGTATATCTAGAAAATGTTATTGTAAGTGGCCCTGTTCTATTTTAATTACAAAATGTATGTCCACCGATTCCGCAACTGTTAGACACCTTAGTTCTTGCAACCTAATGGCCCGCTCGTTACGTTCCTCTACAGTGTAAATGTCTCCTCATCATATACGATTTCAGTTTGCTCCGTGGCTGGCCCACGTGGTTATAGGCCCGTATTTGTATACTGACATTTTCACAATAAAGGTTTTTAAAACAAAACACGGTAGTAGTATTTACATTGGTAAAGTTTTTACTTTTAGTCACTGTTTTCGAATCAGTAAAAGGCAAGTGAAATAAAGCAGTCCAATTACATGACGGATAAAAGGTATAATATGTAGGAACGCAGTAAAGATAAATGGTCAAGGGCAGTTGTGTTTTTCATGTCTGCAACATAAAGTGATCGATAAGAATCTGATAATCAGGCGTATCGGCGACTAAGACAGCAGGTCGAATCTCTTTTACTCAACGGCTCCGTCATGGAAGGAAGAAACGCCCTTTTTCTCGAAAAAGGAATATATTTTACTTGCAAGACAGTTGTAAATTTTCCGGGAAAGTACATTAGCCTGGAATATTATAACATATGTTTGAAAAAAAAATATTGTTCGAAAATAATAAAAAGCGTAATTTTTAGGTCATATGACCAAGCTTTTCATCATTAAATTAACAAAAGTAAAATGAACCAATGAAAAGTTTTATTAACAAGTCACATGACCTGTTATGCTTACGTTACGCGCTGCGCGCCGCGCCTCGGATCACTTCCGGGTGCGCTAACGCGGCGTGTCATAAAACGCATTACGCGACAACGTAGGTCAAGAATATAGTCTAAATGTCTCCACCAACCAGCGTTCAGAACACAACCCCTTTCAGCAGTCCAAAAAGTTCTGTTAAATGACAACAGAGGGGACAGGCAACAAGAACCATCAGTCAAAGAGGGGAGGGCAAGTTCTTCTCTTCCGGGTCATGTTGGGGCGCTACCGGAACTGATCGAATTGGTAGTCTATAGTGTTTCTGGATGTTTCAGACTAAAGCTGGCGTCAGCATGAGACCACTACCATCTCGTAGCTCCGTCGTGGCCATTCCACGAGCAATCATGGCAGCCGCTCCCCACCAGAAGCCTGCGGGAGTCGGAGGCCCCCTAGACTTTTGTAGAATCTTCACGGCTGAGGGGACGCTTTTCGAGAATGGGACCCAAGCCCTATCAGGGAAGCGTCCGAGTTCCAAGGTGTCCCAGGGCCATTTTAGTGGACCAGGCCCAAAACCGAAGAGCCGGCCGCCATTTTGAGAGTCCTGTGGCAGCCGCCTATCGCTGCACCGCAAGAGCGGGCGCAACTCAACTACATGGTGAGCGAGACGCTGTAGTCGCAAGAGCGGGCGGTAAACAGCTGAATGGCGGAAGAGGCACAGTGTAGCAAAAGCGGGCGGAATGGCAACTAAAACGATAAAGGGGCGCCCCACTACAGCTTGTCTTCAGGTCAAACGGATTGTGGGACAAGGTCCAGAATTGAAGAGTCATCAAAAGGCAAAAAGTTCCGCCGGACCCCGGGAGCCGGCCGCCTATGTCGGGGGCGATCTCAGGCTACACCAGTGCTATAAGACTTGGGGAGGGTGTCGGAGCCAAGCGTCTTCTCCGAGTCCATGGCCATCACACCGCCCCTCAGGGGCCTCCGTCAAGCTGTTTAGGAAGGTAACATATCACATTGTTTTCTAATGCAGTCAGGTCCACAAACGACACTCACTTACTTTGAGAATAGTGAAGCTGCAGTAGGTGGAAATAAGCTTCAGACAGTGTTACAAGCACTGCTCAGAATTCTTAACTATGGCACCCAACATCCAGAACTTATGCTATTTGAGAATGGCAGTGACATCGAAGCATCTCAGGGACCAAAACCATTAACGTACTTTCACGTATGAAAATCTTACTTGGGGAGGGGGCAGGAGCGAAGCGCCCCCTCCCAGTCAGCGCCACCACACCGTATGTTGAAAATCTGAAGCCATCGTTCTACAAAGTCAACCAAACTTGGATTGAAAAATCTAGAAAAATGTACAAACTGAAAACCAGTTTTGGTCTGCATAGCATCAGTAGCAACGCTTGAGTCAGCTTTGTGTCAAGCCGCCATTTTGATTCAACAAAGCACAGGCATTGAAAAAGGCTGAAATTCAGAACTCTAAACTATGGCACCCAACATCCAGGAGCTTGCCATCCGGATCTTGGAGCCTTGTGCTGCTTTCGATCTATTCACACATCGGTCCACTACTGACATCATCTTATAAACCAACGTTATGTAAATAGTTTTTTAATAAAATGTTTTACCCTGTTTCTTTGCTGGTGTGTTGTCTATATTTTTAATATTTGCATAGGGTTTGTCGTTATTTTGTGCGGGATGGGTGATGGAGCCGAGCTGTCTTGCAGCCCTCATGGTGTGGAGCTCAGTTCATCTCACTATTTTCGTATTTCTCATGAAGGGTTGTTCCTAATATTTCTATTTTAGCGAGGTCAAAAAGAGATCCAATTAGTGGCCTACTGATTTTGCTCGATTACTTTTATTTTTTTACACGATTTTTCACTATCTGCAAAGACTAAACAGAGTATTGCGACTTTGTGCTTGTTTGTAAATAGAGAATGATCCAAAGAGAACCAATTCTAAAACAGTAAATGCTTGGACAACAATCAATCAAATGGAGAGACAAGGAGGCACGACGGATTACAACGGGGGTAAAGGCCTGCGTTAACTACCCTTCAGTATCTGCAAAGAGAGAGTACTACTAAGACAAAAGAGGGGGGGGGGGGTGCAGCGTTCAAAGCACATCAGCGTGCATAAATACGAAAATGTTTTTATCTATCACGTACTTGACATTTTAAAGCTTTTCATATTTGCTATTAAAAAACCAATGAAATTCACAGAAAAAACCATAGGTTATAGTGGATATATAGTTAGGAATTTGCATTTACAAAACCTTGAAAATTCAATGAAAAAAACATTGGTTTTAGGCCATATATAGTTAGGAATTAGCATTTACAAAACCTTATTTTACTCGCATAAAACCATTGAAATTCCATATATAGTTAGAAGCGCTAACTATATATCGCGCACCCGCAATCCACTGCTGATGATGTCACATATTACATCATTCATGACATGGTCAGTGACATCACTGATGACATCACTGATGACATCTCAAATGACATCACTGATGACAACTCAAATGACATCACTGATGACATCTCAAATGACATCACTGATGACATCACTGATGACAACTCAAATGACATCACTGATGACATCTCATTTGTCATCACTGATCACATCACTCATGTGATAATACAATGAACCTCTTCAGACTCTAATATAACCTTACATACACTCAGTATAAACAGACACTCACAGACTGTCACTCATCCATGGAGTTACTCACACACCTAGTCAGTCATGCAAAGAATCAATCACACCTCCATTTCCTCAACTATACAGTTATACACATCTTACTTATTCAAACATATAATAACACATATTTACTCTCTTATATAATCCCTGATACAAGCTCACAGTGATCGATACAGCCACTCACACATTCACTGGCTCTTATGTTCAGTTATTTATATATCTCAACTCTCACATGTATTGTGTTTTACATACGTACTTACTTGCACATGTAGCAATGAGAAATCCATTCACTCACCAACACACCCATGCACAGTCAACCGCCCATATAGCTGTTTCCACATGCACTCTTGAACTCATACTCCTAGTGAATCAACTGCTTACACATCTATGCACAGAGTCACGCACCTCCCAGCCACCCACACACACACTCAGCCTCCCATTCAAATACTTGGGCAACCAATCAATAACCCATATGGCCACTCTTATAGCTACTGATCAACACATGCAGCAGCTTACACAACAACAAACATACTGATGCACAAATTAAGACAGTTTAGTCACTAACCCATGCACTCAGTGAGACACATTTAATCACTCTTTCATACAGTCAGTCATGCACCTACTAAATTCTTCATCCAGACACTTATACATCCACTCATTCTTCAATATGTAAAACATATTTAAACTTTACAGACACATACAATCACTGGATGTTGTGATCAGTGATGTCATTTGAGATGTCATCAGTGATGTCATCAGTGATGTCACTGACCATGTCATGAATGATGTAATATGTGACATCATCAGCAGTGGATTGCGGGTGCGCGATATATAGTTAGCGCTTCTAACTATATATGGAATTTCAATGGTTTTATGCGAGTAAAATAAGGTTTTGTAAATGCTAATTCCTAACTATATATGGCCTAAAACCAATATTTTTTTCATTGAATTTTCAAGGTTTTGTAAATGCAAATTCCTAACTATATATCCACTATAACCTATGGTTTTTTCTGTGAATATATATATATATATATACATACATATATATAAATGCATATGCATATATATAAATGTGTATATGTGTGCGTGTAGAGAGAGGTAGAGAGAGGTAGAGACTAGTAGAGAGAAGTAGAGGGAGGTAGAGAGTAGAACGTGAGTAATAGAGAGTTGAGAGTGAGTAGTAGAGAGTAGTAGAGAGAGTAGCAGAGAGTGAGTAGTAGAGTGAATAGTAGAGTGAGTAGTAGAGAGTAGTAGAGAGTGAGTAGTAGAGAGTAAGTGGAAGAGTGAGTAGTAGAGAGCAGTAGAGAGTGAGTAGTAGAGAGTAGTAAAGAGTGAGTAGGAGAGAGTAGTAGAGAGTGAGTAGTAGAGAGTGAGTAGTAGAGAGAGAGTAGTAGAGAGTGAGTAGCAGAGAGAGAGAATAGTAGAGAGTAGTAGAGAGTGAGTAGTAGAGAGTAGTAGAGAGTGAGAAGTAGAGAGTGAGTAGTAGAGAGTAGTAGAGAGTGAGTAGTAAAGAGTGAGTAGTAGAGAGAGAGTAGTAGAAACTGAGTAGTAGAGAGTAGTAGAGAGTGAGTAGTAGAGAGTAGTAGATAGTGAGTAGTAGGGAGTGAGTAGTAGAGAATGAGTAGTAGAGAGTGAGTATTAGAGAGTAGTGGAGTAGTAGAGAGTAAGTGGTAGAGAGTAGTGGCGAATATTCCAAAGTTTGGCACAGCACCACTTGCACAATAAGTCCAATCAAATCATATAACTTAGAGTCCTTATTGAAGAGCTGAATCTTGGTGTATATTCAAATGCTTTTATTTTCCTTAAGTTTATGTACCACAGCCAGCCGACGCGTTTCGTTCTGTACAACAGAACTTCTTCAGGGCGTTCTTATTTCCTTCAAGTTATGTCGGTATCCTGTTGTCATATAACTAGATATTTCTTCCAAATGTTAGACAAGACGTAAGTACATTCTTATTCAAAGTGACTAGGTATCAATTTTACCCACACAATTCGGGCAGACTTGAGTAATTTATAGCATCCTCAAAGTCAGTCTTTCAAAAATTCCAAAGTATAGGACATGATAATCCAAATCCAAATGTTTCTCAAGAAAAGTCATTTTCAATCGTTCGGAATATCGGCATTTGGGCAGATATGATCCAGGGACCCCCAGTATGCAAGGGGAATTAGTCCCCCCTCTGCAAACGCGCCAGTTGCCTGCGTTGCAGAGAGGTGTAAAAAGGGGCATAGCCTCATTACACCTCTGTGCAATGCAGCCCCCTGGCACATACTGGAGGTTCCAGGTGGGCTAGTTGGCCCCCAGGGACCCCTAGGTCCCCTAGGACCCCTAGTATGCAAGGGGAATTAGTTCCCCCTCTTCAAACATGCACGGGGGCTGCGTTGCAGAGAGCTGTAAAAAGGGTGTGGCCTCATTACACCTCTCTGCAATGCAGCCCCCTGGCGCATACTGGAGGCCTGAAACCTATGGTTTTTTCAGTGAGTTTCAAAGGTTTTTGAAATGCTAATTCCTTACTATATAAGGCATGAAACCTATGGTTTTTTCAGTGAATATATATATAAAAGTACAACCTTTGAACCCTCAGCAACTCACCGGCATTGATAAAGGCATCCGCCGAAACGCGTCTGCCAGGGACTGATGGGAGCAACTACGCGTGATGACATCGTGTGACCTGGCGGTAATAAATCTGTGTTGCACACCCAAGCATGTGTCAGACCCGTTTGTGAAGCAAGCGGGCTTGGAGGAGTATGTGAAGCGGAGGTCGGCTCTGCTTGGACTGACACGCCCCTCGGTCTGGAGCTCCGCATCAAACCGACAAAACTTTGGAGTAACTGTGCATGTTCTGTGCAAATGCGGCGCCCCCCCCCGACCTGGATGGTGAAAAGGTATCGGGGAGAGGGAGCAGTTGGACTGCTTATGGGTGTGCAGCAGGGTGAATTTCGCCAGAGAGACTTGCCCGCCAATAAGGAGAAAGGAGAGCCAGAAGCATTATTGTATGCGAGCAGCGGGTCCTGGTACCGGGTTGCTCATCCTGGACCGCCGATCCCCTACGTGCGGGCTGGACTTGACACATACCGAGGGCAATTGGCATAAGGAGACAAACAATAACAAAGAGGAACTTTCCCTTGTCCCCTTTCTATGGTGGTG
Source organism: Lissotriton vulgaris (assembly GCF_964263255.1). Classification (NCBI taxonomy): domain Eukaryota; kingdom Metazoa; phylum Chordata; class Amphibia; order Caudata; family Salamandridae; genus Lissotriton; species Lissotriton vulgaris. The sequence goes on from NC_141694.1 coordinate 477,096,446, forward strand.
GTGACCGGCCAATAGGAACCCTCGGCAGGACTATTTAATAAAGCCCCGCGAAAAGTACAACCTTTGAACCCTCAGCAACTCACCGGCATTGATAAAGGCATCCGCCGAAACGCGTCTGCCAGGGACTGATGGGAGCAACTACGCGTGATGACATTGTGTGCCCTGGCGGTAATAAATCTGTGTTGCACACCCAAGCATGTGTCAAACCCGCTTGTGAAGCAAGCGGGCTTGGGGAGATATATATATATATATATATATATATATATATACACACCAGACGCTCACTTACATCCAAATGAGCCCGACACACCAGGAAATTTCGCAACTGGAGTTATTTCAGAGAGTCTTAACAGCGCGTGTCTTGCAGGTATTTAGAAACGCTATGGCAGACGCGTTTCAACATAGGCTTTCTTCAGTGCCTTATCAGAATGGTTCCTTGGCCACTCCCACGGCGAAGTTGTTGTCAGGTGCGCTGCATAGGTTCTCGCGCTGGCCTGGGTCCTGTTGCATTCTGGTGAACGTAGTGCAATGTGGTAACCCATACAGTGAGGGGTATTACCAAACACCAAGTGGCATTATCGCAACTTCTTTCACCTTCGGCTTCGGATCCCAGGAGAACAGTTTTCGCTTGAAACCAGTTGTTTTCCCCAGTAGAAACATCTACATCACTCTCTCCTCGAGTAGACGATGTCGCACAGTGGCTATATCTCCGCTTGAGGGGGTGACACGCTGTACCTTCTAAGTACATAGTCCACAAAGTAGCTGGTTTGCTTGTGTCACTCCAGACCGAGAGGGGGTGTCGGCGACCAAGACTCCAGCTGCTTGGTCTAAACATGAACACCAGACGCTCACTTACATCCAAATGAGCTCGACACACCAGGAAATTTCGCAACTGGATTCATTTCAGAGAGTCTTAACAGCGCGTGTCTTGCAGGTATTTAGAAACGTTGTGGCAGACGCGTTTCAGCATAGGCTTTCTTCAGTGCCTCGTTTCTATGCCGGTTCTCCCCCCACGGGCTTGTGTCTTATCAGAATGGTTCCTTGGCCACTCCCACGGCGAAGTTGTTGTCAGGTGCACTGCATAGGTTCTCGCGCTGGCCTGGGTCCCGTTGCATTCTGGTGAACGTAGTGCAATGTGGTAACCCATACAGTGAGGGGTATTACCAAACACCAAGTGGCATTATCGCAACTTCTTTCACCTTCGGCTTCGGATCCCAGGAGAACAGTTTTCGCTTGAAACCAGTTGTTTTCCCCAGTAGAAACATCTACATCACTCTCTCCTCGAGTAGACGATGTCGCACAGTGGCTATATCTCCACTTGAGGGGGTGACACGCTGTACCTTCTAAGTACACAGTCCAAAAAGTTGCTGGTTTGCTTGTGTCACTCCAGACCGAGAGGGGGTATCGGCGACCAAGACTCCAGCTGCTTGGTCTAAACATGAACACCAGACGCTCACTTACATCCAAATGAGCCCGACAAACCAGGAAATTTCGCAACTGGATTTATTTCAGAGAGTCTTAACAGCGCGTGTCTTGCAGGTATTTAGAAACGCTGTGGCAGACGCGTTTCAGCATAGGCTTTATTCTGTGGTAAATTTTAATTACCTATACTTAATTTATGCGGTAAAGTTCAATAAAAATAACTCAAGTCAAAAATAAGAGACAGAATCCGGGGTATTTGAGGTTTTAAAAGGGGTTTTATTCCTTATAAAGGAATTAGTTTAAACCAGGCAATCATGTTCCATCACCACGAAGGTTCAGGAAGGGATAGACAATGCTTTATTACAAGTACATCATATATATAGTCAATGCATTACAGTGGTGATGGGTTCAGAAGGCGTAACAGCTGAGAGAAAAAGATAAGGCTACACGTGCGTAACAGGAGGCGTGCATGAAGGCGTACACGGAGGTGTGTGTTAGACAACGTCATAGAGAGGTGTCACAGGTGGCTGGATCCATGGAAGAATCCTGCAGTGTCAGCAGAAATATGTGGCAGAGATGCGCGCGCAGCAGTATGACGTGTGAATGACGTGGAACTGGAGGGTGAAGGGGACTTGACATTTAGTCCTACATGTGGAGACAGAAGTCTGTGGTGTCAGAACAACCTAAACCCAAATCATATCTATATCTTGTGTATATCTTGTGTTTAAAGAACTGTATTATCTAGAAGGAAAGGTCTCTCGGGCAGAGGCTATTCTATACTGACTGCTGGTGCGTGCATATGCGACTACGTGTCTACATGAGATGTGAGGGGCCATGGGCCTACCATGGTGACGGAAGCTATGATTTACTTGCATGGAGACAGTGAGGCCAGGCCCTTTGCTCTGCAGCTGGGAAGGATGTTTTCGTAAACTACTAGACAGGAATGTATTTTCGAGGAGCGGAGCAGATAACTTGAAGGTTGAATACAGTCTTGGCAGGCAAGGCAGGCCGAGCTAGGCACCGCTCGCCACGCAGGGAGTAAGTCAAGGGTCAGGAAGCAGCAAGCTGCGGCTGTCAGAGACAGAAGGCAGAAAAAGGCTCGATGGCAGAAATCAGGGCTTAACTCGCCAGAGCGAGTAAAACATGAAAAGTGCACCATATAAAGACGTTGGCAAGTCACACTTAGGAACGGAATATCTGACCCATTCATGGTGGATCTGAAAGAGGACATGTTAACGTTGGACGCAAATGTATTTGCGTCTTCATAGCTAGAAGTGGAGGGAACTTACATGTACTAGAAGCACGTACATGGAGCCGGTGGGGTCTACGATAGGGGACACAACTGACCATAAAATTCATATTACCTCACTTCAGTGCCTCGTTTCTATGCCGGTTCTCCCACCACGGGCTTGTGTCTTATCAGAATGGTTCCTTGGCCACTCCCACGGCGTACATATATATACCTGGTCTGTACTTCTATCCAGGGAAGCGGATGACATACTATTATTTATTGGCCACCCCTCAAACAACTTGCCCCTCTGGCTCGCAAAGTTATCAGGTTTGGTGGCCATTCCGGCCTGCATATTAATTAGGCGAAATCAGAGCCATTTCTTCTCAAAGAAGCCACAAAGACCATACCCCGTGAATATCCTCTCAAATAGTGCAAGCTTTCCACCAAATACTTGGGCATAATCATACATCGAGAAAAAGAGCAAGTGATCCATCTCCGCTATGACCCCACCATAGACAAGCTTACAGTATAAATTGACCAGTGGATCCATCACCCTCTTTCCAAGGTGTCCCAGATCACTGTCATTAAAATTTTTGTCCTCCCCTGATTTCTATATTTGTTTCTAAACTTACCTATATCCCTGAAGAATTCCTTTATTCTCACACTGCAATGCCTGTTATTGAAACTAATGTGGGCCGGCTGTAGGCCCCAAATAAGATGGGATAAACTTGTCTTGCCCTACGATAATGGTGGGTTCAGGGTCCTTGCCTTTCAGTTATATTTCCTTGTGGCACAATGCCAGTTTGTGTATCACTGGCTCCATCCTGAGGGCCATCTGCCATTTGCAAAACCTGAACGTGACCTGGCAGAGGCCACCCCCCTGTCCTCTTTACTGCTGCAAGGCCTCAAACTTGACCCCACTGACATTCAGACACTCTACCATGTGCTTGGTCTGGAGAAAACTATGTCATATCATGGGTAGGGACCTTCTGTACTCCCCTGCACTTCCCCTGGTGCAGAACCCGTGACCCTACAAAAAGTGGTTCAACTCACATTTGCACAGCACAAACTCCACGCTGTGGGTGACCTATTCTCAGATGGGCATGTTCTTGCTCATGCTGATGACATAAGGTTCACAAACTTCACCCATATGGGCCATTTTATTCTCCATTGCATGCATGGGACTTTACGTGTGTGTAACCCCACTTACCCACTGGCTCCAGATAACGTCATACCCCTGACATTGTTAATATTTGATCCGGAGGGGAATGCAATGGTCTATAAACTCCATCATGCATGATTGGCCCTCAGACATACACATGATGACAATATTAGAGCAATATGGGAACACAACCTGGCCCGTCCCCTTACTGACAATGAATAGTTATACTGTTGTTCAGTATTGAATTTGGTCTCCAGAAGCTAATGGATACATTACCAAAAAGGAAGTGGAGTTCTTATGTACCAAGCAAGCAAGAATTCTGTATTTCTACACACTTTCAAAAATTCGTAAAAATAGATTACCTCTACCAGGTGAATGCACCCAAAAGTGTAACAAATGAGATGAGATGTCTTGATTCTACATCTAAATCAATCTAATGATATGCTGCAGACATATCAATTACCCTAAGGATGGTACCACCACCTATAGCTGTCAATATCTCAGAAATGTTGGGTAGAGGCTGTCTATCCACCAGGGCCGGACTGGCCGTTGCGGGCACCGGGCAATCCCCCGGTGCGCCACAAGGGTGGGGGCTGGTTTTGGGCCCCCCAGGGGCCGTTTTTGTTGCAGGGCCGTTTTTGCAGCATAATCGTCCGAAAACCGGCCCCGGCAAAGAGCTCGGTCGCGCCCCCAACCCCCCCCCCCCCCCGGGGGCCGGCCGAGAACATTGCCAGGGCCGGTTTTAGTTCCCAGTCCGGCCCTGCTATCCACTCAAATGTTTTCATTTAAGTCCACACATAAGCGGATCTTACCCCCATCCTTCGGTGTAACTATGATGCAAGCCAACCATTCTGAGGCTTTGATGGGTTCTATGATGCATTGTGTAAGTAACTTTTTAAGTTCACTTTGCAATGGATCCCTCATCAAATACTGTAAATTCCTCACTTAATATACAATAGGGATTGCATTTTTTTAGGATAACCTTGAGCTTGCCCAGTTTTTCAGAAAAAAACTTTTGGATATTTCTCCATCAAATTGGTTTGATATGTCGTATAAATATTGTGCACTACTGTTGACCTAACAGGCTCATCTGCATTGGGATTGAGAACTATATTTAAATCTTTTTGGTGACGCCAACCTAATAAATTTGATCCTTGATTAGTAAAATATACTCAACTATACACCTTTTTCCCACTAAATGAAATTACCATCCAATTGAGTCCTAAAATATCAATAGTATTTCCACCATACTCAACAGCTTTAATATCAGACTTGGTCCAGGATTCAATGTCATTTAAACTTTCCATACCTTGGAGTACATATCCATGGACAATAGTGTATACAAACTCCCTGAGTCAACCAGGATTGTAACATCATGCTTATCCAAATGTATGACAGTGTGGTTTGTCTAACAAGGATGAACTTTCCCTAACAACACCAGACTCCAAAATAGCATGATCATGATATAGTCCTACTTGGTCATGGCATGGTTCAGAAGGAACATGAGAATTATTACAATCATCAATACATAACATGAGCTCTTGAACATTTTCACACATATCGTCCACTTCTATTTGACCAAACTGAGTTTTGGTCCTGCAAGCTTTGGCAAGATGACCCCCCTGCCACAAGCTCTCCATAACGCATTTCTAACCATACATTTGGGACTGGAAGCTAAATGCTCAGGAGCACCACAACGATAGCACTTAACAATCCTTGTATTGGTTCCTAAACAAGCAGCATTTGCACGAGGAGTATCATTAAATTTGTTTGGAAGTTTATTAGGGTGTTTGGCAAACTGCTTCAATGCCTTAATTTCATCCACACATGTTTGAACTTCAACTGCTTTTCCCGTTTGCTCCTTTGGTAGTATGGAATTACTACAGTTTTCCATTTCCTTTATCCACAAATCAGTATGCTCTAAACCTTTGGCAATTTGTATTGCCTAATCTAAGGTTGGATCTTTAATAAGCAATTTCTTTCGTACTCTCTTATTATTAGTACACCTCACTATTTGATCACGTATAAGAGAATCAGCCAAACTCTCAAATCAGCAAGTCAGTGAAATACCTCTTAAGGCAGCAACATAAGTCTCAATATCTTCATCTATTTTTTGCTAACGACAAAAAAATGTATGCCTTTCTAGCACAACATTCACTTTGGTGGCGAATCGTAAATTTAGCATCTGCATAGTCATCTCATAAGCATTGTTCGGTTGACCATCACCCATCCGTAAAGAAATTTCAGGAAGATCCTCGTATAAGCGGCGTCCTTCAACATCTAAGTGGCACGGGAGTAAGTTAAAAATAATTTTTTCCAATCCTTCCAAAGAATAGCAGGGTCACCTGATTAGGTAGAAACGTTGGTGGTGCAGATAATCCCTGATCAGCCATATTATTTACTAAATATAACTATGAGATGCAAAGAGTCCAACCAGTAAGAAAATCATTAGATGAAATAAAAAGCTAAAATAAGAACTAAAAACAACAATCCAAATTGTTGCTTGAGGAAAGGTCAGTTCTTGGTTGGATAGTTCTTTCCTCAATGTTGATGTGGTGAAGTATGAGCAGTTTTTAAAGAAAAATTTAATCTCTTGGCTTTGTTACGATAGAAATGTTCAGTCCTTGGTTGGATAGTTCTTTTTCCTCGATGATGATGATGTGAAGTATGAACAGTTTTAAGAAAAATGTAATCTCCTGGGTTTGTTACGATAGAAACGTCGTATCTCTGTGCAGAATAAGGGAATCACTCCCATTCATCCAAAATGGCAGCTAAAACATAAGGTTTGCATCGATTAACTAGAGGAAATTGGTCTTGTATGAGCGTGCGCAAGCGTGTGAAGAGACAGAAAGCGCAAGTAAAGAACGAAGCTCCAACATGGGAAGCGGGAGTGCAAATGCAGCCTCAGGTATGTCGGTGACAGTTCCAAAACGTGGATGCTTCTTTTTAAGAGTCTCGCAATTCACTTGATGCCAGCAATATGTTAGTAAAGTCCGTTCAACATTTACAAACTGTCACAATTTGGCCAATAATCCTCATAAAGCGACAATGCTACCAAGCCTTTTGGAATGTGTAACATAATTTACAACTAATTAGGAGCCATTGCTAGTAAACATCCGATGCTCAATGTTCACGCAGGAGAAATCCTCCCAACGTACTTCACTTAATTAATCATGCGATCTATCATCATGCTGAGCAATTCCGTAAGGCACATAAATTAATAGTCTCTAGGCTGATCAAATGAAATCCGATTCACAAGGAACTCAATCGATGTCACATCCAAGTAGAATATACAGCCAAAGAGGAAGAGTCGTATTCACAACATGCAGTAAAGAGTCTCAGCATGCAGGAATCATTAGCCAGCAAAGAAAGTACTTACAATAATGTATTGAGGCTTATTTGTAGTAAAATTGTGGTAGGTTGTTGGTAGGTTGTAACAACCTTGTAATGGGTTCTTTAGCAGTAGTCCTTTAGTAGAAGTAGTAATTCATCTGGGGTGGAGGTACTGGTTATCTGCCCCATGCGCAGATCACAGTCAACTTGTCGCCAATGTAAAGATCCACTTTCACGCAGGTTGTGAACACAAGGTGTCTTTATTGTAGAGCAACAGCAGGTACCTCTAACTCAGCTTCACAGCTATCAGCAAATACAATCCTTTTCAAAGGATAACATTCCAGCATGGCAACAGGCTCAACATCCCATCAGGTGTAGGACAACTCCACAAGTAGCCAGCCAAGGGTCCAGGACATGGGAGGCGCGTCTTCTTGATGATCATAAACTGACTCCAGCTTAGGCCAACAAGGTACAGGCAGGTCTAGGAGCAGGTACAGAGCAGCAGGTCAGCTAGGCAGTTGCAAGGAGGCCTCTGGAACTTGTTGTGCGTCCGTAACTCAGAAAAAGAAGTCAGTCACCCAACCCTGGGATTCACTCTAGTAGTCCTGTGATCAAGCAGCAAGGCAAGCATCAAGTAGCAGGGTAGTCCTCGGAGGTACAAAGGCCTCAAGCGGTAGGGCAGTCCTCTGAAGTACAAGCAGCCGTTATATGGGTCCTCAGCAGGTCCAGGATTGAACTTGAGTGGGTCCCATTTCTATACCTGGTGACAGCTCTGAAGTGGGAAATACTTCCAGAACCCCCCACATCTGGTTCTGGAATTTCCTTCCTACCCTAGCCCAGGCTCCAGGGGCTGGGATGACAATGGATTGGTGTCAAGTTCTTTGTGAGTGTGCTGAGGCAGCCCCTTTGAAATGTAAGTGTGGCAGGGAACAGATTTCCCTTCCCATCCTGGGAAGGTGGCCACTCTGCCAGCACTTTATTCCCCTTTGTCTCACTGTCTGCGAGGAATACACAAAGGCCAACTGACAACTAAGCAAAGTAATGTGACCTAAGCCAGAGGCTGCAGGCACTAAATGGTTAAGACAAACAAAATGGCAACTTTCTGGAAGTATAAAAAAACTGCTGATTGCTTAGGCTGCATTCCTATCCATTGTTTTTTCTTACCATGCCACCTCAGGTTGTACCCAGCCATATGAAAATCAGCCTTGACCCTGCTACAATGGGAACAATCCAGTCTGAACTGCAAAGCTAGGACTTCCCTGAAATAGAACACCAGCAACCCAGGAAAAGATTAGCCATTGTTATGGGCTCATTAGCTAGATACAGCTTGACTCCTGTGGCATAGTGAGCAAGGGTTCCACATCTGGGCATACCCATCACACCAAGGGCATCAAAAACAAAGTTATAGATGGTATGTTTGAATTAATCTCAGCCACTGGCGATCGCATGGGCCGCAACCTAATCCATAGTTTTTACCTGGCTGAAGAGCCCTAACTAAAGCAAAACGATTCATAGGCTGTTTGTGTTCCAGTTCAGGGAGTACCGGATACCCTAAATGGGATGTCGGACAGTTCATACGTTTAATAAGGTGCCATATTTGCTGCCACAGTCAGACTAATTATTTCAGCCACATATTTTATCTTGGATATGCGGATAGGCCATGTGCAGTTTTCATGATGCTATCTGACAGACTGTGCTTTACCACTCTGTTCCCTTGTTGATGACAAATATTTAAAAGTAAGATACACTGCAACTCTAAATTGTTTTAATGCGAAGACAATGGTATCAATATTATTTTGCAATTCAATATATATTTTAATGTATGACAGTTTATATTTTAAAACACTTGCCAGATTAACACAACATGTGAATAAACATCTAATGCTGCAATCTCAAATCTCTAAGATTTCTCATAGTCTTTTCACATGAACATGCAAAAGCGAATTATCCCTGACAAGAACTCCAAAATGGTGGTTAAAGCAATTGTACTTTCACATACTGATGGTGGCAATAATATGTTTGAAAGTGTAGTGAAAAAAAGTTTTTACCTTCAGTAGTGATAATGTAATGTTAATGTATAGTATATCTATTTGCAGATTCATCACCTTATGAATATCCCTAGGTGCCAGACTAGATTCTGAAAACTTTCTTCAAGCAATAGGCCCAATCGCAGAGAAAATTGTTAACCATACACTTTCCACCTTCCTGGAATCCAATAACCTGCTTCACCCCACACAAACGGGCTTTCGCTCATGCCAAGGCCCCGAGACCGCCTCACTGGCGGTTTTGGAGGAAGCAAGGAAGATTCTTGATCTAGGAGGCAAAGCCGCCATAATACTCCTCGACCTTAGCGCGGCCTTAGATACGGTGAGTCATCGTACCCTGGCTCACTGTCTCCGGAATTTAGGAGTGTCAAGGTGTTATTGTGCCTCCAACCCTTTTTGGAGGACAGGTGTTTGCTGGTGACACCTTGTCTAAACTTGTTCCCCTCAAGTGTGGAGTTTCACAGGGCTCATCTTTGAGCCAAACCCTTTTTAATGTCTATATGCATCCACTGGTGGAGATTGTTGCCCCCTTTGGGATTCATATAGTCACTTACGCCGATGACACTCAGCTAGTGGGGGCTCTGACCCAGACCGACCACATGCCCATGGATCTCCACAGCTGTCTTGAGGAAGTCACTAAGTGGATGAGTCTATCCCACTTAAAACTCAACGGCGACAAAACTGAGCTCATGCTACTTGGCAGCCAGCTAAATTTCTACCCCAACACTATGTGGCCAGCTTGTATGAGATTAGCACCCATCCAAAAAACAGAGATAAAAAGCCTGGGTGTCTGGCTGGACCTAGACCAAACACAAAGGCCAACTGACAACTAAGCAAAGTAATGTGACCTAAGCCAGAGGCTGCAGGCACTAAATGGTTAAGAATCAAAGTTCAAGCCAGGAAAACCGCTGCTCTTTGTTTTGGCTTGCTAAGAATGATTTGCAAAGTTCTGCCACTACTGCTGGACCAAGCTAAAAATAGGCACTCATCCTTTCCAGGATAGAATATGGTAACGCCCTGTATTTGGGCGCCCCCAACCATGTCATCTAAAAACTGTGGATTGCCCAGAACTCAGCTGCAAGACTGCTCACAGGAACCCAGAACCGATGTTCAGCAAAACCGGCACTAAGCATGCTCCACTGGCTACCGGTGCAGGAAAGAATCAACTTTAAGGCCCTGTGTGTTGCCCACAAGTACCTTGGTGGAAATTGGCCTCCCATTATTAAATCTATGATCTGCCCTTACAAGGCAAACGGAAGCCTTCGCTCGGATGAGATGTACCTTGCAGTGGTAACAAGAGTCAGGAAGGCCAGAAGTGGAGGCCGGTGTTTTTCGTACAATGACTTCAAACTGTGGAACAGTCTGTTGCTGCAGTTGCGTAAACAATCCAACCACCTAGCCTTTCGTAGACAATTTAAAACCTGGCTCTTTCCATATACTTCCTAATAAACTAACAGGAACATTGTCTACTCTCAATAGTAACAAATGAATATTATAGTAATCGGAGCACTTACTTATTCCACAGATCACATGCTATGAAAAGGCAATAAAATACCTTAGCAAATGGGGCGGGGAAAGCAGATAGGCTAGTTGCTAGGGAGAGAAATCAGGTTCTTGCACGAGTTGCCAGAAATTGGGATATAGTTTAGATTAAGGTGTCAAGCTGTGAGCCAGCTCATATAAGATTTACCCTTTCCTACGTTTTTGCTGCTGAAAGGTTCATAATAGTGGTGATATTCAGTGGATTATATGGGAATAGCATGTAATACATTCTAATACATTATAAAATACTAATATTTATGTGTACACTGATTCTGAAGATCGAGATAGGGCTCTGCTTAATCACCTGCAGACGTAAGAGATTCTCTCACAGGTTTGTACGACTCTTAACAACCCTCTTCTATCATGACATAATCACTGGAAGTCCTACCTTTTGCAGAGCATTGGAGAGTACCAGGATGAAAGGGAATGCATAAAGCAGATCCTGCAATCAGCTCAGACAAGCGTTTGCAAAGCAATAGGTTTAGCATTTCTGCAAGTTAAAGCTACTTAAACTCGCATAAATGCGAGACCGATTGTATTGCAAATGGTTAATTTTAAAACTGGGTGCGGTGCCACTTCAAGGACACCATGCTCGGTTTCCTTTTTTTTTTCTTTAAACTTTAACACTGAGTGCGGTGTCCTTGAAGCAGGCGCCAAGCTCAGAGTTAAAGTAAAAGGAAAAAAAAAAAAGAAACCGAGAGATGTGTCCTTAAAGTGGCGCCACGCTCAGTTTTAAAGTTAAAAAAAGAAGAAAAAACAAACAGAGAGCTGTGTCCCTGAAGTGGACACCGCTCTCAACCTTAATGTTCAATACAAGTAATTAATAAATAAAGTGAGCACGGAGTCCCTAAAGCGGGTGCTGCGCTCATTAAAGCAAAAAAATATACAATTTAGAGTGCATAGCACTTCTGCCGCCATAGTCCTCATCAGGGTCGATTTTCAAAATAGTGCTCACCCACCAGGCAAAGCCTACCGTATAACAAGCCAAGTAAAAGGTCCAGTCCTTAAGGGCCTTAACAAATGGAGACAAGGTGGTACCAAGGCAGGACTAAAAATCCTCATAGTCAATCAAAAGACAGCATTTTTTCGAAGGACAATGACACACAGCCAATGACAAATAAGGGAGGAGAGTGGACAAGGTTTCCACAGCAAACCCTACTACAGCATGGTAGTTGTAAGCAAATGGGTGGATACTGTCTGGAGACCCGGCAACCTCCGGGGTCAGGACCCAATTGATGTTTGGCACTACCTCCTCAAAGGGCTACAGCCAGGAGCCCCTAGTTTAGAATGCTTGCTGGGGGAGGAAGTTGCACTTGAAATGTAGTGTTCTATAATCACGTCGTCCAATACACGTCTTTTGGTATCTTATTAATTTATTTGGTTAGGGTCCAGTGTGACAAAACAGAAAGGGACAAGAACATGGCCAGATGGCCAAGGTCTTTTTCAAGGCTGTGGCATACAATATTACCCACATCATGAGCATAAAAAAGTTTTTCAAGAAAAAAAGTTATTGGGTGCATGATTAATAGATAGCAAGATTGTCAATAAAGAAACCATAATAAAGTGGAGTGGAGAGATCGAGAATAGGTGTTTGAGCAGGCCATGTGTAGTGAGGATTAGATACAGGTGACAGGGACAAGAAAGAAAAAAGGAAATGAGAAGAAAAATAAAAAAAGAGAAGAAAGAAGTGGAGAGAAATTATGAAGTCACAACATCTATTTAGACACTGTAATAATTCACTTCATAAGTTACATGAGACATTCACATGGTGTGTTCACTTACTTCCCAATTCTATAAATAGAAGTAATTATGTTATAGCAGGGCTTTAAATGGGATGAAAAAACTGGGGGGTCTCTCAAGGGGGCATGGCCAATGTACTAAGGACATGACTTAAAATCACGTAAGCTAAAAGTTTGTGCTTAGCATAGTATGCCGCCCGATTGGTATATTGTTGTTTCTGTAATTGCATCCAGATATATGATACAACAAGCAACATCATACCTACAACAAGTCAGGATTATTGGCTTTGTCAATGGTAGTTAGTTGCATAAGATAAATAAGCAGCAACTGTGGCTTGTATATAATATTGAAAATGCTCCCACATAAAGCCCTGGTGACACCACGACAATGTTGCTGCTCCTTAGTTCCGAAAAGAGAAGAGAAATCCAGAGAGAAAATTACTCTCTTTAAAGGATTTCCCTTCCCCTATAACGCTAGAAAAAAACGGACCTCCTGTGCCACGGCACAAAACAGAGCCCAATAGAGACCAGTTTCTAGGCCTCCTTAAAAAAACTGCAGTTGCTCAGACCAGGTGAGACCTGGCCCACTTAAAGCCCTGTGTTATAGCAAATGTATTCCAAAATTCAGACGAATTCTTATGTATAATGTGGATTACATATTTGATCAGTGGAGAGAAAGAGAGCAAAGTTCAAGTGCATTGTTAATATCCAGAAAAACAGTAAGGAGGAAAATGTCTAAGAAAGAGGCAACTTGATACAAATAGAATATATACATTATTTACGCCCACTGAGTCAGGAGAGTGCAGTACAAAAATGTTACATTTAGGCACTCGCCACTTAGTCTTTGTTAAATACCATGTAGCCTAAACGGACAAAAAGTATATGTAATTAAAAGAAATCCACTGAGATAGACGGTTTAAGGTTATGTGTCAGATACTAGTTGTTAGACCTGGGGGTCTCTTGTTGGCAGAGGTAGGTACCACTGTCCAAATAGGGACCCTTGCTTCTAGTCAGGGCAAGGGGAATACACTCCTTAGATAACTCCTGCTCACCCCATATGGTAGCTTGGCACGAGCAGACAGGCTTATTAAAGGCAATGTGTAAAGTATTTGTACCAACACTCACAGTAACACAGTGAAAACACCACAAATGGACTCCACACCAGTTTAGAAAAAAATAAAGTATCTTTATCTAAACTACACAAGATCAAAACTACAAAAATCCAACATACACAGTTCAAGAATATGATTTCAAAAGAGTTCTAGGGTTTGCGTCAAAATAATCCACAGTTGAGTCACATTTAGCCAAAAGTACCTTTAGATGTGACAAAAGTTCCAAAGTGAAAGCTGCAGCATTGAAAAACAAGCGATGCGTCACTCCTGAGACCCTGGGGAGGCGATGCAACAGCCCCGCTGGATGCAGCGGGCGTGTTGCGACGAATCCGGTCTGTGTGGGAAGGGAGGCGATACCTTGTATAGATTACAGTGCGCAGGTTTCGTAGGAAGCGTCTCGCAAAGATACGATACAACGGTCTTCGGGGCGGCTACTATCGCAGGTGAGCGTCGATGCGCAGCCCAGCATCAATCTTCTCCTCTAGCGGCACCTCGATGCGATGGCTCTGCGACAACACTCACAGGCGCTGCGACAATCTCGATCTTCGCGGCGGCGGGAATTTCCCTGCACTGTCGAGGATGCGCTCCGTAAGCGAGCGATGCGTGATAATTTGCAGATTGTCTTCGTTTCTCCTTGTTCAGCTTCCCAAACAACAGGTACGACTTCCAGAGGCACCACAACTGGGCCAAACACTCTAGGAAGGACAGTACTCTCTCAGTAGAGTTCAGGGGGGAAGCTGGGGGTAAATTCCTTTTGTTCCTGGGACTTCTTAACAGGGAGCCAGCTCTACCTAGGCCCTTGGAGATCTCTTCAAGCAAGGGGACACAGCACAAAGCAAAGTCCTTCCCCTCTCCTTGGCAGCAAAGCAACTGCAGGTCAGCCCACAAGTACACAGCAGGACAGTCCTTCCTCTTCAGTCTTCCAGCTTTCTCCTTGGCAGAGGTTCCTTCTTGATTCCAGGATGATCTAATTTTCTGTAGTCTGGGGTCCTATACTTATACCCCAAAAAGTCTTTGTTCCCTTTGTGCAGGAGGGCTCTGAGCCCAGTCCAAACCAGTACTGGAACACTCTGTTTACATGACTCCGCTCTTTCCTTTCACAGTGCAGAGCAGAAACATCAGACGCCCCACAGGAGGTGGAGCCAGCATTGTGGAGGGAAAGCACAGCCCTGGAGCACTTTGTTGACATGATTCCTTCTCTCCTTTCGCAGGGCAGAGACATCAGATGCACCACAGGTGGTGGAGCCAGCACCGTGGGGGTAGGCATAGTCCTCTTCAGGACCCAGGTGCAGCTCCCTCCCTCTAGATGCAGATCTCTCTAATCACCAATGGACGGACTCATTCTGTCCCCTGGAATCCCCCAGCCATGTCACTCACAAACCAGACAGTCAATTCACAAACAGCCAAAGTACACAGAAAGGTCAGACAAGAAAGCAGCCACTTTCTAAAAGTGCCGCTTTCAAACACAGGATTTAAAAACCATCCTTCCTAAAAGATGTCTTAATAAATTCTGAGTTCAGGGATACCTTACTTCAATTTTCTATCTTGCTCCTATGGGAAGATATGCAGGTAAACATTATACACAGCATTCCCCATTATAGCTTATGGGCACGATTTCCTATCAATAGTGAAAAACGAAAATGGCTGTAATTCACTACCTGAGCATGTCACCCACACTAGTACATGCTCTACCTTTCACATACACTGCACCCTGCCCAGGGGGGTACCTTGGGCCTTCCACAGGGGTGTCCAATATGTACAGAAAGGGAAGGGTTAGGCCTGGCCAGTGTGGACACTGGTCAGGTCAGCATGGCAGTTAGCAACTGCATGCAGGCACTGCGGTGGCAGGCCTGAGACACCATTTTAGGGCTGCTCATGTGGGTGGCACAATCAGTGCTGCAGGCCCACTAGTAGCATTTGAATCACTGGCACACTCAGTGCACTTTACTAGGGACTTCCTGGCAAAACAAATATGCCAATCATGGATAACCAATCATAATAACAATTTACACAGAGATATGTACTTTAGCACTGATCAGCATTGGTAAGTGCCCAGAGTCCTATTGCCAACAACCACAGGTCAGGAAAAACAAGGGAGAAAGAAGCAAAAGGTTTGGGGATAACCCGTCAAAAAGGGCCATTTCCAACACAACTGGTGTACAGTTCCCATCAGAGTCCCATGTTTACACGTCCCTGAAGCCTTGAAACCGCAGGTTCGTCAAAAAGGGAGCAAGATTTGTGCTATCTAGGTTATCTAGTGGTAAATATTCAAGATAATAAAAGAAAAGTGGCAGAAGGGTAATGCGCTAAGTAGATGGCCCAAAATTAAAGGGTTGAAAAAATTTTAAGGTAAGGGTTCGCGCTGGTGAACACAGCTTAATCCATGGCTTCAAACGGCGGCAAATAGGTGAAAAGCGGAGGCGAGTACTCGATCAGCTGAATACGTGATTCTTACATGAAAGACATTCATCCGATGAAGTCTCTGAGGTCCTGCTGACTGAGAGTCAAACCGCACTTCGCCTGGGCTACTTATGAAGCTGGAAACGTCAAAGAAACATGGTAACCGTGCCGGTGTGTCATTGGGTATGGAAAGGGAATAGAAAAATTACTCTTCTCCGTGACGTGGGAGTGAAGAGGGATTACCGAGTGGGGACAAGGAAAGGTCGAAATTGGGGAAATTAAGGCAAATAGGCGGTAAACTGCACAAGGGTTTAGGCACACAACCTGACATAAGAGAAAATGATATAGTTATGTGCATTTATAAATATACAGGTGAGAGAAAAGAAAAACTTCTGAGAGATATAGTGTGCTGATTTTCGGAATTCATGGCCATAGAGTATAGTTTGATCAGAGAAAGTGGGTTAAAGAAGGGACAAAACAGAACGGCATCCATAGTCTTGCAACCCAGGGAGTACGGCCAGGATTACCAGTGGAGTTAAGGGCAAGGAGAAAATTACTGCGCATGGGTAAGATAGAAAGGGTAGCACGTTAGCAGGAGGTAGACAAAACAGTTCTACTCCAAAGGTATGCAGTGAACATGGTTCAGGGGGCGCAGGCAGCCCCATTGGCGTCGGGAGAACGCCTCAGAAGGAAAGACAGCATGCTTCGCAGAGCGAGCAGTGCATGCACGCTGCCGCTAGGTCCGGCCTAATGACAGCTGTCTCCCATTGAGCCACACATTTCCAAGTGCAGACCACAAAACAGAGGGTATTTCCTATTTAGAGCCCTGGCAAAGAGGCTGATACAGAGAAGACCAAGTTATGAGAAAATAGTTTATGATATCGAGGCATAGCTCTCATTCGGGATGCTTCAGAGACTGACTCAAGGTATCCGCCTTCACATTCAATCTACATTCAAACTGGCCGGCAGATAATCCACCACTAGGAAAATATTTTGCTATTGGACCCCTAGCCCAAGTGCATTGCCTCCCGCACTATGCCTAAGAACACACTCTACCCTGCCAATTGCGGTGATGTACAGCAGTAGCGTTGTGCACAAAGATCTGCACAAAATAGTTACAAATGAAAAGATAAAATGCCTTCCAAGCTAGGAAAGAGGCCTTCAAATTCAGGACACATATCTTTTCATTTTTCAAACAAAAGCCAAAGACTTCACACCGCTATCTGCCTCAGATGAGCACCCCTATGCAACAAGAAGGCATCCAAAAACAAAGAAGCCTGCGACTGCTGAGGACTGAAAGGCCAAGTCACTCTGTGTTTGGAAGAACGGAGCCTAACACTGCCACATGCTTAGAGAGGTTCCCTTGATATTAAAGCCACTGCCATCAGAGACACCATAGAAGGGATATTATCCACTACTTAGTGTACAATATTTACAGGAGGCATGAGGGCATCAAGCCCAGTAGGCAAAACATCTATAGAACTGTTGGAACCTTAAACATAGGAATCCTATCTTGAATATCTGAGGTCATTTGAGTCGACGAAAAGCCTTCTTACAGGTTGTGTCCACTATTGCTTCAAGGAATGAAAATCTCAGAGTAGGAATGAAGTGATTGATGGAGAAGCCCAGCTGATAGAGAAGGGTCATTATGTACTCTATTGGGTCAGAAACCAGTGCAGGGGACCCCCACTTTTACTAGCCAATCATCAAAGCATGCAACTACATGGACACCTGACATTCTGAGAAAAGCCATCAGAACAGCTAGCTCATTGGTGCTGGCTCACAGAGCACTTGTGAGACCAGATGGTAGTACCACAACTTGATAGTGGTACAACCACACGGAGAAGCAGAAGTAATACAAGTAAGCTGGAAAGATCAACAGGTGGATGCGTCCTTCAATCAATCAATCAATCAAAACATTTGTATAGCGCACTACTCATCCGGAGGGTCTCAAGGCGCTTGGGGAGGGGGGGTCCACTACTGCTCGAACAGCCAGGTCTTGAGCTGCTTCCTGAAGGCGAGGTGGTCTTGGGTCAGGCGGAGGTGGGTCGGGAGGGAGTTCCAAGTCTTGGCGGCCAGGTAGGAGAAGGACCTTCCTCCTGTGGTGGCTCTTCGGATGCGGGGGACGGCGGCGAGGGCGTGGCTGGTCGATCGAAGCCGACGAGTGGGAGTGTAGAAGTTGAGGCGGCTGTTGAGGTATCTTGGGCCTTGGTTGTGTAGGGCTTTGTGTGCGTGGGTGAGGAGGCGAAAGGTGATTCTCTTGTTGACCGGGAGCCAGTGCAGGTCTCTCAGGTGTCCGGAGATGTGGCTGTGTCGGGGGATGTCGAGGATGAGTCTTGCTGAAGCGTTCTGGATCCGCTGGAGTCTCTTCTGGAGCTTGGTGGTGGTTCCGGCGTAGAGGGCATTGCCGTAGTCCAGTCGGCTGGTGACGAGGGCCTGGGTGACCGTCTTCCTGGTCTCGGTGGGGATCCAACTGAAGATCTTACGTAGCATGCGCAGGATGTTGAAGCATGACGAGGAGACGGCGTTGACTTGTCTGGTCATGGAGAGGGAGGAGTCCAAGATGAAGCCCAGGTTGCGTGCGTGGTCTGTTGGTTTGGGTGCGCTGCCCAGGGCAGGGGGCCACCAGGAGTCGTCCGAGGCGGAGGGTGAGGGTGAGGAGCCCAGGATGAGAACTTCCGTCTTGTCTGAGTTCAGATTCAGGCGGCTGTTCGTCATCCACTCGGCTACGTCTTTCATCCCTTCGTGTAGGTTGGCTCTGGCGGTGGCAGGGTAGTTGGTGAGGGAGAGGATCAGCTGGGTGTCGTCGGAGTAGGAGATGATGTTGAGGTTGTGTTGGCGTGCGATGGCTGCAAGGGGGCTCATGTAGACATTGAAGAGGGTGGGGCTGAGCGAGGAGCCTTGAGGAACGCCGCAGATGACTTTGGTGGCTTCTGAGCTGAACGGGGGTAGGCGGAGTCTCTGTGTCCTTCCGGCGAGGAAGGAGATGATCCATTCTAGTGCCTTCTCCTGGATTCCGAAGTTGCTGAGACGCTGCACTAGGGTGCGGTGGCAGACAGTGTCGAACGCCGCGGAGAGGTCCAGGAGGATGAGGGCCACTGTTTCTCCGTTGTCGAGCAGGGCTCGGATGACGTCAGTGGCTGCGATGAGGGCGGTCTCGGTGCTGTGGTTGGCCCGGAAGCCAGACTGCGAGAGGTCGAGGGATCCGTTCGTCTCGAGGAAGGCGGCCAGCTGCTTGTTGACGGTCTTCTCAATGACTTTGGCCGGAAACGGGAGGAGCGAGATGGGACGGTAGTTTTTAAGTTCGGTGGGGTCCGCTGATGGTTTCTTCAGTAGAGCGCTGAGTTTGGCGTGCTTCCAGCTCTCCGGGAAGGTGGCGGTGTCAAAGGAGGTGTTGATGATATCCCGCAGATGGGGTGCGATGACAGCGTGGGCCTTGTTGAAGACGTGGTGAGGGCAGATCCGGAGTGGATGGAGTTCATCGTACGGATGGTGTCTTCGGTGGTGATCGGGGTCCAGGCGCCGACGGTGGTGGTGGGGGGCGTTGGTGCGGTCGTGGGGTGCGTCGGTTGTGTGCTGAAGCTGTTGTGTATGTCTGCGATCTTGTTGTGGAAGTAGGAGGCGAGGGAGTTGCAGAGGTCTTGAGATGGGGTGATGTCGTTGTTTCCGGCGTTGGGGTTGGAGAGCTCTTTGACGATGTTGAAGAGTTCCTTGCTGTTGTGTGCGTTGTTGTCCAGTCGTACCTTGAATGCAGTTTTCTTGGTGGCGTGGATCAGTTGGTGGTGTTTTCAGGTGGCGAGCTTGAGGGTGGTCATGTTGTCTGGTGTCGGGTCTCTGCGCCATGCTTTCTCGAGGGCTTGGCAGTTCTTCTTGGAGCTCTTGAGTTCGTCGGTGAACCAGGATGCTCTCTTGCTGCCGGGTCTGCTAGGCGGGGTCCTCAGAGGGGCGAGGTCGTCTGCGCAGTTACTGATCCACTTCGTGAGGTTGTTGGCGGCCTGGCTGGGGTTCGCTGAGCTGGTGGGTGGTTCCTGGCTCAGGGATGCGGCGAGCTGGTCGGCTGTGATCTTGTTCCAGCTTCTGCGAGCAACCTGTTGCTGGTGGTGGTGGGTCGTGGACACAATTCAATAGTGCGCATCAGAGCCAGGAGGCCCTGAAGTAGGAACAGCATTTTGGACTTGTTCTGCTGAACAGAGTTTATCATGAGCCGCAGCTCCAGAATAGGTCTGAGAACCTGTGCTTCATGGGGACCAAGAAGTAAAGGGAGCAGAATGCCTTGTCCATTCCTCAGTGATCCCTACTTCTGTGGCCCATTTTTTGTAACAGGACAAGGACTTCAGCCTCCAAGAATTATTGTGATGGACTCCCAATAGAACCACAAATTAGAGAGATTCCCGACCGGATGCTGATGGCCAAGAAAGACTATTCAACGTGGCTGACAAGTAGTAGAACCAGTGAAAGAAGGAAGCACCTGGACCTGCTGCTGGCATCCCCAAGAACCACTTCTCTGTGAAAGCAGAACTTCTGCACTGTCTGAATAAGCATAGAGGATTACCGCTGCCAGGAGAGTTGTGAGAAATTGGGATATTGGTGGTGGTGGAGGAACTCTACTCAAGTAACAACCAAAATCCTCATCCTGTTGAACCACAAAAAGTCACTAAATTAAACTGTGCTCAACCCTCTAGTAGCATGGCACAAAAAAAGTCAGGCTTTTATGCATCTCTCAAGCTGTAATAAATTGGTAAAACAACCCAAGAAAAATCCCACTCCAATTTAGAAAAACAGAGTAAAATCTTTTAAATAAAATGACAAAAATACAATCTGAGATAGTGAATTTCAAAGATTTAGCGCCAGATGTATGACAATATTTGCATGTGCAAATGGGTTTGCGAACCCGTTTGCGCATGCACAAATAGCATGGGGAATGTACAAACAATTTTTTGCGACTAGCAAAATAGGATTTTGCGACTCGCTATTAGGAAGGGACATTCCCTTCCTAATAGCGAGCGCAACCCTATGTAAGAATGTTTTGCGTCCGCAATTGAGGGCGTAAAACACTTGCACTCACAGAAGGGAAGGGGAAAGAACAAGCACTTTAGCTTAGCAGTGGAAAAATGCAGAGAGCTCTAAAATCATACAAAAAACAGTTCAGAAAACAGGAAGAGTAAAGGCAAAAATGTCTGAGGGCGACCCTGCTGAGAGGACCAAGTCCAACAGTTGGTCACTAAAAAACCTTTAAAATGTTATTCAAACTGCTTGGTTGAGGAGGTAAGTCTCAGCAAACATGCATTGAAGCATTTTGCTGATGACTCTACTTTGTCACCAAAGATTCTCTCCCCACCAAATTGCAAAGTCTATAGGACAGTCTGAATGTCCCCAGAAAAGACTATGAAACACATACAGGCATACCTGCATTGTCTAACAGCCGTAGCCATGAAATGGGCCCTTGTGCCAGCTGATTCTAGGCAACATTTCAGAATCTGTTCAGAGGTGAATAGTCCATCCTTCATCAATTGTGAGGCCAGGCTTTTCATGTGATTTGGTAGCCTATTGAAAGCCAGATTCATAATTAGCCACAGGGCATGGACGTATTGTCCAAGTCGGCATGTACCACTAGCAGTGCGCAGAGATGGAGTGCCAGAACACAAAACTTTGAGCCACACGGCGTCAAATCATTTTTACTCACTATTCAGTGGTAATGTGGAATAAGCACTTCGGTTCAGGTTTTCTGGTGATGCTTGAACCACCAAACTCCCTTGAGAGGGGTTTGTCTATGCAAATTTCAGATCAAATGGCATGGACCGAAAGTGCTGAGCAATTACCTGTGGACTGCTGGGCCTGAAGAGGGTTTCTCTCAAGCAACCAACACTTATTATAGTAGTGCTTCATTAAAAGGCAGTAGTTGTTTTCGGAGCGCAGAAGATAAGTATCAGATTTCCATGTGGATGCTGTATTTTGACTCCATAAATGGTAAGGGAAACTGAAGGGCCTCTGCTGCTTCATGCACACAGCCTTCATCAAAATTCGATCTGAGCCTATGTCAGTCCTAACGTCTGTGCAGGATTCTCCTGTGAGCTTCCACCGAATTACACACATTTAGTAGTAGGTTTTAGATATAAAAGTGGAAGTGACAGGATAGTGGGGAACATCTGCTACAAAATAGAAGAAAGGGAGAATTTTAGGAGTAAATGATGGGACATTTAAATGCAAAATCACATCAACAAAACATTCTGTCACTTGTAATTCACTAAAGATCCCACCACATCCACTCTATTTACATGTGTCCAATGCTACGGTGGGAAGCTTGCTTTTTAAGTAGTATACCAAAATGAGGTATACTATGTAGAAAGCTCATTGTCTTTATTGTCTTACAGGGATAAAATCAATAACCTCAAATGCCCTCTTTTGTGGTAGTGTGGGCAAGCAGTTTAAGAGTATCAGAGGGTAGTGTTAATGCAGAGTCAATAAATGAGACACATACTCGAGAAGAAACTCGAGACCAATTTAGAAAAATACGTATTTTTATATTTAGTTTAAACAACAAGAAATTTGTTGTGGAGAAACTACGTTTCCGATTATCAATTTTTGCAGATAAGTAAAAATGTTCACACAAATGCGTCTTTACTAAGGTTATGCTTTCCTATGGAGATGGAGAAAAAAGTATACACTGCATACAGGTATTTGCAAACGATTCTCATGGGTCCTCTTAAGGCCTTAGGGTGCTAGGGGGCCAACGTCCAAAATATCACCAGCAGTTCAAGTTTTCCAGCCCGATGTGTCCAGATGCTGAGGTGCTAGACTGGTTGTAGCTTTTTTACGCTTCACTGTAGGAAAAGAGTTTGGTCACCTAGAAACAGTAATCAGAGGGGGAATTGGAAACAAGTCTGGGAGCTCCCAGGGCTTGGTTTGTGGGGATCCCGGGAGCAGGGGAGCACTGTTGGTTGTCATGGACATGGGCCTGGCGAGCTTGGGTGCACAGGGTTGTGGGCAGTTGGTGCTTGTGCGTCAAAAGCACCCAGGGGTCTTAGCTAGACCTGCAAAGGGGGACAAAACAGTGTTTAGCTGTACCTCTCTCAGTGCTGGCCTCTGCAGTGCTGACGCCCCTTGTCGGGGAATTTGTCCTTGGGGTGGCGGAGTCCGGATCTGACTCAAATAATCTTTAGTTTTGCAAGGGGTCTGATACCCGTGTATTGGTGTAGGACGGCACTGGTTGGTCCTTGCTTCTTCTCACTTGGTGGGGTGTTGGATCTGACCTCTACGAATACAGTGACTCCTTCCTGAGTGCCTGCTGTATTAGTGGAACTGGTGAAGAGCAGAACGGTGAACTGGCTATTGACTGTTGGTGCCTGTAGGCAAGTGGCTCCTCCATTGCAAGGGAGATGCTGATGGCTTGGCGAAGTGCTGGAGGCCATCCAAGGCTTTTGGGGGATGCACAGCTCCAGGACGAGTCAAGTTGCCACAACTGTCGGGACAGGAGCATGTAGGCAGGAAGGGTTTGGTGCCAAAGTCCACCTGCAGTCCGCAGTTCTCGCTTCTTCAGCTCTTCTTTGTCCTCTGCTTTCTTCAATCAGTCAAATCTAAGTTCCTGGTGTCAGAGGGCCATCTAAATACAGGGTACCACCTAAATACTGAATTTAGGGGAGTTAAGGTAAGCGAACAGTAGTAGCCAATGGGCTACTTACCCTTAGGGTCTCTACACCCCCTTTATGACCATTTTCTGTTAGGAGTGAGCATAACCCTGTTCCAGAGTTCCTAATTCCACAAAAATCCAAATGGTGGAACCCTTCTTTCTTTGAACACATCGGGCAGCCCACCTTAGGGTGAGTCTGACCTCATAGTGCAACACTTGCATATCTAAATTCCTACCTGTCCTAGTGCCTAATGGCCGTATGAGTATTGGGTGGTATCTCCCAGATTTGGGGAAAACCGGGGTCGCATCTCAAAGGTGGCAGGGGCTTTGGGACCCCTGGCCTTGGTATGCAGATTCACTAGGAATCCTGCTGGAGGAGGTGTGAACACCTTTCTCAGAAGCAGGCATTGTTTTGGTCCTCAGAGAGTGTGGGCTCTCACCGGCAGGGGCTCAGAAATATGTCTGTGGTGGCAGGCTGGACGACACCAGTCATTCACCACATTAAGAGGCTGGTAGGTTTGTAGGGGGCACCTCTAAGGTGCCCTCTTCAAAAATTCGCTACTGGCATCAGTATGGATTTATTAAGACAAGGTGTTTGATACCAAGCACCACAGGCTTCAGCATAGCCATCATGCAGCTGGGTAACTCATAACGATCAGTGCCCAGTACATATACTTAAGATGGCTTTCCTGTTCACTTGTACTATCTACCAACTGAACGAGACAGCACAGGAGCATATCTGCTCATCCAGAAATGTCCTCCCATGTAATAAATGCTCCCTGCCTTAGGGATATAAGGCCTGTTGAAGGGGTGACTTACATATATTGCATGCAGTGTCTCTGGACATGGTACACAAGCTGTGTGCCTTGTTGTGATTTCACATTTGTCTACACTGTTTCAAACAGACTGCAATCGCAGTCTGCAGGAGTTCGGTGGTGGGTCCCTTTGGGTGGCACAATAAATGATGCAGCCCTTAGGGACCCCCTTTAGTGCCCATGCATTAGGTAACAGGGGTACCATATACTAGGGACTTACAGAGGTGCTAAAGGTCATGCCGATTGGGGAATACCTTATTTTTGGGAAAGAACACTGGCACCGGGTACCTGGTTAGCAGGACCTGAGTGCACTTCTGTCAAAATTGCATCAAATACCAGACAAAAAGTGGGGGTTGACCATGTCAAAAAGGGGCACTTTCCTACAGCTACCATCCAGTCTCCCAGGTCCAGGGCAGATAGGACTTGAGGGAGAATAAGGCTTTTGAGCTTCTCCTTTTTTTTTAAAAACAAAAAACTTTTTATTCATTTCCATTCCAGCAAAACAGGAAACCAATCTTGAACATAAAAAAGCAGTATAGCACCTCACATCATTATCATAAACACCTTCAAGTATTAAAAAGTCACAATTATGCAGCTCTACAACATTCGAGACCCAACTCCCCTTACTCATTCCTGGGTCGACAGACTCCCTCCAAATCCGAGTCACTCATCTCGGTCCGGTGGTTGATCACAAATATCACCTCTGTATTTATTCCACGCCCCCCAGATTTTAATCCACTTTTTAGGGCACCCCCTCCTACTGAATACTGCCCTTTCAGCTATCAAGGCTGCATCCATATCTTTACCCCACGCTGCTAGAATAGGCACCCCCCCCCCCATTTTTGTGCTATATTCCTCTTGGCAACCATCATGCCCAGCGTTACCCAACTTTGCCCAGAACGTGTGAGGTCATTCGGCTCCCGTATTTTTAACAAGCAATGCCCGGGCTCAGGTAGAAGCGAGACCCCGCCCGATTGCGATATAGTTCTCAACACTTGTATCCAATATTCCGCTATTCTAGGAAAATCCCATATGGTGTGATGAAAGGTTCCTTCTTCTCCACAGCCTCACAGGCAAAAGGGATGTTCTGCCCTCCCTATCTTGTGCAAAGTGTGTCTAGTGTAGTATGAACGGTGTAGGATGCGTAACTGCACTAGCCTGAGGCGTGAGGGTATGCCCAGCTCCCTTGGGGATGCCCATGCTTCCTGCTACTCTGAATCATCAATCTCACCGATATCTTGGGACCATTTATCCCTCAGGGGTCCCGTAGGGTCAGGCAGGTTATTAACTAGTTTACGGTAGGTTAGAGAGGTCGCCCTCTTTGGCATGTAATCAGTTAACAATCTATCTTCCATAGGGGATGCCTCTGGAACTTCTGAACCAGGCGGCAGTGCTGTCATCAGGGCATGTTGTATCTGTGTGTACCTGAACAATTCCAAAGGGGCCAATTTGCATTGCTGCTGTAGATGCTCAAAGGAGACTTTTTCCCCTCCCCGCCACATATCTCCGACCGTTGATATCCCAATATCATCCCATCAATCAAATCCTTTACTATGCCTAAGTTTTCCTAGCCGTTTCGTGTCCCACAGTGGAGTGAGCTGGGTTATTACCCCCCGCCTCCTAATTTGGCCTGGGCTGTATGCCATAAACCGAGTGTATGACGCAATGGTCCAAACAGTGCCAGTGACAATTTCTTGTCATAGAGGGGAGCAAACATATCTCTCAAGCCTAATTGTGCTCTGTCTGCCTTAAATGCCAGGTCCGATTGTGGGAGATGTACCCATTGATTAATCACTTTCAGTTGCGCTGCCCAATAATAAAGTTGTATGTCAGGGAGCGCTATTCCACCATATTACCATCCGCGCACCAGCTTGGCTTGCGCAATACGTGCAGGTTTATTGCCCCACAGCAGATTAGAGACCTGTGTCGCAATAGCTTTAAAGTAAGGTGGCATCACTGGGTATGGTGTATTTTCGAAAATATATAAGAACCGGGGTAGGGCCATAATTTTAAAAAGTGCTGCCTTTCCCAATAAGGTCAACGGCAATGTTCCCCAGTGATGTATGTCTCTTTTGAGACGATCTAGCGGTGGCTGCAGATTCTTATTATAGAATTCTCCTGAGTCAGCTGTGATGTTAACACCCAAGTACTTGAATGTACTTTCCGCAATCTTAAGCGAGCAATTGTAAGGGAGATGCGGCGGTGGGCCGTGTAGCACGTACATTATGGATTTGGACCAGTTGAGGGTGAACCCTGACGCATTACCATAAGCCGTACAGATATCTAGAAGACTTACAATGGAGTGCCTCGGGGAGGTCAAATATAACACAATATCGTTGGCGTATAGGGAGACTTGATCTTCCCAGCTATCTGTCCATTTGAGGCCTTGTATCATTGGCTCCCAGCGTATCCATCCCGCCAGTGGCTCTAATACCAGAGCAAAAAGTAGCGGGGACAATGGGCAGCCCTGGCGCGTGCCTCTCGCTAAGGGAAAGTCACCAGAGATGTGGCCATTGGCAGTAACATGCGCCATTGGTTTAGTATACAACAGTTGAACCCATGAACAGAATTTGGGACCGAACCCCAGATGATGCAGCACTGCGAAGAGAAAGGGCCAGTGGACCATGTCAAATGCCTTATGTGCGTCCAGTGAGAGCACTACCGCCGGTTCCTGTACGCGTCCTGCGCGTGCAAGCACACCATGTAATCCCCTCAGGTTGAGGGCCGTGCTTGAGCTTCTACTTCTTGAGGATGAAATTGAGAGGGCGGCAGGTCCAGGATAGGACAAAGCCCTCTGACCTTCTTTAGCGGTTATCGCTCCGTGACCCATCCCCGGACTTTTCCCTCGACCAGGATCGAGACAGTTGTGGCATCATACGTCGAGCTGCTGGTAGCTTGAGGGACCGCTGCCTTGTGGACTTCGGATTCATCGTACAACACTTGATACTTGACGCAGGTCTTCACATCATGGTTGCGCTTGAGGCACCAAGGGCAAACACGGTGCATGTTCGTCACAGACACTGATCGGTGACTGAGCTCCCCCTTGCTAGATGACATTCCAGCCACACCAAGAAAAGATTTTCTCCCCAAAAACTTTGAAAAAAGGCTAGTTAATAAGTGACATGGGGTAAAACTCTATGAATTTGCGCTCTCTAGCGTGAAAGACAAAAACTGACGTCAGCCTGATGGGGTGCCACATACATAGCTACCGTGCACATCACTCTGGTGCAGAGAAAGCCACTTTGATCAGAACAATGACACCTATCGGCACGCAGGAGTATTGCTCAATAAACATTTCCGGATCTAGTCTGACATCTGGATTCATTCTAAGCTAAGGAATCTAAAAAAGGTATCCTCTGCTGGAATTCTTTATCAGAGACCTCAGAACCCACAAAACAATTTCTCACACACAGCTTCTATGGCTTTGATTGATTTTCTACTCACCAATTGAAGTCTTTAATGTAACCAGCTGTATCACTGGTCCATCCATATTCCCTATATTTTATCTAAGTGTGCAGAACTTATGTACCCTGTTTCTGAAAGGAAAAATGATCGTAAAAAATATGGTAATAGTTGGATAAAAATGCAATGGGAAACAAATCACAAAATCAAAGCAAATGGGAAGCAGAGATCAAAGTTTATAAAAATGAAAGCATTATTAATTGTCTTGTACATGTAATGCAAACATTTAAAAAACATGATAAACTGATCAATGCACTAGATCAGTCTAGTATCAGTTGATGGTTGGGTTGCTGAATTTGCCATCAGACTTGGATACGTTTCAGGAGGAAAGGCATACTCAGCAGGCCAATCCTGAAGGCTGTACCAGACGAGGGCTATATGAGGTTAAATACAATGAGAAGGTGGGTCAATGTGAACCTAAAACTCACCACACAAAATGCCCTGAGAAGGAAAATATCAAAATTCACCCCAGAAGGCAATTGTTATGCCTAACATCTTACTTTAGATCCTGCAGTAAAGTTGTATTAGCTCAAGTTCTGGTAGTACTACTACTTTGACCAAATTCCTCAACTCATCCGGACAGCCTACGGTCCAGTTCTTTCATTCTTTCAGTTGCATTAAGTCCATGGAACACAGCACATGAAATGACCAGTATCAACCAGTCAGCTGCCTTCTTACAGGCAGATAATAGCTTCCTTTTTCTCAGGAGCATCTGCACTTTTTATAATCATGAGAAGTTCAACGGGGAAAAGCAAAGATTACGGTCACATCCCTGACCGTTTTTAGGTATGTGAATCAGCAGGAAACGTACCTCCTGCCTTGAGCAAAATCTTAGAAGCTATGATTTATGCATAGAATTCTCTACAAAGGTCTACAACAGGAATTCTTCTATTAGCAAATGGGGAGGTTTTTGTTTCCCCCTTTCCTAGTTTCCTGTTTCCCAAATCGCTATTCTATGCAGCTGTGTGGAAGCCTGCAGGCAGACCGCTACATTATCAGACAGACAGCTGTTGAACAGATATTAACCAAGCATGAATGGCTGGGCCTGTTCAGAAGGTAGCAGCCACTAAAGAGGCCAAAATATCAAGTAATCAGAGCAAAACACTGTTTAACATGACAAAAGGAGGGATTTCTTTCCTTAACATAACTACTGATTACAAAGATAATCATAGACAAGGTCGACATTTACTTAATTAAATCGTAACAAATGGTAAAACTGCCAACTGTTTATAAAGGAACACTCCATCAATTAATGTTGGTTAACATTAGCTTACAGTAACTTATAAGGTCAGCCAAATAACTATTAACTGAATTTATCATCACCATTTCTGTTAAAAAAAATAATAATTTAGTGAGGAAATAGTTTAGGGATCCCAATTTAGTGCCAAGGATTGTATTCTTAATTTACATCTTTCATGGCTATTCTAGGAGTATATTATATACAATTGTTTCTAGCATATTTTACTCAATACTCGACTTTGCCCTTTGAAAAACATTTCATCTTACCAAAAATATAGAAAAGTAATTTCATACTAAGAGTACAGTTTTCCAGAAGGCAAATAGAAAATGCTTCATATATCATTATTTTCAATCATAATTTACAGCAAACATATTTTAAACAGTGCATTGCTTCCAAAACATGAGCATTGCAAACAAACATAATTTTAGTAATGCTTTATATTCTTTATGATCGAATATGTGCACCATAAATGATCGCGTCACACATATGGGAGCTCCTCGTCACTTAAATCTGAATCTTCTTCATCCACTTCTCCTTCAATTACAGATTTCTTTCCTTTGCAGCATGACACAATCAATCCAATTAAGAAGACCTGGGAAAATAAATAAGTATTCATGTTACTTTGGCTTAAATAAAAATAGTTTTCAAGTTCAATATCAAGTCTATATTGTGGTAATCAATTGAACAATGAACTCACAGCAATAAACGCCCAGTTTCCAAAATAATAGGCGGAACTGAAGAACCAAAACTTGTGAAGGAACAAATATGTTCGTGTAATGGTGCACTGATCTGAAATGCAAATGAAAATATCGTTAAGCATATTGCAAATGGAAATTCGAAACATGGAAATCCTTATTGGCCCCATTGTTTTATCACAGTCTATAAAACAGTTCAACAAAAAAGGCACTAAGGGCCAACAATAAATTCATAACACATTATAGGAAGCTGTCTCTGTATATACTATACTAAAGTAAGGTATAGAGCGCACAGAGTCCAGTGGATCCCCAAATGTATAACAGAGGTTAAATTAGCTCATCTCTATTTGTGGTAGTCTGGTCAAGGAGTTAGGGTTATCAAGAGTTGTCTTAAGCATTTATTGTATTCACTCAGGCAAGAACTGATGGTACACACTCAGAGACTGAATCCAGACCAATTAGGTAAGTATAAAAAAGGTATATGTTGTAGTTCAGTTCAAAAGCTTTATTCGGTTTGCTTGGCACAACCATATAAGCAGACAAATAATTAAAACAGCAACATCATAAGTATTTCACCTCCTCGTTCAAAAATATCATATACAAATTTTAAAATGACATGCTCTACAATATAGTATGTGCAAATTTACGCAGGGAAGATACCTTATATAATCAACAATATATGATGTGTTATGTCACATTTAATCAACTCTAGTATAAAAATTACATTTGGTTTGAACTGCATTAAATAACAAATGTTCTCAGCAAAGCTGTGCAAATATGCAATAAAGTGTCTTGTGCCAGCAGTAATAGTTCATAAAATAAAATTAAAACACAATAACTAGTAAATACTACATCTAAAACAGGCTCCGTCTATAGTGCAATAAAGGGGTCAGATTCCTAAAATACTATTATGGCTAATGCGAGATAATTCATAATATTATTGCTTGTCTGGCAGCTATACATTGTAATATATATATTGCAACATGATAGCAAATGTCCGGGCTTTCAAAAGAACAAATTAACTTCAAAGCATTGATAGTGGATCGAACTTTAAACTTTAAAAAGATAGGTTTTAAATAATACTTCCTTAAAAAGGTATACAATTTACAAAACAATAAAAAAAAATGGCAGCAACTTTGTTTGGATGTATTGTCACATAGGCATTTCAGATCGGATCTATTTTTCATGGTGGGAAAAGCTACAAGATGGTGAGCAATCCCCAATCTGAGGCGAGTCAAGACGAAACAGTGAGATCGTTTTGTCACTACTGCCAAATAGGCCTGGAATCCTTTATTAAGATCCAATTGTTGGTAGAACACTACTGTTGGTTGGGCTTCTAGCAGTGTTCTAAGGGACGCCCTTTTATGTGCCAGAAAAGTAGCCTTTAACTCTTTTTTTGGGATTTGGACCAGATAGTCTAGCTCCTGATAAATATTAAAATCAAATAGAGCTTTAAACCAATGGTTAATGTAGTTTAACCATGGGATTCGGGAACAATGGTCCATCCTTATACAGTCCTTAATCATGGAGTGAGTAAACTCTGTTTCGTGTTTAGATCAGATGGACCGCCACAAAAGCAGGGGGCGTAGAGCTGCCAAGTCAGAGATATCATTTATGTCAACTTCTTGATGAACTAATTTAGTGGAGGCTGACGCAGGTACATACAATAACCGTTTAAGGAAATTAGTTTCTTCCTGCTGAATCAGTTTGTTATGACAATACACCAGCCCCATACAGGGCGGAGGAGACACACCTGGCATTATATATGGTTACTATATCTTTTGGTCTATGGTCCCCAAGTTTAGTAGCGAATCTAAATATACCATTCGTACTCCTTGTCATCTTTAGCTATACGTTATTGTGTTCACTGGACCATTTCCCGTTTCCAGCGAACATAATACCTAGATAGCAGAATGACTTGACCGTTTGAATTTAGGTTCCGTCCAGGAAAAGAAGCCTTACTAAATGATTTTTCTTGCCACATGACATAATAAATGTTTTTGATTTATTAATTTAAAGTTTCCTGCAAATAATAAAATCAGTAAAATTATTAATAAGCGACTGAAGGCCTACCGGTGTGCGTGAAATTAAAACGGCATCATCGGCATATAACAGGATTGGTACAGACCTCCCCTCTATCTTCGTGGTATCCGCTGACATCTGTCCTAGAACCTCGTCAATTTGATTAATAAAAAGTGAAAATAAAAGAGGGGTCAAAACACATTCCTGCTGGATGCCCCTCCTTACATAAAAAAAAAGGGGTGCGCTCTCCAGTTGGCCCTTATCTTACACTACACGACAATCTCCCATATACTCGTGCCAGGAAATATACAATCTCTCTTGGGGCCCCCGATTCGAGCAGCGTGGACCACAAAAGAGTATGGTCGACTAGGTCAAAAGCGCTGCTCAGATCTGCAAAGCATAAAAACAGGTTACCTTCCTTTACTTTTGTATATTTGCTAACGAGTAGATCTAGGATTATGCATTGTTCTAACGTGCCTAGGCACTTCCTAAATCCATATTGGACAGGAGATAAAATCTTGTTGTCAGAAGCCCAGGTTTCTGTTTAGTAAGATCCTGCATGACCTTAGTTACAAGCTTCGGAGCGAGATTCCTTTTTGAAGAGGGGGACAATTAATAACTGTCCCCATGACGAGGGGAAGTCTCCTGTTGCAGCGGCATTAAAAACCCTTGTTAAAATTGGGGCCCATAAATCCATTTAATCTTTATATAAATCAATAGGCCATGGCACCTTACCCCCTTTACTTTCAGCTATTCCATCCTGTACTTCAACCACGCTAATAAGTGGGGGTAATGTAGGCACCGTAAAATTGTCATTCGGGTTTAAAATGAAAACCTCCCTATCCGGGTTAAAAATATTAGAAAAATGCTCAATCCACGCTGTACAATTTACATATGAAGTCAGTTCTGGCATGCAGTCATTTTTTAAAAAGATACTATTTACTGTATCCCAGAACATTTTGCTATTCTTAGTCTCAGCTGCCAAAGCTAAATTATCCCATGCCTTGGTTTGAAGCTCCCTTTTCCGTGCCACTATAGCTTCCCTATATATGAAGCATGAATCATGGATATATAATTGATTACGGGGTATAGTGCTTAAGGTTAATTTCAAATTTCGTAATGAATGTGTACACTTTTGATCAAACCATCCTGCTTTAACTTGTTTGGGACCTTTAGTATCTCTAGTTAAAATACTTTTAATTATCTTGTTAATCTCTGTAAACACGTTAGGCAAAGAATGTGGGTATATATCTTCACTGAGGTAGTGATCAATTTCTTTCCAACATTTGGTTACCACCTCCCTTTGGATCTTTGCGGGGTCCACTCCATCCCATTTAATTCTCATGCCATTAGGCCTAACTGGGATTATATCTGAAGTGCATTTGTCAGTATTACATACTTTGTTTCCCCAGTTTAACAATGTGATGGAGATACTATTATGGTCACTAACCACCTGTTCAGAGATCCATAAGTTTTCATAAAAACTGCTACTTGAGACCAGAATATGGTCTATATTACTATCTGCATTCCGACCAGTGAAGGTTGGACATTTCATATTACCTATTCTCATAGTGCAGTTAAGAAATTCTAGATCATACTCTACCATCATTGTGTTTAACAGCAAACCATACTCGCTATGTTGGAAATGTAAATGTATGTTATC
The DNA here is from genome assembly GCF_964263255.1 of Lissotriton vulgaris. Lineage (NCBI taxonomy): Eukaryota > Metazoa > Chordata > Amphibia > Caudata > Salamandridae > Lissotriton > Lissotriton vulgaris. The sequence continues at coordinate 477,129,956 of NC_141694.1, forward strand.
ATCTTCAATATAATTTGTCCTCAAAAACCCACATGTTTTGGCCAGGGGACAAGCTTGAATATTAAAGTCACCCGCCCATACAATAATTGATAGTTTATTAGTTAAAGCCAAACCCTATCAATTTCTTTTCCTAAGGCCTGCAATGGAACAACCCTACTACTATTAAAAATATTGTTATAGTAGTTAATTACAATAATATCCTTGCCCCTATTAAACTCAAGCCTCATTACCTGGCCAGAGGAGTCAATTGAGGTGCAACTTTTAATTTTACACCCCACTAATTTTTTTGAGACAAGTAGCAGGAGTCCGCCCTTAGTTCTTCCTGCTTTCGAGGTGGTTGCATTTAGCCGGTGCGAGGTATAACCCTCCACAAAGACTGGTTCTTTGCACCAAGTTTCCTGTAGGCAGATAATATCAGTGCCTGCGGTAATAAAATCACTCCAAAAGGGGGTGTCTAGCTTCTTCCCCAGGCCTGCTATATTCCAGGTAACAAAACTGTAGCCTATGTCTCCTATGGCATTTGTAGGCAAACTCTGTATATTATCATTTCTATTAACAACTGGGTTCATTGGCTCCTCGAAGGGTACTGATCCTGTAGTTGATTCTCCCCCATCACAGATAAGGTGTAAATCATTTTCCCTGTCAATCTGCCCATGATTTTGTTGAAGAGTTTGTTCACCTTCTCTATTCCCATGCGTTTTTTTTTTCATTGTTAAAACCTCATGCCCCATGAGTCAATCATTATCTTCCATTGGGCTTAAAGCATTAGATCTATTGGAAAGTGGTATAGGGAAACATGAAGGAGCAACCGCTAGCCATGAGCTTTTATCTACATTTGAGTAATATGAATATGAGCCAGCAGCATTATTTTTCTCAATTAAATGTCTATAGAAATAACCCAAAGGTAAAAGGGTTGTGTTGTAGTGCCTACAAGAGGGGAATGGGGAATGGGGCATTGTGTAAAGTGTTTTCCGCCCATCTGGGAGACTTGAAATTAATAATAATGCAATCTCCCTCATATTTTTTGGCTAGGGGGTTTATCCATCCCACCCTTTGGGTTAAAATTATCTGGTCGGCCCCTACTGTAGGGAAACAACAATTTTGAGACAGCCAATATAATGTTTGATTTTTTAATATATCATGAGTTTCTTTCTGGCCTCCCCTTCATTTAGGTACATTTGTGAGAATGGCCACATACGCCCCGCATTCGGGCGGCAAATTGATGACTGCCGGAATTTTGTTTGTACTAGCTATTAAACGGTCCCCTGATCTTACATTGGGAGATTCAACTCTTTGCCCTCTCGTCTTTGCTATAGGTATATGTTGTAATCTTCCTCCTCCTCCTTCCCTTGGTACCTTCCACCCACCCCTCTCCCTATTCCGTAGTTGGTAGAACCTGGAGTTAGAGGTAGAATGTTGAGATCTCTGTTCTGAGAGTGGATGACGAATAAACCAGTGATCTTACCTTCATCTTACCTCGTCATTTACTTCAACTTACAATAGTACACTTCGGTTTTATTTTTGAACCAAGCAGAACTTGCCACAGGTAGGTAAATTATACTTTAAAATGAAAGGTTGTACACAGAAATGCAATTGTAGATGAAGTTAGTATTGTTAAAGGTTTGTATTTGCTTTAAAACAGTTCAGAATACGTTGAAATTACTTTGGATTACTTTTTCGTTATATTGACTACTCAGGTGATATGCCAAGATATCACCCTGTCGGTCTTACAATACAGAGGTAAGTAGGAAAATGTGCGTTTCAAAGTACAGGTACTTTTGTTTCCAAAAGAAAACAGGTCGACAGAGAATATTTTATAGGAAAAACCACAACATGAGCTCCTATGGTGGAATGTTATTGGTTTATAGGCAAGTAAACAACTTACATATTTCTGGGTGTTTGGGGTTAAAATCAAGGATCCCCAAGGTTCAAGGGGGCACTCGAGTTATCACCAGCGGCACTAGGGCGGCCGGGTGCAGAGTGCAGAGGCCCAATGTTCACAAATGCGGTCAGTGGGCCTTCGGTCAGGGCTGCTCACAAGCAGGTTACTAGGTTGTGGGAGCACTGGGGCTGAGACCAACACTGCAAGGGCCAATAATCAGCACAGGAGCTGCACCACCAGCTGCATGGAGGCGACCAGATGCAGGGTGTCAAGGAGGCTTTGGGAACTCTGTTGTTTCTGAGGAGATCTACGGTTCGGAAGAGATGCTGCTGGCTCGGTCAAGGAGGTTTCCTGAGAGCGACCTCCGGCGAGAGAGGTAATTTGGAGTGTTGAGGGTTGTCTGAACACCGTCGGTTGGGCCACACAAGGCTGAGGGGTGTCTCTGGGCGTCAGATTTTCTCACCAGCTCTGGTTGAGGTCGGGGTGACCCCTCAGGTTGAGGCTGCAGGCATAAGGAATAAGGTCGAGGATCACTAGATCCCAGGTAAGGATCGCTGGGGGGACCTCTTTGTGATGTTGGGACAGTCGGACTTGGGCCGTGGTGTCGGGTGCAGTACTGCAGAGCTGGCTGGATCAGGGGTCTGAGATGAAACCTTTTGTTGAGCAAATCCACTGCTCACAGGAGAAAGTCACAGGAGAAAGACTGTTTGGTGAAGGCAGGTCAGGTCCTCCATGTCCTGCATGTCTGCTGGCTGCTAAACATGCTGGTGCCAGAGCAGTTGGTGTCCCCTTCTTCGTCATTCAGCACAACTTTCAGTTCTTCTTCTTTCTTCTTCTTGAATCTGAGGAGGCAAAGTTCAGGGTTGCACCTAAATACTAAATTTAGAGGCATTACAATGGTGCACAGGTTGGGACCTATGGGTCCCTTCCTTGGAGTGAGTACACCCCCTATTATGCCACCCTCCAGTAGGAGGGGGCATGAGCCTCTCTTATTGGCTGTGTCCCCTCATCTTCAAGATAGAGGGGATTGAGATGTATGCTTCACCTTGCCTTCCCCACCTGCGGGGTGGGGTTGGAAAAGGTGGGCACACCTCTCTTTCTGACTTGGTTTCCCCACCAATTCTTCCACCCAAAGTGGGGGTCAGAACCGGTGGGAGCCAATTGTTGGCAGCAGCAATAGGCAGGGTCAGCTAACAAAGGTGGCAGGTCTTCGAAACTTCCCCTTCGTGAAACAAGGCCATCTTGGAGGAGGAGGCATGACACATCTGACCAGAATGTGTGTCACAATCAAGGGTATAAATATACATTTCTGCATTTATTCAGTTCGAAATCAAATCTATAACTCCTGCAATCTATTGTGGTATACAATGCAATTTAATTTCTTGGTCTACGTGATAGAATATAAACCATCAATAAGAATAAAAAAAGTCGGGGCGTGGCCAACAACATGGCCGACTAGGTCGAGTCTCCCGGGAGCTCCGGCGAGCTGATCATGATCCAGCGATCTATGCCGTCCAAAGGTCCGGTTTGGACACCCAAGGCATGCCTTTGGCCCCGTGACACTGGGGGCGATTCATAAATCGGTCCTGCAACGCTGCAACGTTCTGCAACTGTGAGAGCCGGCGCGCCGCCCTGGGCTGCTGCGGCCCGATCCCAAGATGGCGGCGGCCTGAGAACCGATTTAGGAGGACCGGCCGGAGAGACGGGACATTGGAGCGGGCATACGGAGGTGAGCCCGGGATTGCCTCTGCTCCGGAATCTGCGCCTTCACACCCGCGATACCCGGGGGGACTCTCAGAGCCGGCATGCTGACCAACGGAGCGCACTTTCCCTGCGGCGTGCGGCCGGTCCCCGCGACTGAGCAGCAGAACGCGGGGGGAGTGAGACGGCCAAAAGAGGTGCCGTCCACTGAAGAACCGGCCCTCCTGCCGCATTGGGCCGGCGAGCGAGCCTTGGGGACACAGAGGCTACGAGGGCTGCACCACTGGGAGCGGGACCCCGCAGAGGGAAATACTGGGCGCCATTGTGCTGGGCCTAGTACCCTGGAGCCGGGGGGAGAGCCACACACCAGAGAGGCCCTTAGGCCCGGATCCGAGAGGGCCCTGAGAGCGCCTATGCTAGACGAGGACTGCCACGGAGGAGACCGGAGGGCAGAGTCAGCTACACGGAGCATAAGGAAAGCGGTGGGCCCGCTACAGGCTTCCTGTCTTGCTGAGGGAGAACTGAGATTACAGCGTGGACGTGAGTAGAGCACTCATTGCCCCACCCGGCCGCACCGTCGAGCTTGGGTCCACCGACGGACCGCTAAGACACCGGAGGTGGTCGGCTGCCCCCCGCAGTGAGAGACAGTCAGGGGTAGGACCCCCCGCACCTGGTGACACGTGGCTGGAAGGACGCACAACAGTTCTCAACGTGAGATTGAGTGCTTGGGGCCTCCGGCCAACCCGGCTACAACAGGGATAGGAAGTGGTACGCCCTAAATGCAGCCTAAGAGACGCCAAGATCATACGGACGCCTGGTGAGTGAAACATGGGAAAGAAGGAGGCGGCCCCTAGGGCCCCACAACAGGGCACCCTGGACCGCTACGCAACAGCCCCTCCAGCCACAGAGACTGAGACTCAGGGATCTCGCTCAGATACGGCGCTCTTGATGGGGGCTTATCCAGGCACGCGGGAGAACATACAGGCGTCTAGAACCGCCCTGGAGGTCAAGATTGGAGAGGTGGGATCAGAGGTTCCCCTACTACGTCAGGACTTCCGCAACTTAACGGAAAGGGTGACCACGGCGGAGACCAGATTGGGGGACGCAGAAGATACTATCCTCACACTTAAGAGGGTCTTGGCGAACTCCAGGCATCCCACAAGCAACTCCAATGGAAGGTCGACGATGCGGAAAATAGGGCCCGCAGAAATAACCTCCACTTTGTGGGATTTCAGGAAGGGATTGAGGGGACCAACGTGGCGGCCTTCCTCCATGCATGGCTGTAGAAAACCTTCACGGCGGTAAGCTTCTCCAACTGCTTTATTGTGGAGCGGGCGCACCGAGCACTGCTGGCCAAGCCCCCGGAGGGGGCGAGACCCTGACCGATCATTGCCCGCTTCCTGAACTTTGCGATCCTTGATTTACCCTTAAGAGAATCTCGAAAGTTGGGAGAAATTCGAATGAAAAATGTACTAATTAGGATCTTCCCGGATTATAGTCAAGAAGTTCAGAAGCAGAGGCGCTCCTTTGACTCGGTGAAAGTAAAGCTGAGGGACTTAAAGATACAGTACATGCTGCTCTTCCCCGCGAAACTAAAGGTCATCTACAAGGAAAGGTCGCATTTCTTCACACACCCGGACGATGCGTGGCAGTAGCTGGAGGAGCAGCCCCTGCGGCAGGGAGCGGAGGGCTAGAGATGGGAGAGGGCCATGGAGGCCCAGTGGGGTCTACCGAAGGCTCAGAGATTGAGAGGAGTGCAGGGACGCAGGAGGCTGAAGACGACCCCATATCCCGCGCTGGCCCCGACCAACCGACAGCGGCGACGATCGGTCTGCCCTGGGTCTGGGGGTGCGGAGGGATCCTGGTTTCGCTGCTTAGAGAGGATCATTCGCTCAGAGGAAGAGAAGGACACAGTTGGTAACACATCCGGAGAAGAGGACAACGAAATGCAGTCCATGCATCCGCTAGTAGTAGTGATCAACGGGATGGAACAGGACTCGTCCAAGGAGAAAGGGGCCTCACAAGACGCCGTCCAGGACTCTCACTCGTGAATACAGGACAGTTTGGACATGAAGTTCCTGGCTCAGCCGAGGTGCACGCAAGTTGATACACCCCCTACAAACTTTCTTAGTTTACATTGTTTGATGACCGCTGCCTCCCTGTATGTAACTAAGGTGGAAGGGAGTTCTGTTCTCTCTTGGACTACTGTCCGGGAGCTGGGGTGCTATGGATCTTCAGGGGTGGGAGATAGAACTATTCTCCACGAAAGTCCCTGAAGAAGCAAGTAGCGAGGATGGGGCTGGCAGGAGGGGGAGGTGGGGTGGGGGGAGGAGGGGGGGGGATTTTGTTGTTTCTTGGTTGAGGGTTCGTAGGAGAGTGTTTTTGAGTGGAGAGATGGGTGGGGGGAGTTGAGGGGAGGGGGGGCTGTTATGCATGTCATGTTAACCATACACACACACGACCAGAAGACCCCGCTTGCAGGACCATGGACACGTTTATGCCTCAATGCAGGACATGAGGAGGGATAGCCCAGCGAGGGAGAGTATGACCCGTGATGGTCTTCAGGTGCTGACATGGAATGTCAATGGCCTGGGCTGTAAAATCAAGCGGGGGCTGATACACAACTATGTGAAGAGATCAGAGGCAGACGTCATAATGTTGCAAGAAACACATCTGCAGGGTACCAAATGTGCCTTCCTTGCTAGAGGGCAATACAGAGTTCTTGCACATGCAGTTTTCACATCTGGCTCGAGCGGGGTCGCAATTCTGATGAGAAAACATCCACCCATGAGAATAGCACAAACTTGGACGGACCCACAGGGGACATACGTGGGAGTGCGGGGTCACTGGAAGAGGAAGGAATACACGTTTATATCGGCCTATGCCCCACCCAAATTACACAAAAAACAATTTGATGGACAGAATGTAGATCAATGTCTTACATTCACCCCAGTACAATAATCTGGGCCTAAATCCATCGTTTTTTGCACTCCACACCACCCTGGGTTAGATAATGGCTTTATGCACTCCACACCACTGGAGTCAAGCTAGCCAGGCTGATGAGAGGTGTTACCTCGAAACCGGTCCGGTCCTCGGATGCTTGATTCCGTTCTGGGAAGGACATGGCTTTTGTAGTTCGGACTGGACTGTTCCCATGGGGCACAGGGTCAGAGCTGATTTGCATATCGCCATTGTCTAACCCAGGGTGGTGTGGAGTGCAAAAAAACGATGGATTTGGGCCCAGATCTTTTGACTGGGATGAATGTGTGACATTGATCCACATTCGGTCCATCACCTGTTTTGTTTGCAATACCGCCATAAGTGCGCTGGGGATGCTCAGACGTGGGTCCCAGGCACTCCACACCACTGGAGTCAAGCTAGCCGGGCTGATGAGAGGTGTTACCTCGAAACCGGTCCGGTCCTCGGATGCTTGATTCCGTTCTGGGAAGGACATGGCTTTTGTAGTTCGGACTGGACTGTTCCCATGGGGCACAGGGTCAGAGCTGATTTGCATATCGCCATTGTCTAACCCAGGGTGGTGTGGAGTGCAAAAAAACGATGGATTTGGGCCCAGATCTTTTGACTGGGATGAATGTGTGACATTGATCCACATTCGGTCCATCACCTGTTTTGTTTGCAATACCGCAATAAGTGCGCTGGGGATGCTCAGACGTGGGTCCCAGGCACTCCACACCACTGGAGTCAAGCTAGCCGGGCTGATGAGAGGTGTTACCTCGAAACCGGTCCGGTCCTCGGATGCTTGATTCCGTTCTGGGAAGGACATGGCTTTTGTAGTTCGGACTGGACTGTTCCCATGGGGCACAGGGTCAGAGCTGATTTGCATATCGCCATTGTCTAACCCAGTGTGGTGTGGAGTGCAAAAAAACGATGGATTTGGGCCCAGATCTTTTGACTGGGATGAATGTGTGACATTGATCCACATTCGGTCCATCACCTGTTTTGTTTGCAATACCGCAATAAGTGCGCTGGGGATGCTCAGACGTGGGTCCCAGGCACTCCACACCACTGGAGTCAAGCTAGCCGGGCTGATGAGAGGTGTTACCTCGAAACCGGTCCGGTCCTCGGATGCTTGATTCCGTTCTGGGAAGGACATGGCTTTTGTAGTTCGGACTGGACTGTTCCCATGGGGCACAGGGTCAGAGCTGATTTGCATATCGCCATTGTCTAACCCAGGGTGGTGTGGAGTGCAAAAAAACGATGGATTTGGGCCCAGATCTTTTGACTGGGATGAATGTGTGACATTGATCCACATTCGGTCCATCACCTGTTTTGTTTGCAATACCACCCAAATTACAGTCAGGCACACTCAGAGGCGTCACTGACATCCTCCTCAACACATCCGACACAGTGCAAGTCTTGGGGGGAGATTTCAACAATGTTATGGATCTGGGGGCAGACAGGACGGGAGACAGGGACTGGCCCTCAGGCCCTACTCTTCTGGCTAAAACGATGGATACAGTGGGCATGATAGATGCCTGGAGATGGCTCCATCCGGAGACTAGGGCATACTCCTTCTTCTCCGGAGTGCATAAAGTGTACTCCCGCCTAGATTATATATTTATGGCCAGACAGGAGCTGAGTGTCACTGATGTGACAGAATATCGGGCGAGAGGCATTTCGGACCATTCACCCCTATTGCTCAAGGTGGGAGGGGGAAGGGGAGGGCGACCCGCGGCGCTACGGCTGACAGCTTGGGACCTACAAAACGTGGACATACTGAGAGGCCTGCGGGCCGATGAGAAGGTTTACATGGCAGAAAATGAGGGGTCGGTGACCTCCCGGGTGGTGCTATGGGAGGCACACAAAACAGTCCTGCGTGACAGTGCGCAAAATAGATTGGCGGAAGACAGGAGAAAAGTACAAGCAGAGGTCCTAGCCCTGGGAGCCCAGATACTGGCTCTGGAACAGGAGCATCAGACTGCCAGAGATTTGGGGACCCTTAGACGACTGTTGGATGTACAAGCCCAGTACAGACATCTAGTTACAGGGGAGGCAAAGGCGCAGGCCCTGGTGACTCTGCACCGCATGTACGATGTGGGAGACAAATCCGGGAGGTTACTAGCATGGCTTAGCAAAAAAGAGAGATGCGCGATGGGTGGAGAAGGTGAGAGATGGACAGGGGGATGGGCTCGAGCAGATGGACAGATAGCGGAGATTTTTGCAAGCTACTATGAGGCCTTCTACGACGCGAGGGACCTGGGGATGGGAGAGGACGCGCTGCAGTACATGGCGCATATCGAGCTTCCGGCTCTGGAGGAAGCGGACCACCGGGATTTGGAGGCAGACATAACAGAGGATGAAATTAGGGAGGCCATGGTTAGACTCCGAGCAGGGAAGGCTCCGGGCCCTAATGGCTTCCCGGCGGAATTTTTTTTAAAAAGGCGGATCTCCTGACCCGTCACTTACTGGGCTTCTTTGTGGACGCTGAATCGGAGGGGGTGTTCCCGCTAGACCTCAGACAAGCCACGATCATCACGGTTTTCAAGGAGGGTAAGCCACCCGATGAATGTTCGTCCTATCTACCCATCTCCTTCCTAAATGTGGAGGCGAAGCTCTTCGCAGCGATACTGGCCCTTCGCCTGAGGCGGGTGATTTCGGGACAGATACACCTCAACCAAACAGGGTTCCTCTCTGAGAGGGCGACCGATACAACCTTAGGAGAACCCATAACTGGCTAATGGAGGTGTACACTAGGGAAGATCCACACTGGTTCCTATCCCTCGATGCCGGAAAGGCTTTCGATGCAGTCCACTGGCCCTTCTTGGAGGGGGGTACTAGAATGTTTCGGTTTTGTACCCAAATACAGGAAGAAGATCGGTCTGCTATACACTTACCCCAGGGCGAGAGTTTGGGTCAATGGGACGCTATCTGGGGACTTCCCCATAAGACGAGGTACCAGGCAGGGATGCCCCCTGTCCCCACTGTTGTTCGCCCTCTCCATAGAGGTGATGGCGTGCGCAATCCGACAGAACGAGGGAATCAGTGGGTTTCGAATAAGACAGTCAGATAAGACCGAAGAAAAACTATCCCTGTATGCCGACGACGTCCTTCTGTATATCACGAAACCAGATACTACCATACCTGAGCTGTTCTCGGAACTAGATCGCTATGGGGCCAAAGCGGGCAACCAGATCAACTGGCATAAATCGACTCTTTACGATCCCCAAAGAGGGGAAGAATGGCCCACACTGCCGGAGAGGCTACAAAAGACAACAGAGGGGTTTGCCTACCTGGGGGCATTTCTTACGACTGATAGGACACTCTCCTTTGAAAGGAATGTTAACCGTGTAATGCGTAACTTTAATGAAGAAGCGGCGCAATGGAAATTGCTCCCCCTGACACTTCTGGGCCGGGCAGCAATGTTTAAAATTATCACGCTCCCGAGATTCTTATATGCCTTTCAAAATGAATATTTTCCCCTGCAGAGTCGAGTTTTTAGGGACATTCAGGCGGAACTCCGGACATTTCTTTGGCTGGGGAAGCAACCCAGGGTGGCACTGTCGACCCTGCAGAGACACCAATATAATAGAGGTATCTCCTTGCATGACTTAGAGGGCTACTATTGGGCAGACCATTTAGTCTCCATAAATGAATTGATACACGCCCCGGCCACCCACCCCACTTTTGTACTGGAAAGACACACCATGGACACCCATACGTGCATACATTATCTATACAGAGGTAGGGGAAGGGCTAGACTACTGCCTGCTACAAGACTCACACTGGGGATATGGACGAGAGCGACGAAGGCGATAGGGTGGGAACGCAAGCCAACGAAACAAACATTGGCGTGTCGACTCTGGGAGACGTGATAAAGAAAGGGATGCTGCAGTCCTTTCCCTCACTTTGACGGGACTATGGGCTCCACCACACACATTATTTTAAGTATATGCAATTACAGCATGCCTTTAGGGCGGAGAGGGCTTTGGCGGAGGCACTCCCAGAATACGCTCCATTGGAGGGTCGCCTTTTGCAGGAACGGATCCCTGGTAAGGCAGTGTCCCTAACGTATAAAACCATAATGAATAATAGGCCAGAAAGACTTGTGAACCTCAGGGCCACATGGGAGCGAGAAGTGGGTGACATGGATGAAGTAGATTGGGGTATGATCCTGGTGCATCCCAGGGAGGTAGCGGTTAAATCTCGCCTAAGGCTGATCCAGTTTAATATCCTTCATAGGACTTATTTTGATAGAGTGCGCCTGCATTAGATCAGGAGAGTAATTGACCTGTGCTGTTTTTCCGTGTGGCCATGACAGAGGGGACTTCTACCACATGATCTGGGCATGCTCGAAAATTCAACTCTTCTGGGGGGAGGTCCTAAAAGAGTTAGGAGAGGTGCTAGAGACTGCCCTAAACTCAGCAACACAGGGTTAATTAGTTAACAGAGAAATGACAGGGCGCTCTGCCTCTAGTATACGCAAAGATGTGTTATTCAGAAAAGGTATGTGTGGTGCAACTGGCGAGCGGGAAAACCATATGACCGCTCAACAGTGTGTCTATCAGAAGACACACAAATAGCTAATACACAAAATGCCTATGCACACACTCGCACTGGTCATTTACATTGGTGTCTGTATACAACAAAAAACACAATTGACGAACCAAAGACAACAACATTAATCAGATTCCTTGACACTAGGTATCAGTGAATTTCAAGGTTTTAATCGTTCCACAACCAGCCGACACGTGTTTCGTCGCGTTAGGAACAGAGTGTTCGCGACTCCTCAGGGCTGGGAAAGATACAAACATATATACACTAGAATATATGACATAAACAACATATCAATATGTAGCATTACATAGCATCCATTCTTATTACTTGGTGCAAAACAGAATGCATAATTGTCACCCAGTGAACCGGCACGTCCGTGTATGGTGCACACACCATTGTTGGTCAAAACACATCTCAGAGAGTTACACCTGGTCCTGCATGCATTGATGCAATCATTCGAAAACAACACTCAGGCAGTCTGTAAAAATGATTACTGCATCTATCAAGGGCTCTATAATATATGTGCCGAGTGAAACGGAACGGGTGATTGAAATCATGTCTGAAACCAGTGCCTCTAGTCACACGTGCAGAGAATAAAGTAACAAGCCATACCTTGCATGTACAGCGTAAACCCAGTATAGGTCTATTGAAAAATACAAACAAACGGGAACAAGGGGACAAAAAATCTCAGTCAATTGAGCAAATACGCCCCTGCAAAACTATTTCGATTCAGTGTGGTCAGGACATGCGAAGAGTTAGAAAATAAAGAGTCTCACCGCTCCACCGGTGATATTACCGACCCGGCGGGGCCCGTGACCGTCCTTAGCCAGTTAATCACGTCTGAAGACGTAATGATAGACCCTACAGAAAAGGGGGAAGGCAAATCAGACACTTTGAGGGTGAAGGATACCTCCACCTCAAGACCTAGTCGACCTCTAAACAGATCATTGTAAGTAACATCATATCATACCCAGTGCGTGTGCGTTCTCCGGTCAGTCTGAAAAGGTGGAGACTACGTGGATTGGTTGTTTCGGTGCAGCTCAAAGTAAATCACGGTCTAGAAAAAGACACAATAGGTCTAGTCCAGTCAAAAGTGGAGTCATTAGCGCCCCTGGATTTCAAAAAGCGACTGTTAACCTAGAAAGCTTGTTTGCTCAAACCCACTATCAAAACAAATTGTTGCCAACTAATCTGTCTTTACCTTGCAACGAATCAAATTTTTCGAAAAACCCGGGAAAATTCTTGCACAGCCGGGAGCGGATAACCCTCAGTCAGTGCCCAAATCTGTAACAAAATACAAAAGCGGCATGGGTTGTGTAAGCCGTCTTGTGTAAAAATGTTATAACTGCTGTTAAATCAATCGTCTGATTTGTAAGTCCCAAACTTATTAGATAAAAAACGTACTAGGTCAAAACGCCGTGTGAGCCACGTCTTGTCTCCCCGGGTCACCGTGTTCCGTGTATTGGACATGTGACCGGAAGACGGTAATCAAGAAGTATCCTGAATTACAGGATCTCCACGCCCACAACAGGACAACTAGATCGCTACCTCCATAAAGATGTTTCAGTCCCATATGTGTAAACAACTGAAAAACACTCTGCAAATTACCTTGTCCTATTGTATCACGGTGTGACGTGGGTGTCCGATCGAATGATTGACACATATTGCAAAAAACGACCCGGCACCCCCCACGTGCAGCCCCAGTGCTCCCCCACAAGTGAAATAGTTAAGAAACATAGAACCATCATTTGTCCCTTAATACACGCGTAATATAAATCGATGTGTGTTCATTCTTGAATTAAAAACTTGCTCTTATTAAATCCCTTCATTGAGTATACAAAATTATTTGTTCAAAACTTGTTTAAAATCTTTTAGGTCTCTGTTACACACATAATGCTATCGCTGTAAACCCCATCCTCGTTATGCAGTTGTAAATCTCAACTGCATTGTCCTGCGTCACAAAACAGATTTCGCAAATCATGGATGGGTATACAGTGTTCATGTGTTCTTGTGGAAGTGTGTAGAGTACACCCTGCTGAATAGAAGGCTGAAGAAACAGTCAATAGGAAAGCCTAGGAGCCCATAGGGGTAGCCTTCGGTGCAGGACATGGTTGCCATCTACTAAACGTCTTGCTGAAGTATTGGGTAGATTCTGGGAAGTGTCTAATTACCATGGCTTTCAGGATGCTCCTTGACGGTTCCACCTGGTAGACATCAAGTTGGTGGCACTATCCTACTGATTTTAATATATGCAGTAGATGAAGTCAGACTGACTTTGATAGCAGCACAGCAAAGGTATATAGAGTATGAGGAATGATAGCCTAGTTGTTACTTGATGTATATCTTTTAACCCTATGTTTAAAGAAAGCTTTCCAAGGGCTGAGGACTGAGCTAGTGAATATGGAGATCTTGGCAGTGGTGAGCCACCCTATGAGACTCCTATGATACTAAGTGCAGCCAGAGTGGAAGTCATTCATATTTACTCAAAAAGATATTGTTTGAGTCTCTCTCAATAGTCTTAAGAACAACGGATGCTAATTAACCGTAAATGCCAATTCAAGATATTTTTGTTATGTTTAACATCTTTATTAATTTTGAGGTTAACAGCGTTTCATACAAAGTGCAGCAAACGTTACCTTAGGTGCCAAACATGCACCTTACAACAAAAAATTAAGCAAAAGAGGAGCCCTTCACCCTCAAAACAGCCACACCCACCCCAAACCGTCACAGAAGGGCAATCACACCACATGCTCAAATGTAAATAAATAATCAGTTATAGTTATAATGGCGCTCTCAAAGCTTTCACAATGTCACAGTCAATGCCAGGGAGTTGTAGCTTCCTACGAAACAGGAATATCATAGTGCCTCAACCATCAACCCCACACCCTGCGGAACTTGCATGGGCATTCCCTACTTGTATATGTGAACCTCTCAGCTGCCATGTACTTACCCATCCCTCTTTTCCACTCCGCCAACGACTGGGCCTCAGGAACCCCCCAGTACCTTTGCATGTCGTGCTTGGCCACCACCAATACAGTATATTTTAGATTGAACTTAGTGACCCATTCGGAGTATGCACGCCCGCTGATTTTTCTCTGTCACTCTTCTACTTTTTTGCTTTTTTTATTCCCCCCGAATGGCGACTGCTGATACAGGGATATGACATCTGATTTTTTTATAGTACCAATTTTTTTGATGGTTTGGCAAAAAACTCCCCAACACTTTTCATGCCGTAATATAATTGAATTGGGTTTCTCATTCTTTAATGAAGTTGATTTAATCATAAAATTAAAAAACACTCTTTCAAGATAAAGCAATAACTACAGATACACACTAAAAGCACTATATCTAAGGGAAATGTTTCAGACCTTGCTTTTTTGTGCCCAGCGTTGAAAGGTGGTAATGATTTTACTCTAATTTCACTCAACTTGCCCTATTACGCTATGATATAAACAGGACCTATTGACACAGTCACAAGCATGTAAATCAGTTATCCATTATTCTTTTGTGCACAACCTTTTGGCTATATAGTCTAAAGTTCAACCTTCATATTTTATGACTATGCGGAGGAGATGTATGTAAACAGCTTATATTCTTGATAACAAAAAAGGTCAAACAATTTTATATAATTATATTGCACAGTTAAAGGAAAAAGAGTTCCAAAAATATACATGGTAATTTTAGATGTATTGTTGCTGTAGCAACTTCGCTGCTGTAGATTTTTTCTTTGTACAGACATCAAGAACATGAAATAGATATTCCAAACCCAAGAATAACATTTACAATAACTCTTCTTTAATCTACAATAAACATGGGTTAGTGCTGATGTCTAAAATTGTGTCGGACTTGGCCCTCTCTTCAGGGTCACCCCCAAACTTTTTGCCTTCACTTCTCCTGATTTGCTGGAATTTGTTTCTGTTTGCTTTAGAACTCCATGCACTTTACAACTGTTAACTAGTGCTAAAGTGCTTGTGCTCACTTCTTCAAACATGTTAAATTGGTTTACACTCAATTGGCAGGATTTAGTTTACTTAAAAGTCCCTAGTAAAGTGGCACTTCATGTACCCAGGGCCTGTAAATTAAATGCTACTAGTGGGCCTACAGCACCTTTTGTGTCCCATACTTAGCCCTTTTAAAACATGTCGCAGTCCTGCAATTGCAGTCTGTGTGCAATTTTAAACTGAAATTAAGACCTAGCAAAGTAAACATTTTTTCAGACCTAAACCGTCCTTTTTAATACATACAAGTCATTCCTAGTGTAGGCCCTACACAGCCCATAGGGCAGAGTGCATTATATTTAAAACACTGCACATGTCCTTTTAAGTTTTACATGTACTGCTTGCGAAAAACTCATAAATTCATGTTTAACTACTGTGAGGCCTGCCTCTCCCAAAGGAAAACATTGGGTTGCCTTATTACATTTAATAAGTTACAGCTATTGCTTGGGAACAAGTAGAAATGTCACATTTAGTCTCTAGACTATTGTAACTTAAAGTCCTCTTTAATGGTAAAGTCACATTGTGAGACACAATTCTGAAAAGGCTACTTTCAGAAAGCTGACATTTTCTTGTCCTAACCACCTGGTGCTTGTTTCCTTGAACCTGAGTCGCATGACAGGGTGTAGTTGGCCTTTGTGTATTCCTCCCAAACAGTGACACAAAGCGGGACTAGATATTGGCAGGATGAGCCATCCTGCCACGAAGAGAGGAGCGGAGCTGAGTTGAGCAGAGTCCGGAATGCATTTAAAAGGAGCTGCCTCGGTACATTCACAAAGGACTTCACAAGAGCCTTTTGTCATCACAGACACCCTAACATCAGGGCACAGAGGACGGGAATTCCAGAACTATCTGTGTTGGGAAAACTCCAGAAGGTTCTTCCACTACAAAGCTGGCACCAGTTATAAAATGAGGATGCTTAGACGCACTCTTCAGTACACTCCTGGACTTGTGGACACTACAGAAGGAGGGCTTCCCTACTGCCAGAGGACTACTCTGCTCTCTGAGAAGGAAGACTGGACCCAGGCAAAGAGACCTCAACGGTCAGTTGGCTGACCTCCTGTTCTGAGCTCCAGAGGTCTCTCTGCAACTGCCCGCTGATATGCTCCAAGTTGTTACTCTCCCTCCCCGAAAATGGACGATTCCAAGAATTGGAGGAGGTAGGCTCACTCATGTAATATGACATGCTTCATCATTTGCCACTTCATCCTAACCTGGTGGAATTATACTACCATGGCGGACATGACATCAGGGGGGGCTAACCCGAGGAAGTTCTACAGAAATTACTTATTTTCTTCAGATAAAATACTTGTATCCAGTTTAGTAGATAGAAAAACCTTAAGATATACCACAAAGTACCCTTTATTCAGGTGGTGTCCTAGGCTTGAATAAAAAGAACCAAAAGGTATTTTCAGGGGATGCACATGGTTTCTATGACCCTCACATCTCACTGAGGAGTCTTGCCAACATGTTTCTGCGCATTCACTAGAGCCAAAAGGTCTCAGGCATTCCTCAAAACCAAAATGAATGTGTCCCTACACTTATTTAATAATAGTTAAGGGTGCCATGAAAGCTATATATAAAGAGGACCTACCCCTCTTTCAAAAGTCAATAGGAGTTACTACCTAGTTGTGGGAGAGAAAGCACAAACAAACATCTGTGTAGCAATGGTAGTAGGGGGTCAACACTAACAAACCACAATGGTATACTTCCCACCATTGTTACATTATATTGAATTGCACAATGCCAATCTGCACAAGTGGAAGAAAACATGGGAGGACTCAGAGAATAATGCATTACCCCAGTGTGAGTTCTTTACCTGGTGTTCAAGGACTACTTGCTGCACGGTCCATTCAGGGTGGGCGTCTCCTATAGTCACACTCTAATGGGGGTGAATCCATGTTAGCGCAAAAAAGAAGAGGAGAGAATTCCCACCATTGTTACATTATATGGAGTTGTACAGTGACAATCTTCCACATTAAAACCAGCTTTGTAAAGACATAGATTGGACGCTGCATCATGATCTTAGACGTCTAGAAATGTAAGCACATTCATGAGGATAACTTGCTTTTTTTACTGTGTCCTTACTGTGTATTCAGTCTCTCCTCTTTTACTCTGCACTAACATGGAGCCCACACTGAAATAATGCATGGTTCCCTCGACTCCTCATATGTTTTCTTCCACTTACAAAGTCTTTTTTAATGAGAAAGATGGTCATTGTTCAATTCCTTATAATGTAACAAAGGTGGGAATTATAGCGTTGTGTTTTTTTAATGTTGTCTCCCTACTACCATTGCTACACAGATGTTTGTTTGTGCTTTCTCTCCTTCAACTAGGTAGTAACTCCTGGTGACTTTTTATTGAAGAGAGGTAGGTCCTTCCTATATATATCGTTAACGGTACCCTTTACTATTATTCAATAAGTGTAGGAATACATTCATTTTGGCCCTGAGGAATGCCAGAGACCTTCTGACTTCAATGAATGGGCAGAAACATGTTGGCAAGACACCTCAGTAAGATGTAAGGGTCATAGAAACAATTTACGTCTTCTGAGAACACCTGTTGGTACTTTTTATTCAAGCCTAGGATACTAACTGAATAAAGGATAATTTGTTGTATATCTTGAGGTTTTTTTATCTACTGAACTGGATCCAAGTATTTTATACAGATAAAATAGGTATTTTCTAAGAACTCCTTCAGGTCAGCCACCACCTGAGGTCGAGTCTATCCTAGTAGTATCATCTCATCAGGATGGGACGAGGTGGCTAATGATAAGCATGTCACATTACGTGAGTGAGCCAACCTCGTCCAATTCTTGGAATTGTCCATTTCCCTGGAGGGAAAGTAACGAGTCGGATCATATCAGCTGGGCAGTTGCATGGAGGGAGGGAGAGTAGCGGTAGGTAGGTAGGTTGGCACTAATCAAGATGTGGGGAAATTTCCTCAAGTGCACTACGAGGGTGTCACGCCATTTCTGTGTTTGTAGTGTTTTTGAGAGGCAGGTGTGAGACCTTTATTGCCTATTTTTTTCTCTCGTTGGTTTTATATGATGCTCCAACTCGACCCGGCTGAACCCTGCTGGCCTCTGCCAGAGTGAATCCCTGATCCTCAGGCGGAACATCCCCAGGTCCTGGGCCCTTGGATGGCATTTGAGTGCACTCTTCTGAAGAAAAAGGAGGCATCCTGAAGTTTTGGGCTCTTCCGGACTGCAAACTGGCTCATTTGCACCAAGATCTCGTTGCCAGTGACGACCACCAACACAAAGCTCTCTCTGGCGGACACAACTTTTCACTCTACAGAATCAACAGCCCACAGTGACTACTAAAGTGAAGTTCTATAACAACCACCCATGACACCAGATAGGATCTTCTTGCTACAGAGATGACCCTCTACGACATCCGGCCTGTTCTCCGAACTACAGCAACAGCCATCTGCAACGCTTTTCCTGCTCCTCTTGCATCCTCCACTACAAGCTGGATTATACACACCAGACTTTGAGAAGGTAACCTTTTTAGCTGGACTAACCAGCTCCATGTATCTTGCCAGCCTCCATGGTGGACTCAAATGACCAGATAACCACGGGTGGCTCTTTGCGCGTTTGGACACTATACTTACCTATATTTTTTAAATTGCATATTTCTATTCTACTGATTGGAATTTTACTTTCTGGTCTCATTTTATTTATTATTTACTCTATATTTCTAAGTTGATGAGGGATTTTTCTTGTGTCATGTTTTCGCTGTATTAATGTTTGTGGACTGCATAAATACAGTTAAGCCTGACTGCTTATGTCCCAAGCTACCAAAGGGTTAGGCACAAGTTAATTCAATTGCTTTTGTGGTTGACCCTGACAAAGACAGTGGTTGTTGCATGAGAAGGCTTTCATGCCCCTCAACCAACAACCCAAGTTCTCACAAACTGCTACAGTCCCAAATCTCAAAATTAAAATACTAGAGGATGATTTAAAAAAAAACAACTACCAATTTCCCAATAGCAAGATCATTTTTTTTTAACTTAAACTAATTTAGAATAATATGCAGTACAGGAAATGTCTGTACCCAATGTGCAAGTTGTGAACATAATACAGTAAAGCTGAAGAGACCGCTCTAGTTATCTGGTCAGACTACTGTTTTCCCAAAATATTAATATATAGTATACATATATAGAGGGGCTTACTCTCCACATGCGTTGGTCTGTTCAATGGTCATTACATTTTGCTTCCATCCACCACAGACTACAGCAAGTGACAACCGGTCAGTCACTTCAGTCATTGATGCTCCTCACTTTGAGTGACACCATTTTATTTTAGGGTGATGTGCGTATCAGCCTTAAAAGTTCCTTTACTTAGGAAATGTGAGTCGCTAAATATAATTATTACTCAGTTGACATCACCATTACTTCAAGTTACTAGATTTCTGCAGTGAGCTGAGACTTTTGGAAGGCTGGCTGTAGAGAAAGCCTATTTAATTTCAATCCAGATGCTGCTCTTTCCTTTCCTGTGTTGCATTGCCAGTCAGAGAATATACATCGTTTGCACAAGTGATGGCTTTATTGACAATTGTCATGTTGTTAAGTAAGTTGCATTTCAATCATCTGCCTTTTAGAACTCGATAGCCTTGAAACATTCTTCCTGACAGGGGCACACAAGGAAATATTTCTGCACTTAATAATAATATGTATTATTAAGTGATTTCGTGAGACTGTGAAGTGCAAGCACTACATTCCCTTTTAGTTAGGGTGTTTGCCTTCTCTTAAGCCACACTGTGGGCTGTAATCTGTTTGGTTACCAGATGAGAAAAGTAATGTGTGTGAGAGTGTATGTTCAGGTGTAGGGCATGTATGAGGTAGTTACATACATCAAGGCTGCACTTTCACATCTTTCTTGCCAATGGCAATACCCCTATGTCTAGTGAACTGGCACTCTCTCATCCCAAACCTGGCTGTGCAATTTTTGTCTTTGTTTTTTGTCGTAGTGTGTTTGTGTGTCAGGGACATCCCATGTGCAGGCTGTTGGCCGAGATTTTTTTTTAAAGAGGTCTCTGCATGGAACACCTTATGACAGTGAGTTGTTTTAAGCTGTGGGCAGTGGCCGATGGCACCACCTTCCAAGAAATCCCTTGAGAAAGTTATTATGGCACTCTCTCCACCTACTACTATGACTATACTCCATTTCTCCACTTATTTTCGTCTACTCCAAATGTTTCTCTACCACACCCCTCTACCTGCATCTCACTGCTATTTTCATCTTTAAGGTATTCCTCCTTCATCTACTTCACCTTTACCTCATCCTCTTCTCTCTTTTTACCTCGTGTCTTGCCACTTTCTCTTTCACATTTCTATGCCACACCTCTCTCAACATTGTCTCTCACATCCCTCTCATTACTCTATGTATCTTTCTCTTTAGCTTTCCACTCATTACTTACCCCTCTCGCTAGCTCAATTGTCACTCTATTTCACATCTCTCTCACTACTTCATCTTTACCCAACCAATTTCCCTTGCTACCAGACCTACCAGTTTACTTTATTTATTCACCTCTCCAACTGTCCCTTCTTTGTACTCCTTTTCTCATTACCTTTGCCGTTATCTTTCTTACTCTATAACCACCTCTTTTTCTCTATCATTATTTATTTGTTTGTATATTTTTCTCATCAGTCTCTACCTTTCTCTATCAGCTGATACTCTTTACCTCTTTTATTTCTACCTCCCCAGTATACCATTTTACCCTACCTGTCCGACTTCATCTCTTTCTCTATTTCACCGACTTTTTTCCTTTGTATCAACCTACCTTCTCTCTACCTCAACAGCCGCACTTCTTGACTTTTCTTCTCTACATCACCTATCATTTAACTTTCTATCACACTTACTTCTTCCTCCCTTGCCTCTATATCTAACTTGGTCCACTTTCTACAAGCTGTCTCTCTATTTTCCCTTCCTTCCCCCTATCTCTAGCTGTCTCTACCACACTCTAATGCCTTGTTGGACATAGCCCTTCTTAGGGATTTCCCTAAAAATATTCTCCTCTTGGGTTTTGCTGATTCTCTTTTTGTGGCCTTAGGACTCTGGGCACATTCCCACTGTAATGCAATGTGAAAGCGCACACGCCCTTCCTACACATGCTAGAAGTGGTGCTTACTTGATTGGTTTCGGTGTTGTACTTGGAAGTGCCCTGTATAAAGGTACACCATACACCCAGGTCAGGTACTGCACTGCCTAATGGTGGAACGCAGGACTGATCGTGCCACCCACAAGAATAGCCTTTAAACATGTATCAAGCCTGCCATTGAAGACCTGTGGGGCCCAGAAGCACCTATGCTCAGGTTGGCATTTCTAACTCCTTAGCCAACCCTTGGTGGGCCTTCCACTACCACTAGAGCACCCCTAAGGTAGGCCCTGTTGGGTGGAGCAAGTGGTAGGCAAAAGGCAGGGCAGTTACACATGGGTGTTCCCTGCCCTGGTAGTGAAGAACACCTATGTGGGTTATTCCTACCTAGAAAGTCGTCTTCCCTTGGGACATCAGGGTTTTGCTCATTGTCTTTTAGTGGCTTTAGGGCTCTGGGCACTTTTCCACCGTAAATGCAGTGTTAAAGTGCACGTGCCCTTCCTACACACGTTAGGAAGTGGAGCTGACCTGATATTTTTAAACATGGCTCAAGCCTGCCATTGCAGGCCGGTGTGTGAGAAATTGCACTTAAATGCTCAAGTTGGCCTTTCTAAATCACTGGCCAATCTTGAGGTGACCTTTCACTACCATTAGAGCATCCCATCCCTAGGGTAAGTCTTAAGGGGTAAAGCAAGTGGAAGGTGAAAGGCAGGGCAGGCACATGTGTGTTCCGTGCCCTGGTACTGAAGAATACTCATGTGCGTTTTCATACCCAAGAGGTTTGCCCTTCCCATAGGTTAACAGGGGGGAATGGGTGAAATTACTTCAAGCTGCAATAGTGGCTCACAGTGGAGCAACCGCTTAATGTTTCCTATCATTGAATTCACAATGACACACCCTCTCAGGTGGTAAAGAGGTATTTGTCATTATTAGCTTAGAAATGCCACTTGGACATTTCTCTGCTTTATAAACTCTTTGTGTGCCTTTTAGTTTGACTCTAGTCCACCCTGGAGGCTGGGGGAGCACATCTGAAAACACAGTTATAAACATTTGGAATGCAGCTGGAATGACAGACTTCCGTAATTTGAGGGCCTTGATGTAAAGATTGGAGGGAGAGGTTTTGACACCTGGCCTCTTGGAAGCCACATCATGGCCCCACTAAATATTAAGACCTGCATTCCACGGTCCCATGGCAGACAGGACTGAAATATAAGGGAGACATATGTGGTTCAAAGGTAAACTCTCTGAACCACCCTCAACTTCAAAGGCACACTATAGTATAACTATTGGTGTCATACTTCAGCAGGAGGGAGATACACTTTTGGGGACGTGTGACCGGAGATCCTGGAACTGGTTGGTGCAACTGCCTGAGGAATCTGTTGTGCACAAGGCAGATTACTGCCATTGGAAAAGACTGGGCACCCTTTGTGAACAGTGGCTGACCTGTGCAGAGTACCAGCTTCTGTGTGGCACCCTGACGTGTGCTCTCCAAGGGCTTGTCCGCTTGCACCTTTTTCTCCTATGGATGTCTCGGGGACATCAATGACTTCCTACAAGGGACCCACACTGTCTGCTTGTGACACCTGGAGAGCGATGCCCTCTTAAGTGCCCACATCGTCTGCTGAATACCAATTGGTAGTGCGGGGTGAGTGAGGAACTAATTATTGTGCCTGGAGACCGGATTGCCTTGTGTGGAGCCCCAAAAGTACAGCCCGCATCTAAGAAGTATGGCCCCTTGCATCGTGGGGCCTCAATGCATAAGCATCTTGTTGGTGGTAAGGGGATTCACCGGTTGCGGGACCCCGCATCACCCGCTCAGTCGATCGTACCACATCACTCTCATTAGACACGCTGGCTGCTTGCTAATTGAGTGTGGTGTCCGATTCGCAGGTTGGGATGCTCGCAGTTGAAGGGGTACTCATAGTACTGCCTCATTCTACCTTGTGCGGCACTGCTGAACTTATTCCTGTGTGTGCGCCCAGAATTGTGTGGTACAACTCACATCAACATACATCAGAAGTTGTGCCTCATTTCCAGGGAGGTACAGAATTTTCAACTCTTCGTTGTGTGTGACCGGAATTGCCTGGTGCGACTCAGATCAATGGAGATCAATTTCCAAGGAAATACAGAGGAGCAGATTTGTGTTTGGTTGTGCCCGGATTGCCTGGGTGCTACTTTGATTGACATGTTTGACAAGGTACCTCCTTCCGAGAGGCTCCCCTGATTTACCCCTCATTCATAGATTGTTCCTTTTCTACCCTCAGTTCAGTCGACCAACTTCCCTCTCCTCACCCAGCCCTGATGGCTTTGTTGACAGATAGTATTGGCCGGAACGGGCCTGGGTGGGTTAGAGTAATGGAGACTGGGCAAAGAAACAATTCCGAGATCAAATGGAAGTGGATCAAAAGACTGTGTAACCCCCCTCCCTGTGCCTCACACCTGTCAACTTGATAGTGTTGTAAGCAGTGGAATGTTGAAATTGTCATAGATATGAACCCTTAAATTATCCAATCTGTCCACGGTGTTTCTGCCACAGTGAATGGTCATTTCTATAGAGGTTCTATATTTAGCAGTGTGTGTTGCGTCCTTCTTAGCCATAATTTACTGTTCTTCTCCGAAGCCGTGGAGGGTGCCGCTCGAAGCCGCAGACTTTTGCTGGGACGCTTCCTGTTGAAGGGGAAGGACTACAAAGCCCAGGAGCCCCTCTATTGTGCTCACCTGTACATCCTTGCTCCGCCCTCACGCGCTATATAGCGGCTGACGGCCCATCTTCAGGGGACGCGTGCCGGCGCACGCCGGGCGAAGCCCGGGCCAAGGGGGGGGGCCGTTTCAGCCGGTTAGAGCCAGGTAAAGGCTGGGCTGGGCCCCCCCTCTAAGGCTCATGACTAATCAAGGACATCGTAAGTTGTAACATTTACGCCAGTTA
Source organism: Lissotriton vulgaris (assembly GCF_964263255.1). Classification (NCBI taxonomy): domain Eukaryota; kingdom Metazoa; phylum Chordata; class Amphibia; order Caudata; family Salamandridae; genus Lissotriton; species Lissotriton vulgaris. The sequence continues at coordinate 477,154,076 of NC_141694.1, forward strand.
CGATTAGGGTATTGCAGTTAATTGTATCTGAAACGTTATGCCAGGGCGCGATGGAAGAGGGAGGAAAGGAGCGGGAACAGGGTATGTGGCAGGGACCCTAGATCAATTTATAACGAGGGCCTCTTCAGTTTTGGCACACGAGATTGCACTCACGGAACGTCCCCTCTCAATGGACCCTGTATTTTCAAAAAGATCTTCTTTGGGAGCCATCGTGAATGCATAGACGCCAGAAAAACGTGGTCAGACTGCCACAGTTATTGTATCGCAGGAAGAGACTATAACGATAGAGGACACCCCAGCTCCACCAACACTTTGTAGCCCAGGGGTGAACTTAGCAACAAACGTAGTAACAGGGGTGGTAGCAGTACACGAGGAGCCCCGCTCATCAGCAGAATACACGAAGGGGGCCACTGTGAAAAGAATGCGAGGAGCTACCCGAGCTGGTACACAACAGAAAGGGAAAAAGCCTAAGACTGCTAACCAAAGCACCCAGACGGAGATCAATAATGATGACCTTTCGACTACTAAAGCCCCTCAAGGGGTCCAGCTAGGGGGAGCCGAAAAAAACAGTGCTGACCCAGTGACCATAATGGGCCCAATACAGAATGAGGAAATATATTGGAGGAAAATAGGGGCCCTTTTAACAGCTAACCTGGAGCCCCTCGCGGATAGACTTTCCGCAATTGTAAAGAGACTTTGGAAGGCAGAGGGGCTGATAATGCACACTTTGGGCAGTATTGAAGGTAAAATCAAGAGGAGGGACGAGATGAGGAAATCAGAAAGAGAGGGTGACAGGGAGGGTGCATCCGACAGCATTCTCACAGTCACATCAACGACTGGGAGTGTTGTGCAACCACTGGTTAGGGATAACTCAGGGGTGGAAACCAAAGGCAGGGGCACTGCTGATTGTGTCACATCACAGGGGGTGTTGGGTAACGAGGAGAGGGAAAGAACCAAGGTAAAGAAATTGCATCCCCATTTAGATCTACGCCCAAATTGCTCGCCATATGTCGCTGTTTTAACCGGGGTGCCTGAACTAAAATTGGAAGCTGAAGAATCTTATGATCAATTGAAAAATAAAACAAATCATTGGTTAAATCTTAATAGACCGCTGCCCCGAGATACCCATTGTAAGATTCTCTTCGTGCGGAGACTGAGTTGGGTGGGACATAGGCAAAAAAACACACCAGGGGATTGCATTGTTGTGAATTTCAAAGAACCAAAAGTAGCACACTATGTCACCCAAGGCCCCCAGTCATGAGCACGATCCAGTATCCAGGTGCAAGACTTAAGTTACTTTTACAAACCAGAAAACATTGGGCACAACAGTAGGCACTGGGACAACTATAGGGGGAGAACGGCGCAGTTAGACAGAGGGCGAGGAAGGGTCGACAGAGAGAGGAGTGAGTTACTGGAGTCTGTCTCTCCAGGAGCATACACATATGAGAACCTGGTAGCCCAAATGAGGGATGGGCTTGCTCTCCCGTTGTTTAATAAATATGCGCCACTTGGCTGGGGAAGACACCTCAGCGAAGTGGACTGACTACCTGAGGTAGTAACAGGCAAAGGAAGGGAGTCACATCTAACTCCACAAGCAGGGGAGCTTTTGGATGACGTTCCTCCGAATAGGGACCAGTTGGCACCAGGTAACCCACACCAAGCTAGACCCATAGAGGACCAAATAAATAATGACCCCACTTTGATTTCCTGTTCTCCACTAGCGGTTCAGGGAATGCCCTCGAATTAGTGTCCTGGAACGTGGCGGATTTATCTGCCAAATTCTAAAACACTGAGTGGCTTGAATACATCAACAGATTTAATATAATCTGTGTGCAGGAAACCTGGGAAATAGATCACACAAACTTTCACTTAGCCGGGTTCAAGTCCTTTGGTGTCCCAGCAAGTAGATCTGCGGCAGGTAGAGCAAGGGGGGGGTCTCCTAATGTGGGTGCATTTGGGCTTGGAAGGGGTCTAGACGGACCTAAATTGGAAGTCAGACTGTATGATAGCCGTACAGTTTAAGAATAAGGACCTTAATTTAATTTTGGTCAATTTTTACAGGGAGCCTACTACTTTGAGCACACGGCGGTAGGAAGACAATTGAGTAGGGTACTGAAAAGTCATACAATGGAACACTCAATGGATTTATTATCCATTGAACCCTATAAGCAGGCTATCCTGACATTTAAAGGGAGAGGATGCAGCTCATATATTGATTTTATACTTGTGTCCCACCTGTTAAAAAATCGATTTTTGTGTTTTACCATTGACTGTAGTGGTTTCAGTGACCATAACCCACTAACATTGACGGTGGCAGTGTCAAATGTTAGGAGGCCCATAAGGAGGGGGGTGGAGAGTATTAGGGAGACGGTCACGAACCAAGGCAGGCGTTTAAAATGGTCCAAACTTAATGGAGAAAGCTTCTATAAATCACTTTTGGAAGGGGGAAACAGTACCTGGAGGTGTGTCTAGACTTCGAGGTGAATGGCCCCCCACTAGTGGAGGCATTTGAAGAGATAGGGTGGCTGATAGATGGCTTAATGCACACGACAGGGCCGAACACGAGAAAGAATGAGCCCAAGTGGTTTGATAGAGGGTGCTCTTTAGCCCAAAGGATTCTAAGAGCCGCTCTTAAGCATAAGCCAAGTGATAAACTTAGGGTCATGCACTGCAGACTAAGTCATAAGCAGGCAGTAAGGCGCAGGAAGAATGCCCTCAAAATCCAAACTTGGGAGGATTTGAGAGGAGCGGCCGAGCGGAGAGATTTGCACACTTTTTGGATGATAGTTAACAATCCTTGCTTCCTAGACATAACTCACTCCTGAGGCGGAAAGCCGGGAGCTAGCACAGATTTTAATTGTGTATAACTTGTTTTTAAAACTGCTAATTTGATTCTCCTCTTGATCGCGCAGACTGCCGCCCAGCCGATTGAAGGCTGACGCGGTCGACTGTTGCCAGGGCAACGCCGCCTTTCCCTAGCTGCGGACACGCCCAGCTACGCTGACCACGCCCCCTTCCCGCACTATATGAACGATCGCTGAACTCAAGCGAGGCGTTCACAGAACTCACTCCTGAGGCGGAAAGCCGGGAGCTAGCACAGATTTTAATTGTGTATAACTTGTTTTTAAAACTGCTAATTTGATTCTCCTCTTGATCGCGCAGACTGCCGCCCAGCCGATTGAAGGCTGACGCGGTCGACTGTTGCCAGGGCAACGCCGCCTTTCCCCAGCTGCGGACACGCCCAGCTACGCTGACCACACCCCCTTACCACGTCACCTGTGCTGATGATAAAGTATGTTTGGTAACCGGAAGCGCAGCGGACAAGCGCAGCGGGCGCGGCGATTGCGCGCCGAAGGCGCGCATAAGGCAAGCTCGTCTGCGCTCGTCCGCGCCGAGAACGGGCTAAGGGCCACCCCCCCTGCCGCGCCGGGCCTTCTACGAGCGGCAAACCCGGTAAGACACATCTACACCGCTGCCGAACTACTAAATCTCAGACACATAGCAGAATTGCCCCATGCTCCACCACTTTTCGGATATACCAACCCACTCATGGGCCCTCACCAATGCCCTACGTGTACAACGGAAACTCCTAAACCCTCTAATACTGTCCCCCATCCAATATTAGCAGCGCTCATAAACGCTAGATCACTGCCCAAACATAAGCTAGAAATTGCAGACTTGATAGATACGTACAAATTGGATCTTCTGTTTATCACAGAAACTTGGGGGGACGAAGCCTCCGGTCCTGACTTTAGAGCTGCCACGCCAATCAACTTCAACGTATGCAGACTAGACAGACCTATAAAAAAAGGTGGAGGTATAGCAATAATATACAAAGACCAATTTAAACTCACCACGGTACAAACTACTTGTCCCGAGTATGAGGCCCTCCTCTTTACATTAGGCCTCTCTGCTAAATCATCGTTCAAGGGCATGCTAATCTATCGCCCACCCGGGTCGAGATCTAAGTTTCTAGCCAACTTAGGAAACATAATTGAAGCAGCCGCAGGCTCCCCATACTTCACCATATTAGGTGATTTTAATTTCCACTTAGAAGCCTCCAACGACCCTGATACGACGCAGCTAACTACGGACCTAGCAGCCGCCGGCCTGATGCAAATAGTAAAATCACCCACTCATCAAGCAGGCCACACCCTAGACGGTCTATTCACCAACAACCCCCATATAGCCGTGACCCAAGTATTCCCTCTGATCTGGACAGACCACTCAGCGATCTGTTTCTCTCTTGAAATGAACCCCACCAAACCTTCGCCCACATCGTCCTCTCAATCCTCTTATAGAGACTGGAAACATATCAATCTAGCGCAGCTAACGGAGATGATGCAAGAAAGCCACATCCCTAACGAGCAGGACCCCACTCTGGCATCCTCCAACTACTTGAAGAACTTAAACACGGCTTGCAACAAACTAGCCCCGATCAAAACTTCCCGTCGAAACAGGAAATTGCCATCAGCACAATGGTTCACAGAGCCCCTACGAATTCAGAGACAGTATTGCAGGAACCTTGAAAGGCAGTGGCGCCGACAATACAGCCCTACAGATAAAATAAACTACAAAAACGCCCTTTCCACATACAAAAAATGTATAAACTCAGAAAAAAGTCGCTACTACACGGCACAAATCAACCAAGCAAAAAACTCAGCAGGAGAACTGTTTCAGGTGGTCACCCATCTGTCCAATCCACCTGCCCCACGACTAGAGGGCTCACAATCCCTATCAGATGCTTTGGCCAGTTTTTTTGAGGAAAAGGTTAGCTCCATTTTCCTGACATTCTCTCATTCATCCTCTCCCCCCACCCCTGCGTCACCTCCTATAAGCCACAAGCCCAGTTTCTTATCCTTTAACACGACTAATCAAGACCAAATTCAACAACTGGTAACAAGCACCAAATCAGGATCCCCCCTAGACCCATGCCCCCCTGCTATCTTGAATCTCTTCCCAGAAGCTGTCTCCCCCGCGTTATCTACTATCTGCAACGCCATGTTTTCAACAGGCATTTATCCATCGGTCTGGAAAGAGGCCATTATCAAACCACTTCTGAAGAAGCCAACGGTGGACCCTCTTACCCCTGCTAGCTATAGACCCATCGCTTGTCTCCCCTTTCCAGCTAAGATCTTCGAAAAGGTAATGAATACCCAACTTTCAAAATACATCAATGATAATGACCTTCTCGATGACTCCCAGTTCGGCTTTAGGCAGGGGCACGGAACGGAAACAGCACTCCTCAAAGCCGCAGATGAAATCAGAGCAACGATGGACAAGGGAGGAGCGGCGGTACTAATACTATTGGACCTTTCCGCTGCATTTGACACGGTCGATCATGTTACTCTGATCGACCGTGTCTCAGCCTTAGGCATAAGAGGCAAGGCCAAAGACCTCATTGCTTCATTCTTAGCCAACCGCCCCCAGACAGTCAAGATGGGTAACTTCACCTCCCAGACCTTCTCCCTCCCCTGCGGAGTTCCACAGGGCTCCTCGCTAAGTCCGACGCTTTTTAATATCTATGTATCGGACTTAGCGAGGGTGATAAAATCACACGGAATTGCCCTCACAACGTAAGCTGATGACACCCAATTAGTGCTATCGGTGCACAACGACGGAACATCTATAGCAGCCAATTTCCAAGAGGGGATGAAGGCGATAAGCTCCAGGATGTCATCAAACTGCCTCAAGCTGAATTCCGATAAAACTGAGGTGATGACATTCGGGAACTTGCAGCCGGCCTGGTCCCCCCAGTGGTGGCCATCCCAGTTGGGTACACCCCCCCAGCCAGTAGTCAAGGTGCGAAATTTGGGAGCCACTTTCGACAACAAGCTGACTTTCCTCCACCATGCCAATGCTGTGGTATCCTCTGCTTTTTACATCCTAAAAAGAATAAGAAAACTACTCCCTTACCTGCCGCAATCCGCAGGCAAAACATTGATTAGTACCTTAGTGTTCTCTAGAACCGATTACTGCAACTCCCTACTGCTGAACGCACAGGAAAAGGTACTAAATAAGCTCCAGACTGTGCAAAATGCCGCGGCCAGAATTCTACTATCCATTCCCAAATTCACCTCAACCTCCCCTTACATCAAAAAGCTACACTGGCTTCCTATTAGGAGCCGAATCAAGTTTAAGGCTCTTTGCATAGCCTATAAAACCCTGAACAATTCCGGACCAAGGTTCCTAAAAAAAGCCCTCTGTCCAGTGGAACATCTGAGGACATTACGATCAGCTTCAGCCCATCTGCTGAAAGTTCCACGGACAAGAAAAACCAACTGGGGAGACAGATGCTTCACCATCGCAACTGCCAAACTGTGGAACACTTTGCCACTCTACATTAAAACCGCCCCTACGCTACTAAAATTCAGAAAAAGCCTCAAAACATGGTTGTTTTCATCCTAAATTTTTCCCCTTACAAGAAGTGAGTATCTGTAACAATAGCGCAGAGACACCCGTATGGGTATTTGTTGCGCTCTAAAAATTGCATAAAATGAATAAAATAAAATAAATAAATAGCCCGCAGATAGCATCTAACGTGCTCCCTGAACAGTGGGTGGAGCACTTTAGAGGACTATATAACAGGGGGACTACGGAGATTCAGGAGTATGATACGAGCAGGGGGGCGGGGAAGGTAACGTTAGAATTCACCCTAGAGGGGATCACTGAGGGTATCAGGGGCCTGACACAAAATAAGGCCCAGGACCGGACGGGATCCCTCCGGACCTCTTTTTAAGTAAGGTGGATTTGTGGGGCCCAGTTTTAACAAGAGTGATAAATGCGGCCATTGTCTCCGGGCTCCCCCGCTCATGGTCGACGGCCATAATAGTGCCAATTTTCAAAAAGGGGAGTAGGGAAAGCCCTCAGTATTACCGCCCCATCTCCCTGATAGACGTAGCAGCCAAAATGATGGGCAGAGTAGTTTTGAATCATCTGATGAGTTGGGAGGAGGAACATCATATACTTACTGATGTGCAGTATGGATTTAGGGCTAACAGATCAACGACCGACCAATGCTTAAACCTATACCTATTGGTGACAAAATATACAGTTGCCAATAAAGAAAAGGTTTATTTATCTTTTATTGATCTGGCAGCAGCCTTTGATTGTGTGAATAGGGAGAAGTTGTGGGCCATAATGTCCAATCTAGGGGCGGACACTGACCTCATTTAGATTCTGAAACCCGACATCTGTATACATCTGAATACTGTTCTTTTGGTAAAATATATGGCAAAAAAGGCCAGTTGTGTTAAATGCTTCCAGGGCAAGCAATCATTGCAAGATTCTGTAAATTCCAGCTCAATAACATGATGGATGTAAGCTGACTCTGTCCATGTTGTAAGAGGGACATGTCACTATCACGTAAATTGCTGATGACAAAATGGTAGTCAGAGAATAAATTCTAGTGGATAAAGTAGTCGTTCCATTATAAACGACTGCCAGATTTCTTTCTAAATTCAGTCTGTCACCCTTACGTATCAGCATAGCAGCTTCCTGCTGTGAAACCTTCCACAATTTGTTACAAAAAACATTTTTGATGTGGCTTTCTATGACCTAACAAAAGTCCCGTAAACCCATGTCATCAGAAAGGAGAGACAAGTGCTCTTTCACCTCATCTAAAGTGGAATGTTTTAGACATTAAAGGAACAATTTCCCCACGCTATATGTTGTTAGTTCTCTTGAGTGTTGTCTGCAAGTAACGTGGGTCTAGTGCGTTTATTCTAAACCCCTTTGTATTGTTAAAAAAACTGCATGTGAAACGTTAGTATCTGATGGCCACAGTAGCCATCCCTCTGTACTGGAATGTGAATAACTGTATGTACCATTCTAGAGCATGTAGTTCAGTTTTTTCTCCGTGTAATTTGTGAATTGCAACCAATTCTCAAAACATGCAAATGTAAGAATTTTTAGTTTGTTCATATTCTTTATCTTGGCCAGGCCGTGGCAGGATGTTTGTTGTACAGTTTTGTTCGGGAGAATAATTGGTCTTGGTATAAGACATGCTCTAAAGAAAGCCTCATTGTCTTGAACTTGCAGTCTTTAGTTCTCCAAACAGATTTTAAATCAATATTGTTTTTCCAAAAGTCATGCTATTGTAATGACAACTGGACAAAAGAGGGGACAAATGAATTAATTTGGTGCCAGTTAACATATTTTACTTTGCCAGGGAATGGCAAAATTGATAATAATAAGACTCTACGAGGTTATTGTCAGAAAAATATGCAAACTTCTGTGCGAATGTTTTAGAGCTATCCATAGATGGTGTATGTAGGGAAATCTTACCATTGTGTAAATATTGCACGTGGAGTATTAGCTCGGTGTAAGTAATGAAAACATTTCATCATCATAAGTTGTTCTGCTATAAATATCCTCACGTTCAAATAAAATATACTGTTCTATCTCATCGAGCATAGTTTTGAATGCATGAATGTCCCAATCAATCAGAGATGCTTCCAGGAGTAATAATATAATTCAGGGATATTTTAAATACATAAGATATCTCTAAAGTTTCTGTTGGTCCAAACATATCATATGGTACATTATCCCAAACGACTCCATCAAGTATCGAAGCCGCTGAAATATTCACCACGGACAGGTCTCTTCACACTTTATTTGATGAAGAATGAGGCTTCAATATCTCTGTTACTAGTACAACAGCGGAGTATTGCAGGAGCTAGTATCCATTCAGAAGCAGAAAGAATACTGTTGTCAGAAACCCAACCCAAAGGTAAAGCAACAACATTGAAATCCAACTATAAATCCAAGGTGGAAAGAATATGCCTTTTTTAGCCAAATTATAAGTGCATAAGTTCCATGAGATGGTGGGTATGACAAATCCGAAGGAAAATCATCAATGTTGGCAAAATAGCCAGAGACAAACAAGTTACTTACCTTTGGTAACGCTTTTTCAGGTGGATACAGTATTTGCCTCTTGCCTCCTCACCTATTGAATTACCTTTATACGCAGCATTCCACAAGAACTTTTCTCCTTAGCTCTCCCACGTCGACGAGGACGTCACAATGGAATGGCTCTGCATATGACTCTGCGTGACGTCATCGGAGCCACAGAAAGACCTTGTCGGCATGCTGACGTCCGTTTCACCCATTTTTCCGTGCCTTCGAGGCAAAAGGGTGCACTGACTACATTTCCACAAAATACGCGATCAACAAAACACAATTAAAATTGGAAATTTTAAATTATAGACATTTCCTAGTGTCAAGTATCACATTATTCCAACAACCAAATACATAAATTGGATATCAATAATTTTTCGGTATAAACAGGCAGGTAACGGGTAGGCGGGTGGGACAGTTGGGCATCCATAGGCAGATACTGTATCCACCAGAATAAGCGTTACCAAAGGTAAGCAACTTGTTCTTCTGATGGATACATCTGTCTGTGGATTCCTCACCTTTTGAATAGAATCCCCAAGCCGTCTCGCTCCTGGTGGAGGGTGCCTGTCTACCTACACCACAAAATCCTGCAGTACCGAACATTCAAAATGTCTGTCCCTCCTCACCTACGAGTCCAAGCAATAGTGCTTCGCAAAAGTGTGGAGGGAGGCCCAAATTGCCACAGATGTCTACAACAGGGACAACTCTAGAAGAAGAAGACTTAGCTTTGGCAGAATGAGCTCAAAAACCTTCAGGAGGCACCTTCTTGGTCAAGGTGTGGCAGATCTTGATACAAAGGATAATCCACATGGACAGTGTTCTTTTGTGGACAGCCTTGCACTTTATCTTGCCCACATATCCGATGGAGAGTTGGTCGTCTACCCTGAAGTCCTTAGTCCTATACAGGTGGAAGATGACCGCTCTCTTAGGGTCCAGGCGGTGAAGTCTCTCCTCCTCCTTAGAAGGGTGAGGGGGTGGATAGAAAGTAGACACAGTGATGGATTGTCCTAGTAGGTGGAAAGGAGTAACCACCTTAGGCAGGAAAACAGCTCAGGTCCTAAGAACTATATTATCTGCATGGAATGAAGTAAATGGAGGCTTGGAACTAAGAGCTTGAAACTCACTCACCCTTCTAACGGAAGTGATTGCAACCAGAAATATAGTCTTAAACATAAAGAGCCTTAAGGGACTACTACGTAAAGGTTCAAAGGGAGTGGGAGGAAACTTAATAGTGAGACCTTTAATAAATCTCATAACTATGGGAGATTTGACCAACGAGGGTTGATCTGGCAAACAGAAAAAAACTGAGAAGGCAAACAAGTAGTCTTTAAAAGTAGCTACTGCACAACCCTGTTAAGGAAGGGAAAGAGAGAAACTCAGAATATTAGACAAATGGGCCTGCAAAGGATAAAAAGATCTCTCTCCACACCACTTAACAAAATGTTCCCACCTACCAGAACAGACCGATATGGTGGAGAGTCTCCTGGCTGATAAATTACCAGCCAACACAGCTGTTGTGGGAGAGAAAGAACTCAGGTTGCCCTGTTCAATCTCCAGGCATGAAAGTACTGGCTCTGGAGGTAGGGGTGTATTTGTATTTGTATTGGGATTTATAAAGCGCAGGAATCACCGCCGAAGGGGTATCTCCGGGCTATAGGAGCAGGATAGTCGGATACAAATGGGCAGACAAGATTACGCTCTGAACAATACTGTTTTCAGCAGTTTCCTGAAACAGAGTAAGTTGGAGCAATTGCGTAGTTTCTCGGGCAAGGTATTTCACAATTTTGAGGCTAGAGGGACAACACTAAATTTCTTAAACCCGGGAACCACAAGCAACCCTTTACCTGCCGATCTAAGATGATGATTCGGACAGTAGATTTTAAATTTATCTGGCAGGTAGCTGAGGCTCGCACCATATAAAGCTTTATGGGTGAGACAACAAAGCTTAAAATTAATTCTATGGCGGATGGGGAGCCAGTGAAGTTGTTGTAGCAATGGACCTGAAGAGGTACGAGTTGTTTTTATTAGGGCCAGGCGAGCCGCCACATTTTGTACAATCTGCAATCTGGTTAGTAGGGACTCATTTGCAGATGCCAGCAGTGCATTACAATAATCTAAGTGGCCCATGATCAAAGCCTGGATCAGAGTTCTTCGTACAGACAGAGGCAGCCACCAGAAAACTCTGCGCATAAGGCTTAGTGTACGGTAACAAGTCCCTGCTGTAGTCATCACTTAGTCCTCCATGGACAACAACACATCAAAGCCTACTCCCAGATTTTTTGCCACTAAGGTAGGAGTAGGAGCAGAACCCAATGTTGCAGGCCACCACCCAGGGGACCAGAAATTCTGGGCTGACCCAAACAACAAGATTTCTGTCTTGGACGCATTTTATTGCAAACAGTGGATCGTTATCCACTCTGCACTCGCTGTCATCCTCTTAGTAAAACGCTGATCAATACACTCAGACTCCTGCAACTGGGTATCATCAGTGTTAGAATTGGGGGTCTCTAGTTGGCACAGGTAGGTACTTGTGACAAATAGTTACCCTCTCCTCTAGTCAGGGTAAGGGGGTACACTCCTAAATTAACCCCTGCTCACCCCTTTGGTAGCTTGACACGAGCAGACAGGCTTATCTCAGAGGCAGTGTGTAAAGCATTTGTGAACACATACAGTAATCCAGTGACAACACTACAAATAGACACCACACAGGTTGTATAGTTATAAAAATAAGTATCCATATCCATATCCATATCCATACTAATATAATAAAGAGAGAGCCCAAACCTTTGAGGCAGGTAATCTCAGGAACCACAGCACCAATCACAACACCCAATACAGTGTTGGAAAGGGCAGTTGCAGCAGAAGGACATAGGCTATGCAGACGCCCACCATATACATTTAAAAGGTAAAAGACCCGTGCCAGCAAAGTAGTCCCTTGTGGGCGTGTCTGCGTTGTGCCGTGGGCGTGACAAACGCTGGGAGCGTGTGGTACGTTCCGCCCGTAATGCCATGTCTCATATCGTGTGCTAATCCCACCCTGCTCCCTCTAAATACCCCTGCACCCCAAAAGTATAACCCACCCATACTCCTTAAAATACCCCAACACCCTTAAACACTAACCCATCTTAACCCTATAGTTATACCCTGTACCCCAAAACCCAAACATATCCATAAACCCTAAAAATACCCCTGTACCCCAAAACCCAAAACTAGCCCTGAACCCTTTAATACCCCTGTACCTCAAAACCCAAACCTACCCCTGCAACCTAAAAATACCCCTGTACCTCAAAACCCAAACCTACCCCTGCAACCTAAAAATACCCCTGTACCTCAAAACCCAAACCTACCCCTGCAACCTAAAAATACCCCTGTACCTCAAAGCCCAAACCTACCCCTGCAACCTAAAAATACCCCTGTACCCCAATACCCAAACCTAGTCCTGAACCCTAAAAATACCACTGTACCCCAAAACCCAAACCTACCCCTGAACCCTAAAATACCCCTATAACCCAAAATCCAAACCTATTCCTGAACTCTAAAAATACCCATGCACCCCAAAACCCAAACCTAGCCCTGAACCCTAAAAATAACCCTGTACCCCAAACCCCAAACCTACCACTGAACCCTAAATACCCCTGTACCCCAAAACCTAGCCCTGAACCCTAAACATACCCCTGTACCCCAAAACCCAAACCTAGCCCTGAACCTTTAAAATACCCCTGTACCCCCAAACCTACCCCTGAACCCTAAAAATACCCCTATACCCCAAAACCCAAACCTAGCACTAGCCCTGAACCCTAAAAATACCCCTGTACCCCAAAACCCATACCTATCCCTAAAACTACCCCTGTACCCCATAACCCAAAACTATATCTGAACCCTTAAAATACCCAAACACCCCAAAACATATACCTCAGTACCCCCAAAACATATACCCCTATACCCATACTTACGTTATCCAAAATCTTTTAAAAAACAAGCTTTTACCATTTATGCATTTACAACGAATTTCGTTGTAAATGTATGCGTGGTAAAAGCATATAAAATGTAATGCCATGCGTTATAATGGCATTGCGGAGTCATGGTACTTTCGAAATGAAAGTATGTGGAGTCATGGTATGTGGAACGAAAGTTGCGGAATAATGGGTGTTTTTCCCTCCCCCGGTAAGTACATTGGTGGCACGGCGGCCCACATCTCCAGCAACATACTCATATTTTTTCACCACCATTTGAAAAATGCACAGGTCTCTCTCATTGATGGCCAGCACCGACATACACTTTTAGACACACCTCCCGCCACACGTTCTAGATTTGCGAACTTTAGAGCTGGGGAGCTACGTTCGAATCTCGGCATCAGCTCAACATCCTGTGATTCCAGGCAAATCGCTTTGTCTCCCTGTGCCTACCACAAATGAATGTGTTCTTCTGTAATGTAAATTGTGCTCATGCCATGTTGTCGAGTTCCCGCTATATAATATGCAAGGAAAAATAAAGTAGGGAAACTCGAGTTTACACACTACTGAACGCGCACTCTTAAGTGCATCAGCAGTGCACTGTGAATCGGAGCGTTTCACAGGCCTGTCACAGATAAGAAATGCTATCTAAACGAAATCCTACTGATGTGTTTTATTAGGAGCCCGATCAATATTGTGACCTTATGCCCCTATACGGCTATAATCAATAAATATCCCTATAATGGCATAATAATCAGAGCCATATTTCAGTAATTCGCCTCTGCAGTCCATGACACAGCAGAAGCCACTTCCTTAGATTCCTAGAGAGCACACCGAGTTCTTTCAACATACCAAACTCCCAGCAACCTGGGAAAGCCCCGCTTGCTTTGTTTTGATTAGTAATAGAACTCCTGCGAGCACTGTAAGAACGACCAGTTCTTAGTGACATCTTTATTGACGTCTTATGTCCAAAAACTTACGTCAAACTCGGCACCTTTCAGCTATAAATATACCAACGTTGTCTTAAGCAAACACACGGTGGTGGTGAATACTGGAGCAGAACAGCTGTCCCCTTGCAGAGAGCCCAGGAGATGCGAGAAGCCCACGGACGCTGCCCCTCCTCTTTTGACGAGCTGAGAAAGACGCTGTATTTTCTCCTGCCGAGAAAATCCAGCTCCGGCGTTTCCAGCCTACCCTTGCGGGTGACTGGGATATCGGGTCCTGAGATGGAGATGCCAGACCTCCTACATTCTATTCCAGAGGTGCAGTGCGGACTAAACCCTTAGAGAGAATTCTTGAATCAAACTCTTGGCAAAACCAACTTAACTTAAACTGCTACTTACTTACTCCCTCCCACGTATTAGGCTTAGGTCAGGTACACCGGTGTAGGCGTAGTTAGAAGCACCAGTTGAGGTTGTTAGCCAATGTATCTATGAATGTATATATTTTATTCATTTTAACTATCTTATGGCTAAGAAACCATATCAATGCTTTTACAGTATTATTTCGTAATACTCCTTTTACTGTACGCACTTTTCATAATAACAAGTCTTGCAATTGTGGCAATTCATTTCTCTTGCATGAGAAAGAAGACTGCTCAATAAATAATATCTTTCATTGAAAACGCCTGTCTCTCTATTCTCTGCACCCTGGTGAAACTAAGAACACACGTATTACTGAGTGAAATAGCTGTCTATTGTTTCACACGACTCTAGAGATTGACTCTTATTCTGGGGAGCAAAGTTGTCATGTTTATGCGGTTGTCGGAAGCTGAATCCGTTCTAGTCTGAGCCAGGGAAGCTGATCACTTCCTATTCAGTCAAGAAAGTTTCCAGTGACCTCTGAGCTAGCTGGCGCAAACCTAAATTAAGTCTTACATAGTCAGTAGAGACCTAGAAGACCTCAGTCCTACGTCTACACTGCTGTTTATGTTATTCCAATGCGCAGGGCCTATAGGGAAAATAGGAACTATACTACATGGCGCCCAACGTTTGGTAAGGCGATAAAACTAACGCAAGACGTTAGAGTAACTCAGTCGTGCTTTTTCACACAGACCCTTTCTCCCGTAAATACTCCCATAGAGGTCTGGAGTGGGTGAAAGGTTAAAATCCGCCGGAACTTAGTAGGAGGAGATTCCTATGTAGAGTTTCTGGTTTAGTCGACGTTGAAGGATACAGTGTTCCAAAATATTGTGCACCTAATCTTTGCTTCCTTGAAACCTGATCTGCAACAAAAAAAACTTTGACAGTAAAATGAGTGATAGAGGCACACGAATATCGGCAGACAGAGGTATTCTATTCTTGGATAAACTTTCCAGCGGCAAACGCTACAACACACGAGTTCCACTATTACAAAATAGAGGAACCACCGGAAGAGTACGCTCCTTTCGAGGAGATTGAAATCCCATTAAAATACCAAGAGCACCTGCTCTGGTTTAAAGGCGCCCTAAAACACAATGATCACATCACCAGGTTCGGTCCACTAGGTAGACCAGGAGCAACGTGGCCGGTTCTAGCCAGCTACACACCACATCCAGACATTGATAAAATGTTGAGAAGAACTTTTAGCACAGCTAAAATTATTAATTAAAATACACATTCAGTTAGTCCAATATGTAATGCGGACTGCAACAGTCCAAACAGCTGTTAATATTCCACAGCTAACCCCTCATCAGGGGAACACAAATAAATCACACCACAGAACATACAATCATGTCTTGGAAAAACTCCCGCAAAACGGGAAGAAATTCCTTTCTGGTTAGCACAGAAAATTACTCAAATAGAGGCAGTATTCCCGAATACTACCCCTATTGAGAAACACAGAATTCTGACTATCTGCCTTCCAATGGGGGTTGCACCACATGTGGAGGACTGTGACACTTGGGATACAGTCTTTGCTTCCATCTACACAAAAACACATGGTGTTCCGTCCATGGTGTAATACCAGATGTGCTAAAACAAATTCAGAATGAATACGGTCCAGAACCTGCTTTAACTCTTGGTATGAAATTACTGAAAGACTTCAAGCAGGTCTCGGCTATAATACTAGCCAACATAAAAGGAGAAGCAGCATCTGTGGCGATCCGCCAGAAATTGAAAGAAACAGATAGAACAGATCAACCAATTGAGTTTGCCAGAATAATAGAAAAATGCTATGAAGAATTAGGTAGAGATAGTTTGGGTGGGAAACCAGTAAAACCCCAACTACTTGAAAATCCTGAAAAATTATTTATTAAAAATAATCTAAACACTCCTAAAAAGAGCTGGGATGGAAATAAACAATCCACTCCCAAAGAAAAAGTTTTCCAGTCCAGAGGAAGGTCTCCTCGATGGAGAGAAAGAACTCCGAATCGAGAACACCAGTCTCTCCAGAGGGAGCACTCTGAGAAAAGATATAACCTTAGAAATAGGGATAACTTGAAAAAACCTGATAGATATCAAAATATTGATACACGTTCTTCTCGATCTTTTTCGCAGAAATCGGAAAGAAGAGGACGGTCAGATCCAAGGGAAGAGCACACCAAGTTCAAAGACAAGGAACCTGCTCAAAGTAAAAATTTACAATTTCCAAGAAAGAAGGTAGCCAGTATTAGAGTAATCGAAAATGCCGAGAATACCGAGGACACAGCTGAAAAATGGAGAGTGGGCACAGACAATGCTAGACAGTACAGCAGAAATCAGCATAGCTCGCAAGATCCTGATGAGTCATCTGGAGACAGTGGACACGAATGAATACATTTAAGTAGAAACTGCAGATACCAGAGTTAGCGAACCTCATAAGATATACGAAATAACACTGCGTATAGCGGGAGATAAGACTAGGAAAATAAGGGGTCTATTTTGGGATAACCTCTCAAAAGGCTATGACATCCTGTTAGCCGAGAAAGATTGGCCCCCAGAGTTTGTCAGGGAGTGCCCTCATGGCAAAGAAATGATTATGCCTGCCTTCTCAAATCACATTCCAATTCACACTAAATATATATATGCAAGGAAATGGGCAGTAGCCCAGGCACCAGCATTATATAAGAATCATGTAGGATGGAATGAGGACTCTCCTCCTCACAAAATCCAGTTAAAATGTCAACCAACTGCACAAAGGCAGTACCCAATTAAGCAAGAAGCTAAAAAACAAGTCAGGGAGATTTTAGATCAACTTAAATACCAAGGGGTGATTGAAACATGCACCTCTCAAATGAACAATCCTTTGTTTCCTGTCTCCAAACCGGATGATTCGAATCGTCTAGTCTTGGACTACAGACACCTTAACTCATGTTGCAAAACATTTGCGGTACAAAATTCGCACAGTGCGGCACTAATGAATAACATAGTTCGCAAAAAATACAAAACAACATTAGACATATCTAATGGGTTCTTTTGTCAAAATATTGCACCAGAAAGCAGGTACCTGACCGCTTTCTCAATAATGGGGTCACAGAAACATTTCTGTAGGCTCCCACAGGGTTTCAAGAACAGCCCAGGACTATTCTCAGCCAGAGTAACAGAGTTACTACAAATGTATGATGATGAGGCATTATCTTATGTCGATGACATCTATCTCACTGACGACAACTTGGATACTCACTTGAAAAGAGTGAACACCATAATACTAGGGTTCGCAGCAGAGGGTTACAAATTCAACTTTAAAAAGTCACGAATTGCCCATCTAACAGTCCTATTTTTAGGATACGAATTATCAAGTGAAGGGAAAAGCCTAGCGGACAACTTCTTAGAGAAGTGCGCTGTACTCCAAGCACCTAAAACGCTGAAGAACTTACAATCGATTCTAGGCTTCCTGAATTTCGGAAGAACTTACATTCTAAACTATGCAGAGAGGGTTAAACCTCTCTACGAATTAATAAAACCTGATTTTGAACCAATCAAATGGACTCAAAAACTCACAGAAATTTTGAGATCACTGCAAACAGACATGTTAGCTAAAACAAAATTAGAAACACGTGACAATACACGCAACCTTGTAATCCGGGTCATCCCAGGAAGATGCGGATTCACGTACCTGACCTCTAATGAGGGAGAAACTGTACCAATAGCTTACAAATCACATTTGTTCACACAAGCAGAAAAAACACTCAATCTCACAGAAAATACTGTAAAGGCAGTTCAAACTGCTATAGCAAGAGATTGAGCCCTAGCCCAAGGCAAAAGAATAACTGTTTTCACAGCAGAATCAGCCTTCGAGGCACTATTCAGCCCAGTAAATCTAAAAACAGTGGCACTAGATCCGAAATGGATACAGTGGGAAAATTCTCTTGCTGCAGAAGACGTGACATACTATTTCGTCCCGAACATGAAAAAACTGAATGATTTAAAATATGAAAAAGAATATCCTCTGCCAATCAAAATTCTCCCTCTAGAACAGTACTCCTGTATAATCTATACAGACAGATTTGTACAGCATTACAATGTAGATGATAAATCCTACAATGCAGCCTGCGCGATTGTTAAAGGTCGCTGGCTCTGCGGTAAATTCAGACCGAAAATAACAAAAACTGAATCACTGAGAAAATGTTCGGCTCAGCGAGCTGAAATCAGATCTTTAAAGATGGCGCTTGAAAATGCCGAACGTGAATTCCCAACACTAATCGTGTGCGATTCGCATTTTTGCGTCAATTCTTACAATAATGATTTGCAGAACTGGGTTCAAAATGATTACAAAGATGACACAGGTGCCACAATCAAGCATAAAATGCTTTGAAAACAAGTAGTTCTTTTACAGAAAGAACTACAAAAGACTCACGTGATACACACTCTGAGTCATCAACGTGATGGCGTTCACGTTGCAGGGAATTCATTGGCTAATTCAGCCACAGCGGAAGCAACGAAACCGGCTTCCGTAGCCACAAAAAAGCGTTCAGAAAAATACATAGACGGGGAAACCATGCTGGCGGTAAAAACGTCTTCAAAAGGCAACTGTGCAGCACTACCTGTGAACTATCCACTCAATTATACATACATAATTGATGCAAACTCCGGTCCTTTGGCTCGAATCCCTGGAGTGGGGGATAGGGTAATCCCAAACACGAACCAGAGAATCCTTTTAAAAACAGACGCACACATGGGATTGGGTCCAAGGCACAAACAGATGAAGGAATCTCTGATAGAATTACAATCAGAATACTGGTGGCCGGGGATGAGCCTGCACCATTATAAATTTGTAAAGAGCTGTCCAGACTGCGACAGAGACCGCAGTAACGAGTCAACCGGAGTAATGCTATGGCCATTTCTGTAGGTAGCATAGGGCTATCTACACATGAAATCCAGCGTCCTATTAATTTGTTTGAGACTATATTCACTTAAAAATATGGCCACAGCGCTCGGCTCACGCCAGAACTGTTATAAAAGATTTGCGAATCTTTATCGGCACATACGCAATTGCCATGCTTCATTCTGACCAGGGTCCTGCTTTTAGCTCTCGAGCTTATGAGGAGGCCATGACCAGCATGGGCATTGGATTGAGGTTCTCTTGTCCCTTCCATCCTGAGGGAAACGGGGTAGTGGAAAGAAAAAACCGAGACATAAAGCAATCTATAACGGCAAAGGTATTAGGTTCGGGTGAGGGGTGGGTCCAGCATTTAACAAGTGTACAACGTAGTCTTAACAACTTGCCAAGAAATTCTCTAAAAGGTTTCAGCCCGTACGAACTATTGTTTGGAACTAGAATGTATGTTCAGGACTTAGATAGTCATGCTTCAGTGGTAAAAGATAAGAAAAAAGACTTTGACATCAAAGATCGTTTGTCTGTTTTACAGGACTTAAATGAAACAAGAAAAGCCCTGAGCAACATAAAGTTAAAGCAACAGCCAACAACCACTGAAGACACACCACCTGTCCCAGCAAGACCTGTCTGGATTCCAAAGATTGGGGATCTGGTCAGAGAGAAAATAGCGGTGAAGAAGGAATTTGGGCCTTCTTACAGAAAAGCAGTACCTGTCTTAGCAATCAACGGAACAAGATCAGTAGTACTACCGACCCTTGTTGGTAAAAAAGGAGAACAGAGTTGTATCCATCGACCTGGTAAAACCACAATCATGTGGCCTATAATAAATAGTAGGCCCAGTGGACTCCCAAGAGGTAACAGAATACCCAAATTTGCTAGTATCCAAGAGGTTCAAACTGAAAGACTAATCACATTTGATAAACCTGCAGTGAATAAAAAAGGACTATGCAGAAATACCATGGAACTTGTGCCTCTTGAAACCCAAATTGAAACAGTTCGTCATGAAACACCAGTCTACAATGATGTAGCATCAGAATGTGCTAATGAAAGGCAAATTGAGAAAACAATTCCAACAATTGACAGAACTGCATCTGGCTACTTCATCAATTTCGATAACTTTTCTGAAGATCAAAGCGACCCTGAAGTGACGCCAGCAACAAAGACTTTTAAAGAAAAAGCAACAGAACTCTTTCATCAACTCAAAGAAACCTATCTTATTTCTCCATGGTTAGAATTTTGGATTGGGCTAGGTGTATTTTTCCTCCTGCTTTGGCTCATAATGGTACTTTGCTTGGGAAAATTCATTGAGGGAAAATATAGTATAATGGACACAGCAAGTCAGAACATCAACTTCGTTCTGAAGCCTCACAAATCATCTCACATCGAGAAAAGAGAACTATCATCAGTGAATGTCACAGCCATTCCAATACCCAGCGGGGTAGTTTGGGACAAGACAGACTACAAAATATATGGCCCGGTCGAACTCTTGAATATCCTCATCAATTTAAGGTTTCATTAAGTGACTTCGTAAAACCAAGTACATTCTCTGATGATTGGGACTTTGAAAGTATAAATAATATGATGTCGGATTTAGTTTTGTCAGCAAAATTTACTGAACATGATTTTTTGCAAGGTTCATCGAATTATGAACAGATGTACTGTTTTACTCATTATGCAGACCACTATATACATAAATCTGCTCAACCTAGAAATGTTTTTAAATATAACCAATAGGAACATTGTGCTACTCCACCTAAAAGCAGTTCAAAAACATTCTATGAGAAATTCCAATACTTCTCGGGTTTAACACAAGTGATGCAGAAACATTTTATTATAAACTGTTAGATAAAACAGGGAAACCATGCTGACAAATACTAAATTGATATATTCAGAAGCATTTTATGAAAAAATTATTACATTTGGTTTTGATTTCTGGAAGAATAACATTGAAACAAAAACCATCTGGGGTACAAAAGATTGGCAGGTACAAGGCCTAGAAACATTATTTCGAGCCTGCATGATCCCAGAACAAATAATGTTCTTGAATGACACAATTCAACAAACGACCTGTCTTGGCCTAGCCAAGATTAAAGACCTTAACAAACCGTCTATTCCAAAGCCAATACCTGATAATGCAACCACAGATATTGAGGTAGACGTATCCCAAATTTTAAATGAAAACAGAACACATCCTGATTGGAAAAAGTGGTTAATCTGGCCTACAGACACGAATAACTGTCAAGACAAATTCCTGAACAAATTACAGGGGTTAAAAATTACCAGACCAGACCCTAGATACTCCCAGAGACAACATCCAGGGATAGTAACAACATACAGTGTAGGGAAACTATGCCTTGAATGGCTACAAACATCCACACTGGCACAAATTAAGCAACACTTGTCTTTACTTAAAAATGGTGCTGACTTGCGAGATTTCATAATGGGACCACGCAAACAGTGTCAAAAACGTTTCATAGCGGCCAGTATATTTGCTGCTTACAACGAGGCATGGAAAGAGACTCAAATTGAAACAGCAGAGAAAATACGAGAAATTGATCGTATTAATTTGGAAAAATCACTTTCTGTTGTGGACAATGGGTTAATGACTCTGTCCTCCAGAATATATTCACTGGACAGTATTGTATCATCTGCTATTGATATAATAGACCAGGACTTGCTAATGTTACAACATGGCCAGTCCCAATTACGTTCTATTGTACAGCTAGGCTGGACGTTGCAAAACCTCAGTTCGGGCTATGTGCCATGGCGTTTAATCAACACAACGTCATTGTTTTCTATCTTTAACCTTACTGATAAACAAATCAGTTTGGCACAAAAAGGAGCAGACTATACAATCCTGAGCATCGAAAAACTTGAGAGATTACCATTGACAATGTCAGAAAGACCTGTCATTGAATGGATACTACACGGGATTATCACAATTCCGATAACAACTTTCCAGTTAAAAAATTGCCTTGAGTATATACCGGCAGGCCAGTATGAAAGGTTGGGTAAAGGATGCATTATGTCATCGTGGAAATTACCTTATACACATACATGTTATAGTGACAACAACAAAAATGTATTTCTTAGTGGTAATGAGTGTAAACAATCACTAAGCGGTATACTTTTGTGCCAAGGTTTTAACTTGCATGGGGCCTGTGAGGGTACTTCGAATAACCTTTCATGCCACCAGCACGGCACACCTGCAACACAGATAGAGCCATTCTTTAGGCAACTTTCTAACGGGAGTTACGTTCTAATAACGGATCAAAGCTGTTGTGGCTTGGTGCCAGGGATAGCACATCTCTTAAGCGTCAGCTCCATGGTCACTTGCTGTATGCAGGCATTGTATCCAAATGGCCCTGGAGACTCAGTGGCTCCGATTTGGCCTCCTTTGAATATCTCTTCTATACAAATTGATACTTTAAGCAGAATGAAGTCTGTGCTTTTGCAGACAACAGTGCCCATCACGTCATCAAAAGAGACGTATGATCTTCAAGTTGCAAGGACAACTGCAGAGATACATACACTTTTATCAACAAATTGCCCCGTGCATTTCACAGAAATGCTCAGCCAAATCCTAAATATGTCGAATGCCAGTGGTATCTCGAATGTATTTAAGACAATTTTTTCGGGACTGTTAACACCCTTCGAAGCAGTCCTGGGCATCTTTCCCAATTTTGTCCGTTCGGTCTTTGGTGGCCTACCACTACTTTTGGGACTCGTAGCAGGTATTTTATTTTTGACCCTCCTGCTCCGATATGGCAAGCCAAAACGCAGACATGACTCCGGCAAGAATGGTAGAAACGATCCAAGCAATACGCTACCGGGACCGCATAACTAAAGTCCTTGGACTAGCCCGGCTAAGAGATCTGAATATGACCTGGTTTCTTTCATTCAGACCGATCTTACCTGTGCTTCGATGTATGCTATGTGGAGAGGAATGCGTGTTAGACACCTGTCTTGCACTACAATCAGCAGTACCAATGGATGTCGACACTTTGCTAAGTCCAGTAACGGCTCACGCATCGTGGTTCCTCAGCGGTTACCAATCCTGATGACGGCATTCGTTGAGACTCCTGCGCTACGATTTGGTGGTGGCAGTGAAGCAAGAAATGAAAGCAACATCACCCACATATACGACCTTCTGAGAGCATTGCTGATCCTGAAATCGATGATAGCAATCATTCTCACAACTGCCAAGTTACAGCATTATCGAACTTGGTCGAACTGTCACCTGAATATGTAGACCAATTCTTTGCGAGCCTGTCTGAAATGATGTTCTCCCCTGAACAGAAACAATAACTTTTTGGAAAACAATCCGGCACACAGCGTTCCCATGAACTCTGAATTCGGCCTTCAGCTTTGATAAACAAAAGCTACTGAAAAGTGTTTGGAACTATTTTTGCCCCGCTCACCATGAAATTATTTTCTCCCAAAAATTCCAAAATATTTACCTTTTTTTCTGGCACATGCACTTTGCTTAAAGTAGAACTATTCATAAAGAACAGAGCTTCTATTTTTAGTAGATCTAGAGACAAAATATTACCTCAGCCTCTAGCACATTTTACAGCAATTGTATTTATATGTGATGAAATAGTCTCGCCCTTCTTTTCTGTATTGAGAGACATTTCATGTGTAATTTTTCGCAAAATCGTTCAACTGAATATATATGCAATTTTTTTTTTAATGATTACTCTGCTTAAAACGTACAGTACCTATTATCATTTTCATGTATTTCATGTACACCATTTCAAATGCAAAATGTATTTTGAGGTGGGTAGGAATACACATGCATCTTATTGCTTAAGTTTTTAGTAATTGATGGACATAAATTCGTGGAGTGGGTGATGTGTTTTATCTAGGAACCCGATCAATATTGTGACCTTATGCCCCTATACGGCTATAATCAATAAATATCCCTATTCAGAGCCATATTTCAGTAATTCGCGTCTGCAGTCCATAACACAGCAGAAGCCACTTCCTTAGATTCCTAGAGAGCACACAGAGTTCTTTCGACATACCAAACCCCCAGCAACCTGGGAAAGCCCCGCTTGCTTTGTTTTGATTAGTAATAGAACTCCTGCGAGCACTGTAAGAACGACCAGTTCTTAGTGACATCTTTATTGACGTCTTATGTCCAAAAACTTACGTCAAACTCGGCACCTTTCAGGTATAAATATACCAACGTTGCCTTAAGCAAACACACGGTGGTGGTGAATACTGGAGCAGAACAGCTGTCCCCTTGCAGAGAGCCCAGCAGATGCGAGAAGCCCACGGATGCTGCCCCTCCTCTTTTGACGCGCTGAGAAAGACGCTGTCTTTTCTCCTGCCGAGAAAATCCAGCTCCGGCGTTTCCAGCCTACCCTTGCGGGTGACTGGGATATCGGGTCCTGAGAGGGAGATACCAGACCTCCTACATTCTATTCCAGAGGTACGGTGCTGACTAAACCTTTAGAGAGAATTCTTGAATCAAACTCTTGGCAAAACCAACTTAACTTAAACTGCTACTTACTTACTCCCTCCCACATATTAGGCTTAGGTCAGGTACACCGGGGTAGGCGTAGTTAGAAGCATCAGTTGAGGTCGTTAGCCAATGTATATAATTTATTCATTTTAACTATCTTATGGCTAAGAAACCATATCAATGCTTTTACAGTATTATTTCGTAATACTCCTTTTACTGTACGCACTTTTCATAATAACAAGTCTTGCAATTGTGGCAATTCATTTCTCTTGCATGAGAAAGAAGACTTCTCAATAAATAATATCTTTTATTGAAAACGCCCGTCTCTCTATTCTCTGCACCCTGGTGAAACTAAGAACGCACGTATTACTGAGTGAAATAGCGGTCTATTGTTTCACACGACTCTAGAGATTGACTCTTATTCTGGGGAGCAAAGTTGTCATGTTTATGCGGTTGTCGGAAGCTGAATCCCTTCTTGTCTGAGGCAGGGAAGCTGATCACTTCCTATTCAGTCAAGAAAGTTTCCAGTGACCTCTGAACTAGCTGGCGCAAACCTAAATTAAGTCTAACATAGTCAGTAGAGACCTAGAAGACCTCAGTCCTACGTCTACACTGCTGTTTATGTTATTCCAATGCGCAGGGCCTATAGGGAAAATAGGAACTACACTACACTACAAAACTACTGGCGGGCAGCAATTCATACCCGAACAACGTTGGGACGGGCTGCTAGTATTTTATATAGAGTTACCACAAGACCAACAAGCATTTGCAATGCAATAGGTCACGCATTAGGAAAAGTTTGAGCTATTGGTCTTGTAAATGACAATTTTTTTATTTATGTGTTGTTTTTGAAAATATCTAAATTAATAGCTTTGCCATTTACAATGCCAATAGTTATAACTTTCGCAAATGTGACACCTATAGCATTTGTAATGCAACATGTTTTGTATTTACGTGACTTACATGTGTTGATATTACAAATAACAATGGCTTTTAATTTTTTTAAATAATTAATACTTGAATAAAAGTGATTGTAATTTATAATGGCAATAGCTTAAACTTTTGTAACTAACTTTTGTGAAGATTATGTTCAGTGTATTTTATTGTGACGAAAATCCAAGAACAGAAGTGAAATATTAACATCTTTTTTGTGATATTTGTAATAAAGCTTGAAACATTGAGAGAACATATTTGAACCAGTGATGCTGTGGTTGCTCTGAGTGATGCTGTGGTTGCTCTGAGTGATGCTGTGGTTGTGCTGAGTGATGCTGTGGTTGCGCTGAGTGATGCTGTGGTTGCGCTGAGTGATGCTGTGGTTGCGCTGAGTGGTGCTTAGTGGTGCTGTGGTGGTGCTGAGTGATGCTGTGGTGGTGCTGGGTGGTGCTGGGTGATGTTCTGGTGGTGCTATTTGTAATAAAGCTTGAAACATTGAGAGAACATATTTGAACCAGTGATGCTGTGGTTGCTCTGAGTGATGCTGTGGTTGCTCTGAGTGATGCTGTGGTTGCGCTGAGTGATGCTGTGGTTGCGCTGAGTGATGCTGTGGTTGCGCTGAGTGGTGCTTAGTGGTGCTGTGGTGGTGCTGAGTGGTGCTGTGGTGGTGCTGTGGTGGTGCTGAGGTGTTGTAGCCAGCGTAACATAGAGACACCCCCTTGACGTAGGAATGATCACGTGCAAAGAAATACGTGGACATTGGCAACCTACATCTGAAAAAAGTGTGACGACCACCCTAGTCAACAACCAGACGTGCTCTAATTGTGTGGCATGTTAGTGAAGAAGCAGGCCGTAGGACACGAAGAGGGAGGTTGAGGAAATTAGGAGCATAAAATTGTGATTTTGTTGGGCGTGGAAGGCCCCTCCGAGGTAGGGCCTGTGTGGGTGGAGAGAAGATGGAGCCCTGCATGGAGGCAGTGAATGGAAGCTGATGGCTGCCTGCTTGCTCCCCTCTCACAGCCCACCCAGACCATGACAATCCTATTCTGCCAGCAATTTTCCAGTAAATTTTACCCTCTTTCCTGCTTCAGCCCCCCACATGCACATTCAGTGAAGCCATGCCTTTGCTTCTGTGAAGACAGCCCAACATCGAGAGCTAAGCAGTTGAATTAGTGATATGGGCAATAGAAAGAGGACAACTCGGTTTAGTGTATTTGTGTCCACTGCTGCTTCTTGCAATTATTTTGATCTATTCTAGACTCTTCTGTTCTGATACATTACATGGAGCATTGTATAAATATTTCAAGTTACTCACATTCATATTTTAAGGTAGAAGTACGATAACCTAGTGTGTTGCTAGTGAGTGACGTCCAATATGACATCCGGTCAAAATCATTCAATTTATAATCCGAACCCCCACACAGAACCTGCCATGGCAATGGAACTAAAGTTAGACGGGGGGAGGGGGGATTTGTTCACACATTTGGACCGCGTGTGATAGTGTGTACAATCATTTACCATATCTATGATCTTTAGTGGACTGTCTGTAAATGCTCAAAGGGCACAGTTTATATGCAGCTAGGTGCTAGTACATAGTCCAAATCTCTCTGAAGAAGCCTCATCGGCACATCTCGCTCCACTTGAGCAGTAACTAACATAACCTTACGCAGACATCAAACTGCCCTATAAACCAGAGTTAAATACGAACAAAACAAGCTCTTGGCATTGCTGTGGGGAGGGGGAAGGAGAAATGCGAGTCACGGCCGCCAGGCCGTGAAGTGTGAAGCAGTGGGTGGGGAAGCAGATCCCTTTGAAGCTGCTGCCATCTTGTGGGGACTGGGAGGAAGGGTGACGAGACGCAGGCCCTGCAGTGAATAATTATGGGAGGAGAGATGCTGGCCTGAGGCAGAGCACACCATATGGAGAGGGAGGGGGTGGGAGCTGCTGCCTGCTTGTGGGGACTGGGAGGAAGGGTGACGAGACGCAGGCCCTGCAGTGAATAATTATGGGAGGAGAGAAGCTGGCCTGAGGCAGAGCGCACCATATGGAGAGGGAGACACGTGCATCCAGTTTTAGCTCTTCTTATAGAAAAGATTGGAAATTTGTGCTTAGAGATTTCCTTACACAAGCACAATTATGGCCTTTCACAGCAACCAAGCCAGGCTACCCTAATTTTAGTTTAAAGTTGTCACTCTTATTTACGAATGTACTTACCCTCTATCTTGCTGTGGTATCTGGTTGTCTTTACGGCTTGTGTTTCTGTTCGTTTACGCCATGAATTGCTAATTTCTTTACACCAATGAGAGAGCGCGAGTATTACTGTGTATTTCTGTTGTTGAGAATGACACCGCACTCAACTGGGATAGATTTTACATGAGCCAGCTTTCTAAAGATTTAAATGCAGAGGACTTTCTGAAGGGTCATGGGGTCGTACATTGTTGATGCTTCCACCCAGCACTTTCCAAAGTTGAATATCCTCGTGAGGAAGTCACTGGAAGCATAAACGTAGAGGAATGGATAGAATGTAAGAGTATCTGCTTTGTCCTTCCTTCTGCCTCCATGTCCAAATATGGGCTAGTAAAATAAGTAAAAAATTACGTCAGCTAAACACACAATGCTACATTTTTTAGGGAAGAAGCTTAAATTACCCTCGTGTGGATGTGGTGTAAGGGCTGAGCTGCTGACACTGGCGCTGGGGAACCAAGAATTGCAGTACTGAGATACTCCCCTCTGTATTTGCTTTTCATGTAGGCAGGGCAGAATAACGCGGCGTGTTTGTTGTTACACGCAGACACCCGGCTGTGAGAGTCGGAGGGGGGCGTGGGGCAGGCAGGCAGCAGCTGATTTGACACTGGTTCGTGATGTGGTCGGTTGTTTGCCTCCCCTTTCAAAGTGGCTCCCACGCGGCGGGGGTGGACGTACTGCTCGGGCCTGGAGTGACGGGGGTGTGACTGGTGCGGAGGGGGGGGGGGCGCAGGGGCTTTTTAATACAAACAATGCCGCCTCTGGCAGGCCTACAGTAAGAGGGCGTTTAGTTCTATGAGACCATTGTCAAAAGTGTCTGTGCTTTGGGGAGGGGTTTAGACACGTGCATCCAGTTTTAGCTCTTCTTATACAAAAGATTGGAGATTTGTGCTTAGAGATTTCCTTACACAAGCACAATTATGGCCTTTCACAGCAACCAAGCCAGGCTACCTTAATTTTAGTTTAACGTTGTCACTCTTATTTACGAATGTACTTACCCTCTATCTTGCTGTGGTATCTGTTGTTCAGAATGACACCGCACTCAACTGGGATAGTGGGATAGATTTTACATGAGCCAGCTTTCTAAAGATTTAAATGCAGAGGACTTTCTGAAGGGTCAAGGGGTCGTACATTGTTGATGCTTCCACCCAGCACTTTCCAAAGTTGAATATCCTCGTGAGGAAGTCACTGGAAGCATAAACGTAGAGGACTGGATAGAATGAAGTAAAAAATTACGTCAGGTAAACACGCAATGCTTTAGCAAAAATGAAAAACAAGCTGTTTGCTGCGAAAGTGAAACAAGACGCATGGGGAGCAGCAGCCTTTGATGTGCCGGCCGGCCATGCAGTGAATAATTATGGGAGGAGAGATGCTGGCCTGAGGCAGAGCGCACCATATGGAGAGGGAGGGGGGTGGGCCGAGTGCAGGAGAAATGCTGCTGGCAGGGGGAAGGTTCGGGCAAGCTCGTGCATGAGGAGCTTGTCACGTGATTCTATTCTCGTGAACTGTTTGAAATCCGCCTGTTAGGAATTTTCTGGTTTAGCAGTAATAGGTTCGAGTAAACTCGACCTCATAAACTACAAAAATAATCCACAATACTATTAGAATTCAAGAGTTCTGGTTAAAAAGGCTTAAATCAAAGTTCTGTGCGAGTCGGTAGCCCTGTACGGCTACAGCGTTGTTGAAGTAACAAAGAGTCTAACAAATCCAGCGGACAACGTCGGTCCGGACCCACTCAAATGTCGACAGACTCAGTCACAGTACATTTTACTTGATGCGGCCGGCACGGTGTTCGTCGCGGTGCAGAAAAGAAAGAGTTGCAGGACGCGTTGTCCCTGGCTGCGGTGCAGGCAGTGGCCTGTTGACAGAGTCGGTGGATCCAAGGCGTGCGTTGCAGGGCGAGACGGTGCTTCGATGCGGTGCTTGCAGCTTGCGGTGCAGCGACAGAGCCGGAGTTCGGGAGCTGGCATCGATCAGTCCGGACAGCGGTGCGAGCCGGGCAGTGCGCCGCGAAGTGTGCAAGGCAGTGCCCAACTCCGGTGAGTTCACAGAACTGGAAGTCAGCAGCAGTGACTGTGTCGGTCAGACTA